>NC_057396.1:15267932-16577456 GCF_019320065.1 Cervus canadensis
AAAAAGAAACTCAATGGAACTTTGTTCCAGGACAGCCCTTCCAAAAGTTTATCAAAGACCCTTCCAATGGTAATAGAAGAAATTTTTTAAAAAGAGGATTATATTTCCAATATTCTGGGAGGTGGGTCATAGAGGATCTTGCTGTGATTTATGTCGGAGAGTGTTTTGCCTATGTTCTCCTTTAGGAGTTTTATAGTTTCTGGTCTTACATTTAGATCTTTAATCCATTTTGAGTTTATTTTTGTGTATGGTGTTAGAAAGTGTTCTAGTTTCATTCTTTTACAAGTGGTTGACCAGTTTTCCCAGCACCACTTGTTAAAGAGGTTGTCTTTTTTTCCATTGTATATCTTTGCCTCCTTTGTCGAAGATAAGGTGTCCATAGGTTTGTGGATTTATCTCTGGGCTTTCTATTCTGTTCCATTGATCTATATGTCTTTGTGCCAGTACCATACTGTCTTGATGACTGTGGCTTTGTAGTAGAGTCTGAAGTCAGGCAGGTTGATTCCTCCAGTTCCATTCTTCTTTCTCAAGATTATTTGGCTATTCGAGGTTTTTTGTATTTCCATACAAATTGTGAAATTCTTTGGTCTAGTTCTGTGAAAAATACCGTTGGTAGCTTGATAGGGATTGCATTGAATCTATAGATTGCTTTGGGTAGTATAGCCATTTTGACAATATTGATTCTTCCAATCCATGAACACGGTATGTTTCTCCATCTGTTTGTGTCCTCTTTGATTTCTTTCATCAGTGTTTTATAGTTTTCTATGTATAGGTCTTTTGTTTCTTTAGGTAGATATACTCCTAAGTATTTTATTCTTTTTGTTGCAATGGTGAATGGTATTGTTTCCTTAATTTCTCTTTCTGTTTTCTCGTTGTTAGTGTATAGGAATGCAAGGGATTTCTCTGTGTTAATTTTATATCCTGCAACTTTACTATATTCATTGATTAGCTCTAGTAATTTTCTGGTAGAGTCTTTAGGGTTTTCTATGTAGAGGATCATGTCATCTGCAAACAGCGAGAGTTTCACTTCTTCTTTTCCTATCTGTATTTCTTTTACTTCTTTTTCTGCTCTGATTGCTGTGGCCAAAACTTCCAAAACTATGTTGAATAGTAGTGGTGAGAGTGGGCACCCTTGTCTTGTTCCTGACTTAAGGGGAAATGCTTTTTCAATTTTTCACCATTGAGGATAATGTTTGCTGTGGGTTTGTCATATATAGCTTTTATTATGTTGAGGTATGTTCCTTCTATTCCTGCTTTCTGGAGAGTTTTAATCATAAATGGGTGTTGAATTTTGTCAAAGGCTTTCTCTGCATCTATTGAGATAATCATATGATTTTTGTTCTTCTTTTTATATTCTGTTTTGCAGCAGTGATTTCAGCCATTTGATCTTCCAGGTCACTTATCAGTCCTGTTACCACAATTATTTTGTGTTTTCTAGTGTGTTGTCTCTCTCTGTTGGTTCTTACTTTAGTTCTTCTATGTCTTTGGTGAACATTTCTTCCATACTCTCCATTCTTTTTCCAAGATCCTGGATCATCTTCACTGTCGTTATTCTGAATTCTTTTTCTGGAAGGTTGCTTATCTCCATATCACTGCTTTTCTGGGGTTTGATCTTATTCCTTCATCTGGGATGTAATCCTCTGCCTTTTCTTTTTATTTAACTTTTTATGATTGTTGTTCTTATTCTGGAGGCTGCAGGATTGTAGTTCTTCTTGCTTCTTCTGTCTGCCCTCTGGTGGATGAGGCTGTCTAAGAGGCTTGTGCAAGCTTTCTCATGGGAGGGACTGTCAGTGGGAAAAACTGGATCTTGCTCTGGTGGGCAGCACCATGATCAATAACACTTTAATCCCATTTTCTGCTAACGGATGGGCTGTGCTCCTTCCTTGTTAGTTGTTTAGCCTGAAGCGACCCAGCCCTGGCGTCTCCAGGACCTATGGTAGGGCACACCATCCTCCAGAGTCAGCGGCATTTCCTAGAGCTGTTGTTGTCAGTGCCGTGGTGGGCCACTGCCCCCGCACACGTCTGCAGGAGACCCTCCAACAGCAGCAGGTAAGCCTGGTTCCGTCTCCTTGGGATCACTGCTCCTTTATTGTGGTTCTTCATGCACACAAGATTTTGTGTATGCCCTCCAGGAGTGCAGAGTCTGTTTTCCACAGTCCTATGGAAGTTCTATAATCAAATCCCACTGGCCTTCAGTTTCCCTGGGAATTCCTGGTCCCTTTGCCAGAATCTCCAGGCTGGGAAGCTTGATGTGGGGCTCAGAACCTTTACAACAGTGGGAAAACTTTTTTGGTGTTATTGTTCTCCAGTTTGTGGGCTGCCCACCTTGTAGGTATGCGGTTTGATTTTATTGTGATTGTGCCCCTCCTGACATCTCGTTGCAACTTGTCCTTTGTCTTTTGTATCTTTTTTTGGTGGGTTCCAGCATCTTCCTCTTGATGGTTGTTCAACAGTTAGTTGTGATTTCAGTGCTCTTGCAGGAGGAGATGAGCACACATCCTACTCTACCGTCTTGAACCAATGTCCCTTGTTGGGAATTTTTAAATTGTGAATGAAATATTAATAACTTACCAGTAATATGTCTGTTTAGATTTCTTTTTCTTCACAAAACAGTTTGGTTTATTGTATGTTTCTAGGAATTTATCCACTTCTAGTAAGTTGTCAAATTTGTTGGCGTTCAGTAGTTCATAGTAGTCTCCTATGATCCTTTTTATATCTGTGATATCAGTTGTAGTATCTCCTCTTTCATCTCTGAATTGAGTTATTTGAATCCTCTCTCTTTTTTTGGTAAGTGTGCACAAGTTTTTTGTGAACATTTTCTTATTTTGGTAGACAGACATTTATAGTAGCATTATACATGAGAGCCAAAAGTTAGAAATGATCCACATGTTCACCAGTGAACAAGTAGATAAATAAAATATGTTATGTCCATAAAATGGAGTAGTATTTAGAAATAAAGTACTGACCTATAATACTACTTGGATGAGCCCTGAAAACACTGTAGTGTGTAAAAGAAGTCAGTCATAAAAGTCTACATATTATATAGTTTCATCCATATGAAAGCCCAGAACAGGCAAATATATAGACACAGAAAATAAATTAGTGATTACTTAAGGCTAGGTGAGGAGGGTGCAACCAAGAAAGGAGGAGGGTAGGAAGGTAACAGCTAAAGGACATAGGATTTTTTTTTAATTAGAATATAATTGACACATAGCATTTTATTAGTTTCAGGTATACAACGTAGTGATTCAACATCTGTATATATTGTAAAATGTTCATTATAGTAATGAACATTACTATATGTCCACTATATCTATGTGAACATGTTTTTTTTCTTGTGTATATATACATTATGTTTTAATTTCTTTTAGGTATAATTTAGAGTATACAATAAATTTATGGCATGAATATGTTTTGTTTTTCTTTTAGCAGTTTATTTAAAATTGATATGATTCTTTTTTTTTCAGCGAGTACTGAGCCATCAAGATGATACAGCTTTGCTAAAAGCTTATATTGTTGAATGGCGAAAATTCTTTACACAGTGTGATATTTTACCGAAGCCTTTCTGTCAACTAGAGATTACTTTAATGGGTAAACAGGGCAGCAATAAAAAATCAAATGTAGAAGACAGTATTGTTCGAAAGGTAAGTCAGTTTCCTCAGTTTTCCCCTAATATTCTTCAGAAATAGGGTGAGTTGAAGACTTTCGAAATAAATTTGCACTGAAATGGGTTTTTTTGCTTCACATATAAACTGTTGTTCAGCTTTTGCTGTGTTTTATTGAATAATACTGCTTTTCTTTCATCTACTTTTAGTTTTAGTTCTCTCTTCTTTTATGTGGTCTTAAGTTGTAGATCCGTGTTCAGACGTTACCTCCTTTGCTTTTCCTTTTCACTTTCTCCTTTTCCTAGTTTTATTTTCAGAATTTTATTTCCTTCTTTTTTATACTTTTACTTTTTTATAAGCTAAATTGTGTTTTTCTGTTAAAAATCCTTCCATTAATATGTTACCTTCTGGAATTTTTGTGTTTAATTGTGGCTAAACTGCTGTAAAAACTCTGTGCCCAGTGACAACTCATGAATTAATAGAAAGAACTTGGCTCTGAAATTGAAGAGTCCCAGATTTCCCTTTCAGTTCTACAATCAGTTACAACCTAACTTTGTTGTCCTTGTTTTTTATATGTATTTATTTATTTACTTATTTTTTTCCATTTATTTTTATTAGTTGGAGGCTAATTACTTCACAATATTGTAGTGGTTTTTGTCATACATTGACATGAATCAGCCATGGATTTACATGTGTTCCCCATCCTGATCCCCCCTCCCACCTCCCTCTCCACCTGATCCCTCTGGGTCTTCCCAGTGCACCGGGCCCGAGCACTTGTCTCATGCATCCAACCTGTTTCACCATAGATAATATACATGTTTCGATGCTGTTCTCTCGAAACATGCCACCCTCGCCTTCTCCCACAGCCATTAAAAAGAATTTATTTGAATCCGTTCTAATGAGATGGATGAAACTGGAGCCCATTATACAGAGTGAAGTAAGCCAGAAAGATAAAGACCAATACAGTATACTAACACATATATATGGAATTTAGAAAGATGGTAATGATAACCCTGTATGCAAAACAGAAAAAGAGACACAGATGTACAGAACAGACTTTTGGACTATATGTATTTAATACATATGTATTTCTACTTTTGAGAATCAAATGGAACCACAGATTTTAAAAGTAAAAAATTCCATTTGAACTTTGAACAACTCACTGGTTATAGCAACCAACATAGGCATTCAAATAATGGCCTATACTTTGTTGCCTTTTCCCAGCCTTAAAGTTTGTGCTAATGCTGACAGCATATTCATGAGTATGTATGTGCTCTTTCCATAAATAGAAAATTTACAAGGTGAATTTTTATATTCTTTTGAGATTTATTATCAGACATATTTTCAATTTATCCTTTTCCCATTTATCATATATTTATACAGATATGCATATAAATGTCCCAAACACATATCATTATTTCTGAAATTCAACCTTCGAACTATATAGAAAAAGTAACATTTTCCATGTATTACCATGTTTAATTTTGCAACAACCACTTGAAATTTGTACTGTTATTTTCACTATTTTCCAGTTGAGAAAGCAGATATATAAGTAACAGCTGGAATTCAAATCCAGTTGTGTTTGACTCTAACAAACAGTTGTTCTTTGCTGTTGTTTACCAGATGATATTTACCAAATTTAAATACATTGGTTTCCTATAGTATTCAAGTGAATATAGGACTAAGAGTTTGCCTTCCTTTTTTAGCATTTGTACTTAAAATTTTTGTGTGTATGTATGGAACTTGGTATATTAATAATTCGAATGATTACCTATTTTGTTCTTTTTTTCCTAGCTCATGCTTGATACATGGAATGAATCAATCTTTTCAAATATAAAAAGCAGACTTCAAGATAGTGCAATGAAGCTGGTCCATGCTGAAAGATTAGGAGAAGCTTTTGATTCTCAGCTTGTCATTGGAGTAAGAGAATCCTATGGTATGTTCTGAACTTATGATCAAATATCCTTTTCATGGAAATTCTAAGACAATTATAGAATAGTACTATCACAGTTATGTTTGTTAGCATATAGTGACATCTGCTTTTAGTGTCCTATGCTTTAAGAGTACAGAAAAGATATTCTGCTTTAGTGAAACCTGGAAAAATTCGTATTCATGTAGTTAATATTTATTTTCTCCATTTCACTCATCTCTTAGCTAGTAAATCTTTTTAGCTACGTGAATTAGAGAAACATAGTCTTGAAACTCTAGCCTTTAAAAGGTAACCATTTTTTTAACTTAGGGCATCAGTTAATTTCATGTGTGTACATTCCTTTCCAGACTTTCCTTATTCATTTAGTCAAATCCTCTGTTTCCTCATGGAGGTCTTTCCTAATTCCCAGACTAGGTTAGGTGCTTCATAGTACCTGTGCTTTCCTGTCATAATGCTTTAGCATTTTTAACTGTGTTCTTGACACTGTGTCTTTACTGATCATAGAATGTCTGACACAAAATAGTTGTCAGTAAGAAGATTTTATATTAATGAACCTTTGGTTATCTTTGACTTGCTTTCTGTGTTGCCCTTGTATTTCTTCAGATACAAAGTCTAGATTTTCTTTAGTCATGTCCCTGAAATTTCTTCCTTTTTATTTCAATTGCCACCAGTTTAGACTTCTTTAATTTCTACTTCTAGACTTTTGAAACAGTCTTCTTATAGTGATACTGTTGCTATCATTTAACCCGTATACTTTCACAAGATGAATTTTTAAGTACTGTCGTATTTGGTATTCTTATCCATTTAGTGGTATGGCATGCTAAATTTAGGTTACTTAGCCAGAGAGTTGAGGGTCTCCATAACGATTTCCAGCTTGCCATTCTGCCTTATATTCTATTAACCTTACAATCCATTCAGACAACCTCATTGTTGTATCTTTATTTAATCTTGTATTGTTCTACTTCTGAGTATTTACTAACCAGTGTAATTTGTTCTGAAAGGCTGAATTCAAATCCCATCTTTTCTGTGAATGGTTTCTTGATCATCCAGTTATTCATCAATCTCGTTCCTATTCAAAAATAAAACAGTTCACATTTTCTGTATTATATGTCACTTTACTCCTTTGTGTTGTTACCTTTTCAAGTTTTTTATAGAGAAGGATTTTGTCTTATATGACTGTATGTTCTTATGGGCATTGTCACAGTCCCTTGAACATGACTCCTCAATATTTGTTTTTTATTTATTGTACTTAAAATACTGATTTGAATCATAATTAGAGTAAAATTTTATTTTCTGTTTTTCAGTTAACCTTTGTTCTAATCCAGAGGATAAGCTCCAAATTTATAGGGACAATTTTGAGAAGGCATACTTGGATTCAACAGAGAGATTTTATAGAACACAGGCACCCTCGTATTTACAACAAAATGGTGTACAGAATTATATGAAATATGTAAGTCAGAACCTAGTATATGTGATCATTTGAGCTGTTTTCTTGATGTTCTTAAAATGATTGCTATTTTGCTTCTGGACAGGCAGATGCTAAATTAAAAGAAGAAGAAAAACGAGCCCTACGTTATTTAGAAACAAGACGAGAATGTAACTCTGTTGAAGCAGTAAGTAATTTTGTAGTTGTTTGTTTTTTGAGATTATTTGAAGTGCAGTAGCACAAGGGTGGCAAATACATGATGCAAGTAACATTATTTATCATTTCTCAATTCTGTGACCAGTATTACTCATTGATTATAGTATTCTTTCCTGGTGAGCCAAAGCACAGTTTCAGAAGGCACCTTATTCAGAACTCTGTTTTTCCACAGAGGTGATGTGCAAGATAAAATCTGTCTGCCGTCCCTGCTCTAGACTTTTCTATGTTTACTTAGTTTTTAATCAGTCATCTTTTATTATGTTTTGTGCATACCTAAAGTTAAGCATATTATGGATTTTCAGGTGGCAAGTAAAATATGCTCCTGAGAGATACAGTTGGTTCTCACTATTCATGGTAATTACATTCTATAAAATAGTGGCTGCGAACATCAAATGAGTGAGCACCAAATCATTACTACAAGGGGATATTTCTTCTTACTATGGGAAGGTGTTTTCATACTTCTCTTGTATGAAATAAAATATTAATTACTTGATAAGAGAACATCAATCTTTTATATAGTTTTTGTTTTATGTTGTAAGTTCCTCATTTTAAAAAAATGACCAGAGGTAGCTGCCATGCTGCAGTGTATATTCTGGTGTTTTCTTTTACAGGGAGGGTGACTGTGTGCTTTGTTAAGGAATTTAAGAATTAAATTTAATGTAGAAGTAATATTTCCTCCAGTTCCTTTCAGTCTTTGGGGCCTACAAATTAGATTTAGATTTATTTTCAAAGATGTAACATTCAAGTTTGCTTACAACCAGACTTTTCAACTATGGTTGGGATTTCTTTTTTCTTACTTCGGATTTTTCTTTGGTTTCTTCCATTTTGAGTGATAGTGATGTTTATTTGTTCAGTAATTGGACTGAGTTGGACCTTTTTTCTCTTGTTTTTTTGTTTTGCTTCTTATTATGTGCAGTACATTTCCTCTTTCAAATAACTCTGATACTGGTAGACAAGGGAGCAAATGTAATGGTTGTTTTTAGAGGTTCTCTATAGAGATTTAAAAACAGTCTTGGTAGCTCCTGGTAGCTCAGCTGGTAAAGAATCCACCTGCAATGCAGGAGGCCTTGGTTTGATTCCCAGGTTGGGAAGATCTGCTGGAGAAGGAATAGGCTACCCACTCCAGTATTCTGGCCTGGAGATTTCCATGGGGTTGCAGAGTCAGACATGACTGAGTGACTTTCACTTGAGATTCATTCAGAAGATAGGGAAGCCCATTGAATATTTTTAAAACAAGTATGCCATGTTCAACGTTATCCCTCAGAAAGATTAATCTAGTGATAGTATGGAAGATTAATTGGAGTGGGTAATAGCTTGGGTTAGAAGTGGGAGGTTTTTGCAATAATTCAAGCAGGGTATTTGGAGTACCAAATAGGGTTATAGCAATAGGAATGGAATAGGAATGGAAAGAAAGAGGGTAGAAACAGACTTCCCAGAGGTGGAACATTATGTCTTATGAATGGGGATGATATAGTGAAAGTCAACAGTGTTTCTGAGGATTTAGCTTAGGAGAATTGTGCTGCTGCAGAGAGACTTGGTATAATAATATATCTTGGTAGTGAGGGAGAAAGATGAGTTTAGTTAGAGGGATTTGAATATTTTGGGTTGATTGGTCTGCATATATCACTTAATGGGGATGTTGTAATTTTCTAAGGTAGAACTGTTCTTATACTATAGTTTGTACATCTTAGTTGTATCATATTTATAGTAAGCTTAACAGAAATTAAACTATAGACGTCCAACTAATAGGGTGAATAAGAGAGAGGAAGAAAAAAAGAATAAGAAAGGTAGAGATAAACAAATACACATGAAAGCTTATATAGAACAGTTAAGTCTCCCTCTCGACTTTAAAATACACATGTATACGTTTTGGGGAAAAACTTGAAATAGAAGATGTGAACTTGCTCTTTGAAGGAATTCAAGTAGTATGAACATCTTATCACACTGAATGATTCTAGAGTTTAAAGATAAGTTTTTATTTTGTTTCAAGAAAGACCCTAAGTGCAACATAATATGATTGCAAAGAAATGGTGCTTTACTGGGGAGATGAGAAGTCTGTATGGTTTGTTTTTATTTTCTGTTTATTTTTATAAATTAGCTATTTTGATTGAAATATAACATACATACAGAAAAGTGTACAAAAGTCTCAAGTTAATAAATGAATTATCACAAAGTGAACGTACCTGTGAAATCACCAGAACAAGAATTATCAGCAATTAAGAGCCTTCCATCATGCTCCTCCAAATTATTAGTACCATCTTTTTTTCCCAAAGGTTGTTACTTTTCTAACTTTTAAGAACATAGATTAATATTAATCAGTGACCACTATATAGTTTGTACAGCAAAATTTGGTGCAGAGAAGACATTAAGCATGAAAACTGTGGACTTAACTATAACATTGGGAATTTAAGGCTTAATGCAGATACATGATTATATATCTCACTGAGCTAAGGCTGTTATACTACATACATAATATTTGTTATATATTTGTTAATTTACAGTTTCTGTTTCCAAGGAGAAATGATGTGTTAATAAGTTGTAATAGAAGGAATTAAGTTGTAATAGAAGGAACAGTAAACCAAAAAAATCACCAAGTCCTGGGTTCTAATTTAAAATTCCACAAAGTATGAACAGTATTATTTGAATAGTTACTAAGAAAAGAATTACTGCCATCCCTGAAAATTATTCAGACCAAATTTACTACCCTGAACTCTGTTTTAGAGGAATTATCAGTCACCAGAAAATGGTATGCTATATCTTAATGCTTTATTGATACTGGTTTTAATCAATACTTACCAGTTAGGCTATTCTTACTAGTGGAGGACCAAAAAATAAATAAATAAATAAAATAAAAAATAAATTAAAAAAAACTAGTGGAGGACAATTGCCTATCAGTTCATATGGAGATACACATATGCATGATGCATACACAACAGTGTATACCAAAGTTTAATTTTAAAGTATGTACATTTTTGACATTTGTGTTTTCTCTGAAAATTAGGAAATTATTGTATCAGTTACCTTGTTTGAAAGTTGTAAGACTTAATCTTCAAAACCTGATTACTTTCCAGTATATGCAAGAAAACAAATTTCTGGACTAGTATTCTATGTAATAGAGCAAGTCTTACCTAAGTAGTACCCAGTTATGAGGCCAGGCCTAATAAAGACCAAATACACATTTCAAGTAATCTTCATATAGTGCTTAGCGGTTTACTGAATTCTTTCCTTGTTTATAAGAGTTTTATTTTGTTCTTTGGGGTATTCCAAGCATCTGATTATATCTTTCTAGTATAAATATCTCATTTTTCCTTCAGTGGATTAAATCTGCTAATGGTTTATTTTAGAAAAATGTTAATAATATTGGGATCTTTGTCTTTCAGTCTTTGATAGGCGTGCTTCTATCATTAAGCATGATACTGCTTTTTGGCATGATGTATGCATTTTATGATGCTAATAAAGTATTCAGTTTATTTTTATTTTATTAAGAATATTATCAGGAATATATCTACCTTAGCACTAAAGCCAGTATCTTATTTTATAGAGAATCATAAGAGGCATTTCCATGAAGATCATGAACAAGGCAACTGTATCCATTATTTCTGTTGCTGTTTAACATTGCCTTAGAAGTATTAGCCCACGCAACTAAATTACAGAAATCAGTTAGAGGCAAAAGAATTGGTAAGCCAGAAGGAAAACTGTGTCACTTTGGAGATGATACTATAGTACTTTGGAAAAACTTTAGTTGATTATAAAACTAACTCAAATTGTAAAGTAATTCAGGAAAGTGATAGGATATAAAATTAACATACAGAGACTTAGAGCCCAAACGGAGGCGGCGCGGAGCGTTTCGGCTCTCAGCGGATCGAGAACCCGTGTGTAGTGCGAGGCTGCGGCGGAGCCTCTACACTGAAGGCTCGAGAGGTTGGCAGCTTCAATTGAAGCACATCGAGCGGTGACAGCCGTGGAAGTCATGAGCGACAGCGGCGAGCATAACTACGGCGAGCGGGAATCCCGTTCTGCTTCCAGAAGTGGAAGTGCTCATGGATCTGGGAAATCTGCAAGGCATACCCCTGCAAGGTCTCGCTCCAAGGAAGATTCCAGGTGTTCCAGATCAAAGTCCAGGTCCAGATCTGAATCTAGGTCTAGATCCAGAAGAAGTTCTCGGAGGCATTATACAAGGTCACGATCTCGGTCCCGGTCCCATAGACAATCTCGTAGCAGATCTTACAGCAGAGATTATCGAAGACGGCATAGCCACAGTCATTCTCCCACGTCTACTCGCCGGCGTCATGTTGGGAATCGGGCAAATCCTGATCCCAACTGTTGTCTTGGAGTATTTGGATTGAGCTTGTACTCTACAGAAAGAGATCTAAGAGAAGTGTTCTCTAAATATGGCCCAACTGCTGATATATTTATTGTATATGACCAGCAATCTAGACGTTCAAGAGGATTTGCCTTTGTATACTTTGAAAATGTAGATGATGCCAAGGAAGCATAAGAGCGTGCCAATAGAATGGAGCTTGATGGACGTAGGATCAGAGTTGACTTCTCCATAACGAAAAGACCACATACTCCAACACCAGGAAAATTTACATGGGGAGACCTACCTATGGCAGCTCACGCCATCGAGATTACTATGACAGAGGATGTGATGGAGGCTATGATGATCGGGACTATTACAGCAGATCGTACAGAGGTGGAGGAGGAGGAGGTTGGAGAGCTGCTTAAGACAGGGATCAGATATACAGAAGACAGACCTTCTCCCTACTGTAGTCGTGGAGGATACAGATCATGTTCCAGATCTCGATCATACTCACCTGGTGGCTATTAAAGCATGAAGTTGAAGACTTTCTGAAACCTGCCCTAGAGTTGGGATTTTGTTTGTGGACAATATTTTTTATTGTCTCCTGTTTAAAAAGTGAACAGTGCCTAGTGAAGTTAGGTGACTTTTACACCTTTTTTGATGACTACCTTTGGTGGAGTTGAAATGCTGTTTTCATTCTGCATTTGTGTAGTTCGGTGCTTTGTTCAAAGTTAAGTGTTTTCAGAAAAGTATGTTTTGCATGTATTTTTTTACAGTCTAAAATTTTGACTGCTGAGAAGTTTCTGTTGTACAAAACTTCATTTAAATGGTTTTTCTGCTGAATCCAGGGCATTCTGAAGATTGAAGCCTGTGTGTAAAATGCTACCAAATGGCAAAAAGCAACAATAAAGTTTGGTTTTTACTTAAAAAAAAAAAAATTAACATACAAATATCAGTCCTCATATACACAAATAATAAACAGAGGCTATAACATTAGGACAAACCTTACAGCAACAACAAAGAAAATTAAATACTTGTGAAAAATTTAATAAATTTGTGAAACCTGTAAGCAGAAAAGCTTAGACACTCCAAAGACACAAAAATAGATTTGAAAAAATGGAAAGATACCTCTTATTCTTAAATTCTGTTACTCAAAATGATATAGATGTCAGTTCTTTCTTAAAGTAATTTATATATTTCCTGTAATTCCAGTAGAATGCCGCAACTATTTCATGAAATTAGACAAGATAAGAAAATTCACATGGAAAAATAAACATGTAAGAATCGCCAGGAAAACACTGAGAAAGGAAAACTTTGAAGAGAACTAGCACTATCAGATATTAAAACATAAATTCTCTGCAGTTAAGTGGTGTGGCATTACAATGAAAGAAACAAAAGGGTGAACAGAGAAGAACTACAAAAACAACTGAAAAACAGGTAATAAAAGGTCAGTAAATACATGAAAGTGTTGGTGACTCTAGTCACGTCTGACTCTTTGCAGCCCCATGGACTGTATAGCCTTCCAGGCTCCTCTGTCTGTGGAATTCTGCAGGCAAGATGACTGGAATGGGTAGCCATTCCCTTCTGCACGGGATCTTCCTGACCTCAGGGTTGAATCCGGGTCTCCTGCATTACAGGCAGATTGTTTACCATATGAGCCACTAGGGAAGCCCCAATAAGTGTGTACATATCAATAATTACTTTATATGTCAGTGGACTAAATGCTCTGATCAAAAGACATAGGAGGCTGATTGGATAAAAAACAAGACCCATCAATATGCTGCCTTAAAAGACTCCCTTTTAAAGGACTCCTTTTGAAAGGGGACTGAAAGTGAGGGATTGGGTAAAGTATTTCATGCAAACAGAAATGACAAGAAAGCAAGAGTAGCAATACTCATTTCAGAAAAAATAAGCTTTATACCAAGGGCCATGATGAAAGACAGACAGGCATTATATAATGATAAAAGGTATGATACAAGAAGAGGATATTGTACTTGTTAACATATATGCACCCAATCCAGGAACATCTATATATAAAGCAAATAATAACAGATACAAAGGGAGAAATTGGCAATAATATAGTAATAGTAGGAGACTTTAACACCCCACTGACATGGGTGGATATGTCATCCAGACAGAAAATCAGTAAGGCAACAGAGATCCTGAAAAAGAATAGATGAGTTGGATTTGTTATCTATGGGACATTCCATGGTGGCTGGGGGGCGGGGGCGGGGAAAGCAGAATACATTTTTTTAAAGTGCACATGGAATGTTCTCTAGGACAGATCACATACTAGGTCACAAGACAAACCTTAATTTGAAAGGATAGAAATTGTATCAAGAGGTTTGTTTTTTTTTTTTTTTTTTGATGATAATAGTGTGTAACTAGTATAACTATAGAAAGAAAAATGGGAAAATAACAGATGTGAAGAATAAACAACATGCTCCTAAAACATCAAAAGAGTAAATGATGAAAATCAAAGAGGAAATCATAAAATACCTCTAGACAAATGAAAATGGAAACACAATTTTCCAGAATCTGTGGGGTGTGGCAAAAGCAGTTCTAAGAGGGAAGTTGATGGCGATTAAAGGCTTCCTCAAGAAATAAGAAAAATTTCAAACAGCCTGATCCACCACCTAAAAGAAATAAAGAACAAAGTCAAAAGTCAGAAGAAGGAAGGAAATGTAATAATAAAGATCATAGAGGAAATAAACAAGATCAAAAAAGTCAAAAGAAAAGATCATTGAATCCAAGAGCTAGTTTTTTGAAAAGAGAAGCATAATTGATAAATTTTTAACCATGTTCACAAAGAAGAAAAGAGATAGGGCCCAAATAAAATAATAAAAGAGGAGAAAGAACAGCTAAAACCATGGAAATAAAAATAAAATAAGTTGAATAGGAGGCAGTACTCCCACATTCATTCTGTGAGTCCTCATAGGAAAGACATTTCAAGAAAAGAAAATTATAGGCCAGTGTCTTTGATGAATACAAATGCAGAAATCCTCAGCAAAATATTAGTAAGCCAAATACAGTAATTCATAAAAAGGATCATATACCATGATCAAGTTGGATTTATTCCAGGATCACAGTGATGGTTCAGTGTATGCAAATCAATGTGATAAACCACATTAAAGAAAGGAAAGATGAAAATCACAGTATTATCTCCATAGATACAGAGAAGACATTTGAAAAAAATGAACATTTGTTCGTGGTAAAAACTCTTACCAAAAAGTGAGTATAGAGGGAGCATAACAAATGCCATTTACAGTAAACCCACAGACACCATAATAATTCATGGTTAAAGCTGACAGCCTTCCCATTAAATTTAGGAACAAGATAAGGATGCCCATTCTAGTTGTTTCTGTTTGATGTGGTATTGGAAGTCCTAGCCACAGCAGTAAGACAAGAAAAAGAAAAGATATTCTAATTGAAGGGAAGAGGTAAAACTGTCACTATTTGTATATGACATGATACTTGATATAGAGAACCCTAATGTCTCTACCCCAAAACTATTAGAACTAAGAAATGAATTCAGCAAGGTTGCAGAATACAAGGTTAATGTATAGAAATCTGTTCCTTTCCATACAGTAATAATGAAATATCAGAAAGAGAAAGTAAAAAAAAAAAAATTGAAATTATCAAAGTTTTAATTATTAGGAATAAACTTAACCAAGGAAGTGAAAGACATATACTCTGAAAACTATAAGCCGTTGGTAAAGGAATTTGAAGATGATTCAAGGAAATGGAAAGATTTATCCCATTCTGGCTTGGGTTGGAAGAATTACTATTATGAAAATGGCCATACTACCCAAAGAAATCTGTGCGATCCCTATCAAAATACCCATGACATTTTTCTCAAAATTAGAATAAGTAATCCTAAAACTTATATAGAATTGCAAAAGACCCTGGATTTCCAAAGCAGTCTGACAATCTCTTTAACAAGTGATGTCTGGTGAAACTATGTTACCATGTTAAACCAATGAGATTAGAACATTCCCTCACACCACATACAAAAATAAACTCAAAGTCATTTTAAGATATAAATGTAATACCTGAAACCATAAAACTCTTAGAAGAGAATATATTCAAGACATTTTGTCATAAATCGTAGCAGTATTTTCTTGGATCAGTCTCCCAAGGCAAAAGAAATGAAAGCAAAAATAAACAAATAAGGCCTAATTAAACTTAAAAACTTTTGTACAGTAAAGGAAACCATCAACAAAACAAAAGCAACCTGGGAGAAAATATTTGCAAATGATGCAGCTGAGAATGTAATATCTGCAGTGTTGGAACAACTCATACAACTCAATATCAGAAAAACTACCAAATCAAGAAAATGGGCAGAAGACATGAATAGACATTTCTGCAAAGAAGACATACAGATGGCTGAAAGGCACACAAAAAGATGTTCAACCTATCTAATTATTAGAGAAATGCAAATCAAAATTACAGTGATGTACCACCTCACACCTATAAAAATGGCTACCATCAGACAGTTTACAGATCACGCATGTTGGCGAGTATGTGTAGAAAAAGATACTCTTATACATTGTTGGTGAGAATGCAAATTAATGCAGTTACTATGCAGAACACATGGAGGTTCCTTAAAAAACTGAAGTCACAGCACCATCTAGTAGCTCTGCTCCTGAGCATATGTCTGGAAAAGACAAAAACTTTATTTGAAAACATACGTGCATCCCAGTGTTCTTTATAGCATTATTTACAATAGCCAAATCATGGAAGCCATCCAGGTACCCATCAACAGCTGACTGGATTAAGAAGATATGGGAGGGAGGGTGTGTGTGTCTGAACGTACACACACACACACACACACACACAGTGGAATATTGCTCAGCCATAAAGGACAAAATATTGCTATTTGCAGCAACATGGATGGGCTTAGAGAGTATTAAGTGTTTGGTAAGGGAAAAATAGTTACTATGATGGGCTTCTCTGGTGGCTTAGACAGAAAGAATATGCCTGCAATGTAGGAGACCTGGGTTCAATCCCTGGGTCAGGAACATCTCCTAGCGAAGGGAATGACTTATCCATTCCAGTATTCTTGCCTGGAAATCCCGTGGACAGAGGAGCCTGGTGTCCATGGGGTCGCAATGAATTGGACATGACTGAGCGACTGTCACTTACTCAAGATGGAGAAACCCCCAAAACACTATCTTAACCAAGTGATCAAGATTAGCATCACAAGTAATAGGACATAGTGATATTATGTACCCCTTGATATACATTTAAGAAGAGTACAAAAATCATTTCTGTGGAATTCTTTTCAAAAATGAATAACTGAATAACTTATTCAAATGAAAAAATTCTAGACAATCCCTATTTGAGGGGCAGTCTACAAATAACTGGCTACTATTCTTTAAAAGTATCAAGATCGTAGTACACACAATCACATGCACAGACCAAGGAATTGTCACAGATTGAAGGAGACTAGGAAAACTAACAACCAAAAACAGCTTGGGCTTGTAGATAAGATCCTGGAACAGGAAAGAGACATTAGTGGAAACACTGGTGAATTTCTAATAAGGTCTGTAGTTAATTCATAGTGGTAAGTCAGTATTATTTTCCTGGTTTTGATAGTTGTGCTATAGTTATGTAAAAAGTTACCATTATAGGAAATGGGGTGATGTATGTTTGGACATGCTCTGTTATATTTACTTTAATGTGGTAAATGAAAGTAAAATGTTAAAAAAGGATATTATGAAGAATGCCTTTGTTTTTATTTGGGAAGCATCAATGGAGATGATCATATGGCATTTTCCTCCACTGAACTAATCAGGAAATCAAATTAACAGGGTTCCTAACATTATACCATTTCATTTTAGGAATGAACATAAAGTCCCATTTTTAATGGATAAAAATTTATATCCCAAAGGGATTTTGACATGTATAAGCCAATAAAAGTTAATCTCAAGATTTTTCTCTAACAGTTTTTATATGTAAAATGTTTAAATTTTAGGTTTAGTACATAATCACAAAAATATTTTTAGGATCCCCTTATAGATTTATCCTAATGTAACTTTCATTTTAGTCTCCTCGTTATCAGTATAGCAGATTCTAATAGATGAATCAAAGAAAAGTGACTTATGCTGTGAATTGTTTAAATAGTTGTTTTAGATATTTTGAACTGAAATCTCTAGTCTAAAAGTTTTCAGTGAAGGTAGTATCTACCTCCAGCGAGTGTGAATTTGTAGAGACATTTTAATGTTCAGTGGTCCCACTGGCCACTCATGTAAGAGAAAATCTTTATACTTACTTGAATCTAGAATTTAATTTTATTTTAGTTATAAACCAAAACACTTTCGCATGATACTAGTAATACACTTCATTTTCTAGGTGTGATATTATTTTGTAACTTAAAGAGTGGTGATATATTTTTTGTTTGAAATCTTAAATTTTTTTCACTGTTGGATATTTATTTCATCTATAGTAATAGTGCTCATGCTATTTGAGTCACCAATGGACCTGTGTTGAATTGAAGTTGGGATCATGAATGCTGCCATTTTGTCCCTCCGGTTTGTGACCTGAGTGGAGTCTTGCCCCACTGGTTTTAATTAGCCTCACTCTAATTGTCCTAGTTTGGACTGCGTGCCCAAACTTGGATCATATGCTTTGTGTGTAAGTGTGTCTTTGTACACATGCTGCAAGCATGCTTGAGTCATCAGTATATATGTGTTTGTAATAGGTGTTACATAGTGATACTTGACTCATCTAGAAGATAACCCATTTAGTAACTTTAGTTACTTGCAGTTCAGTGGAGAACCTGGAAAGTAAGTTAGGCCAAGAGTTCTGAGCAGCTGCATTGTCTTAGATGTCTGATAGGCCTACTTCAACTTTTACTTATAGGAGAGCAACTTAGTCCCACCTAGATCCAATTATACACACAGTTCTGGTAAGATTGATGATCATTGGATGGGCCTGTGGCAGATGAGCAAAACCGGGTAAAAGGCTTCAGAACTCTGCTGCTTAAAAAGGCGCTATTGACCACAAAAAGGGACACTTAACAGTAAGAACAGAATGAGAAAAAAACAGCCCCTCTAAACTGATGTTGCCATTCTTTCAAAAAATTTTCACATTGTTATGCATTAAAAAGTTGAGAAAATTAACACTGTTGGATTAAAAGTGTGGCTAATATTGTGACATTTTACATTTTCTCCAAATTTAGGAATTTTATGGCAAATTTACTGATTATTAAGTAGATTAGAGGGCCTGGGACAAACTACTAACAGATGCATGGCATTGCCTACATTGTAGCAAATGTAGCAGTGAGATTATTCTCCTTTTATGTAAAGTATAGAAAGTATTTCCTTTTATATATTAATACCCCCCAAAATGAGAAAAAATATAAAAGAAAATAACTTGAAAAAATTTTTTTCTGAGGCTATTAGTATTTTAGGTGATAGTCTTATATACCTTGGTTTTACCTGAAGGCATCTGTTTATTATTTATTATGCACCTGAACTATATCAGGCCTTGTGCTAGCAGGGATAAGAAGATAAGAACTGATTCTTGTCTTCAAAGTAACACTAGAATTAAATGGAATGATGGAATAGAGAGAGTGAAATGATGATGGTTAGTCTTCATTTCTTCACAGTGACCAAAGCTCTGATAGGGAGGCAGTGTGTTATACTGACTAGGGGCATACATGTTGCAAGAAGGTGAGGAGTTTAATTCCATTGTCATTTACCAGCTGTGTGCCTGTTATCAATTTCTTCAAATTGTAAAGTGAGGGTAATACCTACTTGTGTTTAATGCACTACCATATCAAAACATTTAAGTGCTGTGCCTAGCATGGTACTTTTTACTACTAGGGCTATGATTTACAGAAGTTGCTTACTTATTCTCAGACAGAAACTATTTTACTACATATGCAAAACATTGAGTAAAAAACTGAATTAGCAACAAGGTCACAAGTCATAAGTTATTAGCATTAAAGTACTTGTTAACCTTCAAGTATTTAAGTATATTAAGGGTGGTATTTAAAAAGTCAAGGTGAGTCTAATTGGCTTCATTGGTCTATAGAGAGTTACTTGTATAACTAGTTTAGAAATGAAGCAACTTAACACTGGTTATAAAGGTTTAAAAAAAAAGTTAATTTTGAGAATAGCCATACATGGAATAAATGAATTCTTGAATACATTATAGATATCTTTGTATGGTTAAAGACCTGATAATGATAAAGTAGAATCTTAAGGTGGAGTAATCTAGAATGATTTTTAATTTGATGACTCTATTTTATAGCTCAGGGAAAAGCAAATTATTACTTATATGGAATTACATAACAAAAATCAGAACTGTTCCTATTGCTTTCATTAAACTTCAGTGAAGTAGCATTAATTGTGCAAACTGAATACCACTGAAAAAGACTCTACTATGTCAGTTAGCCTACTATCCAAACTTGCATCTTCACAGACCTGTGCATTCATTCATTCAGCAAATACTGAGTGCCTGCTGTGTTTTATGGCAGGCGTCATCTTTGAAGAGCTTTGCTATAAAGGAAGGTAAAACATCAAGCACATTGATAGTTAAAGTGTTTCACCTTGCAGACCTCTGGGGAGATTGCTATGGATTTAGAAGTTGTGCTCATCTCAGGCAAAATACAGGAATTGATGACATATGGCAAAAAGTTTTTTTCTTCACGGAAGCTAGCAAAAGGAGACAGAAAGGGAATACAAGGTGAGAGAGATGGTTTATCACTATCCTTTCCATTCAAGATGTACTTTTCAAATAACCAGTATATACCTAGGGTTGACTCTGTTTGTAGGACTTTGGTAAATGATGGGGAGAAAAATACAAAAGAGCAATAACATGGCCCTTGCTCTGAAGGATCTGGCCCTCTTGTGATGACAAGACTCTTTGGAAATAAGCAACTGCCCTTTCTTCTTTTTGCCTATATAAAGTAGTTTTCTAAAGGATTTTTCAATACACAGGGATCTATACCATAATTCATCTCTCTCTCTTTTTAAATTATTTGCTATGAAACTTTTCAAATATTTACAAAAGTAGAGAAAATAGTGGAATGAACCCCACCCTCCAAACTCAGCCAGCAGATTCAACAGCGATCATCATTTTGTAATATTTGGTTAAGATTCCTTTTTTCATTTCTTTCCTTTTCTTTTTTCCTTTTCCTCCTTTCTTACTGTTTCTTTTCCTTCCCTTTTTTTTTTTTTTTTTTTAGCATGCAGGATCTTAGTTCCCTGATCAGGGATCAAACCCAGGCCCTCAGAGTGAAAGTGCAAAGTTCTAACCATTGGACCACCAGGGAATTCCCTTTTTGCTTTCTTCTCTTTTTTTCCAAAGTTTAAAAAAATTATGATGTACATTGCTACGCTAAACACATCTGTATTATAACATTATTTTTAATGCCTGTTTGTAGTTCATCATATATATGCACTATAGAAAGCAATTCTCTACTGATGGGAATTTTCTTTATTATTCATTATTATTATAGTTTATTTTTTATGAATAGTTCTTTCTGGAATATATTTACATGCTTATATCTTTATATCTTATATCCTTCTATATTTTTGACATCTTTATGCATACATCTTTCTTACATGTGGCATTCTTGGAATGGAATTTCCTGGAAATGAGATTGCTGAAGCAAAGAGCATGCACCTTTTACAGATTGCTATATAATACCAAACTGACTTTCAGAAATACTGTTGTTAATTCTTATTTCCATTAACAGTATGCTTGTTTATCTTTGCTGATCTGAGTTTTGTCAGTCTATTAATTTTACCAATTTCCTGGTATTAAAAGATTTTTTTATGTGCATTTAAAAATTACTGGGGGACTTCCCTGCCAGTCCAGTGGTTAAGACTCTGTGCATCCAGTGCAGAGGGCATGGGTTCCATCCCTGGTTGGGGAATTAAAATCCCACATGGTGTATGGCATGACCAAGAAAAGAAGAAGAAGAAAAATCACTAATGAGGCTGAGCGTGTTTATTCTTATTATGAACCATTTGTATTTCTTCTTTTGTGAGTTCAGGCTACTCTTTTATAAGCATTACTTTCATTATTTATTTATTTATTCAGAAATCATAATATCATTATTTTCAAGGTGCTTCATAATTTTGTCCTAAGTTCTTTTTCCAACTTAATAATGTCCAGTAAGAGTCATTCTACCCACTAACAAATAATTCCCAATTCATATACTTCATTCTGTTCATTTTTTTCTTGGATTCATGCTTTTAAGTATTGTTTTACTATTCTTTTCTGCCTATTCAAACCCTTCAGAATTCTTAAAGCCCATCTTGCAGTAGTCTCTCCAAATACTGTAGCCTTTACCCATTTTCTCTTATTTGAATTCCCACTGTATCTGTTGTTTCTACACCTTGATTTAGTAGCAGATTATAGGCTGCTTTATGTTATGTATCAAGCACTGTGTTGAGTCCATGAGTATATAGCTGCACAGAGCACAGTCTGTCCTTGTGAAGTTTATAGTGTAGTAATGGTTTGTTTATTCCCACTTCTTTGCTTTATGGTGATTGAACTTTTCATATACCTCTGTTATGTATGAAGAATACATACATGTTTAGATATACTATAGTTGCATAACCCCAACTATATTGTATTGAGAGTATTGAGCATATAAACCATGTTTTATCTTCTCTGTTTCTTATAACACTTAACTAATTTCTGAGCACATAGCCATTACTAAGTGTATACTTGCTCTCTTAGTATAGTATCAAAAGTCATAGGCTTGGAGTCACATACCTGACCTCATATTACAGCTCAAGATCTTATGAACTGTATAACATTTCAAAGTAGCTTAGCCTCTCTAAGCTTATTTGCTCATATATTAAATACCTGCTTCATAAGGCTGTCATGGGTTAAATGACATATTGATATTAATCAGATGATATATGTAAAGGATTTAGCACAATGTTTGGTACAGCATAGATTCTCATTAAAAGATATTAGTTATTGTAATAATTTGTGTAACCTTTCAAGCTACAAAGTGCTTCAGTAACCTTTCTTTTTTTCCCTCAGTAACCTATTACATCCCTAACTCCTTTCATCTAAGCAGTTACCAAATTCTACTCAATTTATTCAGCTATCTTGTCAATGTAGCCTCTCCTTTATTTTATTTATTTATTTATTTATTTGGTTGTACCACTTGGCTTGCAGGATCTTGGTTACCTGATTAGGAACTGAACCCAGGCCCTTGGCAGTGAATGGCTGAGTGGTAACCATTGGACCACCTAGCCTCCCTAGCCTCTCCTTTTAATCCTCACTGAAACCCACAATAAGAAATATATTTTTTATTGTAACTTAGTATGTTCTTAGTGTATTTACTCATATCTGAAACAAAATTCTATGAAATAATATTCATTGTTATTGTATGTGAAGCACTCTGATATTTTTGTTGTAGTTCTGTTCTATATTATTTTAAAAAGAAAAGTTGGGAAAAAAAAAAGAAAAGTTGGTCACAGCCATTAAAATATTTCACAACAAACAGGTTGAAACACACAACCCTAGATTTTTTGGAGTCTGCTGAATTTGGACTACTCCTGAGTTAGATTATGTTCAAGTGTAAATTTTCAGTGAAATAGAAAACAGATGATTTTAGAAAATAGAGCTTATTTTAGAAAACAGAGCTTATTCTGGTTGCATTTTGTTATTCATTAGTTATATATAGTTAGATTTACCTATTCTCTGTTGAAGGTGGGAGTGTTCTGTTGTGCATATTCCAGAGCCGGTATAGAATGAAATTACTAAGTAATTGGGTCAGAGCTTCCCACCTTGGCAGAAATTTCTCAACCACTTCATATATCTGTTGCTTTTCTTAGGACAGAATTGACGTACATGGACTTTAAAGTCATTAGCATAATTCTCAGAGAGGGACCTAAAAACTTTTATTGCAGTAATTTTTCTAACATTTTAAAAAACAGAAACAGTGGTATAATGAATCTCCATTCCTATATTCAACATCAGTAATTAGCATCATTAAGTCAGTTCTAAGAGGAATTTTTAGCAAAGAACTTGTAAGGCACATACAATTCCCTTTCCTTAATACAGATAGCTGATCTGTTTTAAGAAGAGAGATATCAGCCCTAGTGTACCTTGTGTAGGTAATCAGAACCTATTCATTTTGATACCTGCAAGGAGAGTAAAAATACACAGAGGAGTAGTGATGGAGTGGGGTAGATTTTCCTGAGGCCCAGCCAGAACGTTAGACCCTGACCATCTTACGTAGAACCTTTCAGCAGCCTTGTTTGCCAGTCTCCCTACTACCACTCGGTACTACCTACCTTGCTGCTGTTAGACTGATCTTTTAAAAATGACTTGGTGGGGGAATAGGTGGTCATTACATTTATCTTCTATTTAAAACCTTTGCTACCTATAGAATGGGCTTCCCTGGTGGCTCAGCGGTGAAGAATCTGCCTGGCCGTGCAGGAGACGTGGGTTCATTCCCTGGGTGGGAAAGATCCCCTGGAGAAGGAAATGGCAATTCACTCCAGCATTCTTGCCTGGAAAATCCCATGGACAGAGGCACCTGGAGGGCTACAGTCTGAGGGGTTGCAAGAGTCAGACGCAGCTTAGCAACTAAGCAGCAACAACAGCCTTTAAAGTCCCAAACCTTAGATCTTTATTTGAAATCTCACTCCAGTCTACCTTTCTAGCTTTCTCTCCTATTGTCTCTTTACTGCCATATTCAGTTTCATATTAGAATAACCAATCCATTTTAAGACTTGTATTCCCTTTTCAAGATCCAATTTAAATTTCATCAGGTGGATGAGACCTTTTTAACTACCCAGAAAAAAATGGTAGTTCCTTTGTTTGTATGTGTGTGTTTTGCCACTTAACTGAGTTTATTTATTAAAGTTTGCCCTTTATAAGGTAGTGATCTTCTCCAAAGCAGAGGTTATAGCTTTCTCTTCTTGGTATCCTAACACTTCTTTGGTGCCCACAACAGTGAAACCTACTATGAGTTTAATTGAATGTTCATACTTTTAGAATTTTAGCATCTAACTCCAACACAGGTTCTCTCCAGATAAGAGTTCACTACAGTTTTTTTTTTTTAATTTGATTTTGTAGATTAAAAATTTTTTCCTTCCCTCACTGGGGACTTTTACTGAAATTTCTATAGAGAACCTGAGTTCCTAGGCTTTTGCTTAGTGGGAAGTATATTTGGTAAACTAATATAGAGTATCCATCTTCATCAATTCTCTAATAAAGGTAAGAAAAATCTACTTTCAGTATACTTAGTTTTCTGCTGTTGTTAAACAATGTGGTTTTATGGAACTGTAAAGCAAAATGGAGTGGAGTACATTTGTGCCTTATTTGTGCTTATAATAGCCTTGACAAATTTTTGATATATTTCAGCTCATGGAATGCTGTGTAAATGCCCTGGTGACATCCTTTAAAGAGACTATCTTAGCAGAATGCCAAGGCATGATCAAGCGAAACGAAACTGAAAGTAGGTAAAACACTACATAAAGTTATCATACTCTTTTAATAGGATATCTTTGAAGCACATCACTTTTAATAAATTACTGTTAGATCATTCTTTTATACATATGTATTTTCATTATGGAAAACTGTGTAAAGAAAAGGCTCAAAGTATTTAGCATAGTTAGAAATGCTGTAAAGAAGATTATGAATTTGTATCTTAAGCATTTTTTTCTCCTTGGGTATCATTATGTTTGTATGTGCTCATGTCAATTTCAGTTTGTCCTCAAAAGTAAGACTGCTTTTATTTTTTTTTCCATTTATTTTTATTAGTTGGAGGCTAATTACTTTACAATATTGTAGTGGTTTTTGCCATACACTGACATGAATCAGCCATGGATTTACATGTGTTTCCCCATCCCGATCCCCCCTCCCACCTCCCTCCCCATCCCATCCCTTTGGGTCTTCCCAGTGCACCAGCCCTGAGCACTTGTCTCATGCATCCAACCTGGGCTGGTGATCTGTTTCACCCTTTATAGTATACTTGTTTCAGTGCTGTTCTCTTAGAACATCCCA
Organism: Cervus canadensis; assembly: GCF_019320065.1. Lineage (NCBI taxonomy): Eukaryota > Metazoa > Chordata > Mammalia > Artiodactyla > Cervidae > Cervus > Cervus canadensis. Next base: position 15,293,405 of record NC_057396.1, read on the forward strand.
CCCTCGCCTTCTCCCACAGAGTCTAAAAGTCTGTTCTGTACATCTGTGTCTCTTTTTCTGTTTTGCATATAGTGTTATTGTTACCATCTTTTTAAATTCCATATATATCCGTTAGTATCCTGTATTGGTCTTTATCTTTCTGGCTTACTTCACTCTGTATAATGGGCTCCAGTTTCATCCATCTCATTAGAACTGATTCAAATGAATTCTTTTTAATGGCTGAGTAATATTCCATAGTGTATATGTACCACAGCTTCCTTATCCATTCACCTGCTGATGGGCATCTAGGTTGCTTCCATGTCCTGGCTATTATAAACAGTGCTGCGATGAAACATTGGGGTGCACGTGTCTCTTTCAGATCTGGTTTCCTCGTTGTGTATGCCTAGGACTGTGATCACTGGGTCACATGGCAGTTCTATTTCCAGTTTTTAAGGAATCTCCACACTGTTCTCCATAGCGGCTGTACTAGTTTGCATTCCCACCAACAGTGTAAGAGGGTTCCCTTTTCTCCACACCCTCTCCAGCATTTATTGCTTGTAGACTTTTGGATAGCAGCCATCCTGACTAGTGTGTAATGGTACCTCATTGTGGTTTTGATTTGCATTTCTCTAATAATGAGTGATGTTGAGCACCTTTTCATGTGTTTGTTAGCCATCTGTATGTCTTCTTTGGAGAAACGTCTGTTTAGTTCTCTGGCCCATTTTTTGATTGGGTCATTTATTTTTCTGGAATTGAGCTGCAGGATTTGCTTGTATATTTTTGAGATTAATCCTTTGTCTGTTGCTTCATTTGCTATTATTTTCTCCCAATCTGAGGGCTGTCTTTTCACCTTGCTTATAGTTTCCTTTGTTGTGCAAAAGCTTTTAAGTTTCATTAGGTCCCATTTGTTTATTTTTGCTTTTATCCCCAATATTCTGGGAGGTGGGTCATAGAGGATCCTGCTGTGATTGATGTCAGAGAGTGTTTTGCCTATGTTCTCCTCTAGGAGTTTTATAGCTTCTGGTCTTACATTTAGATCTTTAATCCATTTTGAATTTATTTTTGTGTATGGTGTTAGAAGATGTTCTAGTTTGATTCTTTTACAAGTAAGTGGTTGACGAGTTTTCCCAGCACCACTTGTTAAAGAGGTTGTCTTTTTTCCATTGTATATTCTTGCCTCCTTTGTCGAAGATAAGGTGTCCATAGGTTCGTGGATTTATCTCTGGGCTTTCTATTCTGTTCCATTTGATCTATATTTCTGTCTTTGTGCAGTACCATACTGTCTTGATGACTGTGCTTTGTAGTAGAGTCTGAAGTCTGGCAGGTTGATTCCTCCAGTTCCATTCTTCTTTCTCAAGATTACTTTGGGCTGTTTGAGGTTTTTTGTATTTCCATACAAATTGTGAAATTATTTGTTCTAGTTCTGTGAAAATATTGTTGGTTGCTTGATAGGGATTGGCATTGAATCTATAGATTGCTTTGGGTAGTATACTCATTTTCACAATATTGATTCTTCTCCAATCCATGAACACGGTATTTTCTCCATCTGTTTGTGTCCTCTTTGATTTCTTTCATCAGTGTTTTATAGTTTTCTATGTTAGGTGTTTTGTTTCTTTAGGTAGATATACTCTAAGTATTTTATTCTTTTTGTTGCAATGGTGAATGGTATTGTTTCCTTAATTTCTCTTTCTGTTTTCTTCGTTGTTAGTGTATAGGAATGCAAGGGATTTCTCTGTGTTAATTTTATATCCTGCAACTTTACTATATTCATTGATTAGCTCTAGTAATTTTCTGGTAGAGTCTTTAGGGTTTTCTATGTAGAGGATCATGTCATCTGCAAACAGCGAGAGTTTCACTTCTTCTTTTCCTATCTGTATTTCTTTTACTTCTTTTTCTGCTCTGATTGCTGTGGCCAAAACTTCCAAAACTATGTTGAATAGTAGTGGTGAGAGTGGGCACCCTTGTCTTGTTCCTGACTTAAGGGGAAATGCTTATGCTTTTTCAATTTTTCACCATTGAGGATAATGTTTGCTGTGGGTTTGTCATATATAGCTTTTATTATGTTGAGGTATGTTCCTTCTATTCCTGCTTTCTGGAGAGTTTTAATAATTGGATGTTGAATTTTGTCAAAAGCTTTTTCTGCATCTATTGAGATAATCATATGGTTTTTCTTTCAATTTGTTAATGTGGTGTATTACATTGATTGATTTGTGGATATTAAAGAATCCTTGCATTCCTGGGATAAAGCCCACTTGGTCATGATGTATAATCTTTTTAATATGCTGTTGGATTCTGTTTGCTAGAATTTTGTTAACGATTTTTGCATCTATGTTTATCAGTGATATTGGCCTGTAGTTTTCTTTTTTTGTGGCGTCTTTGTCTGGTTTTGGAATTAAGGTGATGGTGGCCTCATAGAAGGAGTTTGAAAGTTTACCTTCTTCTGCAATTTTCTGGAAGAGTGTGAGTAAGATAAGTGTTAGCTCTTCTCTAAATTTTTGGTAGAATTCAGCTGTGAAGCCATCTGGTCCTGGGCTTTTGTTTGCTGGAGGGTTTCTGATTACAGTTTCGATTTCCATGCTTGTGATGGGTCTGTTAAGATCTTCTATTTCTTCCTGGTTCATTTTGGAAAGTTATACTTTTCTAGGAATTTGTCCATTTCTTCCAAGTTGTCCATTTATTGGCATAGAGCTGCTGGTAGTAATCTCTTATGATCGTTGTATTTCAGAGTTGTCTGTTGTGATCTCTCCATTTTCATTTCTAATTTTATTGATTTGGTTCTTCTTCCTTTGTTTCTTAGTGAGTCTTGCTAACGGTTTGTCGATTTTGTTTATCTTTTCAAAAAACCAGCTTTTAGCTTTGTTGATTTTTGCTATGGTCTCTTGTTTCTTTTGCATTTATTTCTGCCCTAATTTTTAAGATTTCTTTCCTTCTACTAACCCTGGGGTTCTTCATTTCTTCCTTCTCTAGTTGCTTTAGGTGTAGAGCTAGGTTATTTATTTGACTTTTTTCTTGTTTCTTGAGATAAGCCTGTAATGCTATGAACCTTCCCCTTAGCATTGCTTTTACAGTGTCCCATAGGTTTTGCGTTGTTGTGTTTTCATTTTCATTTGTTTCTATGCATATTTTAATTTCTTTTTTTATTTCTTCTGTGATTTGTTGGTTATTCAGAAGTGTGTTATTTAGCCTCCATATGCTTGAATTTTTAATAGTATTTTTCCTGTAATTGAGATCTAGTCTTACTGCATTGTGGTCAGAAAAGATGACTGGAATGATTTCAATTTTGTTGAATTTACCAAGGCTAGATTTATGGCCCAGGAAGTGATCTATTTTGGAGAGGGCTCTGTGTGCACTCGAGAAAAAGGTGAAATTGATTGTTTGGGGGTGAAATGTCCTATAGATATCAGTTGGGTCTAGCTGGTCCATTGTGTCATTTAAAGTTTGTGTTTCCTTGTTAATTTTCTGTTTAGTTGATCTATCCATAGGTGTGAGTTGGGTATTAAAGTCCCCCACTATTATTGTGTTACTGTTAATTTCCTCTTTCATACTCGTTAGCGTTTGCCTTACATATTTTGGTGCTCCTATGTTGGGTGCATATATATTTATAATTGTTAGATCTTCTTCTTGGATTGATCCTTTGATCATTATGTAGTGTCCTTCTTTGTCTCTTTTCACAGCCTTTATTTTAAAGTCTATTTTATCTGATATGAGTATTGCGACTCCTGCTTTCTTTTGGTCTCCATTTGTGTGAAATATTTTTTTCCAGCCCTTCACTTTCAGTCTGTATGTGTCCCTTGTTTTGAGGTGGTCTCTTGTATCCATTCAGCCAGTCTGCGTCTTTTGGTTGGGGCATTCAGCCCATTTACATTTAAGGTAATTATGGATAGGTATCGTCCCGTTGCCATTTGCTTTGTTGTTTTGGGTTCATGTTCATACAGCCTTTCTGTGTTTCCTGTCTAGAGAAGATCCTTTAGCATTTGTTGAAGAACTGGTTTGGTGGTGCTGAATTCTCTCAGCTTTTGCTTGTCTGTAAAGCTTTGAATTCTCCTTCATATCTGAATGAGATCCTTGCTGGGTACAGTAATCTGGGTTGTAGGTTATTCTCTTTCATTACTTTAAGTATGTCCTGCCATTCCCTTCTGGCCTGAAGGGTTTCTATTGATAGATCAGCTGTTATCCTGATGGGAATCCCTTTGTGTGTTATTTGTTGTTTCTCCCTTGCTGCTTTTAGTATTTGTTCTTTGTGTTTGATCTTTGTTAATTTGATTAATATGTGTCTTGGGGTGTTTCGCCTTGGGTTTATCCTGTTTGGGACTCTCTGGGTTTCTTGGACCTGTGTAACTATTTCCTTCCCCATTTTAGGGAAGTTTTCAGCTATTGTCTCCTCGAGTATTTTCTCATGGCCTTTCTTTTTGTCTTCTTCTTCTGGGACTCCTGTGATTCAAATGTTGGGGCATTTCACATTGTCCCAGAGGTCCCTGAGGTTGTCCTCATTTCTTTTGATTCTTTTTTCTTTTTTCCTCTCTGCTTCATTTATTTCCACCATTTTATCTTCTACCTCACTTATCCTATCTTCAAACTCCGTTATTCTACTCTTGGTTCCCTCCAGAGTGTTTTTGATCTCTTTTATTGCATTATTCATTTTTAATTGATTTTTTTATTTCTTCTAGGTCCTTGTTAAACATTTCTTGCATCTTCTCAATCTTGTCTCCAGGTTATTTATCTGTGACTCCATTTTGTTTTCAAGATTTTGGATCATTTTTATTATCATTATTCTAAATTCTTTTTCAGGTAGATTCCCTATCTCCTCCTCTTTTGTTTGGCTTGGTGGGCATTTTTCATGTTCCTTTACCTGTTCGGTATTTCTCTGCCTTTTCATCTTGTTTAGATTTCTGTGTCTGGAGTTGCCTTTCTCTATTCTGGTGGTCTGTGGTTCCTTTTTATTGTGGGGTTTTACCCAGTGGGTGGGGTTGGACGATTGGCTTGTCAAGGTTTCTTGGTTAGGGAAGCTTGCGTCGGTGTACTGGTGCGTGGAACTGGATTTCTTCTCTCTGGAGTGCAACGGAGTGTCCAGTAGTGAGTTTTGAGATGGGTCTATGTGTTAGGTGTGACTTTGGGCAGCCTGTATGTTGACACTCAGGGCTATGTTCCTGCATTGCTGGAGAATTTGCGTGGTATGTCTTGCTCTGGAACTTACTGGCTCTTGGGTGGTGGTTGGTTTGAGTGTAGGTATGGAGGCTTTTGGATGGTCTCTTATTACTTAATGTTCCATGTAGTCAGGAGTTTTCTGGTTTTCTCAGGTTTTGGGCTTAAGTCTCCTACCTCTGGATTTCAGTCTTATTCTTCCAGTAGCCTCAAGGCTTCTCCAACTATACAGCACTGATAATAAAACTTCTAGGTTAATGGTGAAAAGATTCTCCACAGTGAGGCACACCCAGAGAGGTTCACAGAGTTACATGAAGTAGAGGAGAGGGAGGAAGGAGATAGAGATGAGCAGGAGGAGAAAAAGGGGGACTCAAGAGGAGAGAGACAGATCTACACAGTACTCTGTTCCCTAAGTGTTCTCCATAGCCCAGAACACCCACAGAGATTCACAGAATTGGATTGGGAAGAGAAGGGGGAGGGAGGAAATAAGAAGTGATCTAGGGAGAAAAAGGTGAGTCAAAAGGGGGAGAGAGTAATCATCACACTCCTGAGTAAAAATGGGTACTGAATATTGGATTCTTAAGTGCCCAAAATTGATATCAGATACTGAAAAACAAAGATTAAGAATCTAGAGGTTAGACTCTTAAAAATACAATATTAAAAACAAAAACACAAAAAATTTAAGAAATATATATGAAGTTTGCTTTAAAAATAGGGTCCTTTTTTTTTTTTGCAAGGTTATAGTGAAATGAAAATGAAAATTAAGGGGTAATAGAGGACTTTAAAAGAAAATTAAAAAAAAGAAGAAAGGAAAAAAAATTTTTTAATTAAAAAAATTAGTAAAAATATATGAAAATGAAAAATAAGGAGTAATAGAGGACTTTAAAAGAAAATAAAAGAAAATGAAAATTAACAAGTAATAGAGGAGTAATAGGGAATTTTAAAAGAAAATAAAAAAAAATTAAAAAAAAAATTTTTTTTAATTAAAAAAAAAGTAAAAATATATCTAGGAATTTCTCTGGAGCTGTTGCGGGCAGTGTGGGTTCAGTTCAGTTTCAGATAGCTCCTTGTTCCAGCTTACACTTCTCGATATCTATAGGCCCCTTCCGGTGTAGTCAGTGTTAACTACAGGGATTTTAATCTGTTGCACTGGTCACTTCTGAAGCGGTTCCCTTTGTTTATCTGACTTCTGTTTGCCGGTCTCTTCAGTGTCTAATTTCCGCCGTGACACAGGCAGGTGGACGTGGTCTCTTGTTTAGGTTCACTTGTTCAGTTTTGCTGCGGGGAGGGAGGGGCACTGCAGACAAATATCACTGGCCTGTGTGGGGAGCACTCGGAGTGTTCTGGCCACCTGGGTTTGCACCTGCTCACGGCGTGTGTGCTTTCACTGTCTACACTGCTCAGGCTCCAGGCTGCTCTCCAGGGAGCGGGCCCTGAGTTGCGTGCACTTCCCAGGCCTAAGCCACTCAGGTTCCAGTTTTCGGGTACTCCACAAAAGCACAGATTCAGTTGGGCCTGCGTTTTGTGCCTTCCCCAGCTAGAGCAGCTCAGGCAGCCAGGAGCTTGAGGAGCGCACTCTCCCCAGGTGTTGTGCGCCTTCTCCCCTCCGCAGTCCCAGCCTCAGTTTCCACGCCCACTGGTTGGGCGCACCTTGTGTCTATTTTGGGGAGCTGGTCTCTAGCCGTGACCCTCCTGGCAGATGTCAACCATCCAGAATCTCAGGAAGTCTTTGGATAGAGACTGGAAGCCTGTTTGCCATTTGGTAGGGGTGCTGTCTCTGGGGTCGAGTTTGCCCCTTTCCCCTCCCCCCTGCCTCCTGCCTCCAGCGGGGATTGGGCCAGTCCACCGCCGGCTAGCTCTTCTCTGAAATTGCTCAGTCCTTCCCTTGTTCTGCGAACAGGCCGGCAATGTGTTCCGTTAGCGCTTTTCGCTGGTAATTCTCTCTTGCTATCCCACAGTTTAAGTTGCTATCTTACATTAGCTCCCTCCAATTGCCCTCAGGGCATTCAGGCTCCCGTCCTTACCCTAAGCAATGCCGCCTGCCCCTCTCGGTTCAGCCCCTACTTGCTGGTGGCGGATGCGAGCGTCTGGGGTACTTTTCTGCTGGGAGTTGCTTTTAGGCATGTAATCTGTGGGTTTTATTTATTTTTCCTCCCAGTTAGGGTGCCCTCCAAGATTCGAAAACTTCCCCCAGACCCGCCAGTGAGAGGGTTTCCTGGTGTCTGGAAACTTCCTCTATTATGACTCCCTTCCAGGGATGGGTCTCCGTCCCTAGCTCTTTTGTCTCTCTTTTTATCTTTTATATTTTGTCCTACCTCCTTTCGAAGACAATGGGCTGCTTTTCTGGGTGCCTGATGTCCTCTGCTAGTGATCAGAAGTTGTTTTGTGGAGTTTGCTCAGCGTTCAAATGTTCTTTCGATGAATTTGTAGGGGAGAAAGTGGTCTCCCTGGCCTATTCCTCTGCCGTCTTAGCTCCTCCTTTAAGACTCTGCTTTTAAAGGTTAATTTAAATGATAAACGTACAGTATAGGATAGAACTAGGTAATTTGACTTTTGTGTGGAACTTTATGACAAATATTTTTAGAAAGCAGTAAAACTCTCTGTGTTTGTAATCTTGATCCCTCTCCCCCATAAAGTTATATTTGGGGAAGTAGAAAGTACATTAATACCAAAAGAAATACATACCAAAAAGAAAATTTACCCATATCCTTACTACTCAGAGACAACCACTTTTAACATTTTGATGTATTGCTCTCTAGATTTCATGTTGTAAAATTGCAAGGTGTTATTTAATCTCTAGTTGTGTTTCAAGTATGTATTGCAGTTCACTTAAATCTATACATTCTTCAGAAGTATTTTTGTAATAAAAGCAAGTTTCTCTCTTAGTACAAATGAAATATTTGAATTTCTGTATGCAAAACTAAGTAGAGTCCACTGATCCAAGGTGGGGGTTAACAGAAGAAAGTTTTGTAAACTGAAAAATTCTTTATGAGTACAGTTTTATATTATTTCATTACTCTGAATAATCTGAGGACATGATTATTTTACCCCTTGATGTTGCTGTGTATTGTGTGTTTAATATTGCATCTACCTTATGAAAAGTACTTAACTTCTGTGTAAACTTTTGTGTTCCTTAGAATAAATATATTCCATTTCATTGAAAGTCAGGTGACTCACCTTTTAAGAGGAGTTGGGTTTTACAGTATGTGATCGCTTTATTTAGAGTTTTTTTTAAAAATAATTTTTGTCACACTGAGAAGGTAGATCAGGCAGTTATAGTATTTTGCTTATGCTTATTATAGCAACTCCTAAACTAATTGTACTCGCAGAATACTGTTAAAGCTGTCAACTTCCAACTAATATTTCCCCACACTCTTATTATCATAGGCATTCTAGATCCATGATACAAATCAAAGAGAAAATCTATTCTGATGGATGAAATGATTACATGAGTATGTCCTATCCTTTCAGAATTACATTTAATGTTTTCATTGATGGACAAAGTTCCTAATGGGATAGAGCCAATGTTAAAAGACTTGGAGGAGCATATCATCAGTGCGGGCCTGGCAGATATGGTAGCAGCTGCTGAAACTATTACTACTGTAAGTTTTCCTCAATGACAGTAGTAGGTGTATATCAAGGTTATTTTGTAAATGCAGGATCAGGTATTTAAACTAGTAATTGATGGTAAAATAGTGATGTTGGAACATCTTTCCTAAGAAAAAATATTTCAGAAAATTTTCCAAATTTTAAAGCTATAATTTATTAAAATTATGTTTATATTTTCTTTTTTTGTGTGTATTAGTCTCTTTTTTAAAACTCAATATAAAACACTTTATTTTTTAGGACTCTGAGAAGTATGTTGAGCAGTTACTTACACTATTTAATAGATTCAGTAAACTTGTCAAAGAAGCTTTTCAAGATGACCCACGATTTCTTACTGCAAGAGACAAGGTAATAGTCCTGTATATTAACACTGTTGTCATAATTTAATTGTAGTAAGAAACTTGCATCATTATGCTATTAAATTACAAAGTAAAAAACCTAGCAACTCTTATTTTTCAACAGTGGAGGGCAACCATATTGCATGTGATTTCTTATATGCTTTTGTAAGGATTGGGTATGCTTGTGAACCAGAATTTAGCTAGAAATTAGCTCTCTTCCTCATTTTTTCAAGAATGTTTTCCTCTTTAGAATATTACTGATTATTGAATTCCTACTCATCCTTCCTTAAGACTCAGCTCAAAGTATACTTCTCTTGGAATTTCCTTGATACTCTGCCTCCACCCACATCCTGTCCCAAGCAGAGTTGATTTCTTTGTCCTATTTCCTTTCCTACGGCTCTTATGAGAGTTATATCACATTTATCCCTGTTTTCCATACCTTATTTCCCACAATTATAGTCTAGGATAATGATAATGAAACATAATATTATCCTTAAAGTTGTATTTTTTTTAAATGTCATAAACCTATCACTAGAAATTACCATTAGTTTTCCCACTCTTAAACTACCTCTTCTTACTTCCCAAGTGAAATATTTTTCTAGATTCTAAAAAGACAATCAGCTTTCTCCAGTAGCTTTTTAAAAATCACTATTTTTAGATGGATAAATGGATAGAAAGGTACAGAGGTAAATAAAATATGAAAGGGATGTAAGGGAGTGTGGAGGTAATAAGGTGGTTGGAAATATTAAATTGAGTGGCCTGCAAAGGCTTTATTGAGGTGACATTCAGATTAAGATTGAAGTTGACTAAGAAACAAGTCACCTGGCTGTCTGAGGGAATAATGCTTTAGCCAGAAGGGACAGCACTTGTAAAGACTCTAAGGCAAGACTATACCTGTCATGTTCCAGAACCAGAGAAGAAAGAGATCATTGTGGCCAGAGTGGACTGAGTGAGGGGGAGAATAGTAAGAAATCAGAAATGGGTAGTCAGGGATAACAGGAGACCAGATCTTCGTAGGACTGTGAGAGCCATGGTAAGGAGTTTTATTTCTACTCTGAGTAGTATAGGAACTCATAGAAAGGTCTCAAACTAAATGACAGAATCTGACTTAACATTTTATCAGAATCACCTGTCTTACTACAAAAAGAACAGGCTGAAGGAGGCAAGAGAGGAAGCAAGAATATGGGTTAAGAACCTATTTAAGTAATTCAGTTAAGTAATGATGGAAGCACAGCCCAGAAGGATAGTAGGTGGAGTTGTTGGATTTTTAATGTGTTGTGAAAATAGAGTATGTAGGACTTGATACTAGAATCAGATGTGGAATGTGATCAAAAGAGATCAGTCAAGGATGACACTCACATTTTCTGATCAGTCAAAAGTATATGCTTGCTGAGGTGATGGAAGATGAAGACTTTGAAAGAAGCAGGTTTGGGGGAGACAGTTAAAGAGAGACTAGGAACTCGGTTCTGGACAAAGTTAACTTTGAAATGTTTATTAAACATCCATATGGCAACATCAGATCTGGAGCTTAATGGAGGGGGTGGGCCTTCAAAAATAAATTTGGGACCTTCAGCATATAGATGGTTTTTAAAGCTCTGACACTGGCTGTATAAAGTCTTCAAATTAAGAGTGAGGGTAGCAAAGAGAAGAAACCCAAGGATTGATCTGGGCCATTCTAAAGTTCGTTATTGGAAAAATAGGAACCATCTTTCCTGAGGAGAGAGGAGAATGCTGTGCTAGAAAACAAGTGGGAAACACTTTGCAGGAAGAGGACATGGTTTGCTGTTTTAAAATCCTGATTTTAAAGGTCAGGTAGGATGAGAGTCTAACCGACTGTGGTCTTCAGCTCCGTGGAGGTTGTGAGTGACTTTGACAAGAATGATTGATTGGAATAGAAGTGTGAAAGCCTGATTAAAACAGTTTCAAATAAGAATGGTTGTAGTGAAATTAGTGACAATGAGTTAGATAATTCTTCTAGAAGTTTAGCTTAATGAGAGACAGAGAAATATGGGGCAGTAGCCAAAGGTGGACAAAGCCAAGAGAGAATCTTTAAGATTTAAAATAATATATATGCATACTGAGGCTATAAAAATAATGGAGAAAGGGAAAATTGATGATGCTGGAGAAAGAGGAGGGAATTCTGATTACTTTGGTTTTCTCATTGAAATAGGAAGTCATATCATCAGCTGAGAATATGCATGAGGGAGGAAATACTGGAGATTTGAAGAGAAAGGAGGTGACATGAAAATATTTTCTAGGAGACTGCGTGGACAAGAGAAAATGTTATGGTTATCAAGCAGCATTAAGACCTCACTTGAGAATAATGATAATCATAACATGACAAGAGCATGTTGAAATCATTAACTTGAAAAATTCTATCAGGCCAGATAACCATATATGCAAAACAGAAAGAGAGACACAGATGTACAGAACAGACTTTGGGACTCTATGGGAGAAGGCAAGGGTGGGATATTCTGAGAGAATAGCATTGAAACAAGTATACTATCAAGGGTGAAACTGGTCACCAGCCCAGGTTGGATGCATGAGACAAGTGCTCAGGGCTGGTGCACTGGGAAGACCCAGAGGGATGGGATGGGGAGGGAGGCGGGAGGGGGAATCGGGGTGGGGAACACACATAAATCCATGGCTGATTCATGTCAGTGTATGGCAAAAACCACTACAATGTTGTAAAGTAATTAGCCTCCAACTAATAAAAATAAATGGAAAAAAAAATGTAAGGGAGAAAAAAAAAGGCTAATTTGTATTTTTTAGAATTACAGTAATTCCTCTAACTGTATTTTAAGTATTAAAAATAATGTTCATATCTTATTTTACATTATTTGCAGGCATATAAAGCAGTTGTTAATGATGCTACCATATTTAAACTTGAATTACCTTTGAAGCAGAAGGGGTAAGTGTTTTAAATCATATGTTTATAATTCTTAGATTTTACGGAGTGTATAATATGTTATTAGATATGCATATGCAAAGTGCCCTATTTCCCTAACCCTATGAGGTTTATTTTTTGTTTTTTAACTGTTACGATTTTGCTGCCTTTGATTATTAAAAACTGTCTTGATTTTAAATTTTATATTATCTCTTCTTGTGACCAAAGAATGTTGACCTTCTTTTTTTAAGTTAAAAAAGTTTTGTTCTAAATCTTTCAGAATCTTTGCTTGGTTTTTCTTCCTCATTGTTCACCAGTTACTTTATAACCTATAAAAGCATAGAATATGACTCTCTTCACCATGATGATTAAAAAAAGAGAAATTGGAACTATGCTGGTAGTCCCGTGGCTACGCCTCCACACTTCCAGTGCAGGGGACTCAGGTTTGATCCCCTGGTCAGGGAGCTAGATCCCACATGCTGAAACTGAGAGTTCGCATGCCACAACTAAAGATCCTGCATGCTGCAACTAAGACCTGGCACATCCAAATAAATAAAAAATTTTTTTCCAAAAGGATATAAATTTTAATGTGAATGTTTATGTTACTGTTTTTTTAAATTGATTTGTTGGTGAGTTTTCATCTCAAGTAAAGATCTGTTCATGCTAACTACTATTATAAAAAAATCTGAAAATGAAAATTTAATGATCTATTAATTAATCTGAGCTAGTTGTAGTATCTTCAGAGTAGTACTGAGTATCACTAAAAGTTAATTGGAAAAATGCTCTTTTGTAATTTTAAATAAATTATACATAATGTTAAAATACTTGAAAATAGGGCTTTATTTTTTGTTTTGTTTAAATCATTTTCATTTTGTCTTTTTTGAGCCATATAAATTATTTGAGTGCTAGTACAGTGGAAGACACCTGGGTCATACACTTTTATAGTAATTGGCATTGTTTGGAAGGGCATTTGTTGTGTTCTCTTTATAAATATGAAAAATATAACCCTGCATCTTGGAGATTTCTTCATATGAATACAGAAAGGTCTTCCTTATTCTCCAGTTTCCACCTTTTTTCAATGAAAATATTCAGACTTAAGAGTAAAGTCACCTTTGTTGCTTTATTAAATAATGTATCATCCTGTATGTCCGTCAGTTAACTTTTTAAGTGTATTTCAAAAGGAGTTGCAGGCATCAGTAACCGTTACTCCCCAAACATTTTATCATGCAGTCATTAATTGAATATCATGTTTGTTTTGAGATAAAATTGACCTACAGTCAAATCCATAAATCTTGTGTTTAATTTTGTGAGATATGACAAATGCCTCCATCCCTATTAAAATAAACATTGTTTTCATCATCCTTGAGAGTTACTTCATGTCCATTCCCAATTAGTCCCACCCCTATCCCCACCTTCTTCCAGAAGGCAACTATTGTTCTGATTATTTCAAGATAGGTTAGGTTTGCCTGATCTAGGACTGCATATAAATTGAATTCATAAAATAGTGTATTATTTGTGTAAAACTTTTTTTCAACTCACCATACTGTTTTTAAGATTTATGCATGTTTTTGTATATCACAGTGGTTTGTTTCCCAAAGTGATTGTACTGTTTTACACTCCCACTAGCATATGATTTTTTTCATGTATTTCCACCAGTTTTTCATGTATTTTTTTGGTATTCTTATATTTTTTGAGAATGAGGATTAAATGGTATTCTCACGCATCCAGAGTGACTGGATGTATGTTCCGTTGTCTCAGTATAGTTTTGTTTTATTAACTGCGTTGGGTCTCCGTTGTGGCCTGCGGAACTTTGTGCTGCAGTACACAGGCTCCAGTTGTGTGTGGGCCGCAGAGCGCACAGCCTTCAGTAGTTGCGGCCGTGGGCTTAGGTGCTCCGAGGCTTGTGGGACCTTCGTTCCCTGACCAAGGATCAAACCCAGGTCCCCTGCATCACAGGGCAGATACTTAACAACTGGACCACCAGGGAAGTCCCCTAAGTATATTTTTGATTCCCATTTCCCTCGTGACTATTGATATTGAACAGTTTTTCATGTACTTTTTTGGTATTCTTACATTTTTCTTTATAAAGTGTTCAGATTTTTTGCCTGTTCATTAGTGAACTATGAGTTCTTACATATTCTGTATATCGGTCCTTTGTTGTATGTGTGCTTTTCTTTTGTGGATTTTGCTATGTTTTATCTAGGAAACCTCTGTCTACATCTACCACTAGGACAAGAAGATAATCTTCTGTTTTGTTTTAGAAGCTTTGTAATTTGTAGCTTTCACATTTAAGTCTAAGAGCTGCCTTAAATTGATATTTGTATATAGTGTAAGGTAGGGGTTAAATTTCATTTTTTTCTTTTCTTTATGGTGGCCAGTGGTTTCATCACCATTTATTGGAAATACTTTCCATTCCCCACTGCATTGTTTTGGTGCCTTTTATGAAGAATCAAGTGACTTAAAAATATGCATGTTTTTCTGGACTTTCTATTCTATTCCAGTGAATTAAATGAATATCCTTAGGCCATTTCAAATAGTTATGATTAATAAAGTTCTGCAAGAAGTCAAAGTCCCCAACTAATAAAAATAAATGGAAAAAATAAATAAATAAATAAATAAAGTCGAAGTTAGCTGGTGTAACTTTGTTCTTTCTTTCTCTTGAGTGCTTTTGATACTCTAGTATTTTGCTAGTATATAGAAATATGGTTGTTTTTTGTAAATTGATCTTATACTGTTACCTTGTTAAAGTTATTAGTGCTAGTAGTTCTTTTATAGATTTCCTAAAATTTTCTATGTAAAAAAATCATGTAATCTCTGAATAAAAGAGTCATTTCTTTTTATAAGTACAGTGTTGAACAGAAATAGTGAGAGTGGGCGTCCTTACCTTTTTCGCCAAGCTTTGAGGAAAAGCCTTAATATTTTGTCTCTAAGTACAAAGTTAGGTAAGGATTTTTCATAGGGTTGCTTTTTATTTGTAATTTGCTGGAAAATTTTGGTGATAAATGAGTGTTGATTTACTATATGTTTTTTCTGTGTCAAATGACCGTAGGTTTTTCTTCCTTATTCTTTTATCTTTTAAGTACTTTATTTGGCTGTGTCAGGTCTTAGTTGCAGCGTGCAGTTTCTTTCATTGCAGCGCGCAGGCTCAGTAGCTGCAGCACGTAGGCTTAGTTCCCCACAGCATATGAGATCTTAGATCCCCAAACAGGGGTCGAACTGGAGTCCCCAGCATTGGAAGGCAGATTCTTAACCACCCGACTGCCGGGGAAGTCTCGTTCCTTACTCTTTTGATGTGGTGACATACATTGACGGGGGTTGGATTGCTGAGGATTGTTGAAGAGGGGTTTATTTAAAGGAATTAGCTTATGTAATTGTGTTATCTTCTGCTTAGTCGCTCAGTCGTGCCAACTCTTTGCAACCCCATGGACTGCAGCTTGCCAGGCTCCTCTGTCAATGGGGATTCTCCAGGCAAGAATACTGGGGTGGGTTGCCTTGCCCTCCTCCAGGGGATCTTCCCAACCCAGGGATCAAACCCAGGTCTCCCACATTGCAGGTGAATTCTTTACCATTCGAACCACCAGGGAAGCCCCTCATTACTGTGTAATGGTAAAAATAAAAGTAAAGTATTAGTTGCTCAGTCGTGTCTGACTCTTTGAGACCCCATGGACTGTAGCCCACCAGGCTCCTCCATCCACAGGATTTTCCAGGTAAGAATACTGGAGTGGGTCACCATTTCCTTCTCCAGGGCATCTTCTCAACCCAGGGATTGAACCCTGGTTTCCTGCCTTGCAGGCAGACTCTTTGTCGTCTGGTAGTTGTGGGAGTTGGCAAATTTAAAGTTTGTTGGGCAGGCTAGCAGGCTGGAAATTGTTGGACAGGAGTTGACTCTACACTTGGGGCAGAATTTCTTCTTAGAAAGAAACCTCAATTCTGTTTTGTTTGGTTTTTTAATTTATATATAGGAATATAGTTGATTTACAATGTTGTGTTAGTTTCAGATGTACAGCAAACTGATTAACTTATATATATATATATCCGTTTTTCTGAGACTTTTTTCCCACTTTGCTTATTGCAGAATATTGAGTAGAGTTCCCTGTGCTTTAGAGTAGGTCCTTGTTGATTATCTATTTTATTTATGCATGTGTGCATGCTAAGTCATAACCAACTCTTTGCAACCCTATGGACTGTAGCCTGCCAGGCTTCTCTATCCGTGGGATTCTCCAGGCAAGTGGGTTGTTATTTCCTCCTCTAGACAATCTTCGTGACCCAGGGATCAAATCCACATCTCTTGTGTCTCTTGCATTGGCTGACGGGTTCTTTACCACTGTCACCACCTGGGAAGCCCCATTTTATGTGGAGCAGTGTGTATATGTTTGTTTGTTTTATAATTTTGCCTGGTTATTTCTGGCTGTGCTGGGTCTTCGCTGCTGTGTGGGCTTCCCTCTAGTTGCAGTGAGCGGAGGCTGCTCTCTAGTTGTGGTGCATGGGCTTCTCACTGCAGTGGCTGCTCTTGTAGGGAGGACGGGCTCTAGAGCGCGTGGGCTCAGTAGTTGTGGCTCTCAGGCTCTAGAGCGCATGCATGTGGTGCATGTGCGTGTGGGATCTTACCAGACCAGGAGTCAGACCCATGCCTCCTGCATTGGCAGGCGGATTCTTTACACCTGAGCCACTAGGAAAGCCCAGGAGTGTATATATATGTTAATTCTAAACTCTTGATTTATCCATCCCCACCCACTTTTCCCCATTCATAACCATGTTTGTTTTCAAAGTGTGATTCTGTTTCTGCTTTGTGAATAAGTTCATTTGTATCATTTTTTTTTTTTTAGATTTTACTTGTAAGTGGAATCATATATTTGTCTTTCTCTGACTTACTTCACTCATATGATAGATTCTAGGTCCATCCATGCTGCTGCAAATGGCATTATTTTGTTCTTTTTATGGTTGCGTAATATTCCATTGTATACTCGTACAACATCTTCTTTATCCATTCCTCTTGTCAGTTCAATTCAATTCAGTCCAGTCACTCAGTCATCTTGGACTCTTTGCGACCCCATGGACTGCGGCACGCCAGGCCTCCCTGTCCATCACCAACTCCCGGAGCCTACTCAAGCTCATGTCCATTGAGTCAGTGATGCCATCCAACTACCTTATCCTCTGTCATCCTCTTCTCCTCCTGCCTTCAATCTTTCTCAGCATCAGAGTCTTTTCAGATGAGTCAGTTCTTCACATCAGGTGGCCAAAGTATTGGAGTTTCAGCTTCAACATCAGTCCTTCCAGTGAATATTCAGGACTGATTTCCTTTAGGATGGACTGGGTTGGATCTTCTTGCTGTCCATTGCTCTGTCAGTGGCCATTTACTTAGGTTCCTTCCATGTCCTAGCTATTGTAAATAATGCTGCAGTGAACGTTGGGTTGCTTGTATCCTTTCGAATTATGTTTTTTTCTGGATATATGCCCAGGAGTGGGATTGCTGGATCATATAGTAGTTTTATTTTTAGTTTTTTAAGGACCCTCCATAACAGTTGTACCAACTTACATTCTCACCAACAGTGTAGGAGGGTTCTCCACAGCCTCTCCAGTATTTATTGTTTATAGACTTTTTAGACATTTTTAAAAAAATTATTTATTTGCTGTGCTGGATCTTAGTTGCTGCACAGACTTTCTCTAGTTGCAGCAAGCAGGGGCTGCTCTCTAGTTGCACTGCACAGGCTTCTCACTGTGGTGGCTTCTCTTGTTGCAGAGCACGGGCTCTAGGGTGCATGGGCTTCAGTAGTTGCAGCTTGTGGGTTCGGTAGTTGTGGCATCCAGGCTGTACGGCACAGGCTCAAAAGTTGTGGCCCATGGGCTTAGTTGCTCCATGGGATGTGGGATCGTCCCAGATCAGGGGTTGAATCCATGTCTCCTACAGTGGCAGACAGATCTTTACCAATGAGCCACCCGAGAAGCCCTATTTGTAGACTTTTTGATGCTAACCATTCTGACTGGTGGTGTGATACCTCATTGTATTTCGATTTGCATTTCTCTAATAATTGGCCATATTCAGCATCTTTTCATGTGCTTTTTGGCCATCTGTTGTCTTCCGAGAAATGTCTCTTTAGATCTTCTGCCCATTATTTGGGCTTCCTTGGTGGCTCAGACAGTAAAGAACCTGCCTGAAGTGCAGGAGACACAAGTTCGATCCCTGGATCAGGAGGATCCTCTGGAAAAGGGAATAACTACCCACTCCAGTATTCCTGCCTGTGAAATCCCATGGACAGACGAGCCTGGTGGGCTACAGTCAATCCATAGGGTCACAAAGAGTCAGACGCAAATAGATGACTTTCAGTTCACTTCACTTCACTCTTTGGCTTCCCAGGTGGTGCTAGTGGTAAAGAACCTGCCTGCCAATACAGGAGACATAAGAAACGTGGGTTTGATCCCTGGGTCGGGAAGATCCCATGGAGAGGGCGTGGCAACACACTCCAGTATTCTTGCCTGGAGAATCCCATGGACAGAGGAGCCTGGTGGGCTATAGTCCATAGGGTCACAGAGAGTCGGACACAACTGAAGCAACTTAGTACACACGCATGCCCATCATTTGATTAGGTTGTTTGTTGTTTTGATATTGAGCTGCATGAGCTATTTGTATATTTTGGAGATTAACCCTTTGTCAGTCACTTCATTTGCAAATATTTTCTCCCATTTTGTAGGTTGTCTTCACTTTGTTTATAGTTTCCTTTGCTATGCAAAAGTTTTTAAGTTTAATTAGGTCCCTTTTTTTTTGTTTGTTTTACTATTCTGTGAGGTAGATCCAGAAAGATCTTATTGCAGTTTATGTCAAAGGAGTGGTTCTGCCTGTGTTTACCTCTACGAGTTTTATAGTGTGCAGTCTTACATTTAGGTCTTTAATCCATTTGAGTTTATTTTTGTGTATAATGTTAGGAAGTGTTCTAATTTCATTCATTTGCATGTATTTGTCCAGTTTTTCTGGCATCATTTATTGAAGAGACTGTCTTTTCTCCATTGTGTATTCTTGCCCCCTGTGTCACAGATTAATCGACCATAGATGCATGGGTATATTTCTAGGCTTTCTGCCCTGTTCCATTGATGCATATTTCCATGTGTGTGTGTGTTTTATAGCAGTACCGTGCCAGTACAGTGTTGTGTGATGACTGAACTTTGTAGTGTGGTCTGCAGGTAGACAGCAGGGAGCCCGATTCCTTCAGCTGCACTCTTCTTCCTCAGGAAACATTGAATTTTTTTAAGGAAACATTTAACCAAGGTTGAATTCTTGGCATAAATTCTACTTGGTGATGATGTATTAATTCTTTTTGTATATTCCTGGATTTAATTTGCTTATGTTCTGTTAAATATTTTTGTTTATTTTGGGGAATGATTTACCTCTTTCTGGCCTCTGTGCCTTGTATAATTTTCAGTTTTGTGATATTTTTATTGTTTTCTGATTTTAGGATTATGTTGGCCTCATAAAAAGGTTTGAGAGTTATTCTCTCCTTTTGTATGGTTTTAAACGAAATACGTTAATTGGTATTACTTCTTCCTTAAATGTTTGGTAGAATTCATTGGTAAAACCATTTGGGCTGGGAGTTTTCTCTGTGGGCAGATACTGATTACAAGTTCAATTTCTTTAATAGATACAGGGCTCTTCAAATTTTTTAATTTAATCTTGTTTTAGTTTTGGTTAAATTGTGCTTTTTAAG
Source organism: Cervus canadensis (assembly GCF_019320065.1). Taxonomy (NCBI): domain Eukaryota; kingdom Metazoa; phylum Chordata; class Mammalia; order Artiodactyla; family Cervidae; genus Cervus; species Cervus canadensis. Next base: position 15,313,054 of record NC_057396.1, read on the forward strand.
GTATCTTTTTTTCTCAGTTGTCAAAATAATATACACAAAGTTGGAAGTTTCATTATCTTTTTCTCTCTGAAAATATATTAAAACTTTTTTTATAGAACTATTTGAGAGTAAGTTGTTCATTATTCCAAGTACAGTTGTGTATATTTTCTACAAATATAATCCCAGTACAACTCTCAAAATAATTAAAATTGACTTTGATTTATAATAACCATCTACTCAGATCACTTTAAGCTTATTGACTATATTGTATTCTTTGTAGCAGAAGGATCCAGTACAGAATCGTGTTTTACGTTTAGTTGTTATATACCTTTTTCTTTGGTCTGGAACCATCTCTCCTTTGACTCTTGTTACCTTGACATTTTTGAAGATTACAGTCCAGATTTTTTGTGGGATATTCCTTAGTTTGAGTTAATCTGATGGGTTGTTTTTTTTTAAGATTCAGGTTTGCATCTTTGGCAGAAGTGAAAGTCTATTATTCTTACTGCATTTTTTGTTTTTGTTTTGGCCATGCCACATAGCTTATGGAATCCTAGTTCCTCAACCTGGAATTGACACTTGTCAGTGAAAGGGTGGAGTCCTGACCACTGGGCCACCAGGGAGTTCCCTTACTGCAGCTTATCTAAATGAGGGTGCATGATTTTGATTTATTGCAGTATCAATTTTATTTAGTTTGGTCACCTGATTAAGTTAGTGCATGCCACACTTCTCCACTCAGTTATTCCTTTTCTTTTTGTAATTAGGTATTTGTTGACACGTACTTTAAAACTATGTAAAGATTCCATCAGTTCAGTTCAGTTCAGTCACTCAGTCGTGTCTGACTGTTTGCGACCCCATGGATTGCAGCCAGCCAGGCTTCCATGTCCATCACCAACTCCCGGAGCTTGCTCAAACTCATGTCCATTGAGTCAGTGATGCCATCCAAACATCTCATCCTCTGTCGTCCCCTACTCCTCCTGCCTTCAATCTTTCCCAGCATCAGGGTCTTTTCAAATGAGTCAGTTTGTCACATCAGGTGGCCAAAGTGTTTGAGCTTCAGCATCAGTCCTTCCAATGAATATTCAGGACTGATTTCCTTTAGATCCCATCATTGCTTGTTAAATTTTCAGTTCATACATTGATTTATCATCTCAGTATGGATTCAGTTTACTATTACTGTATTTATTCAGTGGGTTCTCTGGTTTTTTTGGGGGCAGGGTGGTGTGCCACACGGCTTACAGGATCTCAGTTCCCAGGCCATGGCAGTTAAAACCCTGAATCCTAACCACTAGACCACCAAGGAACTCTCATTTTGTTGTTGTTATTGTTCAGTTGCTAAGTCGTGTCAACTCTCTACAACTCCATGGACTGAAGGATGCCAGGTTCCTCTGTTCTCCACTATCTGCCAGAATTTGCTCAAATTCATGTCCATTGAGTTGATGATGCAGTCTAACCATTTCATTCTCTGCCACCCTCTTCTCCTTTTGCCTTCAATCATTCCCAGCATCAGGGTCTTTTCTAGTGAGTCAGGTCTTCACATCAGGTGGCCAAAGGATTGGGGCTTCAGCTTCAGCCTCAATCCCTCCAATGAATTATTCAGGTTTGGTTTTCTTTAGGATTGACTGGTTTGGTCTCCTTGCAGTCCAAGGGACTCTCAACAGTCTTCTCCACACCGTAATTCAAAAGTATCAATTCATCAGTGATCAGCCTTCTTTTTTGTGGTCCAGCTCTCACATCTGTACATGACTGCTGGAAGAACCATAGTCTTGAGCGTACTGACCTTTGTCAGCAGTAATGTCTATGCTTTTTAATATGCTGTCTAGATTTGTCATAGCTTTACTCCCAGGCAGCAAGTGTCTTTTAAATTTATGGCTAGAGTCAGTGTCCGCAGTGATTTTGGGACCCAAGAAAACAAAATCTGTCACTGCTTCCACTTTTTCTCCATCTATTTGCCATGAAGTGGTGGGACCAGATGCCATGATCTTAATTTTATTCATGTTGAGTTTCAGGCCAGCATTTTCACTCTCCTCTTTAACCCTCAACAAGAGACTCTTTAATTCCTCTTCCCTTTCTGATTTTAGAGTGGTATCATCTGCCTATGTGAGATTGTTGATATTTCTCCCAGTAGTCTTAATTTCAGCTTGTGATTCATCCAGCCTGACATTTTGCATGATGTACTCTGCATTGAAGTTAAATAAGTAGGGTGACAATATGCAGCCTTGCCATACTCCCTTCCCAATTTTGAACTAGTCAGTTATTCCATATCTGGTTCTAACTGTTGCTTCTGACCCTTAAACAGGTTTCTCAGAAAATGGGTGAGGTGCTCTGGTACTCCTATCTCTTTAAGAATTTTCCACAGTTTTTTGAGATCCACACAGTCAAAGGCTTTAGCATAGAAGTAGATGTTTTTCTGGAACTCCCATAATTTACTTTTATTTTTTATTTTCCTTTTTAAAATTATCCTAGGTTTCACAGTGGCAACTGGTTGCTGAGTCCTTTTAACAGTAAAATCTTCCTTTCTTTTTGGCACGTGAGGTTTCCAGATTCATTTTGCAATTTACCTTGCCTGGCCTCAGGATTAGCCGTTTTGACAACTTTGACAAAGTCCTAGTTGATTTTAGTGGATGTTGGTATTTAGTGAGCAAAGTCTGGTGCTGGGTGTATTCATTGGTACCATGGCATCACTGGTCTAGTCCCCCTCTGTTGGCAAATTAGGGTGGGGATACACAAAGGCATTTAACGCTACAGTACCTGTCCTGCTTTCTTTGTGGGTACACACCCCACCCTGCTAAGGCTCTGACTCCCCCAACTGGGCCATCCCTTATGTACATGCCTTCCTCATCCAACTGGAGCCTTAACACTTCCCCTTTTACCTTCCCTTTGCATGGACACCCTCCTTGCCTATTTGTTCTCTCATACTCCATGCCTGGCCACTCCTTCTCATCGATATACCCCTTGTCTGTTTGGTCTTTGAAGCCTGGATGCTAGTCGTTTCTAGTGGACGTCTAATTTGCCGAGCTTAGGCTCTGACACTCCATGCAAGGCTCCACCCTGCAAAGACGGCTCTTCTACTCTGCTTGGGCTTTCATGTTCTTGGTTAGGTTTATTTCTAGGTATGTTTTTCTTTTGGATGTTACTATAAATGAAATTGCTCATTTAATTTCCTTTGGATTGTTCACTGCTGGTGAATGAAAGCACAACTGATTCTTGTGTGTCAGTCTTGTACCCTGCAACTTTGCTGATAAATTCATTCATTGGCTTTAAGTAGCTCTTTTGTGGGCTCTTTAATAACTTTGTATATAGAAAGTCAAGATCTGTTACTAAAGATACTTTTATTTTTCTTTCTTTCTAATTTGGAAGACTTTGTTTGTTTGTCTATTTATTTATTTTTGCCTAATTGCTCTAAATGGAACTTCTAGCTCTAGATGGTGATGAACAGTGATGAACAGCAGTGGTGACAGTGAACATCTTTCTCATTTTTGCTTAGCATGTTATCTGTAGTTTTCTTTTTTTATAACTTTGTTATTCTTAATAAAAAGCATGGTGTTATGACTGGTAGATATAGCATGTGCATGCTAAGTTGCTTCAGGCATGTCTGACTCTGCAACCCTATGGACCATAGCCTGCCAGACTCCTCTGTCCATGGGATTATCCAGACAAGGCTACTAGACTGGCTTGCCATGCTCTTTTCCAGGGGATCTTCCCAACCCACGGATTGAACCCACGTCTCTTTTTTCTCTGCATTGGCAGGCAGGTTCTTTACCTCTAGCGCCACCTGGAAAGCCCAGATACAGCATAGTTTATTTAACTTATTATTTATTTATACACTAAGTAGTTTCTGATACTTTGCTATTTATTAATAGTGTTCCAGAGAATAATATTGTATATATGCCATTTTTTGTTTCTATACTCTAAATTCCCAGAAGTGGGGATTACTGGGTTCCTCTTTATTTTTTTTATTCTAAGGTGACCATGTCCTATCTTTAGCTCCACATTAAGGAGAAAATTTCTCTGGAATAAAATGAGTATTGTTAGCTTATTCAGGCAGCAGAACATGAGTGTTGGGGCTATTGGAGATGCTTACAGTAACTAATGTTCTAGAAGAATAAAGCTGCTTGAAGCATCCAGGTTATTTGGAAGACTGACTTCTGAGAAAGAGTATAGTAGTCATGGTGTGGCAGTGCTTCCACTGAGAACAAACAGGAGAATCAGGTAAACTTAGAAAATATTATTTTAATATAATATTATCAAAGAGCTCCAGAAGCAGCTAGAACAAAATACTCAAAAGTTATAGAAATGAGGGATAACCTTTCAGAAACTAGCTGAGTCTGTGTAGCTGTGTTTCACAGAAGTGACTGAGAGTCTAGACTTAGCTTCGCCTGAGCAGTACTGCAAGGGGACAGGAGAGCTTTTGTTGTCACACGGTATTGAGTGACAGAACCCACTAGGCTCTCAACTGAAGGCCCGGAAGGAACATTCCTTAGATTCATTGGCTAACCAAATGTAGACCGATTCTTACCAAAGCTACAAGTCGTCATCCTCGAACCAAAGTAGTTTGAGTGGGTTAAAGTCATCAACCTCTTCCATAGCAGAACAAAGGGTGAACACACTCTTAATGGAAGATAAACATCATCTGGTGCCCTGGCGTGCTGCAGTCCATGGGGTCCCAAAGAGTTGGACGCGACTGAGCGACTGGACTGAACTGGTGGTGCCTCTGTGATTATTATTTTTTTTTTAGTTGAAATACAGTTGATTTACAATGTTGTGTAAATTTCAGGTGTACAACAAAGTGATTGTTACACATATATATTTTTTTTCAGATTCTTTTCCCTTACAGGTTGCTACAAAATATTGTGTATGGTTCCCTGTGCTGTATAGTAGGTCCTTGTTGGTTATCTGTTTTATATATGATAGTATGTATATGTTAATCCCAAACTCCTCATTTACCCCTCAGCCCCTCCCCCCCCCCACCCCCACCGTGATTCTTTATATGCAGTGCCTAGTATTCAGTGCGACATTACTACTCCTATGATGGCAGAGAAATTTATGGTCAAATAAAAGAAAAATAATTTTAGATGCAGACTCTCAGATGACCCCATATTAGAGTTAGCAGATAAGCACTTTAAAATAATTAAGATCAGGACTTCCCTGGTCATCCAGTGATTGAGATTTCGCCTGCCATGTAGGTGACTTGGGTTCAGTTTCTGATCTGGGAAGACTGAAGATTTTACATGTCGTGGGGCAACTAAGCCTGTGTGCCATAACTACTGAGCCCATTCTCTAGGGCCCACAAGCCGCACCTACTGAAACCCATGCACCTAGAGCCTTTGCTCCAGAACAAGAGAAACCACCCCTTTGAGTAGCCCGTATATTGCAACTAGAGAGTAGCCCCAACTTGCTGCAACTAGAGAAAGCCACAGACAGCAACAAAAACTCAACACAGCCAAAAATAAATAAACAAATAGATAAATAAAAAATATTTTTAAAAAATAATTAAGATTGATAGCTTAACCACAGTGATATATACCACTAACACCCACTAGGATGACTGAAGTTAAAAAGACGTTAACAAGTGTTGGTGAAGATGTGGAGAGAAATTGAAATCATATATAGTTGGTGTGTAGCTACTATGGAAACAGTTTTGTAGTTCCTCAAGAAGTTTAACATAAAGTTAACATGTGACCCACAGTTCCACTCCTGGATATATACCCAAGAGAAAAGAAATTGTGCGTCTGCTAGAAATCTTGGAGATAAATGTTCATAGCAGCATTATTCTTTTTTTTTTTTTTTTTTTTTTAGTTGAAGGCTAATTACTTTGCAGTATTGTAGTGGTTTTTGCCATACATTGACATGAATCAGCCATGGATTTACATGTATTCCCCATCCCGATCCCCTCTCCCACCTCCCTCCCCACCCCATCACTCTGGGTCTTCCCAGTGCACCAGCCTCGAGCACTTGTCTCATGCATCCAGCCTGGGCTGGTGATCTGTTTCACCCTTGATAATATACATGTTTTGACGCTGTTCTCTGAAAACATCCCACCCTCGCATTATTCTTAATAGCCAAAAAATGGAAAGAAACCAAGTTCCCATTATCTGATGAAAGGATAAGTAGAATGTGATTTGTCTATGCCATGGAAATATTATACAGTTATAAAAGGAAAGAGATTCTGGTACATGCTACAATGTGAGTGAAACCTTGAAAATATTGTACTAAGTGAAATGAGCCAGTCGCAAAAAGAAACATTTTCTATGATTCCACTTACACAAGGTATCTAGGATAGGAAAAGTTATTGATACAGAAAGTAGAATAGATGTTACCAGGGACTGGGGATAAGAAGGAATGGAAGATTATTATTTACAGGGCTTCTGTTTGGGATAATGAAAACGTTCTGGACATAGTGATGATATTTGCAGAACATTGTGAATATGCTTAATACCCCTAAATTGTACACTTAAAATGGTTAATGTTAAATCTTTTGACCATGTTTAAAAGTAGAATTTTTTTGAAGGAATGAACAGACATGTGCTATCATCTGAATGAATCATAAAAACATCATCCTAAGTAAGATATCAGTCACAAAATGGCACATATTATATGATTCCATTTATAGATGTCCAGAAGATACAAAAAGTAGATTAATAATAACCATGGACTGAGAGGCAGGCATCGCTGGAGAATGAGATTTGACTACTAATAAGTATGGGGTTTCTTTTTGGAGTAATGAAAATGTTTAAAATTTTATTTTAATAATAGTTGTACAACATTGTGAACATACTTTTAACAAACATTGTATTGCACACTTTAAATGGATAAATTGTGTCATATGTGAACTATATCTTTAATCTTAAATAGATCATAAATAATAAAAAGTAAATAATATATACAGATAATTAATAGACAAATAGGTGGAAATTGTTACCTGAGTAAAGGTGAAATATCTATAACAAAATAAAAGACTGACAGCTGTTTTCTCAACCTGTTGAACTGAAAGAAGGGAGATAGACCACTCAGCTATTACAGTAGTTCACACAAAAGCTAGGCATTGGCAGTGCAAAGAGATCAGAGAAGATGCATAGATTCTTGTGAAGTAAGTTAGTGGCCTTCAGACTGGCTGTTTCTCCCTCAAGAGATGCAGAAGGAATTTCCAAAAGTATGCCAGTGTAGATACTTTTCAGTAAATCACTTTCTGAAATTGAGCCCTTTGGTGGAGGTATCATTGCAGTTTCTCCTTTCCACTTCTTTCTAGAATTACTCGTCCCTGTTTTGTAAAGAAAGGAATATTTTGAAGTATTGGTATTATTGTACAGAAAATGAATTTCTGATGACTAGGTATTATATCCTTTTGCAAGATGACTTCTAATTGTTTGCTTTCAACACAACTGATGACTAATTTGATCCATTATTAAAAGTATTGTTTTTTTTGTTAGATCAGTATGTGTTTTTTTTAACAATTCAGGAAATGGTCAATGAATTGAGTAACATTGTAAGAAAAAATTCTTCTAGTACTATGTACTTACTTATGTGAATATGATTTTTTAGGGAAAAGACATTAATTTATAAATATAAATTTAGAAGTAAGGAACTTCCCTAGTGGTCCAGTGGTTAAGAATCCGCCTTGCAATGCTGAGGAAGTGGGTTTGATCCCTGGTTGTGGAACTAAGGTCCTACAAACAGAGCAACTAAGTCCACATGCCATAACTAGAGTCTGTGCACTGCGAGGAAAGATCCCACATGACACAAGAAAAATCCCACATACTTCAACTGAGACTTGAAGCAACAAAATAAACATTAAATATTTATATATTTTTTAAAGTAGAAGTAGGACTACCAGGTGGTCCATTGGTTAAGAATCTGCCTGCCAATGCAGAGAGCATAGGTTCGATCCCTGATCCAGGAAGATTTCCACATGCCATGGGGCAACTAAGCCAGTGCAGAACAACTACTGATAGAGAGCCCGTGCTCCACAACAAGAGAAGCCACCGCAGTGAGATCCCTCATGCAGCAGTTGGATAGTAGCACCCACTCCTTGCAACTAGAGAAACCTGTGTGCAGCGGCAAAGACCCAGCACAGCCATAAATAATTATTTTTTAAGTAGAAGTAAAATTGATCATTCCTGAGTTTATAATTGGAAGGGGAAAAAAGTTTCATCTACTTCATTAGACAAAAAAATTTTGCACATGCATGTTTTATATACATACACAATATAATTATGTTGTTTTGTTATGTTGTGTGCTTATAATTTCTGATAATGGTTGAATTTTATATATACACAATCTTAAAATGTTGAATTTAAATTTATTTACATATATAGCTTAGAGAAGTAGGGTAAAGAATAAAAGACTTTCAAGCATAAAATACAATACACTGGTTTTAAAGTTTTGTTGGGAAAGTGAGATAGTGATATAAGTTCATTGTTTAAGGAAAGTTTGTTTATAGTTTGTTTTTATTTTAAATGGATAATGATAGATATATCACTGTGAAGTTTAGGTTACATTTTATATGTTTCAAAGAGTGAAGTAACAGTTTTATTTTTACCTATTTTTAATTGATGCTCTGAATCAGTTTAGTGAAAAGCAGAAGAGGATGTTGTGTGACATCTTGCAAATAAATTGAACACTGAGTGCTTTTAAAAAAAAGTTTTAATTGTTAACTTATAAATATACAAGGCTTCCCTGATAGCTCAGTTGGTAAAGAATCCGCCTGCAATGCAGGAGACCTCGGTTCTATTCCTGGATCAGGAAGATCTGCTGGAGATGGGATAGGCTACCCACTCCAGTCTTTTGGGGCTTCCCCTGTGGCTCAGCTGGTAAAGAATCTGCCTGCAATGTGGGAGACTTGGGTTTGATCCCTGGGCTGGGAAGATCCCCTGGAGAAGGCAAAGGCTACCCACTCCAGTATTCTGGCCTGGAGAATTCCATGGACTATAGGGGTTGCAAAGAGGTGGACATGACTGAGCGACTTTTGCTGTAAGTGTACACGGATTTACAGTTTTCAATACTATTTTAGCAGCATCTGAATAAAGCTTTTAAAGATTATTGGCACAGCTGCCTCTAGAATGAGACTAGGAAGCATGTAGGTCACAAAATTCAAGGAGGTCTCTCTCAGTGTAAGTGTACTTACAGGAACCCAAGAGTGAGCGCCTTCTTGAGCTATGCAACCTCAGTGTAGACTTCCTCACCCTAGTCCCATTGGATTTATACAACATAACAAATCTGTGAAAAATTGGCTTTAGAAAAAATATTTGCAGATTCAATCATTTTTAATCAACTGCTTTTAATTTGTTTTTTAGGGTGGGATTAAAAACTCAGCCCGAATCAAAATGCCCTGAGCTGCTTGCCAATTACTGTGACATGTTGCTAAGAAAAACGCCATTAAGCAAAAAGCTAACCTCTGAAGAGATTGAAGCAAAGCTTAAAGAAGTGGTACATAATTTTTTCTAACTTCAAATTTGTAATTATCTTTGAATTTGTGTTTTGATTATAAAACTTTCTGTGATAGCATCAGTTTTTCTTTAAAGTATATACCTGTAGCAACTAACATTATGAAATTTTGCCAGTAAAGACCTCTTTGTTTTTTTTTTTACTGAAAATTTTTACACTATAGCTGCCAGAAAAAGAAATAGCATTTAGTTCTTCCCCTTTCTTGATTCTTTTTTAAAAGTCAATTAAATTCTAACTCCTATTAAAGCACCGCAAAAGCAAAAACAGAGCTAGCTGGTGGTGTTTGGATTCCTAATTGAGAGACTGGGAGTTTTTCACTTCTTTTTGTGAGGGCCCAAAATAGATAACCATGGATAAATGAGTACAGATAAAAAGTTAGTTGCTTTCATATTTTTTTATCTCTGCTTGTTACTGTAATATGATATAAGCCAAGGACATCAAAGAGGAAAAAATTAGTAAGTGAAGATGTAGAGAAAGTATAGACAAAAAGGGTTAGAAAGGGAATACCCTGGTGGTTCAGTGGTTAGGACTTGCTGCTTTCACTGTCTGGGCCCAGGTTCAGTCCCTGGTCAGGGAATTAAGACCCCCCCCCCCCCAAGCTGACAGCACAGCCAAAAGGTGGGGTGGAGTGGTGGTTATAGGGAAGATTAGTGTCAGAATAAAATGAAGAAGAAACATAGAAGAAAAAAATATAGGGGGGGACCACTGATCATATAAAGTTTTGTCACATTTTATATAAAATCTCAAAAATTGATGTTTCTAGGAACTAAAAGGTTATTTGGTTATAGTGTCAAGTTTGCTAACTTCTTAAGTATTAAAGTAGTCTATCAGGACTGGTTGTTTTTCAGAGATGGGCAGTTTAGTAGGCCTTTATCTGTATATGCTTATATAAATTTCTGAATTTTGACAACAGGGAATATAGAAAGGTCCAGCTGAGAGGAATGGCTAAGAGTATAAGTAAATTGAAAATAACTTTGTTTTCTATACAGCTCTTGGTACTTAAATACGTACAAAACAAAGATGTTTTTATGAGATATCACAAAGCTCATTTGACACGACGTCTTATATTAGACATCTCTGCTGATAGTGAAATTGAAGAGAATATGGTAGAGTGGCTAAGAGTAAGTAAAAATTTTAAAACTATTTGGTTTTCTTAAGATAGTACATGGTTCATATGTATTCTTAAGTTACAAATTTTGGTAATATTGTTAATATTGATGAAATAGGGAACATTTTGTAAGAATATAGCATCAATTATATAAAATAAAATACAAAGCACCTTTGCTCTTCCTTTGCTTCTGTTGTTTCACTCTGGTGGAGAAGGCAATGGCAGCCCGCTCCAGTACTCTTGCCGCCACAGTCCGTGGGGTCGCAAAGAGTCGGACACAACTGAGCCACTTCACTTCACTTCCTCATTGAACTGACCTTATTAAATAAGCTAAAGGACAAATCATTTCATTTTTAAGATGTGTTTAGTACTAAATATTTAGCTGTAGAGATGTTTGTAAATAAATACACCTATAAAGGAAAAAGAACCAATTCATAAAAGGTGACGGCTTATTTATGTTAATCAGTACTGCTGCTGCTGCTGCTGCTAAGTCACTTCAGTCATGTCCGACTCTGTGACCCCATAGATGGCAGCCCAACAGGCTCCCCCGCCCTGGGATTCTCCAGGCAAGAACTCTGGAGTGGCTTGCCATTTCCTTCTCCAATGCATGAAAGTGAAAAGTGAAAGTGAAGTCGCTCAGTTGTGTCCGACTCTTAGCAGGACCCCATGGACCACAGCCTACCAGGCTCCTCTGTCCATGGGATTTTCCAGGCAAGAGTACTGGAGTGGGGTGCCATTGCCTTCTCCATAATCAGTACTAATTATGGTCAAATTCCACTATTAAAATACTTTAAATCTGTTCCTTTCAGTTCATTTTAGTGGAATTTGAGTTATATTAGCATACCATAAGTGAATGTCTTTCATTATACACATGGTGATATATAATATTATATTGATATATGATAATAAAATATGTGTATAATTGTATGTATGTATTATATATATATGCTTTTCATTTATATGTGTATTTCACATTAAAGATTTGCAGATAGCCCTGCTTTGCATGGCAGTATGGAATAGTAAAAATTACTGTGCAGGTTATCTTAATATTAACAATCACTGGAGAATTATTGTTCCCAGTGTTTTATGACTTAGAAATTTTTGTCGAAATGTTGGAAACTCTTACTATCTGTTATAAATTATAGGAAAAAGAAAAATTAGTACATTAGTAAAATTAACATGAATTTAGTACACCATGTAAATATTTAAAACAAACTTTCAAATTTAAAGTGATATTGTATCTAGAATATATAAAGAACTCTTAAAACCCAACAGTGAAGACAACTCAGTTAAAAATGGACAGTGTTAGAATAGACATTTCCTCACAAAGATATGCAAATGTCTAATAAGTGCATGCAAAGATATTCAATATCATTAACCAGTAGAGAAATGCAAATCAAAGCCACAGTAAGATGCCACTTTACTTCCACTGGGATAGCTGAAAATTCAGACCATAACAAATATTAGTGAGGAAGAGAAGAAATTGGAACCCTCACGCATTGCTGATAGGAGTATAAAATGGTGCAGCCACTTTGGAAAACTGACAGTTGCTCAGAAAGCCAAACATAGTGTTGACCTGGCAATTCTACTCCTAGATAATTCCACTTATGAGAAATAAAAACATATGAACATATAAAAACTTGTATATGAATGTTCATAGCATCATTATTCATAACAGCTAAAAAGTGAAAATAACCCAAAGGTCAATCAGCTGATAAATAAATAAAATATGGTTTAGTCTAATATAGTTGAATATCTTTGGCAATAAAAAGAAATTAAGTACTGATATATGCAGCATTGATGAACTTTGAAAATACTATGCTAAGCAAAAGAAGCCACTCACAAAACACCACATACAGTTGTTGTTCCTTCACCTAGTCATGTCTGACTCTGCAACACCATGGACTGCTGCATCCGAGGCTTCCCTCACTATCTCCCAGAGTTTGCCCAAGTTCGTGTCCACTGCATTGGTGATTTCCATCTGGCCATCTCATCTTCTGTCACCCTCTTCTCCTTCTTCCTTTCCCAACGTCAGTCTTTTCCAGTGAGTCCGCTGTTCACATGAGGTGGCCAAAGTGTTGGAACTTCAGCTTCAGTATCAGTCATTCCAATGAGTATTCAGGATTGATTTCACATACAGTATGATTCCCCTAATACAAAGTAGCCAAATCTGTAGAGACAAAAAATAAACAATTTCCAGAAATGGAAGAGTGGAGGAATACGGTAGTGATTGCTAGTAAGTACGGAGTTTCTTTTGGCAATGATGAAAATGTTCTAAAGTTAGATACTGGTGATAGTTGCATAACTCTGTCAGTATACTAAAACCTGATTAATTGTATACTTTAAAAGGGTGAATTTTGAGATAGATGATTTATATCTCAATAGCACTCTTACTAAAATGAAGAGTAGTTTGACTAGTCCTTGCTTTCTTGTCATGTGAGTGACAAGTTACTTAGTGAGCACCTTTTTTTTATTTTGAAAAGTTGTCATACTCTTTGTAAGTTTGAGTCATCTTCCGAACTTTTGGTTTTACGAAGTTTTTGCTGGCATCACTTCCTCATCTATTTTTTTTTAGTCAATACCACTTTTCTCATTTATGTTGATTATTTGCCTTCATTAAGTTTCTATACCTGCATAGTTAGAGTCTTTTGCATTGGCATTATCAACAGACATTACAATCACCATCAGCTCTTTCTTCTAAAGCTCCATTTATGTTCTGCTTTATTTTCATTCCAACATTATTTTCTCTCTTTTTGTCTGTATTTTTATCATCTTTCTTGACTTCTTTCAGTTACCCATTTTTGTAAAATGTCATGTGATTTTTCAGTTGAGGACATGGATGTAACAAAGCTACATGCTTTGCTGTCTGTGGGTGAACTGAATGAACAATTGAATAACAGATTTTGAAAGAAATACTGTATTGGTCATTGATGGATTGGTTATTTGTTAGTGGTTTGTATGATGAAGAGCTAGAAGTAAAGTTTGAGCTTTATGCATAATTCACATTTAATGTGTAATGGTAATTGAAAGTTGAACAGTGTTGTTGAGGTACTGGTATTATTTCACTATACTGTGGTACCTGAAATTCATGCATTTTAGAATGGTGCACAAAAAGCCAGAATTGCCTGTATATTCTGTGTAGTCTCAAAGAATCACTTTTAATAGGTATTAGATTATACACACTCTATAAATATAAGAGAAGAAGAATTTTGTATTACAGCATATAAAATTGTTTTCCATTAAAATTTTTCCTATTAGTATATTATTTATTACTTCTTCTGTCTTTGGTTTTCATAGGAAGTTGGTATGCCAGCAGATTATGTAAACAAGCTTGCTAGAATGTTTCAGGACATAAAGGTATCTGAAGATTTGAACCAAGCTTTTAAGGAAATGCACAAAAACAATAAATTGGCATTACCAGGTATTATTTTATAATTACATACATTTTAAAAACTTAAAAACTTTGTTTTCTAGTAAATTAAAAATAGACCTAAGCAGTAATCGATACAAATATGTTTTAAAGTCCATATTCCTTGAAGATATCCTGCAAAGCAGAATTTAGATTTACTCTTACTTTGAAACAAAAAGACACTTTTAGCAAAATCTGTAGAGTATTATTTTTCATCAAAGTTTACCTACTGTCTATGTATTTTAAATTTTATCCATTGTTAAATTTGCTTTATATTTTCTGACATACATTCCTATAGCTGATTCAGTTAATATAAAAATTCTGAATGCTGGTGCCTGGTCAAGAAGCTCTGAAAAAGTCTTTGTCTCACTTCCTACTGAACTGGAGGATTTGATACCTGAAGTAGAAGAATTCTACAAAAAAAACCATAGTGGTAGAAAATTACATTGGCATCATCTCATGTCAAATGGAATTGTAAGTAGATGGTGTGTTAGTTCAGATATTGGTTTGGTTGTAGCAAGACTCCAAATAAGATTTGTTTAAACAAGGTAGATCTTTCCCTCGCTTGCAAGTGAAAGTTTGATCAGATATAGTGGATCTGTTCCATGAATTTGTTAGGGATATAAACTATTGGTTATAGCACCATCCTTAAGGTATTCCCTTGCCTGCCGAATCCAGTATGATCCTCTCACTATGTCTGTGTTCCAGCCCAACAGGAGAGGAAAGATGTAATGGTATAATATCCTTTAATAGCAACTCCTGGAAGAGTCTCCTGTTATTTCTACTCAAATCTCATTGGCCAGGGCTTAGTCACATGGCCACATTTTGCTCAGGAAAGATGAGAGATGAGCCTTTATTTTGAATAGTCATTAAGGTCTGCTGAAATTTTTATTACCATGTAAGAAAGGAAGAACGGATATTGGAAGATAACTACCAGTCTTTTATATATAATCTCATATAAGAGATATTATAGTAGATAAATGATAATCCTCATAAAGAGATTCTTATTTTTAAAATTATTTTATCTATTATAGATAACATTTAAGAATGAAGTAGGCCAATATGATTTGGAGGTAACAACGTTTCAGCTGGCTGTATTGTTTGCATGGAACCAAAGACCCAGAGAGAAAATCAGCTTTGAAAATCTAAAACTTGCAACTGAACTTCCTGATGCTGAGCTTAGGAGGACTTTATGGGTTGGTTTGTTTTTATGT
The DNA here is from genome assembly GCF_019320065.1 of Cervus canadensis. NCBI lineage: Eukaryota > Metazoa > Chordata > Mammalia > Artiodactyla > Cervidae > Cervus > Cervus canadensis. The sequence goes on from NC_057396.1 coordinate 15,328,205, forward strand.
TTTGTTGTTTTTTTTTCAGTTGTGTCCTTTCACATAGCAGGAAATACGTGTTGGCTTGTATTATAATAAATTTATGAATTCATAACACTCAAATGACTTAACCAAGAAAAGCACACTGGTGAGGTACTTACGGAACAATAAGAAATTGAAAACATGAAAGTTACTATGACAGAATGGCAAAAAAGAGAGAGAAAGATTTAAATGTTACGTGTGAAGAGTATGACCAAAGATTTCATATTGAGAATGTTGTTAAGTGATTTTTATGATAATCAAAACTCTAAAAATTAGAAAACTTTGGTTCTTTTGAGGCCCTGTAAAATGTACTTATTAGCCCTCCTGTTCAAAACTAAATTTTACCCCTACTCCATATGCCTCTTAATAGTTGCAAAATAAATTACTACCTAGAGAGAAACAGCTGGTTTATAACTGACAGTTGTGTTTGCTGTGGTCACATATGATCAATCCCTTTAGTTTTGTTTTTGTTTTTGTTTGTCTTATTGTAAAGAGAGCATTTATTGTTTCCTCATAACCAACTCTTATTCTCCTCATTCTCTCTCCTCATTATGCATGTACATGGTTATGTTTATGAAATAAAAGTTTGAATTCTGAATTTGTGCTCATAATTTTTCTCATCTATATTGGTCATGTTGGAGAATTGATCTTGGTATTCTGTAGTGTTTATAGAAGCTAATTTTTTTTCCTTTATTCTTTACAGTCTTTAGTAGCTTTCCCAAAGCTCAAACGGCAAGTTTTATTGTATGAACCTCAAGTCAACTCACCCAAAGACTTTACAGAAGGTACCCTCTTCTCAGTGAACCAGGAGTTCAGTTTAATGTAAGGTTTATGTTGGTTGATCTAAAATAAAAATACCATGTTTGAATTTTGATATTTTATTGTTAGGAAAATAATTTCTTTACATGATATTTAAAGCATATCTGTGTGCTGCCTTCACTTTAGATTTATGCCATTTAGTTGAATGAACTGGATACTTTATTGGTGTCTGACTTTATACCATATTGCTTTTCATCTTTAAAATAAACATCTTTTTGTACTCTAAAGCAACTTTATCCACACACAGAACTGTTTCCTTGAGATCCCAACTAGAAGATAATGCTGGGGATCGAGATGGGGAATACATGTAAACCCATGGCTAATTCATGTCAATGTATAACAAAAACCACTACAATATTGTAAAGTAATTAACCTCCAACTAATAAAAATAAATAAAAAAAAAATAATGCTGAATTACAACCGACATATCTTCAACTATCTAATGACTTTCATGACAATATAAATTATATTTGCTTTGTTATTATAGGGAGTGTAGTCATACTTATGTATTAACAGAGCTTTTATCATGTTTGAGGGAAAACATAGGGTTCATTTTAATAAAGCTGTATGTTAGTTGTTATTTTTCCCTTAAGCAATGCTGAATATTAATTTTTAGAATACATCTAAATATTTTCTCTTAGACATTGTTGCTATAAAATGATGTTTAAAAAACCTTTCACCATAAAATATTTTATTTAATTTTTTTATAGAAAAAATGCAAAAGTTCAGAAAAGGGGTAAAATCAACTTGATTGGACGCTTGCAGCTCACTACAGAAAGAATGAGAGAGGAAGAGAATGAAGGAATAGTTCAACTAAGAATACTGAGAACCCAGGTTTGTAATGTTAAGACAGAATGTCTAAATTTTGAAAAAGTTGGTTGTGGTTTTTTGTTAATCATCAAATCTTTTTTTTTTTAATTAAAGAAATGTAAGTACTCAAACCTTTTATAACCTGTCACCATTGCTTAGTTTTGCTTGTTCTTGGTCTTCATACACATGAAGCAGACAGCATACTCTTTGTATTTGGCTTTTGTTTAACGTGAAATACCATATTTTTTAATGATAAGGCTGAATAACCCCATACTAGTAATGAGTCTGCTGAATATCATATAAAAATTCAGCTGGGGTCTTCCTGGTAGCTCAGTGGTAAAGAAGACGCCTGCCAGTGCAGGAAAGACAGGTTTGATCTCTGGTCCAGGAAGACCCCACGTGCCATGGGACTGCTTAGTCTGTGCACGACAACTATTGAGCCTGTGTCTAGAGCTTGGGAGCCACGACTGCTGAGCTCATGTGCAACAGCTACTGGGGCTCACGTGCCTGGAGCCTGTGCTTGGAAACAGGAGAAGCCACTTCAGTGGGAAGTCTGCACGCTGCAGCTGGAGAGAACCCGCACAGTAATCCAGCAAAGCCAAAAATAAATAAACTGATTAAATTCTAAAAATTTTCAACCAGGAATATTTTTGTAATTTTAAAAATTGATTCACAGTTTTACCAGAATAAATAGATGAGAGTGATTAAGAGCCTTAAAGTATAAAGTGTTGGTGGTGGAACACTTGCCAAATATTAAAACTTGTTAAAGTATCTACAAATATGAAACAGTATAACAAACAGAGTAACTGAATAAAATAACTCAGAATTAAACCTCCTATATAAGTGTAGATGAACTTTGCAATAAAGGAAATGATTTCTATGGCCTGTGTAAAGGGAGTGTATTATTCAGTAAGAGATTTTCGAAAATTTGACTTCTGGAAGGAAAAAATATGACATAGTCCTAGTTTATGGCTACACCAGGATAAATCCAGATGGATTCTGTTGAGATATGAAACAGAATGGGCATCCATTAATATCAGATGTGCAGAGAAAATGAAGGTTTTTTGTTTTGTCTAAAACTGATTCATAATTATGCTCAGTCTACTAATCCAAGCTGTCCCTTTAAATTATGGTTGGACTTTCTTATTTCTCCCTGATTCTGCTCCACCCATCCCCATTCTTTGCTATTTTCACAGAGGCATCTGGATGTGCTAAAGTTGAGAAATTCACTTGAACTCATAGTGACAATGAAGGGATGGTCGTATCTATATGGTTGTGACAGTGTTCTATCAGCTATAGAGGGCTTTATCTGTCACCTATGGAAGTTTAACTTTTTGTTACTATATATTGCTGATATCTGTAGCAAATGAACTATGGTTCACTTTCTTTTCCAGCAATAAGACCGCATGGCCTCTTCCCTGGCCTGGTTGCCTGCTGTCTGCCCTTGCTGAGCTCCTGCGCCCTCTAAAGCTCTGCTACATACTCCGTGTGGCCTTTGGTCCACATGGCCCACTGTTACTATCATCTGCTGCCACAGGGTCAGGTTTTCCTGCCACTGAAGGCCCTGTGACAGGTCCATGAGCTCTCAACTCTCTCTGCACCATATGGGAACTGAGAAATTCAGAGTTGCAAATTATTTCCATTATATCATGCCACTTTTCAAGTGACCTCCAACATATTAAATGAGACCAGGGCCAGAACCCCTGTGATCTCTGTTTTTCTCTTAACATCTCTAACACAGCCATCACTTTCACCTCTATCAAAGCTAGAATATTTACAACTGTTCTTTCCTCCTTACTGGTTTCTGTAATGTACAAGTGCCTGAAGGAAGACAGACTTTTCCCCTCTTCCTTCTTTCTCTCTGGACCCTTGACATAAACCCCTGTGATCCAGAGTGTGGATGTGGGCATACTGTTAGGAGTAATTCTTCTGACCTGCTAGTGGCAGAGTAGGAATTCTCATGTCTGTACAGAGGAAGTTGACGGTATGCTTTTCTCATACTGAATAGTGCCTGACTCCCAAGCCTATAGCCTTGTAGCAAATCTCCGTTTTCAGTGTTTAAAAGCAAATATTAACACATTTTCTGTTTTCACACTTCTTTTATAATGAATTCTAATCTCCAGTAAGGCAGATGGATGCCTTTTGTTGACTAAGAAGAGACCTTGTACTGGAAAAGACAAAAGAGAAAATATTTAGTAATTTTCTAATTATCTATATTATATAGATTAGTAGTAATTAAATCATCAAGGAAATTGTTAATAAAATTGACTTAGATGAAAAATGCTTACTCCTCCAGAAAGTTGAACCATTTAGTTGAGTCATTATAAACTGAAGATACTTGATAATAAATACAGCTTATTAATCTGATAAGTATATAAAGAGTAGTGATTATTAGTTTTTAAAACAGAGAGCAACTGAAGCAACTGACTGCTACTACTATACAAAGAAGTAACTGTAAATACAAGGGGGAAAGTATGTAAAAAGGGATATGAGTAATTTTGCTTTTCCTTATTTTTCAGAATATCCATAATATGCAGATTTTGTTTTTCAGAGTGAAAAGAAGATACTTTTGTTTGTTGTGGGTCTCAAGGTTAATCCAGTGATTGCTAATCATTTGGATAGATGTTGGATAGAGGATAAAAACATTAAAAGTCATTTTTTGTTTTGTTTTACTTAAAATAATTTAATACTTTTTATTTTTTTCTTTTAGGAAGCTATCATACAAATAATGAAGATGAGAAAGAAAATTAGTAATGCTCAGCTGCAGACTGAATTAGTAGAAATTTTGAAAAACATGTTCCTGCCACAAAAGAAAATGATAAAAGAGCAAATAGAATGGCTAATAGAGCACAAATACATCAGAAGAGATGAATCTGATATCAACACTTTCATATATATGGCATAATTTTGAATATCATGGACAATATTAAGAACCCAAATTTTGGAGTGCTTGGGCAGAAAGTTCTTACTGTTTGTGCTAGGGGAAGGTTTAGTTGGACTTTGATTACATAAATATTAAAATCTCTGCCTTACCTAAAACAACTATATTTTGCCAATCACATTAGTTAGCATGGTGGCATTCCTTTCATGTTGCACCACTCTGTTTTAACAGCATGCTGTTTTGTGGAGAAACTTGCATTCACAAAGAGCCCATTATGAGCTTTTAAAAACCTGATTTATACCCACCAGAAGAAATAACAGTTGGGAGGGTGAAAGTGGGGTTCTTGTTGCTTTTTTTTCTTTTTTTTCCTCTCTTAGAAAAATGTATTTGCACAAGGAAGGATATTCGGATGTTTGTGCACTGAAAAATGCTGTTATGTTTTGTTTTTTTAAAAATGCAATTAAAACTAGAAATAGCATTCTTGATTTCTTTTTATCAAAAGAGTGAACTGGTCTACACAACATTGGGACAGGGCAGATATAGGTGAAAAGATAAGTATTTAGTATTATCATATGTTCAAACACTGCTTCAGTATAACAACTGGGTTTAAGTGGTGACTTCAAAGTGATAGTAAATTTTTCCAACTAAAAAATGTTGGCTTTCGTTAAGCAGGAGACTACTGTTTTAGTTGTTCATTGTTAAATGGGAGGTTTTTTTTTTTATCTTATATGGCCAGAGAGTTTGTTTTGAAAAAGTGAAGCTCATATTGTTATTTTAGTTGTTTAAAAAAATGTATGGAAATAGAGCATTTCAACTTCAGAGTCAAAAATAGCAAAACTTGCATATTAAGTGTTTACTAAGACACTTAATATTATATACCTAATATTTATTATGCTACACTCAAATTCATTAAAAAAACAAGGCAGAAATCTCCTGCTTTAATATAATACAATTATATAACTGACCTCTTGATCTGTAGCATAGAAATACTTTGAAGTTTTAAAGTCTCATTATTAGGGGTTTGTAGCCTCAAGTTTCTGGAAAGGAAGACATTCTGTTTTAAAAAGTAATAAGTATCAGTCACCTAGGAGGAAAAGAAAAACCACAACATAGACCGGAAAAGCATAAGCAGAATTGTTGCAATCTTAATATGAACAATAAACTTGCCAAATAATATGTATATATTTATATATTTTAAAAGTAAACATTTAAATAATGTTCAGAAGGCAACAGTTAACCTTGTTTCTTTCAGTCAATCCAAAGTAGCAACTTACTAGTTGCTGGCAACTGAATACCCAGAGTAATGGAGATTTTAGAACTTGAGGACGTGAACTTAAAAGAGGAAAACTTATTCCCCACTGGGAAAGAATGGCTCGACATGGATTTTATTCATTGTGGTGCCCATTTCAAAACTTTTCTTGCAAATTATATTTTATTTGATATTAAGTAATATTTTAAATGATTTTGATGATAGTAGATAGTGCCGGAGTGTTGATCAGCATACAGTATTATTGCAGAGTGCTTTTAACAGCATTTCATGGAATCTGTCCCCAGTCCCAAGAGGCTTTGGAGATGGCCTGATGAAGGAAAGCAAATTTAAAACATTTAATTGCTGGTTATAGTCAAAGACCTATTCTGAAATTCACAGGAAAATCTTACACTTGAGCTCTTAGGTAGCATATGGCAATTATTAGACTAAGAATATTGTGAAGATTAGTCTAAATCAGTGCTTACGGTTTTCTTTGACTAGATGACTGTTAACAACGGAATAAATTTGAAATTTAAAAAAACTGATAATTTGGTGATAATTGCGGCCTTTATGTTTAACAGATAGTTTGGGATCGGCATGTTTGCTTGTCCAGTACAGGAACGCCAAAGGAGGAAGCAATGGAGTGAAAAATTAGAGTCCATTTCTTAAAGTTTAAGATTTGTTGATGTTTTAAACCGGAATTGTTCTCAAAACTTGTTTGGAATTTCTAATCTTTTTCAGTCATTTAAGAATGAGAGCCATGATGTTTTGATTTATAACGGTAAACTTAATGCAAAAGTGGGTAACTCTAAATCCATAGCAAAGTTTTCTATAAAATTTTATAAATTTTTTAATAGCTTATTATGTCCTAGTTGTATATTGGGGAATAGAACAGCAGCAGATACTGTAGACTTACAGTTTTCATCATTTTTTTCTTTATGTATACAGAAGTTTATCTAACTACAATTTGGTGTTCATGAAAATCATTTAGTTGACAAGGTGCCTATTCCATTGTTGAATTTTCTTTAAATATATTTTGACAATAAATTTACTAATTAAAAATTTAAAAAAAAAAAGAATCTGGAAACAAAAACCTACCAGCAATTTGCTAAAGGTACAGAATCACTGTTAGTATCCTTTATTAATAAGTCCCTTTTCTCTAATGTGAGCTAAAAATTAGTGCTATCTGAGCAGGGATGAAATCTGCCATAGTTAAGGGAAAATGTATACAAATATATGTATATATTTTTTTCATGAGCAGTATGGCAATAGGACACTTCAGAGGTTAATTTAAGATTTGAGCATTCATCTTCTAATATAAAGGTGAAGCCATCTTGGAAGTGCTAACCTTTATTACCATCTCATTGCCAGAGTGAGCAGATACAAAGCAAAACTTTCACAGTGAAAATATAGGACAATTTTAATGCTTACAATGAGTTAAATATTTAGAATATTACTGTTCCAGTGATTTAATGAGGATCTTGAAATAAATTCTGAAGTCTTCCAATTTTTACACTTATTGGAGGGATCCCTGCATTCTGGCAAACTTTATTTAAATCTCTTAACTCTTATTTTGTGCATAAATGTTAAAATTTCCAAAAAGGAAATGTTAGCTTTCTTAAATTACCTTTTATTAAATTTAATACAAAATATGACTGGAGTAGTTTAAAAGTATTTTGCATTATTTGCAGTAGGCTGTCATTGGCCCTGCTCAAAGGGCAAATTTTAAAAATTCAATTTGTGTGAAAGATCTGCTAGTTTTCCAGAAAGATTTGCTATCTTAAACTCAAGCTTGTTTTTTCTATTTTCATGTAAATGACTGGGATGCTGTCTTATAAACTCTTCCAATGTTATGTTGGTGAAATAAACATTACAATGAGAGCTTTCCTGTCATCTACACTATATATGTTGTCTGGAGTGTTGAACAAATTTGAGTTCCTAAGTTGTAATCTATCCTCGTATGGTATATACGATTTTGAATGTGTGCCACTACATACTGAGATGATAATGCTGTACAATTTTAAATGGTAGCAGTTTCTGTATGTAGTAGGCTGAAATATTTTGATGAACTGCTTAATTTTTGGATTTTATTTTTTAAGTTGTATAATTTATTTTCTTGCAAAATAAAAATGTAATATAAAAGCTTTCACCTATCAAGAAAATGTTGATGTTCTACCTTAGAGTAGTTTCTCAGAGTTTAATTAAAATTTTTATAAGTGTATTTACATATTTCATGGTGAAATGGTAAATTTTAGCCAGCCTTAGGAACCAGAAATACAAAAAGTAACCCACTTATTTCTTTTCAGTTTCAAATTCAAGTTCAAAAGGAAAGCTAACAGGAATATATCTTTTCTGTTGATGATAGCACAGGGCTGTCATGCCTGGAAGAGGTCAGAATTTTAAACCTGAAACTTCATTCATTCATCTGTTTAGATATGCTGTGTCATTACCAAAATTTAAATCTTACATCAAAGTAAAAAAATATAAAACAAATTATTTCATGTTTTGTATGTATTTTGAAATTTTTGAACTATTTAAATTTCAAAGCTAGAGATAGTTTAGTAATAAGTTCATGAAGATGGACTGTGTCTTAGTCTTGGTGGTTATAAAAAAGTACTGTGAACTGGATGACTTATAAATCAATACAGATGTATTTCTCATAGTTCTGGAGGTTCAAAGTCTGAGATCAGGGTGCCAGCACGGTCGGTTCTGGTGAGGAACTGCTTTCACTGCAGACTGCTGATATCTCACTGTGTCCTCACATGCAGAAAGTTTAAAGGGCTTCGGGTCTCCTTTATAAAGGCACTAATCCCATTCATAAGGGTTCTACTCTCATGACCTAATTACCTCCCAAAGTTAAAGGCCCCACCTACCAGTAATGGCACATTGAGTGTTAGGTTTCAACATGTGACCTTTGGAGAGAAGCATTGTGACATTCAGTCTTTAGCACTTCATAATGACCCTAAATGGAGAAGGAAATGGCAACCCACTCTAGTAATCTTGCCTAGAGAATCCTGTGGATGGAGGAGCCTGGTGGGCTGCTGTCTGTAGGGTCGCTCAGAGTCGGACATGACTGATGCGACTTAGCATGCATGCATGCATTAGAGAAGGAAATGGCAACCCACTCCAGTATTCTTGCCTGGAGAATCCCAGGGACAGAGGAACCTCATGGGCTGCTGTCTGTGGGGCCACACAGAGTCAGACACAACTGAAGCGACTTAGCAGCAGCAGCAGCAGCAATGACCCTAAAATCAACTTTGGACTTTTAACTGGGATTTAGGCAGTGAGGGGAAATTGACTTGAAAATGAAAGCAGCAAAAACTGTGACCTCAGTTTAAGATTCACCAGAACCTACAAACAGATAAGGCATAAGCTTCTGGGCCCCTTAGGCCTCCCAAGGCCCTGGGAAGGGCCCTAAGAGCTTTGTTACTTGTAATTTATATTTTTCTGAAAGAGATACCCCTAACTATCCAGAGTTGTAGCCACTTGCTAAAACAATGCATAAAGAAACAGTCTGGCATTGAGATGTGAATTGAACGAATGAATGAGAGCATCTGTGCTTGAGAACAAAGTACAGTTCAATACTTTAAAGTTTTAAACGAGAAGACTTTTTTCTAATTGCTTATTCTAGACAATAAAATCAAATATGGCCTTTGCGTGTCACTAAACTTCTATTTTTAACTAATGGACCGTCTGAAACAGGTGTCTTAAACTGTCAAAGAATTACAGACTTTGGTGAGCATCTGATTAAAGAAAAAGACATAAAGATACAAACAATTCTGTGTAAATTTTAAGTATTCCAGATTAAAACATCTTTGATAGTGAGATCCATAGCTGGTAAAGAGAGTTAAGTAACAGCCTGCTGTCTCAATTGGTAACATCCTAATGTCACAAGTGCTAATCCAAACTTAGGTCTACATTAGCTTTTGACTGTTTTTATCTAGAGAACGACTCTACACATGGACATCACCAGATGGTTACTACTGAAATCAGACTGATTATATTCTTTGCAGCTGAAGATGGAGAAGATCTATACAGTCAGCAAAAACAAGACTGGGAGCTGACTGTGGCTCAGATTGTGAACTCTTTATTGCAAAAATCAGGCTTAAATTGCAAAGGGGAAACCACTAGGCCATTCAGATATAACCTAAATCAAATTCAAATCCTTTATGATTATACAGTGGAGGTGACCAATAGATTCAAGGGATTAGATCTGGTAGACAGAGTGCCTGAACAACTATGGTCTAATTGTCATGGATCTGGTACCACCTCTATGAACTGTAGACAGAGGTTCATAATACTGTACAGGAGATGGTGACCAAAACCACCTCCAAGAAAAATAAAGAAGGCAAAGTTGTCTGAGGTTGTCTGAGGCCTTACAAATAGCTGAGGAAAGAGAAGTGAAAGGCAAGAGAAAAAGGGAAAGATAGACCCAAATGAATGCAGAGTTGCAGAGAATAGCAAGGAGAGATAAAGCCTTACGTGAACAATACAAAGAAATAGAGGAAAACAACAGAATGGAAATGAATAGAGATCTCTTCAAGAAAATTGGAGATACCAAGGGAACATTTCATACAAAGATGGACACAATAAAGGAGAGAAACGGCAAGGACCTAACAGATTAAGAAGAAGTGGCAAGAATACACAGAACTGTGTAAAAACTGTCTAAATGGCCCATATAACAACAGTGGTGTGGTAATTGACCTAAAGCCAGACATCCTGGACCTTAGGAAGCATTACTATGAATGAAGCTAATGGAGGTGACAGAATTCCAGCTAAACTGTTTAAAATCCTAAAAGGTGATGTTGCACTCAATATGCCAACAAATTTGGAAAACTCTGTGGTGGCCACAGGATTGGAAAAGATTAGTTTTCATTCCATTCTCAAAGAAAGAAAATGCCAAAGAATGTTCAAATTACTGTACAATTGCACTCATTTCACATGCTAGCAAGATTATGCTCAAAATCCTTCAAGTTAGACTTCAGCAGTACGTGAACCAAGAACTTTAAGATGTACAAGCTAGATTCAGAAAAGGCAGAGGAACCAGAGATCAAATTGCCAACATCCACTGGATCATAGATAAAGCAAGGGGATTCCAAAAAATATCTGCTTCATTGACTACACTAAAGCCTTTGACTGTGGATCACAACAAACAAAAATTCTTAAAGAGTTGGGAATACCAGACCACCTTACCTGTCTCCTGAGAAACCTATATGCAAGTCAAGAAGCAATAGTTAGAACCTGACATGGAACAATGGACTGGTTCAAAATTGGGAAAGGAGTACGTCAAGACTGTATTTTCACCCTGCTTATTTAACTTATCATGCAAAATGTGGGGCTTATTGACTCACAAGCTGGAATCAAGATTGCCTAGAGAAATAACAACCTCCGATATGCAGATGATACCACTTTAATGGCAGAAAGCAAAGAGACACTAAAGAACCTCTTGATGGAGGTGAAAGAGTAAAAACTGGCTTCAAACTCAACATTCAAACAACTGAGATCATAGCATCTGGTCCCATCATTTCATGGCAAATAGATGGGGAAAAAAATGGAAACTGTAACAGACATTTTCTTGGGCTCCAAAACTCTGGACAGTTACTGCAGGCATGAAATTAAAGGGCTCTTGCTCCTCAGAAGAAAAGCTGTGACAAACCCAGACAGGGTATGTTGGCAAAGGTCCATATTGTCAAAGCTGTGGTTTTTCCAGTAGTCATATACAGATGTGAGAGTTGGACCATAAAGAAGGCTGAATGCTGAAGAATTGATGCTTTCAAAATTTCGAATTTGATGCTTTTGAAGATTCTTGAGAGTCCTTTGGACAGCAAGGAAATCAGACCAGTCAATCCTTAAGGAAATCAACCCTGAATATTCATTGGAAAGACTGATGCTGAAGTTCCAATACTTTGGCCACCTGGTGCAAAGTGCCGACTCCTTGGAAAAGACTCTGATGCTGAGAGAGATTGAGGGCAAGAGAAGAAGGGAGGATGAGAGGTTGGATGGCATCCCTGACTCAATGGACATGAATTTGAGCAAACTCTGGGAGGTAGTGAAGGACTGGGAAGTATGGCATACTGCAGTTCACGGGGTTGCAAAGAGTCAGACAGGACTTAGAGATTGAACAATAGCAATCTAAAAGAATGACAGGAAGTTTCTAAAAGAAACTTCCCTGGGTGTACTGAGGTTTGCTATTTTCACTTAATGATAAATGAGGGTTTTTTTTTTTGTTATTGTGGTTGCTGAAACAGACTGATACTACTTACAAGTTCCTTCAACAGTGTTTGATGTTTGAAGGGTAGCAGTGGGAACTAGGAAGGCAGAGATTAAAAGAGCCAACTTTCAATGAGCCAGATTTGAAAATTAACACTCCTGGTTAAGAGACTGTCATTCTCGTACCTCTAAGAAAAGGTGGGGCATGGGACTATTTTTACAAGACCTTTTCCTATGGCTGCTAAGTGTAATTATCCTTCCCCCTACTCTACCTTGGCTCAGTGGTAAAGAATCTGCCTGCAGTGCAGGAGACACAGGTTTGATCCCTGCATCGGGAAGATCACCTGGAGAAGAAAATGGCATCCTACCCCAATATTCTTACCTGGAGAATCCCATAGACACAGGAGCTCAGCGGGCTGCAGTGCTTGGGGTCACTAAGAGTCGGACACGACTGAGCAGCTGAGCATGCACACACCCTACCTTACCTCCTCCGTTCTCAGCAGATGACTTTACTTTGAGAAAATAAGAAAAGAAAAGAAGACTTTCAAACACGCACTTTCATAACCTGCTTCTCTACTTCTAAACTTTACCTCTGGTAATGCACATCTTCATCAGCCTACCTATCTCAGAGGAAGGACTGCCTCACTTCCTACTCAAGACCAACTGTTTTTATGCTTTCACTGAAGTGCTTCTGTGTTTTGCTCCAAAATACTTAACATTTCCTATATCTTCCAAATATCCTTCTATTGATTATTTCCTCCTTAGCCTACAACAGGGGTTCTCAAAGTTTTAGTCCACAGACCAACAGCGTTATCATCACTTAAGAATTTGTTGGAAAAGCGAAGTTTTTGAGCTCCACCCCAGACCTACCATTCAGTGTATGGGGGGCCAGGGAGCAATCTGAATTTTAATAAGCCTTCCAGGTGAGAGGGTGATGTACTAAAGTTTGTGAATCACTGGCTTACAAACATATTCAAGTATCCACCATCCTTAAAAAAAATTTCTCCCACTACCTTGGTCATGTTATGACCTTGTTTTCCTCCTTCCTCCATTTTCTGCTAAACGTCTTGAAAGAATAGTACAGTCTGTCTCTATTTCTTCCACTTATTACTCATTGGCTTAGGTCCCACTGGTCCTCTTGCCAAGGTCATCAGTGATCTCCTTTTGCTTAGTCAGAAGTTCATTTTCAATCTTCCCTTTACTTGATCTCCTTACAGCATATGCACCTTGAACACTCCTGGTTGTTCAATTTCTTTCATCTCTTGACTTCAAAAGATTCCATTCTCTCCTGGTCCCACATTTATCTCGCTTAGCTTTCTTATTCTCTGGCTCTTCCTGCACACCCCAGAATTTCATTTCCATTTCTACTCTTCCTGAGCTACATGCTCTTCCTGTGTGATTTTATCTACCGCTGTGGCTTCAACCTCTATCTGAATGTTGATACGCCAGACTGTCTCCAATCGCTCCCAACCCATCAACATGTATTTCCAGCTATTTCTTAAACATCTCATCATTTGTCACAGACTTGCTCCATTTAATAACTGTCCCCATCTCCCAGGTTAGCAACCATCATGTAACTGATTATTGCTTCCCTCTCTGTACCATATTATTGGTTCTACTTATGTAGTATTTCTAGAACCTGACCTCTGTTTGTGTTCACTTCTACTGTATTCACTGAATGAATAGGAACATTTCATAGTATGCGTATACCAGGCGAAGTTAAGTGGGGACTAGCTGTTGGGTTGCTTCTTGGCCTATGTTTGGAAGTAGACTAAATGTACAGAGTGTAAGTATTGGTCAGCAAGATGGTTTGCTTTAAATCCATGGCATTTCTGGACCACTGGCCTAGGTCTAATTTTTCTCTTGAGTTCATACCTCAATGGCTGAGGCCTAAGATGCCAGCAGATGTGAATTGAGTTATTCCTTTTAGCCTATGGCTGAGGAGCTACCCCAATCTAAAACATAAAAGATTTTCATCATTTAAAAAATTTCCCACATTTTTAGTGCAGTTCCTTGTTCAATGGGGACCCACTGCTTGTAAAATTGAAAGGCTTGGGAGCCACTGTTGAGCAGACCAAACCATCCTCAAAGGTGGAGGAATATGGAACAAGCTCAAAAGTCATTCTTGGGACAAGTAGGATTTCTGTCTTTAACTCATTAAGAATTTTCTAAAATATCTTATTTTGTATCTTTTCTAAATTCCAAGATAAATCATATGAAAGTTACTTCTGGGAACTCGCTACTATTCTGCATCTTCCTATTGTAATCATTTTCTTACTCAAATACATGTCAAATGACAAAAATAAACTTAATAACAAGTTTGATATCCTTTATTCAAGAGAAAACTTGCAGTTGCTATGGATTAGGGGAGTAGAGTGCCTCACAAGCAGTGGACCACTCTTGCTGAGGGATTTGGGGCAGGAGCAAGTTTTATAGAGCTTTGGAAGTGGCAACGTGGAAACCACATGATTGGCTTGGTGGTCAGAGATTTCCTTATAAGGCTATTAGGTCAATCAGGTAATAAGGAAAGAGTATTTGACTTAATTGTCTGAGGTTGCATATCTGTTCTTACTTAGAAGAAAGAAGTTATCAAAAATTCTCGGCAATTGGGAATTTGCTGGCTTGATATACTCTATTTCTGGGCAAGTGGAGCATTTATAGGGACATGAATATTATCTAAGTTTCAGTTCGCTGATTTGGCACCCAAGGCAGGAGTAGCTTCCAGAGAAGGCAATGACAACCCACTTCAGTATTCTTGCCTGGAAAATCCCATGGACAGAGGAGCCTGGTAGGCTACAGTCCATGGGGTCACTAGGAGTCGGACACAACTGAGCAACTTCACTTTCCCTTTTCACTTTCATGCATTGGAGAAGGAAATGGCAACCCACTCCAGTGTTCTTGCCTGGAGAATCCCAGGGATGGGGGAGCCTGGTGGGCTGCCATCTATGGGGTCACACGGTCAGACACAACTGAAGTGACTTAGCAGCAGCAGCAGCAGCAGCAGGAATTGCCTCACACTGGGCTTAGAAAATTGTTTCAACAATGGGGTACAAACATTTCCAGAGGTCTGATGAAGCTTTTGACTCTGTCCTTCCCAGGATTTCACAAAATGTGGGTTATGGGCTATATAAATAGAAATGATAAGGATTGGTTTCCTATGGCAGCCATAACTAAGTACCACAAACAGAGTAACTTAAAACAACAGAAATGTGTTTTTTCAGAGTTCTGGAGTCTGGAAGTCTGAAATCCAGGTGTTGGCAGAGGTGGCTCCTTCTGTAGGTTCTAAGGGAGAATCTATATTCCTTGCTTCTCTCCTAGCTTCTGGTGGTGGTTGGAACTCCTTGGTGTTTCATTTTTTGTAGGTGAATCACTCCAATCTGTCTCCTCCACATGGCCCTCTCATTTGTGTGTGTCCTCTCTTGTTATAAGGACATCAGTCATTGTATTTAGGACTATGACCTCATCTTTATTACATCTGCAAAAACCTTATTTCTGAATAAAGTCATTCACAGGCAGGATTTGTGGGGGACACTGGCCAACCTAGTACAATGAGTTATTCCAACAGACTAAGTATAATAGAAGTTACTTGTTTGACTGCACTGGGTCCTCCTTGGGCATGCAGCCTCACTAGCTGTGGCGCCTAGGGGCTCTAGAGCATGTGGGCTCAGTAGTGGCGATGCCTGGGCTTAGTTGCCGTATGTGGGATCTTAATTCCCTGACTAGGGATCTGCACTGGGAGTACAAAGTCTCAGCCACTGGGCAACTAGGAAAGTCCCAGAGGTTACTGGTTATAGAAGAATTTAATTAGAAATGAATAGCAAACATCCTTGCATTGTGAATCTAGCACTCACATTTTTCTAAACTCTTAAATTTTTGTTACTTTCCGCTTTGTTTCCTGTTATGGAACTATTGTTCTGATGTTTCTAAAACCAACTTATACTTCTACAAAAGCACCCTGGGTCTTATGACTATAGTTATGGATGTTTGCAAAGAGGAAGAGGCCAAAAAATTTATTTTATCAATACTGATAGTATACTTTCTAAGACATAAGCCTCCACTTAACTTTTTGGCTAGATTAACAACTGTAGTTAACTTAGAATCTAAGATGAGGTACATTTCAAAAGATGTAGCTCTTTATTAGTGACTCTCTGTCCAAACACTATGTTATCCACTGTGACAGGAATAACTCAAAGTTATAAGTTCATATATGCAAAAAAAAATGCTTTAATTCTCTCTAAACTGAATTTCGTTGTTTTATTTTTTAATTATCAAAAGCTTTGTTTGTTGTAAAGCAATTATCCTTCAATAAAAAATAAATTTAAAAAAAAAAGCTTTATTTGTGCAGTTAAGGGGTAATGCCCAATGAAAACAAACCAGGGCCTTGGCTCAAATCTTAAAACTGCAGAACGGAACAGATTCACATTGTGCAAGCTGTAGATCAGTCTGTGATTCAGAGGCTCTTACTGTGCCAAAGGCAACATCGGATAGGTGTGAAAAGTAACTTGTCCAAAGGTTACTATGGATCAAAACACAAAGAAAACCAAAGCTCCAGTCTTGAAAATTCTTGTCACTTGCCTTTCCATGTTTTATTTTGGCTTCTTTGTTATTGTTTAGTTGCCAAGTCTTGCCCAACTCTTTGTGATCCTATGGATTGTAGAGGAGCCCTCTATAGAGGGCTCTATAGAGGACTATAGAGGAGCCCACCAGGCCCCTCTGTCCATGGGATTTCCCAGACAAGAATACTGGACTGGGTTGCCATTTCCTTCTCCATTGACTTAATCGTTTTTATTTAAGCACTTCATTTCTATCTCATGGAAGGAATGTTAATCTAGTCATTTTCACTTAAACTCAGTCAAATTCAGTTGTCTTTTAATAAATTCTAGGTTAAAGGTCGCTTTGAAGATTTTGGTTTGCTTCACCTCTTCTATCCTGGGCATCATACCATCCCAGTCTGTCTCATATCCAGCATGGTAATGGCTCCAGACTTGCAGGGTGAGACCCAGTTTCCCAGTAGTGGAGCCTCTTGAGGACCATCAGCTCCAGTTCAGCTAACTTCTGTACTCTTCACAGCTATAACAGAAAAATCATCCATTTAGCTGTTTGGGGGGCTTTTGGTGTCATGAGGACTTTCTGTAAGGCTACCTTAGGCTCCTCATATCCAAACAGCCAAGGCAACCACCTCAATCTTCCATTTAACCTTGAGTGCTCATGTGGGCTACTTTTTCAGATAAGCCTGTTTGAATCAGGGAACAGATCTCCTCTCCCTCATAATCCTGAATGTATCGTGTGTGTGTGTGTGTGTGTGTGTGTATGTGTGTGTGTAGAGGGGATGGTTCTGTCGCATTCCCCAGTGGCTGGACTTTAGGAGGAGACAGGGATAATGGCCTTTTCTTGGGATACTCATCAGTGGCTGATCCTCCCTCTGGCTTCCTCTCCAGCTCTAGCCTTTCTGTCCTGAATTCTACTTAACTAGTATTGGGTAGGGGTAGGAAAAATGGATTTTCAAATATTTCTTGTCTTCTACCTGAACTGTGACTTCAGAATTTTGGAATAAAAAATTTAGCGTCCTGGTGTCTGTTTTCTTCGATTCCGCTTCCCCCTCAGGGCGGTTATTGCTTCACATTCAAGGTGTGAGTGAGGGATTATCACAGGTGTGTAAAGAAGTGGACATGGAGAGTGCAGCATGACTTAGCTCACAGAGTAATCTGGTTCTCTGACGCCTTTCTTTTTATAATTCTTGCTCCATCTACTCTGGTAAGTCCTCTTCCGCCACCTAAAAGTAGGTGTACCCCAGGTTTTTTCTCTGTAGACTCTTTGGATAATTTCATCTACCTGATACCTTCAGTAATTACCTCTATGCCCTAAGTCCCAATTTTATGCTTTAATCCTGAATTGGTTCCCAGTGAATTTTTTTTGATTAAATAAATAAAGATCAGAATTAGTTTTTATTTACCTAGGTTCTAAGTGTAAAGCACTCAAGTGCTTACACTTGTGTTGCAGTGATTTTCCCCCTTTTCTTACAAAAAAATCTGACTTTTCAAAATCCTAGACTTAAATGAAATTGTTAACTACATTTTGGCCTTCTGCTCATATTTGTGTGGAATCTGCTCATATTTTGAAGTTTGAAGGAGTTATCTACTGTAGTTCAGGAGTATATTTGCTATCTTTCTCTCCCCACTGCCCCTAAGTCTCTCTGCTCTAGAAGTCATCCTGCCCAACATAGAGGCAATATTTCCTGATAGTGCTTTTGATAACAGAATTGCCAAGTCAAAGTTGACCCTCTGTGCTTCTAAGGGAATTCTCCTAAGGCACAGCTAATGTAGAGATTAAGAGTCTAGTCCTGGCAACCAAACAGTCTGGGTTCAGATTGTAGCTCTGTTACTAATTACTAGCTCTGTGACCTTGGACAATTTATATAACTTATCTGTTTCTTTATAGAAATGTGAGCAATAAAACTCCCTAATTAATGGAATTTTTGTGAGGATTAAGTGAATTATCTGGTGAAAGAAATGCCCCATACTTAGAAATAATAAGGAGCTATTATTATAATCAGTCATTTTTTGCTATTTTCCCATGTCTAGTTATCAGCCTTGGCCTTTGTTTATTAGGCCAGACTAGCTGTTTAATTTTCTGAGTTCTTTAAAAATTCAACTTTTTCAGATAAATATCAGATATATCTTTTACATTTCACACACACACACAAACACAATTAAAGAACTGATACACATTGTAATGATTTCCTTTCAACAGGTATTAAAGCAATAGGTATGAAAATGTTTGTGCTTGGCCTAGAGTAGGGTCAGCAAGAGAGGAGACTTGAGTGTAACATTCAAAGGAAGGAAGCAGGATTTGATGGCCTATTGATACACAGAGGCATCACACCTCACTCTAAGGGACCAACCTTGGGTGATTGGGGAAGTTAGGAGTGCTGTATTTATCTATTACTATATAAAAATGACCCCAAAATGTACCGGCTTAAAACATTAGGCATTTATTTTCTATCTTTGTTCCTGTGGATCACGAATTCAGACAGGGCACAGGAAGTGATGGCTGGTCTCTGCTCCATGATGTCTAGGGTCTCAGCTGGGAGGGTGGGAGTTTGAGGACTGGAATCATTAGACAAACTTCTTTATCCATATTTCTGTCTAGACCTAGCCTGGAAGGAGAGAACACAGACCCCACCTCTACTTGGAGGAGTGAGCATAAGTCATATTGAAAGCAGAACTTGTAGGGTGAGCTAATTGTATGCTTAGGCCACCCAAGATGGCTGCTCTTTTGCTGGCTGTACATCCCCTTCACGATCGGACCCTGCTTCAGCTACATCCTATCACCTGACTGATCTTGCCTCTTAATCATAGAACCTGATCAGTAAACGCCTACAGAGTTGCCCCCACCCCAGCTACTGACTGTTGTAATCTTAAAATCAGAACAACTTCACAAAGATCGTTTATCAAAGGGGCAGTGAGAGTTGTGCTCCTCTGCTGGTTTCCCCGGTAACCAATGAGCCATCCTGATATCAATTTCCTCTGTAACAATTCCCTCTTCTGACAGGGAAGACTCTTGCCACGGCCAGCCTGCCATCTGCCACCCAAAAGAGTCTGTCTGTGTAGAACCCTCTTGCTTCTGGTGTTAAGTAAGATCCCCTATCCAATAAACCATTGATGTCTCTCTTGCTAACTCTGTGTTCCTTGCATCTTGAGGCTGGGCAATTAAAAGGCTTGCAGCCCTGCCAGGTGCAGGTCAACCTTATCTTTAAGTGTGGCCAATTTTGAAAACTACTATCTCCCACTTGTTACAAAACATAGTTAAGGGTGGGGATTTTACTTTAGGAAAAACGTGGGTTTGCCTTGAGGTAAGTAAAGTCCTCTTGTCACTCCTGTCTTCTGTGTAAAATAAATATAGACAATTCCTTGGTCTGCCAGTGGTTAGGACTCTGCACTTTCACTACGAAAGGTCTGGCTGGCTTCAATTCCTGGTTGGTGAACAAAGATCTCACAAAAGGCACAGACCACGCTACCCCCCACCCTGAAAAAAACCCAGACAACAACAACAACAACAGAAGAAATAGAAAAAAAATTTAATAGGGGAAAATAATGTTACAAAGAAACAAAGTTTTGCTTTCTCCAGCTGAAGATCCAAAATTAAGCAATGGGTTCCCCAAATGTCAGAATAATCATAGTTAACACTATTATCATTCTCTGGAAATATGTATAAGAAAGCAACATCATGTAATGATTCCAGTCCAGACCCCAGCTCTACCACTTTCCATGCAATCATGGACAAAAAAAAATTAACTTCTTTGTATCTCAGCGATCTCATTAGTTAAAGAGTAGATAATAACATGTAATTTATGGAGTTTTGATGAAGGTTAATATAATCTTGCTAATTGTTCAAAGTTAGACATTCATGTTTTCTATTCCTCTTCCTCCTCCTATTAAGAAGCAATTGAAAAATTATAAGTGAAAAGCTAAACTGGATTGCTTAAAAATATTTTCATAAATTTCCTTTGTGCTTTGCGTGTATAAGTGAGAAAAACAGGCCCAGGTTACACATAAACCACTGGCCTCAGAAAGTCAGAGTGGCGGGGAAGCGACCCAGCGCCACGTCACGAGGCTTCTGCACTAGCTCCTCCGGCCGAGGGCCGCTCGGCGGCTCCGGCGCCAAGCCCCGCCCGACCCCTCCTCCGCTGCCGGCCAATGGCCGCCGGCCGTCGCGGTCCGAGGCTGCTATTGGAAGAGGCGGCGCGGTGGGAGGAGCTGAGTCGGGGTCGCGCCGCGCCTCGCCGCGCCGGCCCGCACTTCTCAGCCGGAGAGAGAGGTCGGAGATCATGCCTGTGTTAGCGGCCCTTCTGCGGCGCGGCGCGCGCGGGCGCGGCCCCCTGCTTCAGAGGCGGGTGCAGGTGAGAGGGGCTGGGTCTCGCCTCGCGAGGCCTTGGCCGCGGCTGCGCGGCCGGAAGGAGCCCTCAGTGCGGGCCTCGGAAAGACCCCCGCCCCGCGCCCAGACGCGCAGGCTCCTACGCAGCGTTTCCGTTCGCCGCGGCCCTGTCGGCGTGTAGCCGCCGCTTTCTGGTGTCAAAGCGGGCAGGTGTTCTGACGCGCAGAAAGGCCCGGGGCGTGGTTTCGACCTTGCCCCACGGGTAGGGAAGTCCTGTAAAACTGCTTCCCAGCTTTTCTTCGAAACATATTTGTGAACGTTACTGTCAGGAGGTTTTAATTTCATGCCGTAGGTAATCATTTTGGGCTTACAGAGTGATGATAAATCGATGTGCCAACTCGGAGCAACTTCAGACCTGTTAGGGAAAATAAATGGCTCCTCGATTTCTTGATGCGTGGCGCTTACGTACCAAGGGCGTCCAGAGCCTTGTTTGTGTTGTGAACACAGGAGCGACAGCCTTGGAAGAATCTACTATTTTCCATCCATCAGGGCAAGCTAGCTTGCACCACAGGTTTAGGGTCTGGCAAAAGCCAAGGAGTAGGTCGAGAGTTTCAGGGTGTGGTGGTGAGGCGTTACTTTTCTAGTTTGGGTGGAGCAATAAAGTTTGAAATCTAGTTCTATTGTTAAGAGTTTAAATTTGACTTAAGTCATTGAGGACCGTTTATATTTTTGTTATTGTTATAATTAGAGGTCTAGGACTATTGAAGTGGGGGGGAAATCTCTTGCATTATGCAAGAGATTGTGAAGGAATAAATGTAGAACTTGTCAAATGCAGAGTGAGGATGGAGAACCAAGGGAAAAGTCTAAAATTAATCCTGGGGGACTGAGATAATGAAAGTCAGGAGGAGTGGGTTTCCAGGAATCGTTTGAGTTCTTAGTGTATTTGTTAGTTTGTGGTAAATCACAAAAATGTGATTAGGACATCCTGAATTTCAAACCAGAGTTTACTAGGTGAATTAGGTGAAAACTAGGTACTTAAGTTTGTAAAAAAAACAAAACATAAACGAAGTGCAGAACCCTCTTAATTTAGTAACAGTTCAAAATCAAACACAAATGTTGCTGATGAGAAGAATGAAGCTGTATAGCGTGTGATTTGTGGTGTTCCTTTGTTACTTAAATTAAGTGGTCATTTACTGAAGCATGGAGATACAGTTTGTTTTAACAGGATTTTCAGTGTTCAGTGCCCCTTTGTGGAATGAAACGTAATCTCTAACCTATTAAACTGGCTTTTTCTCGTTTTCCTTCAAAAACACTCAGGTCTCCCTTAATTGGCAACAAACTTATGGCCATAATCAGAGCTTTTTGCTTTTCAACTGGAGTTGCTTTTTTCTTATGGTCAACAGAGTAGTCCTCCTTGTCACCCTTGTTTACATCCATTTCTCTTGAAACCTCTGCAGTTCGATGTCTATACTACTCAACTGAAGGATACCAGTGCTTTTCATTTCCTGTGTTTCTTCTTCTTGACCTTTCTTTATACTGTGTTTGACGATGTTGATGGGGCTTCCTTGGTAGCTCTGTGGGACTTTCCTGGTAGTTCAGTCCATAAAGAATCTGCCTGCAGTGCAGGAGATGTGTTCTATCCCTGGGTCAGGAAGATCCCCTGGAGAAGGAAATGGCAACCTACTCAAGTATTCTTGACACTGTTGATTATTCCCTCCTTTAAACTCCTGTCTTGCTGTTTTGAAACAAGTTAATTTTCTTTTCTTTTCTTTTTTTTGTAACTTTAAGCTTTTTATTTTGTATTGAGGTATAGCCAGTTAACAATGTTGTGGTAGTTTCAGGTGAAGAGCAAAGGAACTCAACATTGCATATAGGTGTATCCATTCTCCCCCAAAGCCCAGTCTATCCAGGCTGGCACATAACGTTGAGCAGACTTCCATGTGCTACACAATAGGTCTTTGCTGGTTATCCATTTTAAATACAGCAGTATGTACATGATCTTCCCAAAGTCCCTATCTGTCTTCTCCCGCCCTCCCCTCCACAACTGTAAGTTCGTTTGCTGTCTCTTGAGTCTCTTTCTGTTTTGTAAGTAAGTTCATTTGTATAGTTTATTTTTGGATTCCATGTATAAAGGATGTCATATGATATTTCTCCTTCTCTGTCTGACTGACTTTTAGGTCTATCCATGTTGCTGCAAATGGCATTATTTCATTCTTTTTAATGGCTGAGTAATATTCCATTGTACCACAATGTACAATGACATATGTACCACGTATATGTATATGTGTACCACATCATCTTTATTCATTCCTTTGTTGACAGACATTTAGATTTCTTCCCTGTCTTGACTGTTGTAAACAGTGCTTCAATGAACACTGGGGTACGCGTATCCTTTTGGATCATGTTTTTCTCCAGATATATGCCCAGGAGTAGAATCAGAGGCGCATATGGTAGTTCTATCTTTAGTTGTTTAAGGAACCTCCATACTGTTCTCCATAGTGGCTGTACCAATTTACATTCCCACCAACAGTGGAATCGGAGGGGTCCCTTCTCTCCATAACCTTTCCAACATTTGTTCTTTGTGGATTTTTTGAAGATAGCCATTTTGACTGGTGTGAAGTGATATCTCATTGTAGTACTGATTTGCATTTCTCTAATAACTAGCAATGTTAAACATCTTTTCATGTGCCTATTGGCCATCTTTATATCCTCTTTGGAGAAATGTTTATTCAGGTTGTCTCCCATTTTTTGAGTGAGTTGTTTTTTTGAAGCTTTTAAGCATCCTAGACAGTTTGTAAATTTTGGAGACTAATCTCTTAAAGATCACATCACTTGCTCATGTTTTCTCCCAGTCTGTGAGTTGTATGTTCATTTTGTTTATTGTTTCCTTTGCTGTGCAAAAGCTTTTGAGTTTAAGTAGGTCCCATTTGTTTATTTTTGTTTTTTTCCCCCATTTTATGGGAGATGGATCAAAAAAGATGTTGCTGTGAGTTGTTGGACAGTGTTCTGCCTATGTTTTCCTCTAGGGGTTTTATAGTGTCCAGTCTCACATTTAGCTCTTCAATCCATTTTGAGCCTATTTTTGTGTATGGAGTTAAGGAATGATCTAATTTCATTTTTTTACATGTGACTGTCCAGTTTTCCCAGCACCATTTGTTGAAGAGATTCTTTCCAACATTGTGTAGAATTGTCTTTGTCATAGATAAATTGACCACAGGTGCATGGGCTTATTTCTGGGTTTTCTATCCTGTTCCATTGGTCTATATTTCTGTTTTTATGCCAGTGCCATACTGTTGTGATGACTGTAGCTTTGTAGTATAGTCTGATGTTATGAGTCTGAGTCCTCCAGCTCCCTTTTTCTTTTTCAACATTGCTTTGACTATTTGGGGTCTTTTATGTCTCCATACAGGTTTTGAGATTTTTTTTCTAGGTCTGTGGAAAATGTCATTGGTAATTTGTTAGGGATCTCATTGATTGACTTGGGCATTAGTCATTTTGACAGTATTGATTCTTCCTATCCACTAAAAGGGTATATATTTCCATCTGTGTATATCTTCTTTAATTTCTTTCATCAGCATCATATAGTTTTCAGAGTACAGGTCTTTTGTCTCCTTAGGTAGCTTTATTCCTAGGTATTTTATTCTTTTTGATGCAATGGTAAATGGAATTGCTTCTTGAATTTCTCTTTCTGATCTTTTGTTGTTAGTATATAGAAATGCAACAGTTTTCTGTGTATTAATTTTGTAACCTGCAATTACCAAATTCATTGATGAGTTCTAGTAGTTTTCTGGTAGCATCTGTAGGATCTTCTATGTATAGTATTCTGTCATCTGCAAGCAGTGACAGTTTAACTTCTTTTCCAATTTGGATTCCCTTTACCTCTTTTTCTTCTCTGATTGCTCTAGCTAGGATGTCCAAAATTGTGTTGAATAAAAGTGGTCCTTTTCATGTTTGTCTTGTTCTTGGTCTTGGAATGTGTTCAGCTTTTCACCACTGAGTATGGTGCTAGCTGTAGATTTGTCATATCTGGCCTTTATTATGTTGAGGTATATAGCCTCTATGCCCACTTTCTGGAGAGTTTTTATAATAAATGGGTGGTGAATTTTATCAAAAACTTTTTCTGCATCTACTGAATGATCATATGGTTTTCATTCTTCAATTTGTTGATGTGGTGTATCACATTTATTGATCTGGGGATGTTGAAAAATCCTTACGTCTCTTGGATGTAAGATCATCAGAGGTGATGATCTCTGATCATGGTGTATGACCTTTTTAATGTATTTTTGGATATGAATTGCTAGTATTTTGTTGAGGACTTTGGACTCTATGTTCATCAGTGGTCCTGGCCTGTAAATTACTTTTTCGTGGTATCTTTGTCTGGTTTTGGTTTTGGGGTGATGGTGGCCTAATGAAATGAGTTTGGAAGTTTTCCTTCCCCTGCAGCTTTTTGGAACAGTTTCAGAAGGATAGGTGTTAACTCTTCTCTAAATATTTGATAAAAATTCACCTGTGAAGCTGTAGGGTCCTGGACTTTTGTTTGTTGGGAGGTTTTTAATCATCGTTTCAATTTTAGTGCTTCTGATTGGCCTGTTTATATTTTCTATTTCTTCCTGGTTCATCCTAGGGAGACTGTACCTTTCTAGGAATTTGTCCATTTCTTCCAGGTGTCCATTTTATTGGCATACAGTGTTCACAGTGGTGTTTGTGTGGAGTCAGCTGTAGCTTCATTTTCATTTACTGATTTGAATCCTCTCCCTTTTTTTGTTGATGAGTCTGGCTAATGGTTTATAAATTTTCTTTTTCTTTTCAAAGAACCAGCTTTTAGTTTTATTGATCTCTGAGATTTTTTTCTTTGTCTCTATTTTATTTAATTCTGCTCTGATCTTCATGATTTCCTTCTTTCTAACTTTATGTTTTGTTTGTTCTTCTTTCTCTAGTTGTTTTAGGTATAAGGGTAGATTGTTTAGTTGAGATTTATCTTGTTTCTTGCAGTAAGATTTTATTGCTGTAAACTTCGCTCATAGAACTGCTTTAGCTGCATGCCATAAGTTTTGGACCATTGTGCTTTCATTTTCGTTTGTCTCTAGGTTTTTTTTTTCTCGTTCTTTGATTTCTTCAGTGATCCAGTGGCAGTTTAGTAGCATACTGCTTAGCTGCCAAGCATTTGTGTTTCTTAGAGTTTTTTTTCTTGTTTATTTTTAATCTCATAGTGTTGTCATCAGAAAAGATGCTTGATATGATTTCAGTTTTCTTAAATTTACTAAGGCTTGCCTTGTGGCCCAGCATGTGGTCAATCCTCGAGAATGTTCCTTGTGCACTTGAGAAGAATGAGTAGTCTGCTGCTTTTGCATGGAATGCTCTATAAATATCAATTAAGTTTAATTCATCTAAAGTATCAATTAAGGCCTGCATTTCCTTATTGATTTTCTCTCTGGATCATCTGCCCATTGATGAAATTGGGGTATTAAAGCCCACCCCATTATCATGTTACTGTTGATCTGTGCCTTTATGTTTGTTGTATTTACCTTATATATTGAGGTGCTCCTATGTTGGGTGTATCTATAATTGTTATATCTTCTTCTTAGGAGGAACCCTTGATAATTATGTGCTGTCCTTCTTTGTCTCTTGTAACAGTCTTTGTTTGAAAGTCTGTTTTGTCAGGTATGAATATTGCTGCTCTAGCTTTCTTATGATTTCCATTTGCATGAAATACCTTCTCCCATCCCCTTACTTTCAATCTGAAAGTGTCCATAGGTTTGAGGTGGGTCTCTTGTAGACAGCATATACATATATTTTTTTTATCCACCCAGCCAGTCTATGTGCATTTAATCCATTTACACTTAAGGTAATTATTGATGTGTATGATCCTGCATAATAGGACTTCCCAGGTGGCTCAGTCAGTAAAGAATCTGCCTGCAATATGGGAGACCTGGGTTCAATCCCTGGGTCGGGAAGATTCCCTGGAGGAGGGCATGGCAACCCACTCCAGTATTCTTGCTTGGAGAATCCCCATGGACAGAGGAGCCTGGCAGGCTGCAGCCCATAGGGTCGCAAAGTGTCAGATGTGACTGAGTGACTAAGCACACATAGCATGTGATCCTGTTCAGTTCAGTCGTGTCTGACTCTTTGCAGCCCCATGGTCTGCGCACGCCAGGCTTCCCTGTCCATCACCAACACCCAGAGCTTGCTCAAACTCATGTCTATCAAGTCAGTGCTGCCATCCAACCATCTCATCCTCTGTCCCCTTCTCCTCCTGCCTTCAATCTTTCCCAGCATCAGGGTCTTGTCCAATGAGTCAGTTCTTCACATCAGGTGTCCAGAGTATTGGAGCTTCAGCTTCAGCATCAGTCCTTCCAGTGAGTGTTCAGGACCGATTTCCTTTAGGATGGACAGGATTAATTTCTTTGCAATTGAGGGGACTCTGAAAGGTCTTTTCAAACACTGCAGCCCAAAGGCATCAATTCTTTGGAGCTCAGCTTTCTTTATGGTCCAACTCTTGCATCCATACATGACTACTGGGAAAACCATAGCTTTGACTATATGGAACTTTGTTGGCAAAGTGATGTCGCTGCTTTTTAATACGCTATAGGTTGGTCATAGCTTTTCTTTCAAGGAGCATGTGTCTTTAATTAATTTCATGGCTGCAGTCACCATCTGCAGTGATTTTGGAGCTCAAGAAAATAAAGTCTGTCACTGTTTCCATTGTTTCCCCATCTATTTGCCATGAAGTGATGGGACAGAATGCCATGATCTTAGTTTTTTGAATGTTGAGTTTTAAGCCAACTTTTTCACTCTCTTCTTTCACTTTCATCAAGAGGCTCTTTAGTTCTTTTTCGCTTCCTGCCATTAAAGTGTTCTCGTTGCATATCTGAGGTTATTGATATTTCTCCTGGCAACCTTGATTCCAGCTTGTGCTTCATCCAGCCTGGCATTTCACACGATGTACTCTGCATATATGTGAAAAAAGCACGGTGACAATATACAACCTTGATGTAAACCTTTCCCAATTTGGAACCAGTCCATTGGTCCATGTCCAGGTAGAACTGTTGCTTTCTGACCTGCATACAGATTTCTCAGGAGGCAGGTAAGGTGGTCTGGTATTCCCATCTCTTGAAGAATTTTCCACAATTTCATGTGATCCACAATGGCCTGGTGTGCTGCGGTTCATGGGGTCACAAAGAGTCGGACACAACTGAGCGACTGAACTGAACTGAACAAAGTCAAAGGCTTTAGCCTAGTCAATAAAGGAGAAGTAGATGTGTTTCTGTAAGTCCCTTGCTTTTTCTGTGATTTAGCGGATGTTGGCAATTTGATCTCTGGTTCATCTGCCTTTTCTAAATCCAGCTTGAACATCTGGCATTTTTGGTTTATGTACTGTTGAAGCCTATCTTGGATAATTTTGAGCATGAATTTGCTATCGTGTGAGGTGAGTGCAGTTGTGCTGTAGTTTGAACATTCTTTGGCATTCCCCTTCTTTGGGACTGGAATAAAAACTGACTTTTTCCAGTCCTGTGGCTACTGCTGAGTTTTCCAAATTTGCTGGCACATTGAGTGCAGCACTTTAACAGCATCATCTTTTAGGATTTGAAATAGCTCAGGTGGAATTCCATGACTTCCACTAGCTTTGTTCCTAGTGATGCTTCCTAAGGCCCGCTTGATGTCACACTTTGAGATGACTAGCTTTTGGTGAGTGATCACACAGTTGTGGTTTTCTGGGTCATTAAGGGATAAGGCAATGGCAACCCACTCCAGTCCTCTTGCCTGGACAATCCCATGGACGGAGGAGCCTGGTAGGCTGCAGTCCATGGGGTCACTAGGAGTCAGACATGACTGAGCGACTTCACTTTCACTTTTCACTTTCATGCATTGGAGAAGGAAATGGCAACCCACTCCAGTGTTCTTGCCTGGAGAATCCCAGGGATGGGGGATCCTGGTGGGCTGCCGTCTATGGGGTCACACAGAGTCAGACACGACTGAAGTGACTTAGCAGCAGCAGCAGCAGGGTCATTAAGACCTTTTTTGTATAGTTCTTCTATGTATTATTGCCACCTTTTTAAAATATCTTCTGCTTCTGTTAGGTCTGTACGCAATTTCTGTCTTCTATGTGCCCATCTTTGCATAACAGTTTTTCTTGGTATTTCTTAATTTTCTTGACGAGATCTCTGGTCTTTCCCATCCTACTGTTTTCCTCTGTTTCTTTGCATTGTTCACTTAGGAATGCTTACTTGTATCTCTTTGCTATTCTTTGGAACTCTGCAATTAAATCGATATATCTTTACTTTTCTCCGTTTCCTTTCACTTTTCTTTTTTTTTTTTTTTTTCAGCTATTTGTAAAGCTTCAGACAACCATTTTGCCTTTTTGCATTTCTTTTTTTGGGGTGGGTTTTGATCACCTCCTCTTGTACAGTGTCAGGAACCTCGTCCATAGTTCTTCAGGCACTCTGTCTATCAGATCTAATCCCTTGAATCTATTTGTCACTTCCACTGTATAATCGTAAGGGATTTGACTTAGGCCTTAATGGCCTAGTGGTTTTCCCTATTTTCTTCCATTTAGATCTGAATTTTGCAATAAGGAGTTTATGATCTGAGCCACAGTCAGCTCCCAGTCTTGTTTTTGCTGACTATATAGAGCTTCTCCATCTTTGACTGCAAGGAATATAATCAATCTGAATTTGGTATTGACCATCTGGTGATGTCCATGTATAGAGTTGTCTCTTGTGTTGTTGGAAGAGGG
The DNA here is from genome assembly GCF_019320065.1 of Cervus canadensis. Classification (NCBI taxonomy): domain Eukaryota; kingdom Metazoa; phylum Chordata; class Mammalia; order Artiodactyla; family Cervidae; genus Cervus; species Cervus canadensis. The sequence goes on from NC_057396.1 coordinate 15,357,794, forward strand.
TGTTTCCTATGACCAGCACATTCTCTTGGCAAAACTCTGTTAGCCTTTGCCCTACTTCATTCTGTATACTCCAAGGCCAAATTTGCTTGTTACCTTAGGTATCTCTTGACTTTGTACTTTTGTATTCAGTCCCTTATGATGGAAAGGACATCTTTTGTTATTGTTGTTATTTCTAGAAAATCTTGTAGGTTTTCGTGGAAGACCTTCAGCTTCTTCAGCATTAGTGGTTGGGGCATAGACTTAGATTACTGTGATATTGAATGTTTTACCTTGGAAGTGAACAGAGATCGTTCTGTCATTTTTAAGATTGCACCCAAGTACTGCATTTAGGACTCTTGTTGACTATGAGGGCTACTCCATTTCCTCTAATGGATTCTTGCCCATGGTAGTAGATATAATGGTCATCTGAATTAAATTCTCCCATTCTGGTCTATTTTAGTTCACTGATTCCTAAAATCTTGATGTTTGCTGTTGCCATCTCCTGTTTGACCACTTCCAATTTACACCGATTCATGGACCCAGCGTTCCAGGTTCCTACGCGATATTGTTCTTCACAGCATCACACTTTAATTTCACCACCAGACACATCCACAACTGGGTGTTGTTTCTGCTTTGGCTCAGCCTCTTCATTCTTTCTGGGGCTATTTCTCTGCTGTTTTTCAGTAGCATATTGGGCACCTCCCAACCTGGGGAGTTCCTCTTTCAGTGTCCTATCTTTTTGCCTTTTCATACTGTTCATGGGGTTCTCAAGGCAAGAGTGCTGTAGTGGTTTGCCATCCCTTCTCCAGTGGACCATGTTCTGTCATATGTATATATATGTAGACTATATCTGTTCGTAATAGGGCGATGCTGCTTGGGTTTGAAATCCCATGTCTGCACCTTGTTGGCTCTGGGACTCTGGGCAGGTTGCCTGACTTGCCAGTGCTTAAGTTTCTTCACCTGTAAGATAAGAATAGTGATACCCACCCATTAGCTTGTTCTAGATATAAAACATGCTCCGTATCCATCTGTTTGTATCCGCCCCACTTGTGACCTCCCTAACATTTGCCACGTGAGCTCTCGGCCAGTCTCCTTCCCCTTCTTACTCTTGCTCATACAGTTGTTCTGTCCACTTCAGCCAGAGTGGTCTTTTTATAATAGTAAAGCCTTCAGTGGCTTCTCGTTATACAGACTGGAATCCAGACTCCTTCTCAGGCCCTATTTGGCCACTCCTTGCTTTTTTAGTCTCAGCCAGACTGTGTGTTCTCTTGAGTATGTGGCTTCCGCTACACTAGTCCACTTTTTCTACTTGGCATGTGTTAAGTTTGTTCCTAATTCACGGCCTTGTCCTAGTTCTTCCTAATGCCTCAGATGCTCTTTCCCTAGACTTTTCCCAGGCCGACTCTCTTAATATTCAATTTCTCAGCTCCAGTGACATCTCCAGAGAGCCCTTTGCTGAACATCCTATGTGAATCAGGCCCTCGTTCTGTAACTCATTATCCCATTTTGTTGACTTCAAAATGTACTTACCTACCTGAAATGTTTTTCAGAGGTGCTAGTAAGACCAGACTTTGTTTATTTGCTAAGTGTTCCTTGCCATCATTGGGATCAAAAAATAAAATTAGTCTCTTCTTGAAACTCACAGTCTGATAGGGAGACAGTGAGGCCAGTGAGGGAATTCTATGTTTTGGAAAAATAGAGCATGCATAGGTGTGCTGCAGAAGCTAAGATTGAAATGCCTGCCTGCATTGTCAGGGGTGGTCTCTAGAGTGCTTGGAGCAGATGGGCTGTCCTTGAAAGATGATTGCGACATGCAAATAAAATTTAAGTGGCCATGTTCATTCATCACATGTCTTGATCCTACTATAATTTTGCCATTCCTGGCAAAATTTAATGAGCTCTAGGCATTACGCCAAGTGACAAGGATATAGTGGTGAACCAGGAAGGAGGAAGGTGAAAGAGAGGATTGCTCACAGGAAGCTTGTATTATATGGAGAGAGAATAAATATGTATACCTTGTATTTACACAGTGTGAGAGGTGCCTGGAAGGAAATAATCATGTTGAAATAGAAGCTGACTTAAAAGTAGCCAGGGAGAGGTGCTGTGCGGTTGTGTTGTTTGAGCCGAATCCTGAAGAACAAAAAGGAACCAGTCAAGTTAAGCTGGAGAAGGACTATTAACTGGTAGAGGCACACGGTAAAGAGCTTGAGGTGGAAATGGGTCCAGAACAAAGAGGAGGCCGGTGTGGCTGGCACAGAATAAGAGTCGTATGAATGGAAAGAAAATCAGGAGCCAGATCATACCATCCAGGTCATCAGGAGCTACAGTTCCAAGAGCCAGGAATTTGTAGGGTAAGGGATAAACTTTGGATATCATTCCAAGAGCAGTGGAAAGCCATCACAGGATTTTAACCAGGGGAGTGATACAATCTGATTTATGTTTTGCCTGCATGTGTATGTGTGTGTTTTGATTTTGTTTTTTTGGTCCGTACCATGCAGCTTATGGGATCTTAGTTCCCCTGGGATCTCAATTTCCTGATCAAGGATTGAACCTGAGCCACAGCAATGAAAGTGCCAAATTCTAACCATTGGACCTCTAGGAAGCTCCCTGATTTACGTTTTAAAAACGAGATAAGTTGGGGATGCAGGAAGTGAAGTAGAGGCTGTTACAGTGGCAAGAAACGGTGGCGGTGCAGATGAAGTAAAGTGGAAGAATTCAGGTATATTTTAGACACAGTATTTCAGTACCTGTGATAGAATATCTCTGGGTATTAGGCAAAGATGGAAGGTGAGTCCTTAGATTTTTGGCTTAGCTTCTGGGCTGATTGTGATGTGATGTCCTGAGGTGGGAAATACTGGAAAGAAACTAGTGTTCTAGGGTGGCAATTGAGAGCCCTGTGTTGGAGAGTAAAATCAGGCTAATCAAGTTGGCACTTGAATATAAGAGTCTAGAGGTCAATTGAGTGGTCAAAGCTAGAGATAGAAATATGGAAATCATCAGGACATAATTGCTGTTTAAAGCCATGGGGCTAGATATGATTATGGAGACAGTGAAGTTTGAAAATTAAAAGGGGCCTGGAACAAAGCCTTGGGACATTCCAGCAGTTAGAGGTCGGAAAGGGAATGATAGGGAGGCTGAGAAAAATAACTAGAGAGATAAGAGGTGGACCACAAGATTGTGTTAAGATGGAAGCCAAGAAAAAGGGTTTGGATAATGGTGTATACATATTGCCTCATTTCATCCTCATAACAACTTGTGCAGAGTATTTTAGAAAACCAAGGTTAACGTTCAAGAATACTCAGTTTCTCAGTCTGTTGAAGGATGGGACAAGGGCGGGGGGAGGGAGATTCAAGGGAGGGAGCATCACTACGAACAAAGCTGGTGGAGGTGAGGGAATTCCAGCTGAGCTATTTCAAATCCTAAAAGATGATGCTGTTAAAATGCTGCACTCAATGTGCCAACAAATTTGGAAAACTCAGCAGTGGCTACAGGACTGGAAAAGTTCAGTTTTCATTCCAGTCCCAAAGAAGGTGAATGCCAAAGAATGTTCAAACTACAGCACAGTTGCACCCATCTCACACGATAGCAAAGTCATGCTCAAAATTATCCAAGATAGGCTTCAACAGTACGTGAACCGGAAAATGCCAGGTGTTCAAGCTGGATTTAGAAAAGACAGAGGAACCAGAGATCAAATTGCCAGCATCTACTGGATCATAGAATAAGCAAGAGAATTCCAGAAACACATCTACTTCTGCTTTATTGATTATGCCAAAGTGTTTGATTGTGTAGATCACAGCAATCTGTGGAAAATTCTTCAAGAGATGGAAATACCAGACCACCTTACCTGCCTCCTGAGAAATCTGTATGCAGGTGAAGAAGCAACAGTTGTAACTGGACATGGAACAATGGTTCCGAATTGGGAAAGGAGTACGTCAAGGCTGTATATTGTCATCCTGCTCTTTTAACTTATATGTAGAGTACATCATGCAAAATGCCAGACTGGATGAAGCACAAGCTGGAATCAAGGTTGCCGGGAGAAATATCAATAACCTCAGATACGCAGATGACACTGCCCTTATGGCAGAAAGTGAAGAGGAACTGAAGAGCCTTTTGATGAAAGTGAAAGAGGAGAGTGAAAAAGTTGGCTTAAAGCTTAACATTCAAAAAACTAAGATCATGGCATTCTGTCCCATCACTTCATGGCGAATAGATGGGGAAACAATGGAAAGAGTGACAGACTTTATTTTTTGGGGCTCCAAAATCACTGCAGATGGTGACTGCAGCCATGAAACTAAAACACTTTTGCTCCTTGGAAGAAAAGCTATGACAAATCTAGCCAGCATATTAAAAAGCAGAGACATTACTTTGCCATCAGAGATCTGTCTAGTCAAAGCTATGGTTTTTCCCGTAGTTATGTATGGATGTGAGAGTTGGAGTATAAAGAAAGCTGAACGCTGAAGAATTGATGCTTTTCAGCTGTGGTGTTGGAGAAGACTCTTGAGAGTCCCTTGGACTGCAAGGAGATCCAACCAGTCATTCCTAAAGGAAATCAGTCCTGAATATTCATTGGAAGGACTGATCCTGAAGCTAAAACTTCATTACTTTGGCCACCTGATACGAAGAACTAATTCATTGGAAAAGACCTTGATGCTAGAAAAGGTTGAAGATGGGAGGAGAACGGGACAACAGAGGATGAGATGGTTGGATTGCATCACTGACTTGATGGATATGAGTTTGAGCAAGTTCCAGGAGTTGGTGATGGACAGGGAAGCCTGGTGTGCTGTAGTCCGTGGGGTCGCAGAGTCAGACACGACTGAGCGACTGAAGTGAGGGAGACTTAAGAGACTCACTCACATATATGTAATTGTGACTGATTTGCATTGTTATATGACAGTAACCATCACATATCTTTAAGTGATTTTCTACCAATTAAAAAAAAGGAAAACTCAGCTGGTAAACCGAGGCTCTTAACCACTGTGGGTGTTTCCCCAAAAAGAAAAGTGAGTCCCAGGTTGCCAAGAGGATGAGATGAACATAGCGAGGTCTTTATTGGATTTTGCTATTCAGATATTGTTAATCTTGCTCAAAGCCAACAGTAGGATAGATAAAAGCCAGATTGAGTAGGTTGAATAGTAAATAGGAGGTGATGACAGGAGACAAATTCTAGGTAACTTGGAGAACTTCTTGTACGGAGGAGCTAAGAAATGGGTTGAAAGCTCAGTGGGACTCCGGGTTAAGAGAAGTTCGTTTGTTTTTAATTCTTTTAGGTGGGAGGAGCCGGAGCCTATTCCTGTGCTTGCAGAATAGTTGAGGAGTAAAGGGGATGAGAGTCGGACACGACTGAGTGACTGAACTGAACTGAAAGGGGATGAATGATGAAGAGGGAACAGTTAACTGAAGATGTGGCACCTTTGAAAAAGCAACTGAAATGGGATCCAGGGCAAAGTGGGGAGGCCCAGGGAACCTTCAGTTAAACAGAACCAGAAACTTCACAGTGGTTTAGAAAAGGCTCTTTGATTGCGAGGAAAAATATCCACAATAGCTAAGTAGAAAGTGGCTTTTTTGAAGATACACACTAGGTAAGCTCTTGGACATCCAAAGTTAGGAAATAAAGTGAAGCTGGCTTTGGTGTGGAAGCCTATCTAGAAAATCATTAACTAGGTTACCTTGTTTTGTCTCTTGTCGTATGCCATGGTCTTTCCTTCCTTTCTGAGTGTATATGTTACATTCCCTTGCTTCTCTGCTTTCTCATGGCTTTTCTCTTTGCTGTAACCTCTGCTTTTACGTGGCATTGCTGACTAACTCCAGCCGCGTGGCCCTTTCACTTCCAGTGCCCATCATCCGGTTGATCAGGTTTCTCAGAGTGCTAGCTTAGTTCATTCCATATTTGAAATGGGGCATAGTTCATTCCGTTTTTGTTCCATCAGCTCTGGCCAGTGGGAGGAGGATGGGAGTCACCTGGTAGGTACTTAGGGTTGTCCCTCTCAGACTCTGAGTAAGGGGTGTAGTTGGAAAGACAATGACTGGCATGTTTACAAGTAGAAACTTTTAATTCAGAGTTGGGTCACAGATAATATGCTCAAATCTTTTCGTATAAGTAGGTTATATAAGCAGCAGCCCAGTTTGGGCTTACTTAATTTAGAACTCAGATTTAATTTAAAATTACATTTTATAAAGTTTATACTTAAAAAGGATTAGAAGCTTTAAGATGATAAACTTATCAGAAGTTAAAACATACATTTCCAATGAATAGTTAATCAGGTAAGAGTATTGCAAAAGTAATATTTAAATTTCAACAGTAATATATGCTAACTGGAAAATTTAGAAATAAAGGTATAATGCAGAAAAAAGAAATTCCCATATTCCCATTGCTGAGAAATATAAAGTGATATAGATTAATATTTTTTACATCATAACATATTTATATTACAGGAAATAAGGTATGCGGAGCGAAGTTATGTATCAAAACCCACTTTGAATGTAAGTATAAATTTAAATGTGCTTTAAAGGAAATGTAGTCAATTAAAAACTGCATATTCTTACTGCATGTATAGGTGAGTGCCAACTTGATAGTTAATTATTGAAACATTAAGTCAAACACCCTTATTACCATGAAATTTTTTAGACCTAGTGCCCTGCATAATTTCTGCTTCTTCCCTGATCACTGTCTACTGTAAACAGCCGTCTCTAAAATTAGACAGTGTTCTTCCTTTATTCTCAGGGACCCCCGGTATATTGTGCTGGTACATTGCAGAGGCCACATGGAAGATACTAGAAGAAAGAGGCTGAATGAGCTGGAGATTGGACAGAAGAACCTTTACTTGATCACCTAATGCTTTCTGAGGGATCCTCTCTGTTTCATAAGAATTCCTAAAAAGACTTAGTAATAGCCTCCAACCAGAGTCTACGAAATGGTTCTCTTATTATCTATGAGAAATTATGTATGTATGTATGTATTTAAGAGAAAGTAGAAAGCAAGTGTAAGGAGAGAATTGTTAAAATAGTGTTTTGCAGTGTTTAAGAGAGCTTTTATCTTTTTTTCCTTCAATTTTATGTTGTTTTATTAATAGTTTAAGAAATTATGGCTGTTGTTTTATTAATAGTTTAAGAAATTATGGCCGTCCAGTGGTTAAGAATCACCTGCCAATGCAGGGAATAAGGGTTTGATCCCTGGTCTGGGAAGATTCCACATGCCACGGGGCCACTAAGCCCGTGTGCCGGAACTGCTGAAGCTCGCATGCACTAGAGTGCATGCTCTGCAACAGGAGAAGCCGCTGCGGTGGGGAACCTGGCCCCGCAGCTCGAGGGCATCCCCCATTCACCACAACTAGAGCAAGCCTGCGTGCAGCAGCAAAGACCCAGTGCGGCCAAGTAACAAAGAAAATAAAAAGAAATTATGGCTCTGGCTGTGTCCTAGTGAAGCGGTGTGGCCCCTACTAGCATGTAGGTTCTTAATTCCTAGCCTAAAGTTTCCTTTCAGTAAGGAAGCCCTTTAATTAGGATTGTTTATTATGCAGTTAACAAGGGTAAAGTATTCATTTCTTAAATTTTGACTGAGGAATAGAAACTTAAGCTTCTGGTCTATGCCTATTTTAGTACTGGTTTGTCTTAGTTTTCTATTAGGTTTTAAGTCATAAAGTACTAGCATTATACTGGTTTTAGTGCTGTTCAAATACTGAGATTATTTTCACCTTTGATGAGTAATTAGTCACTCATAAAAAGTCTGTTTCTTGAATAATATATCTATGAATTATGCTTATTTATGAAAGATGATTTTGATAAAATATTTACATGTAATAATTTTTACCATCTTCTGTCTTGCCAGGAAGTGGTCATAGTAAGTGCTACAAGAACACCCATTGGATCCTTTCTAGGCAGTCTTTCGTCTCTGCCAGCCACTAAACTTGGTTCCATTGCGATTCAGGGAGCCATTGAAAAGGCAGGTCAGTAGTTGCTTTGCTTTTTGTGTTGAGGGGATAGTGATTCATTGGAGCAAATGTTTATTTTGCACTTCCTATATACATAACACTTAGAAATGAATTAATGAATGCATTTTTGAATTCTCTTGAAGTCCTTGGACTATAGTGTTAGTAATAAAACTCAAAACTGACAAAAACCATTCCTGCTATATAATTAGTCAGGTACTTTACTAGGTAATTACTAATTGTTGAGTTGAATAAAATATGGAAATGTTTCTTGATTTTTTAAAAAAAGGGATTCCAAAAGAAGAAGTGAAAGAAGCATACATGGGCAATGTTCTACAAGGAGGTGAAGGACAGGCCCCTACAAGGCAAGCAGTACTGGGTGCAGGTACTAGGAATGCATTTTTGCTTTTATATTTGAATGTTTGACATGGCGAAATGGAGGTCATTTCAGCTTAAATAGAATATAAATACATAATAGACTTACATTGACTAAAGAAATGTTTCAGATTACGGTTTAACATGCTCTATTTTATTACAGTTGTGTTTGAAAAGAATCTGTTTTTTTCAAAAGTATGATTTATATTGGTTTTAGGCTTACCTATTTCTACTCCATGTACCACTATAAACAAAGTTTGTGCCTCAGGAATGAAAGCCATCATGATGGCCTCTCAGAATCTTATGTGTGGACATCAGGTAAGAAGTACCTTCTTTTCCACTTTATAATTAAAATAATATGCGGTGCTAAGAAAACACTTAAAGCCTAAACATATTCATACTTTAGAAGTGAAATTCTTTCTCGTAAGTGCAGTTGCTGTGTTGTTTCAGACACAGGTGTGTCTGAATGTGTGTTTGGAGGTGTGTTTGGATTTGCCAGTTCCATTTGAAGTAGAGGTTAGAATGATAGCTGAAGTGTCTTGTATTACAAGTAGTTTCCGGCTAGGATGTTTTAGTGCCCCTTCCACTTAGAGATTCTGGGGGATTTAAGACATCGTAAATGTTGTATTTGCTAGATTGAGAAGGGCTTTCATTATAAGTGAGAATAAGGTGCTGACCCTGGGGATCAAATCATTGACTGAGCCCAGAATTGATGACTGATTTGTTGTGCCTCATGTCCAGATTTGGCTGTAAAATTGTGCGGCATTCTATTGGCCTTGATGATTTTGATCTTGTTTGAGACTGGGCAAGAGACAGGCTGCTCAGCAAATTATATGTTGTGTTAGGAGACTAGACCTGGACTCAGAACTAAGAGTTTATCAGATCCAAGCCCTTTTATCAGTTGAAGAAAGAGGTTGAGATGACTACAAACATAGTTACAGGGCTTAAATTAGAAAACAGGTGTCTCTGTCCCTGTGTAGTGCATTCTGGCCTATCAGGGCCCGATACACCAAGATAAAAACCAATTGTGAGGTGTTTGCAGATTGTTTCTTATATATACATAAGAATCACAATTTTGCATACCCTTGCTATTACTCGTCCCTTGCCTTGTTTCCAGGCAAGGCAAAGAGGAAAGAAAAAAAAGAGTGATACCTGATACATATGCTAAAAACTGAAACAGTATAGAAAATTATAAAATGAAAAATCTTTCTTCTTACCCTGCTTTAAGTGTCTAATTTATTCATCACTTTCTTGTATATTCTGCCACCTAAGAGCAGAGAAACTTTGGGCAAGTTGCTTAACTTCTGTGCCTCATGTAATGTATTGGAGATCTTTCTGTATTAGCACCTGAGATAGTATTCTATTGAACTGAACAAGTATAATGTATTTTGGGGGTCCTTATTGAATGGATATCTAGGTTGTCTCCAGTTCTTCTCTCTTTTAAAGAATGCTCCGGAGAGTACCCCTATGTGTGTATCTTTGTCTACTTATAAATAATTAGATCAACTCTTAATTCACTATACTAAGCATTATAATGTAGTGGTTAAGAACAGAAAGTCTGGAGCCAGACTAATTTCAAATCCTAGCATTGCATGTCATTTGCTGAGGAACATTCACCAGAGACAGGTGAATAAAACATTAAAAAACAGGTGAATAAAACATTAAAAAAATCTTATCATGTGTAGGTCTTTCTTTTGGAAAAATTCCTAAGAGGAGAATTTCAGAGTCACAGATTTAAAAATTTGGATATTTTCAAATACTTTCCATAAAAAAGTTATACCAGTTACATATTTCCCAAAGATTGTGAGAACTTGTTTGCTTATACATAAGGTAACACTGACATCAGGTATTACCAAACCAAATCCTAGTCAAACCAGTGGGTGAAAAATGGTCATGAGATCGTTAGGTGTTTGAAAACTGAATGACAAGGATAATTTTGTCTCAGTTGATTCTTTTGTGGTTCTCTATAAAATGCTTTTAGTTAATATTCTTTGATTCATGTCTGTATTTTTAAAATTATCTGACTTAGACGAATACTAGGAATTGCCTTTGGAGAAGGGAATGGCACCCCACTCCAGTACTCTTGCTGGGAAAATCCCATGGACAGAGGAGCCTGGTAGGCTACAGTTCATGGGGTCGTGAAGAGTTGGACATGACTGAGTGACTTCACTTTCACTTTTCACTTTCATGCATTGGAGAAGGAAATGGCAGCCCACTCCAGTATTCTTGCCTGGAGAATCCCAGGGACGGGAGCCTGGTGGGCTGCCGTCTATGGGGTCACACAGAGTTGGACACGACTGATGTGACTTAGCAGCAGCAGCAGGAATTGCCTTATTTTGAATATTACCTAATGATCAATTTTATTTAATACTGTAGAATTGATAATGATTTCTGTCCCTTATTTTCATCATCCTCAGGAAATACTCAGTATTTCAGGATAACAGAATAAAACTTATATAAGAACTATTTGATACTCTCCATATTTCATAATAGGCTAAGTATTTAGGTTTCTTTGGTATGGAATTTCTGTTTGTCTTTATTCCTGATTAAAGATTGTGGTACTATAACGTTAGTTTTAATTTTGTTTACATTAATCTTTTATATTAAACTTTGTTTCAAATTAGCCTTTATAATGCAAATGAATTTTCTCTTGTTGCTCTGTAATTACAGGTTAGTTGATTAATATTTACTAAACTTCTACTATATATGCCAGGCACTAATTACATAAAAATAGATTTGACAAAGTTTCTGGCCTCAAAGGAGCCAGAAAGGCCTCATGAGTTCAGTGAAAAGGGTTGACATATAAATATAGCTACATTACTGTGTAATATTATTAATAAAAGGAATACACAGTAATTGGGGAACACAAAAGAAGGAAGGGAGACTGTTCCAAAAACGGATAGGGGAAAAAAAAGGGATAGAAGTAGGTAGTCAGGGAAAGTGGCTGACAACCAATTTGTTGGGTTGAAGGGGCTGTGTCTCGATTAGTTTTAAAGGAAATGACGGTATTTTCCTTGTTGGTGAATAGGTCAGAAGTGCAGAGGTGTGTGAATTAGCATGGTATCTTTGAAGACCTTGATTTTTTTTTTCCTTCTTGGCCTTACGGCATGTGAGATCTTAGTTCCACAGCCAGGGATTGAGCCCATTCTCCCTACCGTGGAAGTGCAGAGTCTTACGTGCTGGGCCACAGGGAAGTCTGTTTGAAGACCTTTAAACAATTCTGTGTGACCTCCACTCGTGTAGGTCCAGGCATGAGACTGCGAAGGGAGTGAAAAGCCAGACTGTAAAGAGCCTTGTATACTGTGCTGGGGAGTCCTTTACGGAGAGGAATGACCAGACTTAGTCTAGCCAGAATGACTCAGATGAGTGTAGATGACACTTGGATGGAAGGAAAGGCTTTCTGTCAGATGACCAAGTTAGAAAGTTATTATAGCTGTTTGGGAAGAGTTGATGAGGAGGATCACAATCAAGGAACTAGGATTATTTCTGAGAACTGAGATTATATTTTTGGCAGTGTCAGTGAAATGAAGGATTTAGAAGAATTTCAGAAGATGGTTTTACATTAAAGATTCCTCTTACTGTCTGATTCTGATCTTAATTACCATTACACATTTCAGACCATTTCCTTTTACCAGCATCAAGAGGGTACTTCTTATATTGACTGTATAGCGATGTTTCATTAAGTTCGGGTACAATCCTTGTTGCTGTGTAAAGGGTATAATGGATTTGCACCTACAGTTGACCCATGAACATAGATTTGAAGTGCCTGGGTCCACTTAATGCATAATTTTTTTTTCAATAAATACGTACTACAGTTGAGTCTGTGGATCTAGAAACATGGATAGGAAGGGCCAACTGTGAAGTTGCGCCCAAATTATCAGGTGTGGAGGATTGATGTTCCTAACTATGGTGTTCAAAAGTCAGTGGTACCATTTGAATTGACGCTGGGTTTTTATGTGTTGCTGAGCAGGATGTGATGGTGGCAGGTGGGATGGAGAGCATGTCCAATGTCCCCTATGTAATGAACAGAGGGACAACACCGTATGGTGGGGTAAAGCTTGAAGATTTGATTGTAAAAGATGGACTAACTGATGTCTACAATAAAATTCATATGGTAAGTATTGCTTTTTTAATGGAGAAATGCCATCTGCTTGATTAAAAAATATGTATTTTTTTCCCAGAAACTGAAGGATATAAATATTGATTTAGCCATTCATTTTAGGAAAATGTTTTCTATGCTCATCGTATCAGCTTGGCTCAGTTTTGGAATAGATTGCCCCACATTGACATGGTGCATTTTCTGACTTCTAATAATGGATACCATAACTGTTTAATTATTTGTCCTCAAAATAGCAACTTCTGGGCTAATTCATGTAGCTGAGATGTGAGTGAGTTACTGAGTACAGAAAGAAGTATATTTCAAGAACTAAATTTAACTGCTAACCACTGTTTTATGTTATAAAAAGCTAATATTTTATAAGTTTTGCAGAGTTACGTAGATTTTTTAAAAATTCCAACTTTTATCAGGGCAACTGTGCTGAAAATACCGCAAAGAAGCTGAGCATTGCACGAGAGGAACAGGATGCTTATGCTCTTAATTCCTACACCAGAAGCAAAGCGGCATGGGAAGCTGGAAGATTTGGAAATGAAGTTGTTCCTGTCACAATTACAGTAAAAGGTTGAAGGATTGTGTTCCAAAATAGATTTTAATTTTTAATAGACTTCACATGTTGCTAAACTTTTTATGTTTAAGTTTTAAATTGGTACTCTTAAAAGTTCAACTGAAGATGCTGACACTGCTGCTAATGGTTAGTAAAGGGAATGTTGCTAGTTCAGAGATAATTCAACCCAATTTAATATCTGATTCCAACTCAATTGCAAATTCCACTATGCATATTTTTTTTGAGAAATGTATTTATTAGAACTCTTTCTAATGTAACTGATAGACTGTTGAACACGTTAAGTGAAAAGGGGGTGTTTACTAGAAGGCTAGTTGGGGGTCTGTCCCAGAACTGAAAGATGTACGGCAGCAGCCAGTCAGCGCTGGGAGCTGCAGGGATTGGAAGAGTGGGCAGTGCCGTTAGGACATGCTGTCTTGGCTTCTCAGCTTCCTACACTGCTGCCGCCATCTCCAGAGTCCATCTGTAGGGCTCTCAGTCACAGAGGAAAGACACCTTCTCACCAACTGCAGCAGAATGAATCCACAGTAAAGACTCATTAACTTGGTTTGGGTTACATTTCCATTCTAGAAATAATTACTGTGATGAGAATGATGGAATACCCGAACTTAACCAAACTTACCCAGCCTATGTCTACATTGGACATCTACCCGTGGGGTTAGAAGAATGTCTTGTGATCATAGAATGAGCTCAAGAGGACAGTGGGATGTGGCTGAATAGATTTAAATTGCATCACGCTACTTAATAAACTCTTCTTTAAGACACTAACAAATTACAGGTGGTAGATTCTTGAGTGGAATTTACTTGGGATGGTATAAGGTATGTGGGCACACAAAGGGAAGCAGAGACTATCAGGCACCTTTTGCACTGTTTCTTACTGAGCAAGTAGCTATTGTCTTTACTGCAAAGATTACTTAATTTAAGATTTTTGTTTTAGGTAAACCAGATGTAGTGGTAAAGGAAGATGAAGAATATAAACGTGTTGATTTTAGCAAAATTCCAAAGCTGAAGACAGTTTTCCAAAGAGAAAATGGTTAGTATTAAGAAATGAAGCATATGAAAAAAAGACAGTCAGTATACCATATCTAGTTGTAGAACTGCCTAAGGACTTTTTTTCTTTTTTCTTTTCTTTTTTTTTTGCCTAAGGATTTTTAAAAAGTAATTCTAGAAAACATCTTGATGTTATTTAACATTTTCAGTGTATTAGGCTCAAATGAAATTAACAAAACATTTATCCAAAGTATATTTAAAATTGTATAATAATTCTTTGTTTTTGTATAAATCTGTTTGAAGTTTTTTAAAATTATTTTTTAATTGGAGTATAGTTGATTTACAGTGTCAGAGTAGTTTCTGCTGTGCAGCAAAGTGAATCAGTTTTATATATATATATATTTATATATATATATTCATTTTTAGATTCTATTCCCATTTATGTCATTACAGAGTATTAGATAGAGTTTCCTGTGCAATACAGCAGGTTCTTACTAGTTATCTATTTTATATACAGTTAGTACTTTTAATAATGAATATATATAGCCTCTGAAACAGATTGTAGAATGACTATATAATTCAGTTTTTCATGTGCATTTCATCTTGAAGTTTTTTTGTGATATGAAAGCCAAGTTTACATGTTATGTTAAATATCTGTAAGCCTCTGGAGGACTAAGCTGATAGCTCTTTTTTTAGTGTTGTATCTCTGGTCCTTAATAAATAAATGTATCTAAATGGGGTTCCAGGGTTCTAAATCCTTTGAGGAGAAAAGGTCACTTCTGCTTTTAACATTGGCTGTATATAGTTGTGATAATAATCTGAAATAACCTTTTTCCCCTTTTCTGACTGAATTTCTCAATGCGAGCTATAGGAGTGGATCAATGTTTTTTTTTTTTAATATTGTAAGGAATTTTCTTACAAGTTTATATTATAAGGAATTTTCTGGCAGTACAGTAGTTAGGACTCTGTGCTTCCACTGCAGGGGACGTGGGTTCAATCCCTGGTCAGGAACTAAGATCCCACAAGTCTCGTGGCTTGGCCAAAAAAAAATTATATTGCCAAAGTATATTTTTATAATTTTGACAGCAGTCTATAATAGTATCTTCATTGGTATTTATAAGGAAACAGCTTAATTGACATATGATTTGTATACCATAAAATTCTCCTGTTTAAAGTGTATAGTTTAGTGATTTTTTAGTATTCATTTAACTTCACGTGATTGTAGAGAAGAAGTAGTATGATTTTGACACCGATTTGCAAAATGTATGCGTGTCTGCTGTGTTGTGGATAAGGGAAGATGTAGAGTTAGGAGAAACGTGAAGAGGTCCTTATCTTTGATGAATTATAAACCAGAATCTGTGCAGTGCCATTATGCATGCATTTTGAGCTGGCTTAGAATAAACACAAAAAACTAACATAAAAAGACATACATACCTTAACTGTGTTATACACTTACACGTTGAGTTATGTATATGTCCTGAAGGCAGGGCTTACTTCCATCCATATCTTCATGCATCTAGCAACCCAGGCAGCGTTCTGTGGGAATTTGTTAAATTGACCCCAGTGAATTCAGAGTGAAAGAATGTCCTGATGTCATGCTCACTGACACTTTCAGGTACAGTAACAGCTGCGAATGCCAGCACGCTGAATGATGGAGCAGCCGCTGTGGTTCTGATGACCGCAGATGCAGCGAAGAGGCTCGGTGTTAAACCACTGGCAAGAATAGCAGGTAGAAAGTGTTCTGAACTGGTTTATTCCTAAACCCCTGTGAACTCTTCTTGATATTGAGATTCTTTGTCAGTAATACATAGAAGTTGGTGATTTTTATCTGTCTTACGTTGTGACATAATTTAGTACATGTTTTAATTGGGATAGAATCTCCTTTAATATTTTCATTATGATTTGATTTATATAAGGGAAAGTTTTCAAAAATCTTTTCCTATTCTGGATGGTGGGAGAGTACAAGGTACAGGTTTTCCTCTGGCATTGTCAGGTAGAATAGAAAGGATATGAGCTTAGGAGTATGAAAAATGTAACAGTACTGGCATTTATTATTAACTACGTGGTCTCAGAAGATCCTTCCCTGGTGGCTCAGAGGATAAAGCATCTGCCTACAATACGGGAGACCCAGGTTTGATGCTTGGGTCGGGAAGATCCCCTGGAGAAGGAAATGGCAACCCACTCCAGTACTCTTGGCTGGAAAATCCCATGGATGGAGAAGTCTGGTAGGCTACAGTCCATGGGTCGCAAATAGTTGGACACGACTGGGCGACTTCACTTGATGTGGTCTCAGCATTTCCTCAGTCTCTTGAAGCATATTTGTAGCTGTAAAGTCTGCCTTGCCTTCTTCATAAGGAGTTAAACAGTTACCGTTTTGTTTAGATCATGGTTTCTTAACCTCAGCAAAACAAATAATTGTGTTGTAGGGCCTGTTCTATGCATTGTAGGATTTTTAACAGCATCCGTGGCTTCTGCCCATTAGATACTATAATAAGTGGCATTCTACCTGTTGCAAAAACCAAAAATACTTCTAGATAATGCCATTGTTCCGGGAGGCAATTCCTTCTAACTCCCTATCTGTGAAAATCAATGGCTTAGATGATTGGTATAATTTTATAAAGTACAGAATCTTAGAAAAGGCACAAACACATTTAAATATTTTACAATTGAATTTTTGCATATTATATAAGTTGTTAGATATAGCTTTGGGTATTTGTAAAAAAAGATTTTAATGACCTATTTCTTTTTTATATAAAGCATTTGCTGATGCTGCTGTAGAACCTATTGATTTTCCAGTTGCACCTGCATATGCTGTTCCTAAGGTGAGAACAAAATAATATAGATCATATCTCATTCTGCCAGTTTCTGGTTTTGCTTATACCAAGGTTGCATGTTTTAGATTTTAAATGTTATTCATCTGCCAAAGCATAGCAGTAGCTTAGTTTCAAATCTCACTTCTTCTGAAAACAATGAAAGCAACAGGATAACAACAAAAGTAAAAGAGCAGCACACAAACTATATCTTCAGTGGAGCAGATAAAAACTGTGTAATTGAATTCCTTGTGCTGAACTCACACACAGAGAACGGTAACCACAAAGTAGGAAGTTGGTATGGCAGAGAAAGGGGAATGCTGACAGTCCAGGGTTCTAGAATTCAAAGCGGATATTCATTACTTAGAAGGAGCAGTCTTCTAAGAGGGGAACTGCTGGTAGCTGGTGTTAGAGTAAAACTAGAGATGGCGAGAACTCTACTCCAAACTGTCAGTTTGAGTCTGTGGGAAGTAACTAAGGGGTCACATGAAAAGACACAGTGTTGTGTTGGTTTAGGGGTTAAGGGATTTCAGAAGACTGCAGCACATATTCCTTTTCAGAAGTAGAAGGCCACACCCCGAGAGAGAACTTCTGGGGGTAACATCCAGATTTAAAGAAAAAAAAAAAAAACCAGAGGGCAGTAGGATAGTGAAGCATAAGGAACAGGGAGTGATGACGCTCTGTTCAGAGGTGGCAGATCTCAGAAAACAACACAGTTATACAGCTTCTGAAAGTGAACGCATCACACTGGAAAGGAGGGTGATGAACATTTCTCAGCTAGATTCTGAGAGAGAGAAAAGTGGCTACACGTAGCTACTTGTTTTATCTCATGTTGTTGGAACTAGAGGAGGCTGTTTGAGCTTTACAGCTTAGAAAGCTACCTGAACCTGCTGTTGAAGAAAGCAAGGAGGAGGGAAAGTTTCATGTTAATTTTTCTGTTGCTCAGAACAAAAAATGTTCTAAAGATAAAGGACTCTAGCAATATTTTATAAAGATAAAAGCATAAAGATAACATCTGCAATAGCTGAGGAACTATCAGAACAAGAAATCATAATAAAACTTTAAATAAATCATTCACAATGAAGACACAATCACTCTGAATGACTGTGCCCCAAATAACCCCATGGCACCTTTTATAAAGCAGAAACTCTAGGGGATACAATGAAAAATTATTAGAGATTAATGTAATTCTTTGACAGATAAGGGCTTCACAGGTGGTACAGTGGTAAAGAATCCTCCTGTCAGTTCAGGAGACACAAGAGTCATAGGTTTGATCCCTGGGTTGGGAAGATCCCCTGGAGTAGGAAATGGCAACCCACTCAGTATTCCTGCCTGGAGAATCCCATGGACAGAGGAGTCTGGTGGGCTGCAGTCCATGGGGTCACAGAGTTGGACACGACTGGGTGACTGAGCATACACACACACAGAGTACACCTCTTTCTTTGACAGATAAAGAATCTAGAACTAAGCAGCATATAATCAGTAAAGTAGATCTTAAGAGTATATGTCAAGTATGTACCCCCAAATAAAGAGTATGTGTTCTTTTCCATGGGATGTTCAAGATCCATGGAATGTTCAAGAAAATCAAGTTTTCTCTTTTCAAAATAGAAATATGATAATGCAAACAAAGATGAGAAATTAAGGAATTTCCTGGTGATCCAGTGGTCAGGATTCCACACTTCTGCTGGGAACAGGGGAGACACAAACAAAAACTGCAGAATTTTGAGAAGATAAAGTAAGTTTTGAATTAATTATCTGAACATAATCTTTATTTTTTTAAATTTAGGTTCTTAAAGATGCAGGTTTGAAAAAAGAAGATATTAGTATGTGGGAAGTAAATGAAGCCTTCAGTCTGGTCGTACTGGCAAACATTAAAATGCTAGAGATTGATCCCCAAAAAGTGAATATCAATGGAGGAGCTGTTTCTCTTGGACATCCGATTGGGTAGGTAAAAGCATAAAGAAAAAGAAAGCTAGATTAATGGCTATCTTTGTATTTCTCTCTAAATTTAAACTGCTTCATGATAATTCCTGTTGGCCTTGTTTACCATTTTTTCTTCCTACCCGTCCTTCATAAGGCAAACACCATTTCTGATAGAATCCCCACTGAACACAGAGATCTACCACTCTTGTTGCTTGAAAACTAATGTTGTTTTATGATGAAGACAATTTAAGATTCAAGTCTATGTTCGGGCTTTTGTGGGGCTTCCCTGGCTGTACAATGTTTAAGACTCTGCACTCCCACTGCAGTGGGTGGGGCTCAGTCCCTGATTGGGAAACCACAGTCCCACATGCTGCTCAGAGTGGCCAAAAAAAAGAGCTGTAACCATTCTTGAAACAAGGCTCCGCAGTTAAAGTAGTTAACTTCAGCTGCAAGTCATGGCTCATTTGGTTATTCACACAGTCTATAAACCATTAAAGTACCACAATGCTTTCTTGATCCTAGGATGTCTGGAGCCAGAATCGTTGTCCATTTGGCTCATGCGTTGAAGCAAGGAGAATATGGTCTTGCCAGTATCTGCAACGGAGGAGGAGGTGCTTCCGCCATGCTGATCCAGAAGCTGTAGACGACAGCTGTGGTCTAACGCGACAGCCCTATGTGGCCAGAAAGGCCTGCTGTAATCAGGGTGACTTGTGTCAGAATAATCGCGTCCACCAGGATCAGAACAATCTAAATTTTTATTATTTTCAACTCTTTTTAAAAAATAAGATAAAAAGATCAAATCCCCAAACCTTTGAGATTATAGAAGTTTTTTCTTCTTCTTTACATTTTTTATAATGTTGAACAGATTTTTATTATAAAGCTATACTGTTTGAAATACAATTGTGCATAATTATACTAGTGACTTACAAGTAGAAGCTTCCATGTTAGAGAATAAATCTTAATTTACATTTTTGAGGATTGTTAAAGATTAAGTGAATATTACCTGTCACTAATTTAGACTTAATAGACTCTTCAAAGTGAGAGTAGTTATTCTGTGCAAACCAGGAATGCCTTATATTATTAGTCAAGAAGCCAAAGACATTGTGTGTAGTGTTGCTAGAAATAAGAGGAATCCATGTGCTCAGGTCTGAAGTGGGTGCAACTTCTCATAAGCTCATCATTCAGGGTTTGTTGGGGGTGAGGTTAGGGATTTTGTTTTCATTATTACAGCAGCACAGAGAGTAGGAAAGAAGGTGGAAACTAAACTGATCAACTGAATGGATTTATGGAGAGAAGAGATTGTCATATTCAGTATGCTACAATGCCTGTTCTTAAGCAGATAAAAATGCAGCATAAGTGTCCCGAGTTGCATCCTATCTAGAAAAAAAAAAAAAAAAACCACATTGTAGGCAGGGTCAATGCACACCAACCTCAGCTGTAGTTCAGAGAAGGGAAAGCTTCTGTCCAAGATCATACTGACAATAGTGGGGGATTGAGGGGACAGAAATGTGGCATTACAGATCTCGTGTGGCAAGTAATTAACAGTGAATCCTTATCTTTGAAGGAAAAAAAGTTAACATATGGAAAAAAACTGTTCTGAGGACTATGACAAAGGCTACTTTAAAAAATTTCTGTATAGTAGTTAACAGCTAGCTCCCTTTTGCACAGACTGATGTTGCAGCTGGAACTCCAATACTTTGGCCTCCTGATGCGAAGAGCTGACTCATTTGAAAAGACCCTGATGCTGGGAAAGATTGAAGGCCAAAGGAGAAGGGATTGGCAGAGGATGAGATAGTTAGATAGCACCACTGACTCAATGGATATGAACCTGAGCAAACGCCGGGAGATGGTGAAGGACATGGGAGCCTGGTGTGCTGCAGTCAGTGGGGTCACAAAGAGTCAGACATGACTTAGTGACTGAACAAGTTAACAGAAATGTTAATGTTCTGGGGAAACATAGTAAAGAAAAAATTCTTCAAACATCTAGGTAGAAAAATTGGAAGGCTTACTCCTTGTTTCTGTTATAAAAACTCAGAAGACAAGTGAACAACGTCTACATATTTTTAATGGAATAAGAGTGATGAAGATGCCAGAAGGAGTATCAAGGCATGCAGCAGCTTAGAAAATATAGTACTCTGCTGTTGCCTTCAAAAATGCCAAAGGTTTATACCAGCACATGGAGAGAGTAATCATGAATTTTGTAATATGAAAGTTAAATTTTTTAAAAATGATTAAGGACTGACTAGGCAGCAAGGGAAGGTAATGGTAAAACAGGGGTAAAAAATACGCTAGATCAAATTCCAGTGAAAGGAAAAAAGGAGTTCCACATTTTAAATTACTGTGGATGATAAAAGCTGAAAAACCCAGTAAGTAAGAGAAGACTGGCATACATCATCAATTATTAGACAGCAATGCAGAAAGTGTTAGAATAGGACAAGAACTATTCTGTATAAGGACAATTACTCAAAATGAAGTTAGGGAGAAACCAAAGATGGTCACAGAAGAATTGGCTTTTATGAAGGATGACACGAGAATTTAGAATGCATTTAGGAGCTGATGGGGACCCTCCCTGGAGACTGGGGAAGCCAGCAGATAACATACCATCTATACCTTCTCACTTAAACCCACTCAACTTACTGTTAGTCACTCAGTTGTGTCCAACTCTTTGTGACCCCCATGGACTGTAGCCCACCGGGTTCTTCTGTTAATGGAATTCTCCAGGCAATAATACTGGAGTGGGTAGCCTTTCCCTCATCCAGGGATTGAACCTGAGTCTCCTGCATTGCAGGCAAATTCCTTACCATCTGAGCCATCAGGGAAGCCCTTTAGCCCACTTGCTGTTGTTCAGTCACTCAGTTGTGTCTGACTCTTCGCAACCCCATGGTCTGCAGCATGCAAGGCCTCCCTGTCCCTCACTAGCTCCTGGAGTTTACCCAAGTTCATGTCCTTTGCATTGGTGATGCTGTCCAGCCAGCTCATCCCCTGATGCCCTCTTCTCCTTCTGTCCTCAGTCTTTCGCAGTGTCAGGACTTTTCCAGTGAGTTGTCTGCCCACTGCACATTGACAGTATCTCACTAAAAGAAGCTTACACACGTCTGCTGCTTCCACTTCTGTAGCTGCCATGAAGGGAGAGGCCCCTGGATCACCTGGCTCTAATAGCCAGCAGGATTTATGCTTACAGTGCCATGGGTCTGTAGCAAACAATCAGTTATAAATGGGTATAGCAGTCCTGCCCACACCTCACAAGGGTCTATACCTGGGCTCAGTGTAGAGGGAACATGCAAAAAAGCCCATCACCCTGATTTCTCCTTGGGAGAGCCCTGACTACTTTCTCTGTTGCTGCCTCCAGTACAGCTTTCAGTCAGCTTGCATCCAAGTACTAACTGCAGTCTTCCTCTTTAGGATGCTGACAGGTCTTAAACACTCTCAACTACTGCGAGCCACTAAGAACAAAGAAGGCAGCATGGAAAATCACAAAAGTTTAAGACAGGAAGGAGCTCTGGCCAAGCTGATGTATAAGATTCCCTTACACAAGATCACTCTGTCAAGACTGAGAGAGTAGCTCTTTCATCTAAGAAGAAGACAACATAAAGAGTCGGTGAAAATGAAAAATGAGGATATGTTTCAAACAGAAGAATGAGATGAAACTCCAGAAACACACCTTAATGAAACAGAGATAAGTGATTTATTTACTAAAGAATTAAAAATAATGGTCATAAAGATGCTCACTGAGAGAACAATGTTTAAACAAAGTGAGAATTTTTTAACAAGGTAGAAACTATAAGGAAGTATCAGACAGGAATCACAGAGCTGAAGATAAAATAACTGAAATGGAAAACTCAGGAGTTCAGCAGCAGACAAGTAGAAGAACGGATCAGTGAACTCACAAGGCAGTGAAAATTCATCCTATCAGAGGAACAAAGGGAAAAAAATGAGTAAAAACACCTTAAAGGACTTAGGTGGCACCATCAAGTGAACAAACATGTGCGTTATAGGGGGTCCCAGAAGTAGAAGAAAAAGAGAAAGGGGCAGAAAGCGTAGTCAAAGAAATATCACTGACAATTTTCCTAACCTGGTGAAAGAAACAGATACCAAAATTTAGGAAGCATAGAGAAATCCCCAAAAGATAAACCTAAACAGCCCCACATTGAGACACATGATAATTGTGAAATGTTACAGGAGAAAACCTTAAAAGCAGCAGGAAAAAACGTGTTATGTACAAAGGAACCCCCATAAGACTATCAGCAGATTTTTCAGCAGAAATGTTGTAGGCCAGAGGGGCGTGACGTGATACATTCGAAAGGACGGAAATATTAAAAAAACCAAACGAAAACTGGCAATCAAGAATACCTAGCAAAGCTGTCCTTCAGAACTGAAGGAGGTGATTTCCCAGACAAGCAACAGCTGGGGGAGTTCATTACCACCGGAGTAGCTTTACAAAAATGTTAAAAGGGACTTCATCCACCTGAACCAAAGGATGCTAGTTAGTGACAAAGAAACCTTTGAAAGTATGTCTCACTGATAAATATATAGTTAAATTCTGAATTCTCTACTATTGTAATAGTGGCGGGTAAGTCCTTGTAACTCTAGTATGAAGGTTAAAAGACAAAAGCATATTAAAAATGTGCATAGCTTAGAATTTTTAATGTATACACAAGGTTAAAGTATGTAAATTGTGACACCAAAAACATAAAATGGAGGGAGGAATAGAGTGTAGAAATTAAGTATCTGAAGTTGTTATAGCTTAAAATACATTGTTATAAATATGAGATATTTTATATAAGCCTCCTGGTAACCACGAAGCAAACACCTATACTAGATACACAAAAGATAAAGGAATCTAAGCACACCCCTACCAAAAAAACCCAAAAAAACAAAAACCATCAAATCACAAAGAGAGCAAGACATGAAGGAACAAAGGAATTACAATGCAGCCAGAGAATTATGAACAAAATGGCAATAATAAGTCCATATCTATCCATAGGAACTTCATTTATTTATTTATTTTTTTTAAGTCTTCCTAAATTTTATTGGCACTGAAATAGAACATGGGTTAAGCATAAACCCCTCCAAAAACAAATTTAAAAAACCCCCAAAAGATGCACCAAAAAAACCCTGAATATAAAATCTAATCTTTCTCCCCAGCTTCCCCTGGCGGGGAGTGGGGTGGTGGTGGGGTGGATACTACCTTTAAGGCAGCTGGATTGCCCCATAATTCCAGGTTTGAATTTAGCAAATATAGGGCACATCACCAACAGAGTGTCAATATAATACACAGCAATGCACATAAGACTTCCCAAGGTCAAGCAGAAGGCAAGGGGATGGAGTGATCAAAGCCACGGGCTCTGGGCTAGGAGCACTGCATGGAAGGACAGTAGGGCCCCTCTGTGGAATGAACTTTGAGAATAAGGCAGGAAAAAAAAGGGGAACAATAAAACCAAATACCAAGTACTTTAAAAAAGGATTGTATGACCTACAGTGACAGATGATATCACTAATACTGAAAGCTTCTTACATTAATTTTTCTGGCAAAATATGCTTCCTAGATGTAGGGGTGGTAAAGGAATGAGGCCAAAATGATCCTGTCCCAAGACTAGTATCTTCTAAGGGTGCATTAGCAAGAAATGCAGAAATCAATGTTGAATTAGATGCCGCTAAAATATATAACACTGGTAGAAAGAAAAAGAGCACACATGAGACAGAGAGGAAGAGGATGCTGCTCCTGGGTTGAGAGAAAGAGGTGGGGGCGTGAAAGGGACCAGACCAGAACCCCTAATGGCTCTCTGGTTTACAGCTCCAAGGGATAGCATAACTGGTGGCAAGATCTGGGTTAAAGGTTTATTAAACAGAGGCAGGACCCAATCATCACCTTAGAGAGGGGTGATGGGAAGGGGCTGTTAGGCACCTTGTAGGGCTCAAAGTAAACTGTAGGATCTGGGCCACGAGCTTCTCTCACCACACTTGGCTTCTTCCACACACTCACCAATTGAGCCAACTGACATCAAGATCCAGGACTCACCAAACCAAGGCCCTAATGACCCTAAAGCAGAAGTTGTGGCTCAACTAGCCCTGAAGGGAGAAGTGGTTTGGGACCCCTAGAGGTGAAAATACTGAAGCCACATGTGAATATTTCCTCCTCTTGGCAAGAGTCCTAGATGTGGCTGGCTGGGTTTGGAAATAACCATCCCTATTCTTCTACCTGAGGGGATTTGTGGATTGGAGTGGGGAAGGGCAGGTCCCAAGAAGGGAAGAGGAACACAGAATAATAAGTAAGAGATATTTCTGCCCATAGAGCTCACCTAAAATAAGCCTAGGCTCCCATAAAACATAGAGGCATATTCTCTACCCAATCATGTCTGAACAGAAGGGCTAACAGTCTTCCAGGATGTTGGGGAAGCCTCTTGAAGGCATATTCTCCCCCATATCACGCTGAAGAGAAGAATGAGTGTCTGAACTCAGGGACAAGGTTTATTGGGACTGAGTTTGTAACAGGCCCAATCTGGGAGGTAGAGAGAAGAATGACTGCACTTCTTTTTAGCCTCCAATCATTAAAAAGCCTAAGTAACTCTAGAAGGAATGGACATTGGGAGGCCTAATCCTAGGGCAGTTGACATTCTAGAGCATGTAGCCAGGGCCCTGCCTTCATCTCTAAACCTGTGATGCTTCAGTTCTGCAAATCACAAGACCATGACGATGAAGGCTGTGGTGGGGCAGGGGTGAGGGCCAGTTTTCAACCTACTCCACACTTGACTCCTGCAGAGCAGCATTAAATGTGAGGGTATTTCCCAAACCAAGCGGGAAGTGCCTCTGAGCTGAGAAAGTGTTCTCTTCTAGCAAGCCAGATCATCCAGGACAGAGGAAAAAGAGGATCTCATTGGCACCATAGTGCCCATCTCTCTGCCTAGGGAAGTGAGTAAGGATTGAGGGGCTAGGTTTGGTCCCATGGCTGCACTGAATGCTTGGCGTGACTTCAGGGCTGCTCTAGTTAATGGCTCCAGCACAGTGTGAGTTAGGCAAGAGTATAAGAGTGTGAGAGCAAGGAAGAAGGGAGGAGGGGTCCCTAGGGGCTAGGTGCCCTTTACATAGACTCAAACTCATCAATGCGCTGCTTAGTATTGCCCTGCCGGATCTGGCGCAGGGTCTTGTATTTGTCTCGACCCAGTCGCATGTTCTCAGCATGAATCATGTCATTAGCAGTCTTCTTGGACTCATCACGGGCATTGGCCAGCTCTGAACTGAGGGCCTTCAGGTGTTTCTGCACATGCTCATTCTTTTCCGCCTCAGTGGTGCGTTCCTCTTCACTGCGATCCTTGGCCATGGCATCAGCTCGCAGTTCGGCACTGGCCTCTGCCCCATTCTCATCCTGCTCATTTTCAGCAGGCTCTGCCACATGAGGCGTGCTCCTGGCAGTCTTCAGCTCTGCACGGGTCTTCTCCAAGTCTTCTTGTACCATCTGAGCCTTCTGCTGCCATTCCACAGCCTCGCTCTCCTTCTTTTGTCGGGCCATCTCCAGTTGGGAGATCCGAGCTGTCAGCTCTGCCATTTCCAAGGCCAATTGTTCCTGGGTCTTCTTCTGGTCCTGGGAGGCCTGCAACAGGGCCTCCTTGGCCTCTTCAGCTTCTTGACGCTCTTTGGCCAGTTTTTCAGCCTCACTCTGGGCACGCTTTCGCTCCTGTTCAAGTTCCAGAGCCCTGCGGGTCTGTTCTTCCAGTTCTTGTTGAGCCTTCTTAGTCTGTTCCTCGATTTGCTTCAGCTTCTCCATCAGTTCCTCCTTTTCCCGTTCAATCTTCTCTTTCTCCTTTTCTGCCATCTCACGTTTCTTCTTTTCATTTTCCAGCAGAGCACACTCCATCTGCTTCTGGTGCTTCTCCTCCCGAGCCTGTGCCTTCATCTGCTGTACTTCAATGGTGTCGGGCTTGCGACGGCGCATGTATAGCTCATGGTTCTCCATGCACAGAGCCAAGATCCGTTTGTTAATCCGCAGCCGGGGAGCATAGAAAACAAAGTCCGGGGCTTTTTTGTCAATGGGCTTGATGACAAATTTCTTGTCATTGAAAGAGATGTTCCTGATTTCACTCCAGGGGAAGCCTATCTTGGGAGTCAGCCTGTCATTCTGCTCATAGATGTTGAGACCCAGGGCATCCACCCCCAGCCACAGCTCTGAGCCTTTCTTGTTCTTGATGTTGAAGTAGTTCACACCATACATCTCCAGATCCTGGGCAATCTTCAGATACTCCAGGACAGCATCCTCCCTCAGCATGCCCCGGTGCTCCTCATGCCACACCTGGATCCTTTCCTCCCACTGGTCCTTGTTAAGCTTGTGCTGCTCCAGGACCCTCTGTGGCAGCAACTTGTCCCCAGCCAAGTAGCCAGACTTGTGGACTTCCTTATTGAAGTCACCATACTTGGACTGGACAGCATTGGAGGCCAGCAACACAGCAGTCTCAGGTGGGCAGTAAATATCATCATTGAGAATGCCTTCCTTCACTTGCAGGAAGAATAGTCGCTGTGTGATATCCTGGATCAACTCTTCAGATACATCCTCAGGGTAGAACTTGGCCCGGAACTTGAAAAGCAGAGGGCTTTCCTTCCGCACATCCTGGGCAGTCACCTTCTTATTGAGTTTCAACCAAGTAGAGAAACCCTTAGTGTCCTGGTACTGCAGACCAAAAAACCAAACTTCCCTCAGGCCGATAGTTTTCACCACCTGGTCAAACAGCTGCTTGCCGGTGGTGTTGGGCTGGATGGCAAACTCCAGCTCAGCGTCCATGGTGGTCACACGCACATTGATCGTCTTGGGCATGGTGGCGACAAAGGCAGCAGAGTTGGCGAAGTTTGGCCAGGAGCTGTCAGACGGCGCTGAGCACGCAGTACACACGGCTGACTCCGGGGACTGGGGGCTCGGATTGGGTCTCTCTCTAGCGTCGGGACGACTCCATAGGAACTTTAAATGAACTAAATTCTCAAAAGACAGACTGGGGGGGGAGGCGGCGGCGGGGAAGAACTGAACTGACTTGGTAGTGCAGTGGGTAGGGATCTGCCTGCCAGTGCGGAGGACATGAGTTTGATCCCTGGCCTGGGAAGATTCCACACGCAACTAAGCCCATGTGCCACGACTGCTGAACCTAGGGCCCACATGCAGCAACTGCTGAAGCCTACAGGCCTAGAGCCCATGCTCCACAACAGACGCCCCCACAGTGAGGAGCCCACGCACTGCAGCAGGGAGTAGTCCTGCTTGCCATAACCAGAGAAAGCCTGCACAAAGCAAGTAAGACTGAGCACAGCCAGAAACAAAAGACCCAATTATATGCTGCCTACGTGAGGCTCACTTAGGCTTTAAGGACATGTACAGACTGAAAGTTGAAGGAATGGAAAAAGAGATCTCATGAATGGAAACCAGAAGAAAGCAAGGTAGCTCTATTTATATTGGACAAAATAGACACAGAATGTAATAATCTATAAAGGTCATAATTAAGGGGTCAGTCCAACAAGAGAATAAACAATTGTAAATATTTATTCACCTAACATTCAGTTCAGTTCAGTTCAGTCACTCAGTCGTGTCCAACTCTTTGCAACCCCATGAATCACAGCACGCCAGGCCTCCCTGTCCATCACAAACTCCTGGAGTTTACTCAAACTCATGCCCATTGAGTCGGTGATGCCATCTAGCCATCTCATTCTCTGTCGTCCCCTTCTCCTCCTGCCCCCAATCCCTCCCAGCATCAGGGTCTTTTCCAACGAGTCAACTCTTCGCATGAGATGGCCAAAGTATTGGAGTTTCAGCTTCAGCATCAATCCTTCCAATGAACACCCAGGACTTAATCTCCATCAGGATGGACTGGTTGGATCTCCTCGAAGTCCAAGGGTCTCTCAAGAGTCTTCTCCAACACCACAGTTCAAAAGCATCAATTTATCGGTGCTCAGCTTTCTTCACAGTCCAACTCTCACATCCATACATGACCACTGGAAAAACCATAGCCTTGACCAGACAGACCTTTGTTGGCAAAGTAATGTCTGCTTTTTAATATGCTATCTAGGTTGGTCATAACTTTCCTTCCAAGGAGTAAACGTCTTAATTTCATGGCTGCAATCACCATCTGCAGTGATTTTGGAGCCCCAAAAAAATAAAGTCTGACACTGTTTCCACTGTCTCCCCATCTATTTCCCATGAGGTAATGGGACCAGATGCCATGATCTTAGGTTTCTGAAAGTTAAGCTTTAAGCCAACTTTTTCACTGTCCTCTTTCACTTTCATCAAGAGGCTTTTTAGTTCCTCTTCACTTTCTGCCATAAGGGTGGTGTCATCTGCATATCTGAGGTTATTGATATTTCTCCCAGCAATCTTGATTCCAGCTTGTGCTTCTTCCAGCCCAGCGTTTCTCATGATGTACTCTGCATATAACTTAAATAAGCAGGGTGACAATATACAGCCTTGATGTACTCCTTTTCCTATTTGGAACCAGTCTGTTGTTCCATGTCCAGTTCTAACTGTTGCTTCCTGACCTGCATACAGGTTTTCAAGAGGCAGGTCAGGTGGTCTGGTATTCCCATCTCCTTCAGAATTTTCCACAGTTTATTGTGATCCACACAGTCGAAGGCTTTGGTGTAGTCAATAAAGCAGAAATAGATGTTTTTCTGGAACTCTCTTGCTTTTTCGATGATCCAGTGGATATTGGCAATTTGATCTCTGGTTCCTCTGCCTTTTCTAAAACCACCTTGAACATCTGGAAGTTCTCAGTTCACGTATTGCTGAAGCCTGGCTTGGAGAATTTTGAGCATTACCTTACTAGCGTGTGAGATGAGTGCAATTGTGCGGCAGTTTGACCATTCTTTTTCTTAGGGATGGGAATGAAAACAGACCTTTTCCAGTCCTGTGGCCACTGCTGAGTTTTCCAAATTTGCTGGCATATTAAGTGCAGCACTTTGACAGCATCATCTTTCAGGATTTGAAATAGCTCAACTGGAATTCCATCACATCCACTAGCTTTGTTCATAGTAATGCTTTCTAAGGCCCACTTGACTTCACATTCAAGGATGTCTGGCACTAGGTGAGTGATCACACCGTGTGATTATCTGGGTCCTGAAGATCTTTTTTGAGTTCTTCTGTGTATTCTTGCCACCTCTTCTTAATATCTTCTGTTTCAGGAGTACCTAAATCTATAAAGCATATATTAACAGACCGAAGGGAATTCCTTGGTGGTCTAGTGGTTAGAAACACTCGGTGCTTTTTTGAAAAAAACCTGGTGCTTTTAAAAAAAATTTAGTCATTTGGCTGCCTGGGCTCTTAGTTGTGGCATGCAGGATCTTCTGTTGGGTGCGTGGGCTCTCTAGCTGTGGTGCACTGGCTTAGTTGCTCTGTGGCACTTGGGACTCAGTTCTCTGGCCAGGGGTTGAACTTGCATCCCCTGCATTGCAAGGCAGATTCTTAACCACTGGACCACCAGGGAAATCCCAAGGCTTGGTGCTTCACTGCTGGAGCCTGAGTTCAATCTCTGGTTGAAGAACTGAGATCCTGCAAGCTGTGTGGTGCTGGCAAGAGAAAAAACAAAAACAAAAAAACAGACCTAAGGAAGGAATAGATAGTAATCCAATAATAGGGGACTTCAACATCCCACTTTCAACAATGGATATTTCATCCAGATTGAAAATCAGGAAAAATTGTATTTAAATGATATGTTAGACCAGTTGGACTCAGATACATTAGAACATTCTAACAGAATACATGTTCTTCTCAAGTGCATATGGATCACTGTCCAGGATAGAGCATACGTTAGGCCACAAAAGAGGTCTTAATAAATTTAAGGAGACTGAAATTGCATCAGGCATCTCTTCTGACCACAAAGGTATGAAGCTAGAAATCAATTATAAGAAAAGTGGAAAAATCCACAAATATGTGGAGATTAAAAACCATGCTACTGAATAACCAATGGGTCAAAGAAAAGCAAACAGAAATAAAAAAATATTCTGACACAAATGAAACAGAAATGCAACGCACAAAAATATACAGTGCAGCAAAGCAGCTCTAATAGGAAGTCAAGAAAGGTCTCACACAACCTAAATTCACACCCCAAGGAACTAGTGAAAGAACAAACTAAGCCCAAAGTTAGGAGAAGGAAGGGAATGATAAAGATCAGATGGGGAAGAAATGAAACATAGATTGAAAAGATAATAGAAAAGTGAAGAGCTGATTTTTTAAAAAAAGAAAACAAATTAGATACAATGGAAAGGAGAAGGCTCAAAATTACAAATGAGATATAACAACTATTAATAGTACCACACAATGAATTGCAAGAGAGTATGCTGAACAATTATACACTAAAAGACTGCACAAACTAGAAGAGATGGAGAAATTTCTAGAGCCATATAGCCTAGCAAGACTGAAGCATGAAACAGAAGAACATCTGAATATACTAATTACTAGTGAGGAGATTGAATCTGTCATCAAAAACCTTCCAGTTAAGAAAAGTCTGGGACCAGACAGCTTCATTGATGGATTCAACCAAGCGTTTAAAGAATTAATACTAATTCTCAAATTCTTCCAACAAATAAAAGAGGTAGGAATCCTTCCAAACAATTTTATGAGAACATCATTTGCTTTTGATACCAAAAGCAAAAAATCCACTAAACAGAAAACCACATGCCAATATCCCTGATGAATATAGATACAAATATCCTGAGCAACATATTAGCAAACCAAAATCTACAGCACATTAAAAGAATTATGCACCATAATTAAGTGGAACTTATTCCAGGGATGCAATGATGGCTCAGTATCCATAAATCAATGTTATTAACCAGTTAACAAAATGAAGGATAAAAATCATAAGATCTCTCAAGATGCAGAAAAAGCATTTCAGCCTTTGATAAAATTCAACATTCATTCATGATAAAAGAAGAAAAACTTCCAATGTATGAGGTGTAGAAATAATGAGATTCAAAAATAAAATAAAAAAAAAAAAAAGAATGAGATTCAACATAATATATGTATGACAAGCCCACAGCTAACTTCATACTGATGAAAAGCTGAAAGTTTTTCCTCTTAAGATCAGGAATATGCACTGGGAAACAAATTTGCATGTAGTGGTTTGCTTTTTTGCAGTGTCTGGAACTGAACCTTCGGTATCTGAGCTATGCTTGTATTGAGATTTTATTCTTTTTTTTTTTTTTTAAACAAATTGAAGCTTTACGGTAACACTGTATTGAATATTAAGCAAGTCTATCAGCATCATTTCTCCCACAGCATTTGTTCACTGTGTGTCTCTGTGTCCCATTTTTAATTCTTACAATGTTTCAAACTTTTCATTATTGTTATATTTCTTATAGTGATCTGTGACCAGTGATCTCTGATGTTATTATTGTAATTGTTGTGGGGCACTACAAACCTCACTGATAGGAAGATCAGTGTGTGTGCTCAGTCGTGTCCAACTTTTTGGAACCCCATGGACTGTAGCCTGCCAGGCTCCTCTGTCCATGGGATTCTCCAGGCAGTAATACTGGAGTGGGTTGCTGTGCCCGCCTCCAGGGGATCTTTCCAACCCAGGGATCAAACTCACATCTCTTATGTCTCCTGCATTGGCAGTCTGGTTCTTTATCGCTAGCACTACCTGGAAAGCCCTCTGATTGCTCCACCAACCAGAAAGTTTTCTCTCTCTCTCCTCCCGGAGGGGAGAGAATACGCCTCCTTATTCCCTGAAACAACAATATTAAAAGGAAGCCAATTAATAATCCCACATGACCTCTAAGTGTTAGAGTGAAAGGAAGAGTCACATGTCTCACTTTAAATCAAAAGCCTGGAACGGTTAATCTTAGGAAGTCATGTAGAAAGCCAAGACAGTCTGACAGCTAGGCCTTTTGTGCCAGTTAGCAAGCACTGCTCCAGTGAACACAGGCATGTGAAGAGTGAAACAGCCTCGTTGCTAACAAGCGGCAAGTCTGGGTAGAAGATCAAACCAGCCACGACATTCCCTTAAGCCAACTGCCAATCCAGAGCAAGGCCCTAGCTCTCTCAAGTTCTATGAAGGAAGAGACAGGTCAGGAAGCTGCAGAGGAAAAGTTTGAAGCTAGCAGAGATGGATTCATGAGGTTTAAGGTAAGAAGCCATCTCTATGGCATCAAAGTACAAGGGTATTAAGTCAGTAATTGCTGAGGTAGAAGCTGCAGCAAGTTATCCAAAAGATAAGTCATGAAGGTGGTTCCACTAAATGACAGATTTGCAATCTAGAAGAAACAGGATTCTATTGAAAGAAGATGCCATCCAGGACTTCTATAGCTCGAGTGGAGAAGTCAATGCCTGGATTCAAAGCTTCAAAGGACAGGCTGACCATCTTGTTAGGGGCCAGTGCAGCTGGTGACTTTAACTTGAAGTCAGTGCTCATTTACTGTTCTGAAAAGTTAAGATCTTTAAGAATTATGTTAAATCTGCCTATGCTTACATATGGAACAACAAAGTCTAGATGACAGCACATCTGTTTACAACATGACTACCAAATATTTTAAGCCCAGTATTGAGAAATGCTCGAAAACAAAATTCCTTTCAAAATATTATTGCTCATTGACAATACGCTTGGTCACCCCAAAACTCTGATGGAGATGTACATTGAGATTAATATGGTTTTAAAGTCTGCAGACAGCATCCATTCTGCAGTCCATGGTCAAAGAGTAATTTCAACTTTTAAGTCTTATTTAAAAAGTATATTTTGTAAAGCTATAGTTGTCATTGTGATTCCTCTAATGAATCAGGGCAAAGTCAGTTGAAAATTTTTTGAAAAGCACTCTCTATTCTAGATACCACTAAGAGCATTCTTGATTCATGCCTTTAGGTCAAAACATCAACATTAACAGAAATTTGGAAGAAGTTGATTTTAACTCTCATGGATGACTTGAAGAGTTCAACATGTTAGTGGAGGAAGTAACTGCAGATATGGTAGAAATAGCAAGACAACTAAAAGTGAGGCCTTAAGATATGACTGAATTGCTGCAATCTCAAGATGAAACTTGGGCAAATGATGAGTTGCTTGATACGGATGAGAAAAGGACGTGGTTTCTTGAGATGGAATCTACTTCTGGTAAAGATGCTGTAAAGACTGTTAAAATACAATTAAAGATTTAGACTATAACATAAACATAGTTGATAAAGAAGTGCCAGGGTTTGACAGGATTGACTCCAATTTTGAAAGAAGTTCTACTGTGGGTAAAATGCTACAGAGAAATTGTTTATAAGAGCAAGAGTCAAGTGAGGTAGCAAACTTCACTGTTGCCTTAGAAATGGTCACAGCCACCCCAGCCTCAGCAACCATCATCCTGATCAGTTAGCAGCCACCAATATAGAGGAAAGACCCTCCACCAGAAAAAAGATTACAACTTGCTGAAGGGTCAGTTTTTTAAATGAATATTTATTATTTATTTTAGATTATTGCATCTACCTTTTTCCTTTTTTTTTGGCTAAGTAGCATGGTTTCCAAGATCTCAGTTCCTCAACTAGGGACTGAACCTGGGCTATGGTAGAGAAAGCCTGGAATCCTAACTACTAGGCCACCTGGGTGTGTGTGCATGCTAAATCACTTCAATCATGTCTGACTCTTTGTGACCCTATGGACTGTAGTCTGCCAGGCTCTGTCCATGGGATTCTCAAGGCAAGAATAATGGAGTGGGTTGCCAGGGGATATTCCCAACCCAGGCATCGAACCTTCATCTCTTCTGTCTCCTGCATTGGCAGGTAGGTTCTTTACCACTAGCTCTACCTGAGAAGTCCTGGCCACTGGGGGCCCCCAGCAAAAAACTATTTTTATTTTTTAAGAAATATTTTGTTTACTTTGTCTTCATAGCTGCATGTGGGCTTTCCCTAGTTGCAGTGAGCAGGGGCTACTCTAAGTTGCTGCTCAGAGGCTCCAGAGCACAGGCTCAACAGTTGTGGCACAAGGGCTTAGCTGCCCTCGGAATCTTAGCTGCATGTGGAATCTTCCCAGACCGGGGATCAAACCCACGTCCCCTGCATTGGCAGGTAGATTCTTAACCAGTGAACCACCAAGGAATTTCAAGTATTTTTAAATTAAGGGATGTACATTTCTTTTTTAAGACATGATATTTTGTTATAGGCTACAGTATAGTCTGAAGATAACTTTCATATGACTGGGAAACCAAAAAAATTTGTGTGACTTGTGTTATTGTGATATTTGCTTAACTAGGGTCATCTGTAACTGAACCTGTAATATTCCAAGGTATGCCTGGTACAAAAACCTTTTGCATTTATATACACTAACAATGAACTATCAGAAAGAGAAATTAGGAAAACAATCCCAATTGCAGCTGCATCAAAAATAATACACCCTAGGAATAAATTTAACCAGGGAGATGACAGATCTGGACACTGAAATGTATGACACTGATAAAATAAATTGAAAACATAAATAAATACAAAGATATTTTGTGCTCATGGGCAGGAAGATTATTGTTAAAATGTCCATACTATTCAAAGTCACCTGTAGAGTCAATGCAATTCCTACCAAAATGCCAATGGCACTTTCTCAAAGAAATAGAAGACTAATTCTAAAATTTGTATGGACACAGAAGACTCTGAATTGATGAAGTAATCTTGAGAAAGAACAAAGCTGGAGAAATCATGCTTGTTGATTTCAAATTATGTTATAAAGCTACAGTAATTAAAACAGTATGGTATTTGCATAAAAACACAGATCAGTGGAACAGAATAGAAAGCCCAGAAATAAATCTATGCATATATGACTAATTAATTTACAACAAAGGAGCCTAGAATATACAGCGGGGGAAAGGACATGCTCTTCAACAAGTGGTGCTGGAAAAACTGGGCAGCCATTTGCAAAATAATTAAACTGGATCCCTATCTTACATGATTCACAAAATCAATTCAAAATGGATTAAATACTGAAGTTTAAGACCTGAAATCATGAAACATCAGAAGAATACATAGGAGGTAATGTCCTTGAGATGCATCTTCATTTTTTTAAAAATATTTTACACCAAAAGCAAAAATAAGTACAACTAGATCAAACTAAAAAACTTCTACACAACCAAGGTAATCATAACAATGAAAAGGCAACCTCTGGAATGGGGAAAAATATTTGTAAACTATCTATAGACAGGAGGTTAATGTCCAAAATATGTATTAGAACATATTGATATAATTCAATAGCAAAAAAGCAAACTGATGAGAAAATGATCAGAACATGAGAATAACTTTCCAAGGAAGACATACAAATGACCAGAAGGTACATGAACAAGCAAGTACATAAAAATTCTTTGAGCTAGGCTTCAGTGGTACGTGACCCAAGAGCTTCCAGATGTACAAGCTGGTTTTAGAAAAGGCAGAAGAACCAGAGATCAAATTGCCAACATCTCCTGGATCATAGAAAAAGCAAGGGAATTAAAAAAAAAAAAAATATCTGCTTCAAAAGCCTTTGTCGGCCGTGGCTCGGGCTCGACCACTTCAACAAAGCCCCGAAGAGGAGTCGCTACACATACCTTGAAAAGGCCATCAAAATCCATAACTGACTTCCTCCCCGGCAGGCGGGCGAGGCGGACTGCGGTGGGTGTGCCCCTTACCAACAGCCAAGAACTCTGGTGCACGAGCACCACCCCACGTCTTCAGCAAGAGGATTTGCTGCTGGTGTTAATTTTATTTTGTTGAGGCTGTTCAGTTTGGCTTCTCTGTATCTATTGATTGCCCTTTTTGAGAAAAAGGAAGGTGTTTTTATTAAAAAAAAAAAAAAAAAAAAAGCCTTTGATGGTGTGGTCACAACAAACTGTGGAAAATTCTTAAAGAAATGGAAATACCAGACCACCTTACCTGTCTCCTGAGAAACTTGTATGCAGGCCAAGAAGCAACAGTTAGAACTGGACATGGAACAATGGACTAGTTCAAAATTGGGAAAGGAGTACGTCAAGTCTGTATATTGTCACTCTGCTTATTTTACTTCTATGCATCATGCCAAATGCCATGCTGGATGACTCACAAGCTGGAATCAAAATTGCTGGGAGAAATATAAAAAACCTAAGATATGCAGATGATTTCACTTTAATGGCAGAAAGCAAAGAAGAACTAAGCCTCTTGATGAATGTGAAAGAGGAGAGTGAGAAAGCTGGCTTAAAAACTCAACATTAAAAAATGAAGATCTCAGCATCTGGTCCCATCACTTCATGGTAAATAGATGGGGAAAAAGAGGAAACAGTAACAGATTTTATTTTCTTGGACTCCAGAATCACTGTGGATGGTGACTGCAGCCACGAAATTCAAAGACTCTCTCTTGTTCCTTGGGAAAAAAGACAAGACAAACCTGAACAGCGTATTAAAGAGCAGAGACATCACTTTGCCGACAAAGGTCTGTATAGTCAAAGCTGTGGTTTTTCCAGTATGTATGTATGTGATGTATGGATGTGAGAGATGGACCATAAAGAAAGCTGAGCACTGAAGAATTGATGCTTTTGAACTGTGGTGCTGGAGAAGACTTTTGAGAGTCCCTTGGACAAATCAGACAATCCTAAAGGAAATCAACCCTGAATATTTATTGGAAGGACTGATGCTGAAGGTAAAACTCCAATACTTTGGCCACCTGATGCAGAGAGTCAATCATTGGAAAAGACCCTGATGCTGAGAAAGACTGAGGGCAAGAGAAGGAGGCAACAGTGGATGAAATGGTTGGATGGCATCACTGACTCAATGGACATGAGTTTGAGCAAACTCCGGGAGATAGTGAAGGATGGGGAAGCCTAGAGTCCTGCAGTTCGGGGGGTCTCAAAGACTCAGACATGAATGAGCAACTGAACAACATGAAAAGGTGTTCAACATCAGTAGTCATCAGAGAAATGCAAACCTAAACCAGAATAAGATATCACCTCACACAAACTAGAATGGCTATCATCAAAACGACAAAAGGTTAAGTGTTGAAGATGTGAAAAAAGAATCCTTATGCATTGTTGGTGGAAATGTAAATTGGTGCACAAAGTATGGAAAACAGTATGGAGATTCCTCAAAAAATGAAAAATTGAGGGATTTCCCTGGTGGTCACTGGTTAAGACTTTGCCTTCCATTGCAGGGGGTGGGTTTGATCCTTGGTCGGGGAGCTAAGATCCCCCATGCTTTGAGTCCAAAAAACCAAAACATAAAACAGAAGCAATGTTGTAACAAATTCAATAAAGACTTTTAAAAAATGGTCCACCTAAAAAACTTTTTTAAAAAATTGAAAAAATATGATTCAGCAATCCCAGCTCTGGGTATACAGCAAAGGAAATTTTATGTGTGTGTGTATATATATATATATATATATATAAATCTACATGTCCATGTTCATTCCAGCATTATTTGCCATAGCCAAGATATGAGAACACTTAAGTGGTAGTCAACAGATGAATCAGTAAAAGATAGGGTAAATATATACAATAGAATATTACTTCACCAATGAGAAAGAAGGAAATCTTGCCATTTGTGACAACATATATGGATCTTGACCGAATGATGCTAAGTGAAATAGGCCAGGCAGAAAGACACATATTGCATGGTAATTACTTACACATGGAATCTGCGAAAACAAAACAAAACAAAACAAAAAGAAGCCTCAAAACCAAATCAGTAGGAAAACTAGGGGATGGGGGTATACAAAAAAAAAAAAAATAGGAAGAGGTCAAAATATACAAAATTTCAGTTATAATATGAATAAAGTCTGAGGATTTAATGTATATCATGGTGACTGTAGATGATAATGGGCTTCCCTGATAGCTCAGTTGGTAAAAAATCTGCCTGCAATGCAGGAGACCCCGGTTCAATTCCTGGGTCATGAAGATCCTCTGGAGAAGGGATAGACTACCCACTCCACTATTTTTGGGCTTCCCTTGTGGCTCAGCTGGTAAAGAATCTGTCTACAATGCAGGAGACCTGGGTTTGATCCCTGGGTTGGGAAGATGCCCTGGAGAAGGGGAAGGCTACCCACTCCAGTATTCTGGCCTGGAAAATTCCAAAGAGTGGGACACGACTAAGTGATTTTCACTTTCACAGATGATAATACTGTATTATGAAACTGAAATTTGCTGAGAGTAGAACTCAAATATTATCCCCCTCCCAAAATTAAAGATGAATATGTGAGGTGACTGGGTGTGACAAATAACTAGATGGGCCTTTCACAATGCATATGTAGATCAAATCATGATATACAGTACACTTCAAATATCTTACAGTTTTGCCATTTATATCTCAGTAAAGGTAAAAAAAATGAAGTTATGCTACTAACAGGCTACACACTAATATCAAACAACTTAAAACTATATCCAAGATAATTATAATGGGAAATTCTTTATATCAAGTGTTAAAAGCAAAGTTAAATGGGATTTGATAGTAAACAATTAAATATCAAACTGTGTACATTTATAAACATAATACTTGTTTTTAAGCACCCATAAAACACTTTAACCTATCTTTTAGCCACAACAATAAAAATACTATAATGTTTAAATAAAAAAGCATGCTACCTTATTCTAAGTAAAGATAGAAAAAAAATTAAAATACAATGAAAGTAACTTATTTTTCAATTTTGATATATAAAGTTGAAATCAGAACTAAATGCTTAGTGTTTGTTGACTAAATGCTTAGGAAAAATAGGAAACAATAAGCAGTTAGTGAATCAGAAAAACACATTATTTTTAAATGTCAAGAGGTGATTCTGTTAGAAAAAAATAACATGTAATTTAAAGAGAACAAAAGCAAAAATTAGAAAATATAATTTAATTCCGTAAGAAACTCATAAGTCTGACAACAACAATCAGATTGAAAAAAAATTTGGGGAAAATAAACTGAACTGAGTCTGCAGAAGCCTTCAGGCTTAGATGATTTATTGGTGATTTAGTTTCAATTTTGTATTCCATTCTAAATAAACTGTTACACCAAAATATGGAAGCAACCTAAATGTCCTTCTACAGATGGATAAAGAAAATATGATATATATATACATTAGTTATTAAAAAGAATGAAATCATGTTGTTTTCAGCAACATGCATGGACCTAGAAATTATTATACTAAGAGAACTAAGCTGAGAAAGAGAAAGACAATTATATGATATTGTTTATATGTGAAATCTAAAAAAAGAAACACTAATGAACTATAAAACAGAAATAGACCCACAAACATACAAAACAAATTTATGGTTACCATACGGGAGATTGTGGGGGAGGGATAAATTAGGAGTATAGGATTAACATATACACACAACTACTAATAAAAGAGATAACAAACAAGGATCTTCTATATAGCCCAGGGACCTATACTCAATATATTTTAATAACCTGTAAGGGAAAAGAATCTGAAAAAAATATATATTCACACACACACACACACACACATATAATATATATATGACTGAATATTTTGCTGTACACCAAAACTAACATAACATGGTAAACCAATTATCCATTAAAAAAAAAAGTTGTAGAAAATAAAAATCAGCATCAGCTAGAGTAGCGGCTAGATGTTAAAATGCTTATTATGTTCCAGTGACCTATGCTTTACATATATTGTCTTCTTTAAGTATCACATTAAAAATAGGTACTCTTTATTATTCCAATATTCAGATAAACTAGAAAGTTTCAAGTTCATGTAAATTATTGGAATAAGCTTGAAACCAACATCACTAAATATCTAAATAAAAATTGGTCAAATCAAATTTAGTTCTGTGTGAAGAAACACTAAGATTGCAAAGTATACAATATTAGGGTTAGAAATATAAAAAGAAATTCTGGACTTAATTTTTAGTTAATAAAAATAATTGATATTAGAAGAGCATCCAGCTAGGTTGAACAGATAATCCTGATTTAATTTTTTTTTTCTTGGCTGGTGGCTCATAGGATCTCAGTTCTCTGACCAGGGATTGAAACCAGGCCATGGCAATGAAAGCCCAAAATCATAACCACTGGGCTACTAGGGAACTCCCCTGATATAAATTCTTAAAACACTACAAACAAAAGCCAAAATTATACTCAGCATTCATATTAAAGAATAAGACAAGAAAGCCTACTTTGATCATTATTGTTGTAACAGAAATAACTATCAGTGTTGTAAGAAGAAATTGAAGCTGAAAAGAAAGGAAGCTGAAGTCGATCAGTTCTATGAAGACCTACAAGACCGCCTAGAACACCAAAAAAAGATGTCCTATTATCATAGGGGACTGGAAGACAAAAGTAGGAAGTCAAGAGATACCTGCAGTTAACAGGCAAGTTTGGCCTTGGAGTACAAAATGAAGAAGGGCAAAGATTAACTGAGTTTTGTCAAGGGAACACACTGGTCGTAGCAAACACCCTCTTCCAGCAACACAAGAGATGACTGTATACATGGACATCAGAAGTAGTCAATACGGAAATCAGATTGATTACATTCATTCTTTGTAGCCAAAGATGGAGAGGCTCTATACAGTCAGCAAAAAGACCTGCAGCTGACTGTGGCTCAGATCATCAGCTCCTTATAGCAAAATTAAGGTTTAACCTAAAGAAAGTGGGGAAAACCACTAAGGCAGTCAGGTACGACTTAAATCAAATCCCCTATGAATATTAAGTAGAGGTGACAGATAGATTCAAGGGATTAGATCTAGTAAACAGAATGCCTGAAGAACTATGGACAGAGGTTCATAACATTGTACAGGAAGGTGTGAACAAAACCATCTGAAAGAAAAAGAAAGGCAAAGTGGTGGTCTGAGGAGGCTTTACAAATAGCTGAGGGAAGAAGAGAAGCAAAAAGCAAGGGAGAAAGGGAAAGGTACACCCAACTAAATGCAGAGTTCCAGAGAATAGCAAGAAGAGACAAGAAGGCCTTCTCCAATGAATAATGCAAGGAAATAGAGGAAAACAACAGAAGGGGAAAGACTAGCGATCTCCAAGAAAACTGGAAATACCAAAGGAAAATGTCACCCAAAGATGGACACAATAAAGGAGAGAAATGGTATAGACCTAATAGAAACAGAAGAGATCAGGAAGAGATGGCAATATATAGAAATGAACAAAAAAGATTTTAATGACCCAGATAAGCAGGTGGGTCATTCGCCTAGAACCAGACATTCTGCTGTATGGTCAAGTGGGCCTTAGGAAGCACTGCTGCCAATAAAGCTAGTGGAGGTGATGGAATTCCAGTGGAATGGTTTAAAAATCCTAAAAGAAGATACTATTAAGGTGCTGCACTCAGTATATCAGCAAATTTGGAAAACCCAGCAGTGGCCACAGGAATGGAGAGGTCTTCAATCCAATTCCTAACATTGCACTCATCTCCCATGCCTAGTAAGGTTATGCTCAAAATCCTTCAAGCTTGGCTGGCTTCAGCAGTATGTGAACCAAGAACTTCCAGATGTTCAAGCTGGGTTTAGAAAAGGCAGAGGAACCAGAGATCAAATTGCCAACATCTGTTGGATCATACTATATATACTGAGAGAATAGCATCGAAACATGTCTATTATCAAGTGTGAAACAGATCGCCAGTCCAGGTTGGATGCATGAGACAAGTGCGCAAGGCTGGTGCACTGGGATGACCCAGAGGGATGGGGTGGGGAGGGAGGTGGGAGTGGGGTTCAGGATGGGGAACACATGTAAATCCATGACTGATTCATGTCAATGTATGGCAAAAACCACTACAATATTGTAAAGTAATTAGCTTCAAACTAATTAAAAAAAAAAAAAAGCAAGGGAGTTTCAGAAAAACATGTACTACTGTTTTATTGACTATGGTAAAGGCTTTGATTCTATGGATCGTAATAAACTGGAAAATTTTTAGAGATGGGATACCAGACCATCTTACATGTCACCTGAGAAACCTCTATGTGGGTCAAGAAGCAACATTTAGCACCTTATATGGAACAATTGTCTAGTTCAGAATTGAGAAAGGCGTACAAGGCTTTTTATTGTCACCCTGTTTATTTAACTTATACAAAGCACATCATGTGAAATGCTGGGCTGGATGAGTTACGGGCTGGATCAAGATTTCCGGGAGAGATACCAATAACCTTAGATATGCAGATGATACCACTTTAATGGCAGAAAGGGAAGAGGAACTAAAGGGCCTCTTGATGAAGATGAGAGTGAAAAAGCTGGCTCAAAACTCAACATTCAAAAAACTAAGGTCATGGCATCCAGCCCATGACTTCATGGGACATAGAAGGGGACAAGGTGGAGGCACTGACAGATCTGCTCTTGGGCTCTGACGTCACTGCGGATGGTGACTGCAGCCATGAAATCACTTCTCAGCAGGAAAACTATGGCAAACCTAGACAGTATATTAAAAAATAGGGACATCACTTTGCGGACAAAGGTCCATATAGTCAAGGCTATAGTCTTTCCAGTTGTCACGTACGGATGTGAGACCAAGACCATAAAGAAGGCAGAGCACCAGAGAATTGATGCTTTTGAACTGTGGTGCTGGAGAAGAATTTTGAGAGTCCCTTGGACTGCAAGGAGATCCAATCAGTCAATCTAACAGGAAATCAACCTTGAATACTCATTGGAAGGATGGATGCTGATGCTGACGCTCCAATACTTAGGTCACCTGATGTGAAGAGCTGACTCACTGGAAAAGACCCTGATGCTGGGAAAGACTGAGGGCAGGAGAAGGGGGCAACAGAGGAAGAGATAGTTGGATGGCATCACTGATTCAATGGACATGAACTTGGACAAATTTCAGGAGAAGGTGAGGGACAGAGAGGCCTGGCATGCTGCAGTCCATGGGGCTGCAAAAAGTTGGACACAACTTGGTGACTGAATAACAACAAAGAAGAGATTAGAAAATAATTA
Organism: Cervus canadensis; assembly: GCF_019320065.1. Lineage (NCBI taxonomy): Eukaryota > Metazoa > Chordata > Mammalia > Artiodactyla > Cervidae > Cervus > Cervus canadensis. The sequence goes on from NC_057396.1 coordinate 15,401,259, forward strand.
TATTGAAACAATGTATCTTTAGCAAATGAAAAAATAAGCATCAGCAACATCATTAGCTCGATAAAAGTCCATTCCGATAAAAGTCCATTCCGTAAGGGGTCCAAATGGAAAATAAAACACAAAATAGACTTCCTATAGTACTTAAGGTGTATCTTTACAAAAACAGACCAATGAAAGAGATTGGGAGTATAGAAGCAAATCCAAAGATACTCAGTTTACTAGCTTATGATAGCGTAACAGTACAACGTATTTGGGAAAGGATAATCTTTCTCAGTAAATGTGCTGTGTATGCTGCGTTGTTCTAAGTCCTGTCTCTCCGCCACCCCATGAACTGTATCCCACCAGGCCTCTCTGTCCTTGGGATTTCCCAGGCAAAGATACTGGTATGGGTTGCCATTTCCTCCTCAGGGGATCTTCCTGACCCAGGGATCGAACCCACGTCTCCTGCATCAGTAGGTGGATTCTTTACCACTGCTCCACCTGGGAATCCCTCTCAACAAATGGTAGTGTGTTAAGTGGATATTCAAATGGGAAATCCATTATAGATGGATAATTTATCGAAATATAAAAGGCTGAATAAAAGAAGAAAAAAATGGCAAAATATTCAGACTTTAGATGTCCATCTGAAAAAGAACCTGTATCGACAGTGACTGACAACTGGAGCTCTCCTTACGCTGCTGACAGTCATATAATTCAGTACAGCCACTCTGCAGACTGAAGACTCCTGAGTAAGGTTAGACACGTGCAACCATGACCCAACACTCCCCTGCTAAACATGTATGTACACACAAGAGACTGTGTAATACATTCATCACAAAACATGTACGAGGCTATTCACAGCAGTACTATTCATAACAGCTCCAAACTGGAAATAATCCAAATGTTCAAATACACGAGAGTGACGGTGGTACAGTACAATGTGGATAAATACAGGGAAAAATCACTACAATGACGACAACCGAATTAGATACAACATGAATGGATCTCGATTTTGTGCAAAAGCAGTAAAACTCAGTATATCCTGATAAATCTATTTATGCAAATTTAGGAAGAGCTGAAACTAAAGTTTTAGAGGTCAGAATAATCACCTGTGGAGTTAGCAGTTAGTTACTGGAAGGAATATGGGGGGATTCTAGGGTACTGATAACGTTCTAGTCTTGATCTTGGTGATTTGTGTGAATTTGTGTACTTTTAGAAAATTCACTGAACTATGTAACAACAATATTTTATGCATTTTTTCCCTTTTATGTTTCCATAAAAATTTTACTTAGTTAAAATACTGGAATGCAGAGTTCCCTAAAAATAGAAAAAAAACACCATAATATCAAGTTTAACAAGAAATTTATGAGAATAGGGATAACTACAAAATTATGGATATATATACCATATTACTATTAGCTTCTTTCAGTATCAGTTAACTCATAGGGTTAATGTACTTCAAATGAATATTCAAGTATCATTTTAACTTGGAAAAAATACAAGTGATTCTAAAGTTAGGCTGGAAGCATAAGTGATGAATTCTTGAAAAAAATCAGTATAGTTACAATAGACACAAAGCTATAATGCTTTCATCAATGGCACAAAATAATCTATACAATATACTATATACTGTATTTGTGTATAAATTTATTAATAATATAGGTATAAAACCTTTGATTTTATAACTCTTTGGTTAGTTCATATCAGTATTCAGAATATTTAGGATTTTTTAGAAGTAACACAACGTATGTATCAAATACCTTTAGCTGAGTCTGAAACAGTGTACTAATTAAGCACATCACTATTTTTCCAGAAAAATATGAATATTCGTATCAAAAGAGATAAAGATTCATGTAGCCTCAGGTCAAACCACGTCAGGTTTTGCCTTGAAATGAATTTTGATGCTAAACTTAAGGGAAAAAATTAGTTGTCAGAACATTTTGGATTTTAGAATTGTGAATAAAAAGAGACTGGGAATCCATGTAGGATAAGAGGCACTATATATGTGTGTGAGGAGAGAAACCTTATTTTAAGCAGTTATATGAGTCAAGTGTTAAATATTTAGAGAAAAATGTACTGATTCTCTCTTCATATCAGGTATAAAAACAAATTACATATAGATGAAGAGCTTATCCTAATTTTAACAAATCAAGAAATAAAAAGTCAACAGAAACCAATGATACAGTTGAATATTAACCTGTGGTAAGGGATACGCATATGCTATGGAAGAAATGACAATTTCCTGGCAGGAATATAAACTGAAATAAATTTTCTAAAGAATTTGGCAAAATGTATTGAGATCCTTGAAAAGATGTACACTAACTTTTTGACTTGGTAATTCCATTCTCTAAAATACTGCTTAAGGAAATAATCGAAAACATAAATATTTATTTACAAACATGTTCACTGCTAGTTATTTTTTAATAAGAGCTAAAAACTGGATAATGCTTGATATTATTTGAAGTAAAAAAAAAAACTAGGAAGTTATATTTACAGTTTTAAGTTCAATTATGTAGAAAAAACAATTTAGGACAAAAAGACCAGAAAGTATGCAAAAATGTTATCCAATATTTAAAAAAAGAGGAAATTCTATTAAAAGAGAAAGCATAATACTAAAGTCAAAATTTGATACATAATTTCAGTAAGTTAAGTCTGAGACTGAGAGATGGTGGCTTGAAAAATGATGAACATAGAATATATGGCAACATGCTTTTACAATTACTCCTTTGATCAAAGCTTAACCTTGGTCTTCCTACTAGTCATGACATCTAGCCTTTGGCTGAATGCTGATGGATGTTAACTTACATACAATTTCAACCTAATTACTAAATGGTTCTAACAATATACAGGGCTAAAACAATCAAATATTTTAATCACAAGACTTCTAAGATTTGGCATACAGCCGAGTACACTAAGTAATGTCCAAAGAAACAGTGGATCCTTACATGTAGTTGCAAAAAAGGAGGGCCAGGCACAGCAATTAAGTCCAGTACATTTTGACTTTAAAGGTAAAATGGGAATTATGGTTTTGCTCTTGAACATAAACGAAAGCTCTGAATACAGACTGTCTGCGTACTATATCTAGTAGATCCTGGCCAACTGAACAAAGAATCCTGAAGAAAGTGAGTTTATTTTACTAGTGTATGAATTCTTAGTACTTAGCATATACAAATTAATTGAATAAGAAGAAAATTTATAATCTTCAGCATTATGTAAACTTCTGAAAACAAGAACTGACTTGCAAAGGGATTTATTAAAAGTATCTAAACTAGAATAACTGCCAATATCAAAGAATTCAAACTTTTGAAGTTAATGAAAATATTTATTCAAACCTAACTGTACAGTATCAAGCTGAGTTAAATAAACATTAACTGTATTAACTATCCCTGGTTCTTTAGAAACAGACCACTTCCACATCATAAAAATTTATTACAACACAAATTTCTGCAGTAAGGTTCGGCAAGTAAGACGTGATTTCCACATTGAAAACTGTTGCGTTAAAGTAGAATGTTAAAGGCCCAGTATTAAAGAAAAAAATGGTTGAGGAAAATGACTCATAAATATAGACATTTTCAGAAAAAACCTTGCATACACTGATATTAAACAAAACAGAAAGCATTTAACAGAACATACTTTAATATCTAGGCACAACTGGTCAAGTACGAATTATCATCTCTATACTCACTTAAAGGTTTAAACCAATTCTTCAACTTGGCTAATGTGTGTGAGTCTAATATACAGAAGGCACCTCTTTCATTCTCCTTAAGGACCTTTTGAGAGTAACTCTATAATATTTTAAGGGGTACAGAGACAACATCCTCTATCCAAGTGTAACACAGCCCATTTTAGGAGAAACTAAATTAAAATAGAAAACTATGATTTCTCTTTTTACATCTTATGATGGACATGGCTTTCTAAAAGGACAACAGAAGATAATCCTCCATACAAGCTTTAACATAGAACACAAGATTTAAATTAAATGTGCATTGGTCACTACTATGTAAAAAGTTCATGAATTAGTGCAATTCTTTAAATCCCCAGTATTCAGGGGAGAAGTATATACATACCAAGAAATGTCAACTACTACATAACCAAACTTTTTATGGCTCAATAGTCTAAATGCTTGAAGTTTTGTAAAAGATCTTACAAGTTATAAATGAAAGATCAGAACACTCGAATGGTGTTCAAATGGCATTAATATTCTCTTCTTAAAACAAAGAGACCAAAACAACCAGAAGAGACAAAGTGTAAAATTTTAGGAATACAATCTTTACTGCAATTATAAGGAGTGGCAAAGTATTCACTCTAGGAAAAAAACCCAAATTGTTAATTTCTGGTTACTTTATTACCATTTGAATTCCTTATCACTTCTGTACTAATTACTGGCTGTCTTCAGATGTCTTGTAGGACAATTACTGAAGGCAATTTACAAGGAAAAGTGTAATTTTCCCACTCAAAGTGAGCAACTATTCCAGATGAATAAGTTTCAAAATTAGAGATCATAAGAAACCAAAAAATAAAAGAACATCAGGCTGATTTAACCTCTTATTTCAACAAGATTTACACAATATTAACAAGATGCAATTGTTAAAGCTATACAGTTTTGCAGATTGGCTTTACTTACATTTCTGCAAATGTTTTTTCCACAATACCAGGTACATCTATTTACAAATTAGGAAGCTGCTTTAAAACAGCATGATTTACAAATAAAGTGAAATTTCAATACAATGGAAGAAAGTGCAGGTCATGCTCTCAGATTCTGTCAGTATCTCATTCCCTACACTCACAGTTTAAGGAATCATAGTTTTAAATAGCTACTGTTCTTATATGTTCAGAATATTTACTCATCATAATGCAATGATAACAAAAATTTGTCCACATCCATTCCAGCTGGAAATGAACTGGGTAGCTTCTTTTTCTGTCAAAAAAAAAGAAAGAGAAAATGAAGTAAGTTAACATATCAAACTTAAACAAGGTAAAAAAGCTAGCTTTCTTATTAAGTCATGTAGAACTTAATACACTACCAAAATTTTTGTCAAAACGGTTTAGTTCATCAGAATTTTAGTTATATAGAAAGGTAGACACAATTTTTTATAAATCCAAGTTTAATAAACTATACTTCAATGGCACCTCAACATTATTTTAGAGCACAAAACATTATACAAATTCAGAGTATATGAATGTTGAAAGAGACAAGATAGAACATGCTTTTTATATATGGTACTCATTATTGCTAAACCATAAACCTCAGTAAGCTTTACTAAGATTTTAAGAGTAACAAGTCCCAAATATTTAATACACTCTAGGCACTCTACAAACACTACATTTAGTCTCACAGCCATTGGCTAAGATGTGTGTAACCTCACGTCCAATGATGCAGCTAAGACTCAAGAGATGTTACAGGCTATTTAATAATGGTAATAGAACCAATATGCAGGAGATGCAGGATTCAGCCCAGGCTTAGAAACCAGGACTCTTTCCTTGATATCATACCTCCTTTATGACATTTTAAATCTTTCTATTCATATTCCACTTACTAAATGGCTAAACAGGTTGAGGAAAGATGACTTTTAACTTATCAGTGATAACCCTATATTACTTTCCTCAGGTAAGCATGGTTAAAGACAGGTAAATTTAACTTTTACATTGCTCCAACATATTAACATGTGTAAGAATCTATGGAAGAGATGGCAGGACATGGGAAAGAAACCTAAGATGGAGGAGCTGCACAGCAGTTTTCACTTGATAATTACAAATAACAGCGGCTTCCCAATTTTTCATGTTATGTCACTCTTTCCGCCAAATCTCGGGTCCTACCATGACAGAAACTAAAAACACCTTTTCCCAAGGAAGATGTTTATAAATAAATGCCTTAGCAATTGTTTGGAAAATGTTTCACCTAGTTAACTTCTGAGTACCACAATGGCTGAAAGATACTGCTAGAGAATGCATTTTGTCAGTCAAAACCCAAAGCTATCTTGATTAAATGTTAAGTAGCTACAGCAAAAAATGGTGAGACCTTTAACCTGAGCACTGAACGGAGGACAACATGTGGTTTTGAAATGAAAGACTTTCAAACTTGCCTTAATTTTCTTCTTTTTCATTGGCATTGACGAATTTGCAAGATTTTTATTAGAAGTGCGGGAGTTTCGCTCATGCTCATCTAATTCCTCAATTTTCCGCTTTTTTGTGGTGCTCCTTGAAGATGCTCTAAATTGCTGGGTATTGTCTTTTAGAGGAGTAGATGAAGTAGTCCTAGAGATGGCTGCTCTGGAGAGAATCATTAATGTATGGGCAGCCATGTTCACACTGTTTTCACTGCCCGTTTCACTGGCAGGGCTGCAGGCAGGCAAGTCTGGCGTGACAGGAGGGACCATTACTTTGGGTGTGCTGTCTTCACCAAAACGCCTACTAGAAGGGACCTTGATACCATCTGTAGGTTCTTCTTTAAGTTTTTCCCCTGCTCCTGAGACAGATGTTCGGGGTACAGGTAAATCAGTACTATCTGTGAGCCGATTTACTGGGCTATGCCACTGAAGATCTTGTAACATTTCTGTGGGATGTTTGGTGAGTGGGTTAATCAAAGAACTGGCAGACCTGCTTTGTTCTTGTTTCAAATCCTTCACAGGTGCACCTACTGAAAAGACATTTTTACTGTTTGAGGATGTGCCTTGTTTTCTGGTCAGCTCTTGAAGTGAAGTTACAGTTTTCTCATTCCTTACACCCCCATTTTGCTGCCCATTAGACAGTTTTGAAGTTTCTGGATTTTTCTGCCTTTCCACATCGCTGCACAGTTCATTCTCCTTATTAGCTGTTGCTTTATGGAAAGATTCAAGTATAGTTTCTGTTGGTGAAACTTTCTTTTCTGACTGAGTTTCTTTTATGGTGGCATGTCGGCCAATGGCAGTTTCTGATTTAGATAAAATTTTAGGCACAGAAGGTTTCTCCCGCTCTCTTTTGACAGAACTATTAGAAGGGGGTTTTAAGGTGGAGGACACAATGGGTGAGTCAAGGTTAGAAAATGAAACGTCATTCCTTTCTTTGCTTTGGGACACCAACTTTTGATTTGTCCCCTGTGTATTTGCCACAGGAGAAGCAGTGCTATCAAAACACAGCACACGTCTGTGGCTTTCAAATGGCTTGCTAACTGGAACTGTACTTTCTACTGAGAAGGGAACTGTGGTTTCTTCCAATTTTTTCCCAAGATCTGTGCCCATAATCTTGTCAGAAACTTCAGTTCTATAAGAAAGAAAACTCTTTTTATTAGCCACATAAAGAAATTCTTTGTTTTTAACTTGAGCATTCAAATTCCTTATGACAGAAACTACTTTTATGCTCACCGCTGTGCATGACATCCAACTAAGTGACTTGATGAATCCACCAAATTATTTACCTGTTTCCCTGTAATTATAAATAAGTTATTAGAAAAGAAAAACATTCCTGAAAGTACATTTCTCTGAAAGAAAAGATCACAGAATCTGACATCATGAGAAAAATTTAAGCTATGGCTAATGTACAAATGAAATACTTTCACATACTGGATCTAAAAAAAATAGCTTGGTATACAAGTGATATACAAGATGATCACTCATCCATTTTACTGAAGAAACATAAATATGTAACAAATGACCTGCTTCAACTTCAGGCAAATATGAATCTAGTCTTCAATCTACAAATTACAATTATCAATACAGCAGTTAAGGGCATTACTTAGATCCAAAAAGTTACTTAAAGAAAACACTGTATTATTCCTATTTAAAAATTCTGCCTATTTAAGGTGTCATGTTTGCAAGCTTATGTCACTCAGAGGACATGCTCTAGAGTTTTAATATCCATATTTTAATTTCCAAGGACTTCTGACTTTACGTGGAAGGGCAGCAAGATATGAAGCTGGAAAGGAAAGCAAAGATGATACTGTGAAGGACTTTGTGTATTATTCAAGAGGTTTTTGATTATTCAAAAAAAGATTATTCAAAAGAGAATCTTTTAAGAGTTTTAACTAGAGATGATGCATGAATAGATTTGTTTTAGGAAGTCACTCTGGCGACAGTACAGAAGATGAATTAGAAATAGGAATTCTAGTTAGATGGCTATAAATATTAGAGGTAGAAGATGATGAAGGTCTTACAGATGGGCACTCACACAGATATGAAGAATAAATGAGGAATACATGTTGACACTAACCAAGAGGGAAAAGGTAAGCAGAGGAGGTTTTTGAGGAAGAAGTGAGACTTAGATATGTAGAGTATGTAGATCTTAAGTTACATAAAACGAGAAAGGGAGGAATGCATTCATTCTAGAAGCTACCAACAGTATTAACTGTTAGAGGGAAGTAAAGTAAGGTAAGAATGGAAAACATCCAATGCATATGGCATTATTAGGAGGTCATTGGTGACTGTAAACAGTTTTAGTAGAAATATGAGAAAGGACATAATATGGATGAAGAAAGACTGGGAGATAAACAGGGTTGGGGATAAAGGGCTGGCAGGTGGAAAAAACCTAGAGGAATGGTGGGAATGATCCTTGTATCTATAGTTGAACAGCCACAGAGGGAAGGAGCCAGAAAAGAAAAGATGAAGATACACAGAAGACAGAAGATAAACTGCATTAACCTTAGAAAGAATGAAATATGTCTCTAAGAAAGAAGGAAAAAGGGAAGAATAATTTTAGATGAACAGGTACATATTAAGTGGGAGTGATGTGAAAAAATGGACTTTACTATTGATAAAAATCAAAATCCCTGGTTTAGAGTGAGGATAGTACTGACTGAATAGATGTGAGGAAAAACCTGTGGAAATATGAAATAGTATGAAGGAGAAATGGGAGAGAAAGAAGACAGGTAGACACTTAAAATGATCACTAAGTGGTAGTAAGGGTGAGAAAATTTTACATGTTACTGAATAGCATCACTTCTGCTGTTGCTGTTCAGTCATTAAGTCGTGTCTGACTTTTTGCGACCTCATGGGACTGCAGCACATCAGGCTTCCCTGGCCTTCACTATCTCCCAGAGTTTGTGCAAATTCATATCCACTGAGTCAGTGATGCTATCTAATCATCTCATCTTTTGCCACCCTCTTCTATTGCCTTCAATCTTTCCCAGCATTAGGGTCTTCTCCAATGAGTCGGCTCTTTGCATCAGGTGGCCAAAGTACTGGAACTTCAGCTTCACCATCAGTCCTTCCAATGAATATTCAAGGGTTGATTTCCTTTAGGATTGACTGGTTTGATCTCCTTGCAGTCCAGGAGACTCTCAAGAGTCTTTCCCAGCACAATTCAAAAACATCAATTCTTTGGTGCTCAGCCTTCTTTATGGTCCAACTCTCAGATCTGTACATGACTATTGGAAAAACCTTAACTTTGACTATATGGACCTTTGTCAGCAAAGTGATATTCTAAAGCAATGCTAAGAAGCCCAAGTGTAAAGGCAGAGAAATCGTTGGCTGCATAGATCCATGACTAGAGGGTCAAGTGGACATGTTAGAAGAATGTGAATACGAAAGTGTTTAGGAATAATGGGAAAAGTGGCTGATGTGGTAGATTGTGGGATTTAGCCTGGATAGGGAAGGAAATGAACCCAAGTGAAAATTCAGGTAAATGTAAGGATTCAAGTAGTAAGAGCTCTCACTGGTTGAAGAGAGATTCAATGGTATATCCAAGAAAATGAGAGTATTTTGAGAGAGGTTACTGACTGTTAAAAATTACATAGGTCTTATAAAAAATTAGAAGTAAAGGTATGGGAGAGATTGGCTGAAAAGAATATTAAAAAGACTTAGAAATGAAATGAGTCAAAAGTTCTGAGGGTTAGGCATTTTGTCACCCACGAAGATTAAAAAGTCTGACCTAGAGAAGTTTGAGAACTCAGCACAATATTCAAAAAGGTTTTGAATGAAAATCTCATGTTACTTTGCATATGCTGTCTTTCGTTGTACTAAAAATCATTAACTTTAGAGTAGTCAGCATTATCAAATTTTTTCCATTTATAAATTATTCTTTTTTCATTTTTCAAAAGCAATCCTTTATTTCAGCCCTCATTAGGATTCTTCTTCTATATTTTCTTTTATTATTTTCTTTGCTGTTCACTTTTACCTGTGAACTTTTACCTTCTTGGAATTCCTAATTTTATATACAGTGTGAGGAAAAGATTATCTTTTCTCTGTAATACATAATAGCTGGTAGATTTCATTTACTAAACAAACCATCTGACAAAATGTGGTCCACTAGAGAAGGGAATGGCAAGCCACTTCAGTATTCTTGCCTTGAGAACCCCATGCTGCTGCTGCTGCTAAGTCACTTCAGTCGTGTCCGACTCTGTGCGACACCATAGACGGAAGCCCACTAGGCTCCTCTGTCCCTGGGATTCTTCAGGCAAGAATACTGGAGTAGGTTGCCATTTCCTTCTCCAATGCATGAAAGTGAAAAGTGAAAGTGAAGTCACTCAGTCATGCCCGACTCTTAGCAACCCTATGGACTGCCGCCTACCAGGCTCCTCTGTCCAGGCAAGAGTACTGGAGTGGGGTGCCTCCCATGAACAGTATGAAAAGACAAAAAGATACAACACTGAAAGATGAACTCCCCAGGTCAGTAGGTGCCCAAAATGCTACTGGAGATCAGTGGAGAAATAACCCCAGAAAGAATGAAGAGATGGAGTCAAAGCAGAAACAACACCCATTTGTGGATGTGACTGGAGATAGAAGCAAGGTCCGATGCTGTAAAGAGCAATACTGATAGGAACCTGGAATGTTAGGTCTATGAATCAAGGCAAATTGGAAGTGGTCAAACAGGAGATGTGAACATTGACATTTTAGGAATCAGTGAACTAAAATGGACTGGAATGGGTGACTTGAACTCAGATGACCATTCTATCTACAACTGTGGGCAAGAATCCCTTAAAAGAAATGGAGTAGATATCACAGTCAGCAAGAGAATCCGAAATGCAGTATTTGGATGCAATCTCAAAAATGACAGAATAATCTCTGTTCGTTTCGAAGGCAAACCATTCAATATCACGGTAATCCAAGTCTATATCCCGACCAGTAATGCTGAAGAAGCTGAACGGTTCTATGAAGACCTACAAGACCTTTTAGAGCTAAAAGATGTCCTTTACATTATGGGGACTGGAATGCAAAAGTAGGAAGTCAAGAAACACCTGGAGTAACAGGCAAATTTGGCCTTGGAGTACAGAATGAAGCAGGGCAAAGGCTAACAGAGTTTTGCCAAGAGAACGCACTGGTCATAGCAAACACCCTCTTCCAACAACACAAGAGAAGACTCTACACATGGACATCACCAGATGGCCAACACCGAAACCAGATTGATTATATTCTTTGCAGCCAAAGATGGAGAAGCTCTATAGAGTCAGCAAAAACAAGACCGCGAGCTGACTGTGGCTCAGATCATGAACTCCTTATTGCCAAATTCAGACTTAAATTGAAGAAAGTGGGGAAAAACACTAGACCATTCAGGTATGACCTAAATCAAATCCCTTATGATTATACAGTGGAAGTGAGAAATAGATTTAAGAGACTACATCTGACAGACAGAGTGCCTAATGAACTATGGACAGAAGTTCCTGACATTGTACAGGAGACAGGGATCAAGACCATCCCTAAGAAAAAGAAATGCAAAAAAGAAAAATGCCTGTCTGAGGAGGCCTTACAAATAGCTGTGAAAAGAAGAGAAGTGAAAAGCAAAGAAGAGGAAAGATATTCCCATTTGAATGCAGAGTTCCAAAGAATAGGAAGGAGAGATAAGAAAGCGCTCTTCAGTGATCCGTACAAAGAAATAGAGGAAAACAAAAGAAAGGGAAAGACTGGAGATCTCTTCAAGAAAATTAGATACCAAGGGAACATTTCATGCAAAGATGGGCTCGATAAAGGACAGAAATGGTATGGACCTAACAGAAGCAGAAGATATTAAGAAGAGGTAGCAAGAATACACAGAAGAACTGCACAAAGAAGATCTTCACGACCCAGATAACCAGGATGGTTTGATCACTCACCTATAGCTAGACATCCTGGAATGTGAAGTCAAGTGAGTCTTAGGAAGCATCAATACAAACAAAGCTAGTGGAGGTGATGGAATCCCAGTTGAGCTATTTCAAATCCTGAAAGATGATGCTGTGAAAGTGCTGCACTCAATATGCCAGCAAATTTGGAAAACTCAGAAGTAGCCACAGGACTGGAAAAGGTGTTTCCATTCCAATCCCAAAGAAAGGCAATGCCAAAGAATGGTCAAACTACTGCACAATTGCACTCCTCTCACACACTAGTAAAGAAATGCTCAAAATTCTCCAAGTCAGGCTTCAGCAATATGTTAACCGTGAACTTCCAAATGTTCAAGCTGGTTTTAGAAAAGGCAGAGGAACCAGAGATCAAATTGCCAACATCTGCTGGATCATCGAAAAAGCGAGAGTTCCAAAAAAACATCTATTTCTGCTTTATTGACTATGTTAAAGCCTTTAACTGTGTGGATCACAATAAACTGTGGAAAATTCTTCAAGAGATGGGAATACCAGACCACCTGACCTGTCTCTTGAGAAATCCGTATGCAGGTCAGGAAGCAACAGTTAGAACTGGACATGGAACAACAGACTGGTTCCAAATAGGAAAAGGAGTATGTCAAAGGTTGTATACTGTCACACTGCTTATTTAACTTAGATGCAGAGTACATCATGAGAAACACTGGGTTGGATGAAGCACAAGCCAGGATCAAGATTGCTGGGAGAAATATCAATAACCTCAGATATGCTGATGACATCACCCTTATGGCAGAAAGTGAATAACTAAAGAGCCTCTTGGTGAAAGTGAAAGAGGAGAGTGAAAAAAGTTGGCTTAAAGCTCAACATTCAGAAAACTAAGATCATGGCATCTAGTCCCATCACTTCATGGCAAATAGATAGGGAAACAGTGGAAACAGTGGCTGACTTTATTTTCTTGGGCTCCAATATCACTGCAGATGGTGACTGCAGACATGAAATTAAAAAACGCTTACTTTTTGGAAGCAAAGTTATGACCAACCTAGACAGCATATTAAAAAGCAGAGACATTAGTGCCAACAAAGGTCCATCTAGTCAAGGCTATGGTTTTTCCAGTGGTCATGTATGGATGTGAGAGGCTGGACTATAAAGTAAGCTGAGCGCCGAAGAATTGGTGCTTTTGAACTGTGGTGTTGGAGAAGACTCTTGAGAGTCCCTTGGACTGCGAGGAGATCCAACCAGTCCATCCTAAAGGAAATCAGTCCTGGGTGTTCATTGGAAGGACTGATGCTGAAGCTGAAACTCCAATACTTTGGCCACCTGATGCGAAGAACTGACTCATTTGAAAAGACCCTGATGCTGGGAAAGATTGAAGGTGGGAGGAGAAGGGGATGACAGAGGACAAGATGGTTGGATGGCATCACCAACTCAATGGACATGAATTTGTGTAAACTTTGGAATTTGGTGATGGACAGGGAGGCCTGGCATGCTGCAGTCCAGGGGGTCACAAAGAGTAGGACATGACTGAGTGACTGAACTGAACTGAATCCTATTTCTTCTGACTTCTGATGTTATCTCTACTACATACAAGTTCCTATAAATACATGATTTCTTTCTAAATTCTGTTCTGTTCCATTTGTCTTTTTTCCTAATTATTGCAAAAAACTTAAGCAAAGGTTGGATAATCACCTGTTAGGAAAGCTATTAGTATTAAAAAAACAAAAAACAAAAGGTTACATAAAGTTGACATGAATAAAAGCATACCTGTACAAGGTTTGTTTTTTAGTCCCTGACTCTTCAAAGATTTTTGAGGGATAGGGAATTGAGGGATACTTCTATTGCATACAGGTGCCGCCAGAGGCATATGAAGGACCTACAAGAGAAGACTCCATTAATTATATTTTGTTTGAAAAGTGGCACTGAGCCATTTTCAGTTAATAAATCTTACCTGCCGAGGAGGAGCAGAAAAGCTATTTCCATTCTGTCCAACCACAGATACAGGAATCATTCCCACCATTCCTTGAAGTACCGGTTGGACTGGAGAAGCAATTATAATGGCAGATCCTTCAAAATCAAAGATGACAACAAAAACAACAATTCTCAATAAAATGGGATTTTTCTCTTATAAATATAAGGCACCAAAGTAATTATTAATTTGAAATAAATTCTATACAATTATAAATTCCTTTTTATATAAATCTACTTTCCTTAAAAAATTAGGGACAACAGCAAGGCTAACAAATTGAGAAAAAGTCAATCTGAAGTAAACTATTCTATGGCATTTAGTCAAGCTAAACATCATGAGTAAGCATAAGACTCTATAGCCAGGAGATCATATCATAGTTGTAACCTTGATTCCCCTAGGGAAAACAGTGAAATTGATTGAAAAGTTGGTAGTAAGGTTTCAAGTCTGAATCTTTTACCATAAAATTAGGTCCTACCTAACTGAAGACTGACTAAGACTTACTCACAAACCCAAGCTATTATTTCACTTGTATTTGTCCAAAAAGGTCCAGATAAGTGAGCAACCAGTCAAAACTGTGGGGGAAAGTACAATGTTCACACGGAAACGTCAACAATATAGTCTATGGCTATCATAATTCATTTAACCCTTTCCTGTAAGTGAATCTTTTCCTAATAAGTTCATTAACTGCTCCTACTAGCTTGATCTCCTCACCTTCATGAACACTTTCAAGTCTCTCAAATACCTATCTGTCCTTGTGCTGCTTAAGATTCCCTTCCTTTTACTCCAAATACTACTCATTTCTCTAAACTTCAGCTGAAGATCCACACGGCCTACTAATTCTGACCCTTTCTTTAACTTTAGATCCATCAGTCTTGATACTTAACTGCTGATATTTAATCTGCTTTAACTATGCCCAAATGTAAAAAAAAAAAGTGGCGGGGGAGCGGGGGAGAGCTTGGGAATCTAAGAAGTGTAGATGAATGCGCCACAAACTCCACCTTCAAGGAACATACAATCAAGAACGACCATTAACACAGGCATTCAATTGAACTACATATAAAATGAATGTAGTAAATGCCATAAGTCCTCCTACAAGCAAAGAATTCAAAAGACAGGTATCAATTTTCAAAGGTGGAAAACAGTGAGAAATTACAAAGGGTATTACAGAGGGAGAAATTCAAGTTCTGTCTTGGAAGTCTGTCCAAACATGTAATAAATGTCTGGAAAACCAAGACTCTAA
This sequence comes from Cervus canadensis, assembly GCF_019320065.1. Taxonomy (NCBI): domain Eukaryota; kingdom Metazoa; phylum Chordata; class Mammalia; order Artiodactyla; family Cervidae; genus Cervus; species Cervus canadensis. The sequence goes on from NC_057396.1 coordinate 15,416,418, forward strand.
CAGCTATTTAAGAAAAATCTCCCACAACACTGAGTTTTAGTAGGTATACAGCTTTTTGATGAATTAGCCTCCCCACTGCTCTTTTTCTTATAGCTTAGACATGGATTGAGAAGTAAGTGTGGAAAGAAAAAGAAGTGAAAAATTAAACCACTGAATTCCATAGCTGAGCAGTAGATTAAAAAAGAAGTGTGACTGAATTCTCTAAAGTAGAGACAGCATAATCACAAATTTCTGAATCTTACACTATCATCCATGATTTATTATTACCTTCTAGCCAATCACTACACACACAAATGAAAGTTGATCCCATCCCAGAGCAATGAACTTCACTATGATGTTCTTAGTTACCTTGTGAAAAGTTGGGTGACACAGCTTGATTGACAGCAAATACACTATTTGACCTTGGGGGTGTCTGTAATTGAGATAGTGGAGGTTGAGCAGTCATAGGTGCAGAATTTCCAGGCAACACCACAACATTTGACTGACTGACAGTTGTTCCTAAGGCTGTTGGATCAGTTACACAAGTAGCTATCAAAATATTACTTGAATTGCCAAAAGTTGTGCTCGTAGCTGGCATTAACTGTATGTATCCTCCATCCTTGGAAACACATGGCGTAACATTGGTTGAAAGAGCAATGCTGTCTTCATTCTGCATGTTGTTTACTGTAGAGTCTTCAGGTTTGAGTGCTAAAAGGCTCTGTTCCATTGAGGCTGAATCCCCGGTTCCTTCAGCAGATGAGACAGCATCTGTGGTTTCTTCTGAAGACAGGCATTTAACTAATTCTGCATTTCTGGCAGGTGATTTAGCAGGAGAAGACAAAATTATAGTTGGCAAGTTTTCTCCGCTGATACTAGAAACTGCACTGTTAAGTTCAGTATCTGAGGAAACAAATGGATCATCACTGATGATAATTTTGAGAGAGACTATATTTGATGCATCTATCTCTGTAGGTTTGTCCTTAGCAGATTTATTATTAGTGTTCTGGGACTCGGGATGAGACTCCCTCACTGAAGAACACACAGATTCTGAAGGAAGAGAATGTCTATCTTCTATAGGATTACTTTCTGAAGGCATCAATGTAACTTCTTCACAGTTATTTTCACCTAAAGAGAGAAAAATACTATCTCCATCTTCTTTTACAGAAGATGAAGGCTCTTGTGAATCCAAAGCAGCTTTCTCAGACTTGGAGGACTGAGTTTCATGTATTGCATGAGTTAGCTCAACAGATGATGAATCATTAGAAGGCTGTTTAATTGAAGATACTGAATCTTCAAGGTGAATTTCTACTTTTTGTTCAGATACAGTTAAACCTGAATTTTCAATAGATGCAGGTAATATCTGAAGTGAAGAATTATCTTGGCAATCTGCAAGTTGCTGTGATGCAACTGGTAACACATTATTAATTTCAATTTTATTCTGACGAATTTCTCTAGAATCTAGTGACTTGGAATCAGGGAAATCAGCTTTAAGTCTTCTTGTATCATCAGAACTTTCACAAAACTGACCTTTTTCAGATGCCTTTCCAGCTAATGGAATATTTTGGGGTAAAAGTTGAGAAGTTTTTCCAGAAAGAATTAAGTTCTCACTGTGAGTTTCACCACCAAGGGAAACAACTGAACTTATTGGTATAGGAGACTGGTCGGGCTGTAACTGAGATTCATTCTGTACACTTGGAGACAAAGAATTCTTTTCAACTTCCAGAGCCATTTCAGCCTCAGTGGACATCTGACTGGTGTATAATTCAGCACAATGCTGATTACATTCAGCATCAGAGTTTACTCTCTCGTTAAAGTCACTCAAACTGGGCACAGACTCAAAGGTAATATCAAGGTTACACTTCTGTTCAGTAGATACAACTGTTTTAAAGGCCTTTTTCTGGATGCTAGAGTCTATGTGGGAAAAATGTTCCTGGGCTTCCTGTCTAAGCTCATCATGGTTGCTGCCATTCTTCAAAACATTTGAAGTGTCTCCACTTTGATAGGAAGTACAAAATGAGGGTTGACCAGATGGATCATCTGCAAAATATTAGGATGGCAGAAACATATGGTGAGTGTGTATAACAGCCTGAGGTAGTCATCTTTAGTGCTAAGCCTATTTTGAGAAGGAGATAATTAATCTTTGACATACCAGCACATGGAAATATATTAAATTCTCTCATTTTTTGAGTATCAAAAAACTTACAGATACTTTTCTTATCACTGATGCCTATTTATACACGTGTCAAATTATTTTTCAAGCTTTTTAGAAAACAGATGACACATGAAGAAAAAAACATATACTCTTAAGAACATTTAATATATACCAATATATAAAAATCGGCTACACAGTTTTTTCAAAACAGCTGACTTTTCAACTTCTACCATACTATTTGATATATTCATTAAGAAGATGCAATGGGGCCAAGTACATTTTGCATAACCAATATTTGATGTTACTGTGTACTGTTTAACATTTACTACACATCATATATCAATCATATGATCAGTACTGGGATATAAAGGTGAATGATCCAATTTGCCCTTGGTGATCTAGAAAGGGAGGCATATACAGAACAGAAAGTCATAATAAAACATGCTAATAACTGTAACAGTATAGGAACAAAAGGCACCTCTTCAAGCCTATGGAATGTGAGAAAGTATTAAAAAAGAGGTATGGCATGAGGAGACCTTGACAAATAAAAGAAGTGCAATAGTCAGAAAAAAAGGGCATTTGAGAAAATACTGATATACTGTCATACATCATTCACAGTTTAGGAAATATTAACAATATGAAATATATAATGGGAAAAATCTAGAAAAATGTATAGGAACCATCATCAAATTCTGTTAATGTGACACTGGTAACATAATAGTGGGTATGGAGTGCATGAAAATCCCTATTGTGGGGAAATCAGTAGAAATTATATCCAGGTAGTCAGTTTCAATCAAGTGGGAAGAGACCTTTTTAGAAAATAGGATTTCAAGTTTAATTTTGTGCAGGACAGGGTACAATCTTCCACATATAATATATATGAGAAAGACATTCTACTTCAATTCAACCTAAGAAGAAATGGAGGATTGGGCTTGGCTACAGGCAAAGGACTTTCAGTAGGAATATAGTCTGACATATTCCAAAACTAGGTTTTGGAAGACATAATGTGAAACTTGGGAGTCATGAGGTTTTTTGACAGAGCTGGAAGGTGTAATGGCATTTAAGAACAGATGAACAAAAAAGATTACGTTGGCATACCTTGGTGTAGACAGAAATGGACAGAGTGGTACCAAACAGGCATAAAGTTTAGCAAGTGTGAGATGCCAGGATAACATGAGAGAAGCCAGGATAACGGTTATGAAAGGAGTAGTGGTTGGGAAGGAATACGAACAGATGTTTTTGTGGTGCTGGCGGTATTCTATTTTCTGACCTGAGAGATTGTTATGTGTGTGTTTGCTTGCTGAAAATTCAATGAACAAAGTACATTTTTATTGTACACTTTTGCAAGTCTTAAGGGATTCCCAGGTGGTGCTAGCAGTAAAGAACCTACTTGCCAATGCAGGAGATTTAAGAGACATGGGTCTGATTCCTGGGTCAGGAAGATCCTCTGGAGAAGGGAATGGCAACCCACTCCAGTATTCTTGCCTGGAGAATCCCATGGACAGAAGAGTTTGGAGGGTTACAGTCCATGGGTCACAAAGAGTCGGACATAACTTGAAAAGCGACTTAGCATGCATCACAAAAATGAAATTTTAAAAAACTTGGCAAAATTTTAAAAGATCTAAGACAGACATATTCCCTGCCTGTCCTCAGTTACTGTAGGACAATTATGTGCCACACTGGTATTCCATGAGAGGCAGAAACATAAAGTGACTTAGTAAAGATACAGGTAATATGACCTAAAACCTCATAAAATCTATTAATTCAGGACCATCAGCAGAGTATACAATTTCCTCTAAATAAGAGGTATAGATACTGAGCACCCAGCTGTATTTGCTTGCTAGGCTGGATGATTAATAGCACAAGCCAACCTTACATATTAGGGATTTATTCTGAATATGTGTCTCAAAAAATTATGTTTGAAGTTATAGACTTTGGTTGAATTGGTCAACACTAGTCACACCAAATTGTGCATGTCAAGTCTATTACATCATGAAGGAACAAGTAATAAAAATTCATCTTTTAATCAAAGTACTAAGAGCATGGGAATAATTCAAACAATTTTCAAATTAAACAACACTTTGTGCCTTAGAGATTTTGAGATTGATATTAGAATTTAGACTGATATTAACAAAATCAAATTCTTACCAGATTCTTCTGTTTCAAAAGTACCTTTAACTGCTAGATTAGTTTCACCTGCTAAGACTACACTGGGATTGGTTTCCATATGCTGACTGCAAATGCCTTGTGATATATTTTTACTATTCTTTGTTTTACCTGTTAAAACGGGAATAGGGAAACAACTGGTTAAATGACCAAAATAAAAATAAGCACCAATTAATACATCTCAACAGTGGTCAGCAAATACTAAAGTTTGGTTTTAATTATAGTCCTTTGATTACAGTTTTTAACATGTTGCCTTATATATCATTGATTAAGTATGATTTTTCCTCTAGACCAGTACTTCTTATACTACTGTATATCATGGTATCATAAGTATCACTTATGATACTGTATATAATAATATACAGATCCAAGAATTTGCATTTTTAACATGTTCTCAGATAATTCTGATCTGCTAGTTTGGAGACTATACTTTTAGCACTACTGCACTAGGCCGTAAGATAGAAGGCAATGCCAATATTTTTATTTCTTTTGTATTATCCAACTGTGTTTAGTATAATGTATGCATAGTAGTAGACCACAACACATTTTTGATGACTGGAAATACTGCCCCACACTATCCCTCTCACCCACAAGACTGCTCTCTACTTTTATAGCTAAAGCATCTTTAGAAAAACAAGACATTCCTGGTGGTCCAGTGCTTAAGAATCAGCCTTCCAATGCAGGGCACGTGGGTTCGACCCCTGGTTGGGGAACTAAGATTCCACATGCCTCAGAGCAACCAGGCTTACATGCCACAACTAGAGAGCCCCACACACCACAATGAAGACCCAGTGCAGACAAAATTAAAAAGAAAGAAAACACTCTTTCATATGAAAAAACAGGAACTTTCTCCAGATGCTCTGGGATATGCTATTTCACTCTTTAAGCTATTTCTCTAAAGAAATTGGAGAAACATTGTTTCCAAACTATCTTGAAAGAAATGGTCTACCTACCATAGTCAAAGAGATCAAAGAGTGCCTGAAATGCTGGATCTGATTCTGTCTGCTCCAATATATCCTGTATAGCTTCTTCAGACATGTGGATCTCACTCTGCAAAAACAAAACATACAAAAGTGATTCCAACTGAATTGATATGGTTTAATACCAGCAAAGTAAATTAGAGGACATCTATTCCCTTCCAAGAAAATTTCTTCTCATTATAACACTATTCACTTAAATTAAAACAAGACTAGCAAATAGAAAGTGAATGTTCCCTAATTCTACTATTTAATCGCTTTGGTGAATATATTCCCAAACATTAAAATAAAATAAACATAGGAATATTTACGTATACAAAGTAAAATCAAGCTGCACTGTTCTTTATTACTTGACATACACCACTGTGTACGTTTAAGTTATACCGTGTAATGAGTTGACAAACATATACTGTGAAATGATTACCAAAGGCTTACTTAATATTCATCATCTCATATATATTTTTTAAAAAGAAAAAAATTTTTTTTTTCCTTGTGAGAACTCTTAGGATATATCCTCTTAACTTTCAAATACTGTTGACTCTTGAACAACATAGGTTTGAACTGTGCAGGTCCACTTATATGCAGAATTTTTTCAATAAATATGTACTATAGCCCTACAAAATCCAATTTTGGCTGAATTTGTACTTGTGGAACTGATACACGAAGGGCTGATATAACGTTTGAAGTGCGCTTTTGATTGCATGTGGGGTCAGCACCCTAACCTCAAGCTGTTACAGCAGTGTTAACTGTAGTCACTGTGTTGTACATTGCATCCCCTGCACTTATAACTGAAAATTTGTACCTTTTGACCACCTTTGTCCAATTCTTCCACCTCATATCTCTTTTTCTATGAGTTTGGTTTAATAATGTTCTTTAATCAGCTTACTTCATACTAGTTTGTTGTACACTGCTTTCTAGATCCTCCAATATAAATCTATCTCACTCTTTTTATCTGCCTGTTTTTGACTCTTCATTTTATTTTTTAAAATCTTTGATTTTTTTTGGCTGTGTCATGAAGCATGTGGGATGTTAGTTCCTTCATCAGGGGTGGAAACTGTGCCCACTGCAGTGGAAGCAAGGAGTCTTAACTCCTGCCTGCCAGGGAAGTCCCTGTATCCATATTTTAAATACTTCCTCTAAATGTTGGACAATCCTTGCTTATATGCTCATCCTTAAAAGCAGCATGCCAAAAGCTACCTTTAAATTCTGTTTAAATTCTTCAACTTTGGTGAAGCATACATTTGGATCCCAAGGGAGAGGAAATTCGTGTGGAGCAAGAGATAAGGTGGAACTCTCATGAAATGATTAAAAGCTTGCATTTTTAAAATGAAAATGGCCATCAAATGAAAAGAAAAACTAAAGAACCACTTAACCTTGGCAATGAAGATGTACAGAGAACATCAATAATTCTTGATGAAACGTGACTTAGAAGAAAGCCAGGAGCTTGAACAAATATTTCTTTATCTATGAACTTGAAAATCTATCCTAATGTAAATAATGTCAAGAGTCAACAATCCAATGTTAATCAAAGTATGAAGTGGTGCATACCCTCTTAGAAAAGTTACTGCTGAGGAAAAACATTTTTTTAGTAAATTTCTCATTACATTCAAACTTTAAAAATCATAATTGAAAGAATCCTGAAATACATGTTCCAAACTTCTCGGCCTGCCTTTTAGTTTTCTTTAATGATGCTTTTTAATTTTTAAAACTTAAAAAAATTTTATTTTTTATTTTTGGCGTGTTGTGCTGGTGCTGCACAGGCTTTTCTCTAGTTGCAGCAAGCGGGGGCTACTCTCTAGCTGTGGTGCACAGGCTTCTCACTGCAGCGGCCTCTCCTGTTGTGAGGCACGGTCTCTAGGCTTCAGTACTTGTGACTCGTGGGCTCAGCAGTGGCAGCGTCTGGGCTCCAGAGCACAGGCTCAGCAGTCGCGGTGCACGGGTATATGGGATCTTCCCAAATCAGTTATCAAACTGGTGTCTCTTGTATTGGCTGGTGGATTCTTTACCACTGAGCCACCAGGGAAGCCCCTTTAATGTTGCTTTTGACAAGCACTTTTTTTGAATTTAAGGAAGTCTTAAAATCAGTTGGTGATTTGTATAACCCAAGATATCCTGCCCATCCCAAGGTCACAAAGATGTATAAAAATATTTTAAAAATTTACCTATTTGTACAAGTGGCTCTGTTCTCTTAGTGAAGCTGATGCATGTACTACTCCATTGCTGTTCTTTCAAACTTATTGAAATCTGAATTTTTAACTTTTCCCCAATATACAATATTATGAATACCATGAACAGAGAGCTGTGTCTCCATTTTCTTATAACTTCTCACAGTATCTAACAGAGTGTCTTGATTACAGTAAGCACCTGATGTATTTGGGGAGAAAATATAAGCAAGGAGTCGAAGATTATAAAAATTTAGAATAGGGGATATGTTAAACTTTAAGACAGTGGAAGATTGCTAAATAATTTAAAAAGTGAAAGTTGCTCAGTTGTGTCTGACTTTGCCACCCCATGGACTGTCCAGGGAATTCTCCAGGCCAGAATACCGGAGTGGGCAGCCTTTCCCTTCTTCAGGCAATCTTCCCAATCCATGGATCAAACTCAGGTCTCCTGAATTAGAGGCGGATTCTTTACCAGTTGAGTCACAAGGGAAGCCCAAGAATACTGGAGTGGGTAGCCTATCCCTTCTTCAGCGGATATTCCCAACCCAGGAATCAGACTGGGGTCTCCTGCAGTGCAGGAGAATTCTTTTACCAACTGAGTTATCAGGGAAGCCAGGCTGCTTTCAAAAAGCTTTTTCATATTTTGTTAAAATTTATTGAATTTCACTATAGGAAAATGTATAAAAAGTTTTTTTTTAAGTATTCTGAAGGAAGTGACAAAAAGAAAAAAAAAAAAACTCAGTGGTTTTACTCGGAATTCATTATCTGAAAGTAAACTGCTATCGTGAATTCATTATTATGAATTCCTTTTGTGGTAGAGCAACAAAATGACTACATTATCTCAGAGTCTAAGTAAAAGCATATGCAACAACCACAATTTCAGCTGTTCTTCAAAAAGATATTTGCAAATCTTAAAACACATATTGTTAAACTCTTCCTTTACCAGCTCATCCTCTTTCATCTTCACTGGTCACTGGACAGCAAGTGACTATAGCCCCTATTTAGATTCTCTCAGCAGTAAATCTCAAGACAAGTATTCATTTAGTTGGTAACTTCTTTTTAAAGTGTCTTGCTCACTTTTTGTTAAATATTACTTGGACTCTTCACATAAGTTTAACGTATCATTTCATTGTTTCTTTATATTTTTATATAGTTTGTGCCAGTGCAGAAGAAATGTAATTTATTTTATATACACTGTACAATACTCCTTAATGAGCAAAAATACATCCACTAATGAATCTTTAATCATTAAACATGAAATGCATGTTTATGAAATACATGATTGGTTGTTGTATGGATGCAGGAAAATCATAGATAGCTGCAAGAACCGGTTACAATTACCAGACCGGTTAGGAATGTCTTATTCTACCATCTCAATAAAGCAATTTTAACATATTTAAATCAAATCATTGTACCGCATGCCTAAAACTTATACAGTGATGTATGCAAACTATTTTTTAATACAACAGGAAAAAATATTTCAATTTTCATTTTGAAAATTCACCAACACATTTTCAGGAACAGATTATATTTGGATAATGAAGGAAATCTGTATTTTAATTATTATTTTAAAGCATCTTATACATATGGTTAGCAATGGTTTTGAAATGAAACCAGAATACTATCAGTTTTAATGATGAGTATATCTACTACACACACACACACACACACACACACACACACACACACACACACACACACACACACACACACACACACACACACACACACACACACACACTCCTCCCACCTTAACCGTACCTGAAGTCCCAGGAGTTCATCAATTGAAGTCTCTGGTTCAGCAGGGTTGCTATCTGTTTGCTTAGGTACTTGAGCAATACTATTGTCACTGTAATACACAAAGGAAAACTTTTATCATAGTTCTCAAGTAGGCAAAAACAAGTAGGTATTTTAAACACAAATATTTTACCTAGTCAAAAATTTATTAATGTTTTCTGCAAGCTTTTCTTGAAGAGACTTGTTGCTTAGTATCTTTTCTCGTGCATTTTCAATAACCATTTGCTGAAAAAGAAATCAGTATTAGCAAAAGCACAGGATAGAGTATTATGTTATTTGTTTAAAAAGAATCAATGGAAGCTGGATAGTTTTAATAAATCTAGGTAGAAACTCAAAAGTTATGGTGGTGCCTTCCATAGTAACACCAGAACTACATTAACCACTTAGAAGTATTTTCACAGATCCTTCATCAACTTCTTTTTCACTTTGGAACGACACAGTTCCAAACCTTTTACCTTTTCATACAAGGTTTTAAGTAAGCTGACTCTATTCTGGGAAAATGTCCTATTATATTGCATAATCCAGCAACAGCAATGTATTTACAGTTTCTTAAACATACTTCTGTTTCTCACTTGGTGCATTTGCATGAGTTAGCTATTCTGACTGAACTGTTTCTTACTGGTAAATATCCCTACAGTCTGTTGCTGTTCTTCAGTCCCTGAAGTTGTGTACAACTCTTTGCGCCACCAAGGACTGCAGCATGCCAGGCTTCCTGGCCTTCACTGTCTCCTGATAGTGAAGTTTGCTCAGATTCATGTCCATCAAGTTGGTGAGGCCATCTAATCATCTCATCCTCTACCACCTCTTCTCTTTTTGTCTTCCATCTTTCCCAGCATCAGGGTCTTTTCTAATGAGTTGCCTCTTGACATCAGACGGCCAAAGTATTGAAGTTTCAGCTTCAGCATCAGTCCTTTCAATAAATATTCAGGGTTGATTTCCTTTAGGATTGACAAGTGTGATCTCCCTGCAATCCAAGGGACTCTCAAGAGTCTTCAACACCACAATTCGAAAGCATCAGTTCTTTGGCGCTCAGCCTTCTATATGGCCCAACACTCACATTCATTTGTACATGACTACTGGAAAAACCATAGCTTTGAATATACAGACCTTTGCATCTGTTTTTTAACATGCTGTGTAGGCATGTCACAGCTTTCCTTCCAAGGAGCAAGTGTCTTTTAATTTCATGGCTGCAGTCACCATCTACAGTGATTTTGGAGCCCAAGAAAATAAAACCTGTCACTCTTTCCACTTTTCCACCTTCATTTTGCCATGAAGTCATGGGCTGTACGCCATGATCTTAGTTTTTGAATGTTGAGTTTTAAGCCAGCTTTTTCACTCTTCTTTCACCTTCATCAAGAGGCACTTCAGTTTCTCTTCACTGTCTGCCATTAAAAGTGGTATCATCTGCATATCTGTGGTTATTGATATTTCTCCCGGCAATCTTGATTCCAGCTTAAGATTCATCCAGTTTGGCATTTCGCATGATGTACTTTGCACACAAGCTAAATAAGCAGGGTGACAATATATAGCCTTATTGTACTCCATCTCCAATTTCGAACCAGTCTGTTGTTCCATGTCCAGTTCTAACTGTTGCTTCTTGACCTGCATACAGAATTCTCAGGAAGCAGGTAACATAGTCTGGCATCCCTATTTCTTAAGAATTTCCCCCAGTTTGTTTGTGACCCTTACAGTCAAAGGCTTTCACATAGTCAATGAAACAGTAGTCGATGTTTTTTTGGAATTCCCTTGCTTTTTCTATGATCCAACAAATGCTGGCAATTTGATCTCTGGTTCTGCTGCCTTTTCTAAATCCAGCTTTTACATCAGCAAGTTCTCAGTTCACATACTGCTCAAGTCTAGTGTGAAGGATTTTAAACATAACCTTGCTAGCATGTGAAATGAGTGCAATTCTATGGTAGTTTGAACATTCTTTGGCATTGCCCTTCTTTGGGATTGGAATGAAAACTGACCTTTTCTAGTCCGATGGCCACTTTTGACTTTTCCAAGTTTGCTGACATATTGTGTGTAGCACTTTAACAGCATCATCTTTTAGGATTTGAAATAGCTCAGCTGGAATTCCATCACTTCCACTAGCCATGCTCTTAGTAATGCTTCCTAAGGCCCACTTAACTTCACACCCCAGGATGTCTGGCTCTAGGTGAGTGACCACACCACTGGGGTCATCTGACTCATTAAGACTTTTTCTGTATAGCTCTTCTGTGTGTTCCTGCCAGCTGTACTTAATCTCTATTGCTTCTGTTAGGTCCTTACCATATTTTGTCCTTTATTGTGCCCATCTTTGAATGAAATGTTCCCGTGATGTCTTCAATTTTCTTGAACAGATTTCTAGTCCTTCCCATTCTATTGTTTTCCTCCATTTCTTTTGCCTTGTACACTGAAGGCTTTCTTCTCTCTCTTTGCTATTCTCTGTAATACTGCATGCAGTTGGGTGTATCTTTCACTTTCTTCATTGTCTTCCACTTCTTTTTTCGCAGCTATTTGTAAAGCCTCCTCAACAACCACTCTGCCTTCTTGCATTTCTTTTTCTTTGGGATGGTTTTGGTCACCACCTCCTGCATAATGTTATGAACCTCTGTCTATAGTTCTTCAGGATGTCTGTCTCCCAGATCTAATTCCTTAATGTATTTGTCACCTCCACTGTATATTCATAAGGAATTTGATTTAGGTCATACCTGAATGGCTTAGTGGTTTCCCCCACTTTCAATTTAAGCCTGAATTTTGCTATAAGGAGCTGATGATCTCAGCCAGTCAGCTCCTGGTCTTGTTTCTGCTGACTGTATAGAGCTTCTCCATTTCTGGCTACAAAGAATATTATTATCTGATTTCGGTATTGACCATCTGGAGATGTCCAGGTGTAGAGTTTTCTCTTGTGCTCTTGGGAGACAGTGTTTGCTATGACCAGTGTGTTCTCTTGACAAAACTATTATCCTTTGCCCTGCTTCATTTTGTACTCAAAGGCCAAACTTGCTGTTACTCTAGGTATCTCTTAACTTCCTACTTTTTCACTCCAATCCACTATGATGAAAATGATATCTTTTTTTGGTGTTAGTTCTAGGAGGTCTTATAAATCTTCATAGAACCAGTCAACTTCAGCATCTTTGGCATCAGTGGTTGGGGTATAGACTTGGATAACTGTGATATTAAATGGTTTGCCTTGGAAACGAACCAAGATCATTCTGTTATTTTTGAAAATGCACCCAAGCACTGCACTTTGGACTTTTTTGTTGACTTTGAGGGCTAATCCATTTCTCCAAGGGATTCTTGCCCACAGTTATAGATAAAACGGTCATTTGAATTAAATTTGCCCATTCCCATCCATTTTAGTTCACTGATTCCTAAGATGTCAATGCTCACTTTTGTCATTTCCCACTTGACCACATCCAATTTTTTTTGATTTACGGACGTAACATTCCAGGTTCCTATGCAATATTGTTTTTTACAGCATTGGACTTTACATTCACCACCAGGCACATCTATAACTGAGCACTGTTCCTGCTCTGGCCCAGCCTCTTCACTCTTTCTGGAGTTATTAGTAATTGCCCTCCATTCTTCCCTAGTAAGATACTGGACACCTTCCAAAATGGGGAGCTCATCTTCTCTTTTTGCCCTTTTATACTGTTCATGTGGTTCTTGTGTTAATAATATAATACTGAGAGGTTTGCCATCCCTGCCCCCACCCCGCCAGTGGACCACAGTCCACAGTTTTGTACTTACAGTCTATCCCAAAGCAATTCTACGGCAGTTTTTTTGTGTCACATCATGTGGCTTGCTGGATCTGTTTCCTGAGCAGGGATTGGACCCCTGCAGTGGTGTGGAGTCCTAAACACTGGGCTGATAGGGAATTCCCTCTACTGCAGTCTTACAGAAATACTACATTTTACACAAACACACACACACACACTATATATATATATAAATTGTATACATATGAATAGTTATAAACTCAGGAATATCTTAAGTTGCAAAGTTTGGGAAGGTCACTTACTTTTTCTACTACAAATGCATTTGGATCCTGCAAATTTCGTACTGTTGAATGAGGCCCAGACTTCCTTTGAGATTCACTGAAACACATTTTAAAAGCTTATCTTTTAACTAGTATGAATAATCCAATGATCATTACATATAAAGACAAACCTTAATCATGCTGGAAAAGATATTTTCTCTATTTGTGGTAGGAACAAAGGGCAGTAGAGTTGAAAAGCATCAACAGTCTTGAATTGAGAAATGAATTTGAGACCTAGCTTTATTACTTATTAACTATATGGTCTCTACCAGGTACCCTCTGACCTACTTTATAATGGGATAAAATTAAAGCTTTACAGGGTTAATGAAAGAATTCAATAAACATAAAGTATATGTAAAGACTTTATAAAAAGGTCAAAGTTCTTATAAATGTTAGATATTGTTACAGTACTTTTATTATTTCATGTGGTTAAGTGAGAAATCTTGCCAAAGAGGCTGAGGTCAGCCTTGAATGAAAGACAACCAACAGTAAAAATTCCAACAAAAATACCCAGGGCATGGCAATTGAGAAAACAGCAAAAACATTTAAACTGTTATCTCTCTTTTCTGAAATATTCTTCAAACAAAGACACCTGGGCTAAATAGGACAGAAAAAATACTTCTCAGAGAATGTCTGAGAAGATTTTTAATTATCAGTTTAGGAGTTTAAATATGTGTTTATACACCCTAAAGTATGCTGATAAAAAATGATTATTTCCAAAAATCTGAGTTAACATCAATTTTAATATGTTTTTCTATACTACTACAGAAAAAACACTTATAATGAAACACATTTCTAGATTATTGATTTCTGAAACAATCTGATTTCAGGGAGGTTATAAAGAAAAAAAAAAAGGCTTTGAAACAGCTGTAATAGCAGAGTCCCAAGTACTTATGCACTTCCGTTCCTTTATTCACACTGTGAGCACCCTTGTATCACGTCTTTTCAGAAGGCATTACCTTTTGCGTCTACCAGGGGACAGTAAACTGGCATGGCTTCTCCTTTCCTGAGGACCAGTATTATTAGTCAAAGCCTCTCCAGCTGTATTTCAAGAGAACAAAACAGTAAGTCAAGGAAACAGAATAGTTTTTTAAAACTTGAATTAACGGAATAAAAATAGCACTACATAGTGATTATTTCAAATTCAGTTGGTATATATTGAGTGCCTACTATGTGCAAGGCACTACAGAAGATACTGTGTGTGTTAGTTGCTCAGTTGTGTCCAGCTCTTTGCAACCCATGGACTGTAGCCTGCCAGGCTCCTCTGTCCATGGAATTCTCCAGGCAAGAATCCTGGAGTGGGTTGCCATTACCTTCTCCAACAAAAGATATTAAGATACATAAAATATAGTCCCCATGACTTAAAGGTTTTACAATAAAATACAAAGTAGAGTATATAGAATAGTTTCAACAAAAAATATCATGGCAGAACAAATGAACTGTAAGACGTATAAACTAAATATACTGGGTAAGTGTTTTTACCCAGAGGTGTTGAAGAGATTGGAGAAAAGATGGAAATAAGGGAGAATGCAATGATTGTCAATACATTTTACCTGCACAAAGAGAAAAAAGACTGGTCTAAGAATGGAGAGAGGTGACACCTCAGTTCTAATCCCAGCTCTGTTATTAACTAGCCTTTTGCTCCTAAATATCATGTGTTTTTAATATTATCAAGTATGTAACAAACAAGAAGTACTAGATGACCTCTAAGTTTATCCTTAGTTCTAAGATTCAGCCAGGAATACACAGGATTTTCAACATGTAGAGATGGAGGTTAATCAGAAAAACATTCCTCATTTCAGTAGGACAGATTATTATGACCAAAGAGTTGAACAAAGTGTTCAAATATAATGTGCATTCCTTTTAAAAGCAAATAAGAGTTTTTTTTTTTCAATTAATGCAGATAAGTGAGAACTAGAAGAGAGTTCAAGGCTGGACGTCAGTACAGATAAAAGAATCCCAGATTAACATGTCTCACAGATTTAATAATATGTTTATTTAATGGCAAATTGAACGAGTGAGCACACACATATTACCTAAATTCACCCACTTCTAGCCTCTTGTCTACTTTCTGCTATACTTTATACCATGAATTGGAGAAGGACATGGCAACTCACTTCAGTACTCTTGCCTGGAAAATCCCATGGACAGAGAAGCCTGGTAGGCTGCAGTCCATGGGGTCGCTAAGAGTCGGACATGACTGAGCGCCTTCCCTTTCATGCATTGGAGAAGGAAATGGCAGCCCACTCCAGTGTTCTTGCCTGGAGAATCCCAGGGACGGAGAAGCCTGGTAGGCTGCCATCTATGGGGTCGCACAGAGTTGGACACGACTGAAGTGACTTAGCAGCAGCAGCATACCATGAATATAAAGATATTATCATATCATCTCATTCACACAATTTAATTAAAACAAAATTCAAAAGCACAAAATGTAAACTTACTGGTCATAGTGTCTTGTGACTGTGAATGGTTGACCACTACAAAATCTGACCTCAAAGGAGCTGATATTTGGCCAGTTGGCCTAATAACTTGCGTAGCTGTCAAAGGAGAATTGGTAAATTGTCCTAAAAGATACGGTAAAGGCTCTGAACTGACAGGAGCTGCTTGAGATGCAAGCCTTCTCTGCCGTTTGATTTCTGCAATCCCATTTCTTGTTCGGGCTGAAACACAGGAGCATTTAAAAAATTAACTCAATGTCAGAGTAGTTTGGAAATTTTAAGATGTCTATACAATATATGTTCTACTACATATTTAACAGTGAACTTAAAAAACAGCCCCTAGAATTATCACCTATTTATGTGATAATTTCACTAGAGAAACTAAAATTGAGTACACCGAAATTTTTAAAATCCAAGAATACATTTCTTTTGTAATAATTAAAACTGGTAACATCTCCACAATCAGGAAACAAATTTATGGAATGAGAATTAAAAGGTGTGAATACATGAGAGCCAATGAGAAAAATAAGATATATTTAAAATGCAGTTTTACAATAAATGAAAATATTTCCTAATATGATAATGGTACTTAGAAAAGCAGTAGTTTAAACAAAATGTAAATGCAGCTCACATGTATTGTTAACAGAAACGCTCATCGGACGTTAAATTTGAGTTTAAAGTAATTCTGAACATTATTTACAGTTTAAAGTTGAATACCAACCTCTCTGATTGGCAGCAAACCCTGGGGAACTTTGCATGCTCCTAATAAACAAAAGTAGTGACATTAAAAAATTTCTGTTGCCAAGATACATTCTGATTTAGTTACAGTCAGACCTGAAGTAAATTATGAGTTAAAAGGCAAGAAATCTGTCTCAGATAAAAAGATAAGCACTTTTTTTCTGGGTAACCAAATATTATCTGCTTTAGGAAAAAAACAGTGGCATATAAGAATGCAAACATGCATAATTTTAATAATAAAGTTTCTATCCAATGCAATAAGCAAGAGCTTTGAAATCCCACTAAGAATACAATTTGCCTTGAATTTAGGAACTCAATATATTTAAGAA
Organism: Cervus canadensis; assembly: GCF_019320065.1. Classification (NCBI taxonomy): domain Eukaryota; kingdom Metazoa; phylum Chordata; class Mammalia; order Artiodactyla; family Cervidae; genus Cervus; species Cervus canadensis. The sequence continues at coordinate 15,433,180 of NC_057396.1, forward strand.
AGCTATATATAATATTACAATTATATACAATTGATATACAACTATCAATTATCTTTTATAACTATAGAAATGCCTTCCCAGAGAAATTCTGATTTTACATATATCTGCATACATAAATACTTCAGAATCCAAGTTGATTTCAAAAGAGATCCTGCTTTCATCAAATTTATGACTATGACATTGTCTCACCAAACTTCTAGAGAAGGAACAATGCAAACAGGTAAGAAAATTCACAATATCAACTGACTCTCCTTTTCCCATGAACTGGTTACCCATGTATTTTGTCAACAATCAGATACTGTGCCACTGTCCTCGGAAATCTGTCAAATTAGTCTCTGCCAACAAGAGCCACAAAACTTACTGAATCAAATAAGCATTTTTAACAGCACACAAACTAACCTTGGAGAACATCTGGCTAGGAGGTTTCTTTTTTTATGTAATACCTTGTCAATAAAGCGTTGCAGTAACTTATAAATATCCCATAGGTGTTAAGTTGTGAATGTCTTTGAAGATTGTTTGCAAGGGAATGAAAGAGGAAAGGGAAGTCAGGAAAGGGGAATAAAAGTAAGACTACCAAATAAAATGTAGTACAGAGTCACACAAAAAGCATTTGGAGCCATTCTAGCAGTTTAAGCTGAGGAAGGAAACGAGGCCCCTGCTGAAGTGAGGTATTTACTTGTAGCTCTGGGAGAAAGTGTAAGAAAGGGACGGTTTTCATACTAGACTCAAGTTGAATAAGATATGTTATAAAATTGATACCTATTCTAAAGATAGTGAGACTAGCATTCCAAGGCCATGACATAGTAAAATTCTAAAAAAAGAAGATTCCAGAAGTGTTATTATTCGGGTTTGTTCCTTTATAAGGGAAGAACAAAGGAGGCATGGATCACACATATCAATTTTCTGCAGGTATGATGAAGATGCAACTGTATGAGGGAAGTCACATGGGGCCTGAGTTAGTAGATTTGTATCCACCAAGACTGGGACTAGATTTGTATTCAGCCAGAGATATGCCTCTAAATTGTTATGGGAACCTGGGAATATCATTAATTTCCTCACTTCTAAATATTTTGTTAAAGTACACAATTTATTTAAAATTATCTAATCAAAGACAAATATCAATAACCTCTAGCATAATTTCAAAATTAGATCAGTGTTAAATAAATGCACAGTGTGGGTCATAAGATTTAAAGTGAAGTTATTCTTAATTGTGCTTGCATTCCAAAATTATTATGCACATTCTGATAAGCTGATTGGATAAGCCTTTTATTACCTGATCTGAGAAAGTGTATGGTCTAACTTCTTCCACAGAGATGACATAATTGCTGGGACATCATTTGATGTTTCTAAATCATAAGAGGAAATGTTTCATAAAAAATCCATCATTTAATTTGAACAGACACAGAAAATCAATAAAGAAAACTTTTCTCTCAGCTGCTGACATTATGTTGGGAACTGAGAAATAAGCCTATTTTGTAAAGACCTGTAAAGCTATCATGATGTTGCTTTTTTTGCTCAAGTCACTGAGAATCAGATACAATATGAGGGAAAAGGAAACTTGTGAAAACTATGAAGTTTTTTTTAGATCAATCATCTTGTATTTTCTTTGAATTAAAAGACAAACTATTTTAAATCTTTGTTCTACTTATGCGATATTTGAAAGTCAAAATAATTTGATTTATAAATTTATACAAACTCATGTAAATATGGAAATTAGTTTTCTATATCCAATGTTTTCAGGTCCAAATCACTGTGATTTCTCAGCATCTCCTTAGTTACTCTAATTAGAATTACAGATAAAATTCTGGAGGACTAATTAGTCTTTTCAGGATGTGTTCTAAAGCCATACTGATAGGAAATTCAAGGTATTTATATTCTTTACTATATACTTCTAAAAAGCTCAAATAAGAGAAAGTTACCAACATAAAAGTGGGATATAAACCTTTGTACTGCAATAACATATTGTTTCTGAGGTCATTTACACTCTAAATACTCCTGTAAGATAGTTAAGATAGTCTGGGAAAAGAAAACCTTGGTAGAATGACCAAATAACCTACTGAAGAGAAAGAAATGAAATTCACACTTTGAAATTCTAGGCTTATTACTTTTTACCGTTTCTAGTTTTGTGATCTTAGAAAAGTTATCTGGCTTCTCTAATCCTTAGTTTTCTGACACTTAAGGTCTAGTGAGCTTCCCTGGTGGTCCAGTGGTTAAGCATCTACCGTGCAATGCAGGGACCTTGGGGAGGATCCCTGCAGGGGGAACTAAGATCCCACATGCTGTGGAGCAACTAAGCCTATGCACGTCAACTACTGAGCCTGCAGGCTCTGGAGGCCCTGCACCACGACTAGGGAACTCCAGAGTCCACGCGCCACAAGCGGAGAGTTCCGTGTATTGCAGCAAAGACCCCTTCTGCTGCAACGAAGGCTTGATGCAGTCAAGTAATGAATAAATTAATAGATCGAAACAATCAATACCTCTCATTGGATTATTTTAAGGACTGAAATAAAACCTCTGAAAGCACCCAGCACAATGCTGCAATAAACAGTACTCAATAAATGTGAAGCTTACATTGTAAAATGTTATCATTTGTACTAATTAATTCTTTACTGCTGAACCTTTTCTTAATATGTTGCAAACTACGGAAATAACGAATATGAGAGAATAAATTTAACTTTCCTCTTCAAGACACTAATTTAGGAAAGTGTTATATTTATCACTCAATATAAACAGATTTTAATTGGCTATCTCCCAGTGAATTTTTACAATTATTTCAAAATTTAAAAAATCACTAATTAAAACAATTATAAATGCTGTACAAAACTGACCAAAAAAAAAAAAAAATCCCTGAACCTGAATTCTTACCTTTTGCTTTCATAGCTACATATTCATTCAAAATTGTTGTCAAATTTTTTCCAAATAAAGACTGAAAAGAAAAAGATCAAGCATTACCAAAACCATATAATACTACCAATAATTTCCCACTGTGAAATATTTCACCATAAAAGTTACTAAAAGATATAGATTAAAAATTAGTCGATAAAGAAATGGTAAAGAGTAGGTCATCAAAGGACTTCCTCGGTGGCTTAGATGGTAAAGAACCTGCCTGCAATGTGGGAGACCTGCGTTTGATTCCTGGGTTCGGAAGAACCCCTGGAGAAGGAAATGGCAACCCACTCCAGTGTTGTTACCTGGAGAATCCCCATGGACAGAGGAGCCTGGAGGACTACAGTCCACAGCGTTGCAAAGAGACACAACTGAGTAACTAAGCAAAGCACAGGTCATCAAAAATGAAAACAGTCACTCCTCAGGGACTGAATCTTCTCTGGGTAAAGAACCTTGTCTATGTGAATAAGATATTGTGACTATGTTTCTTTAGCTGCTGCTGCCAAGTCGCTTCAGTGTCTGACTGTGCGACCCCATAGACGGCAGCCCACCAGGCTCCCCCGTCCCTGGGATTCTCCAGGCAAGAACACTGGAGTGGGTTGCCATTTCCTTCTCCAATGCATGAAAGTGAAAAGTGAAAGTGAAGTCACTCAGTCATGTCAGACTCTTAGCGACCCCATGGACTGCAGCCTACCAGGCTCTGCCATCCATGGGATTTTCCAGGCAAGAGTACTGGAGTGGGTTGCCATTGCCTTCTCCGATGTTTCTTTAGCTAAGACAGTACGATAGCAGGAATGCAGTTTTCAGTTTGGGAGGTAGGGATCCAGTCACACAAATAAGGACCTACTCCTTCCTGCCCTTTTAATGCCAAATGCCATCTGCCAAAGAACAAAGCAAAACAACTGAGTGTAAGAGATATCCTTTCCAAGGATCAGTACCTTTTCTATTTTCACTTCTATCATCTCATAAAGTCACCCCATCCCCCCCCACTTTTATATCAATAATAAGGGGCAGGTTTTAATTGACTCAAGTTTGAGGTCATATAAGAACAGGGAAGAGCAAGGATTTTTTAGAACAGTTTTGGATTGAGGTTCTACATTTACTGTATGTGTGAAAATTACCCAGATATTCTAAGGCTTACTTTCATATATAAAAACAGACACATGACTTTTTAATACAATTTTTTTTTGTGGTGAAGACTGAGGATATATGTAACATATCTAAGACAATGTCTAACACATAGTAGCTAATTATTTTTCTTTCCTCTACCGAACTTTCATTGCAGATTCCTATTTTATTCTTCTGTATTATTAAAAAATTATTTTATATTGGAATATAGTTGATTAACAATGTTGTGCTAGTTTCAGATGTAAAATGATTCAGTTAAACATATACATGTAACTAACTATTCTTTTACAAATTCTTTTCCCATTTAGGTTATTAAAGAATATTGAACCAGAGTTTCCTGTGCTATATAGTTCCTTGTTGATAATCTATTTTAACTATAGCAATGTGCACATGTCAACCCAAAAGTCCCAATCTATCCCTCCTCCCCACCTTCCCCCTTGGTAACCATAAATTTGTTCTCTAAGACTGTGAGTCTGTTTCTGTTTTATAAGTTCACTTGTATCATTTTCTTTAGTTTCCACATATTAAGTGATATCATATACCTGTTTTTCTAACTTACTTCACTTAGCATGGTAATCTTCAGGTCCATCCACAATGCTGCAAATGCCATTATTTCATTCATTTTAATGGCTGAATAATATTCCATAGTATATATGTACATTTTATTTACCCATCCATGTGTTGATGAACATTTAAGTTGCTTCTATGTCTTGACTACTGCAAACAGTGCTTTGCAAAACATGTGATGCACCTATCCTTTTGAACCAGGTTTTTCTCCAGATACATGGTCAGGAGTGAGTTTGCTGGATGGTAGCTTTATTTTTAGCTTTTTTAAGCTCTGTTTTTTAGTTTTTCTCCATAGTTGCTGTACCAATTTATATCCCCATCAACACTATAGGTGGGTTCCCTTTTCTTCATACCTTTTCCAGCATTTGCTTGTAGATTTTTTGATGATGGCTAGTTTGAGGTGATATCTCATTGTAGTATTGACCTGCATTTTGTGATAATTAGCAACGTTGAGCATGTTTTCATGTGCCTCTTAGCCATCTTGCATGTCTTCTTTGGACAAATGTCTGTTTAGATCTTCTGCCCATGTTTAGATTTAGCTGTATTATTTATTGACTGCATGAACTATTTGTAAATTCTGGAGGTTAATCTGTTATCAGTTGCATCGTTTTCAAATATTTTCTTCCATTCTGGGGTTGCCTTTTCATTTTGCTTATGGTTTCCTTTGCTATGCAAAAAGCTTTTGAGTTTAAGTAGGTCTCATTTTTTAAATGATTGTTTTATTTCCATTACTCTAGGAGATGGATCCAAAACAGAATTGCTGCAACTTATGTCAAAGAGTGTTTTGCCAATGTTATCCTCTGGGAGTTTTATAGTATCTGGTGTTACATTTAGGTCTTTAATCCAGTTTATTTTTGTATATGGTGTCAGACACTGTCTAATTTCAACCCTTTACATGTAGCTGTCCAGTTTTCCCAGCACATTTATTGAAGAGATTCTCTTTTCTCCATTGTATGGTCTTGCCTCCTGTGTCATAGATTAATTGACCATTAATTGACCACAGGGTTTATTTCTGGGCTTTCAATCCCGTTCCATTGAGTTATATTTCCGTTTCTGTGCCAGTACCATACTCTTTTGATGACTCTAGATGTGTAACAGAGTCAGGAAGCCTGATTTCTCCAGCTCTGTTTTCCTTTCTCAAGACTGCTAAGCTGTATTCAGGGTCTTTTGTGTCTCCATAAAATTTAAAAAATTTTTGTTCCAGTTCTGTGAAAATGCTATTGGTGGGACTTCCTTGGTGGTCCAGTGGTTAAGACTCCACACTTTCAATACAGGGGATATGGGTTTGATACCTAAATTTCGGAAGTAAGATCCCATATGTCCCAGAGAGAAAAAAAAAAGCCACTGGTAATCTGATAGGGACTGCATCGAATCTACACATTATATTGGGTAGTACAGTCATTTTGACAATACTCGTTCCTCCAATCCAAGAACGTGGCGTATCTTTCCATCTGTTTGTGTCTTCTCTTTCTTTCATCAGCAGCTTATTGCTTTCAGAGTACAGGTCTTTTGCCTTTGTAGGTAGGTTTACTCCCAGGTATTTTATTATTTTTTTTGATGCAATGGTAAATGGGATTGTTTCTTTTTCTGATCTTTCATTATTAGTATATAGAAATGCAACAGATTTCTGTGTATTAATTTTGTACCCTGCACCTTTACCAAATTCACTGATGAGCTCTAGTAGTTTTCTGGTAGCATCTTTAATATTTTCTATGTACAGGATCATGCCATCTGCAAACAGTGATGATTTTACTTCTTTTCCAATTTAGATTCATTTCTTCTCTGACTGCTGTGCATAGACCTTCCAAAACTATGTTCAATAAAAGTGGTGAGTGAACATCCTTGTCTTTTTCTTGATATTAGAGAAAATGCTTCCAGTTTTTCACCATTGAGTATGTTAGCTGTGGGTTTATTGTATATGCCTTTATTAGGTTGAGATAGGTTCTCTCTATGCCTGCTTTTTGGAGAGTTTTCGTCATATTAATAAATGGGTGTTGAATTTCATAAAAGCTTTTTCTATATCTATTGAGATGATCATATAGTCTTTAATTCTTCAATTTTGCTGACATGGTGTATCACACTGATTGATTTGTGGATACTGAAAAATCTTTACATTCCTGGGATAAATCCCACTTGACCATGGTGTATGATCCTTTTACTGTATTGCTGGATTTGGTTTGTTAGCATTTTGTTGAGAATTTTTGCATCTGTGTTCATCAATGATATCGGTGTGTAATTTTTCCTTTTTGCGGTATCCTTATCTGGTTTTGGTATCTGGGTCATGGTAGCCTCACAGAATGAGTATGAGAATGTTCCTTCCTCTGTGATTTTCCTGGAATAGTTTCAGAAGGATAGGTGTTAACTCTTCTCTGCGTGTTTGATAGAATTTGGCTGTGAAGCCACCTTGTCCTGGACCTTTGTGTTTTAGTCAGTTTCAATTTCAGTTCTTGTGACTGGTCTGTTCATATTTTCCATTTCCTCCTGGTTTCAGTCTTAGGAGATTGTACCTTTCTGAGGATTTTCCCCTTTCTTTTAGGTTGTCCACTTTATTTGCATATAGTTGGTTGCAGTACAGTAGCTTCTGTTATTTAAAGTCTGAGAAGTTAAGGGATTGCCTAATACTAACCTAGACATTATAACTTGCTTTTAGTGCTAAAAAATAACTGAATGAATGCTATATAATGAATTATGTCCTCATAAACTCATACAGGGCTTCTCTGGTGGCTCAGAGGGTAAAGGATCTGCCTGCAATGGGAGACCCTGGTTTCATCCCCAGGTTAGAAAGATCCCCTGGAGAAGGGCATGGCAACCCACTCCAGTATTCTTGCCTGGAAAATTTCATGGACAGAGGAGCCTGGTGGGCTACAGACCATGGGACTACAAAGAGTCGGACATGACTGAGCGACTAACACACACAAACTCATGTGAGGTCACAGCAAGGAGGAGGTTGTCTTAAGCCAGAAAGACAGCCTTCACTAGGAACTGAAATAGGAGCACTTCATCTTGGTCTTCCCAGCCTCCAGAACCATGAGAAGTAAAGATCTGGGTGGCAGATTTGCTGGTAGTTACTAGGGTATCACTGCAGCTAGGCCCCTACAGCACATAGTGCTACACAAACACACACACAGGCTACTCCACATTATTTCTGAGTACATCTGTACATATATTAAGATAAACATTAATTTGTACTGATATGTCTGACTGTATAATATAACACCACAGGTCTCATGATATTTTCTGTTTTCTTTCTCACAGAGTGAGAAGCCTGGCCCCCACTATCTGTATTAACTTACTTGTTAACATCGCCTACTTAGAAGAACTGAGAAGAATTTTAAGATTCATTCATGGTATTACGTGAGTCAGCAGTGCTGCTTTTTACTGCTTAGTAAGAAGAACATACCAGTTTATTTACTCACTTGTTGAAAGACATCTTGGTTATTTTCAGTTTTTGACACCACAGATAAACAGTATGTTTTTGTGTGAATATAAGTTTTCCAATTCACTTGGATAAATATCTGGGTGTATGAATGCTAGGTCACATGGGACTCGGTTGTTTAACTTTAAAAACAACAGCCAAGCTGTTGGGCAAAGCAGGTGTATGATTTTGCAGCAATTTTAAAATTATTTTTTATACTAGCCCTTCTAACATGTATGTATCGGTATCTGCTTGGGGTAGTAATGGTCATTTTCCTAACAGCTTTTTATAGAGCAAAAATTTTTATAAAGCTGAATTTATCAAATTTTTATTTTACAGTCAGTACTTTTGCTATCATGTCTAAAAATTCATTACCAAAACCAAGACTGCACAAATTTTGTTCTATGTTTTTTTCTGGAAGTCTTATAGTTTTATGTTTTACATTTTTGATCTATCATCCAGACTGGTTAATTTTTTATGAGGTATGTGTAAAGGTTGTTTTTTTTTTTTCTTTTTTAAATCTGGTTGTCTAATTGTCCTATCACCATTTGTTGTTAAGATTATCCTTTTTCCAGTGAATTATCTGAACTTTTGTCAAAAATCACATTTGAAGTTTGTATTTTGTTTCACTGATCCAATGCCTAACCATTTCCTAATGCCATTCAATCTTGATTACTATTGCTGGTTAGTTAAGTCTTAAGATCAAGCAATGTGAGTCCTTGAACATATCCTTTTTAAGAACTGTCTGGCTTGTTTTTCCACAATACTACTTAAGTGGTACCCGTGCTCCTCCTCCAGGGGACCAGCACTGCTCATCAGCAAGCCAGCGACGGTACTGGCTGGGCCGCAGGCCCCTGCCCACCACCACACCCACAGCAGTTGCAACTCAACCACAGGGCAAGGTGCACACAGCCCACACAGTGGGTACCCTAGAGCACCTGGCTTTGGTGACAGGGGAATTGTACTACTGAGCCCACAAGACACCTTCTATATTAGGCCACTCTTTCAAGACCAGGAAACACAGTTTATACACCTAATAATAGAAACAAATACAGAAAGTTAGGCAAAATGAAGAGACAAAGAAGTACCTTTCAAAGAGACAAAACCTCAGAAAATGAACTAATTAACAAAACAGAGATTATCAATTCACCAGATAGAGAGTTTAACATAATAGTCAAAAAGATGCTCTCTGAACTCTGGAGAAGAATGGATGAACTCAAGGGAGAACTTCAACAAAGAGAAAATATAAGAACCAATAAAGACTGAAGATCACAGTAACTGGAGTGAAAAGAACATTACAGAGAATCGACAGACTAGAGAATGCCAAAGAATGGATCAGCAACCTGGAAGACAAAGTAGTGAAAATCACCCAATTAAAAATGAAAAGACTGAAGAAAATGAGGGTAGTTTAAAGGATTTCTGGGAAAACATCATGCACACTAATATTCTCATAACAGGGTTTCCAGAAGCAGAAGAGAGGAAGAAAAGAAAACCTATTTAAAGACAAAATGGCTGAATACTTGCCTAACTTATCAAAGGAAAAGCCATTCAAATACAGAAAGCATATACTCCCATACAAAATGAAATGAAAGAGACCCACACCAAGACACAGTATAATTGTCAAAAGTTAAACAGAGAATTTTAAAAGAATCAAGACAAAAACAACTCGTGACATACGAAGATGATCAGAGGATACTTCAGCAGAAAATTCATATGCCAGTTAAAGGAGAGATACGGTTTCCCAGACGTTCAAAAACCAAAGGAGTTCATCACCACTAAGCTGGCCTTAAGGAATGTTTAAAGGGACTTCCTTAAATGGAAAAGTAAAGGCCATAGCTAGAAATAAGAAAATTATTTAACAAAACAAAAACCTCACTGGTAAAGAAAAACACATATTAAAAGTAGTGGATCATCTACTATAAAGCTAGTACGAAGGTTATATGCTGTCTACAAGACACTCAGTTTAAATCGAACGACACATACAGACTGAAAATGAAGAGATGGAAAAAGATATTCCAGGCAAATGGAAATGAAAAGACAGCTGGGACAGCAGTACTTTGATAAAGGAGACTGTAAAACAAAGACAAAGAAAGACATTACAAATAATAAAGGGAAATGTTATCTTTTATTTGGATGCTACTTAAAAAAAAATCAACTACTGGCAATTAACCAATTCAATATAAGCCAATCTGATACTGGAATAAAAGTTAATGTTAAAAATGTGATTAGGACTTGTTTGGTTTTTTGGAACAATTTTTTTTGTAGTTTGACAAATAATTATAAAGTATCTGGCAGGAAGGATAAATTATTTCTGGAATAAACCTTATTTTATGATGTGAATTCTAAAAAGTTTACTGAATAGTTTTCCCTGAATACTCTCATTCTTTAAAAGTACTGTCATTAATTAAATGAAGAACCCAAGAGTATCAAGTCATAGGCAGTGAAGACCCAAAATTCCTGAAACTTTTGGGATTATATGTTATTTAATTTTTAAAAGCATCTAATGTTCACAAGAAAATTGAGAGGAATGTATAGAGATTCTCCTAAACCCCTGCTTCCACATATGCAATGCCTCCCCCATTATCAGCATCACTCTTAAATGTGTTTTAAATTTCAGATTATGGACATAAACTGCATATTATGTAATAACTGTTGGAATTGGGGCAGTATCCCACAATATAATATTAACATTTCTACAACTAAATGGATAAACAGTTATACAGACCTAGATTTTTAAAAAGGGCTATGAATATCAGTTCAAATGAGGTCCTGCTGTCAAGAGCTGTTGATCTGTATGATTTACAAGATGTTATCATCAGTTTACCGATGATGAGTATGTTCCTGGCAGGTTATTTTGTAACTTAGGAGAATCACATCCTAATTGGTATCAAAATGAAAGCTGATTACATTAAGTCTCCTATGTGTGAATAAGTTCCATTCCAAGAGCATGTTCATAAGTCCCATTTGTTTGTAAGTCCAACAAAGTTAGCCTAGGTACCCAATTAACACAATTGGCTATATAGTACTGCATAGTGATAGGTTTATAATACTTTTCACATAAGTAGTACATAAACAACAAACAGAAAAAAAACAGTTGTGAGTTTACTTAAAAAAAAAAAAATTTAACATTATAGTACAGTAGTACAACAGCGGGCATGGAGTCAAAAGGCAAGAAGAGAGTTACTGACTGGAGGAGGAAGTGGGGGTGAGAGACGGCAGAGCTGAAGCATCGTCAGCAACAGGGGGAGGGAAAGCTGCAATTTCACTCACACCTGACTTTGAAGGCACAGGTTCTGGCTCCTTGATGGACTGAATTTTATTTGCTCTCTTAAAAAAAATGGTCCAGTGGTATCTTGGCAGTAAGTGGACGCTTGCATCTTTGAAGGTTTGCGGTTTCAAGGTTTCTATGTAGAGGGGTTATTGTACCTCCTTTATGCAGACACAAGGACTTGTGCATCACACTGTTAGCCACCCCCCTTAAGCGAAAGTATTAGATATAGTTTTTCTGTTTATTCTTGAAAAAACTGTGTAAACAGCAAAAGGATGTACATGGTACCTTGCAGATCAGATATATTCAATAAACGGCCATTTCAAAACAAAAAAAAATTACTTGTTGGGATTTTAACTGTAATAAATGTAAAGATCAAAATGTAGAGAATGGACATCTTAATAGTACTGAGTTGCTCATTCCATGAACACAGTGTATTTTTCCTTTTGTTTAAGTCTTTGATTTCTTTCATACAAATTTTAGCATACAGAGTCTATGGATACTTTGTTAGCCTTATTACATAAGTATTTTACTTTTGTTTGTTGAGTGCTACTGTAAATTATATATTTTTAAAAATTGTTCATTGTAGGTATAAAGAAATATGGTGCACTTTTATACACTTTGTATCCTCTGACCTTGCTAAATCTCCAGCAATTTTATAGGCTTTTTTTTTTTTAGATTTCCTCTATAGATACTCATGTTGTTTGTGACAGCTGAAATGAATCTAAGGATCTATGTTTAAAATAAAATGACAAAATACCATGTCAAATAATGTAGTTCTAGCATATATCCACCATGATCCACCAAACAATGCTCTATTGGTCTAGTGATGTTTAAAACACATGTGACAAGATACCAAAATATCTGTTTTTATACTTTTCTGAAGTAAGCAACGATAGGAAAGCCAGGTATAGGAAAGACTGGACTGCTATGTAATGTCATAGATCACGTGGCTTAAGTAACAGACATTTATTTCTTATTGTTCTTTCTGAAGGCTGGAAAATCCAAGATCAAGTTGCCAGATGATCTGGTTCCTGGTAAGGACCAAATTCCTGGCCTTATCCCCCTTCTTGATGTGTGTTCACATGGCCTTTCTTTGGTGTGTGCATACAGAGATTTCTCTCTCACTTTTTAAACCACATCTTGAGGGTCCCAACTTCATGACCTAATTTAAACCTTAATACTTTCTAAAGGTCTTACCTCTAAATACCATCACACTGAGGGATGGGATTTTAACATATGAATTCTGGAAGGATACAAATATTTAGCCCATAACAGGCAATCAACAAGTAAGCCCCAGGACAAGCAGCTGTGAAACTAATTAGAAATGAGGGTGTCACTTTAAAACTGATTCTCAAAATCAAAGTTGTAATTCAACTCCCAGCTTTGACATAAGTGTGTGAAAAGAAGAGCTAGTCTTCTTTGGGTCTTTCCACTTATGCATGAATACAAACAATCAAATTTCTGCCCATTTTGATTTTTGCTAATGAGCTGATTTTTAACACAATATCAATCAGACTCATATTAATATTTATATTTTGTTACCTGAACACTATTGACAGGAGTGTTTCAATACTGACTTACATAACAAATCGCTGGCCAAAGGTGTTAGTTTCTGCAAAAATACTATGGTCGGTACTGTTTGTTAAGATGGTGTTTATAGTGTCTTATGTTGGTCAATGATGAAATATTTCCTTAAGGAACAAATCACTCACCAGTAAGCAGGCTGGGATAAAACCTTCATCTGTACAGTGTTCTGCATATTCTTTTAAGTCTGAACTTTCCAAAATAAAAGCCTGGCAGGTAGAAGTAAGGTTCTCCTGTTGTAAGTATCCTAAATGAAAAATAAAATGTAATTCAGTAATATCAATAAATTCTGAACTTTTGATTAAAACTGCTGTTGAAAACACTACAGCAATTTCGTATCAGAGATGCAACTTCAGGTGAACATTATGGAATTCTGCAGCCTTGCCAGAAACGCCAATTTGGGCTGAAGTACAAAGCAGAATTTGAAAAATAGCTGTTTAAAAGAAAAACTCTAGTTAGTAGGCTATAAAGTTGTAGTAAACAGAGTATTTAGTATGGTACTGGCATAAAAACAGACCAAAGGAACAGAATTGAGAATCTAAAAATAATACCCAGCATATATGGTCAACTAAATTTGACAAGGAAGCCAAGAACACTTAATGGAGAAAAGACCATCTCTTCAGTGAACTGTGCTAGGAAAACTGTATATTCACATGTAAAGGAGTGAAACTAGACCCTTGTCTTACAACACTCATGAAAAGTAACTTGAAATAGACTAAAGACTTAAACGTAAGACCTGAAAGCATGAAACTCCTAGAAGAATATAGGAAAAAGCTGCCTGACATGGGTCTTGGCAATGATTTTCTGGATTTGACATCTAATGCATAAGTAACAAAACAAAATAAACAAGCTGGAATATATCAAATTAAAAAGCTTCTTCACAGCAAAAGAAACCATCAACAAGATGACAAAAACAACCTATGGAATGGGAAAGTATTTGCAAATATCTGATAAGGGATTCATAACCAAAGTAAATAAAGAACTCAATACAATTCAAGAGCAAAAACCAAAATATCCAGCTAAAAAGAGGGTGAAACACCTGAACAGACATTTCTCTGAAGAAGTGAAAGGTCAACTGATATGTGAAATGATGCTTAACATCACTAGCCATTAGGAAATACAAATAAAAACCACGATGAGACAGCATTTCATGCCTTTTATAATGGTCATCACCAAAACAGACTCACTTAATATGATAATCTCCAAGTCCAGTCATGCTGCTGCAAATACATTATTTCCTCCTTTTTTATGACTGAGTAATATTCCTTTGTATGTATGTCCCACTAGACATCTGCCAGTGGACATTTAAACTGTTTCCGTGTCTTAGTTGTTGTGAATAGTGCTGCTATAAACAATGGGGTATGTGTTATATCTTTTTGAATTACCATGTTGTCTGGATATATGCCCAGGAGTAGGGTTTCTAGATCATATGGCAATGCTATTTTTAGTTTTTTGAGGAAACTCCATACTGTTTTCCATAGTGGCTGCACTGACCTACATTTCCACCAACCATGTAGGAGGGTTCCCTTTTCTCCACACCTTCTCCAGCATTTGTTGTTTGTGAAACTTATTAATAATGGCCATTCTGACCAGTGTGTGAGAAGGTACTTTATTATAGTTTTAATTTGTTATTTCTTAATAGTGTAGCAATGTTGAACATCTTTTCAGTATATGAATGCTCTCATTTCAAGAACACTTTATGTGCTATTGCCTTTGCGTGGGCAGCTTATCTTTTCTTAGCTTGTGTGTAAATGTTAGTCGCTCAGTTTTGTCTGACTCTTTGCAACCGCATGGACTGCAGCCCACTAGGCTCCTCTGTTCATGGAATTCTCCAGTCAAGAATACTGGAGTGGGTATTTGTTCCCTTCTCCAGGGAATCTTCCCGACCCAGGGATCAAACCCAGGTCTCCTGCATCACAGGCAAATTTTTTACCATCTGAGCCACCAGGCAAGCTGAAGAGTACTAGAGTGGGTAGCCATTTCCTCCTCCAAGAGATCTTTTTGACCCAGGGATTGAACCCAGGTTTCCTTCATTGTAGGCAGATTCTTTACCTTCTGAGCCACCAGGGAAACTCTAAAGGGAGAGGTTGGTGTCCTTGCTCTTTTTAGATGCTAAGTTGTGTCGACTCTTTTGCAACCCCATACACTGTGCATAGGATTTACCAGGCAAGAATACTGGAGTGGGTTGCCATTTCCTTCTCCAGGGGATCTTTCTGACTCAGGAATTGAACCCGCAGCTCCTGCTACGTCTCCTGCAATGCAGGCAAGTCCTTTACAGCTGAGCCACTGGGGATGTTCTTTCTTAGCCAAGCTAATTCGAACTCATTCTTCAGGTCTACCGAAGTAACTGTCACTGCCTCAGAATATTTTTTCTTTGAATTCTCTATATACCATACTCCTATTACAAGATACTAGATTCTCTTTATAGTATATTTACCTCAGTGTTAGTATAATAGCTAATAACTACTAAGCCAATTTTTGAGCTTCCTAGGTGGCAGTAATGGTAAAGAACCTGCCTGCCAATTCAGGAGACGAAAGAGACACAAGTTCAATCCCTGGGTTGGGAAGATGCCCTGGAGGAGGGCATGGGAACCTACTCCAGTATTCTTGCCTGGAGAATCGCATGGACAGAGGAGCCTGGCGGGCTACAGTCCACAGTCATACAGTCGGATCAACCAAAGTGACTAAGCATGCATGCATGCAAGGCAATTATTACTAATGTCTTTCCCAACTTTAAAATTATAAAATTTACCTGGAATAGTATCTTTAACTAGGCCCGACAAGTCAAAAAATTGAGAAGGCCTGCAAAGTTATTATATATGAGCATTAAAAAAAGAAAAGGGCAAGGAAATTGTCCCATTTTAGGGAGAAGGAAATGGCAACCCACTCTAGTACTTTTGCCTGGAAAATTCCATGGTCAGAAGAGCCGGGGGCCCTACAGTCCATGGGGTTGAAAAGAGTCAAACACTACAAAGCACACACACATATGCACTGGCTGGGATGTTGGCACCCATCCACCAGTGGCTCAGCGGTAAAGAATCCACCTGAAATGCAGGAGACACAGGAGACCCGGGTTCGATCCCTAGGTCGGGAAGATCTCCTGGAGGAGGAAATGGCAACCCACTCCAGTATTCTTGCCTGGAGAATCCCATGGACAGAGGAGCCTGGTGGACTCAGTCCACAGGGTCACAAATAGTCAGACATGACTGAAGTGACCATGCATGCATGCATGCACCAGTTTGTACTCACAGCTGATGAATCAGTTTTCCAACCTCTTGCTAATTAACGCTATGGAAGAAATAAACATACCAAAGACACCGTCGTTTGGAATGTGAGAAAACACTTAGAAATCAGAAGAAACCTTTTATTTCAGATACTACTATTTCAATATCCCCATTACTGAAAATTTAAAATCACCTTTGATGTGAAATTAGGTGGATCAAAGATGGCTATTTCCCCCCCTTTCTTTTCATTTTTCACAAATAAACAATCCAATATAAACCCTTATAAAAACTATAGCCAGCTGAAATCAATTTTTATGATTGGCTTTCTGACAGTCACATTATTTGGAATAAGTCAGCCACCACTAGGATTTCATGAATTTAGAAATTTAGACCACTATAGTCCACTATAGAAATTTAGACCACTATAGCCTATAGACCACTAGGGTCATTGTGGAAAGACGGCAGTCACCGATTTTTCTTAATATGCTTCAAAATTTAAATTGAAGACCCCAAACTGTTTCTTTTTATGGCAGAAAGTTGTAAAGGTACTAATCACCCCACATACACTGGTAATCACTTGGGGCTTGTAATAAGTAATGGCATGAAATCTAATTCCTTAAAGTAGATTTGCTTTTCTCTAGACCAAGTAGTCTCAAAAACAGTGACACAGCCCCAAGGGGTGACAACTGGTACTGGGGAGGAAAGAGAATGAATAAAATATGTCTTTTATGCATAAATCACAGGTATACATACAATATATAAAGTCTATTTGTAACCTGGCTTAAAACACAACATTAAAAAAACTAAGATCATGGCATCCGGTCCCAACACTTCATGGCAAATAGATGGGGAAACAATGGAAACAATGACAAACTTTATTTTCTTGAGCTCCAAAATCACTGCAGATGGTAACTGCAGCCATGAAATTAAAAGATGCTTGCTCCTTGGAAGAAAAGCTGTGACAAACGTAGACAGCATATTAAAAAGCAGATACATTTTTTTGCTGACAAAGGTCCACCTAGTCAAAGCTATGGTTTCTCCAGTAGTCATGTATGGATGTGAGAGTCAGACCATAAAGAAAGCTGAGTGCTGAACTGATGCTTTTGAACTGTGGTGCTAGAGAAGACTCTTGAGAGTCCCTTGGACTTCAAGGAGATCAAACCAGTCCATCCTAAAGGAAATCAGTCCTAAATATTCATTGGAAGGACTGATGCTAAAACTGAAACTCCAATATTTTGGCCACCTGATGTGAAGAGCTGACTCATCTGAAAAGACCCTGATGCTGGGAAAGATTGAAGGCAGGAGAACAGGACAACAGAGGATGAGATGGTTGGATGGCATCACCAACTTGATGGACCTGAGTTTGAGCAAGCTCTGGGAGTTGGTGACGGACAGGGAAGACTGGTGTGTTGCAGTCCATGGGGTCGCAAAAGTCAGATACAACTGAGCAACTGAACTGATACTAATATCTGTAACACTAAAATTTCATGCAAGGGGTAATTAGGGAAAATAGTAAAGTAAGGTTTGAGAAACACGGCCCAAGACAGAATGTAATGATATAATGGTAACTTCTCTAGAAAATATGGTGGGAATTCCCTGGTGGTCCAGTGGTTAAACTCTGTGCTTTGACTGATGAGGTCTGGGGTTCAATCCCTGTTTGGGCAACGAAGATCCTGCAAGCAGTGCGCCAGAAAAAAAGAACCACCAAAGCCCAGACAGTTTTTGGCTTCTCATATTATAGATTTGTATAGTTTACATTTGAGTAAAGGCTTTGTTAAAAAGCTAGAATGTCTTTTAACAAGTGTTTAAAAAGTTAAAATGCATCTTTAAATAGCAGTATTTGAGACATATGTCTTTTGCTGTTAAAAAAAAAAAAAAGCTCAACTTTGGACTATCTAGAATACCCATTTCAGGCTTGATGTATTCTTGTTTACTTTTGTCCAGAAAGTTCCAAAACGATGTTACAGTGACAGATGACTGCTTTATGCTCATTTATTATTACATTTACATTGCCTACAAAAAGCTCATTTATCATCCTTAAGTACCTGATTGTACCAGTTCTCAATCAGAATAATGGCAAAAATTTTAGGTACAAATTATCTGAAATCTAAATGCTACAATGAAAACACAAAATAGAAACCAATTATCTTTTATTTAAAAAAATTACTCTTCAATCAAAATGTTTTAATTTTTCTTTTTATACCTTTAAAAATTTTAGAGTAAGATAACTACATCTTCTTGTAAACTTACTGACCTGTGTTCAAATAGGTAACTTGAATTTCTTTTTTTCTTAATATTGTCCTGTGCCTGCTTGTCAGTGGAGGTAATGACAAAATTGACTAAAGGTAAAACATAACTGAAAAAGACAAGACAAAATCTGAGCTATATCTAGGGTTTTAAATTCTAGAAATTCGGATGCCAAGAGTCTGCCCTCTCTTATTCCTATTTATAGAGAGGGAAACATTAATTGTCATGCCCTCCTCCAGGGAATCTTCCTGACCCAGGGATCAAACCTGCATCTCTTATGTCTCCCGCATTGGCAGGCAGGTTCTTTATCACTAGCGCCACTTGGGAAGCCCCCAGTAATGAGTAATAAAATAGACTGAAGGGAAAACATAATTGAAAAAGGAAAGACAAAATCCTGGCAATATCTAGGGTTTTGAATTTTAGGAACTAGGATGCCAAGATTCTGCCCTCTCGTTTTTATAGAGTGGGAAAGATAAAGAGAGATGCATCTGATGAAGAAAGCAAGAGAGAGCTAATCCCCTTATCTGAAAATATTTCCTTTACATATTGTAATAGTTTCCTCAGAATATCAGTAGTTTGAGATGCCCTCCTCCACCTGGCTCCTCCATGCGCCTTGTGGGATTTTAGTTCCCTGCCCAGGGATGGAACTGCACTCCCTGCAATGGAAGGGTGGAGTCTTAACTGCTAGACTGCAGGAAAAGTCCTTAAGATCTTAAGACTTAACTTCCAGTGCTTTATAGCACTAGATCCACAAATAACAAAGAAAATCTCCCTGAAAGAAGCTATAATCTACAAGGACCCAGAAGATAATATATGCAAATAACTGTAATAAAATAAAAAGCAAAGGTGGTAAAACAATTAGACTTATTTTATAGGGGCTAGAGAAAATATAAACTGATTTGGGAAATATTACACATGTTTCAAGGAAGAGATGAGTCAACAAAGCTGATGGAAAGCAGAGATGGAGCACATTTGAAGGACAAGCCTAGTTTGAATGAAGCACAGAATCTATGATGAAGAATAGCTGGAAATACAACTGAAAACACAGAAGGGCCAAGGATCATAAAATGCTGTAAATGTCAGCAATGACATATGATTATGAATTAATAAAAGAATCTGAATAGCTTTGCGTAGTGGCAGTATCGTAGCCAATGAGGTTTGTCCAAGGCGCGATTACTGCTAATTGAAAAAAATAAAAGAATCTGAATAAATGACAGATATTATTCAGTTGACAAAGGGGAAAGTCATGACCATAGCTGCTGCTGCTGCTGCTAAGTCGCTTCAGTCGTGTCCGACTCTGTGAGACCCCATAGACGGCAGCCCTCCAGGCTCCGCCGTCCCTGGGATTCTCCAGGCAAGAATACTAGAGTGTGTTGCCATTGCCTTCTCCAATGCATGAAAGTGAAAAGTGAAAGTGAAGTCGCTCAGTTGTGTCTGACTGTTCGAGACCCGATGGACTGCAGCCTACCAGGCTCCTCCATCCATGGGATTTTCCAGGCAAGAGTACTGGAGTGGGGTGCCATTGCCTTCTCCACATGATCATAGCTACACCTTTGTAAATATTTATTAAATATCTATGTCTTAGTGATACAGTGATGTAAAGGTGAATAGAACCAGTGGCTCTTCAACTTTTGTGGGGTATGCTGGTCCTGGTTGTTTGCCTTCAAATCTACTCTTCCTGCTTCCCCTGCTCTGTACTGTAGCACAGGAAACCTGACCCCGCTGCAGGCAACTTCCTGGGTTCCATGTCAGCTAGCTTCTGACTGGGTTCAATCAAAGGGAAGCACCAGTGGGAGACTGGAGGGTAGTTACTAGGAGCCATGGTTTTTTTCCTCCCACTTCCTCTTTGCCCTCGTAGAATTTCCTCTACTACTGCTCCCATATCAGACAAGTCTACCTTCTAGTTTTCACATAGTGAAACCAGCTTCTGGGTTTCATCTCTACTTGTCCTCCTGATTATCAGAGTGGTTTCCTGCTGTTTACTACCCTCCAGGTTGGCTCATGTAAGCTGCTTGTTTTCTTAGCTTTTCACCAGTGTAACCAATTCCCTCATTAAATTCCTCCATGCTAAATACTCAGATTAGTTTCAGTTTTCTGGAATGGATGCTGACTCATACAGAAAGAAACAAATTTATTTAGGAATCTAAAGAAAAGTTTTGGATACTTTACCTATAAAAAATGCCCCACCTGTACATAAAACTTCACAGATAGTTTGGGACCTCCCACAACTCTTGAAGCCCGTACATTAATGCTAGAATAAGAATACTGAATGGAGTAGCAAATGGCAACCCACTCCAGCATTCTTGCCTGGAAAATTCCTGGCAGGCTATAGTCCATGGGGTCGCAAAGAGTCGGACATGACTGAGCACGCACAAACGAAGAATACTAAATAGGTCAAAAAGTAAGTTTTGGTTTGGGAAGGCAAAGTTCTACAAGTGAATGATGGTGATAGTTACAGAAAAATATGATTGTACTTAATGCCACAGAATTATAAAAATGGCTACAATGGTTAAATTTCATGTTAAAAAAAAAAGAATAAGTAAACACACAGCTACAATAAAACAAAGAAAGAGTATGATACAAGTAATCTACAATGCCACCAGAGCGTGTAAGGAGAAAGTACTAACTGTACCTGCTGGAAACAGTTTGAGATTACAACTGACCTGAACCTTAAATACAAGTGTACTAGGAAGAGAGGAAGAAAAACACTGCAGGCAGAGGGAACAAAATACATTAACAGGAGTATCTGTAGAAACTGCAAGTAGTTTGGAATGCCTGGGGCATAGGGCACATGTTGAGAACTTGAGATCAAGCAAAAGAGACTTGTAGGATCAGGTCCGCAGAATACCTTGTCTGACATACTAATAAAACCAAAACGGGTGGCCCAGAAACAACAAATGGCACTTTGATGTATATAACCGTACAATATTTAAAGAAATTCTAGCAAGGCAATAGCTGGATATAGCTGAGTAGCAAGGCTATTCAAATGGAGCAGTGAGGTACAAAAGTCAGTGCAATATGTTGAAGACTGAAAGTTAAGTAAGGAAGTACAGTAACTAAGCAGAGCTTATTCTTTGAATAAATTTGACTTGTGAAAGGGTAACATAGAGCATTAGATAAAATAAGAGGTGGGGGTCTAGGAAAGTGTTTTGGTATGTGTGGGTAAGGGTAAAAAACCTAATTATGTAAATTCTAAGGGGAGACTCTATTTTTAGCAATTGGCACAGTGCCTGGAACATACTAAGCAACCAAAGATTTGCTGCAAGAACATGATGAACAAAAGGGGCAACAATGAGAAGGACTAAAGGAGTACTGAGAGGGAGGGGGTACTGACAGAAGAATCATGGGCAAAGAATAAAACTCTTAATTTTTAAGCTACTAAGTTTTGTGACTCATAGATCTCCGTGGTGACATGATAATGCTAAATGGAAAAAGCAAAAGTGGTGAGAATTGCTTTTTTTGGTAGTATATACTCTTTTGTACAACTTGAAATTTTTGGTAAGTGAACAACTCTTTCAACTATTAGAACTGGAGGTGTAGTGTTAATGCTTTAGGCAGATTTTTGTAACCATAAATAAGATGAACTGCAAGACTATATGAGAAACTACGAAAAGAGTCCAAAGGAGAAATGGGATGCATACTGTTAGTACTGGTGGCAATAAAAATGGAATGTGAATGACAAATAAGAATTTTAGGATAAGAAACAATGACTGTAATTTTTATCAGAGGAGGAAGTCTAGGAGAATACTCACAAATTTGTTTAAAGTATTCCAGTTAGAAAATTGTACTGCTTTCTTAAGACCAGTGGTCCTTGCCCTCCAGGAAACATACTGGCAATATTTGGACACTTACTTTATTCTCACAATTGGGCGAAGGCGGGAACTGGGTCCCTGCTGGCATCTAATGGATAGAAGCCAGGGATGCTGCTAAACATCCCACAAAGCAAACAGGACAGCTACCATAATAAAAGTATGTCAGTATTATTGTGAATTTTGTGAGTCTACTTCGGATCTGTTGACAAATAAGCCTAATTAATATAACAATTACAAGATAGACAGCTTTCTTCTTAGATGTAGGTTAACTGTTAATATTCAGTTCTGATAAAGTGTGCAAAAGATTAACCAAACATTAACAAAATATTAGTTTAAATTTAAGTGATTATTTTCTCCAAAAACAGATGGTAGAACCATTACCCTCTAAAGTTTCCTGCAAAATGTGCTTGTCAAGAGTCTGCGCATAAAAACTTTTTTCTTTTTTGGACAGGGCCGAATACTTTAAAAAGGGAATAAGAAATGGATTTTTCTGACAGTAAAATAATGTTAGTAACGGCCTTTAGATACCAAGGCAAGTTTTAGAACAGATGTTTACCATTTAACCATTCACATATGATGTCTGTAAATCTGGCTCCGGTTTTGAGTTTTATGTGGCTCTCATTCCCAGCAATACAATACTCTTTATTCTTTCAGGGGACAAACAACAAAACCCGTTTCCTGCACAAACAATACACCCTGACAACTGGCAGTGTCACTCTTCAAACTGAGGAAAAACTAGGACTAGAAAACGTTCCACTGGAAGGCATTTCCAGTGAAAAGTTTTGCTAATTAAAAAAAAAAAAAGAATTGCTGCTGTCTTAAAAGTATGCAATTGGCGTTTCAAACCTCTACATTCTACGTCTTCTTGCAGGAGGTTGGGGGATAGAGAGGCAGGATCACTTCATTCGTTCCAAATTCGTCGCTCTAAAGGCAAGTTATGAGAAGGCCGTCAGAAAGGTCCTTCGCTAAAGCTGGGTGGCTGGGAAGTCTTTTATTTTTCCTAATTCGGCCCCAGCTCTGACACGGGAAAGTGAGCCCAAGGTTGAAGAACACGTAGTCCATCCATCACGTAGGCAACTCCCCTGCAGGATTCTAATTGAGTGTGCAGGCCTGACTTTCCCTCCAAATCCGGGCCTCAGGTGTTCCACCCGGAGTTTCTCTTCAGCCGCCCCTCGCCACAGAGTCTCGGAAGAGTGGAGCATTCACACATAAAGAAACTTAAACCGCCCGAGCCTCCCACTGAAGAAGATTCACCGCCAGTCTGAACTTGCAGGTGGGGAGGCAAAGCCCCACAGCTTCCCCACCCTGGGAAAAACCTCTGGCTCCAAAGGTCCTTCCGTCCGGCTTAGCCTGATCCAGTACCCCTCCCTCCCGCGCCGGCGCTTACCCAATACCAGCCGGGCTACGTCCGAAGGTAACAGCATGATCGAAGCCGCAGAAGGAACCGTAGTGAGAGACGAGACTCGGATAAAAACCAACACAGCGACAGCCCCTGCGCCGCATCTCCCGGTTCCAGTGGCGGCACTGAACCCGCGACAACTTGTCCCGCCTCTTTCGCTCCACGCCAGCCAATCGCTTCCGCCGGAGAAAGAAAGGCGCCGAAAAGAAACCCGCCTCCGTTCTACTTGGAGCTGTCGTCACATCCGCCCTCACATTTGGATGGGGGCGGGGCGGGAAGGCGGGAGCGGAGAGGCTGAGCCGGCGCTAGAGGGCGAGCGGCAGACGCAGAGCCGCACGCCATTGGCTGACAGGGCGCACGCGCGTTTCCCTCAGACGGGTCCTGTGTTTGGGGAGGCGCGTCTTGGGAGTGCAGAGCGTGCGTGTTGGGACAGCGTGGGCAAACAGTGCCCCGGCGCTAGTTCGCTTTAGTGCTTCCTTTGGAAACGTACGCTGCGCGATCACTCCAGGTTTGATCCGGAAGCCGAATAGTGCTGGGACAGCCTGCTCGGGCTTTGCGGGAGGCGAGTTGAGCGGGCTTCTAGGCTGCGGACATCACCGCTTACACAGATTCCACTTCGGCAGAGTCCAACGGTAGGGCCGCGGAAGAAGCTCAGTGGCTTCAGCGTTGGGGAATTCAGTACTATCTGAGCCATTCAGCCCCTGCCTCCAGACGCACGCCTACAGAGCGGCCCTTTCCTCTTCTCTTTACCTCATCTAGCCTAGCCCCCTGTCCTTATGGCTTTCTTCTGCCCACCCATCGTGCTCCTGGCGTATTTAGTCTTCAGCCTTCTTGCTCATCCCCTTCCGGAGTCCAGATGTAACTGGATGGCTTGACTAATCATCTTTTTCTCCCCTCTCATAATTAGCAGTTTTAATCAGCGAGCAATTTGTAGAGGCTTAAACTGCAGTCTCCTGAGTAACAGCTTGGGCTTTGGAATCACTCTCCAGTTCAAAATTCTGACTGTCGGCTGACTGTGTACTATCTAGCCTATGGTAATTCTATCCTGTGGTAAGTGTCGTGGTGTGTGTGGGGGTTGGAAAAGAATTTCCAGGCATGAGGCAGAATTAGAGGAGAATGAAATTTATTAGAGTGGCAGCTGCTGTTAAAACAGCTGGCCATTTCAGGGGCGAGCCAAACGCTTTTGCAGGCTTGCAGCCAGTTTCCATAGCCTTAAGACAGAGAAACTTCCTACTGGAATGGTGGCATTAGGTGATTGGTAAGGATGCTTTTGGGTGGATAGTAGGGTGGGTATCTTACATATTATGGGGTTAGGGTACTGACTGGTTTAGATCCCGAGGGTCATTGCAACAGTTGCTATGGAGCTTGGTCAGTTCCAGGGATTTTTATCCTGTGACCTTGGTATAGGGCTCCACATTCCGCCCTTTTTTTAATTTATGGGCCAAACTTTGGCCCCTTAACACCCTGTTCATGACTGCCTGTCTGCCTACCTTATCCTTGTCTCTGGCCTGGGGACCCAAGTCACTGGGGAGTGGGGCTTCTTCAAGCTGGGCAGGGACATTGTGGGGTCCCGAGTCCCAGTGCCCACTTTCTGCCAGGGTGCATTTACAGAGGGAGATGAGAGTCCACAAAATGATAAGGCAGCTTGTTCAGCGTTGTCTGGGTGTTGGCTGGGGGATATTCTAGTCGTATTACTATTTGGAGATTTATTTGTTGTATTCTAGAAGAAACAAACTTAACAAGAAAGTTAAAGAAACATGGCCCAAAGATTAATAGAAGTAGAAAAACTGCTGAGGGGCTCACCAGAAGAACCAGACACTGGTCCGTAACATTAGTGTTTCTCTAGGAATGCAAGAATTTGGGCTCATAAAAATCCTGACCTGAAAACATCTGACTATCTGAAGGCCTGTTCTTCCAGTTTTTCCCAGAACAGAGTGCCTTAATTCTGATCTCTACCCTGAACTTCTTTTAGGGGCTATTGAAGGTCAGCAGCTTGTAGTGGTCATGATTTAATTTTTGTAGAGGCAGCTGGCAATTACCAGTGTTCAGTCAGCAGGGCCCCTTCGTAGCCACATTTTTGACCATACGTTGGAGGCATTTCATGGCCACTGTGTCCCACGATGCTGGGAAGACTCATTCCCAAGTCTAGTGAAGATTCCACTGATAGGTCACTCAGTGTGCTGGTACTAGACCAGGCCTCGTGAGTAGCAAAAGTCTCTGGACCATCCATGTTTTACTAGCCTCTTGGTCCAGGAAATTACTCCCTCCTGTTACTTCTTCCCGTGTCTAGAGTTACGTTATTAAAATAGTTGATCTCATATGGAACTGCATATCAGCATTTTATCATAGGCTTAGTCATTCATTTGGTAACATAAGAAACAAGTTTCTGAAACAGTTGACATAGAATATAATATAGCTAGCAGTTGTTAGTAAGTTCATAAGTAAGAATTTAAGTCAAGAACTTGCATAAAGTATAGCATGGTATATGCCCAGGTCATCTGACTTAGTTGTTAAATGACTATAGCTTGGTGTCAATCTAATTAAACCTTTTAGCAATATAACAACTATCTTAGAAGTGAGTCTTAGTAAATAGACCATAATTAACAAAGCTAGAACTTAATATTCAGTGAAGCATAGTGTTGTGTTTTGTTTTTTTTTTTTTTTCCCTTTGTGAGGACATTAATCCTGTAGCCAGAGAAGGCTTTAATCCATCAAATAAAAATGAGGTTTGTCAGGGAGCTGGGAAAATCCAAGTGGCCATCTTGGATTTACCTTAGCCCTGACTCTGGTTAGCAGTTATTCACCCATTTTTAATTCCCCAATTTAGGAGTAGACTGAGTTCAATTCAGTTGCTCAGTCATGTCTGACTCTTTGCGTAGACTCTTTGAGTGGAGTGGTACGCTCAAAGGGTGGATTTGAGTGGACCATACTTTGCGTGGACTATTGCCGTGTTTTAAATTGACAGGTTAATTTTTGTATATATAGAATGAGCTTTGTCTACATCTACCATAATTTTTATAGATCATGGTGAAATAATGCTTATTTACTTTAACAAAGTAACGAAAGATTTTGGAAACATATAAATCACTTAAAGGCAAAGAAATTCACAATCTGTGATCAAAAGCTGTATTCTTTTTTTTCCTAGTAATCATGCTTTTATTTATTTATTTTTATTAGTTGGAGGCTAATTACTTTACAATATTGTAGTGGTTTTTCCCTTACATTGACATGAATCAGCCATGGATTTACATGTGTTCCCCATCCCGATCCCCCCTCCCACCTCCCTCCCCATCCCATCCCTCTGGGTCTTCCCAGTGCACCAACCCTCAGCACTTGTCTCATGCATCCAACCTGGGCTGGTGGTCTGTTTCATTCTTGATAGTATACTTGTTTCAATGCTATACTCTCAGAACATCCCACCCTCGCCTTCTCCCACAGAGTCTAAAAGTCTGTTCTGTACATCTGTGTCTCTTTTTCTGTTTTGCATATTGGGTTATCATTACCATCTTTTTAAATTCCATATATATGAGTTAGTATACTGTATTGGTCTTTATCTTTCTGGCTTACTTCACTCTGTATAATGGGCACCATTTTCATCCATCTCATTAGAACTGATTTAAATGAATTCTTTTTAATGGCTGAGTAATATTCCATGGTGTATATGTGCCATAGCTTCCTTATCCATTCATCTGCTGATGGGTATCTAGGTTGCTTCCATGTCCTGGCAATTATAAACAGTGCTGCGATGAACATTGGGGTTCATGTGTCTCTTTCAGATCTAGTTTCCTCAGTGTGTATGCCCAGGAGTGGTATTGTTGGGTCATATGGCAGTTCTATTTCCAGTTTTTTAAGGAATCTCCACACTGTTCTCCATAGTGTCTGTACTAGTTTGCATTCCCACCAACAGTGTAAGAGGGTTCCCTTTTCTCCACACCCTCTCCAGCATTTATTGCTTGTAGACTTTTGGATAGCAGCCATCCTGACTGGCGTGTAATGGTACCTCATTGTGGTTTTGATTTTCATTTCTCTGATAATGAGTGATGTTGAGCATCTTTTCATGTGTTTGTTAGCCATCTGTATGTCTTCTTTGGAGAAATGTCTGTTTAGTTCTTTGGCCCATATTTTGATTGGGTCATTTATTTTTCTGGAATTGAGCTGCAGGAGTTGCTTGTATATTTTTGAGATTAATCCTTTGTCTGTTGCTTCGTTTGCTATTATTTTCTCCCAATCTGAGGGCTGTCTTTTCACCTTGCTTATAGTTTTCTTTGTTGTGCAAAAGCTTTTAAGTTTCATTAGGTCCCATTTGTTTATTTTTGCTTTTATTTCCAATATTCTGGGAGGTGGGTCCTAGAGGATCCTGCTGTGATTTATGTCGGAGAGGGTTTTGCCTATGTTCTCCTCTAGGAGTTTTATAGTTTCTGGTCTTACATTTAGATCTTTAATCCATTTTGAGTTTATTTTTGTGTATGGTGTTAGAAGGTGTTCTAGTTTCATTCTTTTACAAGTGGTTGACCAGTTTTCCCAGCACCACTTGTTAAAAAGGTTGTCTTTTTTCATTGTATATCCTTGCCTCCTTTGTCGAAGATAAGGTGTCCATAGGTTCATGGATTTATCTCTGGGCTTTCTATTCTGTTCCATTGATCTATATTTCTGTCTTTGTGCCAGTACCATACTGTCTTGATGACTGTGGCTCTGTAGTAGAGTCTGAAGTCAGGCAGGTTGATTCCTCCAGTTCCATTCTTCTTTCTCAAGATTACTTTGGCTATTCGAGGTTTTTTGTATTTCCATACAAATTGTGAAATTCTTTGGTCTAGTTCTGTGAAAAATACCGTTGGTAGCTTGATAGGGATTGCATTGAATCTATAGATTGCTTTGGGTAGTATAGCCATTTTCACAATATTGAGTCTTCCAATCCATGAACACAGTATATTTCTCCATCTGTTTGTGTCCTCTTTGATTTCTTTCATCAGTGTTTTATAGTTTTCTATGTATAGGTGTTTTGTTTCTTTAGGTAGATATACTCCTAAGTATTTTATTCTTTTTGTTGCAATGGTGAATGGCATTGTTTCCTTAATTTCTCTTTCTGTTTTCAGAAAGAGAGAAACAGAAAGAAAAAACTGTATTCTATGAAAACTTTTTCTCTTAACAGAGAAGACCAAATTCCAGTCTGGTACCAGCTTACTGTTAATAATAAAATTTGTTTATTTGGTTAACCTTAGAAAAATCTTTTCCATAAATCTTGAAGTAGCAGTATTCTTGCAAAGACATCAGAGTGAAACTACAGAAGACATGTTTAAAATCTGATTAAATTGCCATTGACAAAGAAACCTGGTCATTGCTGTGACATGTAACACTTTAACATGGTAGATAACTAGAATTATAACTGACATTTTACCAGGACATAGCAGATTTTCATGTATTTCACATAATGTTTAGGATATCTACAGTAGAAGCATCAACCATACAATATAACCTAAGAAGATTCATCATTCCTCCAACAGTACTTCCCATATAATTTAACATGTCAAATGAACCCAAGTAATTTAATATCTCTTTTTGGAACATCTCAGGGGCCCTCTGAAGCATCCCAAAGTTAGCTAAAAGTCAAATCATTTGGGAAGTTTTGTCAATAAATATTAAAAGGGTTTATAACAGTCAGATAGGATCATATTGGTCACTGTGAAATAATAGTTATTCACTTAGCCAAAGTAGCAAAAAGGATTTCAAAGGAACAGATAGAACAGATCAGTTAAGAGGTAAAGAAACTTAAATCTTATTATTAGAAGCAGTTCAACATCTGAAGAAAGTATGTCCTCTTAACAGAGAGAAAGGCCAAATTTAAGTTTTTGCACCAGCATTTAACTTCATTTAAAAGCAAATTTACTTAAATTTATTTTAAACTTAGTCCTAACCATGCAGAAAACTTTTTTCAGGGCCCACTTTCCACAGAACTTCTTATCACTTTCTGTACCCATTCCTTTTTCTTGCATCCTGAAACAACCACCTGTAAATCAGACTTACTTCCTTTTCCCTTCATAAAATGCAGTTTCATTCCTCATACCTTCTTTATTAAAAACATACATCCTTCTTTTCTTAAGCAACCAAGAACTGACCTTTATATTAGCATTCTGTAGATTGGTGAGCATAAATATCAGTGATAATTTCTAAAAAACCTTTGCTTTCTTATAGAAAACATCTCAGAGTAGCACCAAACATATTTGTGAATAGTCCCAAATCTCTTTAGTTTCTCTGTAAAAGGAAGTTAGTGTTCAGTAATGAATATTTCACAATCTTATTTTATTTGGAAATGATCTAGGTATTCAATAAACTTCTGTCACTTAGTTTAGCACAACTGTAGAAATTCAGGTTACCAAAATCTGGAGAGACTATTTTAGACATACATTTCTAAAGTATATTTATTCCTAATGGAGTTTATCTAAAAGCTCATATCATTTGCATATTATTTTTTAGAAGTTTCTTCATTCAAGATACTTTCCTTGTTGACAAACATCTAACAGATATAAAATACAACAGTATTTAACTTATGTTAAACCTAAGCACAATGAAAACATTATGCTTAATATTAATGACTTGACATGTCTATATTAGATTAGCAAACAAACATTAATACCAGATACTTAATATTGACTATTTCCCATTTCACGTGAACCTCAGATTCATTCAGTTAAGTTTCTCTTGTATTTAGAATTGTTTGATTTGTAAGCAATTACTTTTCTTTAGGCCAATTAAATTAGAGGTCATTTACATCTTAACTTCAGTATTATCGAAAAATAAAGATACACACTGAGAAATATGTAAATCCAGAGGGACAGATAGAGACCTCATAGTTTTCCAGTTAAGATTTAAAATGTCTCTTTGATGCTTTTTTTTTTCTTGGCTTGAAGTTCTAATTTGACCAAGGCTGAGGTCTCAGGCAAAGTGGACTGTGTATCAAGGACATGGCAAGGGTTAAAATCAAGCTTTTCCCTAGGCAGGCCTTTTTAACAAGCTAGTTTTTAATTGCATATGCAAAAAGAACTTTTTTGCAAGTCCAAGAAAAAAAATTTCATTTTAACCAGTTTTCTCCAGAGTCTAAACAATATATGGCCATCCTGTGTCAAAAAGTCATCTTTCCTTTCTGTAGTGATAGTTTTATAGCTAAAATATAGACCAAATAGTGCTCAGATTGACTCTCATGTCGGGGGTAGATCAGCTGATAAAATTCTTGGATTGCCTGTCTGGGAGAAGTGGGGTCTTGTTTGATCAGAAGAATCTGAAGGAATAAGGGCATTTGCAAGGGTAGGAAAGGAAGCTTGGTCCCTCCCCACCCTGAGAGACAGGAGTAGTTAGAAGGGAATTCTCTAGAATGTTCAGGAGAGTTTTTGATCCCTCAGGCTTTTGAATGTAGGAGAAAGACCTGGACCAAAGGGAACCTCAGAATCCTTTCCTAGTCTCCAACAATAGATATCAAATGTGGATAGGAAAGGTTGAGTAGGGGTCGTCTAGGAAATCTGATGGAGAAGGGGGCAGAGGGGAATGGGATAGGAAAGCAACAGAAAGACACATGCAGCGTAAGCCTCTCAAATCCAGATTCTGTCTAAGGGCCATGAAGGACTGAACATAAGGAAAGTCTGAGTCCTTTTCCTGATTTTGGCAAAAGGGATCAAGTTGAAGGATCATGCTACAATCTAGTGTGCCATTCAGAGGACATTTTTTTTTGGTCCCCCCAGTTTGTATTGGGTCCAGGCCTTTTGCAGGGTCAAATTTTTCCAGTTCCAGAGAATGTAGCCAAGGGGTGAGTCTGAGACAGAGGCTCCCAGAACATACCAGAACCCACTGTTAGCCTACATGCCATAGAATGGGGGTACTGAGGGTCACCAGCTGATAGAAAGGCGTCCCTTTTGTTCCAGTGATCTCTCTGTGTGACTGATGGCACAAAATGACTGACCGTCCCAACAGGTGCATCTGACAGTGAGAGGTTACCCCTGAGAACTGTTCAGCTAAGGTACCATGTGACCTGGGTAGAGAAAGAGATTCTCGGGAGTGACTGGGGATTTGGCATTCACCATTTGGCATTTCCCTGAAATGTGGAGGGCACTCTTGGAATGGCTCAGAGGCAACACCTAGGCTCCTGTAAATCAATCCAGACTAAAAAGGAAAGAAGTGAAAGTGACAGGGAAGATAGGCTGAGGAATCCACCTTACGATCCTGTTGGGGAGGCGGTGGCCAGGGGGCAATGAGCTCTGTTTTGATTCAACCACTATGTGCCTGACATGAAGCATGGAAGTTGTCTTGCTAGGGGTTAGATGCCCTTGTGGTGTGATTCATTCCATGGCTCCCTTATCCTCACACGGGTGTCTTCATGTGACAGGCTCCATAGTGGCTTTTAAGTGCCTGGCCTATGCCCACACAATATTGGTTGGCCTAATCCTCAGAAAGGAGTCAAAAAGAAGAGACCTTCACCCATCTGGGCGGCAGCTACTGGGATGCCATGAGCAGTGGGGCCTTTGGAATACACCAGTGGGTAACCCTGGCCAGACGACCTCAGTTGCCTCCACAGCCACTTGCCCTGTTTGCAGAGATCCCTATGAGAAATGAGAGGCCAGGAGGTGGGGGAAGAGACCCCAAGTCCCCACGCAGGCAAAAATGTCGTGGTCTGTGCACAGGTTGGAAAAGAATTTCCAGACACGAGTAAGAATGAGAGGAGAATAAAATTAGAGTGGGAGAGGCCATTAGAACAGTGGGCTGGCTCAAGGGAGAGCCGAACACTTTTGCAGGCTTGTAGCCAATTTTTATAGCCTCAAGACAGAAAATTCCTACTGGAATGGTGGCATTAGGTGATTGGTTAGGATGCTATAGAGTGGGTATTTTACAGAAACGGGGTCAGGGTGCTGGCTGGTTTAGATACAGAGGCTCATGGCAACAGTGGCTGTGGGGCTTCATCAGTTCCAGAAATTTCTATCCTGTGACCTTGGTACAGGGCTCCATACCTATGACCTCAGTTTAGGGCTCCACAGTAAGCATTCAAGAGTGTTGGCTGCTGTTTTTACCAGGTATAGATAAGCAAAAAGACTATGACAATTCAGAGTGAAAATGTGATAGAAGAGTATTGTGATGGTAGAGGAGTAGATGAGGTTCTGTAGAAACTGAACCTGGGAAAATCAGTTCCATTTGTGGTGAGACCTTGGTGTTAAATTGCTCTGCAGGGTGCTAGGAGACTTCCAGACAGAAGGGAAAGTGCATGTAAAGGCAAATAGATAAGGAAACAATGGAAATAGTGACAGACTTTATTTTCTTGGGCTCCAGAATCACTGCAAATGGTGACTGCAGCCATGAAATTAAAAGACACTTGCTCCTTGGAAGAAAAGCCATGACCAACCTAGACAGTATATTAAAAAGAGACATTACTTGGCTGACAAAGGTCTGTATAGTCAAAGCTATGTTTTTCCCAGTAGTCATGTATGGATGTAAGAGTTGGACTATAAAGAAGGCTGAGCACTGAAAAATTGATGCTTTTGAACTGTGGTGTTGGAGAAGACTCTTGAGAGTCCCTTGCTCTGCAAAGAGATCCAACCAGTCCATCCTAAAGGAAATCAGTCCTGAATATTCACTGGAAGGACAGATGGTGAAGCTGAAGCTCCAATAGTTTGACCACCTGATGCGAAGAGCTGGTTCATTGGAAAAGACTGTGATGCTGGGAAAGATTGAAGGCAGGAGGAGAAGGGGATGACAGAGGATGAGATGGTTGGATGGCATCACTGACTCAATGGACATGAGTTTGAGCAAGCTCTGGGAGATGGTGAAGGACAGGGAAACCTGTTGTGTTGCAGTCCCTGGAGTCGCAAAGAGTCGGACACAACTGAGCAACTGATCAACAACAAGAACAAGATTATGCAGCTTTTAAGTGGCAGGACCAGGATATGAACTAGTACAGTGACCACTGAGCCCACACTTTTACCATTAAGATGAGAATGGCATGCCAAAGGCAGAATTAGATCCCAGAAGATCGGATATAAACATCATTGTCAAATTATGCAAAGGGATCAACTTGGTTGAGATCGGAAAAGGACAATGGATTTGCCAATTCAGAAGCTATTAAGAAATATGTATCATACCAGTTGCATGTTGGGAGTGGAAACTAAATTGTTGTGGATTAATGTATTAATTGAATTAAACTCTATCTAGTGACGCTCTTACTCTAGCTAACTACTCTAGTTCCTCCAGTCATCTTAAGTTACTCCAACATTCTTTGCCTTTTCCATCTTAGGAACCTTTGGCTAGGCTAGTCTCCTCTAAGATGTTGGTTCTCTTAACTCTTTCTGTGACTGGCACCGGTTCGTTCAGATCTTGGCTTTATTGTAAACTCCTCTGATACATTTTCCTTGGTAGTTTATAAAAAATAAATTTTATTTTTTTATTGTTGTTTTCAGTCATTAAGTCATGTTTGATTCTTTGCGACCCCATGAACTGCAGCACGCCAGGCTTCCCTGTCCTTCACTGTCTCCTGAGTTTGCTCAAACTCATGCCTGTTGAGTCTATGATGCCATCCAATTATCTTATCCTTGTTGTCCCCTTCTCCTCTTGCCCTCAGTCTTTCCCAGCATCAGGGTCTTTTTCAGTGAGTTGGATCTTCTCTTCAGGTGGCCATAAATAGTATTTGCTTCCTCTGAGGCATATGTCACAATTTGGAATTATGCATTGACTTATCAGTTTGTTGTTACTCTCCCCAACTGGTTATGACTCCATGAAGGTAGGATTTGTTCTTCAAGTTTCTACTCCTAGCGTAGTGCCTTGAACACAGTAGTTGCCAAATAAATATTGTTGCTTGTATCAGTGAAGGAACATTTCCTATTTATATAGATAATACTGAACTGTTTTGTTTTCTTGAGAATAATCAATCTCTGAGAGATGGGTAGGAAGGAAAGCAAAGTCAACACAGCTTAAAAAAAAAACTTTAGAGCTACCATTTCTTGAAAGTGTCACATGTTCAGTAAGCATGCATTTTTTTCACATTACAAATAACGTATTAGGGATATAGGTGCCTGCCTTTATGGTTCTTTGGATGTTGCTAAGGTGTTTTCATTGGTTAGAATCCCAATTTTATTTTCCTTATTGACTCAAGAGGGCTTAAACTAAAATTGAGCAAGAAGGGAGAGTTCTTGATAAAACTGTAAGGGAAAAATGAAAACAACAGTTCTTGTCTTCAAGAAGTATAGAGTCAAATGAAAAAGGCTATCAAGTAATCAATGGCCTATATTATACAGCACAGTAAAAGAGATTGTAAAGGTAAAAGAGGATGAGACGGTTGGATGGCATCACAGACTCGATGGACATGAGTCTGAGCAAGCTCTGGGAGTTGGTGATGATCAGGGAGGCCTGGTGTGCTACAGTCCATGGGGTCACAGAGTGTTGGACATGACCGAGAGACTGAACTGAACTGAACTGGAAGGAGGTTGTAATAGGGATAAAGGAATCAAAACAACTGTTGAATATAAATGGAGAAGACAACTAGAGCTATCTGCCAATAGAGGTAGTTTATCCTGAGTGTCTAAAGAGCGGGTAGTAATTTTGTTGGAGAAATTTCTTCCTTCGTAGGAAGACTGGAAATGGCCTCTCAGTTCCTCCCAGTTTTAAGATTCTGTGAGATTAAGCTAGGGGAGGAAAACATGCTTGATCTTGAAAGATTGAGAACTTAGGTGAAAAGATGGGGAAAGGACTCAGCCCACCTTTTTTCCTCTTGAGATGTATGTGTAGTGTAGATATAATAGACAGACATAGGGACATTATTTTTTTTGTTTATAAACATTTCTAGTAACAATAATGAAGCTTCTTTGTAAAAAGGCTCAGAAATACTAAAACAATGCTTTTCTTGAAAGATTTTTTAAGTTTATCAAAGAAAGGTTTGATTATATCAAAAAATCTGAAAGGAAGTCTACTGCAATGGCATTAAGGCATAGTAAGCTATAGTTGACCTTTGACATTTACAAGGTTGTCACTATAGCATGTAATTTCCTTCATTTCCATGTGTAACAATAGTATAATTTTCCTCTATTTTTATGTATTAAATGAGAACCATGAATCCAGTTGAGATGTAAGTGTTTGGCAGGGCTTACTAGCTCTGAGAACCTCTTAACATATCAGTTCAAAAACACAATTTGAGCTTTTGGTTCAGCAAAATGGCAAGTCACTATAAGAAAGGGTGCTTTTGAATAGTTCAGTTAGTGTTAAATCCTTAAGTGCTCTTTTCCTTATTCTTTGCCTGACAGTCTTTTTTATTCATCTTTTATATTTTAATATAAATGTCATGTTTCTTAGAAGAGGTCTCAGAACAATAAAATAAAATAGACATTTCTTATTTTTATCCTGCTGCACCTTGAACACATTTGCATGTTAAGTCTTTGTTTTGATATATTCTAAGAAAATCATTTAAATATGGAAATATTAAGAAAAATCATTATGCTTTGTAATATGCCTCTAGTTATACAGTTAGATCTAACTATATAATACCACAATCTGAAATAATTTTACATATATATTTATTTTTTTACAGATATGTTTTCTGAAATTCTGAATCATGAGTCTAGCACTTAATGATCTGCTTATTTGCTGCCGTCAACTAGAACTTGATAGAGCTACAGAGCGAAAGGTAGTAAGTTACTTACATTTAATCTTTCCTTGAAACAAATGTGTGATTGGTTACTCATTATTTTGTTCTTTTTCATTTTCAGAGAGAGATAGAGAAATTTAGGCGCCTGATTCAGGATCCTGAAACTGTTCGACATTTAGATCAGCATTCAGATTCTAAACAAGGGAAATATTTGAATTGGGATGCTGTTTTTAGGTATTCGATTCTAATTCTTTTTTCTGTCTTTATTTTTCTCTTTCATTTTTATTTCTGTTGTGATATTTTTATGTGTATATAGGTCAGCTTATCTTTGCTCCCTGTATATCATTGTGCCTTGCATAGGAAATTGATGCTCAGTATTTATCTGAAACATAATTTTTAAAGGACGTTCATGTAAAATAGTTAAGATTTTTGAATTATATGTTCAATAAAATATCTTTGACATATCTCACTCAATATGACAGAGAATTTCTTTCATATTACTTCATTCATAAGACTTTATTTCAAATTAGAGAGTAAAATTAAGTTATATTAAGTGCTTTATAACTTTGGCATCTTTAAATATTGCTCTAAGTAACTGCCATATATAAATATAATAAAAAATGAAAAGGAATTTTAGAAAAATTCCATATGAATGCAGGTAACAAACACAAAACTCATGCTTTGGAAAGATACAATTCATTACTTGACTGGAGTGGCAAACAGAATTGATGCTTTTATATAAAAGGTATAATTTTCAATTATGAAATCCATTCATAATTAGAAATAGGTGGTAAGACTTAGGAAAGATAAAGTATTTTAAAGTAACGTAGAATACTGATAAACTTGAAAGAACATTTTCAGTCTAGGGAAATAGGAGTGTATATTCATTCTTGAGTGTTTAGAATAGATAATCTATTTTATTTTTTAGGTCTTATTTGGCACTAGACAGACCATTGTCCTCAATGGCCTTCATTGTGGATAACATGAAAAATACATACTTCTTTTCCTGTGGTTCCTTACTTTATTTCAGATACCACAAATAATTTTTGTTGTTTTAGTCACTCATTCCTGTCTCTTTTGTGACCCCATGGACTCTAGCCCACCAGGCTCCTCTGTCCATGGGATTTCCCAGGCAGGAATACTGGAGTGGGTTGCCATTTCCTCTCCAGGGGATCTTCTTGACCCAGGTTTTGAATCCACATCTCCTGCATTGGCAGGCAGATTCTTTTCCACTGAGTCCCCAGAAAAGCCTAACAAATATAGTTATTATCTAAAGATGAATATTTTGCATAAGATGATCATGTAGGCCATCTGAGTACCTAACACTCCTGGCTAATCATGAATATCTTATAGGCAGACTTCATTTAAATTAAGGCTAGGAACCTTACCAACTCTTTAGGAAGGAGGTTCCTATTTTGCTGAAAGTTTTACTTTTGTCTTAGGTTCAAAGGATTTGTTAACAAAAGAAATCACTTGTTACAAATAAATAAGTTCAACTTTTAATAGATGATTATTTAACTTAATTTTGGTTCAATTCAGTCACTCAGTTGTGTCCGACTCTTTACAACCCCATGAACCGCAGCACACCAAGCCCCTCTGTCCATCACCAACTCCCAGAGTTTACCCAAACTCATGTCCATTGAGTCTGTGATGCCATCTAATCATCTCATCCTCTATCGTCCCCTTCTCCTCCTGCCTTCCATCTTTCCCAGTATCAGAGTCTTTTCAAATGAGTCAGCTCTTCGCATGAGGTGGCCAAAGTATTGGAGTTTCAGCTTCAACATCAGACCTTCCAGTGAACACCCAGGACTGATCTTTAAGATGGACTGGTTGGATCTCCTTGCAGTTATTAAAAGAACAGAAATAGAAATAATAGAGAAGAGTAACAGCACATACATCACCAAATTGGGCCAACCAACATTCAGACTTAAACAGTGCTGGGAAGTCCCTTGTTAACAGCAATCTGGAGTCCCAATTGGGAAAAGGTCCTGGGCTGTACGTCCACCCCATGGGTGAGACTTCAAATTGCTAGTTTAGGGGCTCCTGCTTATAATCCCAGGCCATAAGCTGATATCATCTTCAGTTTGCATGCGCAAATGAAACCCTGATTTAATTTTTACAATGGGTTTCACCTTGTGAGTCATAAAACTCTGTAGACCCTGGGGGACTGGCCAGGTCCTCAGGGGCATAAGAGATTCCAAGACCCACTCCTTTCTTATCTAAAGTGCCCCCTGACTTGTTGTAATTGCAGGCAGGTATGAAACCGAGGCAGTGTCCAGGCAAATCAGAAGCAGGTGAAAGGCCTACTCTGTTGCTGCTGAAGCTTGGACAAGACTTCCTCCATTTTAATTTCCTTAATAGTAGGTTATGTAATACACACACACACACACACACACACACACACACACACGTCATGTACTAAATAGCAGAAGGAGGTGAGAAAGAATGGAGAGCCCTTAATTGTTTTGCAAGCTTTTAATGATAAATGAGAAAGCAAGCAGGAAAGCAGTAGAAAATCATGGAAGTTAACAGATTAAGAACTTTGTAGACCAGACTTTAAATTGGTGTTGAGGGCTTGGCCTTGGAAATGTAATTGTTTTGGTTAGTGTACATTGTTTGAAGAAGTGTGGTTTAAAAGTGCTCTTTATGATGGCATGAAGAACATTTTGAAACTATTAAAATAATGTTAGTATTTAACAAGTTTCTGGAATTCCATTTCATGTTTTTGAAGGTTTTTACAGAAATATATTCAGAAAGAAACAGAATGTCTGAGAACAGCAAGACAAAATGTATCAGCCTCAACACAAGCCACCAGGCAGAAAAAGATGCAAGAAATCAGTAGCTTGGTCAAATTCTTCATCAAATGTGCAAATAAAAGTAAGTGCTGTTACTTGGCTTAATGGGTTATTGTTTCATGAGTTTGGTCTGAATAGGGTGAGATAAAAGTTGAGTACTAACTCTGATTTCTAGTACATATAATGATTTTTATTATTATAGCTTCAAATATTTGGAGGAATTTATACAAGCATAGTGAAAAAGTGAATTTGAAAGTCACTCAGTCATGTCTGACTCTTTGCAGTCCCATGGACTATACAATATTCTGCAGGCCAGAATACTAGAGTAGATAGCCTTTTCCTTCTCCAGGATATCTTCCCAACCCAGGGATTGAACGCAGGACTCCCTCATTGCAGGTGGATTCTTTACCAGCTGAGCCACAAGGGAAGCCTGTTATACAAGCATAGAATGATAGGATCTCAGGGTTGAAAGAATTAAAAAATATCATTTCTGGAGAAGGAAATGGCAACCCACTCCAGTATTCTTGCTTGGGAAGTCCCATGGACAGAAGAGCCTGGCCGTCTACAGTCCATGACTGAGCGACTAATTAACAATTTTTTTTTTTTACTCTAAAAGATAATGTCATGGTTTTCAAAGGTGCTTTTGTAGCTTGAGGGATGGTTTGATCAGCCTTTTAAATCTGAACACTTAACTCACCTCTCAGCTCCTCCTGGATCCCCATCCTTTCGTCACATGCAGGTGTCTAGGCTGCTGGCGGCCACTGGGTCTGAAATGCGATCTCCATTGCCTCCGCTTCCGCTGGCAGACAGAATTACATCCTCCTTTTTCTCTGTATCAGCTGCAGTTTAGAAAGAAATGAGTTTCCAGAGGCTACTGTAACAGGACCTCAGTTATGGACTTGGCGTGGCAGGAATCTACTTGTTATAGCTTGGGAAAAAAAGAATTATTTCATCTACCCATTTTTCCTGAATCCCATCTATATATATCCCTGGCACTTAGATGGTCTCAATGATTAAACATACCTTTTGAGACTTTCTTTTCTATCTTAGAGGAGTTCTCATAGTAGGGAAAACCTGTCTGTTTGTTACTGCTTCTATTTTCTGAGATAATACAAAAAATACTAATCTTTTTAATATGACGTCCTTTGAGATATTTGAAGTTAGACATGATATTTTCTGAGTCCTCTTCTATAAGCTAAACAGACCTGCTTCCTTTAGCTCATATGGCCTACTTTTGTATCACTTTTCTAAATCTTCAGTTTAACTCTCTCTCTTAAAACGTGTGGGACTCAGTGTTATAGGCATATTCTGATTGGTATGGAGTAGAACAGGGCTTGGATATCTTTTATTCTATACTTTAACAAATTCATTCTAAGATCAATTAGCTTTTTTGGCAGTCAGAACCCATACTCAACCAGCCCCGTGCTTATTATAAATAAAAAAAAAAAGACAAGTTCTTTTTTGCTCCTGATGAGCCGCATGGCTCTTATTTTACCCTTACACGGTTAATGTTTTGAAAAGCTGATATTTTTGAACCAGAATACAGAAATTGCTTTCTGTAAGGAAATGGCTGTCATACAATGCTAAAAAGCTAGAAGCAGAAATATTTGTTTAGGAACTTGGACTCAAACTGTTTACTCTTCACAAATAAGAAATTGACTTTGTGATGCCAAGTTTAGTTTAAGAATCAGAAAAGCCTATTATGGGTAAACATTATTAAGTAGAAGGTTATAGAATTGTTAGTAAATGATACTTCAGAATGGTAGGATGAAAGTTGAGTCTAAAGACAATGGCTTTAGCAAAAATTTAGTTTTCTATGTCCTCTGAGATGCCATTTCATGTGGATAGCTCCAAGTCCTGAGAAGAGACTGCAGCGCAGACAAAAGAAAACCACACTGAAATGTTTTCGAACCTGCTTTTTCTCTGTATCTATTAAACTTTGTATTCTTGGCTACTACTGCTGGGCTCTTAATAGATCTTAATCTGGTCTTACAGAGTTTATGATTGAATGAAAGATACTTGTAGCTCATTCATAGCCCATCAGAAAAGTATGCAGCTTAGAATTTTGCTTTAAAGTGAAAAAAACCCTTCTATTGCAAAATTAACAATGGGGATCACATTTTAAAGTGTATTTTTTTTTAATTGCTTCTCGGCCTTTTGGCTAAGATGAAGTGTAAAGTGTATTTTTATTTAAGGCTTTTTTTTCTTTCGAGTTTTTGTTAAACTCAGAATAAGACCAGGCTGCTACTATCATGTTATCTCACTTCTTAAATTTTTTTTTCAAATGGTTTGAGGGTTGATGGGAATTTAACACGTGTCTAAATTTTGCCAGACTTGCTTAACATCTAAGATTTGATGAAAGAAACAGAGATGAGAAAAAAAGAGGTAGCTGGAAAGGAACCAGTAAGCAAATATTGTTCAACTATGACAGAAGTTATAGTTAAGAAAATGTTACAAAGACTATAAGAGAGAAATGCACAGGGTGTTACAGCAGAGGATATTATGATTGTGCATTTCATCATTAGCCAGATTTCTAAAATTATAATACAAGTCATTAGTAAAAATAATATTTTAGCCAAAAGGCCAAGGAGCAATGATTTTTTTAGTTGTACCAGTGTATTTTTATTTACCATACTTATATACTGAATACAACTAGTCTTATCATAAAAAAACCCTAAACTAGTATATATTCAGATGTACATAATGACTTGTTCATAGCTTACAACAAAAAATATATATGTAATTTTAAGGTTGTTAATAGTGAAATATGAAAAATTTCAGCTGTGACACCAGCATGATTTACTGTAACAAAAATAACTAAGTAATTTTTAAATGTATTTTGTTACCTTTAAGAATATATCCATTATATATATATGTATATTATATAAAATGTATATATGTGTATATATATACAAAACTTTCAGGACCTCTAATAAATAAAACTAAAAATTATAGCCTTATATATTTGTATGCAATAAATGCTATTATAAGACTTTAAAGTAATTTTGCTTTTCAAAGTAAATAGTAGTCTCCTTAATGTCTTATTCTAATAAATTCAGATTTTTATTAAAAACACCAAGAAACTTTGAATCATTTTAGGTCTAATGTCAGAAATTGTGAATTATTAAGGATAGAGTGAATGATTGTTTTTGTTATATAATCCTACAGATTTGGCAGACTAGCAGATTGGTAAAGGGACCAGATAGAAATGTTTTTGAGTTTTGCAGGCTATGTCGTCTCTGTCTCAACTGCTCAACTTTGCCGTTTTAGCATGAAAGTAGCCATAAACAATATGTAAGTTAATAGATATGTCTATGGTCTGATAAAACTTTGTTTTAAAAAACAGATGGCTGGCTGAATTTTGCCCCAAGGGCCATAATTTTCTAATCACTCTTTTATGAGAAGGAGGTTCATACAATTGCTGTTCCAAGCGTCCTTAACATATTTTTCTTGAGGTTTATGTTTCTACTTGTTTATTTTTAAATAGGAGCACCCAGGCTGAAATGTCAGGAACTGTTGAATTATATCATGGATACAGTGAAAGATTCATCCCATGGTGCTATTTATGGATCTGATTGTAGCAATATATTGCTGAAGGACATTCTTTCGGTGAGGAAATACTGGTGTGAAATATCTCAGCAACAGTGGCTTGGTATGTTTTAAAGTTTGTTGTTTGTGACTTTTTTCCTTGTGAAATGAAATTTCACCAAAAGAACGTTGAGAGACTATATATATCTCCCAAATGACCTCACAGTTTAACAGTACCTTGGTAAAATTAAATGGTTATAGATTTTAACAGTTTTTATATATTATGTACTTCCTAAATTGTTGTCACTAATAATGTATTTGGTGCCTGCTATCAGAACTTAAATTGCAGAATTGAAAGATGCCATACCTTTCCTCAAAGACTTGGCAGTCCAATGACAGAAAAAAACAAAGTAAACCAGAAGTTAGAAGGAAGTGAGTTCACAGATCAGTGACACCTAAACTCAACAATGATTAGAGTAGAAAGAAGAAAACCAAGAGAGAGAGGCGTCATAAAAGGGAAAGCAAGAGAGTTTCATGTTGGAAGAGGTGTGGCATTTCAAGTGTTGTAGAGGTAGTAAGACACAGAAGTATCAATTGGATTAGGCAGTTAGCAGGTCACTGGTAAGGTGCTGTGCGGTGTTTAGTCACTCAGTTGTGTCTAACTCTTTGCAATCGCATGGACTGTAGCCCACCAGGCTCCTCTGTCCATTGGGATTCTTCAGACAAGAATACTG
Source organism: Cervus canadensis (assembly GCF_019320065.1). Classification (NCBI taxonomy): domain Eukaryota; kingdom Metazoa; phylum Chordata; class Mammalia; order Artiodactyla; family Cervidae; genus Cervus; species Cervus canadensis. The sequence continues at coordinate 15,476,377 of NC_057396.1, forward strand.
GAGTGGGTTTCCATGCCCTCCTTCAGGGGATCTTCCCAACTGAGGGATTGAACCCAGGTCTCCTGCATTGCAGGTGGATTCTTTACCGAAAAATACTATGATAGAATATATAGGACTCAGTGACTTAGAAGGTAAGTAGAGTGGGATGGATGTCAGTGAGGTATTGTTGACAGTTTCTAGGTGAGAAGTACTATGTGACCACAAAGGAAATTTGGTCAGAGACTGAAATATTTGAGTTTATTGATTTCAGAGGTAGAGTATTTCTGGCTCTGGGTGGGCTAAGTGGGTGGAAATGGTATTTGGCTTTAACGAGGTGACTTTTAAGCCAGGTGTCAAAGTCTTCTAATATAGTTGCCTCTGAAAATTTAGAAACTCAGTGTTTTTCATTGAGAAGTATTCAAGATAAGTTGTGATAACTTAATAGACATTTATCTGTATTTTTTTTTTACTGTCAATTTATCATTTCAAAATAAGATGTTTATGGACTGTAAAACCATGACCTAATCAGTGCCCTGCACTGTATTCTACTGTTCCTACATGAATAAATGTCTTCTCAGCTATTGCTTAATTTCTTATATATCTGGGGCCTTTGCTGTTTTTCTGAACACAAAGGAAGTTGTGTCTCAAACAGGGCCTCAGAAAGCCTAGTAGCAGCCTTTGGAGAATAGGCCAGTGATGTCTAGGATACTTCAACACATCTGTCACCAAAATAGTTCAGCCTAAATATTTAGGATATTTGGACATTTTAGATTATTACTTGTAATGATGAGTCTCTGAAAAATAGGCAATAATTCCTCTAGTCTCTATATAATGATTCCATCATCTGGCACATTCTCTGAAATTCTCTATATTTTTAAGGAAACTACTTCCACTTGTAATAATCAGTCATTTTGATTGATTATTTTGAATTTTTCTAGTTAGTTACCTTCTCTGAAATTTACTTCTCTAATGAAACTCTGCTCAAGAGGTGTTTACATTCAAAATATATTTGGTAGAGGTGGCTATTGAAGCCATTGTTGTGGATGAAATTGTCTAGGTAGAGAGTTTAATATGAGATGAGAAGATGGTCTAAGACTAAACCAACATTTCTATATATATTTTGGAATCAGCATGTTAATTTCTACAAAAAGTCCTGCTGCTGCTGCCAAGTTGCTTCAGTCGTGTCCGACTCTGTGATCCCATAGACGGCAGCCCACCAGGCTCCCCCCGTCCCTGGGATTCTCCAGGCAAGAATACTGGAGTGGGTTGCCATTTCCTTCTCCAGTGCATGAAAGGGAAAAGTGAAAGTGAAGTCGCTCAGTTGTGTCCAACCCGTAGTGACCCCATGGACTGCAGCCTACCAGGCTCCTCCGTCCATGGGATTTTCCAGGCAAGAGTACTGGAGTGGGTTGCCATTGCCTTCTCCACAAAAAGTCCTGCAGGAGTTTTATTTGGATTGTTTTGACCCTGTTGAACAATTTAGGAGAGCTAGACATCTTAACAACATAGACTCTTCCAGTCCATGAGCATGATATATCTCTCCATTTATTTAGGTTGTTTTTGATTTGTCAGCATTTGCAGAATTTGTATAGTTTTGTTAGATTTATACTGCTGTAGTTGGTAAATTTTACTGTCTTTTAAAAACATTTTCTTTTCCATATTGTTCATAAATACCATACCGATCTGGAACCTTGCTAAAATCACTCACTTATTAGGTCTAACACCTCTTTTGTTTTACTTTTTTTTTCTTTCTTTTTTTGTTCTTTTGTTTTACTGAGCCATGTGGCCTGATTTGTTTTTTCGCCTTATATTGGCTAGGACCTCAGTATAAGTATTTTTTAATGATAAGATATGCATAACATAAAATTTACTGTTTTAACCATTTTTATGTATACAATTCAGCGGTATTAAGGATATTCATTGTTGTGCAACCGTCACCACTCATTTCTAGAACTTTTTTCTTCTTCCTAAACTGGAAGTGTATCCACTAAATAAGAACCTGCCCTACTTCCTCCTCCAGTTCTTGGCAACTATTCTACTTTCTGTCTCTGTGAATTTGACTACTCTCGCTCCTGTAAATGAAATTCTACAATATTTGTCCTTTTCTGAATGACTTATTTCACTTAGCATAATGTTCACATGTTGTAGCATTCATCAGAGTTTTCTTCCTTTTAAAGTCTTAGTGATATTCCATCGTTTATGTATACTACATTTTCTTTACCCATTCATCTGTTGTTAGTATGTTAGGCTACTGTGAATAATGCTGTTATAAACATGGGTGTACAAATAGCTCTTTGTGTCCTTGCTTTCAATTATTTTGGGTATATATTCAGAAGTGAAATTGCTGCATCATGTGGTGATTCTATGTTTAATTTTTTAACTACTCACCATACTGTTTCCCACAAGGGCTACACCATTTTATATATTCAGAGCAATGGACAGGTGTTTCAGTTTCTCCACACCCTCACCAGCTCTTCATTTTCTTTCTTTTTTTGATAATAGCCATCCTAATGTAAGGTAAATATATGGGAAGTGGTATCTCATTGTAATTTTGGTTTATCTTTCTTTAATGACTAGTGATGTCGAACTTTTCATATGCTTATTTGGCTATTTGTATATCATCTCTAGACAAAAGTCTATTCAAATATTTTGGCCAGTTTTTATAAGGTTAGTTGTTGTTGGATTGTAGGAGTTCTTTATATACTTTGAATATCAATCCCTAATCAGATACATAGTTTGGAAATATTTTCTCCCATTCTGTTGCAGGAAGGGGGACCTGAAAGGCCTGAAAGTGGGCTCTTGTCTTAACACTTGGAAATGAATTGTTGAAGGAGACACATGTGCTGAAAAAGCAAGATATTTTATTGGGAAGAGGCGCTCAGGCAGAGAGCAGTAGGGTTAGGGAACCCAGGAGAACTGCTCTGCCATGTGGCTTGCAGTCTCAGAGTTTATGGTGATGGGGTTAGTTTCCAGGTTGTCTTTGGTGGGTCATTCTGATTCAGGGTCCTTCCTGGTGGCACAAGCATTGCTCATCCAAGATGGATGTCAGCGAGAAGGATTCTGGGAGGTGGTTAGACACATGGTGTCACCTTTTGACCTTTCCCAAACTCTTCCAGTTCAGTTCAGTTCAGTCGCTCAGTCATGTCCAACTCTTTGCGACCCTGTGGACTGCAGCACACCAGGCTTCCCTGTCCATCACCAACTCCTGGAGCTTGCTCAAAAACTCATGTCCATCGAGTTGGTGATGCCATCCAACCATCTTGTCCTCTGTCGTCCCCTTCTCCAATGGACTCTTCCAGTTGTTGGTGGCTTAATAGCTCTGTGTTCCTTACCAGGACCTCCTTCATAAAACAACTCATGCAAATGGTTACTGTGGTGTCTGGCCAGGGTGGGTGGTTTCAGTCAGTGTGCTTCCCGCAATAATTCCTTGTTGTTGTTTAGTTGCTAAGTCACATCTGACTCTTTGCAACCCCACAGACTGCAGAACACCAGGCTTCTCTGGCCTTCACTCCTGGAGTGAAGTTTGTTCAAACTCATGTCCGTTGAGTCAGTGATGCCATCTAATCAGCTCATCCTCTGTCGTCCCCTTCTCCTCCCGCCTTCAGTCTTTCCCAACATCAGGGTCTTTTCCGATGAGTCAGTTCTTCACATCAGGTGGACAGACTATTGGAGCTTCAGCTTCAGCATCAGTCTTTTCAGTGAATATTCAGGGTTGATTTCCTTTAGGATTGGCTGGCTTGATCTTCTCGCTGAAGAAGGAATGCTCAAGAGGCTTCTCCATCACCATGATTCGAAAGCATTAATTTTTCGGCACTCAGCCTTCTTTATGGTCCACCTCTCACATCTGTACGTGACCACTGGAAAAATCATACCTTAGACTATACAGACTTTTGTGGATTGCCTTTAATTCTGATGATAGTGTCCTTTGATGCACGAAAGGTTTTGATTTGATGAATACAGTTTATCTACTTTTTCTTTCGTTGCCTGTGCTTTGGGGGTCTTTTCCAAGAACTCGTTGCCAAATGCAATGTCATGAAACTTTCCCCCTCTATTTTCTTCTAAGAGTTTAAATAGTTTCTCCTCCAATATGATTTTGATTAGGAGTGGTGAGAACAGACATCCTTTCTTGTCCTTTTCCTGGTTTTAGGTGGAACAATTCAGTGTTTGCTCATTAGCATGTTAGCTGTTGATACAGGCTGAGGACATTTCCTTCTATTCTGGTTGCTCATTTTTATCATGAGTGGTTATTGAATTAGGTTACATTTTTTCCTGCATATATTGAGATAATTATAGAGCTTTTTGTCTTAGTTTATTGATAATGGTGAGTTATGTTAATTAGTTTTTCATAGGTTGACTCAACCTTGTGTTCCTGCTATATACCCTACTAGGCATGATGTATTATCTATTTTATATATTATTGGGTTGAATTTGGAGGTCGTGGTTGTTGTAAGGTTTTTAACTATGAACTCGGTTTCTTTAATAGATGCAAGATTTAGATTATGCAATATAGATGCAATATATTTAGGTTAAATATTTCAGTGATATTTGATTATTTGTTTCTTTAAGAATTTGTTCATTTCGTGTAAGTTGTTGAAAGTATGAGTGTAAAGTTCTTAAATATTGTCTTATCATCCTTTTAATATGCTTAGGCTCTGTTGTGATATTGCCTCTTTCACTACAGATTCTGATCTTACCATTTTTAGTTCCTTCTGTTTGTTTTGGGTTTCATTTCTTCTCTAGTTTCTTAAACTTAGATCATTAATTTGAGAGCTTCTTTCCCAGTACATGCATTTAATATAATAAATTTTTCTCTAAACACTACTTTAGTCACATCTCACAAATGTTGACAATGTTGAGAGAGCAATTTATAGCATTAAATGCCTACATTAGAAAAGAAGAAATGATATCAGGTATGTGTGTATATATATATATACACACCTTGAATTCCAAGTATAAATATATCAATATATACCTTAGATTCCATCTCAAGAACTAGAAAAAGAAAAATCCAAAGATTTCAAGCAGAATAACAGAAATCAATGAATACAGAAAACAATAAAGAAAAATTACAGAAACAAAAAGCTGATTCTTGGACTTCCCTGGTGGCTCAGTGGTAGAGAATCAACCTGCCAATGCAGGAGACATGGGTTCAATCCCTGAGCTGGGAGTATCCCACATGCCACAGAACAGCTGAGAGCATGCACCACAGTTGTTGAGCCTGTGCTCTAGAGCCCGGGAGCTGCAACTCCTGAAAACCACACACCCTAGAGCCCGTGCTTTGCAACGAGAGAAGCTACTTCAGTGGGAAGCCCGCTCACTGGAACTAGAGAGTCTCCCCTGCTCGCATCAGTGAAGATGCAGCACAGCCAAAAATAAATTTTTTTAAAAAAATAAAGATATTCTGGCTACTCATCGGCTACTCTACTCATTCTGGCTACTCTGGATACCCATCATTGCTGTGAGAAATTGTCCTTTTTCTCTGATTAGGAATCTCATGTCTTCTGTCAGTATCCATATAACTGGTATTCTATTTTTTTTTGTTTTTTTTTTTACATTTATCTGACTGCACCAGGTCTTAATTGTGGTACATTAAGGCATATAGGATCTTTTAGTTGTGGCATGTGGGATCTTTTTAGCTGGAGCATGTAATATCTTTTTAGTTGTAGCATGCCAACTCCTAGTTGCAGCATATGGGATCTAGTCCCCTGACCAGGGATTGAACCTGGGCCCCCTGCATTTGGAGTGTGGAGTCTTGGCCACTGGATCACTGGGGAAGTCCCCTGGTATTTTAATTTGTTAGATTGAAAATAGCGTAAAGTGTCAGTCCTTTCACACTTCCTGACACACTTTACACACATTATTAGGCAACTAGCATAGAACAGTATAAAACTGTGGAGAACACACTGTCTCAAATGCTTTGTTGGGCCTAGCCAAAGAAATTTAGGAATAGAGAATTAAGTCTGAGGTCTGGCTCTTAAACTGGTGTTCACATACTTTGCTGCCTATAGTTGTTCCTGTCTTTTTTTTTTTTTTTAATGATTTTTATTTATTTATTTATTTTTGGTTGTGCTGGGTCCTTGTCGCTGGGGGACTTTTCACTAGTTGTGGTGAGCAGGGGCTACGTTTTAGTTGCGGTGCCTGGGCTTCTCTTTGTGGTGGCTTCTCTTGCTGCAGAGGACAGGTTCTAGGGCATGTGGGCCTCAGCAGTTGTGGCACATAGGCTTAGCTGCTCTGCAGCACGTGGGATCTTCCTGGTCCAGGGATCAAACCTGTGTCTCCTGCACTGGCAGGCAGAGTCTTTACCACTGATCCACCAAGGAAGCCCTGTTCCTGTATTGGAGAGAGTTTAATTTATCAAGTTAAATACTGTTGGGATTCTTTAACTGTGTTAAATATAAATTAGTATAATTTTTAATGTTTTGTTTATGGGATTACCAAAATTTGAACTGTGGCATTTAATTAAGTTAAATGTTTTGATAGTTTTCTTTTTAAAAACATAACTAATACTTTTTCTTTTTTTTTTTTTAAGAATTGTTCTCTGTGTATTGCAGTCTATATCTTAAACCTTCACAAGACATTAATAGAGTTTTGGTGGCAAGAATAATTCAAGTTGTGACCAAAGGATGCTGTTCGCAGACCGATGGATTACATCCCAAATTTTTGGATTTTTTTTCTAAGGCTATTCAGCAGGCACGGTAATCTAATCTATTTTTGTTTTGTATTGGAAATCCATCTGATCCTTTTACAAGACTGTGTTTTATATTCAGTAACTACAATTTTTTACCAATCATAAGGAAGTGTTGGATCTGTTATAGTAGAACTAGTGGATTCCCTAAGAAAGTGTTAGGTCCAGTACTTCCTGAATATTCAATATGCAGAACATGAAGTAATGTTCTTGAGTGGGGAGATGTCTTGCTTTTTTAATAACAGAGAAAGCTTTATGGCCTCTAAGTATTTTTATTTTCCCCATTTTTGAAGATAGGTATAATGCGCTAAGAATAAAATGAAATGGGGCTGTGTTTTGGAAATATCAATATCTTACTATCTGGCATTACCCAATTTATAATGTGAACTATTTTGTAAGTGGTAGGTATTATGAATTAGTTTATTTTTAGACAGTGTTTTAGCAGCAGGGAGAAAGAACAGATCTCTTAGTGCCAATTAAGAACTGTTTTTTGCTGTTGCTATGCAATGCTGCTATGATTTTTTTTTTTTCTGAACAAGTCTGAAAGTAAGGTTATTATTTGGATATCAAATTTTTTCTTTCAGTGTGCAACTTCATAACTGTCTTCAGTTTGTGCATTTCCCCTGTTGTATTAAGTCTTTTTATTTTATGTTACAGACAAGAAAAGAGCCCTGCAGGTCTAAATCATATCTTAGCAGCATTTATTATCTTCCTCAAGACTTTGTCTGTTAACTTTCGAATTCGAGTGTGTGAATTAGGAGATGAAATTCTTCCTACCTTACTTTATATTTGGACTCAACAGAGACTTAATAATTCCTTAAAAGAAGTAATTATTGAATTATTTCAGCTACAAATTTATATTCATCATCCAAAGGGAGCCAAAACTCAAGATAAAGGTATAAAGAAAGTTTTTGCTATTTTGAATTTGTTTCTTCATTGATACACAAAGGGTTAAGTATAAAATCTGTATAATCAGGAGGTTATGACCTTCCTCTGGATTGTTATGCATGGTAATAGAATTAGTCATGAGGATATTTTTCACTTTCTTAAAAAAAAAATGGAAACTATGGTAACAAATCTTATGCATTGCCATTTGTTTAGTACAGTTCTGCATTTTATGAGGAGTACAAACAAAGATGAGACACTGTTTCCTCTAGGAGCTGATTATGTAGTAATAATTAGGTGCTAAGAGGTGTGACACAGAGAAGGCAAGATCTTGTTTATCTACATATGTATTGCTTTTATTAGAAAAATAAAATAGATAAATATGGACTGAACCAGCTAGATGTCAGTTCCCAATGAAGATAAATACATATTGCCTCAAACCTCATAGTTATTCCAGGTTTCTGTTTGCTAGGGAAACTGAAAATAAATGACTTATCCTCCCTTCATTCCTTTAGGTTAATCTATCATCAAGAGAGTATTGCTTGGATGGTGTAGTTCCATTCAGTAGACAAGAATTTTAGTGGGTATAACCGGAATTGAATGAGTTCACTCATGCTTAGGCTATGTCTTGACTCTGGCTTGTACTAGCTTTCAAGCCAATTCATCATGGTTAGTGTAATGACCTTGAAAGTGAAAGTGAAGTCGCTCAGTCGTGTCCGACTCTTTGCCATCCCATGGACTGTAGCCTACCAGGTTCCACAGCCCATGGGATTTTCCAGGCAAGAGTACCAGAGTGGGCTATTTCCTTCTCCAGGAGATCTTCCCGACCCAGGGATTGAACCCAGGTCTCCCGCATTTTAGGCAGCCGCTTTACCATCTGAGCCACCAGGGTAATGACCTTACTTTATCACAATCAGCTGTGTGTGTTTTGTGGTTCTTCTAGTATACATAGTTAGATGTATTTATAGCCCATGAAATGACTATAGGTCAAAGAATAGTGACTTTTCTCAGTTTTTCATCTTTCATATAGCTCTCACCAGAAGGAAAATTAGGCTTATTAGGGCATGGTGTGATATGTTTAGAGTTTTAGTTAAATGCATGTTTAGGATGAATTGAAACTTGGCAGATGATAAGGCTATCAGAAATGCTCATACAGTTTTAGGCTACATTGATAGATTGTATTAAGTTCTTAAATAGCTTAAATTAAATTCATTAGTAGAATTTAAATAGGTTCTTTGTTTGTGGAAAGTAATTGCCCCACTCTTTGTTCCTCATACTTGTTAGATCAGAATTGTGAGTATTCTGGTACGCTCATGAGATTTTGTAGAATAAGCATTTTTAAGAGACATAAGTTGACTGGAGTGTGTCTAGGGAAAGAGGAGAGATGACGATGAGGTGTCTGGATAACATGTTATTTGTACACTTGTTGAAGAAATTGGTAATGTTTTTCTGTTAAACAAAGGCATGCAGAGAAGTTGGTTCTTATATAAGAGAGGGGATTATTAATTGTATTTTTTAAATTCTTCCATATTCTTATCAAACTTTCACCAATTAAATCAAAATCTCAATCAAACTTTCTTTTATTTCTTCTCTCCCCAAAGCATATACAGTTAACTGAGTGTGAGGTGGACATCATTAGGACGTAGAACTTGTCAAGGATATAGTCAGAGGAGCCATTAGTAGTAAATAGTCTGCACCAGATGTCTTCTAATGTTTCTACCTTAACAGCTGAATGGTTTTGTGGGAGTTGGCAGTATAAATGGATTGTATATATAGATTATATTTTAATTTAATTATTTTTAACATTACAGGTGCTTACGAATCAAGAAAGTGGAGAAGTATTTTATACAACCTGTATGATTTGCTAGTTAATGAAATAAATCATATAGGAAGCAGAGGGAAATATACTTCAGGATCTCGTAATATTGCTGTTAAGGACAACTTGATTGAATTGATGGCAGATATTTGTCACCAGGTATAGTAGATCTTGTCACATTTTGAAATTTCCTATTCATTTTCCTTTTATTAGGCCTGTAAAAAGCCTATAAAATTACTCTGTACATGTTGATTCCTTTCGAAACACCATAAATATTTAGAATTGCCCTTTTAACTTACAAGATAACTATCTTGCAAATATAAACTTAGTAAAAACTGATGATGAACTTTTCCATTCTTAAAAAAGTTATGTACAGGAAATAAGGTTATCCTAACCCTATGTGTTTCTTTTTTTTCCCTACTGATTTAAAAATCACATGGCATAAAATTCATTATTTTAAACAGTATATATAATTCAGTGTTTTTTAACATTTTCACTGTGTTGTGCAACCATCACCACTAATTCCAGACCTTTCCATCACTGCCAAAATAAACTTTGTACCTATTAGCAGTCAGTTTCAGTTCCCTGCTTCTTCCAGTTCCTAGCAGCCAGCCACTAATCTACTTTCTGCCTCTGTCAATTTGCCTGTTTTGGTCATTTCGTATAAATGGAATCATATAATGTGCAGTCTTTTGTGTCTGGCTTCTTTCACTAAGAATAATGTATTCAAGGTTCTTCCATGTTGTACCATGAATCAGTATTTCATTATCGCTGAATAATATTCAGTTACAAGGATATATTACATTTTATTTACCAGCTCATCAGGTGATGGCTTAGTGTTTTTTTCCTCTATAGAAGAAATTTAAAAATTTCTTTTATTTTCACTACAGTTTTTAAAGGTTATATTCCATTTACTGTTACTTCACAATATTATCTGTATTTCCTGTGTTATACAATATGTCCTTACAATAAACTCCCACTCGGTAGCTTGTACACCCTTCCCTGGTGGCTCAGATGGTAAAGAATCCTCCCGCAATGCAGGAAACGTGGGTTCAGTCCCTGAGTTGGGAAGATCCCCTGGAGAAGGGAATGGCTACCTACTCCAATATTCTTGCCTGGAGAATTCCATGGGCAGAGGAGCCTGGCGGGCTACAGTCCATGAGGTTACAAAGAGTTGGACACAACTGAGCAACTAAGACACCCTACTCGTAACCACTAGTTTGTTCTCTGTATCTGTGCATCTGCAACTTTTTTGTTATATTCATTAGTTTGTTGTGTTTTTAGATTCCACATGTACTTGATATCATACAATATTTGTCTTTCTCTGACTTATTTCATTTAAATGCCTTCCAAGTCTATCTGTGTTGCTGCAAATGGCAGACCTTTCTTTTTTATTACTGAGAAGTATTCTTTTGTGTGTGTGGGTGTGTATCCATTCATTTCTTGATGGATACTGAGGTTGCTTGCATATCTTGGCAGTTGTAAGTAATGCTGCTATAAACATTGGTTGCATATATCTTTTCAAATTGGTACTTTTGTTTTTTATAGCTGTATACCCAGGAGAATTTTACTGGGTTGTAGGGTAATTCTGATTTCAGTGTTTTGAGTAACCATCAAACTGTTTTCCACATCAGCTGCCCCAATTTACATCCCACCAACAGTGTATAAGGGGCCCCTTTTCCCCATGTCCTTGCCAACATTTGTTATTTGTGTTCTTTTTGATGATAATGATGATAAACATTGTGACAGCTGTGAGGTGATATGGTTTTGATTTGCATTTCCCTGATAATTAGTGATGTGGAGCATCTTTTCTTCTTCCTGTTGGTCATCTGCATTTCCTCTTTAAAAAATTGTCTGTTCAGGTCTTCTGCCCATTTTTTAAAACTTATTATTTATTTATTTTATTTTTGGTTGCACTGGGTCTTTGTTGCTGCACATGGGCCTTCTCTAGTTGTGGTGAGCAGGGGCTTCTCTTCATTGCAGTACACTGGCTTCTCACCGTGGTGGCTTCTCTTGTTACGGAGTACGAACTCTAGGTGCATGGGTTTCAGTAGTTGCAGCACACAAGCTCAGTGAGTTGTCGAGCAAGGCCTTGGTTGCTCTGTGGCATGTGGAATCTTCCCATACTAGGGATTGAACCCATGTCTCCTGCATTGGCAGGCAGATACCTATCCACTGTACCACCACGGAATTTCCCCTTATGCCCATTTTTTAATCAGGTTGTTTGTTTGTTTGATAAGTTGTATGAGTTGTTTATATCTGTTAGATATTAACCCCTTACTAGTCATATCATTTGCTAACATTTTCTCCCATTCAGTAGGTTGTAGTTTTGTTTTCTGGGTTCTTTTCTTTGTTGTTCAAAACTTGTATGTTTAATTAGGTCTCATTTGTTTATTTTGCTTTTATTTCCTTTTCTTTAAGAGACAGATCAAAAAAAAGTATTGCTATGATTTATATCAAAGGGTGTTCTGCCTATTTTTTCCTCTAGGAGTTTCTTAGTATTCAGTCTTTTAGGTCTTTAATCCAATTTTTTTTTTTAATATGGTGTTGGAGAATGTTCTAATTTGATTATTTTACATGTAGCTGTCCAGTTTCCCCAGCCCCACTTATTGAAGAGACTGTCTTTTCTCCATTGTATATTCTTGTCTCCTTTGTCACAGATTAACTGACCATGAGTACAACGGTTTATTCTGGACTATACGCTGTTCCATTGATCTGTGTATCTGTTTTTGTGCCAGTTCCATACTCTCTTGATTATCATAACCTTTGTAGTCTGTGTAGTCTGAGGGCAGGGAGTGTGTTTCCTCCAGCTCTGTTCTGTTTTCTCAAGACTGTTTTGGCTATTTGGGGTTTTGTGTTTCCATACAAATTTTAAAGTTATTTGTTCTGGTTCTGGGAAAAATATCATTAGTGTCATTTTGTTTTGACCACAGACAGCATGCAGGATGTTAGTTCCCCAACCAGGGATTGAAACCATTCCCCCCTCCCAACCCCCGCCCCTAGAAGGGAAACACAGAGTCCTAATCACTAGAGTACCAGGGAAGTCCGTCTTTGGCATTTTGATAAGGATTTTGTTGAATCTATAGATTGCCTTGGGTAATATGGTCATTTTAATAATATTGGTTTCTCCAATCCAAGAATACAGCATATCTTTCCATTTGTTTGTGTTGTGTTTGGTTTCTTTTATCAGATTTACAGTTTTCTGAGGACAGGCTTTTTGCCTCCTGTAGGCAAAAGGTTTATTCCTAGGTATTTTATTCTTTTTAAGGCAGTGGTAAATGGACTTATTCCTTAATTTCACTTTCTGGTAGTTTGTTGTTGGTGTATACAATTGTAACAGATATCTGTATATTAATTTTATATCCTACATCTTTACCCAGTTCATTGATGAGCTCTTGTAGTTTTTCTGGTGACATCTTTAGGATTTTCTATATATAGTATCCTGTCATCCACAAAAACAGTGACAGTTTTACTTCTTCCTTTCCAATTTAGATTCCTTTTGTCTTTTTTTTTCTTCTCTGATTGCCATGCCTAGGACTTTCAAAGTCATGTTATATAAAAGTGGTGAGAGTGGACATTCTTTTCTTTTCCTGATCTCAGAGGAATGCTTTTAGCCTCTATGTCTGCTTTCTAGGAAGTTTTCACTATAAATGGATTTTGAGTTTTATCAAAAGTTCTTTTATATTTTGTCTATTGAGATGATCATATGGTTTTTATTTTTCATCTTGTTAATGTGGTATAACATATTACTGATTTTCAAATATTGAGAAATTCTTGCATTTCTGGGATAAATCCCACTTGATCATAGGGTATAATCTTTTTAACCTATTGTTGGATGTTCTTTGCTAGTATTTTGTTGTGGATTTTTGCATCTGTTCATCAGTAATATTGGTCTGTAGTTTTCCTTTTTATGATAATTTGTCTGGTTTTGGTATCAGCGTGATGCTGGCCTCACAGAATGTGTTGAGAATTGTTCCTGGCTCCACAGTTTTTTGAAATAGTTTCAGGATAGGTGTTAAGTCTGTAAATGTTTATAGAATTCACTTAAGGCATCTGTTGCTGGACTTTTGCTTGTTAGGAGTTTTAAAATTACTGATTCAACTTCATTACTATTTATTGGTCTGTTCACATTTTCTATTTCTTCCCAGTTCTGTCTTGGGAGATTGTACCTTTCTAAGAATTTGTTTTTTCTAGGTTGTCCATTTTATTGGCATATAGTTGCCTATAGTAGTCTCTAATGACCCTTTGCATTTCTCTGGTGTTAGCTGTAACTTCTTTTTAATTTCTGATTATATTGATTTGGGCCCTCTCCCTTTTTTTTCTTTCTTTTTTTTTTCTTTCTTTTTTTTCCCCCATCCTCCCTTTTTTTTCTTGATGAGTCTGGCTAAAGGTTTATCAATTTTATTTTTTCAAGAACCATCTTTTAGTTTCAATAATGTTTTCTATTGTTTTTTTAGTCTCTATTTCGTTTATCTAAAACCTATTGGAGGACTTTCCTGGTGGTCCAGTTAAGGTGGTTATGAATCCACCTACTGGTACAGGGGGCACAGGTTTGATCTCTGGTCCAGGAAGATTCCACATGCCATGGGGCAGCTAAGCCCATTGGCTAAAACAGCTGAGCCCACACACTGTAGAGCCCATGCTTTTCAAAAAGAAAAGTCATCACCATAAGAAGCTCTCACACCTCAACTAGAAGAAGCTCTGACACCTGAAAGCCTGGGCATAGTAACAAAGACCCAGCACAGCCAAAAGTAAATAAATAAAATTTGAAAAATAAATAAAACAGGGCTTCCAGTTCAAGATGGCAGAGTAGAAGTATGTGCACTTAACTCCTCCTGTGAGAGCACCAGACTTACAACTAAGCATTGAATAATCATGGATAGGAGTGTGCTGGAACCCTCCATAAAAAGATATCCCATGTCTAAAGACAAAGAAGCAGCTCCAGGGAGACCGTAGGTGGGGTTCAATCATGATAAAATCAAATCCCACACCTGCTGGGTGGGTCACCCACAGACTGGAGAACAGTAAAACCAAAGTTGTTCTTGCACTATTGTGAAGGTCCTGAACCACAACTCAGGCTTCCCATTGTGGGGATCTGACAAAGGGACTGGGAATTCCCAGCGAATCTGGCCTTGAGGGCCAGCAGGATTTGATTATAGGCCTTCCAGAGGAATGAGGGAAACAGAGACTCCAGTCTTGGAGGGCACAAACAAAATTTTGTGCTCACCAAGACCCATAGGAGAGGAGCAGTGACCCTGTAGGAGACTGAACCAAAACTACCTGATGGTGTTGGAGGGCCTTGTGGGTTGGCGGGGACTCACTGCAGGGACAGGGGCACTGGAAGGTTCCCCCTTGGCATCAACCCTCTTGGAGTTCACCATTAACCCTACCATAGGGCCCATAGACCCTAGGACTGGCTCGCCTCAGGCCGAACAACTACCAGGTAGGGAATGCAGCCCCACCCATCGGCAGATAATTGGATTAAAGCTTTACTGAGCAAGGCCCTACCCACCAGAGCAAGACCCAGTTTTTCCCATCACCAGTCCCTCTCATCAGGAAGCTTACACAAGCCTCTTAGCTTTATCCATCAGAGGGCAGACAGAAGAAGCACGAAGCACAGTCTCACAGCAGCTAAAATAACCATATTACAGAAAGTTAATCATGATGAAAAAGCAGAAAGTTAATCTGAGAGTTAGGGACAAGATAAAATCCCTGAAAAACAATTAAATGAATTGGAGATAGGCAACCTTCCAAAAAAAGGATTTGGGATAATGATAGTGAAGATGATCCAGGATCTTGGGAAAAGAATGGAAGAAAAGATTGAGAAGATGTGAGAAATGTTTATCAAAGACCTAGAAGAGCTAAAGAACAAACAAACAGAAATGAATAACACACTAGAAGGAATCAAGAGCAGAATAACTATGGCAGAAGAATGGATAAATGACCTGGAGGACAGAATGGTGGAAATCAATGCCACAGAATCGAAAATAGGGGGGAAAATCAAAAGAAATGAAGACAGCCTAAGAGACCTCTTGGACAACATTAAATGCACCAACATTCATATTATAGGGGTCCCAGAAGGAGAACAGAGAGAGAAAGGACCTAAGAAAATATTTGAAGAGAATAGCTGAACACTTCCTGAACATGGGAAAGGAAGTCAACCAAGTCCAGGAAGCACAGAGAGTCCCAGGTAGGGTAAACCCAAGGAGGAACACACCGAGACAGTAATCAAACTGACAAAAATTAAAGGCAGAGATAAAATACCAAAAGCAAGGGAAAACAGCAAATAACATACAAGAACTCCCATGAGGCTGTCAGCTGATTTCTCAATAAAAACTCTACAAGCCTGAAGGGAATGGCATGACGATGAAAGGGAAGAAAGGGAAGAACCTACAACCAAGAATACTCTACTCAGCAGGACGCTCCTTCACATTTTATGGTGATATCAAAGGCTTTCCAGACAAGCATAAATCAAGAGAACTCAGCACCTCCAAACTAGCTTTACAACAAATGCTAAAGGAATTTCTCTAGGCAGGAAACACAAGCGAAGGAAAAGACCTACAGAAAATAAACCCCAAACAATTAAGAAAATGGTAATAGGATTATACATATTGGTGGTGGTGGTGGTGGTGGTTTAGTTGCTAAGTTGTGTCTGACTGGAGATCCCATGGACTGTAACCTGCCAGGTTCCTCTGTTGATAATTACCTTAAATGTAAATGGATTAAATGCACCAACCAAAAGATATAGACTGACTGAGTGGATAAAAGCATGTGCATGTGCTTGACCCCCCACAAATTCTGTGTAATTATTTTATATTGTTAAGTTAATCATGTTCCCGTTATGGCTTGCAATTGTAACTATCTTTAATTTTTTGTCTGACTATTAATTGTGAAAACTGATAAACATCTTTTACTATTGTGATTATGTAACTATTACTCACTTAATACCGTTGTATCATTATTGGTCCACAGAAAAGTAATAGAATTCTGTATTATCAAAAATAAGATCTAGTAGAAAAACCTGTTATTCCTTTTTAAAATCCAGTTGCATATCAGAATTATCTTCAAATGTTTTGAAAAATACAAATGCTCAGATATTGCTTTTTTCCCTCCAGAGCTCCAAATATGTTTATAAGAGCAGTCATGTTTAAAAGCAACTGGACTATTCAGTGATCTTTTACTTTTATCTAGTTTGTTTCACTTTTTCTATTTCATAGTCAGTATTCCCACTTTATTTAGTTTATGTTCTCCAACTCCTCTTTTTTTTAATGTTCTTTCTGAAGCCTTTATCAATGTAGTAGAAAAGCTTTTGTATACATATATATAAATATTTATAACATTTTTATAAAATTATAAAATAATTATATGATATATACACTTTTAAATATTTATAAATATAAAAATTTTAGAAAACATGCATCTTTGCCTGACTAAAAAAATTGTGAAATCTTGATTCCATTTGTTTGACTTAATATGATTAGAATGGTAGATTTCTAATTAAAAAGTAGATATGTAGCAAGCAAGAAAGGTTCAGTGTATAGCATAGGGAACTATAGTCAATATCCTGTAATAACCCATGATGGAAAGTAATTTCAAAAATAATATATGTGTATTTGTATAACTGAATCACTTTGCTGTGCTCTTAAAACATTGTTAAGTCAATTATACTTCAATAAAATGTATTTATTAAAAAAATAATAAAAACAAGTAAAACCTATGAGACACATCTAAGTTTATAGCAATACAAGCTTACCTCAGAAAATAAGAAAAATCTCAAATAAATAGCCTAACCTTACACCTAAAGGAGGTAGAGAAAGAAGAATAAACAAAACCCGAAGTTAGTAGAAAGAAAGAATTCATAAAAATTAGAGCAGAAATAAATGAAATAGAGACTTAATGTTTCTTAAGTAAAGATTTTCCCCAGAGATTTGGGTACCATGCAAGAAGATTTCACTTGTCAAATATTTTCTTAACACTAAATTTATGATTTAATCCCTTTGAAAATTGGAATTTTTTCTTTACTCTCAGATGTTTTGGTGCTTTTAGTATATTTTCCCAAACAGTATAGCTAATATTTTACTTGGTAATATCTGCTTTCTAGAGAGCCATTATTATCTGCAAAATGTTTATTTCTATATGTCATATCCATATATTTCAGTAATTTGTTACTCTTTATGACTAACCTTATCGTCAGCTGAGGAGGAACATTTTTTTCCTATTGAACTATTAGAAATAATAGCAATATTAAATATATTTTCCTTTTGTTATTTTCAGGTTTTTAATGAAGATTCCAGATCCTTGGAGATTTCTCAGTCTTGCGCAACCACACAAAGAGAACTTACTGATCACAGTGTACCTTGCAAAAAGAGGAAAATAGAATTAGGCTGGGAAGTAATAAAAGATCACCTTCAGAAGTCACAGAATGATTTTGATATTGTACCTTGGTAAGTGTTCTTTTTTTCTCTTTCTGTATCATTTAGTCTCATTAATTTTTCTCACAAGAGCTCCTGTAGATTCCTTTACCTCATTGGCCTAGCCAGAACCAGGTCACACTTGTCCACTCCCAAAGCAGTTGCTGGCTAAAGGGGAATGCCATGCTGAGATAACCAGGACGTGCTGAGATAACCGCCTTCATGACTCATCTCCTGGGGCCAGACTAGGGCCTCTCCTACGCGTGTTCCCATAGCAAGGAGAAAGGGAGAGATGGCTGATTGGTAGGCAAGCTGTACCGCGTGCCTCTTGGAATTCACTGAGTTGTATATCTCAACACAAAGAGTTTTTACCATGCACAGCACCTTCTAATATAATTAAATTAGGAAGAAATTAAAGAGAGCATTCAGAACTTAGAGAAGAATTTGAACCTGATGCCATGATAAAGGCACTTTTTATTATTTGCTCTGTTCTTTAGCCTTATATAGCATTCACAGTTATTTAAGTGATAACATAAATTGTGGAATTCTGTGAAATCACAAAGTATTAGGTCTAGTAGGAATTTGTAGAACTCTTACAGTTCAGCCTTTTTTGCTTTACCAAGAAAGCTGCAACTGAGAAAGGTTAAGCAGCTTGCCTAAGAACAGTTATAAATTCATAGATTAGTCATACTTTTGTGAATAATGTTCTTTGATTTTTCCCATGTCAATGTAATGTTTAAATATAGTTGAGTTGTTGGGGGGGTATATATTGACTTTGATACTTATTGCTAAATTCTTGTTTATTTCCTATAGTTAATGGTACCTATTTCATATTCTTTAATTTGTCCATTTAGTGAAGTCATTTATTGAACACCTACTATGTGCCAGGCATAAGGGGTAGACAGTGAATCAGTTGCAGTTCCTATTCTTGAGTTGCACACATTCTAGGGAACTCGCAGCAAATACTTATTGAATTAATTGAATTAATGTCAGCGGAAACAGTTTGTTTTGGGTTTTTGTTCTAAAGGTATATTGTTGGTGGCTGAAGGGCAGGGAACTGTGCAGTAAATAAGAAGTAGAATATTGATAATTTAGTTATTTATAAGCAAATTTAGTTATTTGTAAGCAAAATATGATAGCTTACCCAGCTAGCCAAAATGCTGTCAATCTTCTTGCCGCTTTAGGAAGTAGGACCAAATAATTACTAAGAGCCAGTTTATTTTGAGGGTAGTCTGGAAAATGATGATGACAGTGTTCTAATTAGGATATTGTATGAGTACTATGTCTATATATTTATTTTCTTTTAGCCTCTTAATGGAGTAGAATAATTTTAAAATTATTTGTACTTTTTTTTAGGTTACAAATCACAACTCAATTAATATCAAAATATCCTGCAAGTTTACCTAACTGTGAGTTGTCACCATTACTAACGATACTATACCAGCTTCTACCTCAACAGCGACGTGGGGAGCGCACACCATATGTGTTACGATGTCTTATGGAAGTTGCATTGTGTCAAGGCAAGAGGTCAAACCTAGAAAGCTCACAAAAGTCAGATTTATTGAAAATCTGGATTAAAATTTGGTCTATTACTTTTCGTGGTATAAGTTCTGAACAAATACAAACTGAAAACTTTGGCTTACTTGGAGCCATAATTCAAGGCAGTTTAGTTGAGGTTGACAGAGAATTCTGGAAGTTATTTACTGGGTCAGCCTGTAGACCTTCATGGTAAGTTGACTGTTAATTATATTTTGCAGCATATATATTTCCTGATTTTTGTAATTTCTAGCTTCAGTTAAAAATATGTTCAGTTCTGTTTCAGATTCTTAAGTCTTAATAAATAAGTTTGAAATATGAAGAGATTATTAACCCCAGTTTTAAAGATTAAGTATTTAAATTTCTTTTATTTGTAATTAGCAATTATTTGTTTGCTCATAAATAGAATAGACTTTATTTCTCTTAGTACTGCATACTGTTACAATAAGATAGTACTTAGTCAAGAATTTTCTCAAATGTAGTCAAATTTTTTGTGCTCATTTAGTCCATAGAAGTTTATATATCTACCATGTGCCAGGACATGTCCTAAAAATTGACCACAGAGTAGTAAAAAGATACACATGGTCTCTGTCCCTCTTAGAGCCTAAATGTTTTAAAATTGAAGTAGAGTTGATTTACAGTATTGTGTTAGTTTCTGGTATATAAGCAAAGTGATTCAATTTTTTCTATATATATGTGTGTGTGTGTGTATATATATATATTGTTTCATATTCTTTTCCATTATGGTTTATTACAGAATATTGAGTATAGTTCCTTGTGTATACAGTAGGACCTTATTGTATATCTATTTTACACATAGTAATTTATGTCTGCTAATCCCAAATTCTTAATATATCCCTCTCCCACCTCCTTTTCCCTTTGGTAACCATAAGTTTGTATTCTATGCAAAAAGTTCACTTTTAATATTAATTGTCTTTTGTTTTGCGACAGTCCTGCAGTATGCTGTTTGACTTTGGCACTGACAATCTGTGTAGTTCCAGAAACAGTAAAAATAGGAATTGAGAAAAATATATGTGATGTAAGCAGAAATTCTTTAAAAGAATTGATAATGAAATGGCTCTTATTCTGTCAGTTAGAGGATGACTTTGAAGACAGTACAGAGCTACCTCCAGTTCTTTGCAGGTGATTTGAGTTCATTAGCACGCTGCTGCTTTTTTAATTTATTTTGTAAGGTGCTCTCCATTTCTGATTTGATACTAGATGGCTTTATTTTGCAGTGATCTTCCAGGATTTTCCAGAATTAGTCCTAACTACTAAACAGTCCCTTTGTTTTTATAGTGTTCTGTTTCTTTGTACCTGAATCTTTGCCCAAGTTCTTTTACTTTGTTTCCTCTCACTGCCTAGACAGTGAGAGTTACATGTTTGTGATTGTCCCTAAATAGGTCCATCTGAACATATATCCACTCAGGTATATCGTGGAATCATGAGGAGATGCTTTCTGGGCTAAATATGTTAAATTAACGAGGGAAAGAAATGAAAAAAGACAAACTGGGACTTAAGCACTAAAATGAGGAGCAACTTGCCCACTTAATCTTTCCTCAGTCAGTAATTGGAGCTGAGTGATTGAAGGGGATCCTCTGGATCCTAGTGATTTGACTTGAATTTCATAGTTGTTTAGGCTTTTTGAAAATTGAATATGGTCCTATATCTAGAAGTGTTGAAAATGATAGTAACATAAAATTTATGTTCCTTAAGTACTTTTTCAGTTGTTAAGAAATTTAGTATAGATGGAAACAGTTTTAATTTTGGATCCAAATTTTAGAGATCAGTATTTTTAGTTAAGTGTGGGCATTTAAATTTAAAGAATGCTTTAAATGGCTTTTGGTCTTTTAAGTAAAGATCTCTATTTTTACTTCATAGTAATTTTCCTCATCTTACCTTGGAGAAAATTCTCGTGAGTCTCACTATGAAAAACTGTAAAGCAGCAATGAATTTTTTCCAAAGTGTGCCAGAATGGTATGTTTCCGAATGGAGTTCTGTGTTGTTTCAATTAACAGAGATAATAATTTTAGCAGAGTGGTAGCTACATCTTAAAAATTGTGAACCAAATTGGTCAATTAAAAAAATTGTAACTGTTAGCAAGGGAAAAGTTTCTTTTAATTCAATAATTATAATTTATGTTCTGTAATGTGTTTATGATGGGATATTAAGAACATAAACATCATGTGGAAAAGATTTTTTTTTATATGTCAAATAAAATCTGAATGACTACTTTAAAAAAACTAATGATAATTTAGTATAGGGAAAACAAAAATCTAAAAACTTCATTTTAGTCGATTGACTCCAGAGGCTTATGTTTATCACTGTGACTGAAAATGATTCACTGGCATGAAGTTTTCTAGTCTTTCTCAAGAGGGCATAATAAAAAAAAAATATACATTTTGGAGAAATGTGAAAAAAGGGGGAAAGTTTTCAGACAATTTGTTTTTCATTTTCTTTATTTATTTGGGTCCCTCGAGTCTGAGTTGCGGCACGTGGGATCTTTCACTGTAGCCTGCAGACTCTGAGTTTGGCATGTGGGCGCAGTAGTTGAGCTCTCTAGCTGTGACATGCAGGCTCCGGAGCACACAGGCTGAGTGCTTGCAGCCTGAAAGCTTAGTTGCTCCACTGCATGTGGAATCTGACCAGGAATCAAACCTGTGTCCCATGCATTGTAAGGCAGATTCTTAACTACTGGCCCACCAGAGAGTCCCTCAGATAATGTTATTCTTAATGTTTATATCTGTTGTTAATTAATGTTTTTTTAAATACTTCCTGAATTTGCCTTTAGATTGAATCTTTTATTTCTCATGTCCATTTGTTAGTGAAATTGTTACTGAATAATGAAATTCAGTGTAAGTAGTTATCAAAATCCAAAGAAGAAAAGCATTTAAAAGAATAATTCACTAATTACATGAGCAATCTTTGAATAACATAGATTCAATATTAATGCTAAGTTAATATTTTATTTGTAATAGATTGATGCTATATGAAGGTAAAATAGTAGACAATTTGATCTTATAAATTGAAAATCTTACTTCTTTGAAGTGAGCAACACCAAAAAGATACAGAAGAACCTTCATTCTCAGAAGCTGAAGATCTGTTTCTTCAGACAACTTTTGACAAGATGGATTTTTTAACCATTGTGAAAGAACATACGCTAGAAAAGCACCAATCCAGTGTAGGCTTTTCTGTCCACCAAAACCTCAAGGAGTCACTGGATCGCTATCTTTTGAGACTGTCAGAACAGCTTCTAAATAACTACTCATCTGAGGTGAGATTTTCTAGAAGAGCTAAAGCCTGTGTTTGATTCTATTTTGGTAGACTGTTAGGAAGGAGAAATAGTGTCAGGAAAGGCCCTAAGGACTTTAAATTAAGCTTAATTAAATTAAAGGCCCTAAGGACTTTAAATTAAGCTTTAATTAAATTAAGCTTAATTTTAAAAGCAGTAATAGCACATGTCTACAAATTGGGAAAAAACTTAGAATGAAAAAAGTAAAACTGAAGAGAAATAATTACTTTTTTAACCAGAAATTCTTACAGACATTAAAGAAGTAGATTTCTTTGGGTAGGTTAATGGGCAGTAATAATGGTTTTGAGCATATGAATTATTTGATGAAAAAGAACCTTAATTCAGAGGAGGGAAATTTTACGATAACAGAAAAGGACATAATTTAAACTAATCTAATAGATTTTGGTTGCACTTGAAAAGGGAGAGAAGTCATTGATAAATGAACTAACAGTCACCCATATTTAAGCAGTCATTTAGTGATGTCTTACATATCATTTCCATTGTCCTCTTAAAATAAAAAAGTTCTCATTGTGTGTGCTGTTCTCTTACCAAAACTCCTATGTCTTTGCATGCATTTCTATGTGTTCAGATAATTCACATGTCAAAATCCTCACTAAAGCCTTTTTTGATAATCTCAGCCATGTATCTTTTAATTTTCATGTTGTTGTTGTTCAGTCACTAAGTCGTGTCTGAGTCTTTGCAGCCCCATGGAGTTGCATGCCAGGCTTTGCTATCCTCCACTGTCTCCCGGAGTTTGCTCAGATTCATGTACATTGAATCAGTGATGCTGTCTATCTGATCATCTGCCACTCCCTTCTCCTTTTGCCTTCAGTCTTTTCCAGTGAATCAGCTCTTCACAACAGGATTGGCCAAAGGATTGGAGCGTCAGCTTTAGCATCAGTTCTTGTAATGAATATTCAGGACTGATTTCCTTTAGGATTGACTGGTTGATCTTGTTGTCCAGTAGACTCTCAAGAATCTTCTCCAGCACCACAATTCAAAAACATCAATTCTTCGGCACTCTATGGTTCAGCCTTTACTCTGCACATGACTCTTGGAAAAGCTGTAGCTTTGACTATACAGACTTTTGTTGGCAAAGTGATATGTCTGCTTTTAATATGCTGTCTAGGTTTGTCATAGGAGCAAACGTCTTTTAATTTCATGGGTGCAGTCACCATCTGCAGTGATTTTGGAGCCCAAGAAAATAAAATCTGTCACTGCTTCCACTTTTTCCCCTTCTATTTACCATGAAGTGATGGGACCAGATGCCATTATCTTCATCTTTTGAATGCTGAGTTTCAAGCCAGCATTTTCACTCTTCTCTTTCACTTTTATCAAGAGGCTCTTGAGTTCTTCTTCACCTTATTTACCATTTGAGTAGTATCATCCGCATATCTGAGACTGCTGGCATTTCTCCCAGCAGTCTTGATTCCAGCTTGTGATTCATCTTGGACCAGCATTTTGTATGATGAGCTCTGCTTATGACTCAAACAAGCAGAGGGACAGTGTACAGCCTTGCCATACTCCTTTCTCAATTTTGAACCACTCAGTTTTCCATGTTTGGTTCTAAAGTTGCTTCTTGATCTACATACAGGTTTCTCAGGAGGTAGGTAAGGTGGTCTCGTATTTACATCTCTTGAAGGATTTACCACAATTTGTTGTAATCCATACTGTCAAATAGCTGAGAAAAGAAGAGAAGGTGAAAGGCAAAGGAGAAAAGGACAGATATACCCATCTCAATGTAGAGTTCCAAAAAACAGCAGGAGAGATAAGAAAGCCTTCCTAAGTGAACAATGCAACAAAAAAAGGAAAACAATAGAATAAGGAAGACTAGAGATCTCTTCAAGAAAATTGGAGATACCAAGGGAGAGTTTCATATAAAGATGGGCACAATAACAGATAGAAATGGTATGGGCCTAACAGAAGCAGAAGATATTAAGAACAGGTGACAAGAATACACAGAAGAACTACACAAAAAAGATCTTAATGACGTGGATAACCATGATGATGTGATCACTCACCTAAGCCATACATCCTGGAGTGTGAAGTCAAGTGGTCCTTAGGAAGCATCACTGTGAACAAAGCTAGTGGAGGTGATGGAATTCCAGCTGAGCTACTTCATAGCCTAAAAGATGCTGTTAAAGTGCTGCACCCACTATGCCAGCAAATTTGGAAAACTCAACAGTGGCCACAGAACTGGAAAAGGTCAGTTTTCATTATAATCCCAAAGAAGGTTAATGCCAAAGAATGTTCCAACTACCACACAATTGTACTCACTTCACATCCTAGGAAAGTAATGGTCAATATCCTCCAAGCTAGGCTTCAACACTGTGTAACTGAGAACTTCCAGATGTACCAGCTGGATTTAGAAAAGGCAGAGGAACCAGAGATCAAATTGCCAACATCTGTTGAATCATAGAAAAAAGCAAGAGAGTTCCAGAAAAGCACCTACTTCTGCTTTATTGACTACTTCTGCTTTAATGAGAGTTGGACCATAAAGAAGGCTGAGCACGAAGAATTGATGCTTTTGTACTGTGGTGTTGGTGAATACTCTTTAACAGTCCCTTGGACTGCATGGAGATCAAACCAGTCAATCCTAAAACAAGTTAATCATGAATATTCATTATAAAAGACTGATGCTGAAGCTGAAGCTTCCAGTACTTTCGCCACCCGATGTGAAGAGCTGACTCGTTGGAAAAGACACTGATGCTGGGAAAGGTTGAAGGCAGGAGGATAATGGGATGACACAGGATGAGACAGTTGGGTGGCATCACCAGCTCAGTGGACATGAATTTGAGCAAGCTCCGGGAAATGGTGAAAGACAGGGAAGCCTGGTGTGCTGTACTCTATGGGGTCATGAAGAGTTGGACCCAACTGAGCAACTGTCCTTAACTGAACTGAATTCTGTCACAGGCTTTAGCATAGTTAATGAAGCAGAAGCAGATGTTTTTCTGGAACTCCCTTGCTTTCTCCACGATCCAACGAATGTTGGCAGTTGAACCTCTGATCCTTCTGCCTCTTCAAAGCTCAGGTTTTACACCTGAAAGTTTCCAGTTCACATGATGTTAAAGCCTAACTTGAAGGATTTTGAGCATAACCTTGCTAGCATGTGAAATGAGTGCAGTTGTATGGTAGTTCAAACACTGTTTGGCATTGCCGCCTTTGGGATTGGAATGAAGACTGACCTTTTCCAGTCCTATGGCCACTGGTGAAATTTCTGAATTTACTGACATTGAGTGCAGCATTTTAACAATAAATCTTTTAGGATTTGAAGTAGCTTAGCTGGAATTGCTGGAGAAGGAAATGGCAACCCACTCCAGTATTCTTGCCTGGAGAATCCCAGGGTCAGAGGAGCCTAGTGGGCTTCCATCTGTGGGGTCGCACAGAGTCAGACACGACTGAAGCGACTTAGCAGCAGCAGCAGCTGGAATTGCATCACCTCTACTAGCTTTGTTTTGTAGAATGCTTCCTAATGATATCTGGCTCTAGGTGAGGGATCACACCATCATGGTTATCCAAGTCATTAAGACCTTTTTGTATAGTTCTTCTGTCTGTTCTTGTATGGTTATTCTGTTTATCCTTTGACAAGAGAATGGCAACCCATTCCGGTATTCTTGCTTGGAGAATTAATGGGCAAAGGAGCCTGGCAGTCCATAGTGTCGCAAAGTGTCTGACATGACTGAGCAACTATCACTCACTCACTCGTATTCTTGCTGCCTCTTCTTAATCTTTTCTGCTTCTGTTAGGTCCTGACAGATAATATCATGCCCATACTTGGATGAACTGTTCCCCTGATATCTCCAATTTTGTACCATATGTACAAATATCTCTTAAACTATGCTAGAAGCTCATTAAAGGGCATATATAATTTCTCTTGATCTTTGTATCTTCTTCAATACCTTATTATATGATAAATGTTAAAAGTATTTGTTGATTAAAATAAAACCTACAAGCTACTATGGCTAGATTTAGTAGCCATAACTTATGATCCAAAGAACCAGAGAGAGGGCAACGTGCCTATTTATCTATCTTGCTCTTAATTACTGTCTTTCTTCTGGATTATAGTTATAACTACTTTCATTACAGAGTAATGAGATCTCCTGCTTTTTCCTAAAATGCCATTTCATATAATATAGGAACAGAAAAATCTGAAAGTCTTTTTTTTTGTTTGTGACGTTTACACATTTCTTACATAAGTCTATAAAATTGATTGACAGTAGCTATTGGTAAAATATCTTGTACTTGTCTGTGGAGTTTAAAAAGCTGAGTAAATCAAGGACCTTATTTCTTAGAAACTCAAAATGTCATTTTAATGTCTCTTTTTATGAATAAATCTGATTTCTGCTCATGTTCTAAGAATTATAGACAGTTATTTGCCTATCAGTTTTTTCTTTCTTTCCTCCTTACCTCAGATATTTAAGGACTTATGTGTGCAATACACTGAGCCACTTTTGAAAAAGATGTGCTACTTGGCCATCAGGACGTATTTCTCCTGTGTTTCCTGAGAAGCCTGGTTATTACAGCTCTGCAGGGATCTCTTAGATGTTTTTTAGAGATGATCAGAATTATGGCATTATTAATTTAGCTATAGTTTTTTAATGTGAAGACAAAATTTGCTCTCGCAAAAAACAATAGTACTCCAAATGATTTATGAAATATGTAAAAACTTTTTATTCTGTATACTTAAACTTTTTATATTTTAAGACTTCAAATTCAGAGATATTTGTCCGGTGTTCAAGTCTTTTGGTGGGTGTTCTTGGCTGCTATTGTTACCTGGGTGTCATAGCTGAAGAGGAAGCATACAAATCAGAATTATTCCAGAAAGCCAAGGTAGGAAGATTTATATCAATAGTGTTTTGGATTGATTTGAATGAAATATATTCCTGGGAAAATTTGTATATTTGTTTGGAAAACAAACTGTTATATAGGTTAACTGTTTCATTTATGTAGTCTGAGAGGAGATAATACTGTGTCTCTTTTCTTAAGATTTGAAGTTATTTTAAGCCAATATAAATGCAGCAATTGAAATAATATGTTGAAAGATAATCTCATTAACAAAAATAAGGATTTTTATCTATCCTTTTAAAAAGTTTTCCCTGGAGCAGTTATCCTAAAGAATGCTTAATTAAGCATTAATCAAATAGTCTTTCTAAGCATGAAATTAACTTCTATCTCTGGGTATTGTTTTGTCAGTTGTGTGATTTGTAAAGATAACATGATATAAAATTCGTTGTTTTTTTTTTTTAAATTCATTGTTTTTAAAAAATTGTTCATTTTTAATTATGTAACCAACGTAACTTCTTGAAAGGATTAATTTTACCTGTTAAGTAAAACAAAAAAAAGCCTTAAATAAGCTACGATTTTACCTGAAGTTTGGATTTTTCCTTCTTTTTTTTTTTAAATAGTCTCTAATGCAGTGTGCCGGAGAAAGTATCACTTTGTTTAAAAATAAGACAAGTGAAGAATCTAGAATTCTTTCATTGAGAAATATGATACATCTATGTACAAGTTGCTTACATAACTGTTCCAAGGTAAGATGTTCTTCCTACTTGACAGTGTAGCCTCTCCAGGAGGTTGATAACTGGTTGATGTCATTAATGTTTTTAGGGTCCATTCATAAGTTGATACACTGATTTTAAATTAAATTGATATATTAAAGTAGTATTCAGATGAATAAAGCAACAGATAATCTGAGTTTCTCATGAAACTAACTTCATAAAACTAATATTCTCAGGAAAGTTTCTGAGATTGTCTTACTCCTTTTTATAACAGCTAATTGATAACTTATTGCCAGTGTACTTTCATTCATTTAATAAAAACTTTTTGACTGCCAGGTATGTGGTATGCATACCACTACCCAAGGGCTTGTGGACACTGCAAAGATAAACTATTCAAGCATATATGTTACTCTCTTCTGCCCAGATAGACTTACATGAAATTTGGTGGAAAGATTGCTGCTATGTGTAATCTTTGTTTTGATTTGAAGGAGGCCTGAGGGGTGGTCAGGCCAGAGTATTGATAATAACCGGAAACATCTTTTAAAGCTAATGTTAAGTACATGTCCATGTATCAATATTATCAGCATGTATTTTTAGAAGTGTTTTTTTGGGGAGATAAGAGGGGAAGGAGAGAGTGGAAGAATATACTGTAAGCTATGATTATTGCCTGTGTATGTTTAGGGGCAGTAGCTAGTATTTTACTTTAATGTTGTTTATGTCCAATAAAAGATATTTGCTACAGTTATTATTACCTTAAGAAAAGAGATTAGTATTTTTGAAGCAATTTCTGTCTTGTTCCTAATAATAACCTGTTTATCCATGCTTATTCTGATAGAGAATTTCCAGTGTAAAAGAAAATCTACATTTTATTCACTACAGAGAAAATATTATCTGCGAAGAATAATTGTTTTTATATCTTTCCTTGCTGTTTTGTCTTAATTACAGCACAGTCCAAATAAGATTGCATCTGGCTTCTTCTTACGATTATTAACATCAAAGCTAATGAATGACATTGCAGATATTTGTAAAAGTTTAGTAAGTATGCTTCCTGTTTTACTATCATATTTCATTGACTCTAACATACTTTTTATAACTTTGAAATTTCTTTGAAAAGGGATGTATCTCACAGTATATAGCATCATATGCTTTAAAAATGTGGAAATTTAATAAAGTTATTTGGTTTGCTGAGCAGAATGTATATGCTTCTTAATATCAATAGCACTTGTTAATTTCTCAATGAATAATAACAGACCAAGTGGTTGGAAATTAATCATTCAGACTCAGTACCTTTTTCTGTATAACGTCAGTTCAGTTGCTCAGTTGTGTCCAACTCTTTGAGACCCCATGAACTGCAAAATGCCAGGCCTCCCTGTCCATCACCAACTCCCGGAGTCCACCCAAGCCCATGTCCATCGAGGTGGTGATGCCATCCAACCATCTCATCCTCTGTTATTCTCTTCTCCTCCTGCCCTCAATCTTTGCCAGCATCAGGGTCTTTTCCAGTGAGTCAGCTCTTCGCATCAGGTGGCCAAAGTATTGGAGTTTCAGCTTCAACATCAATCCTTCCAATGAACACCCAGGACTGATCTCCTTAAGGATGGACTGGTTGGATCTTCTTGCAGTCCAAGGGACTCTCAAGAGTCTTCCCCAACACCACAGTTCAAAAACATCAATTCTTCGGCACTCAGCTTTCTTTACAATCCAACTCTCACATCCATACATGACTGCTGGAAAAACCATAGCCTTGACTAGACGGACCTTTGTTGACAAAGTAATGTCTCTGCTTTTTAATATGCTGTCTAGGTTGGTCATAACTTTCCTTCCAAGGAGTAAGCGTCTTTTAATTTCATGGCTGCAATCACCATCTGCAGTGATTTTGGAGCCCAGAAAAATAAAGTCAGCTGCTGTTTCCATTGTTTCCCCATCTATTTGCCATGAAGAGATGGGACCAGATGCCATGATCTTAGTTTTCTGATTGTTGAGCTTTAAGCCAACTTTTTCACTCTCCTCTTTCACTTTCATCAGGAGGCTCTTTAGTTCTTCTTCACTTTCTGCCATAAGGGTGGTATCATCTACATATCTGGGGTTATTGATATTTCTCCTGGCAATCTTGATTCCAGCTTGTGCCTCCTCCAGCCCAGCGTTTCTCATGATGTACTCTGCATATAAGTTAAATAAGCAGGGTGACAATATACAGGCTTGACGTACTCCTTTTCCTATTTGGAACCAGTCTGTTGTTCATGTCTAGTTCTAACTGTTGCTTCCTGACCTGCATACAGGTTTCTCAAGAGGCGGGTCTCTTGAGATATGGTATTCCCATCTCTTTTAGAATTTTCCACAGTTTATTGTGATCCACACAGTCAAAGGCTTTGGTGTAGTCAATAAAGCAGAAACAGATGTTTTTCTGGAACTCTCTTACTTTATTGATGATCCAGCAGATGTTGGCAATTTGATCTCTGGTTCCTCTGCCTTTTCTAAAACCAGCTTGAACATCTGGAAGTTCACAGTTCACGTATTGTTGAAGCCTGGCTTGGAGAATTTTGAGCATTACTTTACTAGTGTATAACGTACCAAAATTTAAAATAATTCTCTATTCATAAAAATAAAAACAAAAACCTCACTAGGCAAGCAACATATATTTTTCTTTTTCATATCAATGGATTGCATACTTTTTTGTCTGGAACAGTGCCTGGCACATAGTAGATACTCAAATATTTAATGAGTAAAAGAATTTTCTTTAACTTGATTGTTTTCATTTAATAATAAATCTTGGTCATCTTTCCGTGCTGCTTTATAGGGCTATACCTTACTGCCTTACTTGTTTTTTTGTTTTGCAGCAACGTGGTGTTTCATTATATATGGGAATAACATATGTATTTTAACCCAACTGATCCTAATTAAAATTGTAAATGTTTTTTTTTTTTCTCCAAAGAGTTCTGCAGTAAATTTCTTACAGTTTTTTCTACTTCTTTTTGTGCCTCTGAAGAATGTAGGAAAATTCTAGAAATGGAATTGCTTGTTCACATGGAATATGAATTTTATTGATACTTTTTGATAGATATTATCATTGTCCTCCAAAATAGTCATACTGTTCTCCATATAGTCAAGTTATAATCTTGTCTGCACTCTCATCAGTTTGCAGTAGTATGAAGTTTCTTAATGTAAGAAGTCACTTGTAAAGTTTGTGTTTTGTTCTGTTATATAGACAGTACAGATTATATATCCATTTTATACACCTGATTCTTGAATTGTTTGATTAATTCAATTTTAAGTGCAGAATGCTTCTGAAAGAAACCAACCTGAAACATCTTTCTTTTGTTTGAAGGCATTCATGATCAAAAAGCCTTTTGACTCTAGAGAAGTAGAACCAATGGAAGAAGATACTGATGAAAATCTAATGAGGATGGAGGATCAGTCATCCATGAGTCTATT
This sequence comes from Cervus canadensis, assembly GCF_019320065.1. NCBI lineage: Eukaryota > Metazoa > Chordata > Mammalia > Artiodactyla > Cervidae > Cervus > Cervus canadensis. The sequence goes on from NC_057396.1 coordinate 15,507,911, forward strand.
TAATGATTACCCTGCTGGCAGTGTTACTGATGCAAATGAATCTGGAAAGAGCCAAATTACTATTGGTAAATACATTTTATTGCATGAGATTTTTTTTTTAACCTTCTAGTATTATTTGATATTATAAAAGACTTCATATATACTATTTTGTGCTCATTTAATTTCCTTTTTATGTAGTCATTTAGGATTGTTCCCTTCCATACAGTTTAGAATTCTCTCATTTTTAATTGAATTTATTATCAGTTTCCTATTTTTATTCTTCATGGGCGAATTTAAAAATAATTGCTAAAGAATTAAAAACATTTTTGGATAACTAAACATTTTGGTTATTTGGAAATAAGCAGGATAATGCAAAAGCACCCATAATGCAATTGTTGTTTTCCTTTTTTCTGTTACTTCTACATAGACCCATATAATTCAAAATTATAATTAGCATCAGCATTCAGATGCCTTTTTATACCTTTGTCTGTTTTCTTTTAACATCAACTAGAAGCAGTTTTTTCATTTAGGTACTTGTGCTGTTGATAATCACACTTTTTAATGACCCTATAATATCATATTTAACATTGATACCATAATTTACTAGGCCTTTTTTTTTTTTTTTTTCATTTTTTTTATTGTCAGAAATTTAGATCCCTTTCTAACAGTATTGCAGTGAATACTTGCCTATGTAGATTTTTCCATAGATTATTTTTTGATGACAGAATCCTAGAGTAACCTTTTATAAAGAATTTTGAAGCTTTTAGTGTGTGATCAAATTTATTATATTTTTGCTTTCCATATATTTTTTTTCTTTTTCTGTTGTTCGGCGGAAGATACTTGTGTTAATGTTCAATGTATGTGGTTATTTTACACCTTTGTTAGTCTTTTTTTTTTTCCCATCTCTATTAGTCTTAATAAGTGCTTCTTATTTTTAGGTGCCATGAATCCTTTAGCTGAAGAACATCTGTCAAAGCAAGATCTACTTTCTTTAGACATGCTCAAGTTCTTGTGTATGTGTGTAACCACTGCTCAGACTAACACTGTGTCATTTAGGGCAGCTGATATTCGGAGGGAATTATTAATGTTAATTGATTCTAGCATGCTAGACCCTACCAGATCTCTTCATTTACACATGGTGAGTTCAGTGAAAGAAGTGCTTTGAGTGTACTTGATCTTGCTAGCTAAATGTAATGGACTGACATATAAGAATCAAATTGTACCTTTGAAGAATTGAAATTGCTTCTTTGAGAAATGAATCTGAGACTGTTATAAAATACACTTTTAATGTACTGTGAAAACATTTAAGTGGATACAGTAACATTAAGACTTGAATGGACTTTGGATAGATTCCTTTTCTTTGGGTATAATTTTTATAAATTATTTTAAACCAGGCCAAGTAGTACAGACTCTGAATGTAAAAATAATACATAACATTGTTGTTGAAGTCTGAATCTTTCCTTGTCCTTGGTTTATATGCTTTAAAGTGTTTTAATGTAATTTCAAAGTGGCTATAAAGTTAAAATACTACAGAATGTCCTAAATTTCATTCCTAAGCCTCCATAGTTAACATTTTGCTATGTTTGACTTATCCTTCTCTGCATGCTATACCCACACACACACATACACACACACACACACACACACATACTTTTTTTCTGTACCATTTTGAGATTAAATATTCAAATATGATGCCCATTTACTTCAGTGTATATGTCCTATAAACAGTGATGCTCTCCTATATAGCTATAGTATCATCATCAAGAAATTAACACTGTATCATGTTAACTAATAAATATGATAGTTTACTAGTTCTCAGATCTGTTCAGTTTCTTTCAGTATGAAAGAAACTTATCTTTCATGACTATTTTTGAATAGTATAGCCACTTGCTATATAGAATCGTACTGTTTGAATTTGTCTCATGTTTCCTCATTAGATTTAGTCTTAATTAACAAAAGTAATCGCTCTCCTTTGCTTCCTTCATCAGTCTACTCATCTACTGATAGATATCTCCAATTCCAATCCAGCATTGTAGAATTTATTTTTCTCTGTCCATATGTAGAGCTCCCTTTCCAACAGTAAGAAATCTGGCTTTCTACTTAACCTTGATGCATTTATTTGTTTACTTAATATTATTGCATGTAACTTATCTCCTGACCATGGGTGCTATACGCTTAGCCCCAGTGCTGGTGAACATATTGGGGGAGCTCCTGTCTCAGTGAGTATGCTGGATGAGTCTATGGTCATATCCCTAGTCACAGGCAGCAAATTGGCAAACATGTCAGGTGATTTCCCCAGCCGTGGGAAACATGCCAGTTAGAATCCCTTGGAAATATTGAGGTTGAGTCCCTGTTAGAATTTCTTGTCATATTCTAGCTTTGGTGAACATCCTGGCTTATCGCCTAGCTCTGGCAAATATGCTTAGTTGAGTCCTGTTTGATCCCTTGGTTTCAAACCTGGCAATACTCTAGTATAAAGTCTCTAGCCCCACCCAGTTGGGAGGGCTGTATGCTTTTCTGGGGCTTTGATGTTAAAAGTCATTTCAAGACACTCACTAATATCACACATGACTCTCACGGCAAATATTTAAAATGGTTCAACTTAATGTTCTTTTTATAATATCAGAAGGAGTAAGAAACATTTTTCTACGTATAGATGATGGGGGGGGAGGCTTCTGATTCTTAATACAGCAAGAAAATTATTTGACATGTCAGAAACTGACTGCCTAGTTACAACTTACCATTATTCTAGTAGTTGCTGAGTAGCCCTTTATATTGTACCATAGAGAGCCTACAGGAAGATAAGTCAAGGTATTTGGATTATTCACTGTGCATAATTATCTCTGCTTTCTAAAATTCATTAACAGAATAGTTTTTAACCACTGAAGTTTTAAACCTCAAGTACTGTTTTCAGAGAGTGATGACATAGTTTCAGACTCTTGCTCAGGCACTTAATCCCAACAGTGATAACAACTGTCACTCACTGAATGCTGTCAAAAAATTTTAGACCTTTACATGCATTTCCTTTCATCTTCACAGTAATCTGGCCAGGTAAGTGCTATATCCTTATTTTACAGCTGAGAGTATAAAGACACCGATGACAAGGCAAGTTTTAAAACCACACAAGTAGTAACAGATTGTGGTGCTAGGATTTGTATCCCACTCTCTTTGACTTCAAACTCTCCTGCTATTGCCTGGTAAAAAAATTCACTGCTCAAGCGTGTATGTGTAGGCACGTGTGTTTAAATATATGAATTTATGGTTTACATATATGTATGTATTTGAGTGAATGATAAATAAATATCATTTGAAAAAAAAAACTAATTCTCCCCCTCCCTGCCCCCCATCTTAGTATCTAGTGCTTTTAAAGGCACTTCCTGGAGAAGAATATCCCTTGCCAATGGAAGATGTTGCAAAACTTCTAAAACCACTACCGTAAGATATTAAAACCATATAGAATATTCACTCTAAATTTATAAACCAAACTGGTGTGCTCTGTTATGCTGATAAAGTTAAATTTTTTCCACCACAGCAATGTGTGTTCATCTTATCACCGTGACCAAGATGTTTGTAAAACCGTCTTAAACCACGTCCTTCACGTAGTGATGAACCTGTGTCACAGAAATATGGATGATGAGAACACAAGGGATGCTCAAGGACAGTTTCTAACAGTGATTGGAGCATTTTGGTGGGTATAGATTATTTTATGGAGTTCTTGTTTTTCTTTTGCCACTTTTGCATACAAATGCAAACTTCGCATTTCTACTTTAGTGATTTCTTCTAATTCTTGAATGTAGCTATATACATTTTTTAACAATAGTGAAATGTAACTTGTATTTCCTTTCTTGATTGCTTGAAGAACTACATTGTTTTCTGCTTAAGGCTTGGCTTCCTAAAGTGAGCTTAGTGTATTTCTCTTTGAATTCTGAATCACTTAATAGTTCGACAAGTATGATGAATTAAAGCAAAGTGCAACAAGTCTAATAAATCAGTTGAGTAGTTTATATTCCTAAAGTGAACAGGTTGGCCTTGTCACTATCTGGCTGTTTCATGCACAGAATCACAGTTTGAGATAATACTAAGATACTTATAGAGGAGCATATATATGTCATTCAGAACCCTCATACCATTTGGTGGGTAAGGATTTCTGAATCAGTACAGAATATGGTTTTTTAAATCTTTGATATACAACACTAAAAATGTTTTCCTTTTCAAGCAAGTTTTCAATAACATGGTTAGCTGAAGTGTGATAGCCCCCAAATGAGGCATAATCACATGACACAAATACATTAAAATGAGCTGCTTTTCAAACCAGTTTATTTTAGCTGGAATTTTTGGAAGGTGAGAATATTGGCGTGTACTGCATAGCGAGAATCAAATTTATCATGGAAAGTAATTTTGGAAGCAGCCTAGAATAATCTTAATGTCCAATGATTTTTTTTTTTTGACTATGCTTTTATTGGAATAATTACTTGATATTAAGACATGTACTTTATTTCAGGCACTTAACAAAGGAGGGAAAAAGTACATTCTCTGTAAGAATGGCACTAGTAAAATGCCTTAAAACTTTGCTTGAGGTGAGTTATTCCACTTTAATTATTAGTAAGGTTTCCAGTGACGTTTTAAAAACAGTCTTTATTTCTGTTTGTTAATGGGTAGTTTTTCTCTTAGTATTTCACATTTAACCTCAGTTGATTTTTTCCCATAGGCTGATCCTTATTCAGAATGGTCTATTCTGAATGTAAAGGGAAGAGATCTTCCTGTAAAGGAAGTATTTCCACAGTTTCTTGCTGATAATCATCACCAAGTTCGCATGTTGGCTGCAGAGTCAATAAACAGGTAATGGGTCCAGTATTCATGAAGTATCTGGAGTGCTGCAGATAGCAGTTCAATGTCTAGCACAGTCATAGCTCACTAGGGGTGATATTAAAAGTAATGATTACTAAGCATAGACTGTATGCTGACATTTTTGTTTTCTCTTAATTCTGACAACTCTTTCACTTAGATATGATTGTTTTATCAAATTTAGTAACGAAAACTCCATGGCTTAGATGGATAAAGTGAGTTGCTAAGTGCTATACATCTAGTAAGTGGTTGAGATGAATGAGGTGTGTCTACTCCCAATTAGAGATACAGGGCTTTTAGGTATTAGAGAGATTTTACATGAGTTTATAAAATGAAAATTAGCACATTTTACATTTGGCTAATTACAATCATATTTATTCAAGTGAACATAAAATTAGGCATTGGAGTGATTCTCTCACAAGAAATGTGTTTTATATTTGAGTACCTAATGAAGCCTTTGACTCTGTGGATTACAACAAGCTGTAGAAAATTCTGAAAGGGATGGGAATACCAGACCACCTCACCTGCCTCCTGAGAAACCTGTCTGCAAGTCAGGAAACAGCAGTTAGAACCAGACATGGAACGATGGACTGGTTCAAAATTGGGAAAAGTGTACGTCAAGGCTGATTATTGTCACCCTTCTTATTTGACTTATGTGAAGAGTGCATCATGAGAAATTCTGGGCTGGATGAAGCACAAGTGGGAATCAAGGTTGCCAGGAGAAATATCAACAACCTCAGATATGCAGATCACACCACTGTAATGGCAGAAAGTGAAGAGGAACTAAAGAGTCTCTTGATGAAAGTGAAAGAGGAGAGTGAAAAATCTGGCTTAAAACTCAGCATTCAAAAAACTAAGATCATGGCATCTGGTCCCATCACTTACCGCAAATAGGTGGGGAAAAAAATGGAAACAGTGACACATTTCATTTTCTTGGGCTCCAGAATCATTGCAGACAGTGACTGTGGCCATGAAATTAAAAGATGCATGCTCCTTGGAAGAAAAGCTATGACAAACCTAAACAGCATATTAAAAAGCATAGACATCACTTTGCCAACAGAGGTCCGTCTAGTCAAAGCTGTGGTTTTTCCATTAGTCATGTATACATGTGAGAGTTGGACCATAAAGAAGGCTGAGTGCCAAAGAATTGGTGCTTTCAAACTGTGGTGTTGGAGAAGACTCTTGAGAATACCTTGGACAGCAAGGAGATTTCTAAAGGAAATCAATGCTGAATATTCATTGGAAGAACTGATGCTGAAGCTGCTTTGGCCACCTCATGCCAAGAGCTCACTCATTGGAAAAGAGCCTGATATTGGGAAAGATTGAGGGAAAGAGGAGAAGGAGACGATAGAGGATGAGGTGTTTGGATGGTATCACTGACTCAATGGACATCAGTTTGAGCAAACTTATAGAGATAGCTAAGGACAGGGAAGCCTGATGTGCTGCATTTCATGGGTTCACAAAGATTCGCACATGACTTAGCGACTGAACAACAGTAACAACCTGAAGAAGCAAATATTAAATGTTAGCAACTGCATGTTTAATGGGTTATTAAGTGGATTTTAAAACTCTAGATTGTAACCTACTTCTGCCTTTCCCACCTCACTCTCCTATAAACAAAACATCTCTGCTTTATTTTTCTCTATAGCATTTATCACCAGTTGAAATATTATATTTTAACACATTTATCTAGGATAAGAGCTCCTAAAGAGTGTTTGTCTTTGTCTCTTTTCCTAAAATAACACTTGGAATGTGTCAGGTGTTTAATAATTTGTAAAATCAATGAATATTTGAAAAAAATTACATTATGCTTAAAACATCAAAGCTAAAAATCATTTGAGCAGTTTTTCTGTTCAACTGTAGATGACCAATAATTAAAGAACACTGAAGAAAGTGCCACGCAGTCACATAAATACACGTGTTAGAAAACATGATGCGTCCAAAATTTTGATATTCTGAAAGCAATGTTTTCATAGGTCAGAATCATGTCTTAATTCCTTAGGTTTAGGACTATTTTTAGTAAAACCACAGTGCATTGTAACATTTGCTAATGGATGTGTGATTTCAAATACTTAAGAAAGAAAATATATACAGAAATTAAAGATCTGGGGTTACAGAGGATAACAAGTTGAATATAATAAAGCAGTGTAGTGCTGACATTTAAAAAATTTCTTAGGATTCAAAAATGCATAAATTCATGAATGGCATGAACATATTTATTTATTTATTGGTTGTTTACTTGTTAGATATGTAATATTAAGCTGCTGAAGAGAGATTGGAGAAACTGAGGAATCAGAGAAATACCAAAAAGTTGATACTTTCATAAGTTTTGATTAGTATAAAAGGATAAAAGACAAAATTGGCTGAAGAGTTGTCCTTAAATATGATGGCACATTATGTCAAAAAGCACTGATCAGCTCTCCTCTACCACATAAAAATAATTTTAATAGAACATCAAGACATTAAAGCTAATAACTTTTAGAAAGTGAAAATCGCTCAGTCTTGTCCAACTCTTTGTAACCCCATGGACTGTACATGCCAGAATACTAGAGTGGGTAGCCTTTCCCTTCTCTAGGGGACCTTCCCTACCCAGGGATTGAACCCAGGACCCCTGCATTGCAAGCGGATTCTTTACCAGCTGAGCCAACAGGGAAGCCCAAGAATACTGGGTAGCCTGTCCCTTCTCCAGCAGATCATCCCAACCCAGGAATCGAACCAAGGTCTCCTGCGTTGCAGGCAAATTCTTTACCAACTGAGCTATCAGGGAAGCAATAACTTTTAAGTTGTGATTAAATGTTAGAGCAGGTTGATATAAGAGCCTGTGGCTTCTTCTTGTTGGTATTTTACCAGAGAACAAATTTTTTTTCTGGTTAGTTTGCATTCAGAGATATTCAAGTTTGAGCAATAAGCTAAGAGATCTTTTGAGACACTTTTCAGTTCTAGGAGAAAATGGGATGTTTGGTAAAGATCCTAATATTAGTAGCTTTGAACCTACTAGATTTAACATTTCCTTGGTCTTTTGAAAGAAGACCTAATATGTTAGTGTGTCTCACAGAGTGATTTATTTTTGCCCTGTAAATATACTTTGGAAAGTAGAGTTTAAGATTAAAAATCATTTCACTTTTTGCTTTTTTTTTTTTTAAAGATTGTTTCAGCATATAAAACGAGGTTCTTCCACATTGAAAGCACTTCCTTTGAAGCTTCAGCAAACAGCTTTTGAAAATGCATACTTGAAAGCTCAGGAAGGAATGAGAGCATTGGTAATTTTAGTAATGTATATTTGCTGATACTATACTTCCTATAAGTATGCCTTATGTTATTTTACCAAGTTTGGCCTAAGACAGTTTATATCTAATTGTTCACAGTTAGACTAGAACAGCTATATGAATCAATTGAAATTACTTCATTTATAGGTCAAAATTGGTTTAATAATGCGGTTTCTTTTGGTTCAACTTACATGCAGCATTTTTGTAGGACAAACAGAATTTACTGAGTTTTTATGGGAGTATAAATGGCTTACTTTTGAATCTAAAATTTTATTTCATAAGATCTGATTAAAAGCTAATTCACAACAGGTGACAATGGAAAGAAATGGATTGGGAAAAAAATGTTGAAGATCAAATTATCTTTGTGCTCTTTAATGAGCCTTGTTATTTTCATGATTTTCTGTAGAATAATATCTTTTCTTAAAATGGCAGAAGTTGTCTTAGTGGTAAAATTTATTCATTCTTATATGCTGTGATTGGTTCATGAAAAGTATGTGAAGCAGTTACTCAAATGACTATATATTCTATAACAGCACAAAACTGAAAAAAGAAAATTGCGTGAAAAAAAGGTGAAATTTGAAAGATTTCAAGAGATTACAAAAATGAGTATAAAATAAAATTTACTAGAGATAATGTATATTATATGTTTTACCATCAGCATGTCATGTGCAAAAAGAGAAAACACTGACCTGACAGCAGTTTATTTGGAGAAAGACCTTAGAAGCTTTACATCTGGAGAGCATAATATGAATCAACATTGTAATGGTTATCGAAAAATGCAAATTCCATCTTAGATGTCATTAATAGAAGCAGACTGTAATGAGCTAGTTTATAGAAAGAACTTGAATCTTCTATTGATTTTAGAGGGCAGCTGGTTTTGTTCCCAGTAAAAGTAAATTTTTAACTAAAATGTTAGAGAGTCTCTAGACCTGTCTCTCATACAGAATAGGTAAAGAAGTTGACTTCCTGGGAACATCATAACTATTTTCAAACATGTTGATGATTGCCATTTAGTAAAGGAATTAGGTCCTTACTTTTTCTTGTACCAAAAATAGAAATGGGATCAGTGACTGGCAGTTTTTTCTGAAAGTGAAAATAAACGTCTATCAACTATAGTAAGTCAAAAAATGTATATGTCTGTTGGAAGAGTTTAATGATTGGTTGTTAAGCTAGAAGCATGTATCGTTTTATCTAGTAGTATGACTTTATTAGGTTTTTTAGTGATATCTGATATTTTTAAAGGATAAAGAGCTATATATATTACGTTATAATGGTAATAAGATGGTAATACATCTTAGAAGGTAATACTTGATAGTTGATGAGATTTTAGTCTTTCTCACATTCCTGCAGTTACTTTTTTTCTCTTCTTTTTTCTTCAAAGTGCTTTATACCTCATTGAAATGTTTGACAATTCTTATTCTATGAGGTCTTATCAACAGCAATCTTTCTCACTGTAGCAACTTTGGTCCTTTCTCATAATCTCTTTTTAACTCCATAACTATAGGATTTAAAACTGTTCACTGGCTGTTTAGATGTTCTTGTGGTATTCTTTGTTGTTAGCCTGGTTGGTTTATTTGGAATATTTAAATATTTACATTACATATTGTTTTAAAATTTTTTCTAAAGTCCCACAGAACTGAAAACTCTGAAATTTTGGATGAACTTTGTAATAGAAAAGCCACTTTACTGATGATGATAGCTGTAGTGTTATACTGTAGCCCTGTCTGTGAAAAGCAGGCTTTATTTGCCCTATGCAGGTCTGTGAAAGAGAATGGACTAGAGCCTCACCTTGTTAAAAAGGTATGTATGTATGAATATTTTTATTATAATCATCCTTGGATAACTTTTATACAATTAAAGCTAGATTTTAAGTGTGGCATTTATTAAAGAGTTGGAGATGGTTTTATTTTTTAGATTTGGAATATTGGAAAGCAGTAACTTGTAAGAAAGTTTATTTGTATACAACGTCACTTTTTACATTCAGTTTAAGAGCATTTCACAAGACTGTCATTGAACTAGTAAGAGTGAGTGGCCTGTCATCATTCAGACCAGGCCCTCTCGAATACTATTTTTGGGGGGAAATACATGGAGAAAAAAAAAAGTAGTACGTATTTTGCCTGGTGGATTCTGGAGCAAGACCTTGGAATCTAGCAGGGTGAGAAGTCAAAGTTTAGATATGGAAAGCTTTTAAGTTGCATGATTAGAAAGACCAGGGTCCAGTGTTGTAGAACGTTTACTCTCGCCCCTGGTCCAACACCTCAGCATTCATGGTTTGAGAAATTCCAGACCTTTCCATCCTGTATTTTTACATGATAAACCAATGATTGATCATGACTTGATGTAACTAGTGTGGTTTCCAGTGGAACTTTTTCCCCAGGTTTGATCCCTGGGTGGGGAAGATCCCCTGGAGAAGGACAGGGGAGTCTGGTGAGCTACAGTCCATGGGGTTACAAAAGAGCCAGACATGACTTTGTGACTAAATAACAACAAATAGCAACAGCATAGATAAGTTAATCAAGGGATAGAAAAGTTAAATGAATGCTCAAAGCCATACTGTAAATAATATTAAGGATGTAAATGATTTATTATTTCATTATTAAAACATTGACTTCTTTTTTGATTTGTACAGGTTTTAAAGAAAGTTTCTGAAACTTTTGGATATAGATGTTTAGAAGATTTCATGGCTTCTCATTTGGATTATCTGGTATTGGAATGGCTAAATCTTCAAGATCCTGAATACAGTGTATCTTCTTTTCCTTTTATTTTATTAAATTATACAAACATTGAAGATTTCTATAGGTAGGTTTGCATATGGCACATGTGAAATATATTTAAAATTAGTTATTAATAATATTGTGAGAATCAGGACAGCTTTTATAAATGAAAGCGTATTAAAGGTTATCAGTTAACTTAGGATCTGGTCCTAGCTGTGCCAGTAAGCCAGCTACATGACTTTAGGCAAGCCACATGAACACCCACTGGGTCTTGGTTTCTTACTGTAAAGTTTCTTACTGGGATTATTGGAGTAGGAAATGTCAACCCACTCCAGTATTCTTGCCTGGAAAATCCCATGGACAGAGGAGCCTGACAGGCTACAGTCTGTGGGGTCGCAAAGAGTTGGACATGACTGCGTGCACACACAAGGATGTATAGCGATCTTTGAGGTCCATTTCAGCTTTAATATTTAATAATTTTCCCTCTGAAAAATCAAAAATAAATTATTGATGGCTGATTATTTTTGCCCTGTTTTTCTTTTTCCTGTTTGAATGTGGGCCATTTAGTTGTTTCTATATGATTTAAAGTTTAATATACAGGTATTTATTTTGCTAACTTCCAAGTCTGGAGAACAGAATTTTGAAAATGGAGAGGTTTGAAACAACTAAATAATAATGTTTAAATATCAGGGTATGGGAAGGCAATTTGTAATTGTTTAATAGTCCTTATTGTTTGTTCATTTTGCCAAATCTACATTTATTTTTTGAATTTATAAATTGAGTTCACCTTTCACTATATAATAATTTTGCATAAAGATCATACAGAAGAAACAAATATAAATTCATTTTCACTTGTTTTTGATCATGCCTTTAGGGTGATAATATGCTTAAGATCTCTGTTTTTTTTAGTGTGACTATTTAGAATTTACTTAACTTCATGTCTTAACTTATAGAGTAAGAATGCTTAATGATCTAGATAAAGTAGCTCTAAGCTTATTAAACCGTTTTATTTATTTTATTTATTTTTTTGCCCACACCACATGACTCAAGGAATCTTTACTTTCCTGACCAGGGATTGAACCCATCGTGGAAGCATTTGAGTCCACTGGAACACCAGGAATTTCCAAAACCATTCTGTTATTTTAAGGACCATATTAAAAAGTTTTACTTTGAAAAGTTATATTTTTAATGTATGTTTTTAATTTTTATATTTTTAGGTCTTGTTATAAAATTTTGATTCCACCTCTAGTGATTAGAAGTCATTTTGATGAAGTAAAGTTAATTGCTAATCAGATTCAAGAGGATTGGAAAAGTCTTCTGACAGACTGCTTTCCAAAGATTCTTGTAAATATTCTTCCATACTTTGCTTATGAGGGTACAGGAGACACTGGGATGGCCCAGCAAAGAGAGACTGCTACCAAAGTCTATGATATGCTTAAAGATGAAAACTTATTAGGAAAACAGGTATGACTTCAATATTTACAATATGTTTTAACCCATAATTGATCTGAGGTGTAACTTTAGACTATTCATCACTTATGCAATTAAATTTAATATTTTATAGTAATCACTATCTAACATAGGCAATCCATTAATTTTTTTGTTATTGTACAGTGTTCTCTCCTTTTGATTGGCTTTTAAATGTTTTTAATCAGGAATTTTCTTTTTAACGTTGGAATAATTTTACCACCTTTTCCTTGTAAAATATCGTTTTAATTGGCAGTAATACATGAATACAAGCTGGTTATTAAATTCAAGCAATGTTGAACAAGGTATAGAAAATCTTCACTTTCTCTTGACTATCATTAAGCCCTTCATTTTTCAAGGAAAAGTACAATCCCATGTTCCTATTCTCTGCTTTTTCCATGGCATTACTACCTTCTAATATAGATGTAGCTTACTTATGAATTATGTTCATTGGTTCTTATCAACCTTCTCCACTATAAGTACTTGTAAAGGTCGGATTTTTCTTTCTTCTTCTTTCTGATGTATCCTAACTATCTAGTATATATCAGGTACTCATTATTTGATGAAAGATGGAGTCAGGTTAAAAAGGATCTAACAACTTGTTTCTTTTATAGTAATTTATACATATCTAAGTGAAGGAGGAGAGTGAAAAATTGGCTTAAAGCTCAACATTCAGAAAACTAAGATCATGGCATCTGGTCCCATCACTTCATGGGAAATAGATGGGGAAACAGTGGTAACAGTGTCAGACTTAATTTTTGGGGGCTCCAAAATCACTGCAGATGGTGATTGCAGCCATGAAATTAAAAGACACTTACTCCTTGGAAGGAAAGTTATGACCAACCTAGACAGCATATTTAAAAGCAGAGACATTACTTTGCCAACAAAGGTCCGTCTAGTCAAGGCTATGGTTTTTCTGGTGGTCATGTATGGATGTGAGAGTTGAACTATAAAGAAAGCTGAGCACTGAAGAATTGATGCCTTTGAACTGCGGTGTTGGAGAAGACTCTTGAGAGTCCCTTGGACTGCAGGGAGATCCAAACAGTCCATCCTAAAGGAGATCAGTCCTGGGTGTTCATTGGAAGGACTGATGTTGAAGCTGAAACTCCAATACTTTGGCCACCTGATGTGAAGAGCTGACTCATTGGAAAAGACCCTGATGCTGGGATAGATTGAGGGCAGGAGGAGAAGGGGAATACAAAGGATGAGATGGTTGAATGGCATCACCGACTCGATGGACATGGGTTGGGTGGACTCTGGTAGTTGGTGACGAACAAGGAGGCCTGGCGTGCTGCGGCTCGTGGGGTCGCAGAGTCAGACACGACTGAGCGACTGAACTGAACTGAAGTCTAGATGGGAAATGTGATTACATTAAACCCTGATTAAAATGCTAGTCTCAGGAACAAAGAGAGATAAAAATTAAAAATAATTTCTTAGCTTCTTTGTTAAAGACATAAATTTTTATTTGTCTCAGTTTCATTTAGCTCATCATTTTAAGTTAATGTTTTTCTGTTTCTCTGATATGCAGTTTAAATCAATCAAGGTTCTTTTTTCTGTGGATAAGTGATGGTACCACTATTATCAATCTTTCAGTCTTCTATAACTGTCAGTGGTTGAATATCTAAAATATGTAGTTATAAGGTTGTTTAGGTATACCTAGATATCTGAATTTTTTAAAAATTATTTTTATGTACCTTTAGCTAAACATTAGAGATTTGCTTGTAAGAAAATTATATAAAATTAAGGCAGTCAGTTGTCATCTATGTGCAGGGAAACTGACTAATTTTTCCTCTGATATTAAGCAGACTCGGCCAGCTTGTCTCACTAATTCCAGATATACTGGAAATAGGCTGGATTTTTAAAAGGGCTGAAACCTTGGATTTGATGATATGATGTAACTAATGTTACATTACAGGGAAAGGCTAAGATCTTTACATTGGATTTCTGTTGTGCCACATTCCAGAATATTTTTGCTGTTAGAAAGTGTTTCCAAATCTCTGTGTGGAAGAGGTAAAAATAGTAAGTGAGCCCATTTGCCTTTTGGCTTAAAGAACTGTAATTCATTACTTGGAGACTAACAAAAACGCCTTTTAAGACTTTATAGTTCTCGTTCATTTGGCTGAGGTGTAATGTAGTACACCCACTCTTTTTATTTAGAGAACTTACGCCTTTTGTGAGGCTGCCTGTAGCAAGAAATGGGTGATGAAGAGTCTGCTCCTGTCCAGGAGGATTTTTATCTAGTATTAATGACATGTGGGTAGCAGCTAGTTTGGGATATCAATCAAGTTGAAATCTGGGGGAAAGATATGCAGGGAACAAAGGGTTGATAATTGCCAGTCACTGTGCATCCTTACTAGTAAAGTTCTCTAAGATAGTGTTCTCAAATAAAGGTAAAATGCAGACTGATGAACAGTGTAGATCAGTGGGAAATTTGGTTGACTATAAAGTGATTAGGTTGAGGAATTTCAAGATAGACCTGAAGCCTTACTCGTTAAAGTGATTTCTTTAAAATTAAATGAAAAAGTTGGATTAAGAGAATCTTGTTTGGTATGATTTCCCTCTTTTCCTTTGAGTCTTTAGGCTGGCTGCATAGCAGAAAAACGTGGTGCTAGTTGCATGTCTTGCAGATCTTAGATCTTTGATAACTATTTCCTTCTGTAATCACTGAATAATTTTGGAAATGAGGCAATAACATGAGCCCCTTAAACTAGCTGACTTAAAGATCACAGACAGGAAAACTTAAATATATTTTAATTTTGTATCCTTGCAGATTGATCATTTATTCATTAGTAATTTACCAGAGATTGTAGTGGAGTTATTGATGACGTTACATGAACCAGCAACTTCTGGTGCCAGCCAAAGCACTGACCCCTGTGACTTCTCAGGGTATGGATATTTTTAATTTAGAGAATTAGCTGCAATTTCAGAAGGTCCTTGGAAAGTTTATTGGTTGACACCTTCAAATGTCTATTTCGGTTGTTAGACATGTATTGTACTTTTAAATTCTGTTTCTTTAAAAATAATTACCTTTGAAAAAAAAATAATAATAATTACCTTTGAATCGAAGTATCTGCTGTACTGTAGCCTCTTCTTAGTAACTGCTCTTTTAATTACCACTTTGTTTGCAAAGTCAGGAACCTTTTTCTTCTCAGTCTTTTTGTAATATTTGAGCATTGGGCCATCTCCTATCTCATGAAATTTTCTTCTTCATGACCCGTTATTCTTTGTTCTCTTCTCCTTATCTATGACTTGACTTTCTGTATTACCTTTTTTTAAAAAAGCATTCTCCTTTGCTAGTGGAATCTTACTATATTTTAATTTCATTTGTGTGTAAAACCTACTTGATTGAATATGAACGGTAGAGTTATTTATATACATTGTTATTCATTTGCCTTGACTGGAAGGTACTTGAAAATATCCTTAACTTTTTTTATATTCTGTACAATACTAAGCATGTAAAACAGTAATAATATCTATTAAAATACTTTTGCATGTGTAATTTCATTTGGTGTAGTATTTGATTGCTGTCTTGATATGTTATTGTGTTTGTGTACCCGTGGCTGATTCATGTCAATGTATGGCAAAAACCATCACAACATTATAAAGTAATTATCCTCCAATTAAAATAAATAAATTAATTTTAAAAAATATTATTGAGTTTAAAGTACTAGCATAGAGCTTTAATTCATACCTTAAGTAAAGTGATTCTAGGTCTCTTTTTTATAACTGCTATTAACTTTATAAACGATTTTTTAAGCAAATTATTGACTAAGTCCTAGAAAGTTATTTAGGTATTCTGATTGATGTATATAGACTGTAATATGTCATTTGTGATTTTATTAAAAGTCTAATTTTCACCTAGAAAATAACTAAAATTTGGGGTTAGTATAATCTAAATTTTTCTTTTGAATTTTCACTGATCTATCAAGAAAGTGTTTTTTCTTGATAGTTTTATTCTGAAAATGATGACTGTAATTTTTTCTATAACTCTTAGGGATTTGGATCCTGCTCCTAATCCACCTCATTTTCCATCACATGTGATTAAAGCGACATTTGCCTATATCAGCAATTGCCATAAAACCAAGCTTAAAAGCATTTTAGAAATTCTTTCCAAAAGCCCTGTAAGTATACTTTACTAGTATACTAACTGAAGAGAGAATTCCTTCTTTTTCAGCTAGAAAATCTGTTTAAGTACATTTTATTTTGATTTTTTCATAAGTACATTAAAAAAAAAAGTAAACAAATGGAACATTTACTTGAATAAATTAAGAAAAACACTCATTTACAAGTTTATATCTTGGTATTTGTCAGTATTAATTGAAATATGTCACATATGAGGGCTGAATTTCATGACATTTTAGGTTGGCTCAGGAAGTATATATATATATATGTATTTTTTTAAGGCTGTGCTACTAAATATTGTTTACTATCTGAAAACTAAATAAATTGACAATAGTTTTTTTTCAAATTTAAGATAGTAATTTTCTTAATGTGATATTTTGCATTTGATATCAAAACCCCAAGCAAAATTCTGAAATTTAGAATTCTGTAATTTGAATATAAAATGTATGTATTAAAAATAATAAAATAAAATATATGTATTATGGCTGAGTATATGTGGTTAGGCAAGGTTTTACTAAATGTATCTTTATTTTCTAGGATTCATATCAGAAAATTCTTCTAGCCATATGTGAGCAAGCAGCTGAGACAAATAATGTTTACAAAAGGCACAGAATTATTAAAATATATCACCTGTTTGTTAGTTTATTAATGAATGATATAAAGAGTGGCTTAGGAGGAGCTTGGGCCTTTGTTCTTCGAGATGTTATTTATACTTTGATTCACTATATCAACCAAAGGTAAGTAATATATTTAGACCAATATATAAGAAGTTTTTCTACCTTCATCTTAATTGAAAAATTATATGCTTCTACAGGGTAGAAGCCAGAGTATTATATTCTGAATTTTGCTTTTTTAATATATATATAGATATTATATTTTACAAAGTGAATCACTACTTCTCCAGCTCTAGAAATCTTTAAATATTAAAGGTCTTCTCTTCAGCATTTTAAATATCCTAATTTGACATGGCCATAAATACATGTTACCATAGCAGTTCTGCTCACCACTTCCAGTGGGTGGGAAGGGGAAGGGGGATTCCCAGTGCACACCCAGGGTATTCTTCAGACATCAGCTGGTACCTGCCTGTAGATAGTGTCAGATCCCACAGGTTAAGATCTCAGTCCTACAAGACTACCCTCTCTCCAACCTCATCAGACTCCAGTTGAAAACTATAGATTGGAGGTTTCAATAACCCCCTTCCTTGGGTTTGATTATTTTGCTAGAGTGGCTCACAGAACTTATTAGAAACCTGTTTACTCACTAGATTGCTGGTTTATTACAAAAAGAAATAACTCAGGAACAGCCAAATGGAAGAGATACATAGGGCAAAGTACGGGGAACGGGCATGGAACTTAAGTGGTCTCTCCAGTCACTTCACTCTCATACCTGCAAATGTTCACCAACCCAGAAGCTCCTTAAACCCCATCCTTTTGGGTGTCACAGAGGAATCGTCAGCCATTGGTGACTGATTGAAGGGAAGGCCCTTTTTGATCAGAGAGGTGGGACAGAAAGTTCCAACCCTCTAATTACAGGGTTGGTTCTCTTGGCAACCAGCCCACATCCTTAGAGGCTTCCCCAAAGATACTTCATCAACATAACGAAAGACTCCTTTATTGCTCTCATCACAGGAAATTCCAGAAGCTTTAGGGACTCTGCCAGGAATGGGGACAAAGACCAAATATATATTTCTTGTTATAAATCACAGTATCACAATTACTATAGATTTGGGGATGTATGTACTTTTTAGCATCTCTGTCCTTTCCATTGGTTTTAATAATGATTCTATTGTTTTCTTATTAGTAGATAACATTGTAATAAAATAAACTTAAGCCCTCAAAGCATATGAAGATATCTATTTCCATTTTGTTTTCTCGTTCTTTTTTGCTTTTTAAAACTATAATTTTAATTTTAAGTCATATGTATGTGTATGTACTTTAAGTCATTCAGTCTTTTTCCTTCACTTTTTTAAAAAAGGTTTTATTATGGTGTTAAAATATATAAGAAAATTTCTCATTTTTAACTATATTTTCCAATTTAGTGCTATTAATTATGTTCATGATATGCTATTAATTTTTATTTCTGTCATTGCTGTTTCCAAACCCAACTTTTTTATTACCTCAAATAGAATCTCTCTACTCATTAAGCAATAACCACACAGTTCCTCTTCCCTATAGCCCTTATCGCTTCTAATCTACTTCCTGTCTTTTTTAATTTCCTTGTTCTAGGTATTTCATATAAGCAGAATCATAATTTCTTTACCCTTTCCTATTGGCTTGTTTCACTTAGCATGTCTTCAGTGTTTATCCAGCATCATGCTTTTTTATGGCTAAATAACATTCCATTCGGCATCCCTGGTGTCTCAGATGGTAAAGAATCCTCTTTCTATGCGGGAGACCTGGGTTTGATCCCTGGGTTGGGAAGATCCCCTGGAGGAGGGCATGGCAACCCACTCCAGTATTCTTGCCTGGAGAATCCCCAGGGACAGAGGAGCCTGGTGGGCTACAGTCCATGGGATTGCAAAGAGTTGGACACAACTGAGCAACTAAACACAGCAACATTCTATTGGATATATACCACATTTTTTTTATTCATTCATCTCATGATGAACACTTGGGTTGTTTCATAGGCATGAAGTGGTATTGGGGTTTTGATTTTGCATTTTCCTACTAACTACTCATGAATATCTTTTCATGAGCTTATTGATGATTTGTATGTCTTCTTTGGAGAAATGTCTATTTAAATCCTTTGCCCATTTTAAAAATTGGATTGTCTCTCAAATCAAAAATGGATTTGGGAGAATAGCATTGAAACATGTATATTACCATGTGTGAAATAGATCACCAGTCCAAGTTTGATGCATGCAACAGGCAACAGGATGGGAAGGGAAATGGGAGAGGGCTTTGGGATGAGGGACAATACAATAAAAATAGAGGAAAAAAATTTGGATTGTCTTTTTGTTGTTGAGCTGTAGGAGTTCTTTATGTGTTCTTGGACTGAACTCAGTATGTGATTTGCAAATATATTCTGGATATTGAATTCATATGTGATTTGCAAATAGTTTTTTCCATCCTATAAAATTTTCACTTTCCTGATAATGTCTTTTGATGAGCAAATGTGTTTAATTTTGGTAAGGTCTGATTTATCTTATTTTTCTTTTGTTTCATGTGGTTTTGGTATTGTAGGTAGGAATGCATTGTCAAATCTAAGGTCATGGAGATTTACCCTTCAAGTTTATTCTAAGAGTATTATGATTTTAGCTCTTATATTTAGGTTGCTGATCCATTTTAATTTTTATAAATAGTGTGAGTTAAGGGTTCAGTTTCATTCTTTTGCATGTAGAAATCTAGTTGTCCCAGCACTATTTATTAAAGACTATTCTTTCGCCCTTGTCAAAAATCAGTTAGCCATTGATGTATGGGTTTATTTCTGGATTCTCAATTCTATTCCATTGGTCTTTCCTTATGCCATGTTGTGTTGCTTCTTGTTGTTCAGTCGCTAAGTCATGTCCAATTGTTTTCAGCCTCAGGGACTATAGCACACCAGGCTTCCCTGTCCTTCGCTATCTCCCAGAGTTTGCTCAGACTCATGTCCATTGAGTCAGTGATGCTATCCAAATATCTCATCCTCTGTCACCCCCTTCTCCTGCCTTCAATCTTTCCCAGCATCGGGTTCTTTTCCAGTGGGTCAGCTCTTCACATCAGGTGGCCAAAGTACTGGAGCTTCAGCTTCAGCATCAGTCCTTCCAATGAATATTCAGGGTTGGTTTCCTTCAGGAATGACTGTGTTGCTTACTGTCACTCTATAGTAACTTTTGAAATCAGGAAGTGTGAGTCCTCCAGTTTTCTTCTTCTTTTTCAGATTGTTTTGACTGTTTGGATACCTTGCAATTCCGTATGAACTTGTCGACCAGTTTTTCCATTTATGCAAAAAAAGTGCTGGAATTTAGATGGATATTGCATTCAATATGCCACTGTTTTAGATAGTGTTAAAATTTGTCTTCCAGTCCATGAATACAGAATGTTTTTCCCTTAAGTTGGGTTTCATTTCTTTCATCCATGCTATGTAATTTTCAGTGTACAGGCGATTCACATGCTTGGTTAAATTTATTCCTAGATGTTTAATTCTTTTAGGTGCTATTGCAAGTGGAGTTTTTAAATCAGTTTTCATTTTAGATTGTCATTGCTGTTGTATAGAAACACAGATAATTTTGTATGTGATTTTGTGATTTGCAGCTTTGCTAAATTTGTTACCACTAGTAGATTTCTTGTGGATTCTTTTAGGAGTTTCTTATAAAGAAATCATGTCATCTGAATATCATTTTACTTCTTCCTTTCTGATTTGGATGCCCTTTCTTTTTCTTATTTAATTGCCCTGGCTGGAAGTTCGGTACTGTGTTGAGTAGCAGTGGTGAAAGTGGACATCTTTGTCTTATTCCTAATCTTAGTGGGAAAGCTTTTTAGTCTTTCAATACTGATTATGTTGTTAGTTTGGGGTTTTCATAGGTTACCTTTATTTTGTTGAGAAAGTTTTTATTCTAATATTTTTCTGAGTGTTTTTCTCATGAAAGGATGGTGGATTTTGTCACATGCCTTTTCATTGTTTGTTGAGAGGGTCCTGTGTTATATTCTTTTATTCTGTTAATGTGGTGTATTTCTTGGATTGACTTTCTTATGATATGCTCTTGCATTTCTGAGATAAATCCCAGTTGCTCATGATGTATATTCTTTTAATGTGCTATTAGATTCAGTTTTCTAGTATTTTGTTGAGGGGTTTTGCACATATATATTCATAAGAGTATTAGATATTATAATTTTCCTGTGTTGTCTTTATCTTACTTTGATGTCAGAGAAATGCTGGCCCCATAAAATGAATTAGGAAGTGTTTCCTGCTATTCTGTTTTGGGGAAGAATTTGAGATGTTAATTCTTAAGTGTTTGGTAGTGTTCTTCAAGGCTTCTTTTTCAGTGTTAACTGCAACATGTTGTTCTCTCAGTACTGCTTATGCTGAATAGCATTAGTTTTGGCATGCTGTATCTTCATTTTCGTTTGTCTCTAAGCTCTTTTAGCATGTTTAAAACAGTTGTCTGATAAAGTTATTGTCTAGTAATTCTGATATCAGAGCTTCCTTGTGAGCTCTTTCAGTCAATATATTTTATTCCTTTGAATGGCCTATACTTTCCTATTGTTTTGAATTCCTTGTGATTTTTTTTTTATTGAAACGGGACATTTTACTATTATATTACCCGTGGAAATTAGATTTTCCCCTTCCCCAAGGTTTGACTTTTTTTTTTTTTTTTAATTGTTGAAGGCTGTAGTGGTACATTTGTTTCATAGATATACTCAACTGTATTTCCAGAGAGTGTATTCCTTGCCATTGTAGTCACTATAGACTGTTCCTTAACTTGTGTTCAGGTAGCATTATGACAGAGATTTCCCTGAATACAAGGAGCCAGAGAAAGAGAAAAGCTATCCTAGTCTTTGCAGATTGGCTCTGTGTTAGGAATCTCCGTCAACACTTAGCTTGACTTCCACCAAGCCTAACCATCTGCCCAAAGAGAAAGATTATGATCTTCTCAGGTAGTTTTGGAGTAAGCACCTTACCCTGGGCATGTGAAGTTCCATGAAATATGGGTGATTTTGCGTGTTCTAATTTCCAAAGAAACTCTCTCCCTAGCTTTTTATCCTGGGCTTTAGGCAGTCTCTTATCCCAGGCAGCTGTGGGTTGTTGGTCAGCCTTACAGTGCCCTCAGCTTTCTCAGCCTGTCAGATACACAAGTTAAGAAAACAGAGCCAAGAACCTTACATTAGTCCCCAAATAGGTTTAGAACAGAAATACACAATAATTTGTAAATAAAGTCTGCTCTGCTCCATCCAAAACTAAGGACCAAGATTCCACGTTAGAAACGGGGTCTGAAGTTTTCATGAATACTGCCAGGCTGGGGATGATGTAGGGCACAGACAAGTAAAATCACCACAAAGCTTTCCTAGTTTTTAAGTTTCCTTTTTCTTGATTCAGTGATTGCTTGATTGTTGCTGTTTTACAGAGTTCCAACAAAGTTCCTACAGTTTGCTCGTTTTTCAGTATTTCTGTTAGGGAAGCTTGGAGCTGCCTACTCTGTCATTTTCTTGATGTCACTTCTGTTTTTGGCTTTTAAACATCTAATTTTAAAGAATTAGATGTGAAAGTAACTTTTATGTCATGCCACATCAGAATTAGAGCTGTTGAATAATAATGACTTTTGAACAAATTGATATCAAAGTAGTGTCCTGTAACTTACTGTTTTTTCCCCCACATTAGGCCTTCTCGTTTCATGGATGTTTCATTACGTAGCTTCTCCCTTTGTTGTGACCTGTTAAGCCGGGTTTGCCACACAGCGGTAACTTACTGTAAGGATGCTTTAGAAAGTCATCTTCATGTTATTGTTGGTACACTTATACCCCTTGTGGATGATCAAATGGAAGTTCAGGAGCAGGTAATTTCTCAAATCATGTTCAAAATGATATTTGAAATATACTGATAAAGTATTCTTGGAAAGAACTGGTTGTTTTATGTTTACTCAGTGTAATCAGTAATTTTAGTGAAAATAGTCTTTGAAAAATGACAGGGAAAACATTCTCAATGAATTAATTCTTATAATCTTTTTGTTATAGAGCACCTAGTAATTTTGACCTAATAAATAACCTGATTTCTTGCTTACTGATACTGAAATGTAGAGGTAGTCAAAACTAGGGA
The DNA here is from genome assembly GCF_019320065.1 of Cervus canadensis. Classification (NCBI taxonomy): domain Eukaryota; kingdom Metazoa; phylum Chordata; class Mammalia; order Artiodactyla; family Cervidae; genus Cervus; species Cervus canadensis. The sequence goes on from NC_057396.1 coordinate 15,531,036, forward strand.
TTCAGTTCACACTACTCTGATGGTGTATGAGATATTATATAAAATGCTTCAGTAATATTGACAACCGTCTTCCTCAGTATCCATCCTATAGTAAAGGCCCTACATGTTTGTTGAATTATTTGAAAACCCAGAAACAATAGTAGCTAGGTGCCTTAGTAGTGATTAGAACATTTTATCTAAACTAGGTTAATAGAGTTTTTATCATTTATTACAGTGGGTTTATTTGTTTTATTTTAAAATAGAATTAATCCATTTCTCTTAATTTTTTCTTTTTTAATTTTGTTTAGGTATTGGACTTGTTGAAATTCTTAGTGATTGATAACAAGGATAATGAAAATCTGTATATCACAATTAAACTTTTAGATCCTTTTCCTGACCACGTTGTCTTTAAGGATTTGCGTATTACTCAGCAGAAAATCAAATACAGTAAAGGACCCTTTTCACTTTTGGAGGTAAGTCTATCATCTTGCTATTTTGTATTAGAGAGCGTAGTAGTACTTTCTGGAAGCCTCTGATCCTCTCAGAGTAAAAACTGCTCTTTTTAAAAAATTGTGATTAAAAAAGCTTAACCTGAAATCTATCCTCTTAACAGATAAAAAACTGAAGTTTTAAATATACTCTTGCCTTGCAGTAAAAGTATAAATTATCAAAGTTTCTTGGTAAAGATCTGAATTTAAATATTAAAGAAGTATAATATAAAATATGCTTGATGAAATATACACTTAAGATTCATTAATATCTCAAAATTACCATCTGATCCTCTGAAGGAAAATATAATGCTTGAATTAGAGATGGTATGTAACTTTTTAAAGAGTTTTTCAGGTTTTAATCTTGTTTAACCCTTATAAATTTCAAAACTATGATCAGATGTTTTCCTTATAAATCTTACTCTAATTTTACTCTACAATTGACTATAATCAATATGAGAATATAGTTAAACATATTGAGACATAAAACTAGAATTGTAGTGATAAAAAAATACAAGTTTAAGTTTTTATCTCTAATTGAGTATAACAATCTTAAACTCTAAATACTTTATCATGAGAGAGTCTATTAGAATTTAAATGATTAAAACACTGTAAGATTTGAAGTGAAATAAGTAACTTATTTCCACCTTGTTTGGTAATAACAGTGATAGGAATCAGTGTCTGTGGAAGGCATTAACTGATTTTTAGAAATTTTATTTTACAGACTCAACCAATATATGTCAAAAGCAAGTTACATTTTTAGCTGATTTTCTCTTTTAGGAAATTAACCATTTTCTCTCAGTAAGTGCTTATGACGCACTTCCATTGACAAGGCTTGAAGGATTGAAGGATCTTCGAAGACAACTAGAGCAACATAAAGATCAGATGATGGATCTTATGAGAGCATCTCAGGGTACTCATTTTAATAACTTGGGTTATTTGTATCTGTTTCTTTTTGAAAGAATCTCTTTAAATTCTTGCTCTTGGTTTAATTGCCACAGATTTAGTTCAGACCCTAATCATTTCTCATCTAGTTGTGAAAGACTTTCTAAGTTGTATCCTCACCTTGAATTACTCCCATTTTATTCATACTTTGGACCTATGCCGGAATGTCCAAATTTATTCTGCCACTTAAAAAAATGTTAACAATTTGCTGCTGCCCAAAAGAAAAATTTGAATTCTTTAAAGGGAGGCATACAAGGTAATCTCTCTGCCTACTACCCCAGTTTATTTATTTATTTATTTATCCCCGAGTTTATTTAAATAAAAGAAACATTTCATTTTAAGCATCTTAGCCATGTATGTGTTCTGTTTGTATGTATGTATGTGTCTGTTTTGTATCTACACACGTATTTGTATATATGTTTCTAGCTTTTTTTTTTTAACTTAAGAAAACTTCCATTTTTAAGTTGATTTGATTTTAGTTTTTAGGTTACTATAGTACTGTACTTGGTGGAAACATTTTCTACTTATGTTTTGATTTTCTTCATCCTGTGCTGATTAGCTTCATATTTCTATTTTGTGATTTTTATCCTCAGTACTTTTAAAAATTAATTTTGTTTTGACCATCTGAATTCTGAGTTTCTAGAATATTTGTTCTTGAGGTATATGTATGTATATACATGTATATATATATGAAACATGAACTTTCTCTTTGTATTTCTAATTCTTGTGTATTTGGGTATTTTATTGATTCATACCAATATAGCCAATAGATGTTTGTAGCTATTTAAATTTAAATGACTTAAAATTCAGTAAAATTTAAAGTTCAACTTCTTTGTTGTACTAGCACATGTCAAGTTCTCAGTAGTAACATGTGGCTTGTGGCTGTCATTGGACAGCATGGATTATAGACCATTATCATCATTGCAGAAAATTCTATTGGACAGGGCTGGTCTATTCTAAATGCAAGAGGCTAAAAAACCAGGCATTCTCCCAAGGTTCCTTCTAATTTAATGCTGAATAATTTTTGTGTTTCTAAGTGTGATTTTGCTAAAGGTATTGATTTCTCTGCACAACTTGTTAAGACATTTTTCTCTCTCTGTCTGCCAAATATTGTTGCCAAACATTTTTACATGATTCAGTTGAAGAAAGGAAGTTCAGATACTTTCATTTACTTTGTATTTTTAAAGCTACCACAATTTAAAATCTTTATTAACATTTTCTAGTCACACAATTTAATATATAAGCATATTATAAAGAAAAGTGTTGTTTCCACCATAGCTTAAACTAATTTTTTTAAAACTGCTTCTAGATAACCCTCAGGATGGCATAATGGTGAAGCTAGTTGTCAGCTTGTTGCAGTTATCCAAGATGGCAGTAAACCACACTGGTGAAAGAGAAGTTTTAGGTAAACTATTTGGCTTAGTGAATATGAGTTTTTTTTGTTTAAGTGGTCATCTTCATAGCATTTTAAAAATCCGTAAAATTTGTTGTCTGAAATAGTGGGGAAATGTGAGGTGCTAGTTAGATTTCTGTTTAGTTCAAGTATCCTTAAGCAGCCCTCCTTTCATATTTTCCTTCCTTAGACATTCATATAAAGTAAAAAGTTAGTAATTAATACATGTGCATAGCTATTAATTTGAAAATGGCTTGTACGTATTTACTGGAGAGGGGAATGGCAAACACTTTGAGAACCCAATGAACAGTATGAAAAAGCAAAAAGGTATGACACTAAGAGATGGACTTCCCAGGTCAGTAGGTGCCCAGTATGCTACTAGACAAGATTGGAGAACTAGCTCCAGAAAGAATGAAGAGGCTGAGCCAAAGTGAAAATAGCACCCAGCTATGGATGTGACTGGTGATGGAAGTAAAATCTGATGCTGTAGAGAACAATACTGCATAGGAATCTGGAATGTTAGGTCCATGAATCAAGGTAAATTGGAAGTGGTCAAACAGGAGATGGCAACAGTAAACATTGGCATTTGAAGAATCAGTAAACTAAAATGGACCGGAATGGGCGAATTTAATTTGGATGACCGTTATATCTACTACTGTGGGCAAGAATCCCTTAGAAGAAATGGAGTAGCCCTCATAGTCAACAGGGCTTCCCGGGTGGCTCAGCTGGTAAAGAATCCACCTGCAGTGCGGGAGGCCTGGGTTCAATCTCTGGGTTGGGAAGATCCCCTGGAGATCTGCTCGGCTCTGCTATATCCATCCTCTCCCAAACTCACCTTCCATCCAGGCTGCCACAGGCTGCCAGGGGTGACACAGAGTCGGACACAACTGAAGCAACTTAGCATGCATGCATGCATTGGAAAAGGAAATGGCAACCCACTCCAGTATTCTTACCTGGAGAATCCCTTGGACAGAGGAGCCTGGTGGGCTGCTGTCTGTGGCTTCGCACAGAGTCGGACACAACTGAAGCTACTTAGCATGCATGCATGCACAGTGGCTATATTTAGACTTTCCTTAATAGCTACATTTTACTAGTTAATCTATCTCTTGGATATGATTTTATAGGGGAAAATATTACCCACATGGATGAAATGTAAAGGAAATGATACACTATTTTATACCTCCTTTAATCTATTCATCATCTATGAGGAAGCACTTAAATGTCAAAGGATGACAAAAACATATTTTTGAAATTAGAAAATTTATGTTTTATATGTGATCTCTTAGCTATAACTTTACTGAATTGGAATTTCTGTATGTAGAGGCTGTTGGAAGCTGCTTGGGAGAAGTTGGTCCTATAGATTTCTCTACAATAGCTATACAACATAGTAAAGATACATCTTATACCAAGGCTCTTGAATTATTTGAAGATAAAGAACTTCAGTGGACCTTCATAGTGCTGACTTACCTGAATAATACTCTGGTAGAAGATTGGTGAGTATTTAATGATACCTTGTGTCTGATAGCTCTTCCTCAATTTGACTTTCAAGATTGATACCTCATATAAATTAACATTTCCAGTAACTGAAGCTTTCTCCTTTAAGTTGCCATACTTTTGGTCTTAAATATTTAGTCAAAATTATTGTATTTTTATTAATTCACATAATTTCTAAAACCCTATGTGCCAGGTGCTTGTTATCATGATGTATATGCCAGACAAGGTGCATGTTAAATTTTAGTGAGAGTGAAATTGAGTCGCTCAGTCTTGTCTGACTCTTTGCAGTTCCATGGAATAGTCCATGGAATTCTCCAGGCCAGAATACTGGAGTGGGTAGCTGTTCCCTTCTCCAGGGGGTCTTCCCAACCGAGGGATCGAACCCAGGTCTCACGCATTGCAGGCAGATTCTTTACCAGCTGAGCCACCAGGGAAGAGCAGACTAGACAAATAAACAATGCAAAACTACCCAGTGGTTCCACGGAAAGCATTAAGATAGGGGAATATAAATGGGGGTATTTTGGGCACTTGTCAAAATCAAAGGTACCACTCTCCTGTCAGCTAGACGTTTTGATCCTTTTTAAAAAAATAGTTTTATTTTATATGGAAGTATAATGGATTAACAATGTTGTGATAGTTTCAGGTGGACAGCAAAGGGGCTCGGCTCTGCTATATCCATCCTCTCCCAAACTCACCTTCCATCCAGGCTGCCACATGGCATTGAGCAGAGCTCCCCGTGCTATGTGTACATAGATCCTTGTTGGTTATCCACTTTAAATATAGTAGTGTGTATGCGTCAATCCCAAACTCCCTACCTCTCTCCTTCAGCCTTCCCCCTTGACAGCCATAAATTCCTTCTCCAAGGCTGAGAGTCTGTTTCTCTTTTATAAACAAGCTCATTTGTATCCTTTTACAATAAGTCATAGAGTGGGAATTACAACTCCAAAAGTTCTAAGCTAATCAGACAGGGCTTTCTTTTTCCCACTAATGCTCAATACAGAACAAAATGACAACAGTATAATTTCAGCTTGCTGATTATGAGATTACTTTTGCTTTCTCATCCCCTCCCCATTTATCTATTTGAAGTTATCTATTTATTATTTACAGACCCTTGAACAATGTGAGCGTAAGGATGCTTTGCTTAGTGGAAAATTCATGTGTACTTACAGTTGGGGCTCTCTATCCGTGGTTCTGTATCTGAGGAGTCAACCAACTGCAGATGGTATAGTACTGTAGTATTTACTATTGAAAAAACTCTGTGTATAAGTGGATCTATACAGTTCAAACCCTTGTTGTTCAAAGGTCAAATGGATTTATTTTTGATATATTTGAGCACTTCATCACCACCATTTTTGGGGACTGGGTTCAAACAATTTTTGCCCACAATTGGGCATGTTTCTAAGGTGAATAGGGCTTCCCAGGTAGCCCAGTGGTTAAGAATCCGCCTGCCAATGCAGGAGAAGCAAGAGACGCGGGTTCGGTCCCTTGGTCAGGAAGATCCCCTGGAGAAGGAAATGACAACCCACTCCAGTCTTCCTGCCTGGGAAGTCCTGTGGACAGAGGAGCCTGGTGGGCTACAGTCCATGGAGTTGCAAAGAGTTGGGCATGACTAAGCAGGCATGTACTCCCACAGTATGGTAAAAAGGTATTTTGCATCTGTTTCCCTGTAACACCCTCTCCTTCTCTTGGGGAGTAAATGACTGGCAATAGTGTCTACTTGCTATGTTTTCGTTGTTGATTTTAAGGACGTGCATCTTTCTCTCTTTTATTGTTGTTGTTACAGTGAAAGGGCTGGCATGGTTTCCTTCCCAACATTTTGTTAGAAAAATTTGCAAGCATACAGCAAAATTGAAAGAATTATGCCACCCATATAATTGCCACCTAGATTTTTACTATATTCTACCATTATTATCCTTATTTTATCACATTTAGCCATTCTTCTATTCATTTTTTAATTCATCTCATTATAAAAATGTATTTCAAAGTGTATCTGATACAGATTTTGAAGAGATTTTCCACAGAAAATTTGCAAGCTTTGTGTTTCACTTGTTACACAGTAATTTGCAATTGATTTTTCAGAAAAAGGTGCACAAAAATACTAGTGTGACTTAAACTTGAGAACCACAGGGAATAGGTACAGTTTGTTTTTCCTGTCTTTTTTGTAAGAGGAAAAAAATCATTACATGTTTGAGGGACCTCAGGTATACAAAGGGATGTTGACCAAGGAATTCATAGAATCATGGAAGGCTTCTGTGAGGAAATGTCATTCAGTGGATCTGGGTGTTCAGGAATTAACTGAAAGGTGATTAGGAATAAAACATTCCAGGCAGGGAATAGCTAGAGTAGAATAAGCTTCATGTGTTTGAGGATCAGAGAAAGCCTGGTGTGAAAGAAGATGACGTAAAATGAAATTAGAAAGGTCAGACTAATTCTGATTAATAAATTTGAATTTTATTTGAAATACATAAGGAAGCTATGGAGTTTTAAGCAGAGTAGACATGATGCAACTAATCCTTTTACTGTGACTTTTATATGGCAAGTGGCTTGAGATAGGGCAAAAATGGAAATGGGAAGCCTGATTATGGAACTGTTGTAGTAGTCCAGAGGAAGGGTGGCAGAAGGCAGGCTTCCCCGCTGGCTCAAACGGTAAAGAATTTGTCTGCAATGTGAGAGACCTAGGTTTGATCCCTGGGTCAGGAAGATCCCCTGGAGAAGGAAATGGCAACCCACTCCAGTATCTTTGCCAGGAGAATTCCATGGACAGAGGAGCCTGATGGGCTGCGGTCGATGGGGACCACAAAGAGTTGGATAAGACTTTGACTTTCAGTGAAGGTGAAATGGAACCTGGGGATATTTTTAACACAGAGGCAGCAGGACCTGCTGGTGAATTGAATTTGGAGAAGACAGGGAGAGACAGCAGAATGAAGGATGAATTCAAGTTTAGGGTTTATGCTTCTGTGTCTTAAATTGAGACTCCTAAAAGGACTTAAGCCTTTACTTGATAGCTCATTATCATATATAGTATCAGGCTTTGTGACATTTTATGTCGGCTATTATATTTTCAGTACTGTTGTATTGCAGTCCCCTTTTTCTTAATTTTTTGAAAAAGAGAAGGACTTTTAATTTTTTATTAGAGATTATAGATGTCTTACCTAATAATTCCAACTAGCTTTTCACTTACTGTTTGTTTAAAATTGTTCTAGACAATAATTTTATCATTTGTAGGGAAATTCCATTCTCTGTTATCCCAAATTATTTGTTCCTCATAGAGAAAATGTTATCAAATTTTTTTTTTGTGGGCGATTAGTATTCTGTCATTCTCATTCCTCATTAGTCAATGTTATTTTCAAGTATTTCTTTTTATGAGACTTTTTAATTTATAGTAAGTCATAAACATTCTTATAGTGAATGAAAGGAATTGCTGTTATAGTGATCACTAACTCAGGTTTACTAAAAGAATATTTAAAAAGTGCTTTGGTAATTGTTGTTTGATGTTACACAATTTTATAGATATAAAATTTCTTAATAAATGCAAAGGTTTCCTAATATAATTTAAGGTTTTAATTTTTTCATAAGGAGTTACTTCACATTCATCAAGATTAATATTGATATACTTTGTGGCATTTGAATTATATGTGTTTTTCAGTGTCAAAGTGCGAGCAGCAGCTGTTACCTGTTTGAAAAGCATTTTAACCACAAAAACTGGACATAGTTTCTGGGAGATTTATAAGTCAACAGCTGATCCCATGCTGATCTATCTACAGCCTTTTAGAACATCAAGAAAAAAGGTCTCTCAAGTAATGAATGTTATTGAATACCCACTATATCTAGAACAGTTCTATTTGCTGTGGGCTATGAACGTCATATTGCTTAATTATGCTAACACTTAACGTTTTTTGGAAATAATTTCAGCTATAATTTGAATCCATTATAATTTGAATCTATGTTTTTAGTTATGGCAGTGTGGAAAAGCTGAGAGAGGTAGCCTAGAGAAATTATGGTTGATTTGGGGGCGCATATGAAAAGTTCTTAATGACAGGCTTTTTTTTCAAGGAGTGGAAAACCCCTTTCTTTGATCAGACACACGCCGTTGCTCCTGGTGTGGTTTATAGGTATTGTGATAATAAGTTAATGTGAAATATAAGATGACGTATAGATTTCTCCCTTTTTCATGTTGATGTCAGACATAACAAGGTTCCACTGAAAGGGCTCTATGAAAGATACTTAAGAACTCTTCTTTTTTAACTTAAGCATCATTAATATTTTCTTTTCATAAAGCAACTGAGAAATATGCTGCTGAGTTCTCACCAATTTAACTTCAGTAACATGATGTATCATAAATATAATTTTGGTCTTAATGAAATTATTGGCAGTATAAACTTATTAATCAGTCCTGAATATTATAAATTATAAAATCTTAAGTAATATTATAAATTATAAACTATTATAAAGGAAATCAGTCCTGAATATTCATTGAAAGGACTGATGCTGAAGCTGAAGTTCCAGTACTTTGATGTGAAGAACTGACTCATTGGAAAAGACCGCAATGCTGGGAAAGATTGAAGGCAGGAGGATGAGGTTGAGATGGTTGAGATGGTTGGATGGCATCACCAACTCGATGGACATGAGTTTGGGCAAGCTCCAGGAATTGGTGATGGACAGGGAGGTCTGGCGTGCTGCGGTCCGTGGGGTCGCAAAAAGTCAGACACGACTGAGGAACTGAACTGAACTGAATATTGTAACCTGTAAAACATTGCAGTTTTAAGATTTTAAAATTTCATTTCATCCTGAAATCAGTTCCGTATGGTAGATTTGGACTGGTTCCGTACGTGAGGCAGAGAGTCTGTGATTTAACATACCGCTGATAAACTGAGAGCAGAAGTTTCCTTCTGTTTAGATCAGTAAATTTTCACCAGATTCTGCCTTTCATAAGCATAATTGTATTTTAATTTTAAAAAGCAACTGATGCCTCTAGACATAGTTTTAACTATACTTAGTTTTATTTGGAAACATGTTTGTTTATGCCTAGATATTTGTTTGGCCTAGGAAAGATAAAATATGTTTCTGGTTACCGTATTTACGTTTTCTGATCACCTTTTTCTAGTTTTTAGAAGTACCAAGACTTGACAAAGAAAGTCCTTTAGAAGGCTTGGATGATACAAGCCTGTGGATTCCTCAAAGTGAAAATCATGACATTTGGTTAAAGACACTGACTTGTGCTTTTTTGAATAGTGGTGGCACAAAAAGTGAAGTTCTTCAGTTATTAAAGCCAATGTGTGAGGTAAGAAGATTAGTCTGACTCATACCATTTCTACTTCTGTTTTTTTAATTTGAGCTTTCTCATCATAATTTTCTTTGCTTGTCCCATTCCATTTTGCTTTTTTGTTCATGTTCGTTGCCTATATATAAAAAAAGAGTTCTGTGTACTGCACATCACCTTCATGCAGAATACCTTATACTCAGCTGTTGTGAACCCATTCAACAGAGCATCTTTTTATATAGCACTTTTCAGCTGTGAGGTAGCTACATTTTAGATGAGTTCTAAGGGGGTGTCATGAATAACATGTTACTGATGGTAGTTAAAATACAGATGATTAAAAATTATTTGTGTTAACCAAAGTTCTGTTCTAACTTTAAATTTACTTCTATTGAGGTCATTGTCATTAACTTTCTGTGATGGTTTTTTTTTAATTTTTATTGAATATAATTGGTTTACAATGTTATGTTGATTTCTGCTGTACAGCAAAGTGAACCAGTTATACATGTGCCCACTCTTTTTTAGATTCTTTTCCCATATGGATCTTTAAAGAGTATTAAGAAGAGTTCCCTGTGCTATACAATAGGTCCTTATTAATTATCTATTTTATATATAGTACTGTGTGTATGTAGTCCCAGTTTCCCATTTTATACCCACCCCCTGTCCTGGAACTGTACTTTATATTCTACATCTGTGACTCTGTTTCTATTTTGTAAATAAGTTCATGTGTGCCATTTTTTTAGATTCTACATAAGAGCTATGTTGTATGATATTTACCTTTCTCTGACTTAAGTCACTCAGTCTGACAATCTTTGGGTCCATCCAGGTTGCTGCAAATATCATTATTTTGTTCTTTTTATGGCCAAGTAAAATTCTGTTGTATATATATGTACGACACATTCTTTATCTGTTCCTCTGTTGATAGACATTTAGGTTGCCTCCATGTCCTGGCTGTTGTAAATAATGCTGCAGTGAACGTTGGGGTGCATGTGTTGTTTCTAAGTATGGTTTTCTCTGGATGTATATGCCCAGGCGTGGGATTGCAGGATCGTATGTAGCTCTGTTTTTAGTTTTTAAGGAACCTCCATACTATTCTCCACGTTGACTGTACCACTGTATTACCCCCAGTAGTGTAGGAGGCTGTGCTCATTGTTTGTACATTTTTTGATGATGGCCATCCTGACTGGTTGAGGTAATACCTCATTAGTTTTGATTTGCATTTCTCTAATAATTAGTGATGTTGAGCATCTTTTCATCTGCTTTTTAGCATGTCTTGCGACCCCATGGACTGTAGCCTATCAGGTTTCTCCGTCCATGGGATTTTCCAGGCAAGAATACTGGAGTGGGTTGCCATTTCCTTCTCCAAGGGATCTTCCTGTCCCATGGATCGAACCCAGGCCTCCCGCATTGCAGGCAGACGCTTTACTCTCTGAGCCACCAGGGAAGCCCCAATAATTAGTGATGTTGAGCATCTTTTCATCTGCTTTTTGGCGTGTCTTTGGTATGTCTTTGGAGAAATGTCTATTTAGATCTTCCACCCAGCTTTTTTATTGGTTTTTTTTTTTTTTCTTTTTTGATACTGAGTTGCGTGAGCTGTTTGTATATTTTGGAGAGTAGTCCCTTGTCTCTTGTTTGATTTGCGAAGATTTTCTCCCCTTATGTGGGTTTGTCTTTTCATTTTGTTTATGGTTTCCTTTGCTGTGCAAAAGCTTCTAAGTTTAATTAGGTCCCCTTTGTTTATTTTTATTTTCATTGCTTTAGCAGGTGAATCAAAAAATACTTTAATGTGATTTATGTCAGAGAGTGTTCTGCCTATGTTTTCCTCTACAGTTTTATAGTACCTGGCCTTACATTTAGGTCTTTAATCCATTTTGAGTTTATTTTTGTGGATGGTGTTAACAAGTGTTCCAATTTCATTCTTTTACATGTAGTTGTCCAGTTTTCCCAGTACCACTTATTAAAGAGACTGTCTTTTCTCCATTGTATATTCTTGCCTCCTTTGTCATAGATTAGGTGACCGTATGTGCATGGCATTGTCTCTGGGTTTTCCATCCTGTACCGTTGATGTATATTTCTGTTTCTGCCAGTATCGAATTGTCTTGACTACTGTAGCTTTGTAGTATATTATGAAGTCAGGAATCCCGTTTCCTCCAGCTCCATTTTTCTTTCTCAAGATTGCCTTGGCTGTTCAGGGTCTTTTGTCTCTCCATAGAAACTGTAAAATTCTTTCTTCTAGATCTGGTTAAATGACATTGGTCGTTTAATAGGGTTGCATTGAATCTGTAGATTGCATTGGGTAGATACAGTGATTTTCACAACATTGATTCTTCCAATCCAGGAATCTTTCCATCTATTTGTTTCATCTTTGATTTCTTTCATCAGTGTTTTATAGTTTACTGAGTACAGGCCTTTTGCCTTCTAGGTAGGTATATTCCTAGGTATTCTATTCTTTTTTTTTTTTCCCTTGGTCACTCTATGAGGCTTGCGAGTTCCCCAACTAGGGTTTGAACCCATGTCCCCTGCGTTGGGAGGCATTGGACCACCAGGGAAATCCTATTTTATTTTTTTAATGCAGTGGTACATGGGACTTTTTTGATTTCTCTTTCTGGTCTTTCATTGTTAGTAAATAGGAATGCAAGAGATTTCTGTGTATTAACTTTTTATCTTGAAACTTTACCAAATTCATTGAATAACTCTAGAAGCTTCTGGTAGCACATTTAGGGTTTTCTATGTATAGTATCATGTCATCTGCAAACAAGGACTGTTTCACCTCTTTTCCAATTTGGATTTCTTTTATTTCTTTTTTTTCTCTGATTGCCATGGCTAGGACCTCCAAAACTATGCTGAATAAAAATGGTGAGAGTGGACATCCTTGTCTTGTTTCTGATCTTAGAGAAAATGTTTTCAGTTTTTCACCATTGAGTGTAATGTTAGTTTTGGTTTTGTCTTACATGGCCTTTATTAAGTTGAGGTAGGTTCCCTCTCTTCCTGCTTTGTGGAGAGTTTTTTTTATTTTCCGTAAATCATAAATGGATGTCAAAAGCTTTTTCTGCATCAAATCTGTGACATGCTTTCTTTGTTATCGTTGTTCAGTCACTGAGTCAGTTCTTTGCAACCCCATGAGCTGCAACACGCCAGTCTTCCCTGTTTTTCACTGTCTCCTGCAGTTTGCTCAAACTCATGTCCATTGAGTTGATGATGCCATGCAACCATCTCATCCTCTGTCCCTCCTTCTCCTCCTGCCCTCAATCTTTCCTGGTAACAAGGTCTTTTCTAATGAGTTGACTCTTCGCATCAGATGGCCAAAGTATTGGTGCTTCATCTTTAGCATCAGTATTTCAAATCGATATTTGGGGTTGATTTCCTTTAGGGTTGACTGTTTTAATCACCTTGCTATCTAAGGGTCTCTCCAGAGACTACTCCAGCATCACAATTTGAAAACATCAATTTTTTGGTGTTCAGACTTCCTTATGGTCCAACTCTTGCTTTGATTGTATGGACCTTTGTCAGCAAAGTGATGTCTCTGCTTTTTAATATGCTGTCTAGGTTTTTCATAGCTTTTCTTTCAAAGGGCAGGCGTCTTTTAATTTCATGACTGCAATCACTGATGCAGTGGGAGCCAAAGAAAATAAAGTCTGTCACAGTTTCCATTTTTTCCCCATCTGTTTGCCATGAAGTGATAGGACTGGATACCATGATTTTTTCCCATTCTATTGTTTTCCTCTATTTCTTTGCATTGATCACTGAGGAAGGCTTTCTTATCTCTTCTTGCTATTCTTGAAATTCTTCATTCAGATGGGTATATCTTTCCTTTTCTCCTTTGCCTTTTGCTTGTCTTCTTTTCTCAGCTGTTTGTAAGACCTCCTCAGATAACCATTTTGCCTATTTCCATTTCTTTTTCTTGGAGGTGGTTTTGATCACTGCCTCCTGTACAATGTCACGAGCCTCTGTCCATAGTTCTTCAGGCACAGTGTCTATCAGATCTAATCTCTTGAATCTATTTGTCACTCCCACTGTATAATCACAATGCATTTGATTTAGGTCATACCTGAATGGCCTAGTGTTTTTCCCTACCTTTTTCAATTTAAGTCTGAGTTTTGCAATAAGGAGTTCATGATCTAAGTCACAGTCAGCTCCAAAATTAGTGTTTATTAAAACTGTAAACTTTTAAACATGACTGTTAGAGCTCTTCATTCTATGTAGAAAAAGTGCTAAAATCCTATTTTCAGCTTTTTTTCCTTAAATTTTGATCCTCATTTTCCCCTTTGTCAAATGTGTTATTAGTAACACTTTTCATGTATCAAATATTTTTTACAATAGTCACATAGTAATTTTATTTGTAAGCAATATCCTATTTCATTATATGCAAATAGCCTCGACTGGAAATGAACTATTTCAGTGTAAGATATATGTTCTATATAGATATTTTAGGTTAGTTTGATCAAAAAAAACCAACACTATCTGGTACATATGTTTTTTTGTAAATTTTTTAGTAGTATATAGAGTTGGTGACTTATGTCATTAACAGAGAATGAATATTTTAAGTAAAATGTTTTTACTCAAAACTATTGACTGGATATGTTTGTATATTTTAGGTGAAAACTGACTTTTGTCAGACTGTGCTTCCATTCTTGATTCATGATATTTTACTACAAGATACAGATGAATCATGGAGAAATCTCCTTTCTACACACATTCAGGGATTTTTCACTAGCTGTTTCAAACACTCTTCACAAACAAGCCGATCCACAACCCCTGCAACTTTGGATTCAGGTATTCTTTTAAATTTCTCAACTTTATACTGTTAAAGTCTCGGTTCTAGAGAAAGATATTGTTTGAGTCCCATCAAGGCACTTTGTAGGCTTAATCTCATAACCTCTAAACATCTATTCTGCCATCTGTAAAATGGAGATAAAAATTGTAACAAGTTTTTGACGAAATATTGTGTGTAAAACACCTAGAATAATACTTAATGCATAGTACCCTCTCATTAAATATAGACTAATATTAATGGAGCAACTGATTGAGTCTTTAGTGCATATTAAACGCTGTGCTTGTTGCTGGCAGAATTACTCATAATTCTGTGATCTGGGATTACTACAGTTAACATTTCACATATACATTAGTTTTTTAAAAGAAAAATTGGACTATGTTTTACTTAAACTTTTATAACTTACCCTCCTTCCATGCTCTTGTATAAGAAGTATTTCCCATGCTGAGAGCTTATTGCAGGAGAAGTTAAACCAAGAATTGAATACACATGGGCTTACTTGGTGGCTCAGTGGTAAAGAATCTGCCTGCCAATGCAGGAGATGTGAATTCGTATCCCTGGGTTGGGAAGATTCCCTGGAAAAGCAAATGGCAACCCACTCCAGTATTTTTGCCTGGTAAATTTTATGGAGAGAGGAGCCTGGTGGGCTGTAGTTCACGGTGTCGCGAAAGAGTCAGACATGACTTAGCAACTAAACAATAACATCAATACATTGTTGAGGGCTCATTGTTGGTCAGTTTTTCAAACCTAAATTTGAGAAAAGGAAAAGATTTATAGATATGTGATGTTAACTTACAGATTAATATGTCCTGAATATGTATTATTAATGTATTTTATGTACAAACATAAACCTAGGTACAAATTCACATACTGTACTTCAAGACCAGTACAGTTGACTAAGACTTTTTTTCATCTTTGTCAGTTGTTTATGCATGTTTGTGCTGTAGGCTTTCAAACATAAAACCAGCCAGTTTTATTTTATGCCAGTATTTTTATTGTTGTAAATGAAAGTTTAAATTTCACATGTAAAATCTACTATTGAAAAGGAAAGCATATAGATGTCTATCAAATGGTTTCTTTTCTGATGTCTATAAGTCTCACTGCCTCCATTTGAATGTCCTGTGTACATCTCAAATTCAGCTGTCCAAAGGTAAATTTATCATCTTCACCTCCATCCTCTAGCCTCCTCCTTTCAATAAGGAGCATGCAGTAGTTTAAGCCTGAAACCTTTCTCACATGTCTCATTTGATCACCAAATCCTGGGAGTCCTGTGTTATAAGTAACATTAGTCCGTCTATGTTTCTCTGCTTTCCAGCGCTGTGGTTCAGTACAGTGAAATCTTTCAGTAAATTCTCCATGTTCATTCTTGTTTCAGCCATCTTACTGTTGTCTGGAACACTATTCTTTCTTCCTCTCCAAATGAAACATTGGTTTTTCGGATACCATTCTCTTCTGTGAAACGCTTCTTGTTCAGAGTTCTTTTTTTATATGCCTCTCTGATATTTTAAACTTTCTCTATCATAGCACACATCACACTGTGTTGAGTCTCTTAGGCTAGTCATTGAGTTCCATTTGGTGAGAAATAGTCTTTCTTACACCATTGTATACTGAGCACCTACCTAGTACATTAAAAAGTCCTATGTAAATAGTTACTAAATCAATGAATTAGTCCTCTTCAGAAATAAAATATAAATTACAGTTAAATTCTTAATTTTATTAAGCATAATAGTTTCTTTTAAAAGAAAAAGAAATGTTATTAAATTCCATTTGTTGATTCATATTTATTAAGAGCCTGTTTTGTGCTAGAACCTTATATTGTAGAGGAAGACAATCCCAGACAACAGGAAGAGGACTCCTAAGCACATCTGTCTGGGACTGATAGGACATCTCTTTCTTTGTCAGAGTCAGAAAACTTATTCCGATGCCATGTGGATAAAAAATCACAAAGAACAATGCTTGCTGTTGTGGACTACTTGAGGAGACAAAAGAGGTAAGTGACTACTGGTTCTTGAGTTTGGGTATTTAGAAGTGTAACTTGTTATTGCTGACTGAATTTTAACATGATTATTTGAGGTTGCTGTATTTAATATATGTGATGCTTATATCCCCTTGAAATAATCCATATTCAGGGTGGAGCTTTGGTGAAATCAATGTCAGGAACTCTCAATACTTTTTTTAAGTGAAGTATAGTTTATTTGTAATATTGTGCTAGTTTCTGTTGTTCAGCAAAGTGATTCAGTTATATATATGTATTTTTTTTCAGATTATTTTCCATTATAGGTTATTACAACATAAATTACAAGACTTTGAATACTGTAGGAACTCTGAATTCGTGGAGAAGGAAGTGGCAACCCTCTCCAGTATTCTTGCCTGGAGAATCCCATGGACAGAGGAGCCTGGCAGGCGACTGTCCTTGTGGTCACAAAGAGTCAGACACAGCTGAGCGACTGAGCACTGAATTTTAGCCCTAACTATGATAGTAACAATGTTATCTTTGCTAAATCATTCAGTCTTTGGGGGCTTTAGTTAATTTCATTTATAGTAATGGAAAAGGAATAGTGATTTTCCAGGTTACTTTTAGTTGCATTGCTCCTCTTTTAACTCTTTTCTTTACTTTTGTCTCAGTAGTAGTTAGAGTTATGTAGAAAAGTTCCTTTATTTATCTCATTTTGAAGCACAAGTTTCTTTACTTTGTCACATGGTCCTCAAAATCTGTGGTTCTATATAGTGATACTGCCTATAGCAGTGTTTATTTTCTTGATTCTGAAAAATTGCTTTATAATTCAGTATTTTTGTTCCTATTATTTTTTTTTTGAGATGTTTAACAGTGAGTACAGGAATTGATAGAGAGGATGGTCAACAGATTTTTACTGCTCCAGAGTTGACCAGAACTTTAAAGAAATTATATAGTAGGCCTAGAACTTGCATAGGTAGGCATTGATGTCTCGTTGGTTTGTACGGTGGTAGTGGCAGTGACTGACAAAGAATGGGAGGGAATGGTGGGAGAAAAATAAAAAATCGGTAGTGGAATTTGGAAAAATTTTTTGACCTAAATGTGTTTACATCTTAAAAATTTACTCCTCTGTATCCTCATCCTTTCCATCTCATGCTTAGAAAAAGAAGTGTTAGGCCTTTCGGTGTCTGTGTTTCTGGTTAGAAAGTTACTGATTCACTATATTGTTTTATATTGAATCCTCTTGTGAGAAACCCCATTCAAAACTGTAACTGGCAGCATATCTTTTCTCAGTGTTGGGAGGCAGTTTCACCTCTGAATTATTCATTTTTTGTTTACCATTGAGTTACAGTATCATTTACTTTGGTTAGCCTTCAAGAAGATAAAATATCTCAATATTAAATTTTTATTCTAAATAAGGCCTTAAAGAAGATTCCTTGAGATAATATGGCTGGGACATAGAATAAAGAGTAAGAACTTGAGTTCAGGTTCGTGTTTCTCAGAATCAGTTCAGTTCAGTCGCTCAGTCGTGTCCGACTCTTTGCGACCCCATGGACTATAGCACGCCAGGCCTCCCTGTCCGTCACCAACTCCCAGAGTTTACTCAAACTCATGTCCATTGAATTGGTGATGCCATTCAACCATCTCATCCTCTGTCGTCCCCTTCTCCTCTCACCTTCAATCTTTCCCAGCATCAGGGTCTTTTCAAATGAGTCAGCTCTTCGCATCAGGTGGCCAAAGTATTGGAGTTTCAGCTTCAACATCAGTCCTTCCAATGAACACTCAGGACTGATTTCCTTTAGGATGGACTGGTTTCTCAGAATAGCTATAGTTAAGTCTTGGCTATGTGATAGGCACTTTATTCATCAGCTTTGTAAGTATTATTTACTCAGTACAGCTGTTCTCTGAGGTATATATTGTTACCTGGTTTTGCAAATGAAGAAACTGAGGCTTAAGAAGTTAAGTTGCCAAAATTCATACAGCTTGTAGAAGGTAATCCAGCTGGATTTGAGTTAGCTAGAGTTTCCTGCTTTAATACCAATTTTCTTAACTACTGCCTCGTCACATCTCTATAAAATTGTCTTGAGAAAGATAATGTCGTCCCTTCCAGTTACGGCCTACTGTTATCACAGTGGAAGATTTTTGTTAAATAACCTCAACCTAGGCAATTAGCTCAGAAGAAAATTAACTGCAATAGGAAAAACATATAAATGTGTCTTAGAAGAAACACTATTTTCGTTAAATTGATCATTTAAAAACACTTGTGTATGTATTTTTAGTTATTCTGTATAGCCTATTCGTAGCCTGTGGTCCATGGATCCCTCGGTGGGGGGGCAAGTATGAACTTCAGATTTTTATGGGATGATGGTCCATAGCTTTTATCAGATTTTCTAATAGGTATGTGATCCAAAAAGAGTGCTGGAACTCTTTAGCTATGTTATCTCAGGTGTTTATTGTTATATATTGGGGATATGTGGTTTTTGGTTATTTGAATGTAATTTTCTTTTTAACTAGCACTGGCTACCATCGTATTCTATATCAATATACTTTTGGTACGTAAGTTAAAGAAATGGACATAAAAAAAATTTTTTTTTAATTAAGAAAAGAAAGAAATGGACGTAACTAGATTTAAATGTTTTCTTTAGACCCTCTTCAGGAACAGTTTTTGATGATGCTTTCTGGCTGGAGTTGAATTACCTAGAGGTTGCCAAAGTAGCTCAGTCTTGTGCCGCTCATTTTACAGCATTGCTATATGCAGAAATCTATGCAGATAAGAAGAACTTGGATGATCAAGAGAAAAGGTAACGGGATTTGGAAGTTCTGGTTTATAAAATTGGTGTCGACATTGTTTCATTAAAGGTATATATTAAAGATGTGTTTTGCTTCCACTCTCCCATTTAAAAGGTATTTTAAATAAACACTTTCTACCTTTTAAGGAGAAACGATAATAAAAGTATGTTAAAGAAATAAGCAGTTCTACCCTGAACTAGAGATGTTTATTACCCAATAATTATAAAAATTACACAGATAACAAACTTCTGGAGAACAGAGATCATCCTTATTTTTCTCTGTATTCCCCATAGTAACTAGCATTGGGAACTTTATATAAGTGATCAATAATTATTTTTCAGATGGTTGAATGAGTCCCTAATTTTAAATTAAGTTTACCCTTGTTCCCTCAGTTTATTCAAGATCCATTTTACTTATTGACTAGAAGTTATGTAACCTGATTGCTTTCTGTGACTAAATCGCTTTCATTGTTTTGGTGTCTACCTGGATTCCTACTTCTTTACTCTGCTTTTCCTCTGAGTTAGAACTCTCATAAGAGTTTAACAGGTGTAATCTTAGAGAAAAGGAAAAAATAGCCAAGAAAGTTGAAGAGTGAAAAATACAGTTTACTGTCCCAATGGCCTTCCTCAAATCTTTGTTCATTTGAAATAGCTTAGTGTTTATTTTTTAATTAATTAATTAGTTTCTAATTGGAGATTAATTGCTCTACAGTAAATATTTATTTTTATAGTTAGCCTCACTTTCCAACCATGAAATCACTCATACTACAAAATTGAAATAGCAAAGAAGTGTTATATTGATGCATTTCTTATGCTTGCTACCTATAATTTCTACTTTGGATTGTCATTAAGCTGAAAGTAGTATGGTTTTTGGATTGTGGAAAACCAGGCACCAGAGTTCAGATCCTAGTTCAGATATGATTAATTTAGTAGACTTTGGACTAGTTTGCTTAATGCTCTCATTTGTTTTAATTTCTCCTTTTCAATTAAAACCTGTTAAAAATCTACAGTGTAGTCAGTATACCCCTATGTATCAGTATACTTACCAACTGTAGCTTAATAGCATTGGAATGTAATTTCTAGATTTTATTAAAATACCCCCCAAAATCGACAGTGTGTAGATCATGTGTATAATGTGTAATTGACATGTTTGTGAACACTTAAGACTTTACTTTGTACAAAGACAAGTAAAATGACTAAGAAATTGATTTTTGACTACTTTAGGTCTTAAAAATTTGGTAGAAACCCTGCTTACTTTGTAGTAATTTTAATCTGAGTGCACCTCAGTATCTTGGTTCCATAGAATAATATATTTTACTAATCAGTGGTGAGTAATAGTTCTTATCTGAGTATAAATAAAAGCTCTTTTAATTTGAGAATAAGTGATTATATAGAATGTGGCAAATTTTTGCAGAATTGTTTGTTTAACAATCAAAAGTGCCTGGATTTTATTTTGGTTAGCTTTAGGGGAGAAGTGCTTCATAAATGGGACTTGCTGTTTGCTTTGACAATATGATTTTTTTTTTCAAATGCCTAATGGACAGGGGAGAGCAAACAGACATGAGGTGTATAGAAAGGGTGGTGGTGGTTTAGTCGCTAAGTCGTGTCCAACTCTTGCAACCCCATGGACTGTAGCTTGCCAGGCTCCTCTGTCCATGGGATTCTCCAGGCAAGAATACTGGAGTGGGTTGCCATAGAAAGGGTAGGGAATGCTGATTTTCTTCAGTGACTCAGGTGAACTGAGACTTTGGTAAATCTAAAGTGATCAGGAAAAGTATAAAAGCAAAATACAAATCAACAGTTTACAAACACTATCAGATCAAAAAAATGAATTGTTCTCTTAGGTTTCCTATTCAAGTTAGTTAATATCAAAATGTAGACAAATCTGAATTCTAATTCTGTCACTTATTACCTGTGGTCCTACCGGTCCACTTCCTTTTCAACACTTAATATTAGATTTCTTAATTTTGCCAAATTATCAAATGTTAAGTGGTATCTCAGGTGTGGTCTTAATTTGCATGCCTGTGTTTATTAATGAGGTTAAGTAAGTAAGTGTTAAGTCGCTCCTTTGTGTCTGACTCTTTTGAACTTAGTGGACTATAGCCTGCCAGGCTCCTCAGTCTGTGGAATTTTCCAGGCAAGAATACTGGTGTGTGTAGTCATTCTCTTCTCCAGGAGGTCTTCCCGACCCAGGGATCAAAACCCAGGTCTCCCACATTGCTGGCAGATTCTCCCCTCTGAGCCACTAGGGAAGCCCCAGTGAGGTTAAACTTCAGGTAAAATCACTGACAGACCATTTAGGAATTGAACTGAAAGGGCTTCTGCTCTATTTTTAAGCTCTGTAAAAATAAGCATATTTTGGCATATAGCTTTTCCATAAGTGAGACTGTGGTTAAAATGCAATTCTCATTCAAAGACCTAATACTCTCAAATTCCTTTTCTGTTCTAGGCTTGGTATTGTTTTCAAGTATAAATGGTTCATTATATTTTATTTGTAACCTTTGTTAGTTTTTTCTTTCAAAGTTTATGGTATACATATTAGCAAGCCTCAAAATAGTATATTCCCGTTAAAAGACATGCTCTTGTGACAAACAGAAATCTTACATTTGAAGAAGAGAGCCAAAGTACAACTATTTCCAGTTTGAGTGAAAAAAGTAAGGAAGAAACTGGGATAAGTTTACAGGTATATATTATAGACTTTATTATAAATGTTAATATTTGTTTTACACTTTGGACTATTGTTTTGTTAAAAAGACTATATAGATTTGAACTGTCATTTGATTTTCAAACTAAAGTTACTTTTTGGACTGTCATATGCGTTAAATTCATGGTTTGAAGCTTAGGCCTTGGATTAGGCAAATGAGTTCTATCCTTATTCAACCACTTAGTTGTATAATCTTCCAGAAATTACTTAATCGTTTCAACTTTGAGTTCCTTTATCAGAAAGATGAAAGTACAACCACCTGTCTCATAGGGTGAATTATACCATATATTTTTCTGCTACAGTACTCTGTTTATTTTCTTCATAGCACTTAACATTTATATTTTTATTTGTTTACTTGTTTATTGTATACCACATCTCAGGGCAGATTGCTTCTTCTGTAAATTTTTAAATTTAAAAGTTTAAATTTGACCCATTAAATCTGACTCTTAATTTGACCCATTCTTCCTTTAAAATGAGTTTGGTTGTCTTCAGTTTGCTTACACCTCTGATGTTCTCTTCCCTGCTTTCAGTGTGATTCCTACTTCTTAGACAAAATAGGGGACATCGATAGGAAGTGCCACCATATGACACTGTCAAACATAGAAATCTTCCTACATCTGCTCCCACTGTAATCTTTCCTTTTGTTAAAGCAGAGGAACAGTTCTCCTGCTGTCCTTTTTTCTGTGCTTTGTTTTTCAACTGTCAAGAACTTTATTTTTTTATTGTGCCATGCTTCTTCTCAATATATTCAAACATTTCAGACTCTTCTTATTAAAAACATTCTCCTTCAAACAAACACAAAATCATTTCCCTTTTCCTTATGTTCTCTTTAAGGTGATACCCTTTTTTCTCCCTTCCCATCACAGCCAAACCTTGTGAAGGAATTTCCACTGAATGGCACCTGCTAATGTCACTCATAAACTTGATGTTACTGAGTCTAGCCCTCACCTTTCATTCAACCTCTTCCTTAATGTTTCATCAACAGTTAACACCATCAACTATGCCTTACTTGAAATACGTTCTCTCTGCCTTTTTGATCCTGTTTTCCTGATTTTCTCCTTCCCTATTTTGCTAGTTTATAGTTTTATCCTCTTTTCTGAGTTTTTGGAGTATCTCCAGTGCTCCAGGTACTGTGCTAGCTTCAGGACTAAATGTTCCAACACTTGAGGGCTTGATTTCATCCTTATGAATAGAAACAATTTGATTAGAATAATAAACTTATTACAATATCAGTTTGTGTTTAGAAAATGTTTCCTGGGGCAACTACCATTAAGATAACTAAAGTGCTTGATCAGTTTTCCATGCAGTGTCATTTCTCATTGTTTTCTTTTTCCTTTGTTTCTTTCAGTTTTGTTTTCTGTTTTCATTTTTATTTTACTGAGATTATTTTAAACAGAATCAATTCTTTCCTGAGTAAATTTTATTGCAAAGTTTGAATCATCAAACCAATTCTTTATATCACATTTTGGTAATTATTACATAGTGCAACTTTGAATTTTCTTTCAAAGAAAACCTTACAACCTTTTTTTTTTTACCAAGTTCACTTTTGAAGAGTAAGACTTTACAGAACTTCATTTTCCCATGTACAGTTTTAGCTGTTGACAGGATTGTTTGCTTTTGATTTTATGGGTTTTTTTTTGCATATGTTAGAAGCATCATAGGTTGGGGTTTATATCTTATCTAATTCATTAAATTGTGAGCAATTCTTTTCAAATATTTCATAGTCATTCTGTTGTCTCAGATCAGTTTGTTGTGTTGGTAATCCATAGCTTTAGTATATATTTCAATATCATTATATTTTACCTGCATAACATGTTATATAATTTAAATTTGCTAAATTCATAAACCAATATTTTTTCCCTTCAATTTAAAAAAAAAATTTTTTCTGTTTTTAGGATCTGCTTTTAGAAATCTACAGAAGTATAGGAGAGCCAGATAGTCTTTATGGCTGTGGTGGAGGGAAAATGTTACAACCCCTTACTAGGTAAGTTGCTTTTTCATAGATAATGCTATAGTAATTCTGTTATGAAAGAAGTTACATACATACAGAACTCAAAGGCATTTAAAAACTCTTTTCTTATAGACTACGAACATATGAACATGAAGCAATGTGGGGGAAAGCCCTAGCAACATATGACCTCGAGACAGCAATCTCCTCATCAACTCGTCAGGCAGGAATAATTCAGGTACTTTTTTTTCTGCTTTAGTAAAGCGCTACTTGTGTAGTGCTCAGATTATTTCAGTATATCAGTGGACTATTTACACAGCCAGATAAACTCTAGGGCTAAGACTGAAGGTTATTTTTCTTTCACCGGGATTAAAACTCAGAAGGATACACAGGTAAATTGGACAGATGACTGACCTGAAAGATAGTATAGATTTGTTGGTCATAATCTCCTTAGCTAACAATAGAAGACATTTCTTGAACTGTATACAATGTGCCTGGTTGTGAATTAAGTCCTTTGTATGGAAAATCTCATGTAAATTATTTCTCATAGTTTGCACTAGAGTTTGTCCCAGAGGTTATCATTTCTGTTACTAATATTCCTGGCTAATATTCCTTAACCATTCTTTTATCAAATATCACAGCCCTTTGAGCTCTGTCTTGATGTTTTAGGAGGAACACACAAACAATATTTTGGGATTTTAAGTGATACTGTGAACTACTAAAATTTTGAAAGTTACTTTTTATGTTTGATTGCTGTTTTTTGTTTCTCTAGTATTGTTATTTTTGAACTTTTTTTTTTTTTTAAACTCCTGCTCAGGCCTTGCAGAATTTGGGACTCTGCCATATTCTTTCCATCTATTTAAGAGGATTAGATCATGAAAATAAAGAGTGGTGTGCTGAACTACAGGAACTTCATTACCAAGTAGCATGGAGAAATATGCAGTGGGACCACTGCATTTCTGTCAAGTAAGAAGAATTTAGACATTTAAAATTGCCGTTTCTCTAGTTATGAACAATGAACTGTTTTTATAGTGGGAGTTGGGTTTTTATGTTTTGTGGATACTGTCAAGCTAAACGCTTGAATAGCATAGCAGTAAGCAGTTACTGTACATAGGCTTGAATTTCATTCTCTTCTCTTTCCACCTCTACCCTCATGATATTTTTGAAGAGAAATATAGACATTATTTTCTCATGAGAATCTTCTCACATATTGTTTACAGATCCAAAGAGAAAGTCAGGCATTTCCCTTCCCACTACCTGCTGCAAACATTTTATTTATTCAGCTGGCACTTTTATTGGCTGGATGGTACACAAAAGACTGTTTATTTGTGAAATAATTTATATAAAAAACTGCTAAATCAATAGCATAGGAAGATGATGACATTCGCCCACATGTAAGGTCCCCATGTGTTCTGCTAATAAAAGATTGTGTATTTATGTAAAAGTCTTTTGATGATATAAACCAAAGAATAATTAAATCACATTAATTATATGTTTAATCACTTTCATAGAAAAAAAATTTCATTAATTAGAACGTCTTTCAAATTTAGAACTGTTACATTGCTGTAAAATCAGAGGTATGCATTCATATTTTAGAAACAGTTTACTCTGTGAGCCGATTCCTACTTGCCTCTGAATCTCCGTATGCTGTTTTTCTCCTTGCATACTATATTTCAGCACATAGTCTTCTTTTTTTTTTTTTTTCCCATTAGGCCAGACTGTTTGTAACTAAAAGCCTTAAATATATATCCTCTTTTTTCTTCTCTTACCATGAAGGTGGCTACTTGTCAGACTGTAATTTAATAATGTGACATATTCAGAGAGATCTTTTCTGACCTTCCATTCTAAAGTACCCACTCAGTCATTTGTTTTGTTACCCTGTTTTACTTTTCTACATGTCCTTTGTCCTGGTATTTTTCTTCTTTATTGTCCATCTCCAAACCGGAATGTAAACTCCTTGAGAATGGGGGCCTGATCTGACTTGTTTGCCAATGGATTCACTGCATCTAGAACCTGGTGACTAGTACCTGGCACAAGTAGGTGTTCATCTAATAGATAAATGGGAATATAACATGTTTAGAGCCTGGAAAAAAAAAATCTGAGAAATTTGCTTTTTTTTCTGCTTGAAGAATTGAAAGATCCACAGGATTCTTCATGATTCTTACAAAATTTTCTAGAAATGCATTTTTTTTTAATGGAGATAATTCTAATTGTAGTTTAAAATTTCGCCTCTTGGTGAAGCTGTTTATACACACACCAGGATTCTCTGTTTTTAAATATTTTTTTTCTCTAATTTTTTAATTATTTCACAGCAAAGGAGTGGAAAGAACCAGTTACCATGAGTTGTTGTATAATGCTCTGCAGTCTCTAAGAGACAGAGAATTCTCCACTTTTTATGAAAGTCTCAAACATG
Organism: Cervus canadensis; assembly: GCF_019320065.1. NCBI lineage: Eukaryota > Metazoa > Chordata > Mammalia > Artiodactyla > Cervidae > Cervus > Cervus canadensis. The sequence goes on from NC_057396.1 coordinate 15,557,171, forward strand.
CCAGGTATTGTAAAAAGAAAAAGTTATTGTGTTTGAACATTGCTTCTTTCCTGAAAACCTGAAGAATAATTTCAGTGCAAAGACTTGCCCTGGTGAAAGGATGAGAACCTGTAGGTGCGGTCAGGTTGTTTTTTGTCATTCCCTTTTCTCCCTTAAAAAAATCCCTTGTATAATTCATAATTCATACAAATCAGTGTTGAAACTCAGAATTGCAAAAGTGGGAGGAAATATTCAACAGTTAACAATTTCAGAGCTTCTCCACATCTGAGAAATGAGTGCTCAGATGAATTTTATCTTTTGCAAACATGTTTGCATAAGAATTACAAGTGTTCCTGTGTTAACAATTGTTTTCTGTATCTTCATATTTTGAGTGCTTTATATGAAAGAATTCTTTAACATACACTTGTCAGAATATATATATATATATACACACACACACACACACACATACACACACACACATGTATGTGTACACACAAATGTTTATATATATATAAGCATTGTTACCTTTAAATTTTTTGTTTTAAATGTAAGAGCATTCTCATAGGTTAAGTACTTATGTAAGCTTTTTTTTTCTTGTATAATATATTTTTCTTTGCTTATGTGGTTCAAATATATGCTATCTTTAAAAATAGAATTTCCTTTTGGAACCATGATCAATTATTTATACTGAACACTGAAAAGTCTTACTGTTTCCCATCCCTTGGTTCTCTTCCTGGACAGATGTACTGAGAATTTTAATCTTGTCTCTAGTGGCTGTATGTCATTTACCTCTCTTAGCATTTAATGTTCTTTTTGTAAGATGGTGATTAATGGTTAGTACTTAAAGGCTTGGTCTGAGGCACAAATGAGATAATACACAAAAAAGAGCTTAACTATAACAGGCTAAATGAATGTAACACGTTTTTTGGTTAACAGTAGTTGTGACCTAATAAATCCTGTATTTTTTTTTACAGAAGTAATGCTTACTACCATTTAAGTGCTTATCATGTGGTGGCTACTTTGTTAGACTTTTTCTGTATGTGTTCTCTAACCTTCAAAATAATTGTGGAAGTGAAGAAAAACTTTGTTTCAGAGGAATCCAGTAATGTGCCCAAAGTTATACAGTCATTACTGGCAAAACTGGGATTTAGATCTCAGTCCATACAGTTCCAAGGCTTACTTTGTTTCCAGTACCTTATGCTGGTGCTTCTGAATATTGCTATTATTAAATCAACACAGAGGTCTATAATGAGAACTCAACTTTTATCTTCTGTAAAAAAATTTTATCTTAGTTTTCAAGTGTCTTGTCTTTTCTGCTACTAGAGTTAAAGAAGTGGAAGAGTTGTGTAAGGGCAGTCTTGAGTCTGTGTATTCCCTCTACCCTACACTTAGCAGATTGCAGGCCATTGGAGAGCTTGAAAACATTGGAGAACTTTTCTCAAGGTATGTGATTCAAGTGACTCTGTATCCCAAAGCACAACCTGTTACCAAAGTGAATTTTTTTTTTCCCAAAGGGAATTTAAAAAATAAAAACTATATAGAAACCAGCCATAGGTTCCTTTCTTTTTATCACAGTGTAAGTAAGTTGACCTAATGAACTGTGACCTTGTTAAAATAAACATTTTCAAAAATACTCACTGTAAAAATTCAAGTTTTTAAATTTAACTTTGTGTTTTTCTCTTTACAACTTTCCCCTGTTCCACCCTAGATGAAATTATTTCCTCATGTTTTTTATCACAGCATATTATATATACTCCACTGTTGGTTAGTACTGCATTGCATTAGTGTTACTTTATGTATACTCTGCCATGCTGCACTAGACGATCCCTAAAAGTGGGACTTCTTTCTTCTTGTATCCCTAGTGCTATTTCCTGGTGACCAATTCTTAGTCAACAGTCCATGTTAATGAATATGGAGTGTTTAGGGGAGATTGCCCCTTATAATGGTGGAAAGGAAGTCATCTCACTTTGCAATATTTCTGGACCTTTCTCTGCTAGGGAATTTTAAGGAAGAAAAATTTGACAAATTGGTAACAAATACCTATGTTCTAGGATAGCAGTTCACAAAATGTAGTGTAGAGATCCTGCAGGCCCTAAGATCCATTCAGGGGTTCACGAAATTAAAACTATTGTTAAAATTATAGCAAAATCTTTTTTTTTTTTTTTTTTGCTTTCATTCTTTCATGAGGTATAGTGATGTTTTGGTGAGGTATCAGAGAATAGCTACAATTATTTGAAAAGACTGTTACCATATTCCTGCCTTTCCTGTATCTGTATGAGGCTAGATTTTCTTCACATTCTCCAACCAAACATCATAGCACAGCAAACTAAATGCAGAATCTGAGATGAGAATTCAAGTGTCTCCATTAAGCCAGACATCAAAGAGATTCATAGCAATGTGAAATAGTGCTCTTCTCACTAAATTTTGTGTGATATATAGTTGATTTATTATTATTTTCAAACAAATTTTAATACATGTTAGATTTTTCTCAGTTTTAGTTTCTAATAAGGTAAATATTAATAGTGAAAATGTTTAGTCACTCAGCTGTGTCTGACTCTTTGTGACCCCTTGGTCTGTAGCCTGCCAGACTCCTCTGTCCATGGAATTCTCCAGGCAAGAGTTCTGGAGTGGGTATCCATTCCCTTCCCCAGAGAATCTTTATAACGCAGGGATCGAACCCAGGTCTCCTGCATTGCAGGCAGATTCTTTACCATCTGAGCCACTATGGAAGCCCAAAATTAATAAATATAATCCTACAAATGAAAGCTCTTTAGGAGTCTACCGTAATTTGTAAGAGTGTAAAGCAGGGGTTCCCAAACCCCGGGCTATGGCTTGTTAGGAACCAGGCTGCACAGCAGGAGGTAAGCCGGCAGGCAAGCAAGTGAAGCTTCATCTGTATTTACAACCTTTCCCCAAGGTTCGCAGGCAGCAGCCTTAGATTCTCATAGGAGCACGGACCCTACTGAACTGCACATGCAAGATATTTAGGTTGTGAGCTCTTATGAGAATCAACCCAAAAACATCCACCCCACCAGCTCCCCAGTTTGTGGGAAAATTATCTTCCACAAAACCCATCCCTGGTACCAAAAAGGGGACCTCTGGTATAAAGGATTTCCTGAGATTTGAAAATTTGAGACCTGCTGCTCTTAAGAGCATTTTGGGAGGAATTAAAGTTTTGGTTCCTGTGAATTGTGTTACTGTTTCCTTCTTTAGCAAGCAACTAAAAGAACTTTCACTTCATAGTCATCACCTTAAGGTCATCTTCTTAGTTTCCCTGCTTCATTCGTCTTGATTTCTCCCCATATAGTACACCTGAAGGGTTGGACAGTATTGCTTAATTTGAACATCTGGGAAACACTCAGCTCGTATGAGCTAATTGTGCGAGACGTATCTTCTCTTCCTTTGATAAATAATATTGGTATGTGAAACCTTTGCCAGATGCCAACATTTCCTTCACTGGATTGTGCGTTCTTTAACAGCTACAGTTTTGCAGAGTCATGCCCTGTGCCTGATGGGTACGGTAGATAATGAGTTTATTTCATTTCCTTGCTGACTGTCCTCTTTGAAGGATCATTGAAATTGGACTAGAGGTGTGGATGTTCTGAATGAGAGGCCGGAGAAATGTGTTCTTATTTCAGAAGAATATTAATTTAGAAGTGCTGCTTTTTGTGAGGTTGAAGAGTATTTTTAAGAATATCTTGAAAGTAGCATCTATAAAAATATTGAATCACTCTCCTGTATACCTGAAACTACTATAATATTGTAAATCAATTATACTTCAATTTTAAAAAAAGAAAGAAAATTTTAAAATGTTCATCATCTGTTGGGTTCTCTGCTGAACTGACCCTCAGAGATCTGACCATATTGTAGGTTCCTAAACTTTGATCCTTATTTTGGTGACTTCCCTGGTGGCTCAGATGGTAAAGCGTCTGCCTACAACGCAGAAGACCGGGGTTCAATCCCTGGGTTGGGAAGATCTCCTGGAGAAGGAAATGGCAACCCACTCCAGTACTCTTGCCTGGAAAATCCCATGGACAGGATCCTGGCAGGCTACAGTCCATGGGGTTGCAAAGAGTTGGACACGACTGAGTGACTTTACTTCACTAAACTTTGATCCTTATTTTGGTTTATTTTAGAAGTTCCAGTCATCTTGCTGCAAAAATTCCTTTAGTGTTTATTAAATCTTAAGTTTTAGAACCTGCATAATAGCACCTTTTTCTTCATTTCTGTTGCTAATGAAACCCTGTGGTTTGGCTTTCAGATCAGTAACAGATAGGCAGCCCTCTGAAGTGTACATGAAGTGGTGGAAACATTCCCAGCTTCTCAAAGACAGTGATTTTAGTTTTCAGGAGCCTATAATGGCTCTACGCACAGTCATTTTGGAGATCTTGATGGAAAAAGAAATGGAAAACTCCCAAAGAGAGTGTTTTAAGGACATTCTCACCAAGCATCTTGTAGAACTCTCTGTATTAGCCCGAACTTTCAAGAACACTCAGGTAATCAGATTTAAAACTAAGTCATCTCACTCGTTGACCTTGCCTTTTTATTACCTAGAAAATAGAAAGCATAAGTAAAAAGAAATGTCATTGAGAGACACATTGCTATTATAACATTGTATAGCATAGTTCTTTAAGATTTTCCCTTTTGGAATTAGACCTGAATTTGAGTCTTGGACAAGTCTTTCTCTAACCCTCAATTTCCTGGTTAAATAATGAGAAGCTACCTAACTTACTATATGTGTAACATTTCAGTGGTTGTATATACTGTGTATAAACACACACATAATTATATATGTCTTTATATGAAGAAAAACAGATAGGCAGATACGGGGGCTGGGGAAGGCAGTCAGAAATGCACTGAAGATAATCTTAAAAATTGTCAAATCTTTAGTGAATGGTGGTGACTGCTTTTATTAGTAGTAGTAGTTATAGTAAAAATATTTGTTTGTTATTTTCATTTCAGCTCCCTGAAAGGGCAATATTTCAAATTAAACAGTATAATTCAGCTAGTAGTGGAGTCTCTGAGTGGCAACTGGAGGAAGCACAAGTATTCTGGGCAAAAAAGGAACAGAGTCTTGCCCTGAGTATTCTCAAGCAAATGATCAAGAAGCTGGATGCCAGTTGTACAGAGGTTCACTTTTTTTCTATTGGTTGAATTAGTATTTACTGTAATAAGAAAGATTACTGTGCTTTATAATATTTTAAATAAATTTTAATATAATTACTAATTTTATTAAAGCTTTGAAATTACTGATCAATGAACAAGAAATTGTAAAATGGAGTCTTGAAAATTAGTATTTGTAAAAGTTTAGACAGTGTTCATTTTTCCTTTTTACAACATTTCCATCAGTGCATCTCATCATAGATTAATTTATCCCAATGATAAGCCTTATTTTTTTTTAAACTTTCTACAGTATTCAAGGAGGGTGTGTGGGAAACAAAGATGAAATAGCTACTATAGATTTGAAATGACAAAAAAATGCAAGAGGAAATGCATAAGAGAATAAAACTTTTTTTTAAAAGGCAAGTTGAAATAATTGGGTTGTCAATCCAAAGACCCTGAAAACATCACATCTGATATTTTATCTACCATTACCTTTAATGTACATATATATTTTATATTAGTTATTATAAACTTGATTGCTTCTTCAACTCTGTATCCAGCATAAGATGGACAAATTTAGCAGCATTTGTAGGAATCATGAAGTATTTTAAAGATTTGGACTCAATGATGTCCCTCTGACATACACCTACTAGGTGAATATCAACATTTTGTACTTTTGGATAATGGAAACTTGTATAACATCATCCGTTATTAGAGAATTTATCATTATACCAAGCCCTGGGAGCTCACATGGTATGATTGTTTAAATATTGTTTAACAGTATGGCCCCTGAAAACGAAGATCATGGCATCCAGTCCCATCACTTGATGGCAAATAGATGTGGAAACAGTGGCTGACTTTGTTTTTGGGGGCTCCAAAATCACTGCAGATGGTGATTGCAGCTATGAAATTAAAAGATGCTTACTCCTTGGAAGGAAAGTTATAACCAACCTAGACAGCATATTAAAAAGCAGAGACGTTAGTTTGCCAACAAAGGTCCATCTAGTCAAGGCTATGGTTTTTCCAGTAGTCATGTATGGATGTGAGAGTTGGACTATAAAGAAAGCTGAGTGCCAAAGAATTGATGCTTTTGAACTGTGGTGTTGGAGAAGACTCTTAAGAGTCCCTTGGACTGCAAGGAGATCCAACCAGTCCATCCTAAAGATCAGTCCTGGGTATTCATTGGAAGGACTGATGTTGAAGCTGAAACTCTTAATACTTTGGCCACCTGATGCAAAGAACTGACTCATTTGAAAAGACCCTGATGCTGGGAAAGATTGAAGGCAGGAGGAGAAGGGGACGACAGAGGATGAGATGACTGGATGGCATCACCAACTCAATGGACAGGACTTTGAGTAAACTCTGGGAGTTGGTGATGGACAGGGAGGCCTAGCGTGCTGCAGTACATGGGGTGGTGAAGAGTTGGACACAACTAAGCAACTGAACTGAACTGATGGACCCTGAAGTTACCTACCCTCTTTGTTCTTCAGTTGTAGTTTTCGAATTAAGGATAATAATTGTTCTTACTTCATAGGATTCTTGTGAGGATTAAATGAATTATTATATTATTATATATAGTAATAATGCCAAGCATATAAAAGTACTCAATAAATGTGAGTTGTTTCAATAATAGTAATAGTAGTAGAGAATGATTATTTTATAAAGGTAAATATTTGGAATTATTAAAATAGTTGTAAGGTGAAAGAAAATGAGGAAAGACATTTTTAATCTGTTTTTTTCCTACATAGAAGATATTTTTGTACAGTCATGATAATGAATTACATTTTAAGACTTTGCTTTCCTTTACAGAATGATCCCAACTTAAAACTTATATACACAGAATGTCTAAGGGTTTGTGGCACCTGGTTAGCAGAAACTTGCTTAGAAAATCCTGCAGTCATCATGCAGACCTATCTAGAAAAGGTAAGATTTTTGAGGAACCCTAATAGAGTTGCTTAGCATGAGTACATTTGACTTTTCATTGAAGTGAAGTGAAGTGAAAGTTGCTCAGTGGTGTCCAAGTCTTTACAACTCCATGGATTTTAGCCCACCAGGCTCCTCTGTCTATGGGATTCTCCAGGCAAGAATACTGGAGTGGGTTGTCATGCCCTCCACCAGGGGATCTTCCCAACCCAGTGCTTCTACCACCTTTGAGCTTCCTGTTTCTCCCTCTTATTCATATAGTTTAATTTTAAAAATAGATACTTCACTAATAAATGAACATGAAAAGCCTAATATGTTTTTTTAGTTTTATAGAACTTTTTGTTTTTGTACCATTCTTTACACATATTAGCTATTTCAGTTGTTTCTGCTCTGTCAAAATTGTTTTGAAAACTCAAAGAAATACTGTATTTTGTATAATTTAGTTTATATCCGAAAGTTAAACTTTATCGTGGATATTTCTTTGATCTGAGTAATTCTTTAGATGCATTTAGTATCTGTAAATATAAATGGATTGTTTTTTTCTTGAAGGCTGTGGAAGTTGCTGGAAATTATGATGGAGAAAGCAATGATGGGCTCAGAAATGGAAAAATGAAGGCATTTCTTTCATTAGCACGGTTCTCAGATACTCAGTACCAAAGAATTGAAAACTACATGAAATCATCAGAATTTGAAAACAAGCAGGCTCTCCTGAAAAGAGCCAAAGAGGAAGTTGGCCTACTTAGGGAACATAAAATCCAGACCAACAGGTAACTGGGGGTCTACAAGTAACAAGATATACAGTGTTTATACAGGTATACAGAACCAGATAGAAATTCATGCTGTGGCTCTATACTAATTGTGGAATATACTGGTGTTAACTTTTTGTTTTGCTTTTTAAGTTTGTTTGTTGGTATCATAGTTGAAAAAGATATGTGTTGAAATTAGAGAGGAGTTACTTAGTTTGATGTAATTAAATCCTTTATTCAAACCTGCTCTTGGTGTATATATTTTAGTGTAAGTAGAAAATAAAGTTAATGAAATACCTTGGATAGAGTCCACTTTGGTTGCCTAAAGTAGCTTTTGAATTGCAGAAAGTTAAAGACAAAATTAAGTTTGTTCTGTTTATAATTCTTAGAATTTTTTATGTTTTATGTCTTATTTGATTTTGTAGTTCTATAAAATTTAATGCTTTTGTGTTTTATTTTAATTATCCAATGTAAGGTACACAGTAAAGGTTCAGCGAGAGCTGGAGTTGGATGAATGTGCACTCCGTGCATTGAAAGAGGATCGTAAACGTTTCTTATGTAAAGCAGTTGAAAATTACATCAATTGCTTATTAAGTGGTGAAGGGCATGATATGTGGATATTTCGTCTTTGTTCTCTCTGGCTTGAAAATTCTGGAGTTTCTGAAGTCAATGGCATGATGAAGGCAAGTTTTCTTTTTCAACCTAGTATTCTAGCCTGTGCTTTAAAAGTTAAGCCATTAACCCCTCAAATGTCATGCATTTTGTATACTTTGTATCCTTGGCAGTTGGTTTAGGGCTCTACACATAGGTACTTAACTAACTCTAATGATGTGGGTTTATGTGGATATGAGAGAATTTAGGGCAGTCTTTTCCCATAGCATTGCAATTACCATCAGAAAGTACCCAGAATGCTAGATTGGGAGATTTGGAAAGCAGTTAAAGATGATGTGATCACAGGTGGTGTTTTTTTTTTTCCCCTGCTTTATTATTTTCTGGGTTTTTTTTTTTTTTTACAATAAGTTATTTTTATAAATGGAAAAAAAAAACATTTTAAGAAAACATTAAGGCAGTAGAATTTTATAAATTTTTATTTAAAAATCTTGGATTTTATTAATGACACCTAAATATGTCCTGTCATCCCCTGTCATTTATTAATGATACTTAAATGACACCTAAAGTTATGTTGTCAATCAGTTTGAAGCTTAAAAGTAAAATAGTTCTTCGGGCTGAAGAGAATGTTAATATTCATAATAGATACAACAAATTTCTGCTACTAGTGTACATTAAATCCTGTTTCTTTAACAAAGTAGGGGAAAATAGTTATTCCACTTTATTCACACTGACTTCTCAGGAGTCAAGATTACAATAGTCCTTAGATCAATATTTGTCCTCCTTGGATTCACTGGAATATAAGCAGTACCAACTATTCCACTTCTGAATGCAATCTGATACAGGTTCAAACATGATTTACCAGTGAGTTAATCTAGACTTTAAGATAAATGATAAGGAAAAAATGTGTCTGCTTGATGATTGCAGTAGTAGAGGAGCATTTTGTATTTGTTTAGCTGTGAGGGCTAGTTGAAATGCATTGCTTTTTAATTTTGTGTTTTTTTAATGGCAGAGAGATGGAATGAAGATTCCATCATACAAATTTTTGCCTCTTATGTACCAATTGGCTGCTAGAATGGGGACCAAGATGATGGGAGGCCTAGGATTTCATGAAGTCCTCAATAATGTAAGTAAACATGAAAATCAAACCACAATAGCTTTTCTTTTATATTATTGTATATTACTGTTCCACTCTAGAAAGTGGCAACACAAAAAAGTTTAGTCGGTCATATTTATTGTGTTACATAAGGGCAAGAATATTCTCTTTGTCTCCTTTCATACTCCACTTGTTACTCACTTTCTCTTTCTTTTTCCTCATATACTTCTCTCTCCCATACATACCCACACCACCACTCCCACCCCACACACAGTCCACCCACTGCAGCATCTAGCACAGGAAAACATATCCTAATGTTAAGCAAAATTTAAAAGGTTTTGGGTTTTTAATTTTTTTCTTTCCATAAAATTAACAGTTCTTAATTTTCTGACAGCTCATCTCTAGAATTTCAATGGATCATCCTCATCACACTTTGTTTATTATATTGGCCTTAGCAAATGCAAACAAAGATGAATTTTTGACCAAACCAGAGGCAGCCAGAAGGAGTAGAATAACTAAAAATGCACCTAAGCAAAGCTCTCAGCTTGATGAGGTATTTGGATTGAACATGCATACCTTTTTGAATTGTGATATTCATTTTTTCCCAAAATATTCCTTTCTTAAGTCTCAGGAATTCAAAGAGTATGTATTGTTGACAATATTCAATTTGTAAATCCTTTGTTGTTATGATGCTACCTAAAATTGGTTCAAAATTCCTGAATATTTCTCAAAGCATGAGAGATACCAAAGGTATTTTACCGTTTTTTCTCAGAGTAATGAGCAAAGAAAAAACAGGTTCTACAAGGCACCCAAGTCATTTACTCTTGAGATTATTATACCTTTGATACATTTCATTCATAATATAGAGACTGCTTTGTCTCTGAGGGATTATAGTCCTTCCATTGTCTAGATGTGTGCATAAATTCCATTTTTTTGTTTTTATAACTCTAACAAGTTTTAATGTTGCATGTTTGCTTTTGTAATAATTTTTGTTTGTATTTTATTAATAGGATCGAACCGAGGCTGCTAACAAAATAATACGTACTATCCGAAGTAGGAGACCTCAGATGGTCAGAAGTGTTGAGGCACTTTGTGATGCTTATATTATACTAGCAAATTTAGATGTCACTCAGTGGAGGACTCAGAGAAGTATGCAATTTGAAAGAATGAATGTTGCATTCTTGCTATGTTGATCTCTGTTGTTGTTTTTAGGTGCTAAGTCATGTCTGACTCTTTTGTGACCCCATGGCCTATAGCCCACCAGGCTCTTCTGTCCATGAGATTTCCCATTTTCCCAGGCAAGAATACTGGAGTGGGTTGCCATTTCCTTTTCCAGGAGATCTTCACAACCCAGGGATTGAACCTGTGTCTCCTGCATTGCAGGCAGATTCTTTACCATTGAGCCACCAGGGACACCCACTTATTCTCTGTAGGGATATTTTAATTACAGAGCAGAATATAAATCTGCTCAACTCACACACATTAATTATAGATATGAAAATTCTGATGATTACAACTCACACATGATTCAAAACTTAATTTTTATCTAAAAAGCTTCAATATCCCTCCAGTTACTTTTTCACTTAATATCTTGTTATGAAACACTCTAGGACTTAAAAATGAAAAGACCTTATCATTTTCTCCATCACTCTTCTTGCTGTGTCTCTTTAAATAATTATAAGCTGCTATAATATTTGGTTGTGTGTATCTGTCTACCCATACTTTAATAATTATGTTCTTTTTTTCTGTTCAGAATCATATCTTCATATTTAAATTCTTACTATTTTAAAATAAAAATGAGGCTCCTCATAGTGTTCCTCTAAGCAAACAAAGAATACTGTCATGTTGTTTAGTCACATTTAATAGTAATGTGTATAGCATTATCTATGTGCTATTCATACTGTTATATAATTATCTTAAGTTGTCCAACTTGGCACCTCAGGTGGAGTCTGGCCTAATTACCAGTGCCAGGTAACCTGCACATTCATTTGTAAGCCACGTTACCCATTGCTATGCCCTGACCCTGAGCGGCATTGTGTCCCAAGTCTTTGGTCTTCATTTCTAAATCAGAACCACAGGTTAGCCATAGTTTGGGTTTATGGTATCTGCTGAATTCTCCTGCTTTACCTTCAGTACTGTTGCTCAATTTGCAGTTGTCACTGAAACTTCTTTATTTTAAATACAGAAGGCATAAATATTCCAGCAGACCAGCCTATTATCAGACTTAAAAATTTAGAAGATGTTGTTGTCCCTACTATGGAAATTAAGGTAATTTACCATTAACTGTTTTGATTTTTTAATTAAACTAAATTTCTTTTTAGCAAGTTAAACCATTTGAAATAGCCTTTTTTTGTAGGTCAGTATTGGTTAATTATTGGCAATTTCATTTGTTTCAACCAGTAGTTTTTTCTTTATTGGATTCCCTTTGCCCAAGACTTAAAATACTTAAAGATCTCTCCTGCTTTCTTTTCTATTGCCTTCAGTGTTACAGTTGTCATCTTTCTTATGAAAAAGTCTGTAGACTGTTATTGATATTTTCATTGGCCAGAAGAAGGAAATATTTTGTGTGTTTATGCCAATGTTAATTTTTAACTGAGCAAGAAAGTCTCTAATTGTTTTATATTGATTTTTAAAATTCTGTACATGTTAGAATGTAATGACTGTGATGTATTACAATATTAAATAATACAATATGTATTAAGTATTAAATTGACTGTAATATACATGACACTTTCAGCCATGTCCTAATGGTTTTTTATTGCTAGAAGTACGATGTGGGCAGGGATAAATATAATAATAAAGGTTGTTGTTTGGTCACTAAGTCATGTCCATCTCTTTTGTGACCCCATGGACTACAGCACTTCAGGCTCCTGTCCATTAAATTTTCCAGGCAAGAATATTGGAATGGGTTGCCATTTCCTTCTCTAGGGGATCTTCCCAACCCAGGATCTAACCCACGTCTCCTGCATTGGCAGGTGGATTCTTTACAACCAAGCCACCAGGGAAGCCCATAATAAATAAAGATTACAGTTTATAAAATGTTCATTTTAACTGCATTGTAAAATCTCTCCTTTGAGTTTGCAGTTTACTGTTCAATATATATGGTTATTTGACTTGAAATGTAGCTTCATCGTGTGGATTAAACTATCAGCAAAGTTACTTATTTAAATATTTTGTGAAATTGCCAAATTTAGCAATTAAAACCTAGAAAACTCCTCTGCATACTTTTCTAAAATTTACCTTATTGTTTTTGTGAGGAGATGACTTAATTTATACTGATGACTTAACATATACGGATCAATGGTAACTCCTGAACCAGGGTTATTGAATAGTTTTTTCAGCAACACTCATCTAACTTCTTTTATTAGGGTATATTTAAGGAGGTAAATTGTGTTACCTATATTGCTTTTTGAAGCCTCTCCAATGTCAAATCTCCTTTCATTTATAAAGTTACTACTTCTGTTCTTAACCAACAGCACATTGTCATTCATTCCTTTGCTTAGTATTAAAATTGTCATTTAAAATTCATTTTTCTTTAAATGCAAATTGAGTACTAAGGTATTGTCATATTTATATACTTTATTAGGTGGACCCCACAGGAGAATATGGGAATCTGGTGACTATAAAGTCATTTAAAGCAGAATTTCGTTTAGCAGGAGGTTTAAATTTACCAAAAATAATAGATTGTTTGGGCTCTGATGGAAAGGAAAGGAGACAACTTGTCAAGGTGAGACTTTGCTTTTGTGGTGTGGTTCCTCGTGGATTAATGAAAAAATCAGAGAAAAACTAATAGATATTTTCTTCTTATTTTGGCTCTTTGGTTTTGTTCTTAATAATTACAGGTGAGGAAAACAAAGTAGAAATAAATTGTTCTCTAGAAGCAGAATGCTTTTCCTCATGGTTGGTTGAAGTGAAAGAATACTTTTTAAATGTGTAGACATGGTGAGGTTTAACCGTCAGCCTACTTGTTGTGAAAAAAAATTTTTGTTGAATGTTGCTTATTTTCTTGAATAGTTCAAGTTGAAGGCCCGTGCTTCAGTATCCTGGGTCTGACATTGTGCTAAGTGCTATTTTAAATGCACGCGAAAGGGATAGCACTCCTCTCTTACTCTGCTTTTAAGCTCTTTGGGCCTTGCTGGGAAGTAGCAGAGAGATAACAGTGCTCCTCCACCTTGGCGTTTTGCAATGTGCCCTTAAGTGGAGGCATTCCAGTTACTTTAGTTACAGAAGCCGCTGTGATGGGGAGTGGGGAAAGGTACTTCTTTTTTCTAAATTGGTCTACAGTGGTGTAGCTTATTCTAACACTATCCTTTTGTTCGTGTGTTGGTGTGTTACACTCACAAACGAAAGAATAGTATTAGGTCTTAATTACTTAAGAGACTGTTAAGGGGAGCACAGATCCTCTGATTTCCAAGTGCCCTTTGGCTGTCCTCAGATGACTTTGTGTGATTCTATAGTAAAGAAAATGAACTGTGCTTAGTTATTTGTGTTTTGATTATTCTGAAGGGCCGTGATGACCTGAGACAAGATGCCGTCATGCAGCAGGTTTTCCAGATGTGTAATACATTACTGCAGAGAAATACTGAAACCAGGAAGAGGAAATTGACTATTTGCACTTATAAGGTAACTTTTATTTCTGCTGCTTCATAAAGGACGTATGAAAGATGCCATTATTGAGGTAGGGGTCAGCAAATATTTTCCTGAAGGATAACATTTTAGACTTTGTGGGCCACATAGGTCTCTGTTGCATGTTCTTTATTTATTTTTTTCCTTGATAGCCCTTTAAACCTGAAAGACCATTCTTAGCTCACAGGCTATACAAAAATAGTTTGGGACTGGGTTTGGTCCAAAGACCATATATTGCTAAGCTCTGATTTAAACAGTATTTTTCTTTTGTAAAAGTATACATTAATGTTAATTGCAGCAATTTTTTTATTTCAAGAAATCTTGTTCCTGTAATCAGCTGAAGTATTTTCCCTTTATGTTTGACCATTTGGCCTATTTCTGGTATAAAAGTGCTCTTTAGAAGAGAAGTGATGTTAAAAAGAAAATACTGATTCAGTGAAGAATACTTTATATAATGTAGGGTTTTAAAATTTTAAATATGCTAGTTTTTGACTAGGTAATACATTTGCATGGTTCAAAAATCCAATAATAGAAAAAGGTATAAAAAGGGAAGCCTTCTCTCACCCTTTTCCCTTTCCCTGTCAACCTCATGCCCCACCATCTCTTACCCTTGTAAGTACCGTTTTCATTTGTTTCCAGTGTTATATGAATAGAATATATGACTGCTGCCGCTGCTGCTGCTAAGGCGCTTCAGTCGTGTCCGACCACATAGACGGCAGCCCACTGGGCTCCCCGTCCCTGGGATTCTCCAGGCAAGAACACTGGAGTGGGTTGCCATTTCCTTCTCCAGAATATATGACTATAATTCCTTATTTCCCCCCTTTCCTAGAGTAGAGACAACAATATTTTTTTAGCTCAGCAGTATATTATAGAAAGTTTTTGCTTTTTTAACAACTGCTCTGTGCATTAGTACATAATTATCACACAAGTCCTTATCATATAAAATAGACACTTGGGTCACATGGTCCTTTCCTATAGCAAGCGGTGCTGTGCTGCAGTAAATAACATTGGACATATTTCATATATGCACCAGTAAATCTGTGGGGCAGATTTCCTAAAGTTGGATTGATGGGTAACAGTAAATGCACCTGTAATTTGGTAGATATTGTCAGATTACCTTCAATAGAGGGATGTCCCAGTTGCATTTCCTCCAGCAATTTGCGTGAGAAGATAATTCTTAAGTCACATTATTCTATTAATTTAATCATCTTTGACCCTTACATGAATGCTCATCTAGCACATTTGCATTTTTAAAAATTGCAATAAACCTTCATTTTGAAGGACTTGTTTTCTATAGGTGTTCCTTTCTGGTTTCATTCCTGTATGTCCTATTTGCCCTTGATTCTTCTGTCACTGCTGTAACAAGGCTTATTTATTTATTTGTTGTTTCTATTTCTATGAAGATATAAACAAATTAAGATAATTACTGTGGATTAGTAGAGAAGCAGTCTTTCAGAGACACTTAGGATCGTCCCATATCTGTTTCTTAAACCTGCACAATGGTATGTAAACAAGTGTTTATTTTCTCCAGCAAGTTAACCCTACTTAAACTCGAGGTATCCCAACCATCAACTAAGATTAGTTTAAAAATATAATAAAAAAAATACAATAATGTTTATAATGTGAATAAGCTGCTTAGGTGGAGAAGGCAATGGCAACCCACTCCAGTACTCTTGCCTGGAAAATCCCATGGACGGAGGAGCCTGGTAGGCTGCGGTCCATGGGGTCGCTAAGAGTGGGACACAACTGAGCGACTTCACTTTCACTTTTCCCTTTCATGCACTGGAGAAGGAAATGGCAACTCACTCCAGTGTTCTTGCCTGGAGAATCCCAGGGACGGGGGAGCCTGGTGGGCTGCCGTCTACAGGGTCACACAGGGTTGGACACGACTGAAGCGACTTAGCAGCAGCAGCAGCTGCTTAGGATTAATGATAATAAGAAAGATGCAAGACTGAAAAAATTATACAAATGTAACAAGAAAGAAAAAAGGAAAATTAGGATAAGGTAAAAGTACCACATCATAAATGGGAAGACACTGAAAAATGTCAGCTGATTTCAAATTAGCACAGATAATGAAATTCCAGTAAAAATTTTGGAATGTGGAAACATGATGTAAAAGTTTATGTTGAAAAATATATTGGTGAGAATGACTAAAATGTCTTTGATACAAGCAATGCATGAAAGTGGACTCTGTCCAGTCGTATGAAACCAAAGTAGCCTTGACAGATGTTTATATATACATGTGTAAGAAATCAGTATATAGCTTTGACATAAAGTTCCTTAAATGCTATTAACTCTGGGCATGATGGGATAATGGGTAGTACCTGATTTTTAAATATAGTTTGAATTGCCCTCAATGAACATTTTTTAATTATAAAAATAATTGTTAAATTAAAAACACCAAATAACTAGGGGAGCAGGGAAAAAGAAATTAGATCTACCCGCCAAAATTCTGATTGAGTCAGGCTATTGTAACTGAAAACTGAGATTTTTTTTTAGAGCTTCTTAACTGCCTATAGAAATAAAAATATAAAACTCACTTATTAGTTGGATAAAGTTGAAGAGTGGAAAAGCATTTTAAAAAAGCACACTTTTTTCTTATTTTCAAATTTGTGAGAAATTTGTCACATGAAACTTTATTGTTAACTTGATGCTTTCTAGTACTAGTTAACAAAAAGCGAGTTCTCATGAAATGCTAAGAGCAAAAGTTAAAATTAAAGATCTGTGAAATCTGTTCTTTGATGTGTTTTAGATCAGTGCTACTCAAATTTAGCAGGCATTCTAGTCCCTGGAAGGGTCTGTTAAAACACAGATTGCTGAGCCCCTAAAATTTCTAATTCTAGGATGGAGCCTGAGAATATGCATTTCTAGCCAGGTACCAAGTGATGCTGATGCATCTGCAGTTTAGGAACCACACTTTGAGACCCAACAGTCTAGTTAATTTGCCATCTATTGATTTAGCTTCTTTGTAGGACAAAGTTGATGAGCTTTTAACTGTCTCCTCTGATTGCTCAGACGTTTTTAGAGGGCAGATATTCAATAACATGAATGAAAGGGAAGTTTTATGCTCTAAATGCTAGACTTTTAGATAGCAAAGGTGATGACTAAAGAGCTGGGATCCAATATGTTGCAACATATTTGGGCTATAAGTGCTCAGTCACTTCAGTTTTGTCCAACTCTTTGCATCCCTGTGGACTGTAACCCACCAGGCTCCCCTGTCCATGGGGTTTTCTTGGCAAGAATACTGAAGTGGGGTGTCATGCCGTCTTCCAGAGGATCTTCCTGACCCAGGGATCGAACCTACATCTCCTGCATTGTAGGTAGATTCTTTACCACTGAGCCACCAGGGAAGCCCTTGGGCTATAGGGTCACCTGGTTTTCTCAGAAAGCAGCTCAGGCTTCCAAGCAAATAACACAATTTAGCTTCCAGAGTTCATTGCTATAAAGCATGAGACAAGACCTTGAGCTAAAATAATTTGAAGGCAAACCTTGTAACTATTTAAATATCTTATTTTCACAGATAACTGTTTTACTAATTAAATAGTGGAATTATTTAATGTTATATGTTTGAATATTAAAAAATGACCTCTTGGAAGACTGCATGCTCCCAAGGCAGGGGGCACAGGTTTAAGCTCTCTCAGGGAACTGGATCCCACAAACCACAGCTAGGAAATCATCCACATGTCACAGCTAAGAGTTTTAACACGTTGCAACTAAAGATCCTACTTGCCATAATGAAGATCAAAGATCCCATGTGCTGCAGCTAAGACCTGGCACAGCTCGGTAAATTAAAAAATAATAATAATAAAAATTTTAAATGACCCCTAAGTATGAGAGTTTGGATTTGACTTTATTGTTTAGAATTGTACTATTGGGCCAATAGATCTATATTATTTTGAGACTACTCCAAAAATGTGAAAGCTGTGTTGTAGCTTTGTTGCTAGTTGTTCTTGATTTCAGTTAAAGGTTCCTGGAAGTACTATGTGGTATGTAGTGAAGCAGTCTGCCTAGTCTTCTGTGGAGTCATTCCCAATCTGTCATTCAGTCTTCTTGTGATCACTGTGACAAAAGCAGGACTGGAATTGACTGCCTGGAATTAACTCTTGGTACCCAAATGTGGCTCAGTGGTAGGGAATCTGCCTGCCAGTGCAGGAGATGTGGGTTTGATCCTTGAGTCAGGAAGATCCCCTGGAGAAAGAAACGGCAACCCCCCTCCAGTATTCTTGCCTGGGAAATCCCATGGACAGAGGAGCCTGGCAGGCTATAGCCCACAGGGTGGCAAAGAGTCAGACACGACTTAGTGACTGAATGACAACAACAAAGACAACAACCCAAATGTCAACACGCAGCCTCAAAGGAGAGACCTGTATATTGAGGAACACAAGATATCAGAGAGAATCACATGGGGATGAAGGAAGACAAAGTTTGTATTGTTTTTGCTGGCACTGAGACATGGCCCTCCGATAACCAGAATTCGTGTGACTGGGCTAATTTATCTCTACCAAAACTACAGTTTTAGAAAGTATGTTGAACAACTAGCCTAAAATCTTAGATATGAAAGGATTCATTTTTTTAAAATCAGTATCTTATAAACAACATTTAAATGCTGAAAGAAGCTTTGTACTTAATTCTTCATTATGCCTTGTGAAAAACATTGCCATTTGCCTTTTGAAACTTGAGTTCAATGTTTTTTTACGTCAGCCAGCATCACAGTTGAACTCTGAAATGAGGTAGAAAAAAGCCAACCTACTCATTTCTCCATCAGTCTCTTAACAAAAGACAAGGGTTTGATTTTTTTTCCCTCACAACTAGATAGTAATAGAGAGTAATTTTAGAAAAGAGATCTTTGATGGAATATATTAGGAGGTAAGGATGTGATCAAGCATTAGGGCCACAGCTAGCTCAAAGTCAAAGATAAAGCTGGATTTTCTGGGAGGAAGGCATTTAGAGGTATTTAAGCAGGAAGGAAGGTAAGTTGGAAAGACTATGAGATCTATTTGTTCATTTGTTCAGTAATTGTTTATTTACTTGTCTAGTGGTGTATTAGATACTCTACCAGGTGCTGGGGATATAAAAGTCATAAAACATAGTCTTAGTTCCTAAGAAGCTCATAGTCTACCAGGGGAAACAGACAAACAATTGCAATGCAGAGTGTTAAGTGCATTTTTGGAGAATGAAAAGAGCTGAAGATGAGGAATCATGCTTATCTTTAAGACCACTGGGGAAGACCCAGGCTGAGGGCAGGAACAGGCTCCAATGCTGCCTGGGGAGAGAAAAGGGAGAGACTTGGCCACCAACTCCCAGTGGACCTTCAATACAAGGCCATCACCCCAGGGTCACTGTGACTTACTGGAGCAAGTGGAGCCTCCTGGGCCAGGGTTCTTCTAGCTCCTTTTTCATTGTACACTAACAGGCAGCCAGAACCTGTTCCATTGTTGCCTACCAAAATGCCTGTGATCTAGCACTGCTCCCGAGATTATGGCCCTGCCCCTAAAGAGAGGGCCTTGTTTTGGGAGCTTCGCGGCCCTGAGAGTGAGCACAGGCTCGGGAAGGATACACAGCGTGGGACTCACAATCACTGGGCTCCTTCTGCCTGGAGACAGTTTAACATCTGAGGGAGGATGGGGAGATAGGAGGGACCAGCCCTCTCCGCCCTGCCTCATTTGCTCCTATAAGAAAAGTGATGAGTAGCCTGAGACCCTTGGTACCAGGGCCTATTCTGTGCCCATGATCCTTGGCAAACCCTTCCACTCACCCCTTTAACCAGGGTGGGTGGGTACAGGGCAAAAGGAAGCCTGAAGCCCTGAAAAAGGCTTTAAAACACAAATGTTTTGCAAAGGCTCCTCTTAGGAACTTCAGGGCATGGCTCCTGTTCTACCAGGCTCCAGGGCTTAGGCCTGTCAACATCTGGGAGCTTAGGGTCTTTGGATCTGAGCAGCAGTGTTTTCCTAAGGCTGAGCCCCACCAACTAGCTCATCCAGAACTAGCCTCATTTTGGTATCTTTGAGACAGGGTGCTGGCCCTGAGCCTGCTCATCTAGAGAGGACAGTCATAAAGGGTTCAAGGCCCAGACTCTCTAAAAACTGAGGGGGAGCCCACATAGGAGGGGCATGCACCCTGCTGTGGGATCGCAGCTGCTGGGGACCGCTTCAGGGGGAGGGCAGGGGGGCAGGAGACAGTAGGGGTATGCGCAGGCAAGGGGTGGGGAGTGGTGGCTGAGGACTGAAGCACTGAATGCCGATTTTGTTTCACTGCAGGGCTTTTCACTTCCCTCTGCCTGTAATACTCTTTCTTCAGATCTCTGCATGAACTTTTCCCTTAGGTTATTATTCTTTCAGGCTTTTCTCCAATGTCACCTCTTCGGAGATGTCTTCTCTGACCATATAAAAAAGTATCTGTTACTTTTTTAAATGTCTGTTTTGTTCTGTTATACTTGTTATCTGGCATCATTAAATGCCTATTAGTGTGTGTGTTCCCACACCAGAACGAAGCTTTGTAAGGACATGTTCTTCATCTGCCTCATTGCTGCTCTCAGTGCCCTAGCATCATGTGTAAGACGTAATAGACTCTCAGAAAACATAGTTAATAAATTAATGAAATCTCTTCCATGTTAAGACACAACATAAAATAATAAAACATATTTGAGTATATTAAAATTTAAAATGTATAGAGTTAAAGACACTATAAAGACAGGTGGCTGAGAAAACAAATTTTTAAATGTTGATAACAAAAAGCGTTGTTATTAATAATAACAAGGGATTTATGTACAGAATATGGATATAGCTATTACAGACCAGTAATAAAAAGACAAGCCATGAAAGAGAAAAAAAAGGGTGACGAATACAAACAGACAGTTCACAAGAAGAAAACATTTGAATAGCCAATGAGCCTATTAAATTGTACTCAGCTTTCCTGGGAATCTGGAAAATACAAATGAAAACCACAATAAGATACTATTACACACCTCTTGGATTGGCAAAATGTGGAAGTCTTGATAAATACTACATGTTAGGAGGTTATAGAATAGACTCTGCTAATGGGTATAGAAATTGGTAAAACTACTTTGGATAGTTATTTGCCAGTATATGTTAACTAAGTTGAAGATGCATGTCCCAAATGGCCCAGCTCTTCAATGTCCAGGTACATGTATACCCTAGAAAAACTGAAATATATTCATTACTAGACTAATTCATAGCACTAATTCACTAATTCATAGCAGCATTGGGGAAATCTGGAAACAATGTAAATATTAATCAGTCTTCCAATTGTATAAATTGGATAATTATGGTATATTTATACAATGCAGAGTTGTTAAAACAAATGAGTTAGGGTTAAATGTACTAACATAGTTAAAGGTATTAATAAAATAGTGTTGATTGAGAAAAAAGCAATTGCAAAACATACATGTAGTATAAATATTTAAAGCTTACAGTTACATATATATACTGTGCTGTGCTGAATTGCTTCAGTTGTTTCTCACTCTGTGCAGCCCTATGGACTGCAGCCTTCCAGGCTCCTCTGTCCATGGAATTCTCCAGGCAAGAATACTGGAGTGAGTTGCCATGCCGTCCTCCAGGGGACCTTCCCTAGCCAGGGATTGAAACCACAGCTCCTGTGCCTCCTGCGTTGGAGGCAGATTCTTTACTGCTGAGCCACCAGGGAAGCCCTACATATATGTATATATATATAAAGCTTTGAAATAAAAGTACTGTATACCCCAAAATATGTGAACATGATAAGCAAGGTAGCCGTCATCTTGTTGGTATGGAGGGGCACAGGGTCAGTGAGGAGTACAAAGGGAGTTTTGTCTCTTTCCCAGCAAATAAGAAAAATCTTATATTTCATAAAGCTGTTTAGTAGGTAAAAGGGTGTTTATATTATTTTATACTTTTATGTATATTTATAATGTCATAATTTTTAATCATTTTAATCTTTCTAGTAAAAGTGCTCATTTTACAGTATGTTTAAGAATACATTTCCTCTTGGTGTAGCTAATGAGACTACAAAGCAAGAATACATACACTTTCAATTATTAAAGTATACCCAAATTAAGACTACATTTGATGTCTTCCAAAGTGAAATTCTTTGAATTTGATATTAAAGTTGTAAGGAAAGCAAAGTGCTAGAGGGAGTAACCTTAGTATGGCTTGGTCAGTCACAGATGATGAGTACAATTAACAGGATTGACCCCTCAGAAAATCCTGAAAATTGAGAGAAGAGCAGGTTCTTAGAAGTCTAAGCATCAGGCTAGAAAATCTTACTGTTTGAGCTCATTTATTTTCAGTTGCTTTCTTCCTATGGACAGAAAAGTAGTAATGCAACTTGAAAAAATGCTTCACACTGACTCTGATAATTAAATAATCTTCACATGCTCTTTAACGCCTATCCATAATCAAAAGGTATTTAATCTGTAACTTCAGGTGGTTCCCCTTTCTCAGCGAAGCGGTGTTCTTGAATGGTGCACAGGAACTGTCCCTATTGGTGAATTTCTTGTTAACAATGAGAATGGTGCTCATAAAAGATACAGGCTGAAGGATTTCAGTGCCAATTACTGCCAAAAGAAAATGATGGTGAGTAACATTCAAACACATATGTTATTGCAAGATTATCTGGTAGCTTATTAAAATTGACAGTTATCAAATATTTTGGAATGTAAAAAGTTTTAATTTCATCAGGTAATTGTATAAGACAGTATGCTTACTAGAATGAAAGTTTGTGTGAATGAAAAAGGGAAGTTTTTAAACTATGTTGTACCAACCCTTGTCAGATGACAGTGTTTGCCAGTTTGCTTCCAATTTGGGGCAAGGTAATTCTTAACAAACAAAATACTAACTAAAACCAAAAAAGAAAAAGTTATGAAAGAGAGAGAGACCTTCCAAGACTTTTGCCACATCACATCACACTGGCCATCTGATGTGACATTCATTGACCCAATCAGTGACATTTATTGAATGTCTCCTCTTTATTGGGTTCTATGGTAGGACTTCACAAATATGAGTAATTACTATCATACTTATCCCATTTTAAGATGAAAAGAAGTTCTGAGAATTTAGCTTCCTCCAGGTCAGTGAACTAATAAATAATGGCACAAAGATTTAAACCTTGTCTGTCCAACTCTAAAATCTATTTACTTTTTCTTTTGTTGTGCTTTCTGTTACACATTTTTAAAAAATGTATGGTAAAGCACTATAGGGATTGTGATGGAAGGGTTTGTGTAGGGACAGAGGACGAAGTGATCAGTTCTACCTGGGACAGGAAAGAGTGGAGAGAATCAGATTCAAGACTTGGTAGTCCAGTGGTTAAGAACCGATCTTCCAAAGCAAGGGATGTGGATTTGATCCCTGGTCTGCCCTCTAAAAATGTCTGAGCAATCAGAGGAGACAGTTAAAAGCTCATCAACTTTGTCCTACATGCTGATGGGCAACTAAGCCCATGTGCCACAGCTAGAGGGAAGCCCTCTTGCTACAATGAAAGATCCTGTGTACTGCAACTAAGAGCTCACCCGCCAAATAAATAATAGACAAATATTTATTTTAAAAAAAGACTTCATAGAGGAGATGGTGTTTGAGGTGAGTTTTATAAATGAATTGGTTTTCCAGGAAGAAGGAACACAGAAGCAAAAGGGAAGGAGGCACGGACAGGCAGGTAAAGATGGCATAGGCTTAGTTTTTGAGGAGGGATAGATGAGACTGAAGCAGTAGTCATTAGTCAAAAAGTGGAGGGTTGCTTCATGAACTGTTAAGAAATTTGCACTTTATCCTGTAAGCAATAGAGAACCCTTGAGAAATTTGTTATTAATTGCTGCTCTGACCAGACTTGTAGCTTTGTGTGTGTGTGTGTGCTTAGTCACTTAGTCACTTCATGACTTTTATTTGCATTTATTTTCTGTGGCATTTATTCCCAGGCCATAAGTTTTTGTTTCTTCAGTTTCTTCTGGGATATCTTTTTCTTCTGTGCAACCTCCTCTTCTGGTTTAGGAACAGTCTGTTCTTTTTCAGTAAGGATCATCTCAATGTGGCAGGGAGAGCTCATGTAGGGGTTGATACGACCGTGAGCTCTGTAAGTCCTGCGCCGCATCCTGGGGGCTTTGTTCACTTGGATGTGCTCAATGACCAGAGAATCTACATCTAAGCCTATAAGTTCAGCATTACTCTCTGCATTTTTGAGCACATGTAGTAAAAATTCAGCACTCTTTTTGGGCCACCGACCCTGCGTCCAGCCCCACTGTTTGGCCTGTGCACACCTACCAACTCCACCGTTGTAACAACGGAATGGCACACACTGCTTCTTTAAAGTGACATCCTTCAGATACTTGGTGGCTTTTCGAATATGCATACCCTTTATGGCCTGGGCAGTTTCACGAGTGTTCTTAAAGTGAACACGAAGATTTGAACCTCTTGATTTGCATGATTTTGTGGCGTTTTCTGGGTCGAGTGAATAGCACACCATTTTTAGGGGTCAGCTCAGGCCGCTTACGGGAAAAAGCTGTACCATTTTCTTATTGAAACTCCTAGTACATATTAGTTGAACACAGTACTGAGAAAACAGTTTTATATTTTATCTATTAAAGGATGTGCAGAAAAAGTCTTTTGAAGAGAAATATGAAGCTTTCGTGGAGATTTGCCAAAATTTTCAACCAGTTTTCCGTTACTTCTGCATGGAAAAATTCTTGGATCCAGCAGTGTGGTTTGAGAAACGATTGGCTTATACTCGGAGTGTGGCTACTTCTTCTATTGGTAATCTTCTTATACATTTTAGTAGATTCAGCACTTCCTACATTCTATGTTACAGGGAGATGATGATGGTGATCGTGGTTTTTACCAAGCCACCATCATTAGATCATTGTGTTTCTTGTTGATCCTGATTCTTAGCTTCTAAATATAGCTCTTCTTATTTTGACAGGAAAGAATTTCTTTTTTTCCAGGAAGAGAAAGAAGACTGATTATTTTTCTTCTTTACTTTATAATGAATATGTCTTATTTTCTCTTCCTTCAATGTATTATTTTCTGGGATTTTCTTTGGAAAATAATAAAACTCATGATAATTCCATTTATTTCCTTTAATTGTTACTGGTCTTTTGCATTCAGCCTTTATAATACTATGATATTAACACCCAATGATTGATTCTGTTTAATAGGAATAGGAATAATGATATATATTTAAATATTCTGTGTACAATATATATTCTGACTTTTTAATTTCTAAGAGTTTGGAATTAACAGTTAATTAGCACTTAATAACATCTTAGAGTATAGAAACTAACAGGAATATATCAGTGATCTATTGTTTTTAATAAAAGAACACTTTTCATCACTTAGATACAATATATCAGGAAGGCAGGACATGTATGTTTTGAAAAGTTTCTGGGTAATAATGAAGCCCTCTTTTTTTCTATATTGAGAATCATTAATCTGATTCTGCTAATTTAGTTTATGAACAGGAAAGTAGACCCAGTTAATGACAGAGCTAGCCATGCATCAGGCATCCTGACACTCTGTTCACTATTTTTTCTGTAACATATCTCATGGTGTTTTTCATTAGGTTAAAAACATTTCAAAGCATGCTATCATCTGTCTTAAAAATAGAAATGTAGTTTTTCCTGGATATATACCTGATTAAATTAATTAATGATTAATTTGTGTTAAATATAATTCATCAAGCAGAAGAAAGTTTCACTGAAGAATGAAGAACTTACCCATAGGCATCTCAATTTAAAAGTATACTTAATAAATATTTGAGTATATTTAATGCACTGCTTTGGTAAATAATAGGTCTCAATTTTAACCACACTTATTTTTATAAGTACAAATATTTTAATATATGTACATATTAGTAAAGGGAAAATTTTTTTATTTTTTAAATTTATTTTAAAAATTTTTTTAGTTGTGATACATGGACTCAGTTGCTCCACGGCATAGGGCATATGGGATCTTCCCAGATCAGGGATTGAACTCGTGTCTCCTGCGTTGGCAGGGAGATTTTTTATCGCTGAGCCAGCAGGGAAGCCAGCAGGGGAAAATTTTTTTAAACAAATCATCTAGGATTTGTAAAATGCTGTATAAATTAAAATAGCTGGCAAGATTTGACTTAAACTGAGCATGGCCAAAAGGAAATGTACAAAATGTACAAAATTTCCTTTAGTAGGCAAAAAAGCCTAATAGTCAATAGTATTAGTTCAAATTATGGCTAATTGTGTTATAGAAATAGATGATATCAGTGATTTCAGGTGTTTTTTTTTTTTTTTTTCTAGTTGGTTACATACTTGGACTTGGTGATAGACATGTACAGAATATCTTGATAAATGAGCAGTCAGCAGAACTTGTACATATAGATTTAGGTAAGTAACCAAAGATATATTTCTTTGTTCAGTAAATATTTGGTCATCAAGAAATTTTTGTTGTTGTTTGCCTACCAGATTGCAAGTATGAAAGAGAGACGGATATATCAAAACAATAAATATTGTTTATTTAAAAAAAAAAAAGCTTAAACACAGTGATACTGGAGGGAGTAGCTAATTCTGCTTCAGATAATGAGTGACATTTAAGCCAGGTCAAAGAGAAAGAAAGGATAATCTAGAAAGAAGATAGAGCAGATAATGAAGGGAAGGATATTGAAGATATAGCATGTTGTAGGAATGGTGAGAAATTAAGTGTGGCTGGAATGAAGTTCGTATGTAGTTGAGTAGCTTGAGATATAGACTGGTTTATAAAAAACCAGGCCAAGAAGTTTCAACTTAATCTTTTAAACAATGGAAAGTGAATGAAGATATATTTGATCAGGACATAATCCTGTTTATTGGAAAGATAATTTGGAGAACAGTGTTAGCAGTAGGAATACAAGTTAGGGGAGATTATAATAGTTTAGACAAGAGATGATTTGGACTAAAGTTGTATAGACCAATGAGATTGGATTTAGGGACATTTTTGTAGTAATTTTGCACCAAGTGATATAAGATGTGGAAACAATGGGAGAGAGGACTCCAAGATAATTGAAGCTTCTAAATAAGGAAAACAGCAGGTTTTGTGGAAAATAAGAAACTGGTGAGCTTAGTTTTGTGTGTAGTTTTGAGGTATTAATGGCATTTCCAGGATAAGTAGGCAGTTTAATATATAGGAAAGTAAAGATGTTGAAAATAGTAAGAGATGTAGAACTTTAAGCAAATAGATTACAGTTAGTCACTGGACTAGAGGAGGTTCTAATCTTCTACATCACTCTTGATGAAGAGGACTAAGGATAGAATTGTAAGGAATACCAACATTCAAAAGTCTGAGTCTTGGATATTCCCCAGTGGTCCAGTGGTCAGGACTCAGCGCTCTCACTGCCCAGGGCCCAGGCTCATTTCCTGGTTGGGGAACAAAGATCCCACAAGCTGCACAGCACGGCCCAAAAGAAAGCAGGGGAAGAAAAAGGCTGAGTCAGAAAAAAAATGAGGAATAATCAGCAAGTAATAGAATCATAGAAACTAGAAGTAGGGCTATCTTGGTAGCCAAGAGAGAATAAAGTTTCATGGAGGAAGAAGCACTGTGCTCAGTAGTATCTGATGCAGAAAGGTCAAATAAGATGAATGCTGAAAATAGGCCTTTAAACTTAATTAATCAATCTTAGTAAACTTTGGATAGAATGGAGGAAGTGAGGCTGTGAAAAGGCAAGGATTGAACGGAAGTTAAGGACATGTAGGCTAATAATGTGGAACTGTTCTGCAAGTTTAGAAGTAAGAGAAGAATGAAGAGAAATTTGCTGCAGAGATGGGAGGTACTTATTTGGTCCCCTCCCCCACCCATTTTTAGGATTTTGAGGTGTTTTTGTTCTTATTCATTTGCGCTCTCTCTTTTTTTGGCCACACTGCATGACTTGTAGGACCTTAATTCTCTGACCAGAGACCAAACCTGGGCCCTTGGCAGTGAGTGTGTGGTGTCCTAACCACTGAACTGCCAGAGAACTCGCTCATTTGCTTTCTTAAGTAATGAGTGGTACTTATAGGAGAGAGTCAAAGATAATTAAAATAGCAACGGAAATCATAAAGTATGAGTGTGGAGAGTTGGCTTTATACTGGAAGCATGTAGAAGAAGAAAGGATGAACACATTATCATTAGGAAAGTCTTTAGCCAGAGGGGAAAGAATTTGAGAAATTATATTTGCTATTCCATTTTCTCTGAGAACTGAAAAACATGTTTATTTGCTAAGAATTGGAGGGATGGTAATTGACCCTAAAAGAACAATAAAAATTTTTAAATGGGTACTGTGGAAATGAGACCACGAATTGACTAGAAAGGGATATGTAAGACTTGCCAAGTATTTTAAGGGATGCTTTCCTAAGATAATAATCCTAAATTTGTAGTGTCATCATATGATTTCTTCCAGAAGTCCTCAATATCCTTAGAGTTCTTTTTTTTTTTTTTTCTTTTTTTTTCCACTTATTTTTATTAGTTGGAGGCTAATTACTTTACAATATTGTAGTGGTTTTTGCCTTACATTGACATGAATCAGCCATGGATTTACATGTGTTCCCCATCCCAATCCCCCCTCCCGCCTCCCTCTCCATCCCATCCCTCTGGGTCTTCCCAGTGCACCAGCCCTGAGCACTTGTCTCATGCATCCAGCCTGGGCTGGTGATCTGTTTCACCCTTGATAGTATACTTGTTTCAATGCTGTTCTCTCTGAACATCCCACCCTCGCCTTCTCCCACAGAGTCCAAGAGTCTGTTCTGTACATCTGTGTCTCTTTTTCTGTTTTGCATATAGGGTTATCATTACCATCTTTTAAAATTCCATATATATGCATTAGTATCCTGTATTGGTCTTTATCTTTCTGGCTTACTTCACTCTGTATAATGGGCTCCAGTTTCATCCATCTCATTAGAACTGATTCCAATGAATTCTTTTTAATGGCTGAGTAATATTCCATGGTGTATATGTACCACAGCTTCCTTATCCATTCGTCTGCTGATGGGCATCTAGGTTGCTTCCATGTCCTGGCTATTATAAACAGTGCTGCGATGAACATTGGGGTACATGTGTCTCTTTCAGATCTGGTTTCCTCGGTGTGTATGCCCAGGAGTGGGATTGCTGGGTCATATAGCAGTTCTATTTCCAGTTTTTTAAGGAATCTCCACACCATTCTCCATAGTGGACTGTATTAGTTTGCATTCCCACCAACAGTGTAAGAGGGTTCCCTTTTCTCCACACCCTCTCCAGCATTTATTGCTTGTAGTCTTTTGGATAGCAGCCATTCTGACTGGTTAGAGTTAAGTTCTACTTTGAAATGGTAAGTATAGAGGAACAAAGGGCCAGGAAAATTTAAATTACTCTACTAGCAAGAGTAATCAACTTTGTAGGGAATACCCTGAGCTGCGTAGGGAAAGAAGAGAGACTAATAAACTAGAAATCTTGATGAGTTTGAAGGTTATTTAATAAGAATAAAGGGGTAGAGGAGAAGAGATTTTGATTAGAATGTAGAATTTAAGATTACTTAGGAAGTACTGTTTTAGGAGAAGATAAGTTTTATAGTCCAGATGTTCCAGCTAGATTTAGAAAAGGCAGAGGAATAAGAAATCAAATTGCCAACATCCATTGGGTCATAGAAAAAGCAAGAGAATTCCAGAAAAACATCTACTTCTGCTTCATTGACTATGATAAAAGCCTTTTACTGTGTGGATCACAACAAACTGGAAAATTTTTAAAAAGATGGGAATACAAGACCACCTTACCTGCCTCCTGAGAAATCTGTATGCAGGTCAAGAAGCAATAGTTAGAACTGGACATGGGACAATGGACTGGTTCCAAATTGGGAAAGGAGTACGTCAAGGCTGTATATTGTCACCCTGCTTATTTAACTTTATAGACAGAGTACATCATGGAAAATGCCAGGTTTGATGAAGCACAAGCTGGAATCCAGATCGCTGGGAGAAATATCAATAACCTCAGATATCCAGATGACACCACCCTTATGGCAGAAAGTGAAGAGGAACTAAAGAGCCTCTTGAAAGTGAAAGAGAAGAGTGAAAAAACTGGCTTAAAACTCAGTATTCAAAAAATGAAGATCATGGCATGCAGTCCCATCACTTCATACTAAATAGATGGGAAAAAATGGAAACAGTGACAGACTTTATTTTCTTGGGCTCCAAAATCACTGCAGATGGTGGCTGCAGCCATGAAATTAAAAGATGCTTGCTCCTTGGAAGAAAAGCTTTGACCAACCTAGACAGCATATTAAAAAACAGAAATATTACTTTGCCAGCAAAGATCTATCTGGTCAAAGCTATGGTTTTTCCAGTTCTCACATCTCCAGGATGTGAGAGTTGGACCATAAAGAAAGCTGAGTGCTGAAGAATTGATGTTTTTGAACTGTTGTGTTAGAGAAGACTCTTGAAAGTCCCTTAGACTGCAAGGAGATCAAACCAGTCAATCTAAAGGAAATCAACCCTAAATATTCATTGGAAGGACTGATGCTGAAGCTCCAATACTCCACCTGATGCGAAGAGCTGACTCATTGGAAAATACCCTGATGCTGGGAAAGATTGAAGGCAAGAGGAGAAGGGGATGACAGAGGATGAGATGGTTGGATGGCATCACTGACTCGATGGACATGAGTCTGAGCAAGCTCCAGGAGTTGGTGATGGGCAGGGAAGCCTGGCATGCTGCAATCCATGGCGTCGCAGAGAGTTGACACGACTGAACTGAACTGAACTGAGGTTTTATAGTGTAAGTTTTTGCTTAGCAGTTTGCTAAGAGAGAGTAAAACTGAATTTCATTAGAACAGATAAGTTCAAGGATATTATATGATTTTCCCCAGAACGAATTCCAGAGTTAGGACAGAGAGGAAGATCGTGAGCTAGATCCATGTCAACGTTCAATGAATTTGAGAGTAATTCTTAGAAGCTGGGAGATAGTAAATATGAGAATGAGTGGAGTTGTTAGAGCCTGAATGTGGGAATTCAGTAGAGGAGTGAAATTTTGCATGAGAATGAAAGAACAGTGGTCTGGAAGGGGCAAAGTAGAGATAGTAGTATGCCAACCTATGTTCAGGCCATGATGCTAAAGGCATCTATAAATGAGAAAGGTAAATTGGTATAGCTACTTTGTGATACTGTTCAGCATTATCTGCTAAAGCTGGGAGTTGTGACCCAGCAATTCCGCTGCAGTAGAAATGCACACCATGTATATAAGAATGTTCATAGTAGTACTATTCATAATACCCCAGACTAGAAATAGCCCTAACCCCCATCACAAATAGAATGAGTGAATAGTCCATAATCACACCACCCTGAATGCATCCAGTCTTGTCTGATCTTGAAAGCTAAGCAGGCTTGGGCCTGGTTAGTACTTGGATAGGAAAATGGACGAATCAATTTTATTGTATTCATAAAATGAAATACTATATAATAATGAGATTGAATGAACTATAGCCACACACAACATGGAAAACTCACAAATACAATATTAAGTGAAAGAATCTAGGTACAAAAGAATATATACTATATAATACTGATAAAATTAATCTACAGTATTAGAAGTCAGGATAGTGGTAACCCTTTGAAGAGGTGGTTCATGATTGTTAGGGAGATGGGGTGGGTCTTCTGGAATGCTGGTTACGTAGGTTTGTTTTGTAAAATCTCAATATCCATACACTTGAATGACTTTGTTAATTGATTCACTTTTCTGTGTGTCTCTCTTTGACTATCCATTGCTGCATAAGAAACCACTCTATATTTAGTAGCTTAAAACTACTACTATTATCTCTCATCGTCTATGGGTTGACTGGACTCAGCTGGACAGTTCTCACTTAGGATCTTTCATGCTATTGTAGTCAGAACCTGGGGCTGAATTTGCCTTAGGGTTAAACTGGGCCAGTGTCTAGGATGGCTTCTTACACATCTGATGCTTCATTGCTCCTCCATGTGGCCTCTCTGTATAGCAAAGTAACCTGAACTTTTTTTGTGTATGTGATTAAAAGTACATTAGTTTATTTTTTTTTAAAGTAGTTCTCCCTAAGATTTGTTCATCTTTGCCTGAGGTCTTTTGTTTTTTTTTAATTGAAGGATAATTACCTTACAGTGTTAACGTTGGTTTCTACCAAACATCAACATGAATCAGCCATATAACCTGAATTTCTTATAACACATCTCAGGGCTCTAAGAGGAAGGAAGTGGAAGTTAAGGGCTAGCATGCAACTGGCACAGTGTCACTTCTGCTATATTCTAAATCATAATAATGTCATAGTACCCATCCATATTCTCCCCTCTCTTTCTGGGACTCCAATAACAATATATTAGACCATCACACTGTAACATATATTCTGTTTACCTCCTTGTCTATATTTTTCAAACCTTGTTTTTCCTCCAACTCACCCATGGTGTCAGTGGAAACCATGCAGGAAGCCTGTACTTCAGTCTCACCCAGCTATAGCAAGGAACCCCCTGTCCTCTTGGATGTCAGAGAAGGCAAAGTGAGGAATCTGGTCTTCTATCATCACTTAGCAGTTACTTCTGTGTGTGTCCAGAGTCTCGTTATGTAATATACAAAAAGGTTGATTTCAATTGAAAATCATTTGTCAGGAAAATCGTAGTTTGAATGAGAAACAATAAATATCAGCACTGAGATGACAAAGGATTATCTGAAAAAGATTTTAAAGCAGCCATCATAGAAATGCTTCAAGGAGCAATTTAAACATGTTTAAAAAACAAGTGAAAAGGTAGTAAGTCTCAGCATGGAAGCAGTCTCAGCATAAAAATAGGACATATGAAAGAACCAGGTGAAAATTTTAGAACAGTAAAATGCAGTACTTAAAATTTTAAAACTCAGTGGTTAAGCTCAAGAAGCAGAAGGAAGGATCAGTGAACATGAAGACAGAAGAGTAGAAATCATCCAGTATGACAACAGAGAAAGAAAAGGAGAAAATCTTCAGCAACTTGGGCTAGACAAAGAGTCCTTAGACTTGACACCTAAAGCATAGCCCCTAAGAACTCTCAAACTTCACCAGTATAAACAAAACAAAAACAGTTGTTAAATGGGTAAAAGGCATGAATAGACATTTCATCAAAGAAGATATGCAGTTAGTAAATTCAGCACACAAAAGGATACTTACCTATACCACAAATTATAGCAGATTTCTTCATAATAGCCCCAAATTGGAAGCAATCCAGATGTCCTTTAAATGGGCAAATGCTTAAGCAAAATGGTACATCCGTACCATGGAATACAACTCAGTATAGATGACAATTTGGATAATTCTTTTGAGAATTATGTTGAGTGAAAAACCAATCCCAAAAGGTTAGATACTGTTTAACTCCATTTATATAACATGCATGAAATTACAAAATTATAAAAATGGAAAACAGATCAGCGATTACTAGAAGAAGAGAGAGTAGGGGTAGGCCTTGGGAGGTAATTAGATGTGCCTAATATAGCATAAGCTAATATAGCAGAGCCCAAAAAATTGATGCTTTCAAACTGTGGTGCTGGAGAATACTCTTGAGAGTCCCTTGGACAGCAAGGAGATCAAACCAGTCAATCTTAAAGAAAGTTAACCCTGAATATTCATTGGAAGGACAGATGCTAAAGCTGAAGTTCTGATACTTTGGCCTCCTGATACGAACAACTGACTCATTGGAAAAGACCCTGATGTTGGGAAACATTGAAGGCAGAAGGAGAAGAGGGTAACAGAGGATGAGATGGTTGGATGTCATCATCAATTCAATGGACATGAACTTGGGCAAACTCTGGGAGATGGTGAGGGACAGGGAAGCCTAGTGTGCTGCAGTCCATGGGGTCATGAAGAGTCAGACAGCTTGGCGACTGAACAATAATATAGCACGAGAGATCCTTATAGTGATGGAAATATTCTATATCTTAATTGTATCAGTGTCAACATCCTGGTTGTAATATTGTACTGTAGTTTTTTGCAAGATGTTACCATTGGGGAAAAATGGGTAAAAGATATATATACATATCTTCTGCATTTTAAATTCTACCCTTCACTACCTTATTCTTAAAAGTCACCCTTTAATATAGATTTCTCTGATTGTATGTTAATAAATAATTTTTTAACTTGTTTTTTAAAATTTGAGGTTGATTTTTGTGGAGCATGTTGAAGATAAAGAAGGCAGGCAGAGCATAGAATAAATGCCTGTGTATTCTAGTACTGATTGACTATTGGTGGTTAATTATTTGGTGCCTCTGCAAAGTTCACAGGCCAGTTTAGAGGAAAGTAAATTAGCTATGTGACCTCCTAACCTCACTATATTTTTTAATTTAGGAGTTGCTTTTGAACAGGGCAAAATCCTTCCTACTCCTGAAACAGTTCCTTTTAGACTTACCAGAGATATTGTGGATGGGATGGGCATTACTGGTGTTGAAGGTGTTTTCAGAAGGTAAGCCAAATAAGGTAAGGTAGGGTAGATGATTTTTGGTGTCAAATTATTCAGATTATTGATTTCTAAAGATTGTAGAATGCATTGCTAGAATTACATTCCAGTGCTTTACTACTACTAAGGAAAAGACTATGGGTAGAAACAGTAATTTCCCCTTCCTTCAAACGACCTAGGATGTCACTCAATATAATACAAACACTATTCTCCCTTACTGCCTCTGAGCACAGCCTGCCTTTACTTTTCACACCTCTGTCCTAGCTAAATCTTTTTTTTTTTTTTTTGATCAGAACTTCTATTGGGTGCTCATTCTTGGGTGCATAATTTACCTTAAAGAAGCTTATGGTCTGATAGCAATTCCTGCCAACTTTACAGTTCCCTGTAGCTTTCCCAGCATAGGTCTACATACTCAATATTCTTTCTTTAGTCAACTTTTAACTTGGCAGACTCTAGTGAAAGTAAACTATTGATTACCATAATAATCAACTAAATGAAATGTTTCATAGTAGTACTACGTTATTCTTATAAATGCTAAGCTTATATTCACATACCTATTTATATTCTTTTCAGAAACATCTACTGAAAACTCACTCTACCAAGCACTGTGCTCTTTGAGATGTTAGTTTGGGAATTATTAACAAAAATAGTTTCAGCACAGTAGACAGGAATATATAGGAGATAAAGATATGTTGAAAATGTTGGTATAAAATTCATATTTACAATGTGTTTGTAGATGCTGTGAGAAAACCATGGAGGTAATGAGAAATTCTAAGGAAACACTGTTAACCATTGTAGAGGTAAAGTATATTATAAGGAAATTTTTATTTCTCTACCTAATAGACTGCTATCTTGTTAGCAGGGCGCTGATTTGAGGTTCAGTTCTTTGTTTTAAAGATGTGGGATGATACTGGCAGCAGGAGAGTTAATAGTGGTTTAGAAATGCCTTCAGTCCCCTCAGGTTTCCTGGAATGTACAGCACTGTAAGTAACCTTGAGTCTTCAATACATACATCAGTGCTGACAACTTAGTTATCTTGTATGGTATTATTTCCAGAATGGTTTCCTTTGGAGTTTTAAGAGAAATCAGTAAATTTTATCTCCTTTCCCTGCCCAGGTTCATAACCATGTAGTGAGACAGATGGAGATCAGAGTGTCAGCACTGTTACTGTGGGAACACGACCGAGGAGTGAGGGCCAATCTGGCTTGCTCCTGGCGCCACCTCAGTGCCTCTCTAATTTCTTAGCCTGGGGACAGACCACTGAGTGGGGTTTGGGCCTACAGGGTCTAAACACTCCATCAGGGTTGCTGCTTCATGTTGATCAGGGCAGAAAGGGAAGGAAGTCCAGCAAATTTCTAGTACTTATGACATTAATTCTACCCAAGTGAGAATTGAGTACCCGAGGCAGTCCTTTTCTCTCCTAGTACAGGGTATGGGGGGCAAGAGACCAGGAGAGTATCTCCGCAGAGAAACTTGGAAGTAGAATTGTTTTAAACAACACTTGTTGACCAAATTTGAACGTCTAGGGATGAGACAAGAACACTTGTATTTTATAAAAAACTCTCCTACTGGCAGCCAAGGTTGAGAATCTCTGTTAATTCACTGGCATTAACCATTAAACCTGTGATCAACAATGGGTGGAACTATATGCCAAGAAGGGTGAAATTAATAGTCTTTTAGGGTGGTCCTATGTCTGCAACCTTTATAAACCAAAGTCTTCTTTATAGATCTTTCAACTGCTGGTGGCAATAGATTTTTGGTACAAAGAGGGTTGAAATAGGTCCCAATGCTATGTTCATAAAATTAATTCCAAGGATGTGCTGTTCTCAAGGCTGGAAAAGCTTTCCTTTTTCCCATATTATGTTTATACATGATATCATTTATTACAGTTTGCCATTGATTCTGCAGCAAGAATAAACGATAACATGGATGTGTCAATAATGTAGAAGTCAAGATATAAAATTAAATTATCTTGCTTTTTTGCATTTAAGCCAAAAAAATATAAAATTTTCAAATTGATTTAAGATCCAAAGAAATTTAATATATTCCCCAGTATTTTATTCTGCTCAGTCTCAGTCAAAAGGTTTTTTGTGCCTGATAGATTTAGGGGTTCCTTTGGTATTTGAATCCTGAGTTACCACTTGGTGGGAGAGGGTAATTTCCTCAATGCCTCAGAAGTTTTACTGGTGAGTGCCAAATTGCTCAGGAACCTCATTGTTTAAAGAGTAGCAGAATATAAAATTAGATAGGTAAGAGTGGACAGATTATCTAGGGGTTCCTACACGAGTGTGAGTACTTTAGATTTTAGTGAGTAAGATGGAAACTGTTGGGGAGTTTCAGACTTGAGAAGTGATCTGCATCTCCACCTGCAATAACTGTGTAACATAAGCATTATAAGCTTTGTATATTTTACACTGATCTGCCTATTCTTTCCTCTATAAATCTGTCTGAATTTCCTCAAATTATTTGGTGTGGCTGTCCCAGTCTTCAAGAGTAGTTTCCCAATTGACCTCACTATGAACTTTGTATCTTCAGCTTTATCAGGGTACTTCGCAAGAGTTTTGCTGGATCCCAGTCCTCTGGAATGTTATTTTAGTCTACTCTTCTGTCATTATGTTTGCAAATTATTTTGGTATTCAAATACTGCTCCATATATAGATTCCAGAATGCCACCCATAGCACTAGACCTTTGGTTCTGAGGAGTTTTCAATAAATTATACCTTTTTTCTCCTACCCAAATTTGGAACTGAGTGAAAAAGAAAGAACCTTAAGAACAATATATAGAAGATGGCAATAGGACAGGGAGATAGATCACTTTCTCCCCCACAAATACATCAAAAGATCATTTGAATGTGGAACAACTTCCACAAAACAACTTCTGAACACTCGTGGAGGACACCAAACACCCAGAGAGGCAACCTAAAAGGAGATAGAACAAAAGATAAAAGACGAAAAGAGAGACAAAGGATTTAGGGATAGAGACCTGTCCTGGGGAGGGAGTTGTGAAGGAGAAGATTCCACACAATAACAGGAGGGATCAGTGGGGAGCTTTGGAATCTCAGAGGGCAACATGACCAGAAAATAAAACACCAAGAATACGCACCTAACTGCAGTTACCACAGAGAAATGGTTCAGATGCTTGTGTCTGCCCGCAGCAAGTAGGGGCTGGGCATGGAGGTGTGGGCTGGGTGTGGGCTGCATCGTTGGTCCTTAGGATAAGGACTGGGTTTAAATGGCCTGAGGACAATCTGAGGGGGCTAAAGGGGCATAGCAACCCTAACCATGGGAATGCCAGATAGACAAAAAAAAATGGACCTTTCCTGCAGGTAGGCTGTAACTGGCATGGTGACACTTGGCGTGCTCACAGAACAAAGGGTTGTGCCCTAGAGAATACCAAAGGAGAGCAGGCCTGCTGCTGTTTGCGACCCTCCCTTCCTGGTGGCAGAGAGGCAGGAGTGTGACAGCCAGAGGCAGAAGGCAAGGGGCCACTGCAGTCTCAGCCCCAAGATCACATCTCCCGCTAAACTGTGAACAGGCTGCCAGTCACTAACCACATCTTGCTGGGGTCCTGGACAGATCACATCGGCCTGGAGCGTCACAGCCTGAGACCAACTTTCCAGAAGAGACACATAGCACACCCGGGACTGTGCCCTGGTGGTGCACCTGGGAAACCAGGCGGCCAGGACTGGGCGGGTGCATGACTCATGGCCTACCTGGGACGGTGTGCTCATCGAGCGCCCGGTCACCTGAGCAGCTTGGACCTGGGAAGTCCTCAAAACGCAGGGTCCACTTGGGACAGTGCCCTCGTGGAGCACCTGGGAGCCTGAGCAGCGTGGACCCGGGAAGCACATGCCGCTTTGGGCTGCAGCAGACGCAGTGGGGTCCATCCACTGCGAGGACTCCCCACACATAACCACATACCAGCCAATTTTGTTTGCAGTGTCCCTTCCTCTCCACAGCACAACTGAGTGAGTGAGCGTGAATAAGTGGTCACCTTCACTTCCTCGTGTCAGGGCAGAGATTAGACACTGAAGAGACTTGCAAACAGAGGAAGCCAAGATAAGCAAAGAAGCCCTGTGGGTGGAGAAATCTCGAGGCTACTAAGAGGGGAACCAAAACCCAAAGGCAGGAGGCTCAACTCCAGAACTTTAGACCATCATAGAACTCCTGATTCATCATAGAACTCCTGCCAGGGAACGTTAATAGACAAAAGCCCACCCAAAAGTTTCCATACCTACACTGAAACCAAGTTCCACCCAAGAGCCAGCAAGTTCCAGTGTGAGACACCTGATGCTAATTCTCTAACAAAACAGGAACACAACCCTGAACATTAGGAGTCAGGCTGCCCAAAGCCATATCAAACCCATAGATATCACAAACTCACTACTAGACACTTAATTGCACTCCAGAGAGAAGAGATCCACCTCCATCCGCCAGAGCACAGACACAAGTTTCCCCAACCAGGAAACCCTGACAAGCCACTGGTCCAGCTCCACCCACAGGGAGCAGACAACCACAATTAAGAGGAGCCACGACCCTCCAGCCTGCAGAAACGGGACCCCAATCAGCAATCTAAACAAAAAGGCAGAGAAATACCCAGCAGGTGGAGGAACATGATAAAAAACCCACCAAACCAAACCAAAGAGGAGGAGATAGGGAGTCTGCCTTGAAAAGAATTCAGAATAATGATAGCAAAGATGATCCAAAATCTTGAAAACAAAATGGAGTTACAGATAAATAGACTGGAGACATGGATTGAGAAGATGCAAGGAATGTTTAACAAGAACCTAGAAGAAATAAAAGAGTCACTCAATAATGAACAGTGCAATAACTGAGATTAAAAACATTATGGAGGGAACCAACAGTACAGTAACTGAGACAGAAGGAAAGGATAAGTGAGGTATAAGATAAAATGGTGGAAATAAATGAAGC
Organism: Cervus canadensis; assembly: GCF_019320065.1. NCBI lineage: Eukaryota > Metazoa > Chordata > Mammalia > Artiodactyla > Cervidae > Cervus > Cervus canadensis. The sequence continues at coordinate 15,596,550 of NC_057396.1, forward strand.
TGAATGGAAAAAAGAATAAAAGGAAATGAGGACAACCTCAGAGACCTTTGGGACAATGTTAAACACCCCAACGTTCAAATCAGAGGTGTCCCAGAGGAAGAAGACTAAAAGAAAGGGCATGAGAAAATACTTAAGGAGATAATAGTCAAAAACTTCCCTAAAATGGGGAAGGAAATAGCCACCCAAGTCCAAGAAACCCAGAAAGTCCCAAACAGGATAAACCCAAGGCAAAAAACCTCAAAACACATGTTAATCAAACTAACAAAAATTAAACACAAAGAGCAAATATTAAAAACAGCAAGGGGAAAGCAACAAATAAAATACAAGGGGATCCCCATTAGTATAACTGCTGGTCTTTCAATAGAAACTCTTCAGGACAGAAGGACATACTTAAGTGCCCATGCTCACCACCAGTATTGAACATAGTTTTGGAAGTCCTAGCCACAGCAATCAGAGAAGAAAAAGAAATAAAAGGAATCCAGATTGGAAAAGAAGTAAAACTCTCACAGATGACATGATCCTCAACATAGAAAAACCTAAAGATGCCACCAGAAAATTACCAGAGCTAATCAATGAATATAGTAAAGTTGCAGGATATAAAATTAATATACAGAAATCCTTTGCATTCCTATACACTAGAAATGAAAAATCAGAAAAAGAAATTAAGGAAACAATCCCATTCACCATTGCAATGAGAAGAGTAAAATACTTAGGAATAAATTTACCTAAAGAAATAAAAGACCTATATATAGAAAACTATAAAACACTGATGAAAGAAATGAAAGATTACACAAATAGATGGAGAAATATACCATGTCTGTGGATTGGAAGAATCAGTATAGTGAAAATGAGTATACTACCGAAAGCAATCTATAGATTCAACACAATCCCCATCAAATTGCCAGCAGTATCATTCACAGAACCAGGACAAATAATTTCACAGTTTTTATCGAAACACACAAAACCTCACATAGCCAAAGTAATCTAGAGAAAGAAGAATGGAAGTGGAGGAGTCAACTTTCCTGACTTCAGACTCTACTACAAAGCCACAGTCATCAGGACGGTATGGCACTGGCTTTGTGTCAGAAGTGTAGATCAGTTGAGCAAAATAGAAAGTCCAGAGATAAATCCATACACCTATGGACACCTTATCTTTGACAAAAGAGGCCAAAATGCACAATGGAGAAAAGACAGTCTCTTCAATAAGTGGTGCTGGGAAAACTGGTCAACCACATTTAAAAGAATGAAACTAGAACACTTTCTAACACCATACACAGAAATAAACTCAAAAATGGATTTAAAGACTTAAATGTAACACCCTAAAGTATAAAACTCTTGGAGGAAAATAGGCAGAACACTCTCTGATCCACCTCCCAGAATAATGGAAATAAAAACAAAAATAAACAAGTGAGACCTAATTAAGCTTAAAAGTTTCTGCACAATGATGGAAACGATGAGCATGGTAAAAAGACAACCTTCAGAATGGGAGAAGATAATAGCAAATGAAGCAACTGACAATTAATCTCCAAAATATACAAGCGGCTCATGAAGCTCAACACCAGAAAAATGAACAACCCAATCAAAAAATAGGTAAGAAAACTGAACAGACATTTCTCCAAAGAAAACATACAGATGGCTAATAAACACATGAAGAGACGCTCAAGATCACTCATTAGGGAAATGTAAATCAAAACCACAATTATGTATCATCTCATGCTGGTCAACATGGCCATCATCAAAAAGTCTACAAATAAATGCTGCAGACGTTGTGGGAAAAAGGGAGCCCCTCTTACACTGTTGGTGGCAATGCAAACTTGTACCTCCACTATGGAGAACGGTGTGGCAATTCCTTAAAAAACTGGGAATAGAACTGCCATATGACCCAGCAATCCCACTGCTGGGCAGAAACCCCAAAGGAAACAGAATTGAAAGAGACACATGTACCCCACTCTTCATTGCAGCACTATTTTACAATAGCTAGGACATGGAAGCAGCCTAGATGTCCATCGGCAGATGAATGGATAAGGAAGTTGTGGTCCATATACACAATGGAATATTACTTAGCTATAAAAAGGAATGCAGTCGAGTCAGTTCTAATGAGATGGATGAAAGTGGAGCCTGTTATATGAATGAAGTTGAATCAGAAAGAGAAACACAGATACTGTATATTAATGCATATATATATATATATATATATATATATATATATATATATACATATATATATATGGAATTTGGAAACACAGTAATGATAATCCCACATGCAGGGCAGCAAAAGAGACCAAATGTAAAGAACAGACTTTTGGACTCTCTGGGAGAAGGCATATATATGGAATTTGGAAACACAGTAATGATAATCCCACATGCAGGGCAGCGAAAGAGACCAAATGTAAAGAACAGACTTTTGGACTCTCTGGGAGAAGGCAAGGGTGGAATGATTTGAGAGAATAGCATTGAAACATGTATATTACCACATGTAAAACAGATGACCAGTGCAAGTTCGATGCATGAAGCAGGACACCCAAAGTCAGTGTTCTCTCTGGGCCAACCCAGAGGGCTAGGGTGTGGAGGGAGGTGGGAAAAGGGTTCATGATAGGGGGACTCATGTATACCTGTGGTTGATTCATGTTGATGTATGGCAGAAACCATCATAATATTGTAATTATCCTCCAATTAAAATAAATAAAAAAATTTTTTAAAAGAGTATAGTCTGAACTTAGAGTAAAGAATAGCTTTATAGTGTAGAAATATAATAAATTAGATTAAATAATACTAAAAAAAGGTAAGAGATCAGAATGTCTGGTTTATCACTGATATAACTGTTAGAGAATATGGCTTAGGAGTAAGGTCCAAATAGACTTGCTTCTGCTGTCCACCGTCCACAACCTAATCTATCCCTTGGTCCAGCCCACTTGGAGAATTGGGGCCCACAAGCAAATGTTCTTACCTAGGACCACACTCATCAAGAGGTGAGAGAGAAGGAAAGAACGTGACTAGTGCTTATGTCTTTTTAATTGATTAGTTTCAGTCAGGAACCATGGGTCAGACAATGTCAGCCCCCAGTTGGGAGGAAGAATGGATTCAGATGGGAGGAGAAGCCCAGAGCATCGTGTTAGTGCAGTTTTGTCCACAAGGAAGCATGAAGCACATGTGATAGGTTTGCTCCTCCATCCCAGTCAACTGCCGTGTGATTGGTCTCTATTGTAATACTGGTCAAAGTGCACATTGTTCTTCTAATGCATATGTTCTCTATCTAGGTCCTCCTCTACGATCCTCTCTTTGACTGGACCATGAATCCTTTAAAAGCTTTATATTTACAACAGAGGCCAGATGATGAAAGTGAGCTCCACTCCACTCCAAATGCAGATGACCAGGAATGCAAACGAAATCTCAGGTGAGCAGGATCTGTTGACAGTTGTTCTGATTCTCCTGTTCCCAAGACCCTTTAAACTGTTCCACCTCATTAAAACTTTTGTGTTTTTGTCATTAGTGATATTGACCAGAGTTTCAATAAAGTAGCTGAACGTGTCTTGATGAGACTGCAAGAGAAACTGAAAGGAGTAGAGGAGGGAACCGTGCTCAGCGTTGGTGGACAGGTGAATTTGCTCATACAGCAGGCCATGGACCCGAAAAATCTCAGCCGACTTTTCCCAGGATGGAAAGCTTGGGTGTGATATTAAGCATGTGACTGCCTTGGATTCAGCCTTTATAAATTGTATTTTGGCCTTCATTGTTAACCCACCCACATACTTTGAATAAGTATTAATATTGAACTAAGTGAATTACTGTTGTTTTTTTAAAAATGTTTAACACTTGCTTCAGTTTCCTGAAGTCTCAAGCAACAGGTTTCTCACACTTTAGACATAACTGTCAATCATGCTGTAATTCTAGGCTAAATATTTGTTTTTTCTTCTCAAGTACATACTTGTATCACTTTCAGTAGAATCACTGAATCAGTAAAATCACTCTTATAGTCAGAAGAAATAAATACACTGCTAACTTTGATGTAGCTTTTAATTAAAACTTGTTTCCCAGATATTATATATGAATGATAAAGTAGTTAATATTAGTCTATAAAAGGAGGGAAAAACTTTAAAATTGTAAACATCTATATACTATGGTAAGTAAATATGTTGGATTTTCAATAGTAAGGTCACTCAGTGCTGCTCAATAATGAAGGTGTTATGATATGGAGAACAAATTTCACAGATACAGTATGGTTACATTTTTTTTAGAAATGTTTATTAGACTTTCTCATTCTATTCTCTTTATCTTTTAAGCCCTCTGTGTTTCTAGTACTTTATCTTTCTATAATGCCTTCATATCTGTCTTCTAGTTCATGAATTCTCTTGTCGCTATATAATCTCCTTTCTAAATTATTCATTGGATTTCTCCTTTTAAAAGTTACTATTCATTTCTAGGTATGTACCTTCAGATTTGCCTATTATTTGTTTCATGATGTCCAGCTTTTTGGTTTTGTTTTTTTAACTTTAGGTTCTGTTTGTATTTATTGGGTCTGTGGTGGACTTTTTATCCATGTATTCTGTGATTTTATAAGGTGAGCTTATTTTCAGTAGGACCTCGTGGGAATCTTGAGTGACCTGGGTTAAGAATAATTCCTTCCAGAAAAGTTTCATGTCTGGTTATGTCATAGTTCCAGGCTGTCCGTGACAGAGGACTACTCTTTAATTTCTTGGCTTCAGGGTTTCCTGACCTGATGAGAACCATGCAGTTACTGAGAGAAGACTAGCAGGCCAGAACAGACATTTTTCTTCATTGCCTCCCTGTGCTAGGGGGCTGGTGTGAACCTGCGTGTCTCCCAGCTGTACTGTGGACACAAGGGGAGGTGCATCTGTTATTGCCCACTGCCCTTTCAAAGTCCTCTCACAGATGTTACAGCTGAAATTCATAGATGAGCGAAATTGGCAAGTTTGCTCTGGTTTTTAGTTTCTTTCTGAAGCTGAAAATTTTTGACCATAAGAATTTCCTCTTTTTTATAACTTCTGCTATGCATTTAAAAAGCACTTCTTGTATCTCAGCTAGCATTTCTGTGTGTTTTGTTGGAGGAGAGGGGTTTAGGTATCAAGTTTGATATATGGTTAGAAACGGAACCTTTCTGTCCGCATACTGTCATTAGACAAACAAGTAAAACTACTGACATGTCTGTTGGTGAATATAGTCCTTCATCCTTAGGAAACTGTCTGCAGAGATTAAGAAATGGGTGGTTGAACTTTCTTTTTATCTGTAGCTTAGGTGGTTATGTAAGCAGTTTTTTCTAATGACAGGTTGGTATTTGTTTCTGTTGCCAGTGTCAGGTTCTCACTCATCTGATCTCTCCACCTTCTCTTCTCTCCAAAAACAATCTCCAGAACTTTATGTACTATAAATTTCTTAGTTTGGTTTCTGGAAAACTTTTTAAATTTTCTATTTTACATTTCAAATTATAAGCTTATTGTGATATATATTTTTTTCTTATAAATCTCCTAAATGAATATTTAATACATATTGGTAGTTTTATTACCATAGTGAATCAAGGGAATACAGTAAACTTAGAATGTCTTTAAGAAAGCCTTGAAAAGTAAAAAGATTTTTAAAAATTAGAAAAAAAAAACCACCTTGAAATATTGATGGGTGGAATAAGAAATGATCAGCTAGATGATAGTATAAGTAAGTGAATTCATCACTGATTCTTACTAATTGATGTATCCAGATAGTTTTGAGTAACATAATTAATCTACTCTTCAACCTTGAATGATATGCTGTAAAACTCCTGTCTTAATCAGGCTATGAAAAGCTTGCCAGATAACAACCAGAGGGAATAGCTAATTCACAGGTGATGGAATTAAGATTCTAAAGATTATCACATCTGGAACACTATTTGGAAATGAATAAGATAGAAATTTACTGGGAATAAATAAGGAGTGGTTAAATTTCTTAAATATTTATGATAGAATATTTATTGTATGCTGAGTACCTGACATACCTTATATGCAGCATCTTTGGCAAGATTAGTGATATTATCTCAGCTTACAGCTGGGGAAATAAAGTAGCTTGTCCAAGACCCAAATATCATAAACTGAAGAAGATACAGGTTTAATATGGACAGTCTTTAACGTGGAAATCTTTCAAGTGAAAAGAATTTAGGCTTCACCAGTCACTTGCTCATAGGTCACTGGAAACCAAGGAGAGAAGCTACTAGGAAAGCAAATAAATGATAGACTTGACAGTTGTGTTCAGATTAAGGGAGATAATATCCCTTCCACTATTCCTGTGTTGATCATAACACCCCAAAGTATCTTCCTTATTAGTAGGTAAAATAAATCCATGGTCATTATAGTATATACTTAAATATATACACTTAGAAATGGCTAAAAATTTAAATATGGCCTAAAGCAAATAAACACAAAGAGGAAAATTTTTTGGTCTTTTTAAAGATTAAAGTAGGCTAGTCTTTAAATACCTAAAAGCTAGTATACTGGCTTGAAATATGGACATATGTGCCACATTAAGTATTTTAATTGCATCTTGATGAAATTATATATTTTATGTAGATTTATTTCAGTACTGTTGAATGTATATCTTTATTATTCTGTTCTGTTCAGTTCAGTTCAGTCACTCAATCATGTCAAACTCTTTGCAACCCCATGGACTGCTGGGCACCAGACTTCCCTGTCCATCACCAACTCCCGGAGCTTACTCACATGCCCACTGAGTCGGTGATGCCATCCAACCATCTCATCCTCTGTCATCCCCTCCTCCTCCTGCCTTCAATCATTCCCAGCATCAGGGTCTTTTCCAATGAGTCAGTTCTTCACATCAGATGGCCAAAGTATTGGAATTTCAGCTTTAGCATCAGTCCTTCCAATGAATATTCAGGACTGATTTCCTTTAGGGTGGAGTGGTTGGATCTTCTTGCTGTCCAAGGAACTCTCAAGAGTCTTCTCCAACACCACAGTTCAAAAGCATCAATTCTTCAGTGCTCAACTTTCTTTATAGTCCAACTCTCACATACATATATGACTGCTGGGAAAAACCAAAGCTTTGACTAGATGAACCTTTGTTGGCAAAGTAATGTCTCTGCTTTTTAATATGCTGTCTGGGTTGGTCATAACTTTTCTTCCAAGGAGCAAGCATCTTTTAATTTGATGGCTGCAGTTATTCTGTTACTTTTTTAAAAATAAATCTTTAAAAAAGGATATGCTGACTCATTCATTGTATTCAAATATTTTGAGTGTTTTGTGTGCCAAGCATGGTGCTGTTTCATAGGGGGACAACAGTTAGCTGCTGCTGCTGCTAAGTCGCTTCAGTCGTGTCTGACTCTGTGTGACCCCATAGACGGCAGCCCACCAGGCTCCCGTCCCTGGGATTCTCCAGGCAAGAACACTGGAGTGGGTTGCCATTGCCTTCTCCAATTCATGAAAGTGAAAAGTGAAAGTGAAGTCACTCAGTCGTGTCCAACTCTTACTGACCCCATGGACTGCAGCCTACCAGGCCCCTCTGTCCATGGGATTCTCCAAACAAGAGTACTAGAGTGGGGTGCCATTGCCTCCTCTGCAACAGTAAGCTAGAAGGGCATAACCATCCCTGTAGAACTCATCACTTGAGTTCAGTTCAGTCGCTCAGTCGTGTCCGACTCTTTGCGACCCCATGAATCTCAGCACGCCAGGCCTCCCTGTCCATCACCAGCTCCCAAAGTTTACTCAGACTCATGCCCATCGAGTCACTGATGCCATCCAGCCATCCCATCCTCTGTCATCCCCTTCTCCTGCCCCCAATCCCTCCCAGCATTAGGGTCTTTTCCAGTGAGTCAACTCTTCGCATGAGGTGGCCAAAGTATTGGAGTTTCAGCTTCAGCATCAGTCCTTCCAATGAACATCCAGGACTGATCTCCTCAGTCTGGGGTATATAGGCAGTTTACAGTGTAGTGTGAACTGGGAAGTCTGCTACCCGGGAACAGACCAGTATGGTGTATCTCATTCTAAATAATCTAGTAGTTTTTCTTGATTACCTTGTGACAGAAAGCCAAATGAATGCTCTTTTTTGGGGAGCAGAGGCCAGAGAGCAATATAGTTGACATTTCTAGAGTCTATAAGAAATATACTGGAATATGACAGACACAAAGATCCTGATACTCTAAATGTGAAGTTTGCATTCTGCATATTTATCATTTTTTAAAAATTAATAACTTTGGTCTTCTCTTGGAGCTTCAAGCTCCTTTGTCCAGTTTCTGAAAAAGTGAATTTTGCATAAATACAGTACAAAGTTTTCACAGAGATTAGACTCTGAATTTGATGAATAATGTAAAAACCTAATGAAAATTATTCCCTGAAAATCACTTACTTTTCCCATGAGGTACAGCATGTATAATTTTTTTTAACATACAGCAATATGTAAAAGTACATACTTTTACACTGATGTACAATGTGTAATTCTAAAGCAGTAGTTCTTAGGGGGTTATTTTACTTCCCCCCTGCCCCACATTTAGCAACATCTGAAGACATTTTTTGTTGTCACCAACATGGTGAGAACGTGAAACACTGACACGTCGTGTTAAACGTGTAAGGTTAGTACATATTTCCAAACCAGGAAAGAAATGGTCATGGTGTGGCTTATAGATCTTGGCTTGCTTGTGTGTGTTCATAGCTGGTCACCTATTAATGTGATTTGCTGTTTTTTTTAAGTTGTAAAATAAATGTAACAAAATTTACCATCTTGGCTTGCTTGTGTGTGTTCATAGCTGGTCACCTATTAATGTGATTTGCTGTTTTTTTTAAGTTGTAAAATAAATGTAACAAAATTTACCATCTTGACCATTTTTAAGTGTACAGTTGAGTAGCAGTATAGTACATTCATACTGTAGTCCAGCCAATTTGCAGCACACGTTTCGCCTTGCAAAACTGAAGTTCTGTACACAACCACGGCTCCCCATTCTCCCCTCCACCCAACCCTTGGCAACCTCCGTTCTGTATTCTGTCTGTCTGACTCTCACTGCCCTTGCTGCCTCCTGTAAGCATTTGTCTTTTTGTGACTGAATTAGTTCACTGGCTTATTATTTCTCCTTATTATTGATAAGGTTCATTCCTGTTGCTGTATATCATAATTTCCTTTTTTAAAGACTGAAAAATATTCCATGGTATGTATAGATCACATTGTTTATTTATCTGTTTATAAACATTTGAGTTACTTTCCTCTTTTTGCTATTGTGAATAATGCTGCTGTTGAACAGGGATGTACAAATATCTCTTTAGGACTCTGTTTTTAATCCTTTTGGATATGTGCCTAGAATTGAAATTACTGGATCATATGGTACTTCTATTTTGAATTTTTTGATGGAAACACCATGCTGTTTTTCCATAGTGGTCAAAGTATTTTACATTCCTAGAAACAGTGCCCAAGGGTTTTGATTTCTCCACATCCTCACAAACACCTGTTATTTTCTGATTTTTTTTTGTTCCAATTGTAGCCATCTTAATGCATGTAGAGGCTTCCCTGGTGGCTCAGAGGTTAAAGCCTCCAATGTGGGAGACCCACGTTTGATCCCTGGGTCGGGAAGATCCCCTGGAGAAGGAAATGGCAACCCACCCCAGTATTCTTGCCTGGAGAATCCCATGGACGGAGGAGCCTGGTGGGCTACAGTCCACGGGGTCGCAGAGTCACACACGACTGAGCAACTTCACTGAATGCATGTAGAAATCATTCTTGCAAGAAAAAAACATTGTATACTTTTTACAAATCCAGTGACTGTTATTGCAAGGAACTACCAGTTTTAAGAGGAAAACAATTGTCCGTTGACAGTTCTGAAAACCTGGTTCTGCTTTGCTTAATGTTAGGTTATATGAAAACCACACCAAAATGTTGCCTAGTAGAATACTGACTGTAGACTTATAATTCTTTGTAAATACTTAATATTTCTTACTGCTTAAGCAGTATTTAAAATTTTTATCCATGACTGTGAAGAGTTGGAAGAATTTTAAGAGAGAAAACAGTAATCAGTCAGCTGGTTGCAGATTTTTTTTGTTTTGTTTTTACTTTATTTTTTTAATTGAAATATTGTTTATGTACAGTATTATGTTAGCTTCAGGTGTACTCGATGATGATTTGACATTTGTATACCTTATTAAATCACTTCCATAAGTCTGATAACCATCTATCCCTATATAAGGTTATTACAGTATTATTGACCATATTCTTTATGCTGTATATTATATCCCCCAGGCTTATTTATTTTATAACTGGAGGTTTGTACCTCTTAATCTCACTTCACCAATTTTGCCCCCTACACCGTCTCCCCTCTGACAACAGCATCTCTGTTGTCAGAGAATCAACAGATTCTCTGCATCTCTTTTATTTTGCTTTGTTTTGTTTTTTAGAATCCACATGTGAGTGACATAATGTGCTATTTGTCTTTCTCTGACTTATTTCACTTACTATACTTACTCTACCCTCTAGATTCATCTGTGTTGCTACAAATGGTGATATTTCATTCTTTTCTTAATGGCTGAGTCATATTCCATTGTATATATGCCACATCTTCTTTATCCATTCATCTATTGCTTGACACTCATGTTGCACTTATTTCTTAGCTATTGTAATAATGCTGCTATGAAAATTGCTTTTCATATATCTTTTTGAATTTTGTTTTTTATGGGGGGTAGACATTCAGAAGTAAAATTTCTGGGTCATATGTCAGTTCTACTCCTAATTAATTTTTTTAGAACCCTCCAGAACTGTTTCTCATAAAACAGTGCACCATGGTTTCCTTTTCCTCACATCCTTGTCATCAACACTTGTAATTTGTTGCTTTTATGATGATGGCTTTTTTGAGAGGTATGAGGCAATCTCATTGTGGTTTTGTTTTGAATTTCCTTGATGATCAGTGATGTTGAGCATCTTTTCATATGTCTGTTGGCCATCTGTATGTCTTCTTTGGAAAAAATATCTATTCAAGACTTCTATTTTTTAATTGGGTTGTTTGGTTTTTTGATGTTTAGTTGAGTATATTTTGGATATTAACCTCCTATTGGATTTGTCCTTTGCAAGTGTCTTTTCCTTTGCAATAGACTGTCATTTCATTTTGCTGATAGCTTTCTTAATATAATCATGTTTATTTTTTGTCTTGCTTTCCCTTGCCTAAGGAGACAGATCAAAAATACCAAGATCAATGTCAAAGATCATACTGCCTTTGTTATCTTCTTGGAATTTTATGACTTCAATTCTTAATTCAGTTTGAATTTTTATATATGGTATAGAAAAATAATAGTCCAATTTTATTGTTTTGCATGTAGCTATCTGGTTTTCTCAACACCATTTATTGAAGAGGCTGTCTTTTCCCATATTTTTTATTCTTTGTTGTAGATTAATTTACCAGAAGTGTGGAGGTTTCTTTCTAGTCTTTCTATTCTGTTTGATTGATCTGCCTGTTTTTATACCAGTACCATACTGTTTTGATGACTGTAGCTTTGTAGTATTGTTTGAAATCGGCAAGCATGATAACCACCAGCTTTGTTCTTCTTTCCCAAGTTTGCTTTGGCTATTCTGGATCTTTTGTGTTTTGATGCAATTTATAAAATTATTTGTTTGGGTTCTGTGAAAAATGCCATTGGTATTTTGATAGGGATTGCGTTAAATCTGTAGATTGTCTTGGGTGGTATGGTTATTTTATACTATTAATTCTTCTAATCTATGAGCACAGTATATCTTTCTATTTGTGTCATCTCAGTTCCTTTCATTAATGTATTTTAGTTTTCCAAGTATGTTGGAAAAGTTTTACCTCCTTAGATTTTTTTCCCCTAGGGATTTTATTCTTTTTGATGTAATTTTAAATGGAATTATTCCCTTTTCTTTCTCATATTTTGTTTTTAGTGTATAGAAACAAAACAAATTTCTGTATATTAATTTTGTGTCCTGCAACCTCACTGAATTCCTTTATTAATTCTTATAGGTTTTTGGTGGCATCTTTAGGATTTTCCATATATAGTATTAAGTCATCTGCAAACAGTGACAGTTTATTTCTTCCTTTTCAGTTTGGATTCCTTTTCTTTCTTTTTCTCATCTGACTGTTATGGCTATAACTTCCAATACTGTGTTGAATAAAAGTGGCAAGGATGAGCATCCTTGTCGTTTTCCTGATCTTAGAGAAAATTCTTTCAGCTTTTCACCATTGAGTATTATGTTGGTTATACGTTTGTCATATGTGGGCTTTATTATGTTAAACTATGTTCCCTCTATCCCACTGTCTTGAGATTTTTTATCATAAATGGGTGTTGAATTTTGTCAAAAGTTCTGTGTTTATTGAGATAATCATGGGATTTTTATTCTTCAATTTGTTAATGTGTATTTCATTTATTTGTGGGTTTGGAATTGTCCTTTCATCCCTGTATAAATCCCACTTCATGGTATATGATCCTTTTAATATGTGGTTGAATTCCACTTACTAATATTTTGTTGAGGATTTTTGCATCTGTATTTGTCAGTAATTTTGTCCTATAATTTTCTCTTACTGTGATGTCTATCTGGTTTTAATATCAGAGTGATACTGGTCTTATAGAGTAACTTTAGAAGCGTCCTTCCTCTTCAATTTTTTGAAATAGTTTGATAACAGGTGTAAATTTTTATTTAAATGTTGAACAGAATTCAGTTGAAGTTATCTATCTGGTCCTGGACTTTTGTTTGTAACTTCTCTTCCTTAATTTCTGATTTCATTTATTTGGGTCTTTCTTTTTCGTGATGATTCTGATAAAAAGTTTTATCAATTTTGTTTATCTTTCAAAGAACTACCTCTTAGTTTCATTAATCTTTTTTCTTTTTTTTAAGTCTCATTTCATTTATCTCTGCTCTGAGTTCTATGATTTCCTTCCTAAGAGCTCTGGGTTTTGTTTGTTCTTTTTCTAGTTCTTTTAGATCTAAATTTAGATTGTTTATTTGAGATAATTCTTGTTTCCTGAGGTAGGATTGTATTACTATAAACTTCCCTCTTAGATTAGAGCTGATTGCTTTTTTCCCATAGATTTTGGATCATTGTGTTTCTATTTTCATTTGTCTTCAGGCAGTTTTTCATTTCCTCATTGATTTATTTAATGACTCATTGGTTGTTTAGTAGCATGTTGTTTAGCCTCCCCATTTTTGTGTTTTTTGTAGTTTTTTTCTTGTAGATTGATTTCCAGCATCATGCCATGTGATCAGAAAAGATACTTGATACAATTTCAGTCTTTTTAAGTTTATTGAGACTTGTTTTCTGGCCTAGCATGTGGTCTTTCCTGGAAGATGTTCCACATGCACTGAAAAGAATTGTATATTCAGCTACTTTTGATGGAATGTATTGTATATGTCTATCAAGTTCATCTGGTCATCTTAAATGTGTCATTTAAGGCCAGTGTTTTTCCTTACTGGTTTTGTCAGATGATCCATCCATCGATGTAAATGAGGTGTTAAAAGTCCTCTACTAATACTGTGTTAATATCAGTTTCTTCCTTTATGTCTGCTAGTGTTTGCTTTATGTATTTAAGTGTTCCTATGTTTGGTGTGGAGAAGGCAATGGCAGCCCACTCCAGTATTCTTGCCTGGAGAATCTCGTGGATGGTGGAGACTGATGGGCTGCCGTCTATGGGGTCGCACAGAGTCGGACACGACTGAAGTGACTTACCAGCAGCAGCAACAGCATGTTTGGTGCACCCTGACATAGTTTTACCCTTTTGGATGGATCCCTTCATCATTATGTAATGTCCTTCTTTGTCTCTTGTTACAGTATGTGTTTTAAAATCTATTTTGTCTGATATAAGTATTGGTATCCTGGTTTTCATTTGATTTCCTTTTGCATGGAATACCTTTTCTCATCTTATGACTCAGTCTGTGTGTGTCTGTAGATCTGAAATGAGTCTCTGGTTGGCAGCATATATGGGTCTTGTTTTTCTGTTCTGTGCCTTTCAACAGTCAACATTCAACTGTTCTGTGTCTTTTGGTTGGAACATTTAGTCCATTTACATTTAAAGTAATTAGTGATACACATGTTTTTATTGTCATTTTGCTAATTGTTTTTTGGTTGATTTTGTAGTTACTTTTTGTTTCTTTTTTTGTCTTCTTTCCTTGTGAATTGATGGTTTTCTTTAGTTTTATGTTTAGATTCCTTTATGCTTCTTGTATGTCTATTATTGGTTTTGATTTCTGGTTACCACAAAGCTCCCATTTAATATGGTATATGTTATGTGCTTATTTTAGTTGATGATCTCTTAAATTCAAACGCATTCCAACCAGTCTGCATTTTTACTCTATATTCTTACTCCCCTCTCCCAGCGTTTAATGTTTTTAACATGGTATTTTACTTTTTTGCTTTGCTTTGTGTATTTCTTCCCTTGTTGTCTATATAGGTGTTTTAGTACTTTTGTCGTTTAACCTGTACAGTGATTTTGTGAGTGGTGCGTCGACAGGCTTTACTACATGTTTGCCTTCACCGTGGGGGTTTTTCTTAAGTTTCCTATTTGCAGGCTGTGGCCTTTCCCTACTTAGAGAAGACCCTGTTAACATTTCTTCTTTTTTTCTGGTTTCACCATGTGGGATATTAGTTCCCTCATCAGGAATCTAATCCATGCCCCCTGCAGTGGAAGCAAGGAGCCCTGACCACTGGACTACCACAGAATTCCCTGTAACATATAAATAGAGCCAGTTTCCTGGTGTTGAACCATTTTAGCTTTTGTTTGTCCTTGAAACTCTTTATCTCTCCTTTAGGTCGAGGGACAGCCTGCCAGGTGGGGTATTCTTGGTTGTTAAGTTTTTGCCATTTATCACTTGGACTAAATCATGACATTCCCTTTTGGCCTACAAAATTGTTGCTGAAAATTCAGCTGATTCCCTTATGGAGGTTTCTTTGTATTTTACTAACTGCTTTTCTCATGCTGCTCCTGAAATTCTCTTTACCTTTCATTTTTGTGATTTCAATTAAAAACTTTTTCTTTGGCTGCACCAGGCAGCTTGTGGGATCTCAGTTTCCTGACCAGAAACTGAACCCCAGACCACAACAGTGAAAGCCCAGAATCCTAACCACTAGGCCACCAGAGAACTCCCTTTACAATTTTAATTATGATGTGTCTTTATGTGGACCTCTTTGAATCATCTTGTTTGGGATTCTCTGTGCTTCATGAACTTTGATGTCTTTTTCTTTCCCCTCATTAGGAAGTTTTTCAGTGATTATTTCTCAGATAAATTATCTTCCCTTTTCTCTCTTCTTCTAGGACTCCTATAATGTGAATGCTACTAATAGTATGTTCTATGTTGTCGTAGAGGTCTTTTAAACTATCCTCATTTTCTAAAATTCTTTTTTCATTTCTCTGTTCAGCTTGGGAATTTCTACTACTATGTCTTCTAAGCTGATGATCCATTCCTTTGTATTATCTAATCTATTGTTAATTCCTTCTAGTATATTTTTTTATCTCAGTTATTTTATTCATCAACTGCTTTTGGTCATTCTTTATAGTTTCTAATTGTTTGTTTAAATTGTCATGGTGTTCTCCATTCTTCTCCAGAGTTCAGTGAGCATGTTTATAATCTACCTTGAACTCTTTATATGATAGATATTTTCTTGTTAGATAGATAGATAGATAGATCTTTTGTTTAGTTTTTTTCCTGATGTTTTGTCTTATTCCACTATTTGGAATATAAATTTCTATCTCCTTATTTTGCCTAATTCTCTGTGTTTATTTCTGTGTACTAGGTCGGTTGGTTAGCTTTTCCAATCTTGGTGAAGTGGTCTTATTTAGAAAACTTCCTAGGGCGCCTAGCAGCACACGTTCTCTGGTTCAGTTCAGTTCACTCAGTTATGTCCGACTCTGTGCGAGCCCATGGACTGCAGCACGCTAGGCCTCCCTGTCCATCACCAACTCCCAGAGTTTACTCAGACTCATGTCCATTGAGTTGGTGAGGCCATCCAACCATCTCATCCTCTGTCGTCCCCTTCTCCTCCCACCTTCAATGTTTCCCAGCATCAGGGTCTTTTCCAGTGAGTTGGCTCTTTGCATCATATGGCCAAAGTATTGGAGCTTCAGCTTTAGCATCAGTCCTTCCAATGAATATTCAGGACTGATTTCCTTTAGGATGGACTGGTTGGATCTCCTTGCAGTCCAAGGGACTCTTCAAAATTATTCACCAACACCACAGTTGAAAAGCATCAATTCTTCAGTGCTCAGCCTTCTTTATGGTCCAATTCTCACATCCATATGTGACTACTATAAAAACCATAGCTTTGACTAGATAGACCTTTGTCAGCAAAGTAACGTCTCTGCTTTTTAATATGCTTTCTAAGTTTTCCGTAGCTTTTCTTCCAAAGAACAATACACTAGAAGCAATCAGTAGCTGAGTCACTGAGGCAGAAGAATGGATAAAAGACCTGGAGGACAGAATGGTGGAAATCACTGCCACAGAACTGTATATAGAGAAAAGAATGAAAAAAAATGAAGGCAGCCTAAGAGACCTCTGGGACAACATCAAACACACCAACATTCACATTATAGAGGTCCCAGAAGGAGAAGAGAGAAAGGACCTGAGAAAATATTTGAAGAGATAATAGCCGAAAACTTCCTGAACGTGGCAAAGGAAATAGTCAACCAAGCACAGGGAGCACAGAGAGTCCCGGGAAGGATAATCCCAAGCAGGAACACACAGAAAAACTTGTGGTCACTTTTTAGAATCCAGGTGCATATCAGAATTATCTTGGAAGTTTTTAAAAAATACAAATGTCTAGTTACTGCCTTTTTGTCTCCAGAGCTCCAGATAATATGTCTCGTGAGCAACCATGGTTAAAAACAGAGCTATATGATGATTTTTACTTTTATCTAGTCTGTTTCACTTTTTTCTATTTCATATTCGGTGTTCTTATTTCATTTAGTTTATGTTTTCCATTTTCTCCATCTCTTTGTTTTTTGATGTTCTTTCTCAAACCTTTATTAAGCATAGTAGAAAAGCTTTCGTATACATATATATGTGACCAAGCTAGACAGCATATTAAAAAGCAGAGACATTACTTTGCCAACAAAGGTCCGTCTAGTCAAAGCTATGGTTTTTCCTGTAGTCATGGATAGATGTGAGAGTTGGACCATAAAGAAAGCTGAGCGCCAAAGAATTGATGCTTTTGAACTGTGGTGTTGGAGAAGACTCCTGAGAGTCCCTTGGACTGCAAGGCGATCAAACCAGCCAATTCTAAAGGAAATCAGTCCTGAATATTCATCAGAAGGACTGATGTTGAAGCTGAAACTGCAATACTTTGGCTACCTCATGTGACAAACTGACTCATCGGAAAAGACCCTGATGCTGGGAAAGATTGAAGGCGGGAGGAGAAAGGGACGACAGAGGATGAGAGGGTTGGATAGCATCACTGACGTGATGGACACAAGTTTGAGTAAGCTCTGTGAGTTGGTAATGGACAGGGAGGCCTGGCGTGCTGCAGTCCATGGGGTCACACAGAGTCAGACATGACTGAGCAACTGAACTGAACTGAACTGATACAAATGATAGCCATAATATGTATATTAGAAAAATTATGAATTTTTGCCTAACTAAAAACTATGACATTTTGATTCCACTTATTTGACTTAGTATAAATAGCATGCTAGATTTCTAATTTTAAAAAATGGATATGCAACAAGCAACAAAGGTTTACTGTATCACACAGGGAACTACAGTCAATATCTTGTAATAATTTATAATGGAAAATAATTTCAAATATATCTGTATAGTATATGAATACCATTTTGCTGTGCACCTGGAACATTGTAAGTCAGCTATACTTAAATAAAATGTATATATTAAGAAAAAATTATGGATAAATGTATGTATAAATGAACCACTTTGATGTATATCTGAAACAAACACTAAATTAAGTATACCCCAGCATAAAATAAAAATTAAATTTAAAAAAGAAAAAAATATTAACTTGGTGGCTCAGAGGGTAAAGCATCTGCCTGCAATGTGGGAGACCCGTGTTCGATCCCTGGGTTGGGAAGATCCCCTGGAGGAGGAAATGGCAACCCACTCCAGTACTCTTGCTTGGAGAATCCCATGGATAGAGGGGTATGGTAGGCTACAGTTCACAGGGTTCCAAAGAGTCGGACACAACTGAGCGACTTCACTTCACTTTGAACTCTGTTAAATACTTTTTATCCTCAAAAGACATAGTAAAAGAAAATGAAAACGTCACTCACATTGGCAAAACAGTATCTGATAAAGGGTTTGTTTTTAGAAAATATTTTAAAGTCTTTTAACAAAATAATGAAATAAACAATTTAGAATTGGCCAAAGATGAAGCTACAAAGCCACAGTAATCACAACAGTACAGTACTGGCACAAAAACAGACATGTAGATCAGTGGGACAAGATAGAAAGCCCAGAAATAAAGCCAAGCGTTTACGGTCAGTTAATCTATGACGAAACAAGACTATACAATAGTGAACAGACAGTGTCTTCCTTAAGTGCTGCTGGAAAGCCTAGACAGCTACATGTAACAGTGAAATTAGAACAGTCTCTAACACCACATGCAAAAATAAACTAAAGACCTAAAATGTAAGACTGGATAATATAAAACTCCTGGAGGAAAACAAGGAAGACACTCTTTGCTATAAATTGTGGCAATACTTTTTTGGATCTGTCTCCTAGAGTAATGGGGACAAGCACAAAAATGAGACCTAGTTAAAGTTAAGAGCTTTTGCACAGCAAAGGAAATCATAATCAAGATGAAAAGACAGCCTACAAAATGGGAGAAAATGTTTGCAAATAAATGCAAATGATAATTTCCAAAATATACAATTTATACCATTCAATATTAAAAAAATAAAAAATAGGTAGAAGACCTACATAAACATTTCTCCAAAGAAGACATGAAGATGGCCAATAGGCACATGAAAAGATGCTCAACGTCACTAATTATTAGAGAAATGCAATCAAAACTGCAATGAGGTATCACTTCACACTGCTCAGAATGGCCATCATCAAAAATCTACAAATAATAAATGTTGGAGAGGGTGTGGAGAAAAGGGAACCCTCGTACACTGTTGATAGGAATGTAAATTGGTACAGGCACTATGGAGAACAGTATGGAGATTCCTTAAATATAGAACTACAATATGATCCACCAGTGCCACTCCTGGGCATATATCTGGAGAAAAACATGGCCCCAAAAGATACATGCACCCCAGTGTTCACTGCAGCACTGTTTACAATAGCCAAGACATGGAAGCAACCTAAGTGTCCATCAATAGAAGATGTGGTACATATATACAATGGAATACAAGCCATAGAAAAGAATGAAATAATGCCATTGACAGCAATATGAATGGACCTAGAGACTATCATACTGAGTGTTATAGCTCAGAGAAAGACAAATACTATATATGACTTATATGTAGAATTCAAAATGACATGAATGAAATTATTCACAAAACAAATAGACTCATTTAGAAAACAAAAAGTTATTTGTTTACCAAGGGGGAAGGGAGGAGGGATAAATTAGGAATTTGGGATTAACAGATACATACTAGTATATATAAAATATACAATGACCTATTGTATAGCACAAGGAACTATATTCATTATCTTGTAATAAAGTATAATGGAAAAGAATCTGAACAAATATCCACATATTGATATATATCTGAATCACTTTGATATACACCTGAAACATTGTAAAGTATACGTCAATAAATAAATAGATAGCTAAACCTATAGTTATTATTTGCCCTAGCAATTCCTCTCCCCATTATTTCAGTAATGATCCAAAGCTGGAAACAACCAAATGTCCATCAATCTTGTGAACAGATAAAGAAATTGTAATATAGCCATGTAATGGAACAGTAGTCAAAAGAGAAATAAACTATTGAAATATGCAGCAACAAGATTGAATTTCAAAAGCATAATCCTAAAGAAAAGACCAAAAATGACTACATATAATATGATTCCATTTATGTGACAGTTTAGAGAAGGCGGAATGGTAGTGATTGAAAGATCAGTCATTTCCCGTGGCATGGCATGGTGTGGTGGACTGACTGCAAAGATGTACATTTTAGGGGTGATGAAAATGGATTATATCTTGATTGTGGTGAAAATTGCATAACTTTATACATTTGTCAAAACTCAAACTGAATACTCAAAATGGGTGAATGTATATGTAAATTATATGAATAAATTTGTTTTTCTTATATATACACTGGGGCTTCCTGGATAGCTCAGCTGATAATCCGCCTGCAATGCAGGAGATCCAAGTTTGATTCCTAGGACAGGAAGTTCCCCTGGAGAAGGGATAGGCTACCCACTCCACTACTGGGCTTCCTTGGTGGCTCAGTCAGTAAAGAATCTGCCTGCAATGCAGGAGACCTAAGTTCGCTCCCTGGGTTGGAAAGATCCCCTGGAGGATGGCATAGCAACCCACTCTAGTATTCTTGCCTGGAGAATCCCCATGGACAGAGGAGCCTGGTGGGCTGCAGTCCATGGGGTTGCAAAGAGTCGAACACGACTGAGTGACTAAGCATAGCCATTCCCTTCTCCAGGGGATCTTCCTAACCCAGGCATCGAACCTGGGTCTCCTGCATTGCAGGCGGATTCTTTACCATCTGAGCCACCAGGGAAGCTGGCTTTTGCATTCTAATAAAAGGAGAACTTGCTACACTGCCCTTTTTCCTTTTTTAATGAAAAAAGGGCTCTGCTTGATAGAAATGCACAAATAATGAATGCTTTAAATAAAGAAGAAAAACAGTCTGACTGAGGGTTTTTTTGCACCTAAGTATAATATTTTTATTTAAGTGTAATTGTGAGACTACAGTTTCTCAGAATAACAGGATTAATTTCTATATTTTCCATGACTACTGTATTCAGTCTGGTGTTCTATTTCTGTTTAATCTTCCTTACTTAATTGGGTTAGATTCTGTGTCAAGAATATAGAAGTCATTCCAGCCAGAATAAACTCTCTTGACTGTAACTGATGCAATCAGAGCTGAAGGGTTATAGCTCAGAAAGAAAATTATAGTTTATAATTTTATATTTTTATATAATTATATTCTATAAGTGGAATCAGGCTTTAGTCTAGTAAAAAGGGGCTCTTCATAAATAGTTTCAAATGAAGGATCTTTTTGTGTTTCCTTTTCCTCTTCCAATATATCTTCATAGTCATATATTTTTTCTTGTGCTTGCTCAAACCTGAAACCTAGAGAGCAAGGACAAACATTTAGAAAGATGCCAGACGTGACAGGATATAGCTCATTCAATATGCTACTGTGTGCCAGGTAAGGTCTATTCCACATTCCTTTTCACCACTCTTAGAGCAGATATCTTTGTAACCTGTTTAACCATAAATGTCCCATATTTCTGAGATCATTCTACATTTCATGACCATGTTTCATTGTCCAGCTTTAAAAGTCTCTGTAGGATCTGTGTTTGAGGTTTGATCTACTACTAGATAGCTCTATAATTTTTTTTTTTTTGCTAGCTCTGTAATTTGAAGCAAGTTACTTAACCTCTGTCTTACTTTCCTCATCTATAAGATAGGAATAATAATAGCACATGCCTCAGCTTATCTTTGTGAGAACTAAGTGTAATGGTGAATGTAAGGCATTTAGTTAG
Organism: Cervus canadensis; assembly: GCF_019320065.1. Lineage (NCBI taxonomy): Eukaryota > Metazoa > Chordata > Mammalia > Artiodactyla > Cervidae > Cervus > Cervus canadensis. The sequence continues at coordinate 15,618,141 of NC_057396.1, forward strand.
TACTCCACAATTAACCATTAGCTAACAATTCTTTAGTCACAAAGAAAAATCTTTTCTGTCCCTAAAGTTTTCAAATTCTGAATTTTGATTTCCTCTTGCTTCTTGCAGAAGTGGCACATGCTCTCTCCCCTCTTTACTGCCAGCATCTGCAATGTATTACCCTGCCTTCCGTTACGATGCAGATCTCCATTACTTAAAACAGCTTTCGCGTGCTCTTATGATCCTTCTAGTTAGTGCTATATCTTTTCTTTTTTTCCCATAATAATCTTTTAGCCCAGTGAATAATATTCTCTGCTTCCATTTTGTACTTGTCATTCCTTTATATTCTTTTATTTGCCATTGAGACCCTACTGTGTTCTACACACTGGGAATTCAGTAGCAAACAAAACAGATAACTTGCCTTCAAGTAAAGATAGTTGCCTACACCAGTTCTACAGAAGGCCATCAACTGCATGAAACCCCTGAAGTGGAAGCCACAAAGTGTGCTTGAGGACCAGGCAAGATGCCAATGATGCTGAGTTGTTGTGAGTGAGGGGGAGAGAGTGGGACATGATAAGGATGAAAAGCTAAACCAGAGCCGGAGTGCCATGATAAAGTTAGGGTTTTATTCCAAGTGCAATGGAAAACTAAATGGCAGAAGGGGTAGTCATCGTTAAGAGTATGGTGTCTAGAGAGTATGGTTTCTAGAGCTACCCAGTCTCAGTTCAAATCCTGGCCCTCACAGGGACTGTGTGACCTTGAGCAAGTAACTTGGCTTCTCTTTAAAATGTGGATAATAGAACATGTCTCACTGGGTTTTTCTGAAGATCAAATGAATCAATTTTTTTTTTTGGCTGATTCATGTCAATGTATGACAAAAACCACTACAATATTGTAAAGTAATTAGCCTCCAACTAATAAAAATAAATGAAAAATAAATAAATAAATAAAAGGCTAAATGCAAAAACAAACAAACAAAAATGAATCAATTTTATAAAGCACTTTAAGACAGTACTTCAACATGGTAGTTGCTAAAGAAAAGTTCATTAAATAAGTGCTTTAATTATGCTGGTTTAAATTTGTAGATCACTATCTGTTGCATGGGGAATGGACTGGAGGAGAATGAGTTTGGAGACGTTGCAGAAGCCCACAGAAAATGATGGCAACTTGGACTCTGGTGGTTATCAGTGAGTTGCAAATGAGTAGATAGGTTAAGGGCTTCCCTGGTGGCTCAGTGGTAAAGAATCCGCCTCCAATGCAGGAGACTCGGGATCGATCCCTGGGTCAGGAAGATCCCCTGGAGAAGGCAATGACAACCCACTCCAGTATTCTTGCCTGGGAAATCCCAAGGACAGAGGAACCTGGCAGGCTACAGTCCATGGGATCACAAGAGCTGGACACGACCTAGCGACTAAACCACCACCACCACAGAGTATGCTATGCACCAGGCACTATTATAAGCACTTCACATGTATTACCTCATTACCTCACAGTAATCCATGAGTTAAACACTACTGTTATTTTCATTTTATAGATGAGGAAACTAAGCTAGTAACTTGCCCAAGATTATACAGCCAGTAAACAATACAGCAAAAAATCAAAACCAGGAAGTTGTGAATCAGCATTCCACAATTAAAGCCTCTTTGTTTTACTGCCAATCACAGGTGACAGAGGGACAGAACTCATGCACTCAAATTCTAGAAAAACTATAACTAGGCTTTGGCTATGTTAGAATTATTGATACTTCTGGAATAGCATTTATTTTGCCGAGTCAAGTTTGCTCATTAAAAATTATTACTGAAACATGAGATATGCAACATTTTTAAAAGAGGATTCATTTTTTTAGAAAAGAAACATTTTATCCAACTCTAAATAAAATGTAAAATTTCCTTCTATTTCCAAATAACAATTATATATATAAAGGCAAAAATCACTTGATAAATTTATTTATCTGTATAGTGTGTGGAGTACAGAAGTGTTTGTTAGGATACTTCAAAATGTATACATGTGTAGAATGTATTGTTTTGGTTTATAAGAATTTCCCACTGGAGAAGGAAATGGCAACCCACTCCAGTAGTCTTGCCTGAGAAATCCCATGGACAGAGGAGCCTGGTGGGCATGGGGTCACAAAGATTCACACTTGACAGAGCAACAAGGCACACACACACACAATTTCCCATTATTGCTAAAAAATCACCTACTTTTGAAGTTAGCTGAAGAGTTGCTTGTAGCAATTTCCTTCCAGTTGGCAATGTACCTAAGCACATTATATAGGCATTTATTAAATTAAATCAATTTATTAGTAAATAATAAAGTGATTCATTAGTACCTACTTGGACTACTTCTAAGATTCTACTTTCTGTATGAAATCTTAGATTAATGATCATAAATTCACTAGTCCAAATGTTTAATTTCTTGACTTCCCACCTCAAAGTAGCTCTCATGCACCTGAGGCAACCCCTTAGACAAGGAGTTGTAAGAGCTATGAAAATGGTGCCCACCATCTACCATATTGGTGCCCTTTGGCCTCTCTCCAGGACATACTCCTCATTTTATACTGTTCCATTCCTGCTAGATCATGGCCTCAATTGAGTGACAGCCAAGATGTTAGTTAACTTCTAAATTAAAAGTATGAAGGGAAAATTTTGAAAGTCATGGGAAAACTTCAACAACAAAACTTTATCCTTGGTTCTGGATTGCCAGACCTACTATCTCTGACATATAAATGTAAATCATTTAGTTTATGATCTTATTAGAGCAATGGTGCTGTCTTTGCTGTGTCCAGTAAACACGAGATCATATTCAAGCGGGGTACATGCAGCTCTCACTTCTGTTCCTTAAACAGAGACTGACATGTGGAGACAAGGGTAGCCTGAGAAGGGGTGGATAGGGAAGGACAAGTGTGGTGAGCTAAGGGAAAGCTCCAAGGGCCAGGTTTCCTGTGACTTATTCCATCTCACTTTAGGCTCTGTATCCCCCTTTCCCAAACTTCCTTTCTTACGACTGTACCCAACAAACCAGGTAAGAAGTTGATCACAACAGGTGCTAAAAAGAAGTTGATTGAGAAAGGAGGAGGAGGATTAAAATTATCATGTAATTCAGAAAAGGCTGATTTTCACTTGAATTACTTTTACTCTTGTTAACTTTGTATTCCTGATTTTTTTGTTATGTGAAGGTATAAATTATGCAACAGTGTTTAATTGCAATTAAGTACTGTGTCTAAGGGCTTCCAGGTGGTACTAGTGGTAAAGAACCCACCTGCCAATGCAGGAGATGAAAGAGACTAGGGTTCGATCTCTGGGTTGGGAAGATCCCCTGGAGGAGGGCATGGCAACCCACTTCAGTATTCTTGCCTGGAGTATCCCAGGGACAGAGGATACTGGTGGGCTACAGTCCAAGGGGTCACAAGAGTCAGACATGACTAAAGCAACTTAGCACACATGCAGTGTGTCTAATGTCAACCTCTTCTTGTTACTGCTGCCTCTTTTTGCTCCAAGAATTCTATGGTGGTGAGTGGAATACTCCTGGGTCACTATTAAATGAAAAGATGCAAGATAATAGCAGGTGGTATAAACCCCTTCCAGGATCTTCAGCAGTACATGAACTGAGAACTTCCAGATATACAAGCTGGATTTAGAAAAGGCAAATTGCAAATATTCATTAGATTATAGAAAAAGCAAGGGAATTCCAGAAAAACAACTGCTTCATCAACTATGCTAAAGCCTTTGACTGTGTGGATCACAGAAAACTGTGGAAAATTCTTAAAGATGGGAATACTAGACCACTTTACCTGTCTCCTGAGAAACCTCTATGTGGGTCAAGAAGCAATAGTTAGAACTTGACAGAACAACAGACTGGTTCAAAATTGGGAAAGGAGTATATATATCAAGGCTGTATATTGTCACTCTGTTTATGCAGTGTACATCATGCAAAATGCCAGGCTGGATGACTCACAGGCTGGAATCAAGATTGCCAGGGGAAATATAAGAAACCTCAGGTATGTAAATGATACCACCCTAATGGTAGAAAGTGAAGAGGAATTAAAGAGCCTCTTGATGAGGGAGAAAGAGGAGAGTGAAAAAGTTGCCTTAAAACTCAAGATTCAAAAACTAAAATCATGGCATCCTTCATGGCAAATAGATGGGGAAAAGTGGAAACAGTGACAGACTTTATTTTCTCGGGCTCCAAAATCACTGCAGATAGTGACTGCAGCCATGAAATTAAAAGATGTTTGCTCTTTGGAAGAAAAGCCATGACAAACCTATAACAGCATATTAAAAAGCAGAGGCATCACCTTGCTAATAAGTGTCCATATTGTCAAAGCTATGGTTTTTTCCAGTAGTCACGCACCAATGTGAGAGTTGGACCATAAAGAATGCTGAACACCAAAGAACTGATACTTTCAAACTGTGGAGAAGACTCTTGAGAGTCATTTGGACTGCAAGGAGATCAAGTCAGTCAGTCCTAAAGGAAATCAATCCTAAATACTCGTTGGAAGGACTAACCGTGAAGTTGAAGCTCCAATACTTTGGCCACCTGAAGCGAACAGCCAACTCAATGGAAAAGACCCTGATGCTGGGAAAGACTAAGGGCAGAAGGAGAAGAGGGTGACAGAGGATGAGATGGTTGGATGGCATCACCAAATCAATGGAAATGAGTCTGAGCAGACTCTGGGAGATGGTGAAGGACAGGAAAGCCTGGTATGCTGCAGCCCATAGGGTTGCAGAGTCAGACACGGCTTAGTGACTGAACAGCAACAACAGATCTCTTAGTTGATGGTTCAGTCTGGCCTAACCTTAAATTTAGGCAGATTTTGTGCTTCAGTGGTTGCTCAGGAGCACTATGAAAAGTGGGTATCCATCACCATACTTCCTTAGATTTATATACTGAAAGACCTTTATTTCACCTTCAAGGAGCCAAGATAAAAGACCTTTGATTAATTGTATGCTAAACCCTGGCAGTGTGGGGCACAAACATATGCTATATTTAGGGGTGCATACTGACCCTGCTTTACCTGAGATCAAGATACGAATTTATTCAATTGTTTAAAAAGAACTTCTCATAAGGAACATGACAGTAGTAACCAGTAAGAAATAAAATCTTTACAAATAGAAGCAACAACTTGATTGTATCATTTTCATGCTGTCTATATCATAAAGTTGATCTTTCTAAGAAATTTTTGGAATTTTTAAAAGATATTAGCAAAGAATATGTGGAGTCTATCACAGAATTTCACATCTTAATGGCCTGGGGAAAGTCCCTAGCCAGAGAGGTAACATAACCACTTATCTTAGAAGTCAAAGGGGCAGGTTTGGACATAGACATTATCCATTGAGAGCTCTCGCCAAATAGAACATCAGAAAATTATTTAAGATGGCCTAGCTGCTGATGACTTAATGTGTTATGTTAAACTTCACTTGTAGTTTGAAAACTATGAAGATTCTGGAAGAGAAACATCTATCTCAATAGAAAACATGCCCCTGAAAATCCAGCGGGACGAATGCCATCAGAGGCGGAGCGGCCACTGTGTGGTATTGCAGGTGACTCAGTAACGGCAGTGCAGGCATTGCTTTTTACTCTAAGTGCCTGCAGCAATGTGTCTCTGGATACTACAGGATTTGCGAGGGTACTCATCAGTGTCCTTGAGTCCAAGAGTGAAGTTGGCCTTTCCGTTTTTCAAAATTATAATAACATTTCACTTGATCGCTCTTGTTGCCCTGTTTGTCTGGAGATGGATATGGTTTCTTTCTAGGAGAGATCCATCTGCCGTAACAAGGGGCTAGCACAAAAGCCTTTGGGAAGAAACTGGTTTGTGTCACTCAGTATCAGTGTTCAACACATTTCTGTCATTCTAATGGTCCAACTATCAAAAACTGTCTATAGATTTTGAAAAATTCTCTCCAAGGAATTAGTGGCTACCAATTTAGAGAAAATATCAGTCTTTGAAATTCTCTTCAAATAAGGTATTATCAAGCCAGTTACAAATATCTAGACAACTACAAAGATCTAAGAGGAAAGTGGACTGTGGAGACCATAAATACACTGGGAAGAAGGTATTTATACCTAATGTCTGATCTTGGCTAGGGGAAAGTCTTTGCAAATTTTGATCCTACTTGAGATAATCAGTAAGTTGTGGTCTGTGAAAGTGTTAATCACTGTTATGTCCAACTCTTTGCAACCCCATGAACTGTAGCTCAACAGGCTCCTTTGTCCATGGAATTCTCCAGGCAAGAATACTGGAGTGGGTAGCCATTTCCTCCTCCAGGTGTCTTTCCGACCCAGGGATTGAACCCAGGTCTCCTGCATTGCAGAAGTTTCTTTAACATCTGAGCCACCAGGGAAGCCCCTGTGGTCTGTGATACTACTGAAATATTCCCAAATAATCATGCTGGATTCCATTTGAAATTTCTGTTGTCCAGAGCTCATTAGAAAAACTTGCTTTCTAACAATTCCAAGTTGGTCCCAAATTATGCTCAAGTCATAGAATGAACTGATAGAAGTATATAATTTGGAAATGTGAGTAATCTACATTTTTTTAAAATGGAAAATTTGAGTAGTGTCACCATATCAAAACGAGATGTAATTATCCTACTCCATATACAGTACGTGATACCAGAAAACCACTTCAAATCTTCCCGGTTTGTTCTGTTTTTATTCTTTTCTCCACAATGGGAAGCCATTAGGAAACTTCTTCACCTACCAGTGAAGGGTGTTAAGGGATGGTAGTGGGGAAAGTCCTATGTAGCCTGAGATGTCTGTTTATTTCTTTCCTTTGAATTCAATTGTTTTATTCTTTTTTTTTCAAACTTTAAACTTTTTGTTTTATGTTGGGATATAGCTAGTTAACAATGTTGTGGTAGTTCCAGGGGAACAGGGTAGGGACTCAGCCACACATATGCATGTATCCATTCTTTTCAATATAGGATAGTTTAAGGATTATTTGTAATCTTTCGCTGGAGCTTGCTGGCTCTTTGCTGAATTAGTCAACTGTATAAGGGAAAAGCAGAGCAGGATTTCAGAAGTTCACCTGAGAGAATTCTCTATCCTGCCCTTATAAAATGGACCTCCTCAAAATGGACCTCCCTACCTCTCTCTCTCTCTACCTTCTTAGGAAAGCAAAAAGTACAGCATCACATCTCATTCTTTGGATGTCATTCCTTGCATCATTATTACCACTTGTATTTATTCAGTGCTCCAGAAACCACAAATGTGCTGTCTGTAAGGAATCTCAGTACTATGTCTGGATGAGATATTGGGATTTTTGAGTCATAAAACCTTTGTACTATTTATTAAAAAGTACTTTCGTGCATCTATTATGGATAATTAGCTCTTTATTCCTTCTCATGTTTTCTTTTTATTTTTCAAAGTATCTTTCCCATAATTATAATTGTTCTGTGTTTGCGTGTGTGTTAGTTGCTCAGTTGTGTCTGACTCTTTGAGACTCCACAGACTGTAGTCTATCAAGGGCAAGAATATTGTAGTGGGTTGCCATTTCCTTCTCGTATATTCTTATTTTCTCATTTTCTTTTTTTGTTAGTCATTCTTCCCCTTTTTTTCTTCTTTCCTCTTTGCTTTTCTCATTGGTTTCTTTTCTGCTTCCTCTGGCCTCTTTTTCTCTGGTTTATTGTTCAGTAGTGTGAGTGCATGCTTAGTTGCTCAATCATGTCTGACCCTTTGCAACCCCACGGACTATAGTCTGCCAGGCTCCTTTGTCCGTGGGATTGATTGTCCAGACAAGAATACTGGATGGTAGCCATTTCCTCCTCCCTCCAGACCCAGAGACAGAACTGGTGTCTCCTGCATCTTCTGCATTGGCAGGTGGATTCTTCACCTCTCAGCCACCTAGGAATTCCCTGTTCAATGGCAGTCCACCTAATTTTTCCTATTTCTTGTTTTTATCTCCCTCTTCCGAATTTCTTCCTTTGTCTTATATTTCTTTACTTACACTATCTTTATTTTTTCCAATTCTTCATTCATGCAGTATTCACATCATTATTGTAGCTGAGTAAATATTGAATTTTTTAAAGCTTTATTGAGATATAATTCACATACCATAAAATGTGCCCATTTAAAGTGTACAGTTCAGTGGCTTTTTAGTGTATTCAGAGAGTTGTGCACACATCACCATGATTGATTTTAGAACATTTCATTACTCCAAAAAGAAACTTCACACCTCTTAGCCACCACTTCCCAATCCCCACAAATCTCTAAGCCCTAGGCAACCACTAATCTACTGTCTATCTCCATAAATTTGCCTATTCTGAACATTTCAATACAAACGGAGCCATTCAATATGTGTTCCTTTGTGATTGACTTCTTTCACTTAGCAGGTTCATCAAAGTTGTAGCATTTCTTTTTATTGCCAAATAATATTTCATTATTTGGATATGTCACATTTTAATCATCAGTTCATGAACAGATTGTTTCTAATTCTTGGCTATTATGAATAACAATGTTAGGAACATTCATGTAAAGTTTTTATGTGCATGTGTTTTCATTTCTCTTGTGTATATACTGAGGAGTAGAAATGCTGAATTATGTGGTAACTCAAGTTTGAACCATTTAAGGAACTTCCCGATTGTTTTCCAAAACGGCTACACCATTGTACATTCCTACAAAGAGTATATAAGGACTTCAATTTCTCCAAAATTTTGCCAACACTGATCACCATGTCTTTTTAATTATAGCTATCTTTGTAGATATAGCTATCTAACAGGATCTCATTATCATTTTGATTTGTGTTGCCCTAATGGCTACATGACAGAGAAGGCAATGGCACCCCACTCCAATACTCTTGCCTGGGAAATCCCATGGACGGAGGAACCTGGTAGGCTGCAGTCCATGGGGTTGATAAGAGTCAGACATGACTGAGCGGCTTCACTTTCACTTTTCACTTTCATGCAATGGAGAAGGAAATGGCAACCCACTCCAGTGTTCTTGCCTGGAGAATCCCAGGGACGGCAGAGCCTGGTGGGCTGCAGTCTATGGGGTCGCACAGAGTCAGAAACGACTGAAGCGACTTAGCAGCAACAGCAGCAAATGACTACATGAAGTATTTTTAAATTTCCATCACACAAAAAAGTCCTAAAAATGTTTTTCAAGGGCAAAAATATGTCACTAAAAAATAACTTTTTAATGTCCCACACAGGAAGATTAGGGAATACAGATTAAGGAAATTCTTTATATTATTAATTTCATGTTCTTAGCTTGGTTTCTGTATCCCAAAGTAAGAGTAAAACAGAGTTAAACTAAGGCATAAGAATAAAGTCTGATAATAAAGAACACCTAAATCTATTTTTCTTTTTTCTACTTTCAGATCATCCCTTTTTACATTTCTCTCTCATTTCCTTTTCTTTTCTTTCTATACAGATAATAAAAATGCAAGGAGCTTTTAAGAGTATGGTAGTGGCCCCCAAGATCCAACATGGGAGTGAGAAATATTAGAAAAATATTGACTGCCCTGATGCCTGATGCATGCCCTTGCTCCCCAAGAATAGCAACATATATTTACTCATCAAAGTTGAGTGTGTTTGTCCAGTTCAGCACTTCATCCACTTCCCATTCCATCACAGAATCTATTCCACCATCTTCAATAGTTCTTAATAGGCCTTTTGTTGCTGTTTGAATTAAACCTACGGTTTCGTAATTTGTTGACTTAGCCTCCAGGCTTCCTGCATAGTACCTACATATAGGAAAGGAAGAGCGGTATAGATCCTTTGAATTAGGTGACTGCTAGTGGATGCAGTTAGTACACATTATTGCTGTCAAAGTATTTACATCATAAACAAAGTTTTCATCCTATTTAATTTAAATACATTTAAGCCAAGTTGTATGTGATGGGATCATCTGGAAAAAAAACAAAGCAACCTAATCAACCACACTAACTAGAGAAGCCTCATTTCAAAATCACCTCTCAGTAAGTTGTACTGTTGTGATACAAGGAAAAGCTAAGTATAGAATTACAGAGTCAAAGGATCATAGAGACCAAATAACTGTCCCATTTGTTTCACAGGCAATGCAATAAACCCCAGAAGAGTAACTTTTACAAAGTCATATGGCTAATATAAAAACTAAAAAAAATTTAATATATGTAATAAAACAAAAACAGACCCACAGATGTAGAGAACACACTAGCAGGTTAACAATGGTGAGAGAGAAGGGGGAGGGAGTTCACGTGAAAGTGAAGTCGCTCAGTCGTGTCCAGCTCGTTGCTACCCTGTGGAGTATAGCCCACACAGGCTCCTCTGTCCATGGGATTTTCCAGGCAAGAATACTGGAGTGGGTTGCCATTTCAAGCAACAAGGATAGATATATTGTACCGCACAGGAAAATATAGCCAGTGTTTTATAATAATATTAAGTGGAGTATAATCTTTATTGAATCACTATGTTGTACACTTGAAACTAATACAGTATTGTAAATCAACTATACTTCAAAAAAACCCCCACTATTTCCTTCTGTCTTTCTTGAGAGGTTTAGAAGTGTAAATCCCTATAAAACATTTAGGACAATGACTAGCACATAGTAAGCATTCAATCAAAGAAAGCTTACATAATCCTGTGGCAAGAGATAGGACAGTGACAAGATATGCCCCTGCACTCAGGAAGCTTCCACTTTGTCAGCCTTTAAATGGATAATAATTCATGAGAAAGAAAGAAAGTGAAGTTGTTCAGTCATGTCCAACTCTTTGCGGACCCCATGTACTTAGCCTAGCAGGCTCCTTCATCCATGGGATTTTCCAGGCAAGAGTACTGGAGTGGGTTGCCATTTCCTTCTCCAGGGGATCTTCCCGACCCAGGAATCAAACCCGGGTCTCCCACACTGCAAGGCAGATGCTTTACATTCTGAGCCGCCAGGGAAGCCCCAATAATCCACAAGAACTAATATATTTTATAGAAGCAGAAACATACCTCTTGATTTATATTGTTTAGTAAGAGTACAAGTTATAATAAACTATGATTTCACAATTTTTCTATAGGTCTTTGTTCAGTTATTCATTTAATAAATATTGAGTGCCAACTGTTTGCAAAGCATCATGTACAGGGGTGAAATTCCTTCATAAAACTTGGGAATCTTCTACTCTATCCTCTAGTCCCTGAACAAATAGGCACCTATTTTAAATGAATGAATGAATGATGATATCCACTGGCCCAGATTTATTAACTAATTCTCATGCCATAACAAAAATACATTTAGAAATTAAAAAATACTGGAAGCCTGGGGGCGAATGCATTTTTTATCAACTACTCCATGTTTTGCCTTTCCAAATATACAAACACTTAAGATCAGATCTGGAAACCTGGATGATATTCCTTTTTTTAAATACAATAGACAATTCAGATATCTATTTTTGCTCTCATACTTTGTTTTACAGAGAATTAAGAAATTTATTCCAATAATATAATTCTGTTTTGAATTCTTTAAATGTTAGTCACTATTAGCTGGGCTATAACAATCATAAAACAAAAACAGCTATCCAGTACAAACAGAATTTCAAATATAATAGTGATCAGAAATAAAGACTGCTTTATAATAATCATAACTTGTTTTATAGGGTGGTGTTTTAAAAGAAAAAAAAATTTGACTTTATAAGTGATATTGCAATATATTCCCTTAAAATGTCCTCATATTCTTTCTAAACTAAAAAATTTCATGTTTAAATTTTTTAATTAAACTGTCTAAATATCATGACAGGGAGAGAAATTTAAATGCAAAGACCTAGTAACAACCAACGTTGAAACTGGAAATGAGGTCGAGGAGAGCTAAGATCTGTAGATACACAGGAAAGGACCTGATGTGAAGACCAAAGTTCTTTTAGTAAGACAGAGGTTAAAAAAAAAATCAAGATTTTGTCAACTATTGATTATCAGCAACAGTCAAATGGAAGTATTTAAATGCCATAAGTGACAAAAGCACACAAAGCAAAATTTCTCATTCATCCTTTGCAACCCTAAAAAAAGGAAACAACACTCAGATATAAGGATTAATGCATTCATTCACTCAGTGAGCAAGCAAAATATATTCATTAAACATCTAGTGGGTCTGAGGTCCAGTAACTAAGAACTAAGTTAATAGAACAGAATTTCTGTTCTTTAGGGGCTAAAAATCTAGTGGAGATGGCAGACAAATAGATAATCACAAAATCATTACAACTGAGTATATAAAAGATCTATGGGGCACTTCAAAAGAAGTGCTGAACTATGTCTAGGTAAGTCAGGTGAAACTTCAGAAGGAGATACTTGAGCCAAATATCAAAGGTTGCTGAGCCAGAAAAGAGGAACCTAGGGATAAGGAATATCATGTGGGATGTAAGTGATGTGAAGCCCCAGATAGGTTTCAGGTAAGGAAGTGATTTAATCAGTTTTAGAGATATCACCTCAGGATTTATACAGAGAGGAGCCCAGCGGGCGACAGTCCATCGGGTCGCAAAGCGTCGGACACGACTGAAGCACTGAACAACAAACAAACAGACGAGCTATTAGAGACAAAGAGACCAGCTAGAAGGCCTTGCCCGGTAGAGTAGAGCTGAGGATTATGAAATGCTGCATTGGCAGTGGGAGAAGAGTCAGATGTGGGAGACACTTTGGAAGCACAATTAATAAGACCTAATGATGGGTTACATACAGGAGTTTATGAAAGGGAAGAAATCTAGGGCAACATCTGCATTTCTGGCTTGGATGACTAGGTAAAATGAAAGTGTCATAAGCTGAGGCCAGGAGGAATACTGAAAAGAAACCCCTTTTATGATGGGAAACAAGAAATTGAACTTTGGACTTGTTGAATTTGAGATGGAAACGACCATATAATTAGAAATACAGAGCTCAGTTATGGATGAGGACTGTTTTGAGAATAAATAAACAAAAAAAGAATAAATAAAATAGGAAATTATTCATGTGTATTAGCTTATTACTAGATGGCTCCTAGCTGGTGCTATAGCTGAATGTCAGCAAGTCTTACTGCCATTCTGTCAAAGTCAGCTGTTTCTAGGCAATGATGAGTGTATTTTGTTCTTCTGAGTCCATGACCACAGTTCCTTTGATGTACATGGGTCGCCTGGTTGTAGATAGTGTTGTATGGAATAAAATGATGATGGATAGGCATAACATAATAAACGGTATTGCTGACAGAGTGATGGAGCAGAGAAATAAAATATAATACATATTCAGAATGTTTATCATTCTGAAGACAGAAGGGTTCCTCCTGTATTATGGGAAGGGCCCAGTATAATTAGCCCGCCACTGGGTAGCCAACATATCCCATTATGGAGGGCAAAGTTATAACTTTTGCTGTACAGTCAGATGTGACTATATAGCCAGAATGGCCTTAGTGAAGAAAAGACTACATTTATGAGTCTGGGTATAGCTTCCATCCCTGTAGCCTGGACAATGTGAGCAGTTACTGAGTTGTCGCTGTTGTTCAGTCGCCAAGTTATGTCTGACTCTGCAACCCCATGAACAGCAGCATGCCAGACTTCCCAGTCCTTCACTATCTCCTGGAGTTTGCTTAGACTCATGTCCACTGAGCAAATGATGCCATCCAACCATCTCATCCTCTTCTGCCCCCTTCTCCTCTTGTCCTCAATCTTTCCCAGCAACAGTGTCTTTTCCAATGAGCTGGCTCTTTGCATTAGGTGGCCAAGACACTGGAGCTTCAGCATCAGTTCTTCCAATGAATATTCAGGATTGATTTCCTTTAGGATTGACTGCCTTGATCTCCTTATAGTCCAAAGGATTCTCAAAGAGTCTTCTCCAGCACCACAATTCGAAAGCATCAATTCTTCAGTGTTCAGCCTTCTTTATGGTCCAACTCTATGTTTCCACTGTTTCCCCCATCTATTTGCCATGAAGTGATGGGACCAGATGCCATGATCTTAGTTTTCTGAATGTTGAGCTTTAAGCCAACTTTTTCACTCTCCTCTTTCACTTTCATCAAGAGGCTCTTGAGTTCCTCTTCACTTTCTGCCATGAGGGTGGTATCATCTGCATATCTGAGGTTATTGATATTTCTCCCAGCAATCTTGATTCCAGCTAGTGCTTCATCCAGCCCAGTATTTCAAATTGCCAACATCCATTGGATCATAGAAAAAGCAAGAGAATTCCAGAAAAACATCTACTTCTGCCTCATTGACTATGCTAAAGCATTTGACTGTGTGGATCACAGTCAAACTGTGGAAAATTCTTAAAGAGATGGGAATACCAGACCACCTTACCTGCCTCCTGAGAAATCTGTATGCAGGTCAAGAAGGAACAGTTAGAACTGGACATGGAACAACGGACTGGTTCCAAATTGGGAAAGGAGTACGTCAAGGCCGTATATTGTCACTCTGCTTGTTTAAGTTATATGCAGAGTACATCATGTGAAATGCCAGGCTGGATGAAGCATAAGCTGGAATTAAGACTGCCATGAGAAATATCACTAACCTCAGATGATCATATCAATTGTGATTAAAGATTATTTTTGTTCTTCTTTTCCAGTCTCAGTGTCTCTCCCACCACTCCACCCTGCCACCCTTATTGCGCTAACGAGGACATCCAGTGCAATGTTGTGAAGAAGTAGTGAGTGCAGACATCTTTGTTTCTGATCTTAGAGAGAAAGCATTCAGCCACTCACCATTAGGTATCATGTTGGCTGCAGGCTTTTCATAGACGCTCTTCATCAAGTTGAGGAGGCTCATATCTATTCTCAATTTGCCAAGAATTTTAATTACAAATGTTAGCTAGACTTTTCTAAATACATTTTCTGCATCTTTTTGAAATCATCACATCCAGTTTTCTTTTTTAAGTCTGCTAATTTGGTGAATTGCTTTGATTGATTTCCAAATGTTAAACCAATCTTGTATTCCAAGGATAAACTCCATTTGTTTATAATGTTACTTATTATCATGTTCATGAGAGAATATTGGTTTGTTATTTTTTTGTAGTTTTTTTCCTCATAAATCTTGAGTAGTTTTTTATCTGATAACACTAGTCTCATAGAAAATGATATAAGTTTTCCTGTAAGTACTTCTTTAGCTGCATTTCCCCAATTTTAGTATGCTGTGTTTTCATTTTTTATTAACCAAAAATATTTTCAAGTTCCTTTTGTGACTTCTTTGACGTATGGATTATTTGAAGATATGCTGTTTAATATCCAAGTATTTGGAGGTTTTCCAGAAATCAAGAAATGTTTCTGTTATTTTACTCTGTTTTAAATTATTTCTAATATCATCATGATTAGAAAACTTTCTTTGTATGATTTTAATTCTTTTAAATTTATAGATATTTATTTCATGGCCCAGAATATGGTGTATTTTGGTGAAGGTTTTTCATGTGCACTTGAAAAGAATCTGTTTTCTTTGGTTGAGTTCAGTGCTCTAGCCAATTATGTCAAGTTGGTTTATAGTGTTACTCCAATCTTCTATAGCTTTACTAATTTATTGTCCACTTTAGGCAAACTTTCTCTGGTTGTGGCCAGCAGGGGCTACTCTTTGTTGCAGTGTGTGGGCTTCTCATTGCTTGGCTTTTCTTGTCGTGGAGCACTGGCTCTGGGTACACAGGCTTCAGTAGTTGCAGCTCACAGGTTCAACAGTTGTGACCTGCACGCTCTAGAATGCAGGCTCAGTAGTTATGGCACATCGGCTTAGTTGCACCATAGCATGTGGAATCTTTCTGGACCAGGGATTGAACTTGTGTCTCTTGCATTGGTAGGCATTTCTTATCCACTGCACCACCAGGGAAGTCCAGTAATTTTATCATATTTGATGACGTTTTTCAATATAAGAGAAAAGGAGTATAATTGTGGAATCAGGAACTTAAGTATAACTTGATTGGCAACATCAATATTAGCTCATTACTTTGCAATATAAAAATGTAATACCTATCATTTAAAAAATTGTGGTAAAAATGACATAAAATTTATCATCTTACTATTTATCTTGACTATTTTTAAGTGTATAGTTCAGTAGTTAGTTAATTACTTTTTAAAGAGGTTTAAGTAGTAAGAAGAAAAGTTCTGTACATTTACTTACACAGTTACCATTTTTGGTGTTCTTCATTCTTGTATGGATCTAGATTTTTCCTTAGAATCACTTTTCTTCTTCAGCTTTTATCTATCTGAAAAGTTTTCCTACCTTTTTATTTTTTTTAATTAATTAATTTATTTTAATTGAAGGCTAGTTACTTTACAATATTGTAGTGATTTTTGCGATACATTTGACATGAATCAGCTATGGGTGTTTTGCTGAGTTGGCTGATATTATTTTTTCTTCTCAGGATATTTTCCTGCTTCTTTGAATGCATGGCAATTGATTACTACATGGATTAAGAGCACTGAAGTGTTTTTGGATTCCTTTAAATATCTGGGGGCTTTGTTCTTTTATGTATGTGGTGTGTGCTCAGTTGCTTAGTCATGTTTGACTCTCTGCAACTCCCTGGGCTGTAGTCCACCAAGCTCCTCTGTCTGCGGGACGTCCCAGGCAAGAATACGGGAGTGGGTTGCCATTCCCTTCTCCACTGTTCTTATACACTGTCAAGTAAACTTGGGTATGATTTGATTCCTTTGAGACTTGCTTTTGGTATTTGTTAGATAGGTGCAGAATACTTTTGAGTGTAATCCTTACATGTCAGTTTCTTTAGGGGACAAAAAAAGGTTGAGAATGGTATAGAGTAAATCTAGAAAGTCGTATTAGTGAAGTCGCTTCAGTTGTGTCCAGCTACTTGCAACCCCAAGGACTGTAGCCTGCCAGGCTCCTCCGTCCATGGGATTTTCTAGGCAAGAATACTGGAGTGGGTTGCCACTTCCTTCTCCAGGGGATCTTCCTAACCCAGGGATTGAATCTGGTTCTCCTGCATTGCAGGCAGACCCTTTACCATCTGAGCTACCAGGGAATACCTATGCCTGGTGAATAAGTCATATTAATCTCAAATATTAAAGTAAATGCTGATTTTCATCTCATATTAATCTCAAATATTAAAGTAAATGCTGATTTTCATCTCATGTGGCGAAAGATTGTGATTTCCTTGAGGTCAAAGAGAATTTGTCTTTTTCCACTTATATCTTAGATATTAACAGTCTCTAGCAAGCATTTATTAAATATTTGCTTTCTATGTATTTTTAAAAAATAACTGTAATCTTTCATCTTATTTTTAAAATAACATGTAGTTATTTTTACTAGTGACAGCAATTTTTGAAAGTAACTATATACTTCTTTAATAATTCTAAGTATTTCATCAACTTACATTTGCTGCATCCATTCTATTTTTCTCATTTTTCTTTTCTTTTCCATATCTTGCCTTCTCTTCAGTTTGGAGAAATGGAATTCACTTTCCTTTTTGTCTCCCATGATCACATTTTCAGTAGGCCTCCAAAACTATTGAGAAATGAAAAATGAATACACAAAATATTAAATTACTGATTGTGAGGTTATCTGACTATAAACAAGAACTTCTGTGTGTTCAGTAGGAATATACAAAGATAGAAATAGAGGAGAGGATAGATCCTTTTAAGATATTTCTAATTGAGTGAATAGCACATTGAGCCTTAAGAGGCACATGCCATAGAAAAACTAAAAAGGATTAGTATACTGAGGTACTATTTAATAAGTATTTGTTGAATGAATAAGTGAATAGACATATTCTAGAAGTGTTTTAGTTTCTCATAAGAACATGGCTGAGCAGTAGGTGCTACTGACTTTTTAAGACTCTAATCCTCAGTACTTTGCCACCAAAGTACTGATGGCCGTTGATGGGAAGAGCCAACTCACTGGAAAAGAAAAGACCCTGATGCTGGGAAAGATTGAAGGGAAGAGGAGAAGAGAATGACAGAGGATGAGATGGTTAGATGGCATCACTGACTCAATGGACATGAGTTTGAGCAAACTCAGGGAGATAGTGAAGGACAGGGAAGCCTGGCATGCTGCAGTTCATGGGGTCATAAAGAGTCGGACACAACTTAGCAACTGAACAATAACAACAAATCCTCAAGGAATATGGGCACCCTCCAAGAATACAGAAGCCTCACCATTGTATCCTAAGACTTCTTGCTGCTGCTGCTAAGTCGCTTCAGTTGTGTCCGACTCTGTGCGACCCCATAGACGGCAGCCCACCAGGCTTCCCCGTCCCTGGGATTCTCCAGGCAAGAGTACTGGAATGGGTTGCCATTTCCTTCTCCAATGCATGAAAGTGAAAAGTCAAAGTGAAGTCGCTTAGTCGTGTCCAACTCCTAGCGACCCCATGGACTGCAGCCTACCAGGCTCCTCCATCCATGGGATTTTCCAGGCAAGAGTACTGGAGTGGGTTGCCAATGCCTTCTCGGAAACTTTGTGATTTTCACTGTATGATGCTTTATACTAGCTGGTTGCTTGTTTTCCTATTTTCAGTTCATTCCTCCTCCCTCACCACATACACATTAAATAACAAAGAGGAGAGTTTATCCCCCACAACACTCAGAGTTTGCCCTATTAAAGCACTGTACTGAAATATCCTGTTTACTTGACTCTCTCCTTAATTAAAAGGCAAACTACTTGAGCAGAGGAATATTTTTATTTACCATTGCTTCTTAAGAATCTAGTAAAATGCCATACATCTGACTGGTATGCAATAAAATTTGTTGACTGAATGAATTCACACTTTGATTATTTTTCATACTTAGTATATTCAATATACCACATTCTACAATCTGTATATCAGAGACTGAGGGATTTGAATGAAGATACTTGAGGCCATATAAACAAACATCCAGAACTATACAACTAGATAATGTTAACTTTTAAAATATAAGTTTACAAATATCCTTGGATAAAAAATATTTCCACAAAAAGGAGATTAAACAAACATGTCTATAGAAAAATTCTCAAATCACATATATGCATTAGAAACCATGTATATTTAAAATCATTCTGTTCAGTTCATATAAATACATGTTATATTTTCCAACAACACCATGAAAACCCAAGTGATTTCCCACTAGGGTCTGCTGTTACAAGCTATGTAGAGAAAATGGGATATTAGTCTCAAGAACACCGACTTCTTGTCCAGGGATTAATTAGAGTCAATAACATCTTCAGATTTGCTTTATTATAAAGATGGGTAATTGCTGAGTGCCAGAGAGTATCTAAAGATGGTCTAGACTCAAAGCTGATTATTAAAAGCAGAAGTATATGTTAAAAAAAAGATATATTGCTGAATCTTGAAGTATACTAGTAGCCTCAGAGTAGTTAAGCAAATTTTATCAGTTAAATTAGTAGAATTTATTATTTAAAATAAATTTGAAAATTAACTTTCAGAAAGGCAGATAGGTTTCTAATCATATAACATAGAAAATTATTAATATTTATCTGTTCTTACTGTCTCACAAACAGGCCTCCAGCCATTGTTCTCTATACGACGATACCAGCCACTATAATCCTCTTCCTGAAGATCATTACTTTTAATATGAGATGTACATTTTGCTGGAAGTTTTGTGTAGTCTCTAGGGCTATTAGCACATAGATCTTCAATATGTCTGTGAGTGAAAATTTTATAGTATATTTCAGGTGGAAATTTAACCTGTAGATGGAAAAGTTAAAAGAACCATGTCAATTTAATTAGGAAAATGGTCTATGTTTTTAAAAATTACATCTTTTAAATTCCATACAAATGTGCTTTAATACTAAGTAAGAATTTATCCATACTTACACCACCTAATCTGAATCGTACATTTATACCAGCAGCAGCATCTAGAAGTTCTGCCTATAAAAAAAAATTAGTCTTCAACATTCTATATATATATCAGTTCATAATTTCTCACTCTATTATATTAAATAACTACTGAATATTGATTACTTATGCAATAGATGGAGTGAATAAACCTCAAATAGTTAATTTTAAATTAGAAAGTATCAGAATTTGTTTTCTTATAGATACTCAATAAGTAAAACAATTTACATGATAACTGGGAAAATGATACCAAACTATGTTTCCTTTCTATGTAATGTAAAAGTTTAAGTGCCAGGTGATTTGCTACTCATAAAACAGAAGTGGTTTTTTTTTTTAAACACATCAAATATATGATTTTCATATTAAATATTATCTTCTAGGTTGGGAAGATCCCCTGGAAAAGCAAAAGTCTACCCATTCCAGTATTCTGGCCTGGAGAATTCCACGGACTACAGTCCATTGGGTCGCAAAGAGTCGGACTCGACTGAGTGACTTTCACTTTCACTCTAGGTAGAATCAGAGAAAAAAATGTGACTAGTAAATCTGAGTTTAATACCAGTTGACTTTTCCTAGCTAACTTTTGATTTTAAATCAAAAATCCATGTTTAAATTTTGTAAGAATTGTATATAATTGGTCTTCTAAATTTTAGTGCCCCACATCAAATGGAAAATAGAGAAAAAAAATCTTGGTCCCCAACCTGTCTCCCGATTATATTAAGTTATATGAGAAAACAGATGTTATCTTAAATTGTTCAGCCTGAAAAACATTAGTTTTGCATAATTTTCTAACTAAAAAATTAAATACATGCACACATACACATGTTCCCTGATTTATGATGGTTTGACTTACAATTTTTAATCTTTATGATGGGTGCAAAAGTGATACACATTCAGTAGAAACCATACTACTAATTTTGAATTTTGATCTTTTTCCAGGTTAGTGATACACTGTATGATACTCACTCTGTCCTGTGATGCTGGGCAGCAGCAGTGAGAGAGATAGAGTATACAAAATACTAATATCAAAAATGAAAGACAGGCCATCACTACTGATTCCATGGACACTAAAAGGATAATGAACAAATATTATGAACAACTCTATGCCCCCAAATTGATAACCTAAACTAAATGGGTTGATTCCTTGAAAGACACAACCTATCAAAACTCACATAAGGAGAAATAGACAATCTGAATAGATCAACATCTAAGAAATTGAATCAATAATTAACCTTTCAAAGCAGAAAACACCATGCCTATATGAGTTCATGGGTGAATTCTACCAAACATTTAAGGAAGACAGGGTAGTGGAAATCACCCAAGCTGAACAGAGAAAAAGAAAAAAAAATTTAAATAAGGATAGCTTAGGAGACCTCTGGGACAACATGAAGCATACTGACATTTGCATTATAGGGATCCCAGAAAGAGATGAAGGAGAGAAATTGGCAGAGAATTTATTTAAAGAAGTAATAGGTAAAAAATTTCCCTAACCTGGGGAAAGAAACAGACATCAAGTTTCAGGAAGCACAGACAGTCCAAAATAAGATAAACTCTAAGAGGTCCATGACAAAGCACATTTTAATTAAAATAGCAAATATGAAGGATAAAAGGGAACCTTAAAAGCAGGAAGGGAAAAATAACTAGTTACCCGAAAGGGATTGCCCATAAGACTACCAACTGACTGTTCAGCAGAAACTCTGTAGGCCAGACGGGTGTGGCACCATATATTCAAAGTGATCAAAGGAAAAAATCCATAACCAAGATGACTCCACCTGGCAACGCTATCATTCAAATCTGAAGTAGATACAGAGGTCTACAGACAAGCAAAAGCTAAAGGGGTTTGGCATCACTAAACCAACTTTACAATAAACGTTAGAAGGATTCCTCTAAGGGAAAACTAGAAATATAAAAACTATGCAAGAAATATAAAAATTATGAAAGGAAAAATCTCATTCTTAAAGACAAATGCATGGTAAAAGTAGATCAACTACTCCTAGGTAGTAGGGAGGATAAACATCTAAATTAACAATAAGGAGTTAAGGGATGTGAAAAAAAGCTGTAAAATATATCAAAAACATTAAACATACGGGAGTACCAAGTACAAATTCAGGGTTTTAAAATGCTTTCAAACTTAAGAGATCTTTAAATTTATATATATATATATATATATATATATATATATATATATAAATGTGTGTGTGTATAGACACACATATACACCTCATGGTAATCACAAGCCAAAAACTTATAATAGATACACAAACAAAAAAGGAGAAAGGAACCCAAAATAACATAAAGATAGCCATTAAATCACAAGGGATTAGAGCAAAAGAAGAAAGGAACAAAAAAGAACTATAAAAACAATCAGAAAATAATTAACAAATGATAATAACAACATACTTATGAGTAATTACTTTAAATGAAAACTGACTAAATGCTCCAATCAAAAGACATAGGGTGGCGGATACAAAATGGATACAAAACAAGACTCTACAACAGATCCAGATCTGTTGATCTGTCTCTAGATCCAGATCTAGAGACACATCCAGACTGAAAGAGAGGGGATGGAAAAAGGTATTCTGCGCAATGTAAATCAAAAGAAAGTCAGGTAGGAATACTTATATCAGACTACATAGACTTTAAAACAAAGACTGCATCAAGAGACAAAGAAGGACAATGCATAATGATAAAAGGATCCATACAAAAAGAATATAAAACAATTTTAAATATAGATGCACTCAATACAGGAACACTTAAGTATATAAAGCAAACATTAATGGATATAAAGAGAGAAATGGACAGTAACACATTAATAACAGGGGACACTTTAACACTCCATTTTCAAGAATGGACAGATCATTCAGACAGATCAGTCAGAAAACACTGACCTTAAAGAGCTCTCTCTCTTTTTCTCTTGATGTGTCTGGATAACGTTGTCATCAGTTTAGTTTTTTTCAAAGTAGCACCTCTTAGTTTCATTCATCTTTCCTGGTTTTTTTTTGTTTCTATTTCACTAATTTCTGCTCTGATCCTCATGATTTCGTTTCTTCTATTAATTTTGGGTTTTGTTTTTCTTTTTCTAGCTCTTTTAGATGTAAAAGAAAAGGTGCTCAACATTGCTAATCATTAGAGAAATGCAAGTCAAATCCACAATGAGATATCCCACACTATCAGAATGGTAGTTCTTCTTCATCAAAAAAAAAGGGACAGGGCTCAAATCAACAAAATTAGGAATGAAAAAGGAGAAACTACAAGTGAATCCTTTGCAGAAATACAAAGGATCATAAGGGACTACTACAAGCAACTATATGCCAATAAAATTGACAGCCTGGAAGAAATGAACAAATTCTTGGAAAGGTACAATTTTCAAGGACTGAACCAGGAAGAATTAGAAAATATTAACAGACCAATCACAAGTAATGAAATTAAAACTATAATTAAAACTCTTCCAACAAACAAAAGTCTAAGACCAAATAGCTTCACAGGAAAATTCTATCAAATATTTAGAGAAAAGCTAACACCTATCCTTCTCAAAGTCTTCCAAAAAACTACAGAGGGGGGAAAACTATCAAACTCATTCCACAAGGCCATTATCACTATCACCCTCATACCAAAAGCTGACAAATATATCACAAAAAGGGAAAATTACAGACCAATAACATTAATGAACATAGATGCAAAAATCCCCAACATAATACTAGTAAACAGAATCCCACAGCACATTAAAAACATAGTATACCATGATCAAGTGGGATTTATCCGAGGTATGTAATGATTCATCAATATATTCAAATCAAAGTGATATACCATATTAAAAAGTAAAGATTAAAAACAATATGACCATCTCAAGAGATGCAGATGATACTTTTGACAAAATTTAACACCCATTTATCATAAAAATTCTCCAGAAAATGGGCACAGAGGGAAACTACCTAAATATAATAAAGGCCATATACAACAAACCCACAACTAACAACATTCTAACTGGTGAAAAAGTGAAAGCGTTTCCTTTAGGATCAGGAACAAGAAAAGCATATAGACCCTTGAACTTTCTTTGGAAACAGTTTTAGAAGTCCTAACCATGGCAATTGGAGAAGAAAAGAAATAAAAGTAATCCAAATTGGAGAAGAAGAAGTAAAATTGTCACTGTTGCAGATGACATGATGTGACACCTGGAAAATCCTAAAGATACCACCAGAAAACTACTCAGCTCAGTTCAGTTCAGTTGCTCAGTCACGTCCGAATCTTTACAACCCCAAGGACTGCAGCACGCCAGGCTTCCCTGTCCATCACCAACTCCAGGAGCTTGCTCAGACTCATGTCCACCCAGCTGGTGATGCCATACAACCATCTCATCTTCTGTCATTCCCCTTCTCCTCCTGCCTTCAATCTTTCCCAGCATCAGGATCTTTTCCAATGAGTCAGTCTTCGCATAGGTGGCCAAAGTACTGGAGCTTCAGCTTCGGCATCAGTCCTTCCAATGAATATTCAGGACTGATTTCCTTTGGGGTTGACTGGTTGGATCTCCTTGCAGTCCAAAGAACTCTCAAGAGTTTTCTCCAACATCACAGCTCAAAAGCATCAATTCTTCAGTGCTCAGCTTCCTTCATGGTCCAACTCTCACATCCATACCTCACTACTGGAAAAACCATAGCTTTGACTAGATGAACCTTTCTTGGCAAAGTAATGTCTCTGCTTTTTAATATGCTGTCTAGGCTAGTCATAGCTTTTCTTCCAAGGAGCAACTGTCTTTTAATTTCATGGTTACAGTCACCATCTGCAGTGATTTTGGAGCCAAGAAAAATAAAGTCTGTCACTGCTTCCATTGTTTCCCCATCTATTTGCCATGAAGTGAAGGGACCAGATGCCATGATCTTAGTTTTCTAAATGTTGAGTTTAGAGCCAACTTTTTTACTCTCCTCTTTCCCTTTCATCAAAAGGCTCTTTAGTTCTTCTTCACTTACTGCCGTAAGGGTGGTATCATTAGCATATCTGAGGTTATTGCTATTTCTCCCAGCAATCTTGATTCCAGCATGTGCTTCATCCAGCCTGGCATTTTGCATGATGTACTCTGCATATAAGTTAAATAAGCAGGGTGACAATATACAGACTTGACATACCCTGATTCTAACTGTTGTTTCTTGACCTGCATACAGATTTTTCAGGAGGCAGGTTAGGTGGTCTGGTATTCCAATCTCTTGAAGAATTTTCCAGTTTGTTGTGATCCATATAGTCAAAGGTTTAGGCATAGTCAATAAAGCAGAAATAGATGTTTTTCTGGAACTCTCTTGCTTTTTCTATGATTCAATGGATGTTGACAATTTGATCGCTGGTTCCTCTGCCTCTTCTAAATCCAGCTTGAACATCTGGAAGTTCTCAATTCATGTACTGTTGAAGCCTGGCTTGGAGAATTTTGAGCATTATTTTGTTAGTGTGTGAGATAAGTACAATTGTGCAGTAGTTTGAACACTCTTTGGCATTGCCTTTCTTTGGGATTGAACTGAAAACTGACTTTTCCAGTCCTGTGTCCACAGATGAGTTTTCCAAATTTGCTGGCATATTGAGTGCAGCACTTTCACAGCATTGTCATCTAGGATTTGAAATAGCTCAGCTGGAATTCCATCACCTCCACTAGCTTTGTTTGTAGTGATACTTCCTAAGGCCCACTTGACTTCGCACTCCAGGACATCTGGCTCTAGGTGAGTGATCACACCATCATGGTTATCTGGGTCATGAAGATCTTTTTTGCATAATTCTTCTGTGTATTCCTGCCACCTTTTCTTAATATCTTCTGCTTCTGTTAGGCCCATACCATTTCTGTCCTTATTGTGCCCATCTTTGCATGAAATATTCCCTTGGCATCTTTAACTTTCATGAAAAGATCTCTAGTCTTTTCCATTCTATTTTTTCCTCTATTTCTTTTTATTGATTACTGAAGAAGGCTTTCTTATCTCTCTTTGCTGTTCTTTGGAATGCTGCATTCAAATGGATATATCTTTCATTTTATCCTTTGCCTTTAGCTTCTCTTCTTTTTTAGCTATTTGTAAGACTTCCTCAGAAAACCATTTTGCCTTTTCACATTTCTTTTTCTTGGGGATGGTTTTGATCACTGCCTCCTATACAATGTCATGAACCTCTGCCCATATTTCTTCAGGCATCTGTCTATCATATCTAATCCCTTGAATCTATTTGTCACTTCCACTGTATAATCGTAAGGGATTTGATTTAGGCCATACCTGAATAGTCTATTGGTTTTCCCTATTTTGTGCAATTTAAGCCTGAATTTGGCAATAAGGAGTTCATGATCTGAGCCACAGTCAGCTCCTGGTCTTCTTTTTGCTGACTGTATAGAGTTTCTTCATCTCTGACTGCAAAGAATATAATCAATTTGATTTCAGTATTGACCATCTGGTAATGTCCATGTGTAGAGTCATCTCTTGTGTTGTTGGAAGAGGGTGTTTGCTATGACCAGTGTGTTCTCTTAGCAAAACTCTTGTTAGCCTTTGCCCTGCTTCATTTTTACTCCAAGGCCAAACTTGTCTGTTACTCCAGGTATCTCTTGACTTCCTACTTTTGCATTCCAGTCCTCTACAATGAAAAGGACGTGTTTTTTTTTGGTGTTAGTTCTAGAAGATCTTGTAGGTCATTATAGAATCATTCAACTTCAGCTTTTTCAGCATTAGTGGTTGCTGAATCCAAGTGGCATAGACTTGTATTACTGTGATACTGAATGGTTTGCCTTGGAAATGAACAGAGGTCATTCTTTTTTGAGATTGCAACCAAGTATTGCAGTTCGGACTCTTGTGTTGACTATGAGGGTTATTCTATTTCTTCTAAGGAATTCTTGACCACAGTAGTAGATGTAATGGTCATCTGAATTAAATTCACTCATTCCAGTTCATTTTAGTTCACTAATTCCTAAAATGTCAATGTTTACTCTTGCCATCTCCTGTTTGACCACTTCCAATTTGCCGTGATTCATGGACCTAACATTCCAGGTTCCTATGCAATATTCTTCTTTACAGCATTGGACTAGTGATGGAAGCATCACTAGTCACATCCACAACTGGGTGTTATTTTCACTTTGGCTCCATCTCTTCATTCTTTCTGGAGTTACTTCTACACTCTTCTCCAGTAGCATATTGGGCACCTACCAACCTGGGGAGTTCATCTTTTAGTGTCCTATCCTTTTGCCTTTTCATGCTGTTCATGGAGTCTCAAGGCAAGAATACTGAAGTGGTTTGCCATTCCCATTCTCCTTCTAGTGGACCACATGGTCCATCATGACCCATCTGTCTTGGGTGGCCCTACATGGCATGGCTCATGGTTTCATTGAGTTAGACAAGGCTGTGGTCCATTTGATCCGTTTGGTTAATTTTCTGTGATTGTGGTTTTCTTTCTGTCTGTCCTCTGCTGAATAAGGATAAGAGGCTATGGAAGCTTCCTGATGGGAAAGACTGTGGATAAAATCGGGATTTGTTCTGATGGGACCATGGTCAGTAAATCTTTAATATAATTTTCTATTGATTTTCTGTTGATGGGTGGGGTTGTTTTCCCTCCCTGTTGTTTTTCTTGAGGCCAAACTGTCAACCCAGCCTCCACTGGAAACTCCTGGACACTCACAGGCAAGTATGACTCAGTCTCTT
This sequence comes from Cervus canadensis, assembly GCF_019320065.1. Taxonomy (NCBI): domain Eukaryota; kingdom Metazoa; phylum Chordata; class Mammalia; order Artiodactyla; family Cervidae; genus Cervus; species Cervus canadensis. The sequence continues at coordinate 15,645,436 of NC_057396.1, forward strand.
GTGAGGACACTGCTCCTTTCTCCTGGTGCACACTAGGTTTTGTTTAGGCCCTCCAAGAGTAGGTTTCCACAGTCCTGTGGAAGTTCTGTAATCAAATCCCACTGGCCTCCAAAGTCAAATTCCCTGGGGGTTCTCAGTCCCTTTGCCAGATCCCCAGGTTGGGAAATCTGTTGTGGGTCCTACAACTTTCTCAACAGTGTGAGAATTTCTTTGGTATAATAGTTCTGCAGATTGTGGGTCATCTGCTTGGAGGCTCTATGGTGGGTAACACTGCATGACCCAGGTCTTCTGCAGCCAGTGTCCCTGTCCCTGCGGCAGGTCACTGCTGACCCATACCTCCACAGGAGACACTCAAACAGATTCAAAGGTAGGTCTACTCAGTCTCTGTGGGGCCTCTGGGTCCTGGTGCACATAAGGTTTTGTTTGAGCCCTCCAAGCGTTTCTGGCGGGTATGGGGTTTGATTCTAAATGGGATTTCACCCCTCCTACTGTCTTGTTGGGGCTTCTCCTTTGCCCTTGGACGTGGAATATCCTTTTACGGTGGGGTCCTAAATTTTTCTGTCAATGGTTGTTCAGCAGCGAGTTGTAATTTTGGAGTTCTTGCAGGAGAAGATGAGTGCATGTCCTTCTATTCCGCCATCTTTCTGCTGGAAAACTACTAGAGCTCATCAATGAATTCAGTAAAGTTGCAAGCTACAAAATTAATACACAGAAATCTCTTGCATTCCTATATACTGCAAATAAAAGATCATAAAGAGAAATTAAGGAAACAATTCCATTTACCATTGCAACAAAAAGCATAAAATAGCTAGGTTTGCCTACAAAGGTCTGTCTAGTCAAAGCTATGGTTTTTCTGGTAGTCATATATGTATATCAGTTGGACCATAAAGAAAGCTGAGCTCCAAAGAATTGATGCTTTTGAATTGTGGTGTTGGAGAAGACTCTTGAGAGTCCCTTGGACTGCAAGGAGATCCAACCAGTCAATTCTAAAGGAAATCAGTCCTGAATATTCATTGCAAGGAGTGATGCTGAAGCTGAAACTCCAATATTTTGGCCATCTGATGCAAAGAACTGACTCATTGGAAAAGACCCTGATGCTGGGAAAGATTAAAGGCAGGAGGAGAAGGGGCCAACAGAGGATGAGATGGTTGGATGGTATCACTGACTTGATGGACATAAGTTTGAGCAGGTGTTGGGAGTTGGTGATGGACAGGGAAGCCGGGTATGCTGCAGTCCATGGGGTCACAAAGAGTTGGACATGACTGAGTAACTGAACTGAAATGAACTGATACTTACCGAAAGAGGCAAAAGACCTGTGCTCAGAAAACTATAAAACACAAATGAAAGAAATCAAAGATGCACAAACAGACGAAGAGACATACTAGGTTCTTGGTTTGGTAAAATCAATATTGTGAAAATGACTATACTACCCAAAGCAAGCTACAGATTCAATGCATTCCATATCAAATTACCAGTGGCATTCTTCACAGAGTTGGAAGAAAAATCTTTACATTTTGTAAGGAAACACAAAAGATCCTGAAAGTCAAATCAATCTTGAGAAAGAAATATGGAACTTGAGGAATCAGGCTCCCTGACTTCAGACTATATTACAAAGCTACACTAATCAAGATTGTATGGTATAGGCACAAAAACAGAAATATAGATCAGTGGCCCAAAATAGAAAGCCCAGAGATAAACCTGCACACTTATGGCCACATAATCTACAACAAAGGAAGCAACGATATACAATGGTGAAAAGACAGCCTCTTCAATACATGGTGCTGGAAAAACTGGACAGCAACATATTAAAGGATGAAAGTAGAACACTACCTAACACCATACACAAAAATAAACTTAAAATGGATTAAAGACCTAAATGTAAGACTAGTGAAAGTGAAGTTGCTCAGTCATGTCGGACTCTTCACGACCCCATGGACTGCGGCCTACCAGGCTCCTCCGTCCATGGGATTTTCCAGGCAAGAGTAATGGAGTGGGGTGCCATTGCCTTCTCCAAAATGTAAGATTAGATACTATAAAACTCTTAGAGGAAAATAGGAAAACCACTCTGTGACATAAGCTACAGCAAGATCTTTATATATATATATATATATATATATATATATATATATATATTTAACCTTTCAAATTATTTATTTTTAATTGAAGGATAATGATTATTACTTTACAATATTTTGTTGATTTCTGCCATATATCAACATGAATCAGCCACAGATATACCTATGTTCCCTCCCTCTTGAACCTCCCTCCCACCTCCCACCCCATCCGATCCACCCCTCTAGGTTTTCAGAGGCCTGGTTTGAGTCCCTGTGTTATACAGAAAATTCCCACTGGCTATCTATTTTACATATGGTAGTGCATATGTCTCCATGTTACTTTCTCCATTTGTCCCACCCTCTCCTTCCCTCTCCTGTGTCCACAATTCTGTGTCAGACTGAACTGACACTGTTCTCCATAGTGGCTGTATCAATTTCAGTTCAGTTCAGTCGCTCAGTCGTGTCCACCTCTTTGTGACCCCATGGACTGCAGCACACCAGGCTTTCCTATCCATCACCACCTTCCAGAGCCTGCTCAAACTCATGTCCATCGAGTTGGTGATGCCATCCAACCATCTCATACTCTGTCATCCCATTCTCCTCCTGCCTTCAATCCTTCCCAGCAACAGGGTCTTTTCCAATGAGTCAGTTCTTCACATCAGGTGGCCAAAGTATTACATTCCCCCCAACAGTCAAAAGCAGGATTTTTTTGACCCACCTCCTTGAGTTAGGAAAAAAATTTTTTAAATGGGACTTAAAAGCTTTTGCACACAAAGAAAACCATAAATGAGAGGAAAAGACAGTCCTCAGAATGTGAGAAAATATTTGCAAACAAAGCAATGAATGAAGGATTAATCTCCAAAATATACAAACAGCTCGTGGAACCCAATATAAAAAAACAAAAAACAAAAAACCCAGTCAAAAAAATGGGTGGAAAACCTAAACAGACATCTCTCCAAACATGAGAAACTGATGACAAGAGGCACATAAAAAGATGCTCAACATTGCTAATTATTCAGTTCAGTTCAGTTCAGTCACTCAATCGTGTCCAACTCTTTGCGACCTCATGAACCGCAGCACGCCAGGCCTCCCTGTCCATCACAAACTCCTGGAGTTTACTCAAACTCATGTCCATCGAGTCGGTAATGCCATCCAGCCATCTCATCCTCTGTCGTCCCCTTCTCTTCCTGTCCCCAATCCCTCCCAGCCTCAGGGTCTCTTCCAATGAATCAACTCTTCGCATGAGGTGGCCAAAGTATTGGAGTTTTAGGTTCAGCATCAGTCCTTCCAATGAACACCCTGGACTGATCTCCTTCAGGATGGACTGGTTGGATCTCCTTGCAGTCCAAGGGACTCTCAAGAGTCTTCTCCAACACCACAGTTCAAAAGCATCAATTCTTCAGCGCTCAGCTTTCTTCACAGTCCAGTTCTCACATCCATACATGACCACTGGAAAAATCATAGCCTTGACTAGATGAACCTTTGTTGGCAAAGTAATGTCTCTGCTTTTTAATATGCTATCTAGGTTGGTCATAACTTTCCTTCCAAGGAGAAAGCGTCTTTTAATTTCATGGCTGCAATCACCATCTGCAGTGATTTTGGAGCCCCCAAAAATAAAGTCTGACACTGTTTCCACTGTTTCCCCACCTATTTCCCATGAAGTGCTAATTGTTAGAGAAATGCAAATCCAAAGTACAACAGAAGCATCATCTTATACTGGTCAGAATAGCCATCATCAAAAAAATCTACAAACAATAAATGCTAGAGAGGATGTGGAGAAAAGGGAGCCCTCTTGCACTGTTGATGGGAATATAAATTGATACAGCCACTGTGGAGAACAGTATGGAAACTTAAAAAGCTCCACCTTAAAGAGCTAAAAAAGAAGAAGCATATGACCCAACAATCCCACTACAGGACATATACCCTGAGAAAACTATAATCTAAATGACACATGTACTCCAATGTTCACTATAGCACTATTTACAATAGCCAGGACATGGAAACCTAAATGTCCAATGACAGATGATTAGATAAAGAAGATATGCTACATATAAACAATGGAATGTTACTCGACCATAAAAAGAAACAGAATTGAGTCATTTGTAGAGATGTGAATGAACTAGAGTCTGTCCTACAGAGTGAAGTAAGTCAGAAAGAGGAAAACAAAGATATTAACGCATATATGTGTAATCTAGAAATGTTGTACAGATTAACCCAGTTGCAGGGCAAGGGCAGAGATGCAGATGTAGAGAACAGATATGTGGACACAGGGGAATGGGAGGGTGGGATGAATTAAGAGATTAGGATTGATGTATATACACTATCTTGTGTGAAACAGTTTCACACAAGTGGGAACCTTCTGTACACCACAAGGAGCTCAGCTCAGGGCTCTGTGATGACCTAGATGGGTGGGGTGGGAGGAAGGTCTAAGATAGAGTGGATATATGTATACATATAGCTTATTCACTTCATTGTGAGACAGAAACTAATACAACATTGTAAAGCAATTATACTTCACTTGGAAAGAATAAAAAATAAAGGTATTTATACATCATGAAAAAAAATATAATGTCCTTACCTCTTTAGGATTAATATATCTCACTATCTGACGTGGCTCCCCTTGTCTTCTTATGTTAATCAGACGTTTAAAGTGTTGGAATACAGCGACATTCTAAAGGTTCAAACACATAGGATTTTACTGTTGAAACTGGGTTTTCTACCTCTAATTAGCTTTTTGCCTAATTAGGGCAAAATGAGTGAAAATCATGAGACAGATTTTACTGTTGTGAAATAGATTTTAGAAATATTATCCAGTCACAGTTTGATTTCACAAGCCAGGTAATACTGGTATTATTCTCACAGGGGTTTACCCTTAAATTGGTAATTCTATTACCAGGAAGTGTAAATAAAATGTCCAAAACTTTGGTTGTATCACTTTTGTATAGTCCAGAGTAATGTAGCAGAAAGACAAAACACAGCCTAGTGGTGGAGTGCACTAAGCATGGCGTGATATTGTCTGGGCTCAAGTGTTAGCACTGACTCGCTGTGTAAGCACTTGATCCTGAACAAGCTGCGTAACCTCCGGGCTCAGTTTCTTATCTAAAATATGGGAATGACAGTTCTATTTCATACAGCTACATTTAGGAATAAATGAGTCAATGTTTGTAAAGCATTTAGAACAGCTCCTGGCACAGAAGAGCATTCAACAAATATTATCTTATTATCATTACAAAAGCCTCCTTATTCCTGTAGTAATTCCACTGATTTACAAACCTTATCTACTTCTCATGTTAGTGCAAATTTAGTCAAACTACTCCAAGCAATTCTTGTATCTTGGAAAGCTATCTTTGGTAACATTTTCCCTCATACCTTATTCCTCCCAAAACCCTAAATAACTCTTAAAATGTTCCCCATCCACTCCTTTGCTTATATTAAATCAAATCAAATAAAGCCAAGTTGAAGTAATCCTTAACACCAGTATCACAATTTGAAGTCCCACCACAATTGCCTGTGGGAGATGGTGCAGCCCATATCAACACAAATAATATTCTTTCTGAAAGGAAGATGTAATATTCTTAAGTAAAACCCCAAATTGAGTATCAAGAAGAATTTATGATGGTTTGAAATCTGAACAGTATTTTTTAAATTTGTATATTACTGTATCAAACCACTCTCAAATTTAGTGACTTAAAGCAAAAACCACTTTCTGTGGGTTGAAAGAGAACTTCTATTTTTGTGTGGAATCATGTACTTGGGCCTAGTCATTTGCCAGATCAGATGGAGTTGGGTGATTTAATATGGTCTCACCCACACATCTGGGTCTTCGGCTTGGATTGTTGGAACATCTGTGGTGACCTGGCTTCTCTCTCCACATACACTTTCAGTTTAGAGTTTCTTCGCAGTGTGTAGGTTTCAAAGTACGAGAGATATAGACATAGAGAGAGAGAAATTGCAAGGCCCTGTCGTGGAAGTCACACAACATCACTTAGTTAGAATTCTACTGGTAAATTCAGGACCTAGCAGGTCTCAGGAGGTCTAGTGCAAAGTGTGACCTATAGGAAGTTCCATATGTACATGGAACCTCATCCAAGAGTGGCTCAGAAGAGAAATATAGGGACAGAACTTCAAGCATCATACCCATTGTATACTACGCCTGGAAGGAAAGATGGCCAGCAATACAGATTTACAGATGGAGAATAACTGATGGTTTGGCTGGATGGTCAGGGATTTGGAAAGAAATTTGTTTTTTGGTTAGAAAATTGTTGGGGAAGAGATCAGACCCCTCCAGACCTCTCACACTTGAGCACCAACTGTGAAGATATTCGTATCCCATATCAATTCTCACCAAAAAGCAATTTCAGAAGAGAAGAATATTAATAATCAAGTGGGCAAGTTGACCCATTCAGTCAGTCTTTTTTCCCTAGCCGCTGTTCTCCTTGTTCAATAGGCTCGTGAACAAAATGGCCATGGCAACAGGAATGGAGGTTATCTGTGGGATCAGCAACATGAATTTTAACTCACTATATCTGGCTACTACTACTACTGAGTGTACACTTTGTCAAAGTAGAGGGCAACTCTGATCCCCTGATATAGTCTCATTCCTTGAGGAAATTAACCAGGTTTCTTGTGGGATATCAGTTAGTTGGAACACTTTCATTACTGAAGGGGCAACACTTGATTCTCACTGGAATTGATACTTTATACACCTGGATAGCTCTATATAGTCAGCAAAAACAAGACCAGTAGCTGACTGGGGCACAGATCATGAACTCCTGATTGCAAAATTCAGATTTAAATAGAAGAAAGCAGGGAAAGCCACTGGACTATTCAGGTATGACTTAAATCAAATCCCTTAGGATAACACAGTGGAAGTGACAAAGAGATTCAAGGGATTAGATCTGATAGACAGAATGCCTGAGGAACTATGGGCAGAGGTTTGTGACACCGTATAGGAGGCAGTATTCTAAACCATCACCAAGAAAAAGAAAGGCAAAAAGGCAAAATGGTTGTCTGAGGAGGCCTTACAAATAGCTAAGAAAAGAAGAAACGCAAAAGGCAAAGGAGAAAAGGAAGATATACCCATCTGAATGCAGAGTTTCAAAGAACAGCAAGGAGAGATAAGAAAGCCTTCCTAAATAATCAGTGCAAAGAAATAGAGGAAAACAATAGAATGGGAAAGATTAGAGATCTTTTTATGAAAACTAGAGATACCAAGGGAATATTTCATGCAAAGATGGGCACAATAAGGACAGAAATGGTATGGGCCTAACAGAAGCAGAAGATATTAAGAAAAGGTGACAAGAATACACAGAAGAACTATACAAAAAAGATCTTAATGACCCAGATAGCCATGATGGTGTGATCACTCACCTAGAGCCAGACATCCTGGAATGTGAAGTCAAGTGGGCCTTAGGAAGCATCACAATGAACAAAGCTAGTGGAGGTGATGGAATTCCAGTTGACCTATTTCAAATCCTAAAAGATGATGCTGTGGAAGTGCTGCACTCAATACACCAGCAAATTTGGAAAACTCATCCATGGTCACAGAACTGGAAAAGTCAGTTTTCATTTCAGTCCCATAGAAAGGCAATGCCAAAGAGTGTTCGAACTACTGCACAATTGTACTCATCTCACACACTAACAAAATAATGCTCAAAATTCTCCAAGCTAGGCTTCAACAGTACATGAATTGAGAACTTGCAGATGTTCAAGCTAGATTTAGAAAAGGCAGAGGAACCAGCAATCAAATTTTCAACATCCACTGGATCACAGAAAAAGCAAGAGAGTTCCAGAAAAACATCTATTTCTGCTTTATTGACTATGCCAAATACTTTGACTGTATGAATCACAAAAAACTGTGGAAAATTCTTTAAGAGATGGGAATACCAGACCACCTAACCTGCCTCCTGAAAAATCTGTATGCAGGTCAAGAAACAACAGTTAGAACTGGGCATGGAACAACGGATTTGTTCCAAATTGTGAAAGGAGTATGTCAAGGCTACTCACCCTACTTATTTAACTTATATGCAGAGTAAATCATGTGAAATGCCAGGCTGGATGAAGCACAAGCTGGAATCAAGCCTGATGGGAGAAATATCAATAACCTCAGATATGCAGATGACACCACCCCTATGGCAGAAAGCAAAGAACTAAAGAGCCTCTTGATGAAACTGAAACGGGAGAGTAAAAAAGTTGGCTCTAAACTCAACATTCAAAAAACTAAGATCATGGCATCTGGTCCCATCACTTCATGGCAAATAGATGGAGAAACAGTGGAAACAGTGGCTGACTTTATTTTTCTTGGCTCCAAAATCACTGCGGATGGTGACTGCAGCCATGAAATTAAAAGTTGCTTGATTCTTGGAAGAAAAATTATCACCAACCTAGACAGCATATTAAAAAGCAGAGACATTACTTTGCTGACAAAGGTCCATCTAATCAAAGCTATGTTTTTTACAGTAGTCTTGAATGGATGTGAGAGTTGGACTGTAAAGAAGGTTGAGTGCTGAAGAATTGATGCTTTTGAACTGTGGTGTTGGAGAAGACTTCTGAGAGTCCCTTGGACTAAAAGGAAGTCAATCCTGAAAATTCATTGGAAGAACTGATGCTGAAGCTGAAGCTCCAATACCTTGGCCACCTGATGTGAAGACTGACTCATTGGAAAAGACCCTGATGCTGGGAAAGATTGAATGCAGGAGAAGGGGATGACAGATGATTGGATGGCATCACCAAATGGATGGCCATGAGTTTGAGCAAATTCCAGGAGTTGCTGATGGACAGGTAAGCCTGGCATGCTGCAGTCCACGGCATCGCAAAGAGTCAGACATGACTGAGTGACTGAACTGACTGACTGACTGACCCTGTTCTCCATTACTCTAAAACACCTAGCCTGATTGAATGTTGGTCTGGCATTTTGGAGACTCAGTTGCAGTTATAGTTTCAGTGACAACACTTTTCAGACTATAGTGATGTCCTTCATGTTATAGAATATATTCTGAATTAATAGCCAACCAGAGTTTATGAGTTTGAAATTTAAAGGGTGGAAATGAAAGTACCTCCCTTTCAATACTATCTGTAATAATCCACTAGTGAAGATTTTACTTCTCATTCTTTTACCTTTGGGTTCTGTGGATATAGAGGTTTTTGCACCCCCAGGAGGCTTCCCAGGTGGAGCAGTGGTAAAGAATCTGCCTGACAATTCAGGAGACACAAGAGATGTGGGTTCAATCCCTGAGTTGGGAAGATCCGCTAGAGGAGGAAATGGCAACCTGCTCCAGTATTCTTGCCTGAAAAGTTCCCTGGACAGCAGAGCCTGGCAGGCTACAGTCCATGAGGTTGCAAAGTCAGACACGACTAAGTGACTGAGCACACCCACCCACCACAGAGAAATGCTTCCACCGAAGCAAACAAGAAGTTCCATTAAAAGGGAAACTGATACTGTCACCTGGTCATTTTGAATTCCTCATGCCAGTGAATCACCACACCAAAAAAGTAGAGGGGGGCTTACAAGTGGAAAAAGGGTCAGTATAAATGAAAAAGGGAACAGAAGAGTCATCATTAAAGTGATGTAATGTGAGACATATTTATTAAGTCCTTGTTGACTTTGAAGATGGAAGGAGGCCATGAGTCAAGGAATGTGGGCAGTTGCTAAAGCCTGGAAAAGGAAAGAAAATAAATTCTTCCCTAGAGTCTACAGAAAGAACACAGTATTGCTAATATCTTGATTTTAGCCTAATGAGATTCATTTCAGATTTTGGCCTCCAAAATTTTACGAAAAGAAAATTTTTGTTGTTTAAAGCTACTAAGATTTTGGCAATTGTTTTAGCAGCAGTAGGAAATAAATATGTGCTTAACCTTTTACCTAGTGTTTATATTAAAGATATCATGGGCAGAGTATGACTCAGCAGGAAGAAGAATAAAAATCATTAAAAGATAAATACTCTTTGATGTACTCTACATCATGTGAAATGCTGGGCTGGATAAACCACAAGATGGAATCAGGACTGCCAGGAGAAATATCAATAACCTCGGTTATGCAGATAGAAACTTGAAAACATTATACTAAATGAAATAGACAGAGACAAAAGGACAAATATACAAACTACCTAGAATAGACAAATTCATAGATACAGAAAGTAAAATAGAGGTTACCATGGCCTAGTGGGCAGGGAGGATGGAGAGTTATTGTTCAGTAGCTACAGGAGGTTCTGTTTGAGGTGATGTAAAAGTTCTAGAAACAAATAGTGGTAATGGCTATGTAACATTGTAAATGTAATTAATGTCACGAAATTGTACACCTAAAAATGGTTGTTATGGTAAATTTTATGTTATGTGTATTTACCACAATAAAAAGTGAATACTAATTGTTTAAAGCAATAAAAAGAACGTCTTCTTATACTCAAAAGAAAAACGTAAGTGAAGATATCTGACAACAAAAATCACAGAAGGGGAAGATGATAAAGGGAGCTAACCTGTTTTAATATTCTTGCACTGTTCTGGAAAGGGTAAAATTACTAACTTAATGTAGGTAGAAATTAGTCAAGGATACATATTGTAAACTCTAAGTCACCCCATTAAAATAATATGTAACTTTTATGATAATCTATTGCTACATAGCAAACCACCCCCAAAACTTTCTGATGTTGAACAACCACCATTTTATTATGCTCAAAATTAAGGGTGGCAAATTGTGGTAGGACATAGTAAGGATGTCTGGTTTTCACTTTGAGAATGATTGAGACTTCATCTGAGATGGATTGTAAAGCTGGGATTGGCTCATATGACTCAAGTTGTGTCTTATGTCAGAGGCCTCAATTCTAGCTATCAGTTATGTTTCTTGGTTCTTTTTATGTTACATCTGCTGGGGATGGAACACTGAAAATGGCTTTTTCATTTATGTATCTTGTAAGTGGAAAGAAATAGGTGATAAGCCTGGGATGGCCCATCACTATTCTCTATAGGTAGCCTTTCCATTAGGCTAGCTTGGCATGGCAGTTTCAGGACTGTGGTAAACTGTGACTGGCTTCAATCAGAATGACCGTTCTATGACACAGACACGGAAACTACAATGCTTCATCCTCTTCTTCTTTTTTCTGACTGCCTCATGTAGCTTGCAAGATCTTAGTTCCCTGGCCAAGGATTAAATCTGGGCCCTCTGCAGTGGAAGCCAGGAGTTCTAACCACAGGACAACTGGCGAATTTCCTTTTTCTTTCTTTCTTCTTCTTTTTTTTTTTTTTTTTTTACTGCAATGCTTCTTATTACCTAGACACAAAGGCCCCAGAATGTCATATTCTATTTTATTTGTTTTAGAGGTAAAGCAAGTCACTAAAATAGCCAAAATTGAGGAAGAAGAAAGAATGTCACTTACCTCTCAATAGAAAGAATAGGAAATAATTTATGATCATTTTTAATCAATCAAAATAACCAAAAAGTTAATAGAAAAGAAAAAAGTTATGTATTAAAATTGTCCAAATAATACAAAGAAATGGGGGGAAATGAAGAATACATGAAGAACAGATCGTAAGTAGAAAAGCAACAGCAATATTGTGAACTTAAACTAAATAAATATACTAATTTTAACAAATATAAATAGTCTAACCATGCTAATTAAGAGACAATGATTATATATGATTAACTAAAATTAGATCCAACTCTGCATTGTTTTCAAAGAACACAAAAAGTTAGAAAGTAAAAGAATAAGAAAAGATACCATGCAAACACTAACCAAAAGTAAACTAGGGTCACAATATCAATACAAAATAAAATAGACTGTAAGGCAAAAAGTTTTGGAAAATATGAGAAACAACATTTTATATTGATTAGGGTTGACTCAACAATAAGACAGAACAATTTTTTTTCCTTTTGTTTCTACTTCTGAACAGTTTTTGTTTTTTTTTCCTCCTTTATTTATTTTTTTTTTCAGTGGGTTTTGTCATACATTGATATGAATCAGCCATAGATTTACACGTATTCCCCATCCCGATCCCCCCTCTCACCTCCTTCTCCACCCGATTCCTCTGGGTCTTCCCAGTGCACCAGGCCCGAGCACTTGTCTCATGCATCCCACCTGGGCTGGTGATCTGTTTCACCATAGATAATATACATGCTGTTCTTTTGAAACATCCCACCCTCACCTTCTCCCACAGAGTTCAAAAGTCTGTTTCTTGTACTTCTGGTCTCTTTTTTCTGTTTTGCATAAGGGTTGTCGCTTAACCATCTTCTTAAAACTTCGCATATATATGTGTTAGTATGCTGGTAAATGTTCTTTATACTTTCGGCTTACTTCACTCTGTATAAGGTGCTCCAGTTTCATCCATTCTCTTATTAGAACTGATTCCAGATGAATTTCTTTGTTTAATAGGCTGCAGTAATATTCCATGGTGTATATGTACCAACCTTCCTTATTCCATTCATCTGCTGGATGGGCATTCTAGGTTGCTTCCATGTCCTGGCTATTATAAAACAGTGCTGCGATAACATTCGGTGGTTGCATGTTCTCTTTCAGATCTGGGTTCCTCAGTGTGTAGGTCCAGAAGTGAGATTGCTGGGTCATATGGCAGTTCTATTTCCAGTTTTTTAAGAAATCTCCACACTGTTTTCCATAGTGGCTGTACTAGTTTGCATTCCCACCAACAGTGTAAGAGGGTTCCCTCTTCTCCACACCCTCTCCAGCATTTATTGCTTGTAGACTTTTGGATAGCAGCCATCCTGACTGACATGTAATGGTACCTCATTGAGGTTTTGATTTGCATTTCTCTGATAATGAGTGATGTTGAGCATCTTTTCATGTGTTTGTAGCCATCTGTATGTCTTCTTTGGAGAAATGTCTGTTTAGTTCTTTGGCCCATTTTTTGATTGGGTCATTTATTTTTCTTGAATTGAGCTGCAGGAGTTGCTTGTATATTTTTGAGATTAATCCTTTGTCTGTTTCTTCATTTGCTATTATTTTCTCCCAATCTGACGGCTGTCTTTTCACCTACTTATAGTTTCCTTTGTAGTGCAAAAGCTTTTAAGTTTCATTAGATCCCATTTGTTTAGTTTTGCTTTTATTTCCAATATTCTGGGAGGTGGGTCATAGAGGATCTTGCTGTGATTTATGTCGGAGAGTGTTTTGCCTATGTTCTCCTCTAGGAGTTTTATAGTTTCTGGTCTTACATTTAGATCTTTAATCCATTTTGAGTTTATTTTTGTGTATGGTGTTAGAAAGTGTTCTAGTTTCATTCTTTTACAAGTGGTTGACCAGTTTTCCCAGCACCACTTGTTAAAGAGGTTGTCTTTTTTCCATTGTATATCCTTGCCTCCTTTGTCAAAGATAAGGTGTCCATAGGTTCGTGGATTTATCTCTGGGCTTTCTATTCTGTTCCATTGATCTATATTTCTGTCTTTGTGCCAGTACCATACTGTCTTGATGACTGTGGCTTTGTAGTAGAGTCTGAAGTCAGGCAGGTTGATTCCTCCAGTTCCATTCTTCTTTCTCAAGATTACTTTGGCTATTCGAGGTTTTTTGTATTTCCATACAAATTGTGAAATTCTTTGTCTAGTTCTGTGAAAAATACCGTTGGTAGCTTGATAGGGATTGCATTGAATCTATAGATTGCTTTGGGTAGAATAGCCATTTTGACAATATTGATTCTTCCAATCCATGAACACGGTATGTTTTTCCATCTGTTTGTGTCCTCTTTGATTTCTTTCATCAGTGTTTTATAGTTTTCTATGTATAGGTCTTTTGTTTCTTTAGGTAGATATACTCCTAAGTATTTTATTCTTTTTGTTGCAATGGTGAATGGTATTGTTTCCTTAATTTCTCTTTCTGTTTTTTCATTGTTAGTATATAGGAATGCAAGGGATTTCTGTGTGTTAATTTTATATCCTGCAACATTACTATATTCATTGATTAGCTCTAGTAATTTTCTGGTAGAGTCTTTAGGGTTTTCTATGTAGAGGATCATGTCATCTGCAAACAGCGAGAGTTTCACTTCTTCTTTTCCTATCTGGATTCCTTTTACTTCTTTTTCTGCTCTGATTGCTGTGGCCAAAACTTCCAACACTATGTTGAATAGTAGTGGTGAGAGTGGGCACCCTTGTCTTGTTCCTGATTTCAGGGGAAATGCTTTCAATTTTTCACCATTGAGGGTGATGCTTGCTGTGGGTTTCTCATATATAGCTTTTATTATGTTGAGGTATGTTCCTTCTATTCCTGCTTTTTGGAGAGTTTTAATCATAAATGAGTGTTGAATTTTGTCAAAGGCTTTCTCTGCATCTATTGAGATAATCATATGGTTTTTATCTTTCAATTTGTTAATGTGGTGTATTACATTGATTGATTTGCAGATATTAAAGAATCCTTGCATTCCTGGGATAAAGCCCACTTGGTCATGGTGTATGAAAATTACAGATAACTTCTTAGCTTATTAGCATAATATTATATGACTTCTCTCTATGTTCAGGGAAAAGACAAGAATGTCCATAATTCTACTGAGCATTGTGCTGGAGGGTGCAGTCAGTGCAAGACAGCAGAAACAAGAAGTAGAAAGTGTAAAGTTTGCAAAGGAAAAATAAAAGTCATCATGCAAAGATGATATGATTAAGTGGAAATCCGGAAGACACACAACCATCAAAAACAATGAAATTATGCCTTTTGTAGCAACATGGATGAACCAAGAGACTATCAAACTAAGAAAAGTCAGTCAGAAAGGGAAAGACAAATACTATATATCATCACTTGACATGACATGCGGAATCTAAAATTTGATATAAATCAACATATCTATAAAACAAAAAGAGACTCACAGGCACAGAGAACAGACTTGTGGTTGCCAAGGGGGAGGAGGGATAGGGAAGGAACACAATGCGAGTTTGGGGTCAGCGGAGGCACACTATTCTACATAGGATGGTTAAACAACAAGGTCCTACTCTGTAGCACAGGAAACTGTACTCAATACCCTGTGACAAACCATAACGGAAGAGAATAGGAAGAAGAATATATATGTATAATTGAGTCACTTTGCTATATGGAAGAAATGAACACAACATGGTAAACCAATTATACTTCAATAAAATCTAAAAAACAACCCTGAAAGAATCCGTTAAAGAGAAATTAGAAATAACTAGATATTGAGTTAGTATATAAAAGTAAATTATATTCATATAAATGAGAAATGAACCATTAGAAAATAAAATTTAATAAATAAAGTGTCAGACTTTATTTTTGTGGGCTAAAATCACTGCAGATGGTGCCTGCAATCAAGAAATTAAAAGACATTTTCTCCTTGGAAGGAAAGTTATGACCAACCTAGACAGCATATTAAAAAGCAGAGACATTACTTTGCCAACAAAGGTCTATCTGGTCAAGGCTATGGTTTTTCCAGTGGTCATGTATGGATGTGAGAGTTGGACTGTGAAGAAAGCTGAGTGCTGAAAAATTGATGCTTCTGAACTATGGTGTTGGAGAAGACTCTTGAGAGTCCCTTGGACTGCAAAGAGATCCAACCAGTCCATCCTGAAGGAGATCAGTCCTGGGTGTTCATTACAAGGACTGATGCTGAACCTGAAACTCCAATACTTTGGCCACCTCATGCGAAGAGTTGATTCATTGGAAAAGACCCTGATGCTGGGAGGGATTGGGGACAGGAAGAGAAGGGGACGACAGAGGATGAGATGGCTGGATAGCATCACCGGCTCGATGGGCATGAGTTTGAGTAAACTCCAGGAGTTTGTGATGGACAGGGAGGCCTGGCGTGCTGTGGTTCATGGGGTCACAAAGGGTCGGACATGACTGAGTGACTGAACTGACTGACTGACCACTTATTTTAGCATAAAACGTCAAATAACCTAGAAATCAATGAATGATATGTATGACTTCTGCACTATAAACTACAAAACATGGAGAGAAACTAAAGAAGATATAAAGGAATGAAAACATATACAATGTTTATGAAAACAGGCTCCTTGGTCCATGGAATTCTCCAGGCAAGAATATTGGAGTGAGAAGTCATTCCCCTCTCCAGGGGATCTTTCCAATCCGGGGTTCAACCCAGATCTTCTGCACTGCAGGCAGATTCTTTACCATCTGAGCCACTGGAGAAGCCCATAATAAGATGTCGGTCTTCTCCAAATTGATCTACTGATTTAATGCACCCTCAGTTACAATGTCAACAAAAATTGACAGAAATCAAAATAGAAATTTAGAAATTAAAATAAGTTTATTCCAATGTTTATATGGAAATGCAAAAGTACCAAAATAGATAAAATAATCCAGGAGAAGAACAAAGCTGGAAGACTGTATTACCATATATCAACTCATTATAAAACTGCAGTTAAAAGACAGTGTGGTGTTAACCCAAATATAGACAATAGATCAATCCAACAGAATAAAAATGATAGAAACAGTTCACGTATATCATTTCATGAGTTTAACAAAGGCACCACTGCAATTTATTGTGGAAAGATGGTATTTTCAATAAAAGACTGAAAACATCTATCTTTGATTTATAAGCAAAGAATATTCAAACTACCGCACAATTGCACTCATCTCACATGCTAACAAAGTAATTCTGAAAATTCTCCAAGCTAGGCTACAACATTACGCGAATTGAGAACTTCCAGATATTCAGGCTGGATTTAGAAAAAGGCAGAGGAACAAGAGATCAAATTGCCAACATCTGCTGGATTATAGAAAAAGCAAGAGAATTCTAGAAAAATATCTACTTCTGTTTCACTGACTATGCTAAAGCTTTTGACTATGGATCACAACAAATTGTGGAAAATTCTTAAAGAGATGGGAATACTAGACCACTGTACCTGCCTCCTGAGAAATCTGTATGCAGGTCAAGAAGCAACAGTTAGAACCAGACATGGAACAATGGACTGGTTCCAAATTGGGAAAGGAGTACAGCAAGGCTATAGATTGTCATCCCGCTTATTTAACTTATATGCAGAGTACAGTATGTGAAATGCCCAGATGGATGAAGCACAAGCTGGAATCAAGATTGCCTGGAGAAATATCAATAACCTCAGATATGCAAATAACACCACCCTTATGGCAGAAGGGGAAGAGGAACTAAACAGCCTCTTGACGAAGGTGAAAGAGGAGAGTGAAAGAGCTGGCTTAAAACTCAACATTCAAAATAAGGAAATCAGTCCTGAATATTCATTGGAAGGACTGATGCTGAAGCTGAAGTTCCAGTATTTTGGCCACCTAATGCAAATAACAGACTCATTGGAAAAGAGCCTGATGCTTGGAAAGAATGAAGGCAGGAGGAGAATGAGAAACAGAGGATGAGATGGTTGGATTGTATCAATGACTCAATGGACATGAGTTTGAGAAAACTCTGGGAGATAGTAAAAGACAGGGAAGCCTGGAGAAGGGGATGACAGAGGATGAGACAGTTGGAGGGCATCACCAACTTGATGGACATCAGTTCGAGCAAGTTCAGGGAGTTGGTGATGGACAGGGAAGCCTGGAATGCTGCAGTCCATGGGGTTGCAAAAAGTTTGACAGACTGAGAGAATGAACTGAACTGAAGGAAAAAAAATGAACTATATTCCTATCTGTTACCATATATGTATATTAATTGGAGCTGGATATCAGATCTCAATCTAAAACTAAAGCAAATAACCCTTAGAAGAAACATAAGAAAATATTTTCTGACTTTGGGTTAAACCAATATTTCTAACTCCCCTTCCCCCACCATATTTATTGAGACATAATTGACATATAACACTGTATAAATTTAAGGAATACAACATGATGATTTGATATACATATATAGAGAAATGATTACCACAAAAAGGTTAGTTGGCACATCCTTCACTTCACGTAATTACCATTTCTGTGTATGGGGGGGTAAAAAATTTTAAGATTTATTCTTAGCAACCTTCAATTATTCAACACAGTATTGGTAACTAGTCATCATGCTTTATATTACATTCCTAGGACATACTGCCAACAGTCACTGGATCTAGAGAAAGCAAGAGAATTCCAGAAAAACATCTGCTACTGCATCATTGACTATACTAAAGCCTTTGACTGTATGGATCACAACAAACTGTGGAAAACTGTTTGAGATGGGAGTACCAGACCATCTTACCTGTCTTCTGAGAAACCTGTATGCAGGAAAAGAAGCCAGTTAGTACTGGACATGGAGTAATGAACTGGTTCAAAATTAGGAAAAGAGTACATCAAGGCTGTATATTGTTACCCTACTTATTTAATTTATATGCAGAGTACATCATGTGAAATGCCAGACTGGATGAAGCACAAGCTGGAATCAAGATTTCTGGGAGAAATATCAATAACCTGAGATATGCAGATGACACCACCCTTATGGCAGAAAGAGAAGAACTACTAAAGAACCTCTTGATGAAGGTGAAAGAGGACAGTGCAAAACTTGGCTTAAAACTCAACATTCAAAAAACTAAGATCATGGCCTCTGGTCCCATCACTTCATGGCAAATAGATGGGGAAAAAATGGAAACAGTGACAGACTTTATTTTCTTGGGCTCCAAAATCACTAGGGACAGTGTCTGTAGCCATGAAGTTAAAAGACAGTTGCTCCTTGGAAGAAAAACTGTGACAAACCTAGTTCAGTTCAGTTCAGTTGCTCAGTCGTGTCCGACACTTTGTGACCCCATGAACCACAGCACGCCAGGCCTCCCTGTCCATCACAAACTCCTGGAGTTCACCCAAACCCATGTCCATTGAGTTGGTGATGCCATCCAACCATCTCATCCTCTGTCATACCCTTCTCCTCCTGCCCTCAATCTTTCCCAGCATCAGGGGCTTTTCAAATGAGTCAGCTCTTTGCATCAGGTGGCCAAAGTATTGGAGTTTCAGTTTCAACATCAGTCCTTCCAACCAACACCCAGGACTGATCTCCTTTAGGATGGACTGGTTGGATCTCCTTGCAGTCCAAGGGATTCTCAAGAGTCTTCTCCAACACCATAGTTCAAAAGCATCAATTCTTCGGCACTCAGCTTTCTTTACAATCCAACTCTCACATCCATACGTGACCACTGGAAAAACCATAGCCTTGACTAGACAGACCTTTGTTGGCAAAGTAATGTCTCTGCTTTTTAATATACTGTCCAGGTTGGTCATAACTTTCCTTCCAAGGAGTAAGCGTCTTTTAATTTCATGGTGACAAACCTAGACAGTGTATTAAAAACTGAGGCATCACTTTGATGACAAAGGCCTGTATAGTCAAAGCTATGGTATTTCCAGTAGTCCTGTATGGATGTGAGAGGTGGACCATAAGGAAAGCTGAGGGCTGAAGAACTGATGCTTTCAAATTGTGGTGCTGGAGAAGATTCTTGAGAGTCCCTTGGACTGCAAGGAGATCAAACCAGTCAATCCTAAAGGAAATCAACCCTGAAATATTCTTTGGAAGGACTGATGCTGAAGCTGAAGCTCCAATACTTTGATCATCTTATGCAAAGAGCCAACTCATTGGAAAAGTCCCTGATGCTGAGAAAGATTGAGGGCGGGAGGAGGAGGGGGAAACAGAGGATGAGATGGTTGGATAGCATCAATGACTCAAAGGATGTGAGTTTAAGAAAACTCTAGGAGATAGGAAATACAGGGAAGGCTGGAGCACTGCAGTCCAGGGGGATGGAAAGAGTTGAACACAACTGAGTACCTGAACAGCAACAAACATATTAGTCTTATAACTGGAAGTTTGTACCCTTTGATGACCTTCATTCATCCCTCCCACTACACCCTCAACCCTGCTTCCAGCAACAATTTACCCACATTTCTATGAGTCCAGGTTTTTTTCGTTCCACATATAAATGAGATCATACATTACACATAATTCATCTTTCTCTGACTTATTTCACTTATCATAGTGTCTTCCAGATCCATTTACGTTGTTACAAATGGCAAGATTTTCTTTCTTCTTATGTTTGAATAATATTGTTATAAATAAGGTTATGTTGTTTTCAGTTGCTAAGTCAAGTCTGATTATTTGCAACTCCATGGACTGCAGCAAGCCAGGCTCCTCTGTCTTTCACTATCTAGTGGAGTTTGCCCAAATTTACTATTAAAAACTATATATAATATTTTCAGATAATGTGTTATATATAAAACATTATCACATCTGTTAACAGACATTTACTTTTTTTTGTTTCCATATCATGGCTAGTGTGGATATGCTGCAATGAACGTGGGGGTGCAGCTGTCTCTTTGAGGTATTGATTTCACTTCCTTAAGAAAAATACCCACAAGTGAAATTGCTGGACCTTATGGTAGTTTTATTTTTTGAGGAATTTCCATGTTGCTTTCCATAGTGGTGGTAAAAGTTTACATTCCCACCAACAGTGTATAAGATTCCCTTTTGACCTCATCCTCATTAGCAGAGATCTCTTATCTTTTTGATCAATTCTGCTGTTGGAATTCTTTAGCTCAGTTTTTTTTATTCAGATTTAGGATTTCTTTTTGGTTTTTAGGAGGATAGCTTTTATTTCTTTGTTGAGCTTCACGCACTGCTTTCCCAATTTTATTTATTTATCTGTCTACATGTTCTTGTAGTTCAATGAACTTCATTAAGAGGATTATTTTGAATTTTTTGTTAGAGAGTTCATAGACCTATATATTTAGAGTCAGTTGTTGGAGCTTTATTAGTTTCTTCTCATGTTTACTTTGGTATCTGCACATTTAGGTAATAGTCTTTTCTTCCAGGCTCTGGAGGTTCCCTCCAGCAGAGAAAGATTTTTGTCAGTTAGTTCACCTTGGGGTCCCGGATGGGTCATATGGTAGCATCCTTGGCCAGGTGGGGACTTGCTATGGGGGTGTCTGTTTGGGTGAGGCCACTGTCCATGTTCTGAGATGGGGAGGGTGCTGCTGGCTGGGTTATGCATTTCAGTGGGCATGATGGCTTACTTGCTTTCAGGTGGGGCTATTAGCTGCGCTCTGCAATCACCTCAGTTGGGCGAGGTCATAGGCTGTGTTCCCTGGCAGGGAGGTGCCATTGGTTAGACTTCACAGCTGAGCAGGGCTGTAGGCTGAGCTCTGCAATCACTCCTGGTTGGCTGAGGCCTCAGGATAGGCTCCTTTACCAGATGGTGCTGCTGACCAGACTTCACGTCCAGGCAAGACTACAGGCAAGGCTTTGTGGTTGGAGGCAGCCACAGGTTGTGTTCTGTGATCAGGTAGAGTCACAAGCTTTGCCCCAAGTTGGGCAAGGCTGTGGGCTGGGCTTTGTGATTGGGTAACCTGCTGGGTTTGCTCCCCTGTTGGGAGTGGTCACTGGCCAGGTTCTCCGGCTGGGTTGTGGGAGGTCTATATCCTGCTGTTGTGGGAGGTCTAGAGACTGTGTTCCTTGGTTAGTGGGGTCACTGCCCAGGGTCCCTAGCTGGGTGGGACCCCAGGCTATGCTCTGCAATTGGGTGGAGTCACTGGCTAGGCTCCCTTCAGCTATAATTTGTGCTCAGTAATTAGGCAGGGCCAAAGCTAGTGGATGTGATGGAATTCCAGTTGAGCTATTTCAAATCCTGAAAGATGATGCTGTGAAAGTGCTGCACTCAATATGCCAGCAAATTTGGAAAACTCAGCAGTGGCCACAGGACTGGAAAAGGTCTGTTTTCATTCCCATCCCTAAGAAAGGCAATCCCAAAGAATGCTCAAACTACTGCACAATTGCACTCATCTCACACGCTAGTAAAGTAATTCTCAAAATTCTCCAAGCCAGGCTTCAGCAATACGTGAACCGAGAAATTCCAGATGTTCAAGCTGATTTTAGAAAAAGCAGAGGAACCAGAGATCAAATTGCCAATATCTGCTGGATCATCAAAAAAGCAAGAGAGTTCCAGAAAAACATCTATTTCTGCTTTATTGACTACACCAAAGCCTTTGACTGTGTGGATCACAATAAACTGTGGAAAATTCTGAAGGAGATGGGAATACCAGACCACCTGACCTGCCTCTTGAGAAACCTGTATGCAGGTCAGGAAGCAACAGTTAGAACTGGACATGGACCAACAGACTGGTTCCAAAATAGGAAAAGGAGTACATCAAGGCTGTATATTATCATCCTGCTTATTCAACTTATATGCAGAGTACATCATGAGAAACGCTGGGCTGGAAGAAGCACAAGCTGGAATCAAGATTGCCGAGAGAAATATCAATAACCTCAGATATGCAGATGACACCACCCTTATGGCAGAAAGTGAAGAGGAACTAAAAAGCCTCTTGATGAAGGTGAAAGAGGAGAGTGAAAAAGTTGGGTTAAAGCTTAACATTCAGAAAACTAAGATCATGGCCTCTGGTCCCATCACCTCATGGGCAATAAATGGGGAGACAGTGGAAACAGTGTCAGACTTTATTTTTTGGGGCTCTAAAATCACTGCAGATGGTGATTGAAGCCATGAAATTAAAAGACACTTACTCCCTGGAAGAAAAGTTATGACCAACCTAGAGAGCATATTAAAAAGCAGAGACATTACTTTGCCAACAAAGGTCCATCTATTCAAGGCTATGGTTTTTCCAGTGGTCATGTATGGATGTGAGAGTTGGACTATGAAGAAAGCTGAGTGCCGAAGAATTGATGCTTTTGAACTATGGTGTTGGAGAAGACTCTTGAGAGTCCCCTTGGACTGCAAGGAGATCCAACCAGTCCATCCTAAAGGAGATCAGTCCTGGGTGTTCATTGGAAGGACTGATGCTGAAGCTGAAACTCCAATACTTTGGCCACCTCATGCGAAGAGTCGACTCATTGGAAAAGATACTGATGCTGGGAGGGATTGGGGGCAGGAGGAGAAGGAGACAACAGAGGATGAGATGGCTGTATGGCATCACTGACTCAATGGGCATGATTTTGAGTAAACTCCAGGAGTTTGTGATGGACAGGCAGGCCTGGCGTGCTGCGATTCATGGGGTCGCAAAGAGTCGGACATGACTGAGTGACTGAACTGAACTGAACTAAAGGCTTGAATCTGTTTCTGGGCTCCATGAATGGCTAGAATTCCTGTTTGGGCAGGACTGAAGACTGTGCTCATAAATTAGGTGGGCCTGCGAATTTGCTTCCTTGCCTAGGTTCTTTAATGACAAAGCCCATTGGTTTGGGACTCATATCAGGTAGAATTGCCAACTGAGTTCTCTGGCCAGATGAGGCCACTGACTCAGCTCAGTAGATGGGCAGAGCCTGGCTGAGATCTCTGCTCAGGGGTTGCTGTTAGCAGTAGTTCAAACTGCCAAGGTCTGAGTAAAGACTGCTGTCAGCCCTACCCCTCTTTGCTCTGTCTCTCTCTAATCTGCAGCGATCGAGCCCTTCAGTTTCCCCCAGTGATCCCCATGAGGCAAGACCTGTATGCAGCTCCCAGGAAATGTCCCAAAACACTGGGAGAGCTGGAACTTTGACATCTTGATGGCAGTACTTTCTATATAAACATTTTTTAAATTGACACACAGCACTAATCATAAATAACAAGTGATAAACTGGATTTTGGCTTCTGGTTTAAGATGGCAAAGTAGAAGAATGTGTGCTCATCTCCTCCAGTGAGAAAACAAAACCTGTTGAACAACCGTTGACAGGAGGATGCTGGAACACACCAAAAAAAGATACCTCACACCCACAGGCAAAAAAGAAGTCATGGAGAGACAGTAGGAGGGGCTCAATCACGATAAAATCAAATACCATACCTGCCGGGTGGGTGACCCACAGACTGGAGAACAATAATACTAAAGAAGTTCTTGCACTATTGTGAAGGTTCTGAACCCCACGTCAGGCTTCCCAGCCTGGAGAATCTGACAAAGGGGACTGGGAATCCCCAGGGAATCTGGCTTTGGGAGCTAGTGGCATTTGATTATAGGTCTTCCAGAAGACTGGGGGAAATAGAGACTACAATCTTGGAGGGCACAAACAAAATTTTGTGTACACCAAGACCTACAGGAGAGGAGCAGTGACCCCACAGGAGACTGAACCAAACTACTTGCTCATGTTGAAGGGCCTCCTGTGGAGGCATGGGTTGGTAGGGGCTCACCACAGGGATGGGGGCATTGGAAGCTCCCCTTTGGTGTAAACCCTCTTGGAGCTCACCATTAACCTTACCATAGAGCCTACAGATCCTAGGGCTGGGTTGTCTCAGGTCAAACAACTATCAGGAAGGGAGTTCAACTCCACCCATCAGCAGATAATTGGATTAAAGCTTTACTGAGCAAGGCCCTGCCAACCAAAGCAGACTATTTTTCCCAACACAAATCCCTCCCATCAAGAAGCTTACACAAGCCTCAGCCTCATCCATCAGAGGTCAGATAGAAGAAGCACAGTCTCACAGTGGCTAAAACAAAAACCATATTAAGGAAAGTTAATCACAATGAAAAAAACAGAAAGTTATGTCCCAAATGTAGGGACAAGATAAAATCCCAGAAAAACAACTAAATGAAGTGGAGATAGGCAACCTTCCAGAAAAAGAATTCTGAATAATGATAGTGAAGATGATCCAGGACCTCAGGAAAAGAATGGAGGCAAAAATTGAGAAGATGCAAGAAATGTTTACCAAAGACCTAGAAGAAATAAAGAACAAACAACAAGAGATGAATAATACACTAGAAGGAATCAATATCAGACTAACAGACAGAAGAATGGATAAATGACCTGGAAGACAGAATGGTGGAAATCACTGCCACAAAACAGAATATAGAAAAAAGAATAGAAAGAAATGAAGACAGCCTAATAGACCCCTTGGACAACATTAAATGCAACAACATTCGCATTACAATGGTCCTAGAAGGAGAAGAGAGAGAGAAAGGAGCTGAGAAAATATTTGAAGAGGAATAGCTAAAAACTTCCCGGACATGGCAAAGGAAATAGTCAACCAAGTCCTGGAAGCACAGAGAGTCCCAAAAAGTATAAACCCAAGGAGGAATACACAGAGACACATAATAATCAAACTGACAAAAATAAAAGACAGAGATAAAATATTAAAAGCAACAAGGGAAAAACAACAAATAACATACAAGGGAACTCCCATCAGGCTATCAGCTGATTTCTCAACAGAAACTCTACAAGCCAGAATGGAATGGCATGATATATTTAAAGTGATGAAAGGGAAGAACCTACAACCAAGAATGCTCTACCCAGCAAGACTGTCCTTCATATTTGATGGAGAAATCAAAAGCTTTCCAGACAAGTCAAAGTTAAAGAGAATTCAGCACCACCAAACCAGCTTTACCACAAATGCTAAAGGAACTTCTCTAGGCCAGAAACACAAGAGAAGAAAAAGATCTACACAAAATAAAACCAAACCAAAACAAACCAAAAAATGATAATAGGATCATATGTATTGATAATTACCTTCAATATAAATGGTTTAATGCACCAACCAAAAGACATAGACTGGCTGAGCTGATGAAAACATATGCATATATGCACCACTTACCACATCACTCTGCTTGACCCCCTCATATTGTATGTAATTATTTTATATTGTTAAGTTAATCATGTTCCCATTATGGCTTGCAATTGTAATTATCTTTTTGTCTGGCTATTGATTGTGAAAATTAATAAACATCTTTTACTCTTGTGATTATGTAACTATTACTCACTTAATACCATTGTATCATGATTAGTCAACAGAAAAATAATATAACTCTATATCATCAAAAGTGGGATCCAATAGAAAAACCTGTAATCACTTTTTAAAATCCGAATGCATGTCAGAATTATCTTGAAGTTTTTTGAAAATACAAATGTTCAGGTATTGCTTTTTTCTCCAGAGCTCCAGATATGTTTCTAATCAGCAGCCATGTTTAAAAACAACTGGACTATAGGCTCTTTTACTTTTATCTAGTTAGTTTCACTTTTTCTATTTCATATTCAGTACTCCCATTTCATTTAGTTTACATTCTCCAATTTCTGCATCTCTTCTTTTTTTTTGATGTTCTTTCTCAAGCCTTTATCAAGTGTAGTAGAAAAAATTTTCCTTACATATGTATAAGTATGTACAATATATATATTTTAGAAAACTTATGAATTCTTGCCTAACAAAAAATTATGACATCTTGATTCCACTTATTTGACTTAATATGAATAGAAGGCTAGATTTATAATTAAAAAATAGATATGCAACAAGCAACAAAGACTTACTGTACAGCTTAGGCAACCATAGTCAATATCTTGTAATAACCTATGGTGGAAAATAATTTCAAAAATGATATATGTGTATTTGTATAACTGAATCATCTTGATGTGCACCTGAAACATTGTCAGTCAATAAAATATATATATATATTAAAAGAAAAAAATGGATTTTATTAAAATTAAAAACTTATCAAAAACACCTTTACAAGAGAAATGAGGTACCCTGGAAAATATTTTATATCAATAAAGGATTTATATTCAGAAAATCTGAAAAACTCCCCCAAGTGAATAATGACAAATAGAGGTGATGTAACTTAAAGACTGGAATACTGGAAGATATGTAAAGAAAAATTTAGGGATATTTATATCCTCATCATATACAATGAGGAGTCAAGTGATCCTGTGTAGCACGATGGAACAAGAAACAAAAGTCTTTAAAAAAACAAGGTAGGAAATAGAGGATTTAAAATAATGACTCTTGATACTGAGAAGGGAGTTAAGCAGGGGTTTGGAGGATAAGTAAGATAAATTCTTAATTGTCTTTGCAGAAAGTCAACAGTTCACTTCTAAAGCTGATAAGTAAAAGGTAATAAGCACATTATTCAGAAGCATGAAACTAGTGACTAGAAGATCTAAAATAAAAAATAGTTAAAAGTGGTGGCTTTAAGAGAAAAAAGGTGGAAAGAAGTGAGATGGGGTAAAGACTTGCTTTTTAGTGTAAGTTCTACATATTTTGCTTATTTTGAAGAAGTACACATATTACTTTGATAAAGATATTTAAAATTATAGAAAAATTCTGTACTCACATTACTATGATTGTGCAAATTATTCAATTATAGGGCCACATAATATGCTAAATTATGCAATCCTTATTAAGAAGTCACCTGGGCCACCTGAATCAAGATCAAATGTATTCTCTTTACATAGAGAATTGGAACTATTTTAATCTGCCTTATATTTGCAGCATCACTTTCTTAGTTCTTTTTTCAGAGTTTCTAATCTCTTTTTAAATTCAGCTTCTAGGTCACACTGTCTATCGCATGGGGTACCATTTCATCTCCAGATACAAACCTTCAAAAGCCATTCAACATACTGATCTAAGCTAAATTGATTACCAATTTTATTTCCTTCAGATTCTGTTATTTCTTTTTCTGTTTCTATATCACTGGTTTTCCTTAAATGCCAGGTGATTGCCCATTAGTAGTGAAGAATGAAGGTCCGTGTCAATTTTTCTAGGGAGCTAGTATAAATAGTCTGTGCTTTTGTGTAAATCTACTGTTTTCCCACTGTTCATGCTCCTGAATGAGAAGATTGCCTTGGAGATTTGTGAAGTGGGTGGAATAAGTTAATCAACAGACTTTCTCAAAGAAAGTACAGTCAGGTAGCCAGTTATTAAGCCAGAAATCTCTCAAATAATAAAATTCAGAGGGTTTTAATATACAGTATCGAATTCATGCTAGAACTAGCTTTCCCAGATGGTTCATGTAAATTTTTTAAAGAGATAAGCTTTCAGCATTTGTTTCTTTTGACTATGCCTTGTGGCATGTGGCATCTTAGTTCCTCAACCAGGGATCACACATGTCCTCTGCACTGGAAGTGGGGAGTCTTAACCACTAGACTGCCAGGGAAGTGCCTCATTTTGTTTTTTGAAATTTTATTTTATATTGGGGTGTAGTTGATTTACAATGTTATGTTAGTTTCAGGTATAAAGCAAAGTGGTTCAGTTATACATATACATGTATCCATTCTTTTTCAGATTCTGATTTGGGTTTTAAGAAGAGGACTGATCACCAGGGAAACCAGAAAATTCCATCTTGAGGCCCAAAAGAGATAAGTGTTGGGCATTTCCCAGTCATAAATGGCATAGTGAAAAGTGAAAGTGAAAGTCGTTCAGTCATGTATGACTCTTTGCAATCCCATGGGCCACACAGTCCATGGAATTCTCCAAGTCAGAATACTGGAGTGGGTAGCCTTTCCATTCTCCAGGGGATCTTCCTAACCCAGGGATCAAACCCAGGTCTCCCACATTGCAGGCAGATTATTTACTAGCTGAGCCACCAGAGAAGCCCAAGGATACTGGAGTGGGTAGCCTTTCCCTTTTCCAGCAGATCTTTCCAACCCAGGAATCGAACTGTAGTCTCCTGCATTGCAGGTAAATTCTTTACCGCTGAGCCACCGGGAAAGCATAGGACTACCACCATGTTCTTAATGGGAAACACCCCATTTGGCTTGAAGGGAAAACAACCACTTTGGTAACCTTTGGTCCTCCACAGCGCATGGAGCCAGAGGAAACTGGCAAGTTCAGAGTCTGGGTAACTGGCAAGTAAGAGACTGGCAAGGTCAGAGTCTGAGAGTGCAAGGTTTCTTTACATACAATGCCTGGGTCCCTGAGAAGGATCTACAAATAACCTAAACTTCCAAGAAAAAACTGGAGTATATGCATGTTTTCCTAGGGAAAGGGTCCATCCCTTCTCATAGAGCCAAGAGTAGGTTAAAATTCCGAGATAGAGAACAGCAACTAGAGTTGCAGGCAAGAATGAGGAAGCCACCAGATACATCACCTAGAGCCAGCCATATCTGAGAGCTTGCCAAGCTGTCACTGAAGTTAGAACATGACTCACAGCAGAGACAGTCAAGCATTGTTTTTCTGTACTTTTTTCTAACTGTACTTCAAGATCTTCCGAAAAGAAGGCCCTGGGCTTGGTCCACTGCTATCTTGTATTCATTCTTGGGTATTAATTCACCAACATTAAACTCCAGGATAGAAGATGTGGTAAGACAAGACTCCCTCCCCTACAGAGTCTTTTGCTGGTTTCAGTGGTGGACAGTGGTCATCACAGAAAACACACAGGAACTTTTCCCTGGAACTGAGGTGGGATGAAAAGTGCCTGCTGTGAATATTATCATCTTTTTCCTTGACCCTTGACATCCAGTTTCTGAAGATATAGCAGAAAATAATCTTCCTTGAAGATCAGTTCAGTTCAGTTCAGTCGCTCAGCCGTGTCCGACTCTTTGCGACCCCATGAATCGCAGCATGCCAGGCCTGCCTGTCCATCACCAACTTCTGGAGTTTACTCAAACTCATGTCCATCGAGTCAGTGATACCATCCAGCCATTTCATCCTCTGTCGTCCCCTTCTCCTCCTGCCCTCAATCTATCCCAGCATCAGGGTCTTTTCCAATCAGTCAACTCTTCACAAGAGGTGGCCAAAGTATTGGAGTTTCAGCTTCAGCATCAGTCCTTCCAATGAACACCCAGGACTGATCTCCTTTAGGATGGACTGGTTGGATCTCCTTGCAGTCCAAGGGACTCTCAAGAGTCTTCTCCAACACCACAGTTCAAAAGCATCAATTATTCAGTGCTCAGCTTTCTTCACAGTCCAACTCTCACATCCATACATGACCACTGGAAAAACCATAGCCTTGACTAGATAAAGGGTAACAAATTCATAAAACAAAAACACAGTCTTCCAATGCCCTGTGCTTTCAGATATACTGGGTTTAGTTCAGCTGCCAGATAACCCGATTGACACATTCATCTCGTTAGCCAGGTGAGCCCACCTAGTAGTGTGAGAGGCCACTGAGAGCTGCAAAGGGCACTGGAACCCCGATATCACCTGAAAATCCTTTCCTGGGAAGACAGTTTCATGAATGAGGTCTTCCAAGCAAATGACACCAAACCTCTCCAGGTGCTCCTCAATCACTGTGTCAGAGAGATGACTTTGTTCTTGATCTTGGCTTGTCTGTGTTTCAGGATGAGCTCCTGAACAGGCTTCAGATCTGGAAATCCCTAGGTCACCTGGGCTGCCCTGGTGGCTCAGATGGTAGAGTCCACCTACAATGTGGTAGACCTGGGTTTGATCCATGGGTTGGGAAGATACCCTGGAGGAGGGCATGGTAACCCACTCCAGTATTCTTGCCTGGAGAATCCCCATGGACAGAGGAGCCTGGTAGGCTACAGTCCATGGGGTCACAAAGAGTTGGGCACAACTGAGTGACTAAGCACACAGCACAGGTCATGTAAGTTTCCACTACACAAAGTTTTTTCATGGTTTAAGGGGTTACTTTCATAAAGATACCACTGAAAATATTCTTCAGATGAAGTCTTGCAATGGTCCTCTGCACCAGTAAATTCACCCCATTAATCCTTTGTGTGCATACAACAAAGACCAAGGAATGTTTATCTGGCACTTCCAAGCTGTGAGGTTTCACTTCTAGTCATTAGAGTCACACTGTGTCATGCAGCTGATGCCAGGAATTATGTAGGAACCATTCTAGTTGCTTATACTTGGGCTCTTTTTCTTTCCTTTGCTCTTTCCTTTGCAAAAGCTCCTCCTTTGCCTGGGTGACTCTGAGGGCCTGAGAAGCCTTCCTGTTTTTCAGGACATTTTCTGGAAGCAAAGGGATCTTTCTTTCTTGGCTCTTGCTGCACCATCTTCCCAACACTTCAGGCTGCTCAGGGTCTGTTTCTTCTTAGGCCCAACAGTTAATATCCATCTACCAGCAGATATTTGACTAATAAGACATATCCACCCGCCTGCAGCTTTTGGTCTTAAGTGACATTGGAGACAATTGGCATAACTGTTACATATATAGACCTTCAATTAGCCCCATTGTCTATTTAGCCATTTTTCTTTTAGCCCTTTAGAATTACTAAATCCTAGGGTTCCAATGAGAAACAGGCTATCTCATTAGTGCCTCTTTAAGTATGTCTAGGTAAATCTTCTACATAGATATGTCCAATAAGATACTACCATTTATTTTTGGTTTTCCAGACATAAGATAAAATTTCTTATTTGCTCATGAACTCCCCTTTCTGTTTTGGGTGAACTTTCGGTATATTGTCACTTCATTTGGATTCTAGAGGGATAGAAAGTGAAAATGTGTCCTCAGTCTACCATTTTATTAAAACACACACACACACTTGTTTATATACAAGGCTTTTCTACTGAAGCTCCTTAAATTCAAAGATGTATTTTAAAGAGCCTAGCGCAGTGTCAGGAATGTAATAAGTGTTCAAAGGTATGTGGCTGATTGGGTTTGAATGTGGAAGAGAACAAATTACAAATGACAGAAAAGCTTAGGCCTAGATGATAAGCATGCTGTTAGATACCAACAAAGGAACAAAGGACTTCCCTGGTGGCTCAGATGGTAAAGCATCTGCCTACAATGTGGAAGACCCGGGTTCAGTCCCTGGGTTGGGAAGATCTCCTGGAGAAGGAAATGGCAACCCACTCTAGTACTTTTGCCTGGAAAATCCCATGGACAGAGGAGCCTGGTAGGCTGTAGTCCATGGGGTCGCAAAGAGTCAGACACAACTGAGTGACTTCACTTCCAACAAAGGAATAATAGATTTTAAAGAAGAAATTGTTTTTAGTGTTGGAAATCAATTGCTATGCCCTAGTATAGGCAAATAATGGAAACTATTTTTCAAGACATCATTAACTGTTATGAAATTATTTTTGTGTGCTAGAAACAGACATGCCACTTTACACACAGAGTGTTGATACTCTCCTAGAGAGAAGAGAATTCATTTTGCCTCTTGGCTCTCACCTAATCCAGTAAATCAACTTGGAATATTCCTTATTGGATAAGACCACAGAGCATACTGTAACACAGCAAGAAACTACTACATTAATCCAGATATGCATTATGTCCTCAAGTGTAGGTAGTCAATAAATATTTACTGAGTGAATGTATCCCTAACACTTGCTTGCAAACCTGATTCCAGAGTCAAGAAACAAAGTTTTCAGAGGTGAAAACCAAACAAGTGATGATTTCATTATAGTGGCTATTATCAAAGTACCTGACCTAGATCAGAAACTCAGTAAATATTTGTGAGGCTAATAAGATAATTACCTTTAACTTTTTCAAACTTAAAAAAAGCCTACTTATCAAGCAAATGCTGGGGTATGACTCTTTAATACAGTAATACTGAAAGCCACTGAATTTTATAAACAGTTGAACTATGTATCAATTATATCTCAATAAAGCTGTAAAAAAAGAAAAAAACTCACAAGGAAACTTTTCCAGGCCTTCTGAATGACTCTGGCAGCTCTGTCTTTCCTTTCAAATTCTGATTCCTGTTTCAAAGCCATGTGAAAGTCCTAAAATAAAATAAACAAAGGAGTAAATTTTAAATTACTTTGTATACTCCATCATGAAACTGTCACTAGAACTACATGAAAATCAAATAGAAAGTACAAAGGAAATACTGAAAATGATATTTGGCATCAAAATAACTAAAATAAACATTAAAATTGACACCTTTAACTGATAGCCTCTGTTCCAATTTGCTTTTTATTGAAGTACAGTTGATTTACAATATTATATTTTTTTCATTATTTTTAAAGATTATACTCCATTTAACATTACAAAATAATGACTGTATTTCCCTGTGCTATAAAATATATCCTTGTTGCTTTTCTACTTTATACATAGTAATTTGCATCTCTTAGCCCCCTACCCCCTATTTTGTTCCTTGCCTTTTCCCACTCTTCACTGGTAACCATTAGCTTGTTCTCTATATCTGTAGGTTTGTTTCTGTTTCGTTATATACATCATTTGTTTTAGTTTTTAGATTCAGCGTATAAGTGATAATATAGAGTATTTGTTTTTGTCCGACTTTTTCACTAAGCATAATAATCTCTAGGTCCAGTCACATTGCAAATGGCAGAATTTGTCCTTTTTTATAGCCAAGTAATATTCCACTATATATATATGCATACCACATCTTCTTTATCCATTTTTCTGTGGATGGACATGTAGGTTGATTCACTATCATGGCAAATATGAATAATGCTGCTAAAAATAGTGGGGTGCATACATCTTTTTGAATTCTTGTTTTCATTTTCTTTGAAAATGAAACTCAGCAGTGGAATTGTTGGATCATATAATAGTTCTATTTTTAGTTTTTTGAGGCAACTCCATACTGTTTTCCACATTAGCTGCACCAAATTACATTCCCACCAACAGTGTATGAGGGTTCCCTTTTCTTCACAACCTCACCAACATTTGTTACTTGTAAACTTTTTGATGATAGCTATCCTGACAGATATAATATCTCATAGTTTTGATATGCATCTCTCTGATGATTAACAATGTTGATCATCTTTTCAAGTGCCTGTTAGCCACCTGTTTGTCTTCTAAATGTCTATTCAGGTCTTCTGCCTATATTTTACATTGGATTATTTGTTTTTTTTATATTGAGCTGTAGGAGTTATTTACCTGTTTTGAATATTACTGCTATTGTTTATACCATTTGCAAATATTTTCTCCCATTCTGCAGGTTGTCTTTTAGTTTTTTTGATGGGGTTTTTTTGCTGTGCAGAAGCTTTTAAGTTTAATTATGGCCTATTTGGTGTTTGCTTTTATTTTTGCTTTTATTTCTTTTGCCTTAGAAGATTGATCCAAGAAAATATTGTTATAATTTATATCTAAGAGTATTCTGCCTATCTTCTCTTCTAGGAACTTTATGATTTTAAGTTTCACATTTAGTTTTTAAACCAGTTTGAGTTTTTGTATATGGTGTGAGGAAATGTCCTAATGTCATTGTTTTACAAATGACTGTTCAGTTTTCCCAAAATAACTTGTTGAAGAGACTGTCTTTTCTTCATGGTGTATTCTTGCCTCCTTTATTGTAAACTAATTGATGGTAGATGTTTGGGTTTAATTCTGGGCTCTCTATTCTTTTCCATTGATCCATATGTCTGTTTTTGTGCCAATACCAAACTGTTACAATGACTGTATGGTATTATCTGAGGCCTGGAGGTTATGACTTCAGCTTTGTTCTTTTTTCTCAGGATTGTTTTCAGAATTCAGGATCTTTTGCAGTTCCATTTAAAATTTATTTTAACTTTTTATCTTGAAGTATAGTTGATTAATGATGTGTTAGTTCACTAGTTCAACCTAGTGATTGAATTATACATATACATATATCTATTCTTTTTCAAATACTTTTCCCACTTAGACTGTTATAAAATATTGAGCACAGTTCTTGGTGCTATACAATAGGTCCTTGTTGGTTATCCATTTAAAATATAGTAATGTGTACATGTCAGTCTCAAACTCCCTAACTATCCCTCCTCCACCATCCTTCCCCTCTGGTAACCATAAATTCATTCTCTAAGTTTATGAATCTGTTTCTGTTTTGTGAATAAGTTCATTTGTATCATTTTTTTTTTAGATTCCACATATAAGCAAAATCATCCATATTAGTTGTTCTCTGTCTGACCTACTTCACTCAGTATTACCTACTTCACTCTAGGTCCATTCATGTTGCTTGCAAATGGCATTATTTCACTCCTTTTAATGGCTGAGTAATAGTCCATTGTAAATATGTACACATCTTCTTTATCTATTCACCTGTTGATGGGACATTTCTGTTGCTTTCATGTCTTTGATATTTTAAACAGTGCTGCTATAAAAAGGTGCATTAATCCTTTTGGATACCTGTTTTTATCTGGATGTATGCCCAGGAGTGGGATTGCAGGATTATGTTAGCTGTATTTTTAGTTTTTGAAGAAACTTCCATACTGTTCTCAAAAGTAGCTCACAAGTTTACATTCCCACCAACAGTATAAGAGGGTTACCTTCTATCCACACACACCCTCTCCCACATTTACTGTTTCTGGTTTTTTGTTTTTGTTTTTTTAATGATAGCAGTTCTGACTGGTGTGAGGTGATATCTCATTGTAGTTTTGATGTGCATTTCTCTAAGTTAGTAATGTTGAACATCTTTTCATGTGCTTCATGGCTATAGGTATGTATTCTTTGGAGAAGTGTCTACTTAGGTCTTCTGCCCATCTTTTGATTGGATTGTTTGTTTTTATGATATTAAGCTCCATGAACTATTTGTAAATTTGGAGACTAATCCCTTGTTGGTCACATCATTAGCAATTTTTTTTTTCCCATTCTATAGGTTGCCTTTTTGTTTTGTTTATCATTTCCTTTGATGTGCAACAGTTTCTGAGTTTAATTAGTCCTATTTATTTTTGGTTTTATTTCCATTACACTGGGAGACAGAAAAAAATTTTGCTGCAATTTATCTCAGAGTGTTATGTTTAGGTTTTCTTCTAAGACTTTTATAGTGTCTGGTCTTACATTTAGGTTTTTAATCCATTTGACTTTAGTGTATGGTGTTAGAGCATGTTCTAATTTTATTTTTTTACATGTAACTGTCCAATTTTCCCAGGGCCATTTATTGCTGAGACTATCTTTCCTTCATTGCATAGTCTTGCTCCTTTGTTGAAGACTGAGTGATCATAGGTGTGTGGGCTTATTTCTAGACTTTCTATCCTGTTCTGTTAATCTGTATTTATATTTTTGGCCAGTACCATAATGATTGGATGACTACAGCATTGTAGAGTCTGAAGTCAGGGAGCCTTATTCCTCCAGCTCTGTTTTTCTTTCTCAATATTGCTTTCACTATTAGGAGTCTTTTGTGTCTTCAACAAATTTTAAGATTTTTTTGTTCTAGTTCTGTGAAAAATGCCATTGATAATTTTATATGGATTCCCTGAATCATTAAATTTCCTTAGGCAGTATAGTCATTTGGACAATATTGACTCTTCCAATCCAAGAGGATGGTTTATCTTTCTATCTACTTTGTCATCTTTGATTTCTTTCTTCAGTGTCACAGTTTTTGGAGTAAGGGGCTGTTGTCTCCTTAGGTAGGTTTATTCTTAGGCATTTTATTCTTTTTGTTGCAATGGTAAATGGGATTGTTTGCTTAATTTCTCTTTCATTGTAGTGTACAGCAATGCAACAGATTTTTGTATTAATTTTCTAACCAGTAACTTTACCAAATTCACTGATGAGCTCTCATAGTTTTTGATAGTGTCTTTAGGATTTTCTATATATTGTATCACGTCATCTGCAAAGTGTGACAGTTTAACTTTTTCTTTTCCAATCTGCATTTCCTTTATTTCTTTTTCTTCTGATTGCCATAACTAGGACTTCCAAAACCATGCGGAATAAAGGGGCAAGAGTGGACTGTTCCTGACCTTAGAGGAAAATCTTTCAGCTTTTCATCATTAAGTATGATGCTAGCTGTAGGTTTATTGTATATGACCTTCACTGTATTGAGGTAGGTTTCCTCATGCCAACTTTCTCAGTTCAGTTCAGTCGCTCAGTCCTGTCCAACTCTTTGTGACACCATGGATTGCAGAACACCATGTCCATCACCAACTCCTGGAGCTTGCTCAAATTCTTGCATCTTCTTGATCCTTGCCTCTATTCTTTTTCTAATATCTTGGATCATCTTCACTATTATTATTCTGAATTCTTTTTCTGATAGGTTGGCTATCTCCACTTGACTTAGTTGTTCTTCTGGGGTTTCATCTTATTCATTCATCTGGGACAAAGTCCTCTGCTGTTTTACTTTGACTAACTTTCTGTGATTGTTGTTTCTGTTCCACAGTCTGTAGGTTTGTAGTTCTTGCTTCTACTGTCTGCCTCTGTGGGATAAGGTTGTCTTAGAGGTTTGTGCAGGTTTCCTGATAGGATGGGCTGGTTCCTGCTCAGTGGTGGGTGCAATTGGGTCTTGTCTCTCTGGTTGGCAGGGCCATGCTCAGGAAGAGTTTAAGTCACTTGTCTGCTGATAGGTGGGACTGTGTTCCTGCTCTATTGGCTGTTTGGCTTTAGGTGACCCTGCACTGGAGCCTACAGGCTGTTTGGTGGAGTTAATGGCGCATTCCAGGAGGGCTCATGGCAATGGGTACTTCTGAAAACTGCTACTGCCAGTGTCTTTGTCCCTGCAGTGAGCCACAGCTACCCCCGACCTCTGCAGAAGGTAGGTCAATATTCTTAGGTCAGTATTAGCAGGTAGGTCAATATTCTTATGGGTCACTTTCCCCCCCTGTATTTTAGTGCACATGAGACTTTGTGTGTATCCTCTAAGTGTGTGATTTCTTTTCCCAGAAGTTCTGTGGAAGTCCTATTATCTAACCCCACCAGTTTTCAAAGCCAGATTCTCTGGGGATTCCTCCCATTGCTGGATCCCCAGGCTGGGAAGCCAGACGGGGGTTCAGCACTTTCACTCCTGTGGGATAAACTCTCTGGTACAATTGTTTTCCAACTTGATATGGGATTTGATTTTATCGTGATTGTGCCTGTCCTACCATCATGTTGTGGCGGCTTCTTCTTTTTGTTGATGTAGAGTATCTTTTTTAGTAGGTTCCAGTGGTTCCCCCCCATCATGGTTATTTAGCAGTTAGTTGTGATTTTAGTGGTTTCATAAGAAGGGACTGGCTCATTTCCTACTGTACCATCTTGAGCTCTCATCACGTGTATATAAATTTTAGGATTATTCTAGTTCTATGAAAATTGTCATGGGTATATTGATAGGGATTGAATTAAATCTGTGTATTGCTTTGGGTACTATGGCCACTTTAACAATATTAATTCTTCCAATCTAATACCATGGTATATCTTTCCATTTCTTTGAATCATCTTCAGTTTCCTTCATCAGTGTTTTATATTTTTCAGAGTATAGGTCTTTCTCTGGAGACTGTCAAAGAGTATAGGTCTCCTTGGTTTCAGTTTATTCCTATGTATTTTTCTTGGATGTGATTTTTAAATGGATTTTTTCCTTTCACTTTCTGATATTTCAGAAGTAACAGATTTCTGTATACTTCTCTTATATCCTGCAACCTTGCTAAATTTGTTTATTATTCTAGTAGTTTTGTGGTGGAGATTATAGGATTCTCTATGTCACTTGCAAATAGTGACAGTTTTACCTCTTCTCTACATTTTATTTCATTTTCTTATCTGATTGCTGTGAACAAGACCCACCAGGGAAGCCCCAAGGACTTTCAACACTATGTTAAATATAAGTGGTAAGAGTGGGCATCCCTTTCTGGTTCCTGAATTTAGTGGGAAGTCTTTTAGATTTTTACCATTGAGTCTGATGCCAGCAGTGGGTCTGCTGCAAATGTTATGTTCTTTATTATGTTGAGATATGCTCCCTCTATCCCCACGTTGGTGAGAGCTTTTATCACGAACAGATGGTGAATTCTGTCAAATGCTTTTTTTGCATCTAGTAAAAAGATTGAATCAGCAATTAAAAATCTCATGACAAGTAATAGCCCTGGACCTGATGCCTTCACTAGTGAATTCTATGAAACATTTAAAGAAGAACCAATTTTTCTCAAGGTTTTCCAAAATATTGAAAAGGAGGGTACACTTCCTAACTCATTCTGGGAGGCCAGCTTTATCTTGACACCAAAGCCAGATGAAGACACTACAGGAAAAGGAAACTATAGACCAGTATCCCTATGAATACTGATGCAAAAATACTAGCAAAGAGAATACAGCAGCACATTAAAATCATCATTATTGTCACAATGAGCAAACTGGATCTATTCCTGGAATGCAAAGATAGTTCACAATAGAAATATCAATCAACGTTCTCAACAAAGCCAATATCAGTTCAGTTCAGTCGCTCAGTCATGTCCGACTCTTTGCAACCCCATGGACTGGAGCATGCCAGGCCTCCCTGTCCATCATCAACTCCCGCAGTTTACCCAAACTCATGTCCATTGAGTTGGTGATGCCATCTAACCATCTCATCCTCTGTCATCCCCTTCTTCTCCCGTCTTTAATCTTTCCCAGAATCAGGGTCTTTTCAAATGAGTCAGTTCTTCATATCAGGTGGCCAAAGTTCTGGCGTTTCAGCTTCAGCATCAGTCCTTCCAATGAATATTCAGGACTGGTTTCCTTTAGGATGGACTGGTTGGATCTCCTTGCAGTCCAAGCAACTCTCAAGAGTCTTCTCCAACACCACAGTTCAAAAGCATCAGTTCTTCGGCATTCAGTTTTCTTTATAGTCCAACTCTCACATCCATACATGACTACTGGAAAAACCACAGCTTTGACCAGACAGACCTTTGTTGGCAAAGCAATGTCTCTGTTTTTAAAAGCCCATATAGAGAGGAACATATTTCAACATTATAAAGGTCATACATGAAAATATCACAGCTAACATCATACTCAATAATTAAATACTGAAAGCATTTCATTAAAGATCAGGAATAAAAGAAGGATGCCCATAATCAGCACTTTTATTCAACATAGTATTAGAAGTCCTAACCAGAGCATTTAGCTAAGTGAAAAAAAATAAAAGTTACCCAAATTGGAGCAGAAGAAGTAAAACTGTCACTTCACACCAACTGCATGATACTATATGATATTATACAAAGAAAACCCTAAAGATTTCACCAAAAGTCTGTTCAGTTCAGTTCAGTTCAGTCGCTCAGCCATGTATGACTCTTCGCGACCCCATGGATCGCAGCACACCAGGCCTCCCTGTCTATCACCAACTCCCGGAGTTTACCCAAACTCATGTCCATTGAGTCGGTGATGCCATCCAACCATCTCGTCCTCTGTCATCCCCTTCTCCTCCTGTCTTCAATCTTTCCCAGCATCAGGGTCTTTTCAAATGAGTCAGCTCATCGCATCAGGTGGCCAAAATATTGGAGTTTCAGCTTCAACATCAGTCCTTCCCAGGAGTGATCTCCCTAAGGATGGACTGGTTGGATCTCCTTGCAGTCCAAGGGACTCTCAAGAGTCTTCTCCAACACCACAGTTCAAACACATCAATTCTTCGGCACTCAGCTTTCTTTATAGTCCAACTCTCACATCCATACATAACTAGGGGAAAAACCATAACCTTGACTAGATGGACCTTCAATGGCAAAGTAATGTCTCTGCTTTTTAATATGCTGTCTAGGTTGGTCATAACTTTCCTTCCAAGGGGTAAGTGTTTTTTAATTTGATGGCTACAATCACCATCTACAGTGATTTTGGAGCCCCAAAAAGTAAAGTCAGCCACTGTTTCCACTGTTCCTCCATCTATTTGCCATGAATGATGGGAATGGATGCCATGATCTTTGTTTTCTGAATGTTAAGCTTTAAGCCAACTTTCTCACTCTCCTCTTTCACTTTCATCAAGAGGCTCTTTAGTTCTTCTTCACTTTCTGCCATTACAGTGGTATCATCTGCATATCTGAGGTTATTGATATTTCTCTCGGCAATCTTGTTCCAGCTTGTACTTCTTCCAGCCCAGCATTTCTCATGATGTACTCTGCATATAAGTTAAATAAGCAGGGTGACAATATACAGCCTTGACATACTCCTTTTCCTATTTGGAACCAGTCTGTTGTTCCATGTCCAGTTCTAACTGACCTGCATACAGATTTCTGCATACGTGCATACAGATTTCTCAAGAGACAGGTCAGGTGGTCTGCTATTCCCATTTCTTTCAGAATTTTCCACAGTTTATTGTGATCTGTATACATACATATATATATGTATAATATATATACTTTAGAAAACTGATCAATTTTTGTTAAACATTCATGACTTTGATTCCACTTGTTTGACTTAGTATGGATAGAATGCTAGATTTCTAATTAAAAATAGATATGCAGCAAGCCACAAAGGTTTATTGTATAGTGTAGAGACCTGTAGTCAATATCTTATAATAACCTATAATGGAAAGTAATATAAAATAATATATGTGTATATGTAAAACTGAATCACCTTGCTGTGCATCTAAAACATTATAAGTCAATGATACTTCAATGAAAGATATATATTAAGAAGACAACCAAACAAAATGGATCAAAAGTTTGAACATAAGATCTGAAACCATAAAACTCTGGAAGGAAACACAGGTGGTAAGCCCCTTGACATAGGTTTTGGTAACGACTTTTGTATATGGCACCAAAAGCAACAAAAAGGCAAAAACAAACATGTGGGACTATATTAAACTAAAAGCTTCTGAGCAAAGGAACCATCAACAAAATGAAGAGGTAAACTACTGAATGGGAGAAAATATTTGTAAGTCATATATCTGATAAGGGGCTAGTATCCAAAATATGTTTTAAAACTCATATAACTCAATAACAAACAAACAATCCAATTTACCAGTGGGCAGACGATCTGAATAGACATTCTCCCAGAAGAATACAGATGGCCAACAGGTACATAAAAAGATGCTCTACATACTTAATCATCAGGGAAATGTAAATCAAAATAGCAATGAGATATCACCTTACACCTGTTAGAATGGCTATTATAAAAAAGACTAGAAATAATAAGTGTTGGTGAGGATGTAGAGAAAAGGAAACCCTTTTCTCTACATTGTGCACTATTGGCAGAATGTAAATTTGTACAAGCACTATAGAAAACAGTATGAAGTTTCCTCAAAAAAATAAAAATATAACTACCATATGACCCAGCAATTCTACTTCTAAGCATTTGCCTGAAGAAAATGAAAACACTAACTCAAAAAGATATATACACCTCATGTTCATTGCGGCATTATTTACAGTAGCCAAGATGTGGAAACACCTAAGTATTCCAAGGATGGATGAATGGATAAAGAAGATGTGGAATATATACACAATGGAATATAACTCAGCCATAAAACAATAAGAAAATTTTTCTATTTGTGACAAGATGAACAGACCTCAAGAGCATTATGGTAAGCGAAATAAGTCAGAGGACAAATACTATATGATCTCTTTTATATATAAAATCTAAAATAATAAGTAAATTAAAAAACCAAGCCTATAGATACAGAGAACAGACTGGTAACTTCCAGAGGTGGAGAGACAGTGGAGTGTGGGAGAAATAGGTTAAATCACTTTTTGGTGTTTTTTCTTTAGTTTACATAAAGTGAATTGTAAAAAAATGTATAAATTTTCACTTAGAACATTGGATTATCCCATCTGATAGCTGTCATATAACAAGATGTAATCTCTGAGTCCTCAATTAGTAGTGTGTGTGTGTGTGCGCGTGTGTGTGTGTGGAAGTCACTTAGTTGTGTCTGACTCGTTGTGACCCCATGGACTATATAGTCCATGAAATTCTCCAGGCCAGAATTATGGAGTGGGTAGCCTTTCCCTTCTCCAGGGGATCTTCCCAACCCAGTGGCCCAATTAGTAGAAAAATATACAAATCAGAAAGCCCAGAGGTCATGTAATGGAAGTTTTAAGATGAAGTCCTATAACATCTACCTTAATCTGGATCGGAATTAACATTAGGGATGTAGGGACTGTGTCTACCTCTAAGCATAGTCTTAGGACCTCAACTAGTATTGATCTGACCACACCTCAGATGGTAAATATTGTATTTCCTGTAGGCTACTGCTGAAGTTTTATTGATTTCATTTATTTATCTATTTTTCCTACTAGATTGTATTAAAAATCAATCAATATAGAACATTAACAGAATGAAGGAAAAAACCTACATAATTATCTCAATTGATGTAAGAAAAGCAGTTGATAAAATTCAACACCCTTTCATGATAATACTCTTCAATAAATTTGGAATAGGAGGAAACCAGCTCAAC
The DNA here is from genome assembly GCF_019320065.1 of Cervus canadensis. Classification (NCBI taxonomy): domain Eukaryota; kingdom Metazoa; phylum Chordata; class Mammalia; order Artiodactyla; family Cervidae; genus Cervus; species Cervus canadensis. The sequence continues at coordinate 15,687,921 of NC_057396.1, forward strand.
ATATTAAAATCATAAATTAAAATTCCACAGCATACATTATACACAGTATACATTATACACAGTATACATTATACCCAGTGGTGAAAGGCTGCAACTACTCTGAAACCAGGATAAAGCAAGGATATCCAATTTTGCCACTTTTTTTTCAACATAATACTCATGGTTCTAGCCAGAGTAATTTGGCAAGATAGAGAAATACAGGCATCAAATTGGAAAGGAAGAAGTAAAATTATCTCTGTTCACAGAAAACATCTTATATGTATAAAACCTTAAAGATTCCACAAAAAAAATGCTTCTGGTCCTATTAAATAAATTCATCAAAGTAGTAGGATACAGTCAGCACACAAAATTCAGTTGCATTTCTATTAATATACACTAACAATGAACAGTCTGGAAAGGAAATTATAAAAATAGTTATTTACAATAGCATCAAAGAAAATAAAATATTATACTGAGGAATGAACTTTACTAAGGAAGTTAAAGACTTGTTCATTGAAAACTACAAAACATTGCTGAATGAAATAAAAGAAGACATAAATAAATAGAAACTGACAAATTTTATTTTCTTGGGCTCCAAAATCACTGTGGACAGTGACTGCAGCTATGAAATTAAAGACACTTAAACCTTGGAAGAAAAGCATTGACAAAGCTAGACAGCATATTAAAAAGCAGAGACATCACTTTGCCAACAAAAGTCCATATGGTCAAAGCTATAGTTTTTCCCGTAGTCATGTGAGAGTTGGACCATAAAGAATGCTGAGCACTGAAAAATTGATGCTTTCAAACTGTGGTGCTGGAGAAGACGTTTAAAAATCCCTTGGACAGCAAGGAGATCAAACCAATCAATCCTAGAGGAAATCAACCCTGAATATTCATTGGAAAATGATGCTGAAGCTGAAGCTCCAATACTTTGGCCATCTGATGCTAAGAGATGACTCATTGGAAAAGACCCTGACACTGGGAAAGACTGAGGGCAGGAGAAGGGGATGAATTGAGGATGAGTTGGTTGGATGGCATCACTGATTCAATGGACATGAGTTTGAGCAAAGCCCAAGAGATAGTGAAAGATAGGGATGTCTGGCTTCCTGTGTTAATTTATGCAAAATGGATAATTTCCCTCAAAACATTCTCAATTGTAGCTAAAGAATAGCAGATCAATAAATAATATGCTGGCTAACAGAATAGGAAGTTGGTTAAATAAATTATGATGCTGTCATAACAATAGAACCCTATGAGAATATTCAAAATGATGCTGTAAATGCACACACTGACATGGAAAATGTTTTATATTATGATGTCAGTTTTCAAAAAGCAGTTTATTAAACAGTTTCAAAAGTTATGTATGTTAGCTTCTCCCTGCTCTATTCAAATAGATAACTGTAGGTGGTACAGTGATAAAGAATCCGCCTGCCAATGCAGGAGATGCAAGAGTCATGGGTTCAATTCCTGGGTTGGGAAGATTCTCTGGAATAGGAGATGGCAACCCACTCCAGTATTCTTGCCTGGCAAACTATGGACAAAGGAGCCTGGAGGGCTGCAGAGTTGGACAGGAATGTGCAACTGAGCACAAACACATGTATATGCACAACTATGTACATATGAATATGAATGTTGATAGTGATGATAGAATTAAGGAGGAATTAAAAATATGTTTATTTTCATTTACTTTTTTTTTTTAATTTTTTTATTTTTTTTTTCTAGCCAATGCCGACTATATTTCAAGTCGTCACAGCGGGGTATTGGGAAAAGTTTTCAATTAGCAATAATCGCGCCTCGGATAAACCTCATTGGCTACGATACTGCCACTGCGCAAAGCTTTTTCATTTACTTTTATAATGAACATGTACTACTTGAATAATAAAATTTTTTTTAAAATTAGTTCATCACCAGCAGGAGAAAAATTCACTGCAGGCTTAACTTGAAAAGTTAGCAGAAATAGGATGGGGGAGGGAGAGGGCATGAGGGGTTTGAGTGAGTCTCCTGTAGGTGGATCCCTAAAAGCTATGCTATTTTGAATGTGGTCCATAAACCTATGCCAGTCTCTGAGCTATATGTTACCAGAAGAAACAAAGACAGAAATCGAGAGTAGTTTGAAGATTTTATAGCAATTTGACATTATTGTGGTGTGTGTGCACACACACACGCACATATACGCAATCAGTAAGTTTGTAGATCCTTGTTATGTTTTTTCTTTTTCTAGTAATTCATTTTTATTTTATTTTCAAGAGCAATAGTCTGCAACCCATTGGAAATAAAATTTTCAAAAGTTTCTTTACCACTGAAAATTCATCTTGGAATCAGGGTCAGTTTGGTCTCAGAATCAGGTTCAGGTGTTTAGTTACATATATTTCATGTAATGTCAATAGCATTTGCTTAACATTCTAGAGACTGGAGTATATAAACTGGAATCTACCAATCTAGAGGCATCAACAGATGCCTCTGTACGTATATCAGACACCACTCATAAGGATCTCAGTCTTCTGAATAATCTTGTTCTTAGTGCTGCTTTACTAGTCTTGTCTAGACTGAGCTTAGCAAGATGGATGTTGGGGATTAGAGGCAGATTTTAACTTTTCATTAATATCATGTACTGGTTAAAAATAGTTTTAAATAAATACCTATTGGCGGGAATAATATAATAAACGACAAAGGAGGCTAAAAACTCTACATGTGTGCATGCATGCTAAGTTGCATAATTTGTCCCTGACTTTATGCAACCCTATGGACCGTGGCCTGCCAGGCTCCTCTGTCTATGGAATTCTCCAGGCAAGAATACTGGAGTGGGTTGCCATGCCTTCCTCCAGGGCATCTTCCTGACCCAGGAATTGAACCCACATCTCTTATGTCTCCTGCATTGGCAGGCAGGTTCTTTACCACCAGCACCAACTGGGAAGCCCCCCAAATTCTATATTATATTAATTCATTGCTGTTTAAAGCAGAAGCTTGAGTGAAGTGGAGTGAGCTATTTATACACACAGAGTGTTTTAGGAAGACAGAACAGCAAGTGTGAAGGCAATGAAATAGGACGCTGGAACAGGAAGAATGACAGTGTGACTGTAGCCAACTGTAGAGAAAAAAGAGTAGTAGGAGATAAAAGCAGCGAGGTGATGGGATTACACAGTACATGCTGAATGTTAGAATTTTATTGTAACTGTGATGGGAAGCTACTGAAGGGTTAGACTAGAGGAGTAACATGATCTGACTTAAACTTTTTGAATGTCACCCTGAAAGGGAGCAAAAGAAAACAAAAAACTAAGCTATCTCTGTGACTCAACATGAATAATTATGAATAAATCTATTACTATGTGAATATTAATATTAATCCTCCCAAAATGTATGATACAACAGTAATACTCCATAATTATATACCCTATGATAATGCCAATCACCCACAATAATATGAATTTGGAGGTGGCATGATTGGTTATTGGCTTCTGATTCAAAAGGCTTATTCTGGACATTTAATTATAGTTGACCCTTGAACAATACGGTTTGTACTGTGTGGGTCCATATATATGCAGATCTTTTTCAATAAACATATTGGGAAAAGTTTTGGAAATTTACAACAATTTGAAAAAACTTACAGGTAAACTGCATGGCCTAGAAATATAAGAAAACAAAGAAAAAGGTATTGTCATGACAGTATTAAATATATGTAGATACCAGTTTATCTTATCAATTTGCTACCATAAAATACACATGAATCTATTATAAAAACTTAAAATTTATCAAATGTTATGCACACACAGACTGAACATGGTGCCATTTGCAGTTGAGAGAATTGTAAACAATTGTAAAGATGCAATATTACACATACCTGCATAAAATTGTAGAACAGACTTTACCATGGTAATCAATTTATAGCCACCTACTGTTGCTACTGCAGGGAGCACAAGTGTTGAGAGTATCTGCTTAATATGCTGTGGTGCTAATCATCTCCATGTGAGGAATTCATCTCTCCAATAAATTGCATATCACAGTGAGAGGTGATCTCCCATGGGTCTCATATATTTTTCATCATCCTTAGTGTAAACCTTGAATAACACCCAAACAAAGTGCTGCTAGTGATAATGAAAGTGTGTGTTCCCAAGAAGCAGCATTCATGACATTACAAGAAAAGTTGAATCGCTTAATATGTACTGTACAGTAAAGCCAGCAGCTGCAGTTACCAGCCATTTTAAGATAAATTAATCCAGTCTAAGGACAACTGTCTATGCCCCAACCACTAATGCCAAAGAAGATGAAGTCAAATGGTTCCATGAAGACCTACAAGATCTTCTAGAACTAGTACCCCAAAAAAGATGTCCTTTTCATCACAGGCGATTAAAATGCAAAAGTATGAAGTCAGAAGATACCTGGAGTAACAGGCAAGTTTGGCCTTGGAGCAAAAAATGAAGCAGGGCAAAGGCTAACAGTTTTGCCAAGAGAACACACTAGTCATAACAAACACCCTCTTCCAACAACACAAGAGATGACTTTACACATAGACATCACCAAATACTCAATACCAAAATCAGATTGATTGCATTATTTGCAGCTGAAGATGCAGAAGCTCTATACAGTCAGCAAAAACAAGATCAGGAGGTGGCTGTGGCTCAGATCATGAGCTCCTTATTGCAAAATTCAGACTTAAATTGAAGAAAGTGGGGAAAACCACTATGTCACTCAGGTATGCATGCGTGCCAAGTTGCTTCAGTTGTGTCTGACTCTGTGTGACACTATGAACTGTAGCCTGCCAGGCTCCTCTGTCCATGGGATTTTCCAGGCAAGAATATTGAAGTGGGTTGCCATGCCCTTCTCCAGGGGATCTTCCTCACCCAAAGATCGAATCCGAATCTCTTACATCTCCTACGTTGGTAGGTGGGTCCTTTACCACTAGGGCCACTCAAATCCCTTATGATTATACAGTGGAAGTGACAAATAGATTCAAGGGATTAGATATGATAGAGTGTTTGAAGAACTATGGATGGAGGTTCATAACACTGTACAGGAGGTGGTGATCAAAACCATCCCAAAGAAAAAGGAATGCAAGAAGGCAAAATGGTTATCTGAGGAGGCCTTACAAAAAGCTTAGAAAAGAATAGAAGTGAAAGGCAAAGGAGAAAGGGAAACATATACCCATCTGAATGCAGAGTTCCAAAGAATAGCAAGGAGAGATAAGAAGCCCTTCTTATGGGAACAATGCCAAGAAATAGTGGAAAGCAATAGAATGAGAAAGACTAGAGATCTCTCCAAGAAAATCAGATATTAAGGGAACATTTCATCCAAAGATTGGCACAATAAAAGACAGAAATGGCAAGGACCTAACAGAAGCAGAAGAGATTAAGAAGAGGTGGCAAGAATATACAGAAGAACTGTACAAAAAAAGGTCTTGATGACCCAGAAAAGCACAATAGTGTGGTCACTCACCTAGAGCCAGACATCCTGGAGTGTGAAGTCAAGTGGGCCTTAGGATTCATTACTACAAACAAAGCTAGTGGAGGTGATGGAATTCCAGCTGTCCTATTTGAAATCCTAAAAGATGATGCTGTTAAAGTGCTGCACTCTCCAAACATGCCAGCAAATTTGGAAAACTCAGCAGTGGCCACAGGATGGAAACAGGTCAGTTTTCATTCCAATCCCAAAGAAAGGCAACACTAAAGAATGTTCAAACTACTGCACAATTGTGCTCATTTCTCATGCTAGCAAGGTAATGCTCGAAATCCTTCAAGCTAGGCTCAACAGTACATGAACCAAAATATTCCAGATGTACAAGCTGGATTTAGAAAAGGCAAAGGAACCAGAGATTAAATTGCTAACATCCATTGTATCATAAATAAAGCAATAGAATTCCAGCAAAACTTCTGCTTTATTGACTATGCTAAAGCCTTTGCCTGTGTGGATCACAACAAATTGTGGAGAATTCTTAAAAGAGATGAGAATACCAGACTACCTTACCTGCCTCCTGAGAAACCTGTATGCAGGTCTAGAAGCAAAGTCAGAACTGGAAATGGAACAACGGACTGGTTCCAAATTGAGATGTTAAGGCTGTATATTGTCATCCTGCTTATTTAACTTATATGCAGAGTACACCATGTGAAATGCCAAGCTGTATGAATCACAAACTGGAATCAAGATTGCCAGGAAAAATATTATCAACCTCAGATATGCAGCTGATACCACCTTAATGACTGAAAGTGAACAGGAACTAAAGAGCTTCTTGATGAAGGTGAAAGAGGAGAGTGAAAAAGCTGGCTTGAAAGGCAACATTCAAAAAACTAAGATCATGGCATCTATGCCATCACTTCAAGGCAAATAGATGGGAAAAAATGGAAATAGTGGCAGATTTTACTTTCTTGGGCTCCAAAATCACTGTGGACAGTGACCACAGCCATGACATTAAAATACACTTGCTCCTTGGGAGGAAAGCCATACAAACCTAGACAGTGTATTAAAAAAGCAGAGACACTACTTTGCTGACAAAAGTCCATATGGTCAACTATGGTTTTTCCAATAGTCATATATGGATGTGAGAATTGGGCCACAAAGAAGGCTGACCAAAAATTGATGCTTTCAAATTGTAGTGCTGGAAAAGACTCTTGAGAATCCCTTGAACAGCAAGGAGATCAAACCAATCAATCCTAAATCAACCCTGAACATTCATTGGAAGGACTGAGGCTGAAGCTCTAACACTTTAGCCACCTGATGCAAAGAGCCAACTCATTGAAAAAGACCTTGATGCTGGGAAGGATTGAGGGCAACAGAGGATGAGATGGTTGGATGGCATCACTGATTCAATGGACATGAGTTTGAGCAAATTCCAGGAGATAGTGAAGGACAGGGAAACCTGGTATGCTGCAGTCCATGGGGTTGCAGAGTTGGATATGAGTTAGCTACTGAACAACAAGGAACATTGTTAAAAAAAAAAAAGGAAAGAAATTCATGAAGCTCTCACTCCGGCTTTGACATCTGGTGTGAAAACCTTGCACTTTTTGCAAAGTACCTTCTTGTCATAAATTGAAAATGCAGCTTTTATGTGGGGGCAGGATTGCTATAAGAAGTCATACCTACAGACTCTAATGTGATTCAAGGAAAAGTGAAGTCATTACATGAAAACATTAAGCAAAAGAATCTAAAGCTGAAAAATTTTAATTCCAGCAAAGGATGGTTTGATATTTTTAGAAAAAGGTTTGGCTTTAAAAAATGTAAAGATAATAGAAGCAGCAGCTTCTGCCAACTAAAAGGTGATAGACAGGTTCAGATGCCCACTGAAGAAAACGGAAAGGCTATCTGCCTCAACTGGTTCTCAGTGCAGAGAAGAGTGCCCTATTCTGGGGAAAAAATGCCACAAAGGACATTTATTAGTAATGAAGAAGAGAAGTAAGTACCAGGACATACGGTAAGAAGGGACAGGCTAACTCTACTGTTTGTACAAATGCAGCTGAGTTTATGATCAGGACTGCCCTTAACTATAAAGCTGCTAACCCCTGAGACTTAGAGGAAAAAGATAAATACCAGCTGTCAGTCTTTTAGTTGTACAAGAAGACTTGGACAACCAGGACACTTTTTACTGAACTGACTCCATTGATGCTTTGTCACTGAAGTCAGGAAGTACCTTGCCAGTAAAGGACTGTCTTTTAAAATTCTTTTGATATTGGACAATGTCCCTGGTTACTCAGAACTCTATGAGTTCATCACTGAATGCATCAAAGTGGTCTATCTGATATGAAAACACAACATCTCTAATTCAGTGTCCAGATCAAGGTGTCAATAAGGACCTTTAAATCTCATTGCACATGGTACTCTATGAATAGGACTGTCAATATTCTAGCAGAGAACCAAACAGAACATCATGGAAGTCTGGAAAAATTACACGAGAGTTGCCATCATGGTTATAGAAAAGGAAATGAAAAAGCCATCAAGCCTGAAACAATAAATTCCTGCTGGAGAAAACAGTTTCCAGATGCTGTCCATGACTTCATAGAACTTATTACAGAGACAATCAAGGAGATCATAAATGGGATTGTGGACGTGGCAAAAAGGTAGGGGGTGAAGGGTTTCAAGATATGGAACCTGGAGACATTCAAGGGCTAACAGACACATCAGAGGAATTAGAAGGCAACTTGATGGAGATGAGTGCTTCTGAACCAGTTCCACATGATAAGAAAGAAAATACAGAAGCAGCAGTGCCAGGAAACAAATTGACATTTAGACAATCTATTATAGCAGAAGAGTTCTTACTATTCAAGATTGCTTTCAACTTCTTTTAAAACATGGAATCGTCTATGCTACAGGCACTGAAACTAAACAGTGGAAGGATTGGAGCCATGTAGAAACACTTTTAGAGAAATGAAGAAGTAAGAAGTCAAGCAGAAACTATGACATCTTTCTATAAAATTACACTGGGCTTGCCTGCCTCTCCTACCTCCCCCTTCACCTCCTATACCTCTCGCACCTCTGCCAATCTGAGAAAGTAAATAACAATCCCTCTTCTTCCTCAGTCTATTCATTGTGAAGATGATGAGGATGAAGATCTTTATGATTGATTTCCACTTAATGAATAGCAAATGATCATGCTGTATACTTAATAAACTTGTCTGCTGTGTGTGTGTGTGTGTGTCTTTGTGTGAAAATCTAATAACCACAACGGTGTGCCTCACTCTCCTGTAACTGGAGAAATTCAATATCAGTGTATCACCATCAGTTCGGTTCAGTTCAGTTGTTCAGTCGTGTCCGACTCTTTGCGAACCCATGGACTGCAGCACGCCAGGCTTCCTTGTCCATCACCAACTCCGGAGCTTGCTCAAATTCATTTCCATCCAGTTGGTGATGCCATCCAATCATCTCATCCTGTGTCGTCCCCTTCTCCTCCTGCCTTCCATCTTTCCTAGTATCAGGGTCTTTGCCAGTGAGTTAGTTCTTCCCATCAGGTGGCCAAAGTATTGGAGCTTCAGCTTTAGCATCAATCCTTTCAATGAATATTCAGGACTGATTTCCTTTACGATGGACTGGCTTGATCTCCTTGCTGTCCAAGGAACTCTCAAGAGTCTTCTTCAACACAACAGTTTAAAAGCATCAATCCTTCAGTGCTCAGCTTTCTTTATAGTCCAACTTACATCCATACATGACTACTGGAAAAACCATAGTGAATTTAATTCAGATGACCAGTAAATCTACTACTGTGGGCAAGAATCCCTTAGAAGAAATGGAGTAGCCCTCCCAGTCAACAAAAGAGTCTGAAATGCAGTACTTGGGTGCAATCTCAAAAATGACAGAATGATCTCTGTTCGTTTCCAAGGCAAAAAAATAAAGCACAGTACTGTAAATGTATTTTCTCTTCCTTGTGATTGTAAAAACATTCTTTTCTCTAGCTTACTTTATTATAAGAATACAGTATATAATACATATAACATACAAAATATGTGTTAATCATCTGTTTATGTTACAGTAAGGCTGCTGTAGTTAAGTTTTGAGAGTCAAAAGTTATATTTGGATGTTCAACTGCATGAAGAGTCAGCACCCCTAATCCCACATTGTTCAAGGTTAAGTGTACTTTGTAATAACTCCTCCTTATATTGAATGCAATTAAAATCTTGAAATCTACTTAGTGTTATGACATGATTTTTTTTTTAATTAGGAAGATGAACATAGAAGACCAGTGTGTGTATGTGCATATGGTTGGTATAACAGAGCTAATTTCTCATTTTATATTGTAAGAGGCTTCCAGAAAACAGCCACATCTAAAGAAATCAAGAGTGGCATATACACACTACTCTATATAAAATACATAACTAATAAGAACCTACTCTTAAAATATAGCACAGGGAACTCTACTGAGTACTCTGTGACCTATATGGAAAAAGAATCTAAGAGTGGGTATATGTATAATTGACTCACTTTGCTGCACAGCAGAAACTAATATAACACTGTAAATCAACCATATTATAACAAAAATTAATTTTAAAAATGAAAAAAGAAAATAAATTAAGATCTATTTTAAGACATATAAAGTAATATATAAAAAGTAGAATAACATGCTATTTAAAATATGGAGGTAAAAACTAAAAGAAGTTCATGTGCAACAGTGATAAAACAGAGTAGAGATAAAGAATGACCAAGGGATATTTTAATACAAACAGCCAAGGATGGCCTCTTTAATTAGGAAACACTACTGTTCATTATGCAAAGAACGAACCATGGGAAAACAGTAGAAGAGGGTTCCAGGAACAGGGAACAAAAGATAAAAATGTCTTGAGATAAGGAGCCCGGTGTGTTCAAGTGGTAGAAAAGAAGACAACAGTGCCCGTGGAGCTCAGAGAAGAGGCAGGAGAGCGGGAGGTAAGAGAAACAGGCGGGAGCCACACTATCATCATACGGGTCATTGACTGGCATGGTTTGGCAATGGACTAGAGCTGACTTGTTTCAGTAGAGTCAAATTTTACATTTTTGAGAATTTTGTGAGATAGTTTTTACACACAGTCATTATTTTAAAATTAAATTACTTAAACTTACAATCAAAGAAAATAAAGGTAATATACACTCAAACTCATCACTTAACTATTTACCTTCCTATTGAAGGGGACCAGAAAATACTGCCCCAAAATATGCTACTGTCAACTACAAATTGGCACTTGCCATCGACCTCTACAAGGATTAAATTACATGCTACTGCAGCTGCTGACTTTCAACACCCCCCGAAGGGAGTTCAGGGTGGAGAGCAGAAATGAGGCACTCTCTGCTCTGGAAAAACTGGCAGAGGTCTTCAGAGAGTTAGATATTTTCAGGAGCTGACTTTGTGAGCCCAACTCTTGCATCTTCTCATATCTAGAAAAGCACTAAATTCCATCATGGTGACTTCTGCTCCTCCTGATTAGCAGAAATCTTCTGCAAAAATATGCAGTTGATTGCATGCACTCCCCCTTCACAAAAATCATATGTATACTGACTTTTCCCCTACCTATTTGGAGCAGTTCCTCAGAGCTATCTGAAATGCTGTCTCCTGGGTTATAATCTTCATTTTGCCCCAAATAAAACTTAACTCACACCTTTCACACTGTGCCCTTTTCTGGTCAGCAGTTACGGTGACCACAAAGGGACCCAGAGTGGACTTCTCTACTTCACCTGAACTCTACAAAAAACCAGAGACTTGCTTCCAGGAAAGGGCCCTTTCACCTATCTGCCTCCTCGGAGAGTCCAGGTAGATTTAGCTAAGTCTCTCCTGGTTCTTGGATCTCCCATATTGGATCTCCTGAGATTTATTTGGCTGTGTATAGCATGTGCCTGCCCCCCGCCCCCTGCCACCCCTTCAGTTGAAAGATACTCAGGGTGGCCTGGTTGAAAGATACCAGGAAAATAGCAACTCAGGTGAAAGATACTGGGAGGTGTGGTTAAAAGATACCAGGGTTTGCAATTATAGGAGACAGTGGTCTGTGTTGAGTGGTTAGGTAAGAGGCTGATCTGATACAATTCCTCAATTCAGTTGCCTTAACAGAATTGGCAGGATAAAAGTGAAGATACTACATGAGAGCTTTGCTCTGAAGAAAAGGGACAAGTCTCCTCCCGGTCAGTTATGGCTTTCTCAGGCTACTGAGAAATTTACAGGAGTGGTGGGCACAGAGTTTTCACACCATGGAGCGGTCCCACAGGGAAACCCACTCACTAATTAAAACACTTGTTCATCCAGGGGTCATGAATAAAAATTGGCCTTTCAGTGATCTGAGCACTTGCCATGGTCTTAGACCACCAAATGGAGAAACTGAAACATGTAAGAAGGCTGAAACAACTCTAGGCTGACACCAAGAGAGTTAAGCTCACAAGCAGCACACTGGCCCACTACATGACTTCACTAGTAAATTTTACCCCTGAGAAATTTAAGATGGGAAATAGAGCCTCTCAAACACTGAAACAAGGGGCATCAGAAAGCCAGTCTCTGACTAACATACCAGCCAGGTTTATGCACAAACAAAAACTCACACTTGCAAGTATCTACTTAATTGGGGACATTAAAGGAGATCTCAACCTAAAATGACCACATTGGAGTATTTCTGATATTCCAGAATTTATATTTTGCACACACAGAAAAAAGTCAGCTCTAAGATCAAACAGACTGAATGGAATGAATTACTCTGATTGGTATCTATAAACTTCTAAAAGAGATCCAGAAGCTTCTACAAGAGGAAATGATAGCATAACTTCTTTGCAGGAAACCAACAATTAATTGTTGAAAACTCTATCAGAACTAAAAAAAAATCTGCTATAGTACTCTCACTCTGTCTCTCCCTCTGCTTCTCCCATGTACCCTCTTCTATCTGAATTGCCTGGCACAGATGCTATTTCTTTCTCTTTCAACTCCTCTGCCTCTTACTTCTCCATCTTCCCCAATAAAGGGAAAAAAAAAATCAGAAGTGATTATAGCTCTCTTAAGGAGAAATGTATTACAGGGAGAGGTGAACCATCCTTGGTGTTTATGTACACATCCTGGACCCAAACAGAACTTAGAGCCTTAGCTAAGGAATTTCCAAATCCAAGTCAGGATCCATTGTTGGTTTTTTTTCCCCCCATTGGGTTTTGCTAAGGAATCTGAGTTAACCATCTGAACCTACAAGCCCAGGTTTTCAAATCTATGTTAATTAATACAGCTGTTAGTTTCTGAAAGCAAAGCAAGGGAATGAATAAAGCAGAATGAAAACATCACTTCTTGGATTCTGAACCACAGGCTCACAATGAATGCAAGGAATTAGCTCAGAAATTGTTTGAACTTATCCCAGAGCATTTTCCAAAAATCGCAGACTGGACAGAGATTCAACAGTTGCAAGCAAAGAGAGAATGAATCAATTATGGACTATTATGAAATGTTTGAAAGAAACTTTTAACCAACATTCTGACTTGACACCTGAATTATTGCTAACCACCAAAATAATCCTTTGCTTAACTCTGCCTTTTTAGAATATTTAGATGAGGATTTGGCTACTCTAGTCAAAAGACATAAGCCGGGTTGGTCCAAGTTACACACAAATGCACTTGCTACACTGGCTGACCAACTTTTCAAAACCATTGTTCAGTCACTCAGTCCTGTCTGACTCTGCAGCCCCACAGACTGCAGCATGCCAGGCTTCTCTGTCCTTCACTACCTCTCAGAGTTTGCTCAAACTCTGTCCATTGAATCGGTGATATCATCCATCATCCTCAATTCATCCCCTTCTCCACCTGTCTTCAATCTTTCCCAGCACAGGGTCTTTTCCAATGAGTTAGTTCTTCACATCAGGTTGCCTAAGTACTAGAGCTTCAGCTTCAGCATCAGTCATTCCGAAGAATATTTCAGGGTTGATTTCCTATAGGATTGACTGGTTTGATCTCCTTGCTGTCTAAGGGACTCTCAAGAATCTTCTCCAGCACCATAGCTCGAAAACATCAATTCTTTGGCCCTCAGCCTTCTTTATGGTCCAACTCTCACATCCACACATGACTACTGGAAAAACCATAGCTTTGACTATACAGACCTTTGTTGGCAAATTGATGTCTCTGCTTTTTAACACACTGTCTAGGTTTGTCATAGCTTTTCTTCCAAGGAACAAGCGTTTTTTAACTTCATGGCTGCAGTCACTGTCTCCAGTGATTTTGGAGCCCAAGAAAATAAAGTCTGTCACTGTTCCCATTTTTCCCCCATCTATTTGCCATGAAGTGATGGGGCAAGATGCCATGATCTTAGTTTTTTAAATGCTTAGTTTTAAGCCAGGTTTTTCACTCTCCTCTTTCACTTTCATCAGGAGGCTCTTTAGTGCCTCTTTGCTTTCTGTCACTAGAGTGGTATCATCTGCATATCTCATGTTGTTGATTTTTCTCCTATCAATATTGATTCCAGCTTGAGATTCATTCAGCCCAGCATTTCGCATGAGGTACTCTGCATATATGTTAAATAAGCAGGGTGACAATATACAGCCTTGATGTACTCGTTTCCCAATTTTGAACCAGTCTGTTGTTCCATGTCTGGTTCTAACTGTTGCTTCTTAACCTGCATACAGGTTTCTCACAAGGCAAGTAAGGTCATATGCCCATCTCTTTTAGAGTTTTATACAGTTTGTTGTGATCCATGTAGTCAAAGACTTTAGTGTAGTCAATGAAGAAGTAGTAGATGTTTTTCTGTAATTTTCTTGCTTTTTCTATGATCCAATGGATGCTGGCAATTTGATCTCTGGTTCCTCTGCCTTTTCTAAATTCGGTTTATAGGTCTGGAAGTTCTCAGTTCATGTACTGTTGAAGCTTAGCTTGAAGGATTTTGAGCATTACCTTGCTAGCATGTGAAGGAGATATCTATGAAAATTATGAACCTTCAATTGTGCCAATTAAGTATACAGCACCAGTCAAAGGTTAACCAATCTCTCTTTAATCCCCAAAAGCAGAGAAAGCAAGCTTGAAGGAAACAACAGTATATCTCTACAGAATTCTGATCCTGAGGGAATAAATACTATGAGGAGAACCTGATTTTCTCTACCTGTGCCTTGAGACCAGAGCTCTCAAGATCACTCATCTAGATCATCTCTAATTCCTAAGACTGAAAAAAGGAGGAGTGGAAAAAACTCTTTTTAAAATTTAACTTATTCCAACTGTTTTTACAACTAGTAAGTTTTATATTGTGATATCTGATTTATGACTAAGTTTAGAAAAGGAAGCCATGAGATCTTCCATTGTCTCTGATAGTATGTTTATGCATGCATTATTTTTGTTCTTACTTTGCATGGTTATTATCAAATTTAACTTGTAGGTAAGCTCTACTTAATTGGATTAAAAGAAATTAAACACTTATGTGAAAGTGAAAGTGTTAGTCGCTCAGTCCAACATTTTGTGACCCCAGGGACTCTAGCCTACCAGGCTCCTGTGTCCGTGGAATTCTCCAGGCAAAAATACTGGAATGGGTTGCCATTTCCTTCTCCAGGGAGTCTTCCTGACCCAGGGATTGAACCTAGGTCTCTGACATTTCAGGCAGATTCTTTACCATCTGTGCCACTAGGGAAGCTGTACTTATACAAATTCTTTAAAAAAAAAATACAGAAGGTAACTGGCTAGAATTAACTTCAAGTTCATGTGAACTGTAAAGTATTCAAAATTAATACCTGGTATTAATGTTTAAGTTTGTTGATCTAATTAATATAGACATGTGTTTACAGTCATCAACATTAAGTACAATACTTCCATTGTGTCTATGTTTAAGATAAGCTAAATAAAATCTTGTTATATCTTTTAGAAATCTGTTAGCAAGGAAAGTGACTTGATGTGAAGAAATGTTTAAGGAAAGAAAATGTAAAGGGGATAAGAGCTTTTAGATAAACTGTATTAAAAATAATTATGCTTCAGGAATGTCTATCTAAAATAGTCTCTCTAGATTCTGGTAACTTGAAATTCTAGATTTGTGCTAAATTAAGTAATGGAGGTTTATTGAATAGCTAGGTCATTCATAAACAAGATACTGAAACATTGTCAAGCACTGGCTTCCTTTTACAAAGAAACAAAAGGTTTTAGAACTATTAATAAATGTTTGGTGCCATACTGAGACATTTTATATAAGAAAGCACATTTTTTGAGAAATTATTTGGATTTATGTTTCATGGATGCTTAAGGAAAGTAGCATGTATGATTTTAGTAAAGGAGGTGTGAGGAAAGGAATTGCATTTTATTAAGGGAAAAGGAAGTACGTCTGACTTATAGGTGGCTGTTTCTGGATGGAATAAAATAAAGTGATGGTACAGAAAGTGGTGAAAGATTTATGGAAAGTTGACCCCAAGAAAAGAGTTTTATGCATGGTCAGGATTGACTAAGTTTAAAATAAATTTGAGTAAATGAATTTAAAAGTAGGCTGGTGCAAAATTTGAATTGGGCTTTTCTCTCTGACAAGTTTTCTTAAGATGTTGAACTTCCTTTGATAATAAATTTTAACTTCTTTACCTTTTAAGTGATCTGTTCTGTATTTGCCTTTGAAATATTTTATTATTACTTTGGCTAAGTGAATAATTATTGTATCACAGTGACTATTATAGCCTATGAGTGTTCTAAGCCATTTCAGTATTTTTTGACAAAACTTTCTAAATCAAATTCTAATGAGGTACTTTTGACCTTTAGCTAACTTTGGGATATTTCAAAGGGCCCCTGAAGGATCCCAAAGAGAGATATTAAACTAATTAGGTATAATTGGTGTGTAAATTGATGAGAAATTTTATCAAATGAGGTTATAAATGCTTACTATTAATAATATAGATATACCAGAAATTATATAGAATTCCTAAAGATACAAGTTCTTATAAAATGTTATCAGTAATAAATCCAGTTATTATCCCAAACTGTTGTGTGTCACAGCAGTAACCAAGTTTCGTCAATTGCATTGTAATCAGATTTTTACGCCTTCTTAAGTCTTTTGTCATTATAGACAGTTATGGTTTTATTCTTATGCCTTTGGAAAATGCTTCCTCTTCAAGATTTATAGAAAGAAATTTTGAATAAATATAAGTTTCTGACCTTCAGACTATAATGTTGAACTGGGTAAGAAATTAAAGAATTCTAATGGGAAACCCAATAGCTTCATAAAACTCTTAACAAAAAGGATTAGTTATGTGAGACTGAATGAACTAGTGAATATTGTTATAATATTTATGGCTTTTATCTGAAAAATTACTAGTTTAAATCCGTGTTTTCCAGGTATAAGGAAACCTTCCCCTCAAACTAATTATGACTTACAGTAATTCTGGTAAATTATAACTTTATAAGCAGAATTAAGAGATGGGAATATCAGACTACCTGACCTGTCTTTGGAGAAATCTGTATGCAGGTCAGGAAGCAACAGTTGGAACTGGACATGGAACAACAGACTGGTTCTAAACAGGAAAAGGAGTACATCAAGGCTGTATATTGTCACCTGCTTATTAAACTTATATGCAGAATACATAATGAGAAATGCAGGGCTGGATGAAGCACAAGCTGAAATCAAGATTGTCAGGAGAAATATCAATAGCCTCAGATATGCAGATGATACCACCCTTATGGCAGAAAGAGGAGAGTGATAAAGTTGGCTTAAAAGCTCAACATTCAGAAAACTAAGATCATGGCATCTGGTCCCATCACTTCATGGCAGATATATGGGGAAATAGTGGAAACAGTGGCAGACTTTATTTGGGGGGGCTCCAAAATCACTGCAGATGGTGACTACAGCCATGGAATTAAAAGACACTTACTCCTTGGAAGGAAAGTTATGACCAACCTAGATAGCACATTAAAAAGCAGAGACATTACTTTGCCAACAAAGTCCATCTAGTCAAGGCTACAGTTTTTCCAGTAGTCATGTATGGATGTGAGTTGGACTATAAAGAAAGCTGAGCGCCGATGAATTGATGCGTTTGAACTGTGGTGTTGGAGAAGACTCTTGAGAGTCCCTTGGACTGCAAGGAGATCCAACCAGTCAATCCTAAAGGAGATCAGTCCTGAAAATTCATTGGAAGGATTGATGTTGAAGTTGAAACTCAAATACTTTGAACACCTGATGTGAAGAGCTGACTCATTTGAAAAGACCCTGATGCTGGGAAAGATTGAGGGCAGGAGGAAAATGGGACGAAAGAAGATAAGATGGTTGGATGGCATCACTGACTCAATGGACATGAGTTTGGGTAAACTCTGGGAGTTGGTGATGGACAGGGAAGCCTGGTGTACTGTGGTTCATGGGGTTGCAAAGAGTCGGACACGACTGAGCTGAACTGAAGTTTGTTTCGAAGCTACCTCATTAATCTATCTTTGGATGAAAATCAGATGCCCCACAGCCTGCAACCAGGACATTATTTATAATGGAAAAAACATCATTTAAAGGACTCTACAACCCCGATGGAAAGGCCCTCACCAGGTATATTTAACTAGCTCATGTCCAGCAAAACTAAGGGGAATTGGGTTCATATTTCCCACTTAAAAAGGACCCTTGCACTGGACTCTATGGAGAGGTCTGCTGACCTCAATCTCACCTAAAATAATGCTCAAAGAAAGGAGAAACTACACTCACATCAGGAAGAGAAGAAGGCAACATCAGAGATAGACAGGTTATCTAAGATGCTGGACACGATTCATATGATCATTTGTAATGTTTTCATGACTTCTTGGACCTCTGTATATAAATCAAATGTTTTTCTATCATTGACACCACCCTATAGCAGTTTTAAAAATCAATCCAATTATTGGGTATGTGGCTAATTACCTGTGTCTAAATTCTTCTGGATTACCTTGGTGAAGATTTCTCCACTCCAAGGCTCTGACTGGATGGCTTTCAGGAAATTTATTTTAGAAGAAAGAAAGTTCAGTTGTATTCAGGCTACTCTGGGATCCTCTCCTCCGGCCAATTAATAATACCTGCTCTGACCCTGGCCATACATACAAATTTTCTTTTAGGGTCACTCAAGCTCAATCAGAACAATAAGCTAAGTCTCAATCAAAAATTGTAACCTCAAAAAAAAAGAAAAAAAAATTGTAACCTCCTGTTTATTAGAAGGAAACCTCCCACAATTATGGGATGGATTTATGTGGTTAACACCAGGTTATGGTCATTTAAGTAAAAAATGTATTATGTTAAAGATGATCAGCCTTGAGGCTTCTGGTTCAGATGACAGAATAGAAGGATGTGCACTTATCTCCTCCTGTGAGAGCACCAAAACTCAGCTAGCTGAAGAAAAACCATTGACAGGAGGGTGCTGGATGCCACCAAAAAAAGATACCCACATCTGAAGATAAAGAAGAAGCCACAGTGAGACAGTAGGATGGGCACAATCACAATAAATCAAATCCCATAGCCTCTGGCCAAACAACTATAAGGGAGGGAGTGCAACCCCACCCCTCAGCAGATAATTGGATTAAAGCTTTACTGAGAAAGGCCCTGTCCACCAGAACAAGACCCAGTTTTTCCCATCACCAGTCCCTCCCATGAAGAAGCTTACACAAGCCTTTTAGCCTCATCCATCAGAGGGCAGACAGAAGAAACAAGAAGAAGCACAATCTTAGAGCAGCTAAAACAAAAACCATATTACAGAAAGTTAATCATGATGAAAAGCAGACAGTGATGTCCCAGATGAAGGAACAAGATAAAATCCCAGAAAAACAACTAAATGGAGATAGGTAACCTTCCAAAAAATGAATTCAGAAAAAGAATTCAGATAGTGAAGATGATCCACAATCTCAGGAAAAGAACGGGAAGACCTAGAAGAAATAAAGAACAAACAGAAATAAATAAAACACTAGAGGAAGCAACAGCAGAATAACTGAGACAGAAGAATGGATAAAATGACCTGGAGGACAGAATGGTGGAAATCAATGCCACAGAACAGAATATAGAAAAAAGAGTGAAAAGAAATGAAGACAGCCTAAGAGACCTCTGCGACAACATTAACATTCACATTATAAGGGTCCCAGCAGAAGAGAGAAATGACCTGAGAAAACATTTGAAGAGATAATAGCTGAAAACTTCCTGAACATGGCAAAGGAAATAGTCAACCAAGTTCAGGAAGCACAGAGTCCCAG
This sequence comes from Cervus canadensis, assembly GCF_019320065.1. NCBI lineage: Eukaryota > Metazoa > Chordata > Mammalia > Artiodactyla > Cervidae > Cervus > Cervus canadensis. The sequence continues at coordinate 15,707,436 of NC_057396.1, forward strand.
AAAGGATAAACCCAAGGAGGAACACACTGAGACAGATCGTAATCAAACTGACAAAAATTAGACAGATAAAATACTAAAAGCAACAAGGGAAAAATGACAACATACAAGGGAACTCCCATCAGGCTATCAGCTGATTTCTCAACAGAAACTCTACAAGCCAGAAGGGAATGGCATGATATATTTAAAGTGATGAAAAGGAAGAATCTACAACCAAGAATATGCTACCCAGCAAGACTGTCCTTCAGATTTGATGGAGAAATCAAATCTTGCTTTCCAGACAAGCAAAAGGTAAGAGAATTCAGCACCACCACACCAGCTTTACAACAAATGCTAAAGGAACTTCTCTAGGCATGAAACAGAAGAGAAGAAAAAGACCTACACAAAATAAACCCCAAATAATTAAGAAAATATTGACAATTATCATAATATAAATGAATTCAATGTACCAACCAAAAGACATAAACTGGCTGGGCAGGTGAAAACATGTGCATATATGCACTTCCACTTACCACATCATTCTGCTTGATCCTCTCAAATTGTATGCAATTATTTTATATTGTTAGGTTAATCATGTTCCCAATATGGCTTGCAATTGTAATTATCTTTTGTGTTTGATTATTGATTGTGAAAACTGATAAACATCTTGTATTCTTGTGATTATGTAACTATTACTTACTTAACACCATTGTATCATGATTGGTCAATGGAAAAATAATGGAACTCTGTATCACCAAATTAGGGTCGAATAGAAAAATGTGTAATCAGATCACCTACTCCTGCCTGACTATATGACTCTCCTACTCACCAGGGAGGGGGTTCAGTTCTTAAACCACTAGCCTACTGTGTTCCCCCTTTGCCTGGTAAAGTAACGCAGCCACTTTATTTCTCCTCCATAACTCTGTCTCTGTATTTCTGTTTGGCATTGGTGCACAGAGAGTCAAGATTTTGGCAAAAACATCCCCAAAGAGGAGGCAGAGCAGGAGGAAGACGACGAAATGGCAGCTTCACAGGAACGGCTGAGATTCCAGGATGTGGCCATAGACTTCACCCAAGAGGAGTGGGAATGCCTGGACCTCGGTCAGCGGGAATTGTACAGGGATGTGATGTTAGAGAACTACAGGAACCTGGCCTCCTTGGGTTTTGTGGTCTCTAAGCCAGACCTGGTCACCTTTCTGGAGCAAATGAAGGATCCCAGGAATATAAGGAGATTCGAGAGAACAGCCATATACACAGCTATGTCTCCACAAGATACCCAGAATTTGATGCCAAAAAATCCAGGGTTAGAAGATTTCTTCTCAAAAGCAAACCTACAAATATATGAAAGATTTCACCTCAGAAACTTACATTTAATGAAAAACTGGGAATATACAAGGGCATGTGAAAGACAGAGAGGATGTTTATATGCACATAAAGAAATTGAGACAGCTACACATAATATGAACATTACTGCAGAAACATATGAGCAACATGAGTCAAATTGGGAAAAATACCAATTTCAGTCTTCAACATCTGCCAAGAAGTATAAGATTTTAAGAAAAGATTTACATCATTTTTTGAAACATGCATGTTCTCTGAAAGGAAACGTGGAAAATTTGGAAGAAGATGAAGGATACCATAATGTAAAATGGACAATGACCATCTAAATGGGGGTGTTTGTCATTGATGTGAAATATCCCTGGAGTTGCCATGATGTAAGTGATCATGGAATCTTTCCATGTATTAAGGTAAGACAGAGGTTGATTCTAAATTTTCAATAGTTATATCACTTGATTTGTAAGAAGAACACAATGACAGTTCACTGCAATATTGATGTATCTTTCTAATATCAACACAAGTCATGAACAGTACTTGACAATGTTGAAATAAAGACAGCTTCTGTGATAACCTAGAAATGTATTAGAAACCCTTCCTGGAAAAGGCATGTGATTAGTGTATATCATGTTTACTAAGTGTTTCCTAGGCTTTGTTTTATAAGCAATAAAAATCACAATCTTTACATCATTAAAAAAAAAAAAAGAAGAAAAATGTGTAATCACTTCTTGAAATCCGGATGCGTATCAGAATTATCTTGATTTTTTTTGAAAAATACAAATGCTCAGGTATTGCCTTTTTTCTCCAGAGCTCCAGATGTTTTTAATGAGCAGACATATTTAGAAACAACTGGACTATAGGATCTTTTACTTTTATCTAGTTTCACTTTTTTCTATTTCATATTCAGTACTCCCATTTAATTTAGTTTATGTTCTCCAACTTCTCCATCTCTTTTTTTTTTTTTGATGTTTTTTCTCAAGACTTTATCAAGCACAGTAGAAAAGCTTTTGTATACATATGTATAATACATATATTTTAGAAAACTTATGAATTTTTGCCTAACTAAAAAAAAATATGACATTTTGATTCCACTTATTTGACTTAGTATGAATAGAATGCTAGATTTCTAACTAAAATATAGACATGCAACAAGCAACAAAGGTTTACTGTATAGCATAGTGAACTACAGTCAATATCTTGTAATAACCTATGATGGAAAATAATTTCAAAAATAATATATGTATTTGTATAACTGAATCACCATGCTGTGCACCTGAAACATTTTAAGTCAACTATACTTCAATAAAATATACATATGTATTTTTAAAAGGATGATAAATCTTGTGACATCAGGAAATTAGGCTGGGTGCCTTATGAACAATACCTATATATTATTACCCTTAGAAACAGTGATTGGTATGGAACTAACAGGGTCAGATGACCAGAGGTTCACTGGGCTGCACTTAATGGAACTCAGTGAATTTGTGGTACTAATTTACAATCTTGGCTTCACCAGGATGAACAGGAAGATGCATCCTGGGATTCCCATGGACTCAAGGTCATATGTAACACCTTAGAGACGATTCCAGTCAATCTATCATTTGTATGAGTCTGATGGGCCAAGAGATCTGTCTTCCACTAGAATGACCATTTAGCAGCTATTTTTGTGCCTTCAGAAGGATTGGGGAATGTAATGGGCCATATCAAAGCCTTAAGATTCACTCCACAGGCTTTAAATGATAGTAACCAGGCTATTAGCCTATTGAATTCTGACGTGTCTATGACGAGAAAAGTGGTGCTACAAAACCACATTGCCTTTTAGATCCTTAGAGCATCTCAGGGAAGGGACCTGTGCCATAATTCAGATTGAATGCTGTGTTTTCATACCTGATGATTATAATGCTTCACTATATAATTAGTGAACCATATGAAAAGCCAGATTTCTGCCTTAACTGACCAACTCCCTAGTCTTGATAACCTCTTCAAAAACTGGCTTGGTGTGGGAAGTTCTTGGCTTAAATATTTACTTATAATTCTATTAATGCTATTAGCTATATTGTTTGTAATTTGCTTATTTTACAAGATTATCACTTCTTGTATAACCAAATGTGACTGAGCCTCCAACAAAAATAATGATGACTAGGTGACTTGAAGCAGTTGGTCAAATACATAATTTTGTATCCAATCAATGATTTTAATAGTGTACTGTAGATATGGGAAGATGCAGTAAGAGGGAATTTTTTTCCTGGACCGTAACAGATTAGAAGCTATGTGGTCCAAAGATCTTTAATTATTGTTAATAAGACCTAATCCAATAAAAGCACATTGAGAGGCCTATTAGCAAAGTCTTCACCAGACCTAGGAATGAGCTTTCCTAGCACCTTGGGAAGAAATGGTCATGAAATGCCTCCCAAAGCATGGTCAAATTTATGACCATGATGGGCCCCTGTCAACTTCATAAATTTGAAATGGCAAATACTTGCCATCTACCTCTACAAGGATTAAATCATGTGCTGCTGACCTTCAACACCCCTGTGTAGGGAGTTCAGGGTCAAGAACAGAAATGAGACACTCTGCTCTGGAAATAACTGGTAGAATAGGCCTTCAGATAGTTATTTTCAGGAGTTGATTTTATGAGCCCAATTCTTACATCTCATATCTAGAAAAACACTAAATTCCTTCCTGGTGACTTTTACTCCTCCTGACTAGCAGAAATCTTAAGCAAAAATAAGTGCTTAACTGCATGAATTCCTCCTTCATCAAAATCATATATACTGATCTCCTACCTCTTCAGAGCAGTTTCTCAGAGATATCTGAAATGCTGTCTCCTGGGCTATAGCCTAGTCCTCATTTTGTCCCAAATAAAACTTAGCCTGTAACTCTCAAGTTGTGCTTTTTAGTTAGCACTACTTTGGTATAAAGCATTATTTTAAACTTACAGCAACTGAGAAATAGCAGATGTAGGACAAGCTCTCTATTCTCCCTATATGTACCTAAAAGGAGGACATGCATTTCCCTATGTGAAGGTGCTCCCCATCTTCTTTCCCATATCATTATCACTGGAGGAAAATAACCATTATCCCTGGAGCCAAAATAATCATTATCACTGACACTGAGATGAGTCTGTACAAACAAATCTTAAGTAACCCTTAACCTCCATGAGCTTTCCCATGTACTAACCTTACAATATATAAGGTAATTTACCACCTATAGAATTTACCACCTATAGAAGCCCAAATCTCTTTGGCTTTGTTTTGTCACTTCACAAGTTTATTACCTTCTGTTCAAATAGTATACAAGCTCCCAGGGCTAAGCACCTCTTTGGGTTTCACTTCCTTTCCTTTACATGTATGTCAAACTAAAATATTAACATCAAGTAAAATTTGTATCACTTTCTGCTGTTAATCTGCCTTTCATCAGTTTAATTTGCAGGCTCCAAGCACTAAAACGTAAGAGAGTACAGGAAAAAATTTTCCTCTCTTACACTATCTTTTACTACTATTTATTTCCTGTGGTTATTATTTTTATCTCACAGTTCCTCAACAGTGACCCAGAGATGCTCTGGGCTGGGTTTTTTGTTGTGAGGATTGTTCTGTGCATGTAGGCTGTTTAGCAGAATCCTTGCCTTCTACTCACCAGATGCAGTAGCACAGGTGTGACAGCTAAAAATATCTCCAGACAGTGCCAAATTTCCCCTGGGAAGCAAAATTATCCAAGGTTGAGACCTATAGGTCTGCAGATTATCTACTAGTACCTCCATGGTGGAAGCTATACTATGGAGCACCACAGCACGTATCTTTCCAATTCCTGAGGCATGTTGGTAGCCTGAAACTGACCAGTGTGGGAGTATTTACATTATAGGTGATGACAAACACTACAAATTAGGGCTTGATTTATTGTTTTTTTGTTGGTTGTCTAGAGTAAAGCTAATTCATTTGAAAATGTTAATGCAGACTAATTCCGTATGTCACCATTACACTATGAATACCACAAAACAGTGATGAAATATCTTACAGTATTTAAAATTATTATCTGATTCAGAAATCAGTTGCATTATTGAGGAATAATAAAGTTACATTTCAAGAACAAAAAGTGCTCAACTGGGGAGGGTCAAGTAAATTGAGAATAAAGAATTAGATTTGGTCAAATAAAGTTGCTTATTGGAATAGCAAGTAAGCAAGCTTGAAATGTGTTAAGAAGTGGGAAAGTTGAGAAAGTGAATATTCAAACAATTCTTTGAGTGCTGAAAGGGAAAAGAGATAGGAATATTTAGCTGGAAGGCAGGAAAGGCTGGATTCAAGAGTTTTTTTTAATATATGGGAGATACCAAGGCACAATAAGATGCTGTTTTGTATGAAAGGTAAAGTCTTTTGTAGGTTTGAAAGGACAAGGTCCAGAGAAGAAAAGGAAGTAGGGGCAGTTGCTGGCCTCAGATAAAAAACAATATATATGTTCATTATGAAGTGCCAAATAGATTAATCAATGTGAAAATACCTCAGAAATTCTTATATACTAAGTACTATCAAGCCACTGTTCAGGTCATGATGGTTTTACTATATTCAGGTTCCACTTGCAAATTCAGAGTTAAGATTTTTATCTAACCCCAATCACAAATTTCTATTATAGGAGATCAAGGTTCCGCTGATCTATTTAGGCTCAAGAGAAAAACCTTACAAGGTAAATCTTTGAAGTCTAAGTTCCATTTACTTATTTAAAAAGTTTGAAAACAGCATTCAAATTAACTTGCTGAGATCAGAACCTATACTTCCCGTTTTGTTTTCCTACTATTTTATTGAATAAACAAATGTAAAAAAAAAAAAATGTGCTTCGTGATCTTTGTCAGTTTTGTAATTTCACTTTTCCTTTTTTCCTGTGGCCCTTTATACAAAGAGCGGAAGAGGTAAGACAACTAATAGCCTCGTCGTTAAAAACGATTTAAAGATGGAAAACCATTTAACGGATCGAACAGGAAAAAATTCTAGGAAACAACGTGAGGTAGGTTAACAAGTACTTCCCGCCAGGCCTGAAGGTGGACGAGACAGTATCTCTGCACGGTGAGGGGGGCCCAGCGAGCAGGAGGAATACGCAGTGAGCTCTGGTCAACCACAGCGAGGCGAGTTCACCACAGGCGAGGGAACGCAGGGCAAGGGGTTAGTCCTGGGCAAGATCGTACGCGAAACGCTGGACGCCCAATGGGTCTCGGGGAAAGGAAACGTCACTAAGGGGGCCGATGGGGCGCGGACCTCAAGGACACGGGGCGTTCAGCACACTGAACCAGAGGAGCCTCAGACCCAGTCGTCACAGACGCAAGCCGAAGGGAAGCAGTACCGGCTGAGGCGGACGGGACACCCTTTTCCCTTCACCTGCCTATCGCCGCCGAGTGGGGCTCCGCGGGTGTCTTCCCTAACGCCGCAGACGGAAATGACGTAGCCCAGTTCCTCTTTGTTCGGCTTGGCCCGGCCCTGTTAGTCCCGCCTCCCGGCCCCGCCCCTCGGCTCCCAGCTGTTGCGCCTGTTTCTTCAACGTGAGCGTGAAAGGGCTTGGACCTGTTAGAAGCTCTCCGGCGATTGTAAAATGCGCAGAGGCAGAGGGTTAGGGACAGCAGGAAAGCCGAAGGGACATTCTGCGAAGTTGGGCTCAACATTTTATAACACCCGGTTACTTCAACCAAGGACTTGAAAGATATTGGAGAAATGTGGTGAAAGCCTTTCTACTGACTGAATTTCAGTTCAGTCGCTCAGCTGTGTCCGACTCTCTGCGACCCCATGGAGTGCAGCACGCCAGGCCCCTTTCCATCACCAACGGCCAGAGTTTACTCAAACTCATGTTCATTGAGTCCGTGATGCCATCGAACCATCTCATCCTCTGCCATCCCTTTCTCCTGCCTTCAATCTTTCCCAGCATCAGGGTCTTTTCAAATGAGTCAGTTCTTTGCATCGGGTGGTCAAAGTATTGGGAGTTTCAGGTTCAGCATCAGTCCTTCCAGTGAATATTCAGGACTGATTTCCTTTAGGATGGACTGTTTGGATCTCTTTGCAGGCCAAGGGACTCTCAAGAGTCTTCTCCAACACCACAGTTCAAAAGCATCATTTCTTCCGCACTCAGCCTTCTTTACAGTCCAACTCTCACATTCATACATGACTACTGGAAAAACCATAGCTTTGACTAGACGGACCTTTGTTGGCAAAGTAATGTCTCTGCTTTTTCATAAGCTGTCTAGGTTGGTCATAACTTTTCTTCCAAGGAGCAAGCGTCTTTTAATTTCAAGGCTGCAATCACCAGCTGCAGTGATTTTGGAGCCCCCCAAAATAAATGACTGAATTTATTCTTTTGTAAGTAAAAGAACGACTCTTCTAGCACCTTGACAGATCCTCTGCAGGATCAAAGAGTAAGGGACACTTGACAGCAGTCCAGTGCTATTTCTAAATTTAAGTTCTTTAGCTAAACCAATTTTTAACTGAACATAGATGATCTCGTCAATGAATTCCTAAGTAAATTTAAATTATACACATGCTGCCGATCTAAACCAAGTTTGCTTTGCTTGCATTTCAAATGTTTCACTCTTGGCAGTATTTTAGTTTGTCATTTATTGCAATTTCAGATATCTTGTTTGGGAACTGCCCAGTTCTGCTATTTTCCTCTTGTGCTCATGCACATAATAGCATTAATTTGTAATTAATTGTTGGAAGGTTAACATCCAAGGGAATAAACAGCTGAAGAAAATGTTCCCTATATAATATGGAATTATACAGAAGAAATTCCCTGTAGGCTAATTCATTGACACCTTGACTTTCCAGAGTTCTTTAAAACCATTATTGCAAATCAGAATAAACAGATGTGAGCTTTAGTTCCCTTTCATGTAGTTACTTGATGCATTAATACACAGTAGCTATGAATAATAAACTGTAAAGATACAGTCATGGAAACATTAGGTATAATTGTGCTTTTTGTTTATTTTACTTTAAAAATAAGTCCCACATATTTTTAATAAAGTGCCAGTCAATTATGATTACTATTTGAGCATGTATTATTTTACCATTAACCTGATCTAGAAGAATTCAGTAAATCCTTAGTAATAGGCTCAGACCTTTTTCTATTGCTCTAATATATGTAAAGGGCTTCCCAGGTGGCACTAGTAGAAAGGAACCCACATGCCAATGCAGAACAAGAGACCAGAGTTCAATCCCTGGGTGTGGAAGGTCCCCTGGGAGAGGGCATGACAATCCACTTCAGTATTCCTGCCTGGAGAAGCACACGGCAGAGGAGTTTGGCGGGGCTACAGTCCATGGGGTCACAAAGATTCAGAAACCGCTGAAGTGATTTAGCACACATGCAATATATGTAAAAATATCTGAACTTTTTTAAAAGAAAAAGTTTATTTAGTCACAAAGGATTATTAAGACTTAAAACCATCAGTTTTTCTATTGATTTATTTATAGGCACCTGCTTAAATCTAGGAACAGATAATTAGGAAACGGAACTCAGAGGAACTTCTGGGTGGTTTTACAAACTTTCCTTCCTTCTCTCTGTTTCCCATATCCCTCCTTATTCCCCTCTCTTCCCCCCCCCCTTTTTATTATTATACAACAGTTATTATTACATTAATGAAATGAATATTTTTGCTTTCTAGTTAGAAGGCAAAGATTTATAAGCCAAGTAAAGACAAGAGATAAGGAAAAAAACTGAATTAATCTAAGAGAAGAATATTTTGTGCAGAGGTAGAGTCACAATTACACGCTATTTCTTTCCTCTACTACTTAGACACTGGAACAAACCTCAACAGTGGACAAGCCTGCCCGCTCATGTTAGCATGGAGTCTTTTAAAAATCCCTAATATAGTAGAAAAACCACAATGTCACACATGAGGAGTGGGTGTGGATCAAAGTCACAGTCTTGCAGTGGCCTAAAAGAAGCCAGAGGGGATTAGCCTGTGAAAAATGAAATCAAGATACCTAAATTAAAAAGAATTAGGAGACCAGTAGGGGGAGCCCTCACACCCATCCCAGTAGTAGAGCCCAACTGGAAGAAGAAAGAATCCTCTTCTTTTCTGGCAAGGACTCAGCCAATGAAAGGTCATGGACTCTTGGTTTACTACAGCCCTCCCAACTTTCTTTTCCTCTCTATAAAAGCATTCTCCTTTCCTTACCCTTTGGGGACTTGCATGTGCCTCACTATGTTTGCATGCCTGGTTTGTAGATCTCTCCTGATGCTGAATAAACCCATCCTTGCTGGAGAAATATCTGGAAGTCTATTGTGTAAGGGCATCAGCAGTTTGAAGAGGCTGGGAGATAGGAATGGGCACTGTTAGCTGATTCTTTGGACAGAGATCTGTCTTCCTCATCCCCATGACTCATTGAGAATTGCCCTGTTGCTTTTTCTTTTAAAAATTCAATCAATTTATCCAGGTCTTGCCTTATAGGTATCCTTTAAAATGAAATGGTAGTCGTTAAATATAGCATTTTCCTGGGTTCTATGAGTTATTTTAGAGAATTACTGAACCTGAGGGGTATCATGGGCACCTCTGAATTTGCAGCCAGTTGGTCAGAAGTGTGGGTAGCCTAGGAAACTAACTTGTGCCTGGTGTCTGTAAAGACAGTCTTGTGGAACAACGAGCCCTAAACCTGTAGGATCTGATGCTAATCTGGGTGGTTAGCATCAAACTGTATTGAAGTACATCCAGTTGGGGGTGAAACAAAACAGGTAGCTCATGAAAATATTTCTTCTTTCCTAACTCTCTTTCCTCACTTCTGGCAGTCATAACTCCCTCTACATAAGTTGCCCCTACCCTTCCTGTGCACACTTCCAGGATGTGCAATTTCTTTCCATAGAATAAACAAACTCCAGTTGTTTTTTTTTCCCTGTGTTTAAGAAATGTTGCAGTGTTGCTTATCAGAGTTTATTGTGGCTTCCTCTTCCAAATAGCTCTATAGAGAGAACTTGTCTTAAAAAAGAAAATTTTGATCTCAGTAACTGGAATGGTTCCACGAGAGGTTGGCATAGGTTAGGGGCAGCAGTAGTTGGGATAGGATAAACTCTGGTTCTGTGCATAGAAGATCTGGTTCTGTTCATAGAAGAGGGATTTTTACTGTCTGGTTAATTTTTTCTCAACTATTGGAAGTCAAACATAACTCACCACCACAAGGATGATTTCATACCCCTCTAAATAAGAAACTGGTATTTCTTCTTTCCTTGGCCTTATGTCAGGAGAGAATGTTTCCTCTCTCTGCCTGCTATGGACTGAAAGTTTGCCAGTACCCAACCCCACAAATTAATATGTTGAAACCCTCATCCCTTATGTAATGGTATTTGGAGACAGCCTTTGAGAGGTAATTAGGTCATGAGGGTGGAGTCCCCTGTGATGCAATTAGTACTCTTATAAGAGAGACAGGAGAGAGTTGCTTCCTCTCTCTTTGCTTTCTGCCATGTGAGGATACAATGAGAAGGTATCAGTCTGCAAACCAGGAAATGGGCTCTCACCAGACTTCAGTATGCTGGCACTTTGATTTTGGACTGACTGCCTCCAGAACTATGAGAAATAAATATTTTCTGTCAAAGCCACCCAGTCTATTGTAAACTTTTTATAATGGTAGCATGAACTAAGACACTACACTTACTATATTTTCACCTGAAATAACAGAAAATAATGGTGTCAAGCCCAAATATATTTTCCCTCAATATTAATTTCTACTTACTAGGGATTTAGTGTTAGTGATAAAAGTTTTAATTCATTCATTCATGAAGACATAATAGAATGAAAACTAGACCAACCCAGTTACAGAAATACCAAAACTATAGGTGGTTCAATCCTCTTTCTTAAAAAACAAAACTTATCTTTTTCAAATTTCTTTAGAAAGTGTACTTTATTTAAAAAGTGTAAATAATATATTCCATGATACAAAATTCTAGGCATAGTACATTTTAAAATAGCACAAAGGAAATATAAATATTCATTTTATCTTCTTATATATATATCTTTTATGCATTTATTTTCTTTTCCTAGGTTTGTATTTTTCATTATTGTCCAATCTGATTCATACTTACAGTAAAAACATTTTAAATATCATAGACAGGTTTAAGGCAAAAGTAAAAATTTCCTTCTCTCCATTCCCTCCTCAGATATTGGTGAATATCCTTTCAACCATGTGGATACATTTTGTTTTTTACATATATGGTGTCACATTATACATGTTGTTCTGTAACTTTTTTCACTGAACACTGTCATGAAAAGCTTTCATGATAGTGCATTTAGAGCTAATTCATTCTTTTTAATGGTTAAACTGTATTCCTTGATGTATAGATATCTATTTAGCCAGCTCCCTCATGATGACTAGTATGTTTCCAACATTTTATTGGGGTTTCTCTGGTGGTTCAAATGGTAAAGAATCCACCTGTAATGCAGGAGACCTGGGTTTGATCCCTGGGTTGGGAAGATGCCCTGGAGAAGGGAATGGCCACCCACTCCAGTATTCTTGCCTGTAACAAAATGTTGATAGCTTATTTTTGATAAATGTAGTTATTATATTAGCTTACATACAAGCCATGGGGTCACAAAGAGTTGGACACAACTGAGCAACTAACACTTTCAAATATCCTCACACCCGTCTCCTCCACAGGATTTAGTCACTGTGCAGCTTGCCCTTTATTTTATACTTATGCACTTGTGCTTTTGAGCAACTGGTGTGTATTAGTGTTTTCCATGAACAGATGCTATAGGTGCTTAGTTGTATCCGACTCTTTGCGACTCCATGGACTGTAGCCTGCCAGGCTCCTCTGTCCATGGGATTTTCCAGGCAAGAATACGGGAGTGGGTCACCATTTTGTCCTCCAGGGGATCTTCCTGACCCAGGGAAAAAACCCACATCTCCTGCATCTTCTGTATTGCTGGCGGATTCTTTATACTGCTGAACACCAGGGAAGCCTTGGTTTTGATTACACCATTACAAAATGTGCTTTTGCTTTCATCTAGTTTAAAAAAAAATTCTGTGTTCCTATTCAGTAAAGAATAAATATGGCTCATTTAAAGTGGTCACACTGTTTTCCAGGTTAAGTAAATATTTCAATTAGAAGAGTAAATATTTTTGAATTGGGAGTGTGGATATTTCCTGTTTGGGGAGTGTGTTCTTTGATGAACTGAGTTTCAGATTGGTGATATTACAAGGAGTGTGTAATGAATTTCTGGACTGTAAGTCTTAAGACTACACCCTGTCCTAAAAGGCAAAGTAAATTTCCAAAGATTTTATCTTAGTAATATAGCACAGTGAAATACAGAAGGGGTACAGTGAAGAATAGATGCTTACTTTTGTCATTAGTTTATTAGTGAATCCCAAGATATCAGGCTTCCTGGAGCTTGTTGCAGAGGTATTCAAGCATCCCTTTTAAAGATTAAAAAGAATTAAAGATCCCTAACTGGCTACAGTTATCATTTATTCAAATATATAGATAATGAAGATACCCATAGGATGCTCTCGTCTATTTTAATAAATTGGGTTGTCCTTGATGGGTGTCCAACTCAGATCGACTGGGAATTATTAGCTTAAGGCACTGTCTCTGCTTAATTTTTTCTTGGACCTTGAGTAAAGCTTAGTTAAAAGGATATGAATGAGCTTTAAAATAATTTCCCTCCACAGTATCCAAGCTACCTTTAATAACAGAGTCATTCTCATCTTCCTTAATTATTCATAACAGATCTTCCAAGAGGAATCTTGCTATTACTCAATACCAAAAGCAGCTTGTAGCGCCCTGCAAAAATGTATTTTCTTCATAACTGGAAGGGGAAGAGGGAAAGTGAACAAGGGATAGAAACAAACCAATAAATACAATGTAAATAGTTTCATAGAAAGTTATTTATATTTTGGCAAGCCTCTCTATCTACTATGATCCCCAAGTTTTTCTTTTTAGAGAAACTATGATGATGATAATAGCAGTTTTTACTGAAAAGATATTGATATACTAAGATACTTGGTAATACTTACTCTAATATTGCCCTGTCCATCCACATAGCATGAAAGCATCAAGAGAAGCAGTCCCCTGCATCCAGGCTTCCAGGCTGTCTCCACAGTCTTCACAGCTTAGATTCCATCGGTATACTGCCAGGAAAGTTCTTGCTGGCACACATAGGAGTGTGAATCTGGACTAACTTAAAGCTCTTGTCTTAAAGGCCTTTTCCTGTGGCATTGGCACAAAGATGCACTATCATCTGGCTGAGGAATAAGTTCCATTCCATCACGTATTTCAGGTTGGCTCAACTGGCGTTCAGCGTATTTCTGGAATGTGGAAAGATTAGTCCAAACTTCATTCCACTGAATCATCCCCACTCATGCTATTGTTTCTAGTTGCTGTGTTATCTTCAGAGTAAAACCAAAGGTCTGATTTATTTCACTCCTAAAGTGACATTTTAACTTTAGTTATGATAGGCACTAGTGTGCTATTTCATAATCTTACAAGGAACCCCAATCCACTATTTTATGCAAAGGTAAGAACCGTCTTGGAAAGGGACATCAAACAAAGTGTCCCTATTTGAACAACAGCACTTCTTGAATTCATCCTCCACATGTTAATAAATAATTAACTTGGCTGAATATTCAAATCAGTGAACAAAGATGATAAGCATCTCAAAGTAAAGTTTGTGGTTTTTATACATCCTTCCCTTTAGGCCTGTAGTCAGACACGTTTTGCAAATGGTGATGGGACTGTGAAATGTCCCTCCACTTTGGCCACTGACTGGAATATCCCTTTGCATCGGATTTTTCAGTTCTGTGGTCCCTCAGTATGCACGGTTCCATGTCCTCTGACTGTGAAGTACTGCAGTGTGCAAGTATGTGCTCAGGTGTGTCTGACTCTTGTGACCCCGTGGACTGTAGCCCACCAAGCTCCTCTGTCCATGGAATTCTCCAGGCAAGAATACTGGAGCAGGTTGCCATTTCCTTCTCCAGGGGATCTTTCTGATCCAGGGATCAAACCCACGTCTCTTGCAACTCCTACATTGGCAGACGGATTCTTTACCACTGAGATACAAGGGAAGCCTCAGTACTGCAATATTTACTACTAAAAAAAAAACCCCACACATAAATGGACCTGCATGGTTCAAACCCATTTTGTTCAAGGGTCAACTGTACTTTTCATGTTTGTTTTATACAACAAATTAAATATTTGCTTTCCACCCTGTACTGACGGCAAAAGCATGAATCCTAATTAGTAAGGAGAATGAAGAGGTGGATATTTTGAGCAGAAAGAGATGTTAATGACCTCTAGTCCAACCCTCCTATTTTCCATATGAGGAAAGATGTTCTCTGAGGCTCAGAGCTTTTAATCTATATTTGTAAGGTCTCTATAAGTATTGCTCTTCTTAAAACTGAATGGAGATAAAAATGTGGTGGCCACAAAGGGACTTAGTACTATCTTTCTATAGCTTGGTGCCTCAGTGTAGCCAGAGTTCCACAGGCTGACTCTTGAGCCCCTTCAGGAAGCAAGGACTCAGGCCATTTTTTGGTCTGAGGACATTCAACCAAGCAGGATGGATCCTCTGAACTGACCTGTAGTACCCTGTAATAGTAGCAGTAAAGCCGGTGTGGCTGTAGCAGATCCCTAGCAGTCAGTTGTCCTTCTTTTGCAATCTTCTTGGCTTCTTCATCATTTTCCTGAAAAGTTTAAAAAGAAACAATGAATGAAAATTACTCCTGCAACCCACAAAGAGAGCTAAGTGGGAGGTAGGAGAGATGTAGGGTTGAATGTGAACATCATGGGAGAGACGACACGTGATGAAAATATGACTTCAGAATGAGGCTATGGAAACAGACAAAGTACTTTCCTAGACATCTCTGCTATATATGGAAATAATCATGCGTGGTTTGGATCTTCCCAGTGCAACAATCCACATACAGCCCCTATTGTGACTGTCCTGGTACTTTCCAAGTTACTTAGGGAATCTGGGGCTCATCATCTGTTCCCTCAATCTAACTCTCTCTGCTTAATGTTAAAATACAAACTAGAATAGAATGAATTAGTTTTTATGCTATAACATCTTATTTAAATATTTAGTTTGAATCAAAAAGTTGTTCTAAAAGGGTACCCATGAAAGACTATGTTATTGTTGTAATAAAAAATTCAGTTATTAGTACTTACTAGCTATTCCTTCAATACCAGGAATAGTCAAATTCCTAATTATACTTTTATAAAATATCTAATATTATATGATGCTGCTCTCAGGAAAAGCCATTTGCAAGCAATTCTGACTCTTTATAAAGGGTCACACAAATATTCTGCATCAGGTATCCAGTTGTTTCCATAGCCATGTTGCTTCTCAGAAACAGAATAAAGATTTACAGTGGAAGGGTAAATTTTATAATTTCACAATAAAATACAAGAGCTTTTTAGTATTCTTCCTTTAAAAAAAAGAATTCTTATTTTATGGAAAGCTTATGATTCTTGGGATGTTGTATAGCATGAATTCGTTATAAATTTGTTATCCCATGAAAACCATACAAAAAGATACATGCATCCCAATGTTCACTGCAGCACTATTTTTAACAGCCAAGACAGGGAGGCAACCTATGTGTCCACTGACAGATAAATGGATAAAGAAGATGTAGTACATATACACAATGGAATATTACTCAGCCATAAAAAGTAGGAAATAATGCCATTTGCAGCAACATGAATGGACATAGAGAGTGTCAATACTGAGTGAAGTAAGACAGAGAAAGACAAATATATGAGAGCACTTATGTGTGGAATCTAAAAAAAAAAATGATACAAATGAATCTATTTGCAAAATAGAAATAGAGTCACAGATAGAGAAAACAAATTATGGTTCCCAAGGGGGAAAGGGGAGGGATAAGTTGGGAGATTAGGATTGACATATATGCACTATTAAATATAAAATACACAACTAACAAGGACCTACTGTAGCACACAGGGGACTCTGCTCAGTCCTCTGTGATGACCTATATGAGAACAGAATCTAAAAAAGAGTGGAGATGTGTGTATGTAGAACTGATTCACTTTGCGGTTCAGCAGAAACTAACAACACTGTCAATCAACTTTATTCCAATAAAAATTAATTTAAAAACTTGTGCCCTTTTTTATAACTGGGGAAAACAATTTTAAATTAAAACTGCTTTAATTTAAAGCAATTAAACCATAATTGCTTTAAATATTTTCTTGTGCATAAAGCACTTTAACCCTGGTCTTTTTAATCTGTAATTTGCATTTGGTGTGTGTGCATGAATAGTGATCCTTTAGAAAAACCTATATTCTATGTAACACTGTACTTCAAATCTTCTAAAAATCCTCAAACATACTCATAGTGGGCATTCAAAATGGTCCTGATGTTGATTTCAGGGAAACAAAAATTTCACAAAATAACATTTCATTTGCCTAAATGATGTCAAATTGTGTTATGATGAAACTTGTGTAACTAAATAATACTGGTGAATTTGTTATGACCTAAATAAATTAAAATTATGGAAAGCATACCTTGGCCCATTCAACTTTCTCTAGTAGATCACTAAGATTTCTTTTAATTGGAATATAATGTTTCCACGGCTTCAGTGCCATATAGAAATGTTCATAATATGGTGAGTCCTGCTTCAGAACCAAACTGTCACCAAGCATGAGATATGGATATCTATAAGCAGCCACGGTCCCATCCACATTCACTTGATACTTGTACTAAAAGATTAAAACAAACACAGAAGTTTTAGCAGTCATTTGCTTCAGTTCTGCTTCTGGTTAACACTGTAATATTAAATATAAAGAAATTATTTTCCAACTTAATATTTATAAGCTTTCCATTTTATTTTGTAACACACATCTTCTCTTTGTATTAAAATCATAAGCAGCATTTGTCAGGTCAATTTTGAGAAACATAACATATTTAAAGATAAGGTGATAAATAATTTTAGGAAGTGGGAATGCTATGTCTATGTAATGGGGAATTCAGATTTCTGTAACCAGGTAAGAAAACTATTTCCAAAGCTCTATGTTTATTAAAGCTTAATATTGATAATAATTTACACTTTTATTTATACATTATTTCATTTGCTCCTTACACCCACATAAGTATGAAAAGGGAAGGCATTATCTCAAAGTTCGGTTTTAGAGCTGAGGAAACAGAAACCTGGAGGAGACTAAGGACTAGTGTGATGCCAGCAACACAGTACATATACTGTTCACATGTTTGCTGGATTAATAAATTTTGATTTACATTTTAAAATCATTTTTCATTTAATTATAATAATGTGAAGCAGATATTATCAGCTCCTTTTTTATAAATGATAAAACTCATTTCAGAGATCTTTATGAACCTCTGTTGTATGAGCCCAAATCCCATGCTCTCTTCATTATATCACCTTGAGAGGAAGAGGACATACAGATTTGGTAATCAATTTTTTCTTAAATAATTGGCACCACGGGTAATCAAAGTACCAAGATTTTGTCACAGCCAGTTAGTTTTTGTCACATTGTTCACATCTCTATCTCGTCTGCAGCTCATATGCGGTGCTCTGAAGGAGCTGGGCGGGCTCACATATGTTAGAGGCGAGAGGTGCTATCGAGATGACAGCCCCAAAGTTAGTAGCAGAGGCAGGACTACAGATGGGACTTGAACATCATTTTACTAGCATGAAATTCACACTTTTTATTTATAAGATCATTTTATGCAACAGACATTTATATTCCCAGTTTATTTAAAAAATACAAAAAAGAGAAAAACATGGAAATATACCAAAATCCTAAGTTAATATTTTGAGTACTAAACACAGTTCTGAGCTATTTGTAGACAAAGTTAACAACAACAACAAAGGAAAAAGAAACCGCATGAGTTTTGTAATTCCCTGTGTCTGAAAAGAAAGTGTGTGATAAAATCATAGAAATCTGCCCAACCCCAGCTATTTGTTTGACTTTTAACACAAGTTCATCACTTTGTATCTCTCCAGAAAGACCTAAGCGCATACCTTAAAGAAGTCAAAGAAACCTATCAATTTAGCTTTTCCGAGCTCCTTTTCTTTCTCTTGGAAGAAGAAATATCCTGTGATTCCTGCATCTAGCAGCTGTGGGTTTTCCTTGGACAGCTGCACCAACTGGAGCCTCTCCTCTCGGCTATCTCTACCTCTGAAGAAAGCTTTCTCTGTTTTGTTGATCCAGGAAGGTCCTAGATGTTTGAGACCATAAAAAAATACTCATGTGAATTTGACATTTTTATATTCTGGTAAGTATATCATCTTTAATCTACCTTTGTTATTTAAGATGCTAAAGCTCTTTCACTATCAACACATCTTCTAAAGTAAGTGTAACCTCCGAAAAATACGCTCTAATTTTCATCCTTTTGTGTGCTAATGAGAGCTCCCTCAAAAGGTTGAGTTCCTGTTGTATGACTTTAGGAATTATCCAAAGCAATGCTGGATCAAGTTCAAAGCAAAACGAGATTCTGTGACTTGGTTCACTCACCAAGGCATTAGTTTCTTCCATCTTTTGTGCTTCACACACACACACACAGCCAAGACTGTCATTCTTAGAGCGACTATAACAAACTACACAATTAAGTAACACCCACACAACTTTAATTCTTAGGTCACTCAGAATTTCGAGCACATCAATTTGAATACACTGAAGAATTTTTTTAATATGCTGTTAAATGAAAATATACATGTATAACTAAACTATGTATATTTATTTATATTCTCTCTTTCCTGGGAGGGAAATAATCAGGAAGAATTAATTTAGATCTCTTTCTATCATTCTAAAAAGAAGTCATTAGTTAACACTTCTCAGTGTTCTAAGGGAGAAATCATAAACCACAGAAACTAGGGGGGTGGTCAACCTCTTTACTATTTTAGCACACTTTTCAGGAATTTACCGATATCAAATAAAAAGTAGGTCAGTTTTCATTTCCCATTATCTTTAGAGACTTTACAAGGAGTCTCTAATCTCGTCTACAGAATAACTCCATTTGAACTGCTCTAAATAGAAATGAAGCCTTGTAAAGATAGGCAGTGTTTTTTTCTACTCAGGGAGTTCAGTTTAATAAAATGGTGTGTATTACCATAAACCTAAGGCCATTAAATAGGAGTGAAGGAATTCAGATTGTAAAGGATCAAGAGTCACACAAACAGGGAAGAGAATTTCTTACTGGCCGTTGTAACATCCAAATTATATCAGTTCTCTTACATATGAATATAACTTTATATTTTTCAGAATTCTCCCTCATTTCATCCAGCAATATCAAGGCACTGGAGTCACCATTAAGTGAAAGTTTTACCAAATACGTATTTTTACGGGACTTCTCTGGTGGTCCAGTGGTTAAGGATCCAGCTCACAATGCAGGGGAGGCAGGTTTGATCCCTGGCTGGGGAACTAAGGTCTCGTGTGCCACGGAGCAACTTAGGCCACACACAACTACTGAGCTTGCACACCACAACTAGAGGGTCTGAGTGGCAACAAAAAGTCCTGAACGACGCAGTGAAGATCCCCCATGTTGCAACTAAGACCCAATGCAGCCAAATAAATAAATAATACAATTTTAAAAAGAAAATGAATAAAAACTTTTTAAAAATATTTTTTCAAATGGTATTTACATGTGACCAACTCAAAGGAGACTCAGTTATAGTAGGTTTTGGACATTACTAGCCCAGCTCACATATCTTTGATTTTTGAATTAGAAGAATCCTAAATAAAAACCACTTTAGGGTTCAGACTGCTGTTTTTCTCTTTTCCTGGTTAGAAAAAAGAACAATGGTTATTTAAATATATCAACATACTCTCTCTGAGTGAACATTCCTTTCACCTTTTTTACTTTTAAGCTTTTTCTTAGAGAATGACTTTTACCTGTATTTCCCTGAATAGAAAGGAGATCATTTGTAACACCCCTCAAAGCTTCAAGCGTGGAGTGGGTGATGTCATATGTTGGAAGGATAACATCTCGTGAATCCAGAGAGCCACACCATGAAATGATAGGTAAAGGGCCAGGGGTTTCATTGACTTTTCGATGCTCTAAAGGCCAGTCTCCAAGATTAACATAAAATTCTAAATCTGGGAGAAGGACCTAAATAAACAAAAGAATGTTTATCAGTATCGGGAAGACCTCAGTCTTTGATACTAAATGCTTTGGTTCTTTGACTTTTAAAAAATTTCTGATAAAACAAATTTGAAAATAGAAGAGAGAGGGATGCTTCTCAGTCATCAGTAGTATCAGATAATCAAGGGGCTTCCCTAGTGGCTCAGTTGTAAAGAATCCACCTGCCAATGCAGGAGACATGGGTTCAATGCCTAGGTGGGGAAGATCCCACATGCTGCAGGGCAACTAAGGCCATGCGCCACTAACTACTGAGCCCACATGCAACTACTGAAGCCTGCGTGCCCTAGAGCCCATGCTCGGCAACAGAAGAACCCACAGCCACGAAGGCCTGCACACCACAGCGAGAGAGTAGCCCCCGCTCACCGCAACTAGAGAAAAGCCTGTGCAGCAACTAAGACCCCAGCCAAAAATAAATAAATAAATAAATAAATAAAATTTTTTTTTTTAAGAAGAAAATCAAGGGTGAGGATAATGCATGACAATTCACGTAAGCAGGAATTAGCCACCTCTCTTCAGAGCTGGCATTTAAAACTGTTGTGTCTATGTAACTATAGGTATGGAAACTTTGCAGAAAGGCGTGAATGAACGGCTTCAAGCACCCTTTCTGCCAGCAGCCTAAGGGAGACTCTATAAAGTTAGACCCAAGCCCTTGTTTTCCTTCACTATCAAACCTCTTTATAACAACCGTGTTTGTTTTGAAATCTGCTATCCATTTCCATCTTCATGCTCAATGCCTTAGTTCAGGCCTTTATCATCTCTTCCCTAGATTGTTGCAATACTTGTCCCTTACTAGATGTTCTGATTCTAGCCTCTCCTGCCGTCCGCATTGTTGTTCAAATTTCTAAAACCCAAATTAATGTTACTACTAAGCTTAACAGTACCTTAATCCTATAGGACAAGGTCTAAACCCCCTGGCTGGAATTCAGGCCCTCACTATCTTATTCCAGGTTAGCTTTGAATCTCATTTTCCATCTGCCCAAGTAGCAGAAAACTTTACTCTCTGAAAATGCCACCCACCTTAACATGTAATTCTCTTTACTTGGAATGCCCTTCTCCTACTTATTCACCTGGCAATCTCTTTTCTCATCCTCCATACCCAGAGCGAATGTCACCTCCTCTAGGACTCACCTTCCTTGGACATTTTAACTCTGGGTACCTACTTCTCTTATGTGCCTATCATGTGTGGCATAATGTTGCTTGTATTCATATCCCATCCTCACTTCCGAATAACAAAAACAAGTTCCCCTAGAGTGAGCTGTTCAAAACCCAGAGGTGAGTCTCGTTTATCTTAAATCCCTTTTCAGTCACTGGGCAAAGAACCTGGAACAAAAGGGAAGGGCAAAGGGATGTGACTCTTCAGCCTAGTGCTCCCTGCTACCATTCAGCAGCTTATTAATAAGGGCCTCCCTGATGGCTCAAACCGTAAAGCATCTGCCTGCAATGCAGGAGACCCGGGTTCAACCCCTGGGTTGGGAAGATCCCCTGGAGAAGGAAATGGTAACCCACTCCAGTACTCTTGCCTGGAGAATCCCATGGATGGAGGAGCCAGGTGAGCTATAGTCCATAAGCTCCACATCAGAAGTTCTCACTGCAGAGGAGGATTTCTCAATCTTGGCACCACTGACATTTTGGTCTGGGTAATTCTATCCTGTGGGGGTTGTCCTGCACATTGTAGAATTAGCAGAATTCCTGGCCTCTACCCACCAGGTGCAGTAGCAAGTCCCCAGTTGTAACACTGCCAAATTCCTCTCAGAGGCAAATCATTCCTAGTTGAAAACCACATAAGCACAAGAGATACAGAAATACAGGGCAGAGTGGACTGGTGGGAGTCCAGGAAGAAGGAATTGCCTTTAGGATCAGATGCCCATAATATGCTCATGTGATGGGCTGACAGGGAGGCAGGAGGCAACTGCTATTTAAAATAAGAGTTGATTGCAGTCCCATATTTCATGTGCTTGGGAACATATAACTCATATCAGGAAAGGTGACTTTTGGGTAAGAAAAATACCTTCATGGCCTTTCTAGATGAGAGAGGTAAAAAAATGCCCACTCTTCCTCCTTTATTCTACACAATTGGGAATAAGGAATAACAAAAGGTAGTTTGAATTGCTCTGCTTAAGAGGATTTATAGGAGTTTTGTAAATATGGAAAGAGGGGCCGAATAGAGGGAAAGAGGAAGGAGGTGCTGGGGATGTGAAATCTTTTGGAAGATAGAAGCTACAATCATGTTTTGTAAGAAGGCTAGACATGAAGATCAAGGTCAGCCAGTGAGAAATTCCCAGAGGTAAGGATGACTGAGTCTGATTTTACACAGGGATGTCTATTTTTACATGTTAGGATTTTTGTTTTGCCTATTCTGCATTGGCACAAAATAACCTCTCTCTGGTACCTCAACATTCAACAAAATGTGCCATGCACACGATCTTTTAGAAGCACTTAGGATTAAAACAATGAAAATGTGTCCTAAGTTCAACGTATTTTGAGGTGACAAGAAGAAAACTGCTGTAGAAAGTGAAATCTGACTGGAAGGAGTGTTCAGCAGGAATGGGGAAGCTGAAGAACTCACCTTGCAGCTATAAATGTCTGGGAGTTCACAGAAGACTTGAGAGAGTGCTATATGATCTACCTATCTGAGATGGGGGCTCAAACTATTTAACTTAAAGGAAAGAGAAATCCAACTGATCTGTACTCAGGTGGTAGACAGATGTACATTTTCAAGCCTGGAATCCATTTTCATTCTTTACCATTATTATTCTAAGAATTAAATGCTACAAATAAATATTTAAACTATTTTGGTTTTGGAATCAATGAATTCATTCTCATACCTTTCTTGCCAGTGACAGCAAAATCTCATCTGAGAACATTTTGAAGTCTGTGTATTTTCCTAAAGATCGTCGGTAGATGTGGTTATTGAGAATCGTGTAATGAACAATAGCACCCCTCTCATCCCCAAACCTTTTCGGAACTTCAATTAGCATCTGCTGGAGATTAATGCTGGGGAAAGAAGCAAAATCTTTTTCAATCTGTGGTTCCTTGTCTGGACAAGACAGAGTTTTCTGCCAGGCCTGAGGATCGTCTTCTGGACACTCACAGTACTCATGGTACACTGGTCCTAAGGAAAGCAAAACATGTGGAATGCCAAGCTCCATTAACAAGCAATGCAACACAGGGAGTTGTTTCTGCCACTGCTGTGAGCATGCGATGACTTCTTGGTAAACTCTAAGATTATCCAGACAGGGATAATCTACTGTAAACAAATCAGTGGTAAAAGTAATGTCAGAGTCTTGTGCTCTTACCTTCTGACCCCTTTTCACCCCACCCTAGATAACCTAGTATAGCATATACTCTCCCAAGGTAACATAGCATATGCTCTCCCAATGTAACCTACTCATTCAATTCGTTGATAAATTTATTTCCAATGAGCTATAAATGGCCAATGAGCATAAAACTTATCTTTCAACAGGGAAAAAGAGAATGTATTCCTTTTTAGGCATGATTATGTAGTAAGGCTGGTGATTTTTAAAGATGAGGTCTCTTCCTCTGAATCCCTAAAATTACCTCCATGAGCACATCTCAAAAAGGAAATATGAAACTCAGGGACATCTTGAAGTGTAAGCTTAAAGTGGTCAAACATAAGTATGAAACTATTCTGAAGACTCATTTAAAAAAGAATTTGTGCAAAATTTATCTTATTTCACAATATATCCATATTTAATACAAAAATAATTTTAAAAGCTATTTTTCTTGAGGATTTCTACTTCAGACCAGCATAAGAAATAGGGGTCAATTTAGCTTCCTACCTAAAACTACCAAAATACGGATAAAATATATGAAACAATAGTTTTTTAAGACATCAGACATCAGGCAGTGAATAATGAGTATGAGAGATGACAAACAAATGAGGTAAACTCTCTAGTTCCTCAAGTTTACTGCCCAAGGGAGTTTCTGGGTGGTGCAACAGGGAGGAACAATCTGGGCAGAGCCCAGGAGCCTCACTGAGTTGAGACAGAGCTGAAAGTCCAAGGCAGCTAGAAGTTGCAGAACATCCTGCACAGAGACAGAACTCCAGAGACCTGTACAAGTTTCCCCTCAAATATTTAAGGCATACTGATCAATATATATGTTTGAATAAACTGTCCAAAACAAAGAAAGAACTATCCATAAGGCCATAAGGATTAGAGGCAACAATACCCATGGTTCATACAGGGCTGGAAAAAGTGCCTATTCATAACAAACCAAACTGGAAAGCATCCTAATTCATAGAGGTCACATAGAATATGCAGAGATGTATTGCCTGAGTAGTAAGGAATAATTAGCCCTAGACTAAACATGGCTCTGGGCCTGCCTAATAAATTGTAAAAGAAAATTTGAAGGATCAACTTACTTCCAAACAATCGCATCCTAGAGAAAAGCTCAAGAAGATGAGAAAGCATTGAGCAATGAGAAATACACTGGATAGAATTAATGACAAATTGAACATAATAGAAGGAAACACTGTAAACTTAAACATATAGAAACTATACAAAATGAAATGGAGAAAAATATAATTTTAAATGAAAAGAGCATAATTGAGTCATGGGATCATTTCAAGCCTAATGTATGGGTAATTAGAATTCTTGGAGGAGAGCTGAGATAGAACAGAAAAAATATTTGAAGAACCTCTGGCCACTTTTATGCTGGATTTGATGAAAGCTATAAACCCAAACATCCACAAATCTCAAGCATAAGAAATATGAAGAAACCTACACCAAAGCACATAATAATCAAATTGCTCAGAACAACTGATAAGAGAAAAATATTTAGCAGGGGATCAAAGATATAGAAAATGGCAGATTTATAACTGGAAATAATACAAGTGAGCAGATATAGAAGATAGCAGAACAATATATTCAAGTACTCAAAGGGGGGGGGGGGGAAACTGTCAACCAAAAGCAAAGGAGAAAAGGAAAGATATACCCATTTGAATGCAGAGTTCCAAAGAATAGCAAGGAGAGATAAGAAAGGCTTCCTCAGTGATCAATGCAAGAAAACAGAGGAAAACAATAGAATGGGAAAGACTAGAGATCTCTTCAAGAAAATTGGAGATACGGAGGGAACATTTCATGCAAAGATGGGCACAATAAAGGACAGAAACAGTATGGACCTAACAGAAGAAGAAGATATTAAGAAGAGGTGGCAGGAATACACAGAATGATAAAAAAAAAAAAAAAGATCTTAATGACCCAGATAACCATGATGGTGTGATCACTCACCTAGAGCTAGATATCCTGGAATGCAAAGTCAAGTGGGCCTTAGGAAGCATCACTAGGAACAAAGCTAGCGGAGGTGATGGAATTCCAGTTGAGCTATTCCAGATCCTGAAAGATGCTGCTGTGAAAGTGCGGCACTCAATATGCCAGCAAATCTGGAAAACTCAGCAGTGGCCACAGGACTGGAAAAGGTCAGTTTTTGTTCCAATCCCAAAGAAAGGCAATGCCAAAGAATGTTCAAACTATTGTGCAATTGCAGTCATCTCACACACTAGCAAAATAATGCTCAAAATTCTCCAAGTCAGGCTTCAATAGTATGTGAACCGAGAACTTCCAGATGTTCAAGCTGGATTTACAAAAGGCAGAGGAATCAGAGATCAAATTGCCAACATACACTGGATCATAGAAAAAGCAAGAGAGTTCCAGAAAAGCATCTACTTTTGCTTCATTGACTACACTAAAGACTTTGACTGTGTGGATCACAACAAACTGAGGAAAATTCAAGAGAACTACCAGACCACTTTACCTGCCTCCTGAGAAATCTGTATGCAGGTCAAGAAGAAACAGTTAGAACCATACATGGAACAACGCACTGGTTCCATATTGGGAAAGGAGTATGTCAAGGCTGTATATTGTCCCCCTGCTTATTTAACTTATATGCAAAATATATCATGTGAATTGCTGGGCTGGATGAAGCACAAGCTGGAATCAAGATTGCAGGGAGAAATATCAATAGCCTCAGATATGCAGATGACACTATTCTTATGGTAGAAAGTGAAGAGGAACTAAGGAGCCTCTTGATGAAAGTGAAAGAAAAGAGTGAAAAAGCTGGTTTAAAACTCAACATTCAAAAAACAAAGATCATGACATCTGGGCCCATCACTTCATGGCAAATAGATGGGGAAACAATGGAAACAGTGACAGACTTTATTTTCTTGGGCTCCAAAATCACTGCAGATGGTGACTGCAGCCAAGAAATTAAAAGACGCTTACTCCTCGGAAGGAAAGTTATGACCAACCTAGATAGCCTATTAAAAAGCAGAGACATTACTTTGCCAACAAAGGTCTCTCTGGTCAAGCTACGGTTTTTCAAGTAGTCATATAAGGATATGAGAGTTGGACCATAAAGAAAGCTGAGCACTGAAGAACTGATGCTTTTGAACTGTGGTGTTGGAGAAGACTCTTGGGAGTCCCTTGGACAGCCAGGAGATCCAACCAGTCAATCCTAAAGGAAATCAGTCCTGAATATTCATTGGAAGGACTGATGTTGAAGCTGAAATTCTCATACTTTGGCCACCTGATGCGAAGAACTGACTCTTTAGAATAGACCCTGATGCTGGGAAAAATTGAAGGCATGAGGAGAAGGGAATGACAGAGGATGAGATGGTTGGATGGCATCACTGGCTCCATGGACATGAGTTTGAGCAAGCTCTGGGAGATGGTGATGGACAGGGAAGCCTGGCATGCTGCAGTCCATGGGGTTGCAAACAGTCAGACATGACTGAGCAACTGAATTGAACTGATAATTCTACCTGGCAAAATATCTCGCAAAAATACAGGCAAAATAAAGATATTTTCAGATATCTAAAAGCTGGAAGACCTAATCACCATTATCCTCACATTAAATGAAAAGTCAATAGGAATTCTTTAGGTAGAAGGCAAATAGTACTAAATGAAAACATGTATCTATGCAAAAGAATGAAGAGTACTAAATATGGTAACTATCTGGGTAAAAACACAACAGTGTTTTTGCTTGTCATTTAAATCTCTTTAAATTACTTAGTTTTTCTCTCCCCTAAGATATCAAGAGAATTGAACTCCAGGAGGTACATATATTACATTTATCCTTTTGCACATGTCTTTAACATCATCATAATGCAGTCTGAAAGCCATGGGTTCTACACATAAGGCTGGCTCTGGTTGATGTAATAATTACTTACCTTTCAAAATATAGGGAGACTGAGCAACGTGTTCATCACCATAAAGGACTTCTATCTTCAGCCCTTTACTAACAGTTTCATACATCCTATATCGCATCAAAAATGTTCCATCATTCCTGTCCAAAGGTTTAGGGACATGAATCCGAACCACCTCTTTAGGTGACAGAGATTTGATTACTACTCTGAATAGTGTTTGACCTGGGGGGAAAAAAAAAGTATAAGTAATTCTATTTCAAGGTTCTGCTTCACAGAAGTTTATTTTTTCTGTACCATCAGTGGTAAACAAAATTATTTTAGTTTTGAAGATCTTTGACACCAGGAACTATATTTAGTTTAGGTCTTCTAAACCAAGCAACTGAGGCCTGTGGCTCAAGATAGCAGAATAGGAGGATGTGTGCTCATCTCGTGAGAGCACCAAAATTGCAACTAGCTGTTGAAGAATCACTAACAGAATGCTGGTACCCAATAAAATAAGATACCCCACACCAAAAGACAAAGAAGAAGCTGGAGTGAGATGGTAGGAGGGGTGCAACCATGAAAAAATCAAATCCCATACTGACCAGGTGGGTGACCGACAAACTGGAGAAAAATAATACCAAAGAAGTTCTCCCACGTTGTGAAGGTTCTGAATCCCATGTCAGTCTCCCCAGCCTGGGGATCTGACAAGGCGACGGGGAATCCCCAGGGAATCTGACCTTGAAGACCAGCAGGACTTGATTATAGGACTTCCACAGGACTGGGGAAAACAGACTCCAGTCTTGCAGGGCACAGACAAAATCTTGCGCACACCAAGTCCCAGAGGAAAGGAGCACTGACCCCACAGGAGACTGAAAAAAACTACCTGCCAGTGTTTGAGGGTCTCCTATAGAGGTGTGGGCTGGCAGAGGCTCACCACAGGGATGGGGGCACCGGCAGCAGAAGTTCTGGAAGGTTCCTTTTGGCATAAGCCCTCTTGGAGGTTGCCATTAACCCAACCATAGACCCCAGGGTTGGATTGCCTCAGGCCAAATAACTAATAGGGACGGAGCACAATCCTACCCAACAGCAGATAATTGGGCTAAAGCTTTACTGAGCAAGGCCTTGCCCACCAGAGCAAGACCCAATTTCTCCCATCACCAGTCACTCCCATCAGGAAGCTTACGCAAGCCTCTTAGGCTCCTCCATCAGAGGGCAGACAGAAGAAGCAAGAAGTACCACAATCCCACAGTTGCAAGAAAAAACCGTATCACAGAAAGTTAATCAGGATGAAAAAGCAGAAAGCTATCTGCCAAATGAAGGGACAAGACAAAACCCCTGAGAAAACAACTAAATGAACTGGAGATAGGCAACCTTCCAGAAAAAGAATTCAGAATAATGATAGTGAAGATGATCCAGGATCTTGGGAAAACAATGGAGGAGATGCAAGAAATGCATATCAAAGACCTAGAAGAACTAAAGAACAAAAAACAGAGACTGAATAATACACTGGAAGGAATCAAGAGCAGAATAACTGAGGCAAAGAACAGATAAATGACCTGGAGGGCACAACAGTGCAAATCAATGCCACAGAACAGAATATAGAAAAAAGAATTAAAAAAAAAAAAAAAAGGAAGACAGCCTAAGAGACCTGTGGGACAACATTAAATGCATCAACATTCACATTATAGGGGTCTCATAAGGAGAAGGAAATGGCAGCCCACTCCAGTGTTCTTGCCTGGAGAATCCCAGGGACGGAGGAGCCTGGTGGGCTGCGGTCCGTGGGGTCGCTAAGAGTCGGACAAGACTGAACGACTTCACTTTCACTTTTCACACTTTTCACTTTCATGCATTGGAGAAGGAAATGGCAACCCACTCCAGTGTTCTTGCCTGGAGAATACCAGGGACAGAGGAGCCTGGTGGGCTGCCGTCTATGGGGTCACACAAGAGTTGGACACGACTGATGTGACTTAGCAAAGAGCAGAAACAGACAAAGGACCTGAGAAAATATTTGAATAGATAATAGCTAAAAACTTTCCTAACATGGGAAAGGAAATAATCGACAAAGTTCAGGAAGAACAGTGAGTCCCAAGGAGGAACACACCAAGACACATGGAAATCAAACTGACAAAAATTAAAGACAAAGAGAAAATATTAAAAGCAACAAGGAAAAAATGACACATAACATACAAGGGAACTCCTTTCAGGTTGTCAGCTGATTTCTCAACAGAAACTCTACAAGCTGGAATGGAATGGCGTGATATATTCCAAGTGATGAAAGGGAAGAAGCGACAACCAAGAATACTCTACCCAACAAGACTGTCCTTCAGATTTGGTGGAGAAATCAAAAGCTTTCCAGACAAGCAAAAGTTAAGAGAATTCAGCACCACCAAACCAGCTTTACCACAAATGCTAAAGGAACCTCTCCAGGCAGGAAACACAAGAGAAGGAAAAGACCTACACAAAATGAACCCCAAATAATTAAGAAAATGGTAACAGGTTCATACATATTGATAGTTATCATAATATAAATGAATTAAATGCACCAAGCAAAAGACATAGACTGGCTGGACAGATGAATACACATGCATGAATGCACTTCCACTTACCACAACACTCTGCTTGAAGCCCCCCGCGCCCCCCCACCCCCCCCCACAGATTGTATGTAATCATTTTCTATTGTTAGGTTAATCATGTTCCCAATATGGCTTGCAATTATAATTACCTTTTATTTTGTCTTTGGTTATTGATTGTGAAAACTGATAAACATCATTTACTATTGTGATTATGTAACTGTTACTCACTTAATACCAATGTATCATGATTGGTCAACAGGAAAATAATAGAACTCTATATCACCAAAAACTAGGAACTAATAGAAAAACCTGTAATCACTTTTTGAAATCCAGATGCATAACAGAATTACCTTGGTATTTTTTTGAAAAATACAAATGTTCAGGTATTGCTCTTTTTCTCCAAAGCTCCAGGTATGTTTCTATTGAGCAGCCATGTTTAAAAACAAATGGACTATATGATGATTCTTTACTTTTATCTAGTTTGTTTTTCTTTTGTCATTTCATATTCAGTGCTCTCACTTCATTTACTTATGTTTCCCAATTTCTCCATCTCTTCTTTTTTTTTTCTTTTCTGAAGTTCTTTCTCAAGCCTTTATCAAGCAAAGTAGAAAAGTTTTTGTATACATATAAATAGTATGTATTATATATATTTTAGAAAACATGAATTTTTACCTAACTAAAAACTGTATGACATTTTGATTTCACTTGTTTGACTTAGTGTGAACAGAATGCTTGATTTCTAATTTAAAAAATTAGATATGCAATAAGTAACAAAAATTTACTATATAGCACAGGGACCTATAGTCAATATCTTCTAATAATCTACAGAGGAAAATAATCTGAAAAATAAGATATGTGCATGTGTATAATTGAATCATCTTCCTGTGGGCCTGAAACATTGTAAGTTAACTGTGAGTTCAGTTCAGTTCAGTCGCTCAGTCATGTCAGATTCTTTGTGACTCCATGGACTGCAGCACATGAGGCTTCCCTGTCCTTCACCATCTCCCAGAGCTTGCTCAAACTTATGTCCATTGAGCCGGTGATGCCATCCAACCACCTCATCCTCTGTCATCCCCTTCTCCTCCTGCCTTCAATTTTTCCCAGCATCAGGATCTTTTCTAGTGAATCAGCTCTTTATATCAGGTGGCCAAAGTACTGGAGGTTCAGCTTCAGCATCAGTCCTTTCAATGAATATTCAGGACTGATTTCCTTTAGGATTGACTGGTTTGATCTCTTTGTAGTCCAAAGGACTCTCAGGAGTCTTCTCCAACACCACAGTTCAAAAGCATCAGCTGTTCAGCCTTCTTTATGGTCCACTCTCACATCCATATATGACTACTGGAAAAACCATGGCTTTGACCATACAGAAGTCTGTTGCAAAGTAAAGTCTCTGCTTTTTAATCTGCTGTCTAGGTTGGTCATAGCTTTTCTTCCAAGGAGCAAGCAACTTTTAATTTCATGGCTACAGTCACCATCTGCAGTGATTTGGGAGCCCAAGAAAATAGTCTGTCACTGTTTCCATTGTTTTCCCATCTATTTGCCATGAAGTGATGGGACCAGATGCCATGATCTTTGTTTTTTGAATGTTGAGTTTTAAGCCAGCTTTTTCACTTTTCTCTTTCACTTTCATCAAGAGGCTCTTTAGTTTCTCTTCACTTTCTGCCATAAGGGTTGTGTCATTGGCATATATGAGGTTACTGATATTTCTTCTGGCAATCTTGATTCCAGCTTGTGCTTCATCCAGCCTGGCATTTCACGTAATGTACTCTGCATATAAGTTAAATAAGCAGGGTGATAATATACAGCCTTGCCATACTCCTTTCCCAGTTTGGAATCAGTCCACTGTTTCATGTTCAGTTCTAACTGTTGCTTCTTGACCTGCATACAGATTTCTCAGGAGGTAGGTAAGGTGGTCTGGTATTCCCATCTCTTGAAGAATTTTTCACAATTTGTTGTGATCCACATAGTCAAAGGCTTCAGTGTAGTCAATGAAGAAGTAGTAGATGTTTTTCTGTAATTCTCTTGCTTTTCCTATGATCCAATGGATGTTGGCAATTTGATCTCTGGTTCCTCAACCTTTTTCTAAATCCAGCTTGAATATCTGGAAGTTCTCAGTTCATGCACTGTTAAAGCCTAGCTTGGAGAATTTTGAGCATTACTTTGATAGCGTGTGAAATGATTATAATAGTGCATAGTTTGAACATTCTTTGGCATTGCCTTTCTTTGGGATTGGAACAAAAACTGACCTTTTCCAGTCCTGTGGCTACTGCTGAGATTTCCAAATTTGCTGGCATATTGAGTGCAGCACTTTCACAGCATCATCTTTTAGGATTTGAAATAGCTCAACTGGAATTCTATCACATCCACTAGCTTTGTTTGTAGTGATGCTTCCTAAGGCCCACTTGATTTCGCACTCCAAGCCATCTAGCTCTAGGTGAGTGATCACACCATTGTGATTACCTGGGTCATTAAATATTTTTTGTATAGTTCTTCTGTGTATTTTTGCCACCTCTTCTTAATATCTTCTTCTTCTAAGTCTTTGCAATTTCTGTTCTTTGTTGTGCACATCTTTGCATGAAAATTTCCCTTGGTATCTCCAATTTTCTTGAAGAGATCTCTAGTCTTTCCCATTCAATTGTTTTCCCTCTATTTCTTCCCATTGGTCAGTTAGGAAGGCTTTATTCCCTCTTCTTGTTATTCTTTGGAATTACATTCAGATGGGTATATCTTTCTTTTTCTTCTCTGCTATTTGTAAGGCCTCCTCAGACAACCATTTTGCCTTTTTGTATTTCTTTTTCTTGGGAATGATTTTGATCACTGCTTCCTTTACGATGTTACTAACTTGTCCATAGTTCTTCAGGCATTCTGTCATCAGATCTAATCCCTTGAGTTTATTTGTCACTTCTACTGTATAATTGTAAGGGATTTGACTTAGGTCATACCTGAATGGTCGCATGGTTTTCCCTACTTTCTTCAATTTAAGTCTGAATTTTCTCCTTTGGGTAGGTTTAAAAGCCCAGTTCAGTTCAGTTGCTCAGTCATGTCTGATTGTGACCCCATGGACTGCAGCATGTCAGGCTTCCCTCTCCTTCACCATCTCCTGGAGCTTGCTCAAACTCATGTTCATTGAGTCGGTGATGCTATCCAACCATCTCATCCTCTGTCATTCCCTTCTCCTCATGCCCTCAATCTTTCCCAGCATCAGGGTCTTTTCTAAAGAGTCAGTTCTTCGCATCAGGTGGCCAAAGTACTGGAGTTTCAGCTTCAGCATCAGTCCTTTCAATGAATAATCAGGACCGATTTCCTTTAGGATTTACTAGTTTGATCTCCTCGCAGTCTGAGGAACTCTCAAGAGTCTTCTCTAACACCACAGTTCAAAAGCATCCATAAACTTTTAGGATGGCGTAGCTCTAAGGAAATTCCACTTTCTCCTTATAAAGTATGCATGAGCCTTCTTTGTAATCCATTTAATACCTAATATCCCTGAATTCTGAAGAAATTTCCCTTCCATTTCCGTAAGTAGAGAGAGATTATAGTTATTTACTAGATTTGCACAAATACAACACACTCACCTACACACAAACTCACACACCTTGTAAATACTAGATGTGCCCCTCTAAGCTTCTATCCTAGAATTGAAATGAAACAGTTATGTTAGGTTAATCTATCATTCCTTTCAACTTCAAAATTCTGTAGGTTTTCTGTTCCAGGATAGACAATACCTACTTAGTAAACTTTCCCTTCTCTTTTTGCAGTGTATTAGCTGACTTTTTTAGGCTTTGAAACAATACTGTTGCAGGAATAAATGTTGGGACTTCTTTCTTCAGAGAATACAGTGGACATACCTGCACTTAGCCCAGATCTGATCTTCAAGCATTCTGACAACAAGGAGCAGTCAATATCCTAACCACAGTTTATTACCATATCAAAGGAAAATGTTAAAAGAAAAGTGGTGAATCTTCTGAAATACAAAGTCTTGGTAAACAGCAAATTGTGATCAAAGAAATCTTTCATATCTATCATATTTAATAATATTCAAATATTAAACATATTTAACATATATTTTTTAAATGACTGAAGAAAAAAGTTTGTTTTTCTTATTCTTAGTTTCTAAATCTAGTGAGTGATGTTTCTACTTTTTTTGGTCTTCAAAGGTTTTATTTTTTCTTGTGGGTCAGAAAAAATGTTTCTTAGTCCCTTCAGTTTAGCAATAGTAATGTAGTGTCTGAGATATTGCTAGTAAATAATTAAGTACCAAACACATACATTTTAGGATTTTTGAAAAAGTGTGATAAAATTATGAAAGACATCTGCCTAAATAAATGAAATAAGATAACTGTAAAGGATGCTGTGAAAAAAAAAGTACTAATGTGAAATTATTATAAATGTTAGTCAATTACCTGAGATGCTTAATGAAACATATAAATCATTGCTTTGTGTTATTTCCCACTTAGTTTCAGAAAGGCAACGTGGTGTGGCAGACTGAAAATCAGGAAGGCAGAGCCTGGGGACTAAAAAGCCATTTCCATCATTCTCTCCTCAGATTGGAAACAGGGCAGAAAAGCTTCTTATCACCTATCAAATAGTTCTATCCTCTATAAGTTTATGATTTTAAATAAAACACAGATAGGACAAGCATATTAATGACTATGTGACATTGTGAAAGAAGCTTAGTTTACAGAAGAAATCTCCAGAACACTTCATTAATTTAAAATTGATCAGGACTAAATTAGAAATAAGCAATCCTACCCTCATAAAAGAGAAAACAAGAAGAGTATCATATCAAATTGCTTCATATAGAAGGAATGTGAATTTTAATTTGCCCTGGAGGCTAATGTAATGGAACAGAAATGAAGTCAGCTTGAGCTTTTCTGTTCTACAAATTCACACTTCTTTATGAAAGATAGCAAATTGGATAAGAATGTAGTGACTAAAGGAGACAAAAGGAGGTTGGTAGTATCAAAACTTTATTAGACTCAGAAATTTTGAAAACTTTTGATTGGGAAAGAAAGCATTTTTTAAAAAATTCACTCACTTAGTCAGGGGGACTGTGCCCGTCCCTGAGCTTGAGATTTTCATATGCATTTTCTCTTATTTATTTCCTCTAAGAACTTGTGAGATAGGTATTTGTCATTCCATATTACAGTTCAGGAAGCCAAAGGCTATCATGAAGTTCAGTAACTTCACCAAGGTCTCATATATATTAGTAGCAGAACCAAAATTTGCACACAGCTTGAATCTTTCGTCCTTCAAAGACCATTTTGAATCCAATTTGTCACACTGTGTAATGCTGACATATAGATTCCCCTTCATGGATCACAGCACTGTCACGGTGAAGGGGCTCATATAACTCAATGAAGCTATGAAGCTGTGCCGTACAGGGCCACCTAAGACAGATGGGTCATAGTGAAGAATTCTGATAAAACATGGTCCACTGGAAAAGGAAATGGCAATCCACTCCAGTATTCTTGCCTGGAGAACACTATGGACAGTATGAAAAGGCTAAAAGATATAACACCAGAAGATGAGCCTCCCAGGTAAGAAGTTGTCCAACTAGGGAAGAGCAGATGGCAATTACTAGTAGCTCTAGTAAGAATGAAATAGCTGGGCCAAAGCAGGAACAACACTCAGTTGTGGATGTGTCTGGTGGTGAAAGTAAAAGTCTGATGCTGTAAAGAATATTGCATATGAACCTGGAATGTTAGATTCATGAATCAAGGTAAATTAACGTGGTCAAACAGGAAATGACAAGGGTGAATATCAACATCTTAGGAATCGGTGGACTATAATGGGCAGGAATGAAAGTGATGAGGGGCTTTCCTGGTGGCTGCAATGCGGGAGACTGGGGTTCAGTCTCTGGGTCAGGAAGATCACCTGGAAAAAGGAATGGCTACCCACCCACTCCAGTATTCTTTCCTAGAGAATTCCATGGACAGAGGACCCTGGCAGGCTACAGAATTTAATTCAGATGACCATGATATCTACTATTGTGGGTGAGAATCCTTTAGAAAAAATGGAGTAGCCCTCATAGTCAACAAAAAAGTCCAAAAGGCAGTATTTGGTACCTGGATGCAATCTCAAAAATGACAGAATAATCTCAGTTCAGTTCCAAGGCAAAGCATTCAATATCACAGTAACCCAAGTCTATGTCCCAACCACTGACATGGAAGAAGCTGAAGCTGACCAGTTATGAAGACCTACAAAACCTTTTAGAATTAACATAAAAAAAGATGTCCTTTTTATCTTAGGGGATTAGAATGCATAAGTAGGAAGTCAAGACTTACCTGGAGTAATAGGCAAGTTTGGCCTTGGAGTACAAAATGAAGCAAGGCAAAGGCTAACAGAATATTGTCAAGAGAATACGCTGGTCATAGCAAACGCTCTTTTTCAACAACTCAAGAGATGACTCTACATATGAATATAACCCAGATGGTCAATAATGAAATCATTGTTTATATTCTTTGCAGCCAAAGACAGAGACACTCTATACAGTCAGCAAAAACAAGACCTGTTGCTGACTGTGGCTCAGATCAGCAAAATTCAAGCTCAAATTGAAGAAAATAGGGAAAACCACCAGCCCATTCAGGTATGACCTAAAATAAATCCCTTATGATTATATGGTGGATGACAAATATAGTCAAGTGTTTAGACCTGGTAGACAAAAATGCCTGAAGAACTAAGGATGTTGGTTCCTAACATTGTATAGTAGGCACTGACTAAAACCATCCCAAAGAAAAAGAAATGCATAAAGGCAAAGTGGTTGTCTGAGGAGGCTTTACAAAGAGCTGAGGAGAGAAGAGAGGGCAAGGGCAAGGGAGAAAGGGAAAGATATACCCAACTGAATACAGAGTTCCAGAGAATAGCAAGGAGGGATAAGGTGTTCTTATATAAACAATGCCAAGAAATAGAGGAAAACAATAAAATGGGAAAGACTAGAGATCGCTTCAAGAAAATTGGCGACATCAAGGGAACAATTCATCCAAGGATGGGCACGAGAAAGGACATAAACAGCAAGTAGACCTAACAGAAGTAGAAGAGATTAAGAAGAGGTAGCAAAAATACACAGAAGAACTATACAAGAAAGGTCTTAATAACCCAAACAATCAATGGTGTGCTCACTCACCTAGAGCCGGACATTCTGGAGTGCGAAGTCAAGTGGGCCGTAGAAAGCATTGCTACAAAGTGGAGGTGACAGAATTCCAGCTGAACTATTTAAAATATTAAAAGATGATGCTGTTAAAGTGCTGCACTCAATATATCAGCAAATTTGGAAAACTCAGCAGTGGCCACAGGACTGGAAAAGGTCATCTTTCATTCCAATTCCACAGAAGGGCAATGCCAAAGAATATTCAAACTAACATATAATTGTGCTTTTTTCACATGCTAACAAGGTTATGCTCAAAATCCTTCAAGCTAGGCTTTAGCACTATGTGAAGCAAGAAATTCCAGAGGTACAAGCTGGATTTACAAAGGGCAGAGGAACCAAGATCAAATTGCCAACATCCATTTTACCAGAGAGAAAGCAAGGGAATTCCAGAAAAACAACTACTTCTGCTTCATGACTATGTTAAAGCCTTTCACTATATGGATCACAACAAACTGTGGAAAATTCTTCAAGAGACGGGAATGCCAGACCACCTTACCTGTCTCCTGAGAAATCTGTATGTGGGTCAAGAAGTAACAGTTAGAACCATACATGGAACAATAGACTGGTTCAACATTGGGAAAGGAATACATCAAGGCTGTATACTGTCATTCTGCTTATTTAACTTATATGCAGAGTACATCAAGCAAAATGTCATGCTGGATGAATCACAAGCTGGAATCAAGATTGCCTGGAGAAATATCAATAACCTCAGATATGCAGATGATACCACTGTAATGGCAGAAAGTGAAAAGGAACTAAAGAGCTTCTTGATGATGGTGAAAGAGGAGAGTGAAAAAGCTGGCTTGAAACTCAACATTTACAAAACTAAGATCATAGATCAGGTCCCATCACTTCATGGCATAGAAGAGGGGAAAGTGGAAGCAGGGACAGATTTTACTTTCCTGGGCTCCAAAATCACTGGGGACAGTGACTACAGCCATAAAACTTAAAGATGCTTGCTTCTTGGAAGAAAAGCTATGACAAACCTAGACAGCAATATTAAAAAGCAGAGACGTCACTTTGACAACAAAGGTCCGTCTAGTCAAAGCTATGGTTTTTCCAGTAGTCATGTATGCATGTGAGAGATGGACCATAAAGAATGCTGAGCATCAAAGAATTGATGCTTTGGAATTGTGCTGGAGAAGATTCTTCAGAGGCCCTTGGACTGCAAGGAGATTAAACCAGTCATCCTAAAGGAAATCAACCTTGAATATTTAATGGAAGGACTGATGATGAAGCTGACACTCCAATACTTTGTTTTTGTTTCGATGCTCCAATACTTTGGCTGCCCAATGTGAGAAGCCAGCTCATTGGAAAAGACCCTGATGCTGGGAAATACTGAAGGCAAAAGAAGGGGGCAACAGAGGATGAGATGGTTAGATAGCGTCACTGACTCAATGGATATGAATTTGAGCATACTGTGGCAGATAGTGGAGGACAGAGGAGCCTGGCGTGCTGCAGTTCATGGTATCACAGAGTTGGACATGACTTAGTGACTGAGTAAGAACAACAAGGTTCCCAAAATTCATAGTTGGAAAAATAACCTCTGTCATTCCTGTTGCAATGGAGTCTTCATCTCCCTTTTTGTTTAGGAATTTTATTAATGCTCTCTACAGCTGCAACAAAAGGGCTGACTCCACCTGGCCAAGGGAACAGTCCTGAAGGCCAACTTGGTACAACTCGGGCGAGGCTCAATGGAAATCCTCCAAATGTATGACTGCCTGCTAATTGTGAATACTCTACAGGAACCTATTGAAAACCTTGATCTTATTAACAATACCAGTGATCTGATAAAAGGAAAAGACCATTGAACTAGGTATTGAAAGCATTGGGAATCTAGACATGACTTATCCACTGTGGAACCACAGGAAAAATATTTATTTTCAATAAGCTTGTTTCTTACAGGATTAGTGAAGAGAATAATACTGGTCCTTCCTACCCTAGTGACTTAGACAGTAAAGAATCTGTCTGCAATGAAGGAGACCTGGGTTCAAACCCTCAGCTGGGAAGATCCCCTGGAGAAGGGAATGGCTACCCACTCCAGTAACCTTGCCTGGAGAATTCCATGGACAGAGGAGCCTGGTGGGCTACAGTCCATGGGGCTGCAAAGAGTCGGACACAACTGAGTGACTAACACTCTTACTAACTCACAAGATGATTAAGGAGAGCATGTGAAATAGGGCACAGTTCAAAACACTGAAGTGCTACTAGGAGGTAAGATAATTTTATAAAGATATTACTGATGAAGGTAGAGGACGACTGCGTAGAAAAGAGTCCTGGTATCTTGCTATGTAGACATACTCCAAACACCCTCTCTCTATCTCTTCTTTCTTTTCTTCCACCCTAATTACTGAGAAACTCTGCCAGGCATTGTGTTAGATGCTGGGAATATAAGAATGTCAACAGGTTTTGCCTACATTAATAATAGAAGGAAATACTCCATTTAAGTCAGAGGTTACTGAAAATAAAGATATAGATTGGTTTCTTCCTCATCCAAAATCACAGACCCCCAAATTTCTGTCTGTGAACTCCTGTTTGAAATCCCCCTGTTTTAGACTATTCAAGTTCACATGTTTGCTATCTAGGCTCCTGGAGATACGCGGCATAATAATAGTACTCAGATAAGTGCAACACTGTTAAATGAGAGTGCTAATTAATAAGGGAATCTTGGTAAGTCATGTAAGATTACAGTTTGAGAAAAATTTCCCTATTTTCCAATTAGTTCTTGGAGAAAGAATTTTTCAGGACTTGCAAGTGAATGATGTTAGCAGAAAAATGTAAAGACTGGTTGGGTGAGATTTCAGAAATATAGGGCAGGTTTTTAAATGGAAGCTAGGAATCATATCCTGAAAGGAGAAACTAGAGGAATAAAAGTGAAGCTGTCTGAAAAAACTTGGTGAAAGTCTTTAGTTTGTTTCCTTATCACTTTTCTCCTGATTATAAAAACATTATGATCATTTGGGGGGAAAAAAAGAAGAGTGAAAAAAAGTGTGTTACTCTCTTGCTGTGACCGCCAGTAAGCCTGATGTGTGAGGTACAGGTTCATTTATTTATTACGAATTGGAATGAAACTATACAATTTGTTTCCTGTTACATCCTTGAACTTGTATAAGCATTACTAATATTTTAAAACATCAAAAATTTTATTGTGATTTGAAACACACAAAACTGACCATCTTAACCATTTTTAAGTGTACATTTCAGTAGTGTTAAGCATATTCACATTTGTGTGCACAGAATCTCTAGACCTTTTTCATTTTGCAAAACTTGAAACTCTGTACCATTCAACAACTTCTCATTTCCCTCTTCCATCGGCCCCTGGCAACCACCATTTTACTTTCTCTTTCTTTGAATTTGACTACTTTAGATACCTCATATTAGTGGACTTGAAAGTGCTACTTTAAATAGCAGTTAAATATTCCATCACATGAATGTACCATGCTTTGCTAACACTACCTTATATTTGCTCTTTAAACTTATTTGTAATAAATAATCATAATGGGGCAAGAATATCCTTGTTTATATGTCTTTGACTACATTCTGATCATTTTCTCAGAAGTCTGATTATCAGATTAAAAGGCATGGACATTTTTCATAAATTACTTTTTTTTTTTACATATTCATTTCATTTTTATTTCATTTTCATTACATTTCATTTGTACACTTTCTAACTGTTGAGACATACTTTTTGCACATTAGGTTTGTAAATGTTTAAGATTCTTCATGGAAAATTACTTTCCAGAAACATTTGACCAATTTGCTCCCACCAGCAGAGGATGAAGGTCATCGTCTAAGAGTATTTCATTAACAGCTTTGAGTATTAGCAGTTAAAAATTTTTCGCCATTAGTTTTAAATTAAAAATGGAATAAAAAATAGAATTTTATTTGAATGTATGCATGTGTGCTAGCTAAGTCCAACACTTCGTGACCCTATGCACTGTAGCCCTCCAGGCTCCCCTGTCCATGGGATTATCCAGGCAAGAATACTGAAGTGGGTTCCCATCCCTCCTCCAGCCGATTTCCCCACCCAGGGAGGGGACCCTCTGTCTCTTAAGTCTCCTGCATTGCCAGGTGGGTTCTTTACCACTAGCGCCACCTGGGAAGCCTATTTGAATTTACAGTTCTTTCATTAAAAGTAAGATTAACAGTATTTCATTTTGGATCATATAACTTCCTTTTTTCCACGTATAAATTAATTTTTTCCTTAGTTTTCCATCTTTTTTCTAAAGCCCCCCCCGCCCCCATTTATAACATTACAAAATTATTTTTAGAAAACAAAGAAAACTATAAAGAAGAAAATACACTCTGTGGTGAAAAACTAAATCTGGGTTTAAGGATCTTCTGATCCTTAGGGCCATGGAGACTTCTTTAAAAAAAAAAAAAAGTACTCAGTTTTCCACTGGCGGTGGAAGAGGCACTGGGTACTCTGATTGTCTCTTTGTCGACAAAACAGGTTGACAAGATATAAATCAGCAAATCCTGACCAGCAACAACTTGAAACGAGCAGGACAACCTGTTAAGAAGTTGCAAACTTAAGAGGGTAAGTAGGCAGAAGGGATTCAGGACAGGACCCTCTCTCAGCAGAGGTAAAACCTAATAAATTTCGAGTTTCACTAATTCCTGCAATCCGCTTTCAAGAACTCGAAACTCGAAGAAAACAAAAAATCTAGCCTGCAAAACTGCCTCCTTTTTGCCTGCTACTCTGACATCTCCTTTTTGTAGGATCAGGCCTAAACAACGCGACCCGATCCGATTCTCGGGCTGGATGACTCAACGCGTGAAGGCACTCCCTGCAAGCTG
Source organism: Cervus canadensis (assembly GCF_019320065.1). NCBI lineage: Eukaryota > Metazoa > Chordata > Mammalia > Artiodactyla > Cervidae > Cervus > Cervus canadensis. The sequence goes on from NC_057396.1 coordinate 15,749,486, forward strand.
TAACAGATCAGACAACTCGTCGGGCGTGGAAAGACCACCTCCGATTTGTGACTAACACTGCATTTATTAACACCCCGGGCGCCGTCCATCCGGAATATCAGTCCCCGCACGTTAACTGCGGAAGGGCGCTCGGAGTTCATTTATTCATTCAGCAGACTTGCGTTGCAGCTCCCTCCCCACTAACTTCCTGCCTCTGGTCCCCCAGGTGACCAGAGCCGAGGGAAGGACGCCCCGCGGGCGGCGGGCGGGTTCCCGGCGAGGGACGCGCGGAGGGGACCAGGGGAGGCCCGCGGCCGAACGCTACCTGGGGGCGAGCGGGTGAGGTTTTGGCCCTCCGGGTTGACGGCCTGCAGGTAGAAATAGCGGACCGGCAGAACGACGCCCGCCTGCAGCCCGGGGCCCCACACCAGGCTCCGCGGCGCGCTGAGGGGCGCCTCCGGGGCCCCCGAGGCCACGAGCAGGGCGAGCGGCAGCGCCAGCAGCCGGGCCGGCGGGAGACGGCGCATGGTCTCCGGGCCACGGCGCCCCAGCTCGGCGGCGGCGGCGGCGGGGAGGGGCGGGCCCTGGCGTACGGCGGGCCGGAGCCGGACCCAACCCGGGGCGGGCTTCGCTCCGCCGCCCGCGGCTCCACCCCCGGTTCCCACCCGGCCGGAAGGCGAGGGCGCGGCCGCCGCAGAGGGGCCGGGCGCCGCCGCGGGGCCGCGACCGGCTCGGCTCTCGCCCTCTAGGCCCCGCGGCCGGCGGCACGGGGCTGAGGACCAGGGCGGAGGGGGCGCTGCTGAGACCAGCGTGCTTGCAGCTGTGCCCCGCTGCCGCCTCTGCTGCTGGAGTTTGGCAACTCTTCAGAGGAAGCTGGCTTTTTTTTTTTTTTGCAGCCCATTAAAATTTTTTTAAGTTATTTTTTAAAATTAATTCATTTATTTTACTTTACAACATTGTATTGGTTTTGCCATACATTGACTTGAATCCGCCATGGGTGTACATGTGTTCCCCATCCTGAACCCCCTCCCACCTCCCTCCCCATCCCATCCCTCTGGGTCATCCCAGTGCACCAGCCCGGAGCATCCTGTATCAGGCATCGAACCTGGACTAGCGATTCTTTTCACATATGATAATTTACTTGTTTCAATGGCATTCTCCTGTATCATCCCGCCCTCGCCCTCTCCCACAGAGTCCAAAAGACTGTTCAATACATCTGTGTCTCTTTTGTTGTCTCCCGTACAGGATTATCGTTACCATCTTTCTAAATTCCATATATATGCGTACTGCCTTTTTGGAAACGCACAGGGTGATTGCTGTAGAGAAAAGGCCCAGTGGCAAAGAGCTTACAGAAATGCCTTCAAACAAGGAATTTCACTGGGTTTAAAAGACGCGGAGCAAAAGGTCATTCCCCTTGATTCCGTCCAAGGCCAACTCTCCCAGCCCTTCTGTTCACAACAGCACCCATCAAACTGTATCACCTGTCTTGTTTTCTGCTCAGCAGTCTCCCTCACTGGACTGTAACTCCCTCCAGTCTCCCACATCCCCTAAACCCTATACTTCCCTTCTTTCAACAAGTGTTTGTTCACCCTTCACTGAGTTGGGGCCAAGCCTCAAGCGAGGAACCCGGAGTTGCACGCAGTAGCAGGAGTCAGAGTTGAGGCCCCTGGGTGAGCATCACTTCAAAGTCAGAAACTGCTGTCCCCTGTAACTGATGGGGGTTGATTGGTCTTGACTGCTCCTCGCTCCTCAGATGCTGGAAGTTGGATCTGGGGGAAGACTGGCAAGGACCCTGGTAGCGGGAAGTCACTGTCTACCTTTTTCTTCCCACCATTTTGATCTTGTATAGATAACAGTAAGTTTCAGTGTTCTGAAGAGAGATCTTAGTTCCCTGCGCAGGAAATGAACCAGGGTAACCTAGATGAAAACCAGGAATCCTAGCTACTAGACCACCAGGAAGAAATAGACTTAAGTGCTCATGCTCATAGAGGTAGAAAGGACAGCGGACCCATCCCTCCACCTCCCAGCACCTTCTGGACTTCCTGTTAGGTAAGAATGATAAACCTCCTACTTCATTTAGTGAAGCCACTCAGTCGTGTGGGATTCTTTGCGACCCCATGGACTGTAGCCTGCCAGGCTCCTCCGTCCATGGGATTTTCCAGGCAAGAGCACTGGAGGGCGTTGCCATGTCCTTCTCCAGGGGAATCTTCCCAACCCGGGGATCAAACCCTGGCCTTCCCCACAGGCAGACTCTTTACCATCTGAGCCTCCAGGGGAGCCCAGGAGCTAGAAGCTAAAAGCAAAGTGGCTCTTACCCTAATCTGAAAGTTTCAAGGAGGTAAAAACTTAAAAAGGTACAAAGTTTATTGTTAAAGACACAGCATAAGTGGGACAGCCCACAGAGAAGCAGTTTGTTTAAGTCAGAAACTAGGCAGAAATATACACCCGAAGAGAAAAGGTATGGGCATCCTCTCTAATGAGTAAATAGGTAAAGTAAATCACACACATAGGACAGTCCTTCTGGGTCTTTGTTGTACAATCACTGAGTCTGATGTTTTGCAATCGCATGGGCTACAGCACATCAGGCTTCCCTGTCTTCACTATCTCCTGGAGCTTGCTCAAACCCATGTCCATTGAGTCAGTGATGCCATCCAACCATCTCATCCTCTGTCACTCCGTTCTCCTCCTGAGCTCAATCTTTCCCATCATCAGGGTCTTTTCCAATGAGTTGGTTCTTCGCATCAGGTGGCCAAAGTATTGTAGCTTCAGCTTCAGCATCAGTCCTTTCAGTGGATGTTCAGGGTTGATTTCCTTTAGGATTGACTGGTTTAAGCTTGCAGTCCAAAGGACTCTCAAGTTTCTTCTCCAGCCCCACAATTTGAAAGCATCAATTCTTTGGTGCTCAGCCTTCTTTATGGTCCAATTCTCACATCTGTCCATGACTGCTGGAAAAATCATAGCTTTGACTATGGACCTTTGTTGAGGTGATATCTCTGCTTTTTAATATGCTGTCTGGGTTGGTCATAGCTTTTCTTCCAAGGAGCAAGAATCTTTTAATTTCATGGCTGCAGTCATAATCCCCAGTGATTTTGTACTCCAAGAAAATAAAGTCTGTCACTGTTTCTATTTTTTTTCCCATCTATTTGCCATGAAGTGACAGGGAGACCTGGCATGCTGCAGTCCATGGGGTTGCAAAGAGTCGGACACCAATGAGCGACTGAACTGAACTGAACTGATGGGACCGGATGCCATGATCTTAGCCTTTTGAATGTTGAGTGTTAAGCAAGCTTTTCATTCTCCTCTTTCACCTTCATCAAGAAGCCCTTTAGGTCCTCTTCACTTTGTGCCATTATAGTGGTATTATCTGCATATCTGAGGTTGTTGATATTTCTCCTTGGAAACTTGATTCCAGCTTGTGATTCTTCTAACCTGACATTTTGTGTGATGTACTCTACATACAAGTTAAACAAGCAGGGTGACAATATACAGCCTGACGTACTCCTTTCCAGATTTGGAACCAGTCCATTGTTCCATGTCCAGTTCTAACTGTTGCTTCTTGACCTGCATGCACACAGGTTTCTCAGGGTCTTGGTTCACTTTTGGCCAATTATCTTGTTTCTTCACTCCTAACTGGTCCTAGGATCCTCCCCAACATGTGTGCAACTTTTTACTGAGATGGATCCTACCTCAGAAGCCTGTGGGTGCATGTCCACATACTATGGGGTGGTTCCGCCTCCCTTTTTGACCCCCAAGGAGCCTTCCTGCACATGTGCAGACAGGGAAGTTTTCCTTGACTTCAGGAGTAGTCACCTCATCTCTTTATTCTAGCAGCACTCTGCTTTTGCCATCAGCTTTGTCCTTGGAGTGTCTGGGTGAGACCAAAGCTTTAATTTTACTTCACTTTACAAATCCCAGCTGACTGGCCCAGGGGCCCATCTATCTCCTACCTCAATTTTATCTATATTAGTTAATCATTTGTCCTTCTTTTATCTGCTTATGGTTTTAATCTATTCAAAGGAAAGAAAGTTCTTCACAGGCTGTGTAAGCCTGGAGAACCTCATGTCCTGGTATGGACACAGGATTTCTGCTGGCAGTTTCTTAATCCAGAATTGCCAGAATCGGGCCTGAGAAGCCACCTGTTCATCTCCTGGCTTTAATTGGGCTGCTCAGCATTCTTGCTATGACCAAGGTTTACCAGGGCAAAATCCTTACCGTATTTTCCCCAGTTCTCTTAACCTGCTTTAGGAATGCTGAGCAGAATTTGTAGACAGTGTTCTTTATACTTTGGAAAGATTTTTAGGAACTGGTGGTAAATCACTGATAAACTGTAGAGCTAAAGTGTAGCATTACTTGGCATTACTTTCACTGCTAAATTTTATTTTGTGGGAGTGTCTGTGTACTTTAAATGGAAAGCTTTGCTCTGCTCTAGCTATCACTTAAAAAGTTGTTTGGAAAAAAAAAAAAGAAAAAAAAAGTTGTTTGGAACACATTTTGTTTGCATTCTTTCAAAATACTAAAGTTTTTTTTTTTTCAGAGAAATAATCTGAGAGTTAGCTGGTACTGGATGATAGTAAAATATGGCTTAATAAATTCTATAACACATGATAACAGCTGGTATTTTTGAGAACAGACCAGAGAAGTCATATAATTGTATCTGAACACTTGTTTAGCTGTATTGTATCCCTACCAACCTGTTTTCTTTCTCATCCTCTCATATTTAAAAAGTATATTTCTTCACATCATCCAATGCCTTGACTAGATTCTTTATAATAAATCAAATTTCACTCAACAAACATTTATTCAATGCCTACTATGTTATAGACATCATACTTTGATGTCACAGCTCCTGTGGTTCACTGCACAAAGAGGCAATGGACAAAGAGGCAATGTAAATAGTGTTACAGGTGCTAAAATCCTTGGATGTCAAGGACTGTATACTGTCTAGGATTTTCCTATGTGAGCTTCCCTGGTGGCTCAGTGGTAAAAAAAAAAAAAAAATCTGCCTGTCAATGCAGGAGACACAGGTTCGATCCCTGGTTGGGAAGATCTCCTAGAGAAGGAAATGGCAACCCACTCCAGTATTCTTGCCTGGAGAATCCCATGGACAGAGGAGCCTGGTGGGCCACAGTCCTTGGGATTGCAAGAGCTGGACACAATTTAGCAACTAAACAACAACAGCATATTTCATATAAAGATGCTAACCCCAGTACCTCAGAATATTACTGTATTTGGAGATAAGTGGGCCCTAAACCAATCTAACTGCTGTTCTAAGAAGAGGAAATTTGGGCACACAGACACCAGGAATGCTTGCGTACAGAAGAAAGACCATATGAGGATGCCGTGAGAAGGTAGCCATCTGCAGTCCAAGGAGAGAGGGGTCAGGAGAAATCAAATTTGTCAACATATTGATCTTGGACTTCTAGCCTCCAAAACTGTGAGAAAATAAATTCTTTTATCTAAGCCAATCAGTTTGTGAAATTTTGCTATGGCAGCCCTAGCAAACAAATACCTCTCCCCCTACCTTCCCATAGCCCGCCCCCCACCCCCCTACCCCCAGCCACCCACAAAGGTCCTGTAGGGACAATGCAAAATGCCTATCATAGATGCCTGAAGTGACCTGCATTACAAGAGATACACTCTAAGTTTAAGGGCTTACCGTTTTTAGGGGAGGGGTAATTAAGTCTGCCCTTTGTCAGTGGGGAGATGTTATCTCATCCCTCTTGTGTTTGATGGGTGCGTACACACCCTGAAAAATGGCATGAGTAAATAATGGTCAAGAACTTACATTCTTGGCATACCCAGCAACAAATGTTCAGGTATGTCCAGGGCCCTTGGGAGATTGCCTCTACCAATCTGTATGAGGTAGCCTCATACTCATACCACTGTATGAGGTCCAGTTAACCCAACCTTGAGAGATGCTTTCTGAAAGAGATGACATCCCTGCTGATCATGAAGATGGTCATCTATGTTGATCTATTTTTTATCATGAAGGTCAGATAAGAATCTGCTGCAAAAAGAAGGGGAGAAGGCCATTCCAGGTTGAAAAAGGATTATATTGTCTACAACTAAAAACCCTAGCTGATCTAATGTATTTTAAATTTTGATAAAGGACAGTAAAAATATTTTGAATAAAATACTGCTCATATTCAAGCTGATAACACTCTCTTGTCCTTGGTAGAGAGATGGCTTTGGGTTCCTTTTCTAGAAAAGGTAAAGATTAATACAAATCTACTTATTTGTTTAGCAGGAATAAACATTTCAACATTAACATTTCAGTGCATGTCTAACATTTCAACTGAAAAGATCTGCATATATTTCCACTTATCTTAAGTACTACTGGGAAGTAGATGACCCAACACCACTGGGCTTCCTCTTCCTTGACAAATATGACAACTCTTAGAGAAAAATGCCAGACCCGCCTCATTGCTTCTCTCTTAATGCAGCTTATGCAGCCAGGTACACTGACCTCCGTTTGTTGGTTGATTGCCTTTTGGTACAAATGGAAGGAGAAGAGAGGAGTCATTTTCTAAAACCACTTAAATGGGTGATCTTATTCAATATCCACCAGAAAAATTTGTTGGAATACTTTTGTCCATCCCACTCCCCTTTTTGTATTTTTCCGGAAACTTTCACACTTAAAAACAATCATTTGAGAATGGGAATAAAAGCAAAGTCAAACGATGAATCCATTTAAATCATTTATTTCAACACCGGCATTGTTTTAAATTTGCACCTTGTCTTGTAACATATTTCATACCCGGAGAAGAAGTTTGATAGCAAGTACATAAAAGGATTATTTGACAACATTTTAAACAATAGTGCTTAAGGCTTATTATATGTTTCAGAAACACAGAAATGCCAGTCACAAAGAGCCTCAAAGTAAAATATTTACATATTTACACTATACATTTAAATTGGATATTCTGAAGCATTATTACTATTACTAACAATAAACTCTTAGCAATAAGGCCTCTTTAACCTTCTGGCATTCAATGGACTATATAACTTTTATATAGCTGTGGATTTTCTAATTTGATACCTATCTTCACCATAAACTTAAGTGGACTTTCATCAACCCTAGGACAGGCACAGGCACCCATGTACTTCTTATACAAAGGAGTTTTTATTAGCTTATCATCAGCCAAAACTTTATTAGTAGCTGTTGGAATTTTATTAATAGCAATGTATTGACAATGTTAGGGTGTAAATTATTTAGAGGGAAGTTCTGAATATTAATCTCATTGAGTCTTATTTTAAATGGAGTTTACACATAAAATTTATGGTTGTAGAAGTCTATTATTTAAATGAACTAGTAATTTACCAGGTAATTATTCATATTGATTCCCTCATTACTGACTCCATTTATGTGAATATTTACTTTAATGATGATTATATATTAGAAAGCAAGTTATGAGTATAAAAAATGACTAGTATAAATTACTATAGCTATACCAGAAATGAATATTAAAAAGCAGCATTTTGTATGTTAAAATACATAGATATTTGCTATACTTCTTTAATGAAGTGTTTTATAAAGGTATAAAACTTTATGGAAGGTGCTATTTTCATAAATTTTCTGTTTTCTTGATTCTTGAGCCACACCAACAAGCAAATATTACAAATGGTGCAAGTGAGCACTGGCCATCAATTACCTTTAAATTCGGGTGTTAGATTCTAGTACAGAGAATCAGGGCCCGAAAGTAGTTGTTTAGCCTGATCTTAACTTACCTAACTGCTGATAAAGGCTAAATTCAGTGAAAAATAAGCTAACTTCATTTCACTTTTTGTAACATACACGTAGGCTCAGAGTGTTTACCGAAATAGAACTTGCAAGCTGATCATTTAAAAAATCAAGAATCTTAATATTAAAATATTAACTTTTAATATTTAAAAATAGAAAACATAGGTTATGGTTTATGAAGTTTTAATTAAATAATCAGATAAATAGAAAAAGGAAGATAGAATTTACAAACATACATGAACAAAGAATAAAATGTTACCTATGCGTTACCATACAAATTTAAATGGAAATATTTAGAACAGTTCATTTAAAATTCTACTGTCAGTCTTTTTGAGAATTGGTCAGAATTGGTCAGAACTTGAAGTTTAAGACAATTTATAGGTTTAAGAAATAGCTTTCATGTAGTTACCTCATTTTCATCAGTTTTGAGTTTCATGGGAAAAATGTAAACTAGCTCTGGCATTTAGCTTCTAGACAAGGCAATATTTGCGAGGATAATAACAATGTGGTCCTTTCTTGCATTTCCATCAGTTCCAGATCTCAACTTTTCCCAACTCCTATCATTATCCTTAACTTCTATGGATGAAACAGATTAGGTGAGAAAAATGAAAACAAAATTAGGCCAGGAAGCAAGTATAGACCCAACAAGATACAATCCATTCATGTTGACCCCCACAATACTAAGAACTAGAATGGTATGTTTTCTATAGTTCTATTAGGTTAGCTTCGCGGCTGCCTGTTTATTGGTCTTCCTGATTGCTGCTGCTGCTGCTAAGTCGCTTCAGTAGTGTCCGACACTGTGCGGCCCTTTAGACAGCAGCCCACCAGGCTCCCCCGTCCCTGGGATTCTCCAGGCAAAAACACAAGAGAAATCTCCAGAAGCTCTGCATGGCAAATTAAAGAGTTAGGAAAGCCAGGTTATCAGTGGGTATGACAAGCTATTTAGTCTTGATAAAATTATTGAAGGGATCATTGTGACAAGCCTTTAGAAGCTCTGCCTTCTAACTTCTAAGGCTTGGAAAATCTGGCAAAGAAGGCTGTGAGCCTCAAGGTGTCGGATCTAATATGATAGTACTTTAGGGACTTGACAAAGGCTATCGCTTGTGACTAAAATGTCTCACATGGAAAAAAGTTTTCTATCCTGCAAATAAAGAAAACTTTTACATGGATGGTTCTGTAAAAATGGGGAAAAGCAGAAACAAATCAACAAGAAAAACAAAACAGTTGCTGAAAGAGCTGCATTAAGGATGTCAATCTCATGAAGGGATGTCTGCTTATCTCCACCCCACAGATGTGTTCCCTTCCTAAGCAGAAATTCTGTGGCTAAGCCACCCTCTGTACTATCCTAGAAACCATTTCAAATGAATTCCTTTGCCAATGGTCCACATAGTCAAAGCTATGGTTTTTCCAGTACTCATATACGGATGTGAGAGTTGGACTCAGAAGGCTGAGTGCTAAAGAACTGATGCTTTCAAATTGTGGTGCTGGAGAAGACTCTTGAAGGCTCCTTGGACTGCAAGAAGATCAAACCAGTCAATCCTAAAGGAAATCATCCCTGAATATTCACTGGAAGGACTGAAGCTGAAGCTGAAGCTCCAATACTTTGGTCACCTGATGTGAAGAACTGACTCATTGGAAAAGACCCTGATGCTAGGAAAGATTGAGGGCAAGAGGGGAAGTGGGTGACAGAGGATGAGATGGTTGGATAGAATCACTGATTCAATGGACATGAGTTTGGGCAAGCTCCAGGAGATAGTGAAGGACAGAGAAGTCTGACGTGCTACAGTCCATGTGGTCGCAAAGAGCTGGATACGACTGAACAACAACAATGTTCTTTGGCTTACTAGAGATTCACCTCTTAACAATAAGCACTTCAAATATGTGCCTCCCTTCTCCACTATGGATAAAACAGGATGTCCTTATGGAAATCCCCTGATCTTGGTTCAAGACAAAAAAAAACAAACCCAAACTCTAAATCTTCTAAAGGTTGATGAGTCAAACAGGATAATAACACTTACTCCATTGTTATCATCCCTACATTTTATTTAACAATCGAATATGGAGTATGGACTGGAAGATGCAGTATAGAGATTTGCTGTTGTGCTGGGATTGGAAAGGTGAAAGAAAGTTAGGGGGGATGTAGAGCAGACAGCCAAAACTGGATCGTGAATTAAGAGATTAATTTGGGGCTGAGTGGCAGAAGACCAAGCATATATACAGAGGAAGAAAACACTAAACAAGAATTCATTGCTCTAGGATTCAGGATGTCTATACATGGGGTGGGGGGTGGGGGAGTGAATTTGGATTGTTTCACAGCAGCTATTGCCCAGACTAGATTTTTTTAGTATCTGTCCTTTCCATAGACATACATATTTACATTATAAACTTTTGGTGAAAAGGTTATACATGTCACTGAAAAAGGCTCACAGTTCTGACTCTTTGTCATTTTCATCCAAGTAGTATTCGTCATCCGTGGTCGTGTCTGTGTCACAATCCGAGTCTACTGGATCCTCTTCATAGATATTAAGTGGTGCGCTTAGAGATAAGCCATCCTCTGGCCTCTGGTTACTAGGAGAATTTGAAGTCGATGACTCTGTCGGGTTAGCAGGGTTAATTACATCATCTTTCAGGAAGCCAGGGTTCTTAAGAAAACTTGGTTTCCATAATCTCCCTTGTGTGAGTGACCTCTTTACATTCTCCAAGAAAGCCAGCTGCTGTTCTTTCCCAAAAATCCCATAGTCAATAGGCCTGGATATAGATGTTGCAGACCTAGGACCCATTTTTGTCCTGCTGTTGTTCAGAGCCCAACTTTCATTTTCACCACAAGAGGGAAGTTCAGAAAAAGATTTAAATCTTCGACTGTACCTGCTGTTGTTAGAGAATTCATTCCCAAGGGTCAGTCGACTCAGGACATCATCAATAGAAGTGCTTTCAGAAAAATGGCGCTCTCTGACTTTTGGAGGATGACTTATTCGTAGTATATCACCATGTACATTGATGCTTTTTAAGCTCTCTGAACAATAGGGGTGTGGCTGACGTTCACACTCCAGAGATGAAGCACTGCTTTGTCCTTGCTGACAACTGGTGAGTGGGACGCACACTGTAGGTTTCTCCACAGGCTCCAGTTGAAAAGGGGGTTTCAACTTCCTCTGATGGTCAGGGAAGTCTGCTTCCCTGAGGCTGATCAACGTAGGTTGGGCCAGGGCTCCTGATTCTCTTTCCAAAATCGGAGCTACTGTTACATCCTCAGAATTCTCACACTTTGGTTGTGATTCTGAGATATTTTTAAACTCGTTCTGATGTGGTTGCGAAATGTTGTTGGACTTCTGATTGCTTAAGGGTGTACAAGCTTCTCTATTGGATATTGCAGTAAGCTGGAGAGGGTTCTCGGATTTCTCCACATTTATGCCATCATTACTTAACCTGCTTTCATCTGTGGTTCCTGTGGACTTTAAAGGAGGCTCAAGGGACAGTGGGTTGCACTCTGGTGTGCCAAGGGACAAGCTGCTAAAGCCAGAACTGTTCCCACTTTGGGGAAAGATAGTAGCTACATGTCTTCTAGGGTATAAATCTTTAGCTGGAAATTTTCTGCTGGCTTTGGACATAACTGCCAATCCGTGTTTAACTGGAGATCTGCTTTTCCCTTTTTCTAGGTCAGCCAAGCTTTTTTTACTGTTATTACTTCCTTTAGGAAGTGAACGTTGATTCCATGCCAACTTCTGCATTTCATCTTTAGCCTTGCTCTGTGTTGTATTTACCTCCTGTCTTCTTTCAAGTAGTTCTCTGGGTTCAGACTGTGAACTGTCTAAATCTTGTTCACTTGAACAAGTCTCATCAAGCTGTAGTTTACTCAAGGCTGGAGTAAGAGCAAAGACTTGGCTTTCTGAGTCAGAAAGCAGTTTCTCAGAGTTTTGGGGGAAATCTCTAATTTCCCCTCTGACTTCCCTAGGCTGAAATCCATTGGAGCTCTCCTCTGTAACTATGCCTGCGATATCTTTTTGAAGACTTCCAGTAGCTGTAATGGCTGTATCACTACCTGTATGCTCCCCAGAACTTCTTATGATGGAGTTTTCAACATTCTCTTCTGAATGGGCTGGGAAGTTAGAAAAACCACTGTCATCTGATTTAATGGAGTGCAGACAATTTTCAGATTTCTCTCTTGTAACTTTTTTTTCCTGAAGCATTGGTGAAGTAAACACAGTTTCACTTTGCAATTTTTTCTCATTCTCTTTCCTGCTTTGTGAATCAGGTGGAGGTGTTTTAGCTAAGTTGTATGGGGAAATTTCTCCAGTTTTAGGTTCTCGTTTATGAACAGAAACATCTGCTTCAATAGAAGCCATTTCCTGTAATGTAGATTCTGAGGACTCAACACTTGGTAATTGTAAAACAGTCATATTTTCAGTGATGTGAGAAGGATGACTGGTCTCCTGAGCAGAGGTATCTTTAGACAAAGGTGTTCCTGACTGGCCTTGTGCAGGATAATTCAGTTGGTCTTTTTCTAAAGCATTAGATGTTTTAGTCCCCACTTTAGTTGATTCTGTAAGTGAATCGATGTCTTGTGTATACTTTTGAAGAAGGTCACAGAATTTTTTGCTGTGCTTCCTTGGTAGAGTATAATATATTGAAACCACCTCAAGACACTTCACATTATCTTCATCACCAGAAACAGAAAACATACTCGTAGTCTTAAATTTATGTAAAGTTTTCCCAGTTTCTTGTTCTGACATATCTGAAGAAAAAGGTAAAGGGTGTTCATTTGGATGGGAAAATATGCCTGTCTTGGAGGCAGAAATTTTACCATTCTTTTCAGTACATTCTTGTACGTATTCCTCCTGGTGGTGTTTCTTGCTTAAAGAACATTCACAAACAGATGAGTCACTTCCCAGAGGGTTAATGAGTCTCTCCCAAGGCCTCAGTGTTATAGTAGAAGCATCTGTATCGGAAATCAGGCATTTTTCTCTTTCATCTCTTCCAGTTGAGGCATAAAGCACTTCTGAAGGACATGACACAGCCCTCTTGATGAGGACTGGAAGTGGCCCCTTTCTAACAGAAGCAGATCCAATTTTTGTCTTATTTGTCATCCCTTCTGTGGCTTCAAGTGCTACTGAGACTGAGTCCGAAACGACTTTGGAACATTCACTCTCTGATTCACAAGAACTGGGACTGGATTTTTTTGATGTGTACTTTCCTATTGGATCTTCCACATCATTTTTGATCGGTAATGCAACTGGCTCATTCCTAAACAAAGAAGGCATCATCGTACTTTCAGGCTTCCTGTTACCGATGAGAAAAACGGCTGATTTTCTCGGTAAAGTACAATAAATCTCATGACGCTCAGGAGACCTGGAATTGCCTTGAGTTCCCTCAGTGAGAGTGCTGCTTTCACTTGTAGGCACTGATCTACTTTCTGTTTTGCTTAATGTTTCGACGTAGGATATGCGTTGTCTTATTTTTCCTTTTCCCTTTCCATCCCTGAAAAGAGGTTGTGACGGGCATTTGACAACACTAACCTCTTCATTATGTACAGGTGCACCATTATCATTACTCGTTTGGTTTTCTAAGTGGCTTAGGGAAAACTGACTATTTTGGTTCTTGTAATCATTGTCTTCTCTTTCTCCCAGAGATGGATCTTTGTTTGAAGGACATTTCCAGAACACTGTGGTAGAAGGAATTACCAGAGCATCAAGGGAAGAATCATTTGATGGTGAGGAATCTGGTAGTGCCGCTAAAGACAGATCTAAAGAATTATGGAGCATGTTTTGATCAGCATCTGACTTGCTGCAGTTGCTAGAATAAGTCATGATACATTGTTCTCCCTTGGTATCTAAAGGAGCAGGCTTTTCTGGAGACTGTGGGTATTGATTACCAGCATGTTCAGAACTCCCATGGTTATTTTTAACAATGCTTGAAATATCTTCATTACTTACTGTTAACTCCTGGTGACAAACTTGATTTGGGCTGAGAAAAAGTGATGTTGTTCTGCTTTCCTGAATGAAAGGAAGGGAAGTTGCTGAGTCAAGTTTTCTGTTCCCAGTATAACTCTTATCTTTTTTCAGTTCATTGGCTTTATGAATTTTGGAGGTATCTCTCCTGGAAATGACTCCAGGCAACCTTTTTGAACTTACTGTGGTAGATGCATTAAAAACAAATCTGTTGCTCTTGTCTGAGTCCTGGGAAAGGGGATTTTGAATATCAGGTAAAGGGTTAGAAATTACTGTCTGTGAAACAAGTTGGGGTATTTCACCTGTCATGTTTGTCTGGTCTATCTTGTTTATTTTTTTGTCTTTTTCAAAAACAGATGCCTTCAAGTCTTTCTCATTATTTACTTCTGTGACCAAGATGGCTTGGCTTTCAGTCGGAGGCGGAGAATCAACTGAAACATTGTTGGTCACAGTGACTTCTGTATAGTTTCTGATTGGAAGAGAGGCCAGCTTAACTTTCTGCAAAGTGACTGTGGGAATCTGAAAGTTAGGACTCTGAGGATTCCCTCTGTCATCAGGAATGTGCGGGAAGGTACTTTTGAATGGGGATGCTAGAGTTTGAGCAATTCCAAATGAGTAAGGTTCTCTGTTTACATGTACTTCCATAGGAGAACATTCTAACCCACCAGATTTCATGTGATAGCTTGCACCAGTCATGGAACAAACATTGGCTGGGCTGAAATGAGTAGACTGGTTCCCATTACCTTGTGACACCTCCATGCTCTCCAGTGTGGATGTCTGAGAATCAAGCTGCCAGGGGTGTGGTATCTGTTGGTTTCTGGAAATATTTGTTTTGTAACCAGGAGAAAATGACCCCCAGTGATGAGAAGGAACACTATGGCCATGACCAGCTAGTGCACTGTTAACTTCAGTGGAGATCATTTCAAAGTCTCTGTCAGAAGAAGTAAATGGTTTCCTGCTTTGATGAAAGTCAGAAGAATGTTCTTCCTGTTGGCCCCAAAAAGGATTTTGTCCAAATCTCTGTCCCCTGCTCCGTCCAAAGGTATTGGTAAAGAAAGACCTAGTAAATGGGTTATCTTCATGGTAGAATGGCATATTTTCTGAGTTCTCAAATGGGTCAGGATTCATTGCATTATCTATGGGAACATTTAAACCAACACTTTGGTAAACACTCTGTGAATGGTAAAATTCATATCTCCTATTCTCCTGGAAACACCTGGGATACACATATTGGTCAGCAGGGTCAATTTCCATTGGTGATGGTGCCTCCAGGAACTCTTCCTGGTTCTGCCTATCTCTAGAAGAATCTGATCTATTCCATATGATAGATGATAAAGGAGTTCTCTTTGGGCTCTGTTGGTGGCTTGGTGATATAAACCCAGTCTTATTCCGAGTTGTGGCTGGAAAATATAAGCTTCTTGCTTTGAAATACCCTGTAGCTGATGAGGCTGATTGTTGCCTGCTGTCAAAACACAGAGAAGTACTACCAAAAGTGTTCTTTTGCACATAATCTTCTTTTAAAACTCTGGGTTCCCTTGTCCTATACATATCATAGATTGTCCTTGTTCTAGGAGAAAAGGTTTTAAAACCTTCTCTAGGGGTTCCTGGTCTTAAGACATCATAGATAGACATATTAGAAGTTTCATGATAGCGATTTTTGTGCCTTCCTGTGATATGATTGTATTTGCTCCCACTGGAGTAAAAACGACTGAACTGTGTCCTTGATCCAATGTTGAGAGGTGTTCTGGTATTCACTGAGCTTGGAGATTGTTCCTGAGCCAGTTTGCTATCCAAATCATCTAAAACTAAAAGGAGAATATATGTCACTTTTTTGTAAAAGATTTTATAGTCTAATAATATTTTGAATTGTTGAAGGCCCTTCTTGAAGAAGCATAATCACTTATAATTTTTAGATCATATCATCATAAACGTTACGACATTAACTGATTATGTCTTTAAGATAGTTTGACTCTTACAAGGCTGCAATGGAAGTTTCTTTTTCATACTTTTTCAAAGTTAACCTTCCATAATGACTTCAAAACATAAAGCTACATTTTTTTTCACCAAAAACGATTGTAATCATGATTTCTTTTAATGCAACTTTTGTGTCACTAGGTAGCTATAATGTTTCCAACTGTGTTTACCTCAGGGGATTGTAAAAGAAATGAAAGTCTATAAATAATATGAGTTGTACTTAGCTGTACATTACTGCCAAAAGTTTGGCACCCAATTTATAAACATACTTAATTGGATGAATTTAAGCAATATGTAAAAATTTAAGTTGTATGAAATACTATCAAATGATATCCTAATGGTAGATTGCTTCCCCTGAAAAAAATATGACCCAGTAGATATTTATATGTGTCGGTCGGTACAGTTCTAAGCACTAAAGAGATTAACTCATTAAATCCTCACATAATCTTGAAAGTTTAGTAGTTACTATTCTCATTTTATAAATGAGGAAACTGAGGAATGAAGAAATTAAGTAAGTTCCCCAGCCTATACAGCTAGTAAGCGAATCCAGGCAGCCTGTCTCCTGAGTCCATACATGCAATCACTGTGCCACAAAAGTTCACTTTTCATTTTTTCTTTTAATGAACTAAAGATGATTTCACTATGAGCTCATTATGTTACACGGATGTGAAGTTGCTGTTGTCAGACAATGTTTACTTTTCTCTCAGTAGCAAGGTCAGAGAGCGGTATGTAAGTCAGGCCCCAGTGACCTCCCTGTAATTCCAAGGACCTAGGCCAACCCAAGACCCAGGGCTCGTATTTACTAGGACCACTGTCTCTGTGACCTCAGATAAGTCACAGGGTATTTTCACCAGGTTGGTACTTCCTTGAATTGTTCATTGAATCATATTTGACATCTTTTCCTCAATAAAAACCTGGTAGAATTTAAACAGAATCAAAATTTCTTGAAGTTTTAAGACCCCCTAAGACCTATCTTATGTATTTCATCATATTCATGTTACAATAAATGAGTAGATGTGTATAAATGTTCATTAAAAAATAAAATCTGCTGTGAGAAATAAGCTATGGAAGTTATTTAAACTGTTGAAGAAGTTATTTGTTTACAGAATCTTTCCTTCTAACTTACATAAAATGTTTCACTCTTCGTTGTCATTAAAAATTGTAATTTTAACTTTTCAATGACAGAGAAAATGAGGTGTATCAGTATCTGAGTGAATGTAAGTGAGATGTACTTATAATATGCCAATTATTTTAGGACAGGTATTGAAGAAGTTTTTGGTATCCACTTGGATTTTCTCTACCCTATTTCATATGTTAATCGGTACTGTTAAGTTTGCATAGGCAGCAAAAGAACTAGTCCTGAGCATTAAATATCTGTAACTAAGGAGTTCTTTAGGGAATCATCCTGTTAATGCTTTAATGAAAAAAAATTAGTTTTCCCCTTTCCCTAAATAACTTACTCACTACACCCACAGATAAAATAAGTAATGTCAAAATATAAGGCAGGGCAAAAGGAAAAAAAAAAACCTTCATAAATCTGTCTTTTAAACAAATTATAATGAAATCTCTGATTTCTGTTTCCTCTTTCAACTTGTTTGTAGTATTTTTTCCTCATTAAAGTCTTTTGCTGACTACAAAAATATGTTGTTATAATAGAAAATACAGGAAAGTGTAACAAAAGAGGTAAAATCACCTAGAGTCCTTCTTTCTAGAGATAACCACTCTTAACACTTGAATCCCAATACTGCTATTTGACTCACAACTCTGAAGTGAAAAAGTCTGCTATTCTTCTTCTCCTTTTTATTTTCAGAGCAGTCATTTTTTTCCTTCACTTCATGAAAAATAGCCGTCCTCTACTAGCAAAACCTTTGTTTTGGAACAGAAATTTTCCTCTGGGTCTCTTTTCACTGAAGCAAGTTCTCTGTCAGGAACCATTTTACTGAAAGGAGTGCCTAGACTGAACACCCAGCTGCAGGTCTCTCAGTGACCACACCACTTGTCCTAACTATAGGGCTGAGGTGATGTCATTGCGTTTGCAAACTGAATTTAGGTCCTCAAGGTGAAGCTGGTGAATGATTTCAGATTTCACGTTTCATACGGCCAGGTTTAGTTTAATACAAAATAAACTATGTCAAGGTGAGTGATGCTTACATAATAAGATCCATATAGTACTTTTGAAATCTGTTTTAGTCTTTATTGTTATCTATTGTACAAGGTTAATAGTTTAACAGCAATTAGATTTCATCACTGTGCATTTAGGCCCTAATCAGGAACAATAAAAATCTATTAAGGATAGTAAACTTTATAAATATATGTCTAAAGATATATCCTTTTATCCTTTTACTTGAGTTTATATATTAACCATTATTACCATTCCACAGATTTATCAGGCCTTGATCCAAGAATATTTACTTACATTATATTTAAATATAAGATTTTTTAAAGATTTCTGTTAATAGCATGTACCCACATCCTCTTCAGGTGAGGATAACAAGAGGACTTCAAAAATAAAGTACAAGGGCTTGAGCATTTTATTATAAACTGTAATCATTACTTGCTTTCCTCTAGTACCGGGAATTCCAAAGGAAATGCAATGCAGAGACTTACCTTGGAAGAACTCATCCTCCAGCAGTGAACCATCCCACGGAGGGACAGGACTTCCCTCCCTCATGCTTGCTGGCTTGGGGACAGTTGTACTGTCAGTGGCTTGGCTTTCCAGAGGTGAACTGTATATTTTTGACTGCTAATTTTAAAATAGAAAATGTAATATTATTTTTGGACCTTCTTTAGCCAACATGTTCCCACAAAAACGTCCCAAGCTTAAAAGTCCTAATCTAAGGACAGCAAGTCAATTTTCCTACCATTTATTTATCTAGTTGTAATGTTTTGTTGTGTTTGCAGTTTGCAAGCGATCACAAACTTCCCCATGCTTACATTAATTCCATTTTGTATAAGTTTTCAGGCAAGATATCTAGGCTGTCTCTGCAAAACATGCCTACAAATTTACACAGTACTACAGAAATCTTAAGAGCTTCTTGGGAAATGGAAAGAAATTGACTTCTCTTGAGTGGGGAATGTTGTTAGTCTGGCCCAGTGGCTGTAATTTTAGGTTTCTTAACATTGTATCTATTTTCTATCAAGAGGCAGTTAGCTGAAACTTGTAGTGGATCATAAGATTTGTGAACTTGATGAATTTAGAAATTAAAAAAATTTTTTTTTTTAATTTTTAAATTAAGAAAAAAATTTTTAATTAAAAAATTTTTTTTTAATTCTAAAATTTAAAAAATTTTCCATCCACAGAAATCATGTAGAACGGTAGAACCTCCCAGACACACATAAGGAACTGATTAATAGTTCTGAAAAAAAATGCTGAAAAGCATGACCTTGTATATATATTTTAAATCTTTGCTAGTTTTATAGGATTTAGGAGAATGATGTAGAGATGGAGAGCTGTTTACCTTCTTTACTAGCAAATTTTGTCTTGATTTCATTAAATCTATCACTGCTCTTTTAAGTTTTAATTTGTCTTTATAACCCTGGGGAATTATCCACTCCCACCCCTTCACTTCCTTTTGCCAAAATTCTATTTGCGTTTCCTCTGTCAAACTGGCTCTGCTACTCCTTTCACTTTAACTCATCCTGCATGGTATCCTCCACAAGGCCATTTCCCTTTCCAATCGCTTTATTTTCAGTTCATTTTCTTTTCTTTCTTTTTTTGTTTTTTTGCCACTTTATTTATTTAATTGAAGGATAATTGCTTTACAGAAATTTTTGGTGTTCTGTCATATATCAATAAGAATCAGCCATAGGTACATCTATGTCCTCTCGCTCCCGAACCTCCCTTCCCTCCCACCCTTCTAGGCCGTCACACAGCCCCTGATTGAGTTCCCTGAGTCATATAGCAAATTCCCATTGGCTATCTATTTTACGTATGGTATTGTAAGTTTCCATGTTATTTTCTCCATACATCTCACCCTCTCCCTCCTCCCGTCCCCCTGTGTCCACAGGTCTGTTCTTTATGTCTGTTTTGCCATTGCTGCCCTGCACATACATTCATCAGTACCATCTTTCTAGATTCCATATATATGCATCAGTACCTGATACTTATATTTCTCCTTCTGACTTACTTCACTCTGTATAATAGGCTCTATTCATTCACTTCATTAGAACTGACTCCAATGTGTTCCTTTTTATGGCTGAGTAGTATTCCATTGTAGATATGAACCACAGCTTCTTTATCCATTCATCTGTCGATGGACATCTAGGTTGCTTCCATGTTTTAGCTATTGTAGATAGTGCTGCAGTGAACACTGGGGTTCATGTGTCATTTTCAATTTTGGTTTCCCCAGGGTATATGTCTAGTAGTGGGATTGCTGGGTCATAAGGAATCTCCATACTGTCTTCCATAGTGACTGTATCAATTTACACTCCTACCAGCAATGCAAGAGGGTTCCCTTTTCTCCTCAGTTTCTCCAGCATTGATTGTTTGTAGACTTTTTGATGATGGCCATTCTGACTGGTGTGAGGTGGTATCTCATTGTAATTTTGATTTGCAATTCTCTAATAATGAGTGATATTGAGCATCTTTTCATGTGTTAGCCATCTGTATGTCTTTGGAGAAATGTCTGTTTAGATCTTTTTCCCACTTTTGATTGGGTTGTTTATTTTTCTGGTATTGAGTTGTATGAGCTGCTTGTATATTTTGGAAATTAATTCTTTGTCAGTTGTTTCCTTTGCTATCATTTTCTTCCATTTTGAGGGTTGTCTTTTCACCTTGTTTGTAGTTTCCTTTGCTGTGAAAAAGCTTTTAAGTTTAATTAGGTCCCACTTGTTTATTTTTGTTTTTATTTCCATAACTCTAGCAGGTGGGTCATAGAAGATCTAGCTTTGATTTACATCATTGAGTGTTCTGCCTATGTTTCCCTCTAGCATTTTTATAGTTTCTGGTCTTATATTTAGGTCTTTAATCCATTTTGAGTTTATATTTGTGTGTGGTGTTAAGAAGTGTTCTAATTTCAATCTTTTGCATCTAGCTGTCTAGTTTTCCCAGCACCATTTATTGAAGAGGCTGTCTTTCCCCATTGTATATTCTTGCCTCCTTTGTTAAAAATAAGGTACCCATAGGTGCCTGGGTTTATCTCTGGGCTCTCTATCTTGTTCCATTGGTCTATATTTCTCTTTTTGTGCCAGTATCATACTGTCTTAACAGTAGCTTTGTAATATAGTCTGAGATCAGGAAAGTTGATTCCTCCAGCTCCATTCTTCTTTCTCAAGACTGCTTTGGCTATTTGCAGTCTTTTGTGTTTCCATATGAATTGTGAAATTTTTGTTGTAGTTCTGTGAAAAATGTCATTGGTAATTTGATAGGGATTGCATTGAATCTGTAGACTGCATTTGGTAGTATATTCATTTTCACAGTATTGATTCTTCCTGCCAGGAACATGGTCTATCTCGCCATCTGTTTATGTCATCTTTGATTTCAGTTCACTTTCTACCCAGTCCCTGCCTCTTGAATCCCTCTTTTCCCCAATTTTTCTCTTCTTATTTGATATTCACTATCACATTTCGTCTCATCTTGAATGCTTAAGACCAAATCTCTAATCTTTCCAAAGCTCCAGCTTTTTAATTTCTCCATCACAGGTCTGTCCAAATCTAAAGCCTAAATTCTCTTAATCCTTGCATTCCCCATAATCTAGTATAATATTTTGATACTTGTCTGCTTTCTTTCTCAAGATCTAGGTCAGTTACTCCTTATCGAAGAAGTCCTGCCTGAATTTCATTGACTTGCCCATTAAATTATGGGCAAGCCATAATTTAATATATACAAAGGAGATTTATTAATAAGAAAGAAACAATCCAATGATATTTTATTGGCTATTGGATGTAATTTAACACATTTATATTAAATTCAGAAGTAAACAAATATTAGAAGCACATTATAACTATAACTATATATATATGTATAAAACATATATATATATATATAACTATATATAGCACATATAACTATAACAACTATAACTATAGGGAAATACCAATTGGAGATAATAAAACCAGAAACTAATCAACTGAGAAATCAGATCAATTACAGTTACACTTTTCTTTCTACAGTGCACCAAGGTGTTCTCTCTTGTGCCCTACCTACTGTCTTTTTTCTTTTTAAAGATGTATTTATTTGGCTGCCTTGGGTCTTAGTTGCAGCACATGGTTTCCTCATTGCATCACACGGGAGCCTTCATTGAGCTGCATGGACTCTCTAGTTGGGTTTGTGGGCTCCAGAGTTCTCAGGTTCAAGAGTTGCAATGCCTGGGCTTGATTGTATCCCAGTATGCAGGATTTTAGTTCTGCAACCAGGGATTGAACCTGAGTTCCTGTCATTGCAAGGCAGATTCTTAACCACTGGACCACCAGGGAAGTCCCATCCAAATCTTTATTTGTGCTAACAACATCAAGCAAAGAAATTTTAAGTCCTGCAGTTTTGGTAATTGTTACAGAGTAGATATATTTTATGAAGAGACAGTAAGCAATACTGTCTCCCAGTCATTTTAACATTCAAATGAACTTCAGATTTCCTTTAAGTAGACCAGAGCACATTCCTTCTGGCCTCCTGGATAACATTCTTTAATAATGAATTTATAATGAAATGAAAAGTACATGAACTGAACAGTCAGGTGAAGAGACAAACTTCTTTAGCTGGTAAGTATTTCTACCACCTATAGACCGTGAATATAACCTCTTTCGGTTAGATTTCTGCCCAGATCTACTTCAAGGTCAACCCTATTCACCCAAGATACTAAAGATGTTTCCCACACAGTTCAGTTCAGTTCAGTCACTCAGTCGTCTTTGACTCTTTGTGATCCCATGGACTGCAGCACACCAGGCTTTCCTGTCCATCACCAACTCCTGGAGCTTGCTCAAACTCGTCTGTCGAGTCAGTGATGCCATCCAACCATCTCATCCTCTGCTGTCCTTTTCTCTTCCTGCCTTCAATCTTTCCCAGCATCAGGGTCTTTGCCAATGAGTCAGTTCTTCACATCAGATGGCCAAAGTATTGGAGTTTCAGCTTCAGCATCAGTCCTTCCAATAAGTATTCAGGATTGATTTCCCTTACGGTTGACTGGTTTGATCTCCTTGCAGTCCAAGGGACTCTCAAGAGTCTTCTCCAGCACCACAATTTGAAAGCATCAGTTCTTTGGCACTCAGCCTTCTTTATGGTCCAACTCCCACATCTGTATATGACTACTGGAAAAACCATAGCTTTGACTAGATGGACCTTCATCAGCAAAGTAATGTCTCTGTTTTTTAATATGCTACCTAGGTTGGTCATAGCTTTTCTTCCAAGGAGCAAGCATCTTTTAATTTCATGGCTGCAGTCACCATCTGCAGTGATTCTGGAGCCCAAGAAAATAGTCTGTCACTGCTTCTATTGTTTCCCCATCTATTTGTCATGAAGTGATGGTACCAGATGCCATGACCTTCGTTTTTTGAATACTGAGTTTTAAGCCAGCTTTTTCACTGTTCTCTTTCACTTTCATCAAGAGGCTCTTCAGTTCCTCTTCGCTTTCTGCCATTAGGGTGGTGTCATCTGCGTATCTGAGGTTATTGATATTTCTCCCAGAAATCTTGATTCCAGCTTGTGATTTATCCAGCCAGGCATTTTGCATGATGTACTTTGCATATAAGTTAAATAAGGAGGGTGACAATATATAGCCTTGACGTACTCCTTTCCCAATTTGGAACTAGTGGGTTGTTCCATATCCGGCTTTTACTGTTGTTTCTTGACCTTCATACAGATTTCTCAGGAGGCAGGTCAGGTGGTCTTGTATTCCCATCTATTTCAGAATTTTCCACAGTTTGTTGTTATCCACACAAAGGTTTTAGCATAGTCAATGAAGCAAAAGTAGATGTTTTTCTGGAATTCTCTTATGCTTTCTATGATCCAACAGATGCTGGCAATTTGATCTCTGATTCCTCTGCCTTTTCTAAATCCAGCTTGAACATCTGGAAGTTCTTGGTTCACGTACTTGAACATGAAGTTGAAGCCTAGCTTGGAGAATTTTCAGCATTACTTTGCTAGCGTGTGAAATGAGTGAAATTGTGCAGTAGTTTGAACATTGCCTTTCTTTGGGATTGGAATGTAAACTGACCTTTTCCAGTCCTGTGGCCACTGTTGAGTTTTCCAAATTTACTGGCATATTGAGTGCAGCACTTTAATAGCATCATCTTTTAGGATTTGAAATAGTTCAGCTGGAATTCCATCGCCACCACTAACTTTGTTCCTAGTGATGATTCCTATGGCCCACTTGACTTCACATTCCAGGATGTCTGGCTCTAGGTGAGTGATCACACTATTGTGGTTATTATATGGTGAAGAAAGGTAAATCCTCTGGGGCTCACAGCACACAATGGTCTTTAATCAGGGATGTCTTGGACTCTAAATTTTCCTCCAAAGAATGTTTCATGCCATAGAGTTACCATAAATGATGAAGCCTATTTACCATACCTGGCCTAGAGGATGAGGCCTCCAAGTAGCAAAACATCTCAAAGTAGCAAAACAGTGTCAAAATTCTTTTCCAAATTTTGATTTAAGCTTTTTCTCCCCAATTATTTTTAACCCCCATGTTCCAAACTCTCTACATACAGTTCTACAAAATGTCAAGCACTTTTCAGTTTCTCATGATTTTATTGTTCTTTAAAAAAAAACAAAAGTACACTTTTGAGGACTCTGTGTCTCTGCTCCTGATCTTTGCTCTCTCTTCTCTTCTCCTGAAAATATCCTTCAGAGTGTAGTTCCTATATCACTCTCTCTGTGAGTCCTTCTCCAATTCTCACAGGAAGAATTAATTACCATAGTATTTTTAATGCACCTCTGATATTATGCATATTATTTCATATCAAAGTTGTTTACATTCTTTCTACTTTTACTTTATCACTAGATTTCTACCCTTCCTCCCTGAATCACACTTTTTAATTTCTACTCTGATCTAGGAAACCAGGGATTCACAGACATATAAATAGTGACCCTGGAAGTGGCCCACTTTCTAAAATCTAAAATAACTAAGAAAGCTTACTATTCTCCTTTGTATCCTGAGCACTTAACACATCAGCATATAAGAGATTGATTCATATTTAGCAAACTGAATTCAAAGACTATCCTTCCCACAGTAATATTTCCTACTTTTGAATTCCTCCAATACATTTTGTACTACTTTTATCTGAACAAAATCATTTATTTAGTTTTCAATATATTTTAAAAATATTTTCTCTTATTTGATCTTTAGAACAAACTTTATGAAATCGGTAGGGATTATCATTCCCACTTTGCAGATGAAGAAACCGAGTCTCAGTTAAGTACCTTACTCAAGCCACAGGAATAACAAAAGGTGATGCTGACTACTGACACTCATATGGCCTGATTTCTAATTCTAGTTTCTTCACTACTTTGCTTTGTATTGTTACTTTACAAATGTAGATATCTTCAGTTAGGTGGTAAACTCTCTGAAGACAAGAACCTTGCTTTAAACATTCCATGCTGTCTGTGCACAGTTATGGATTGATTTTTTCTATACCAAGGTAGAAAATTATATATATATAAGATTTTTAGTGAAGATTATTACAGAAATTGAGATGCTGAATATTTAAAATATTAGGACTCAGTACAGCATGTCTGAGGTAGGAAAGCATAATGGTTAAGCATGTGAATTTTACACAAGTCCAAATCCTGACATGAGACAAACGAATCTCTGTCATAGCATAACCTCAAAAGCAGTACAACCTTGGGCAAATTGCTTAATCTTTCCGTCCTGTGCCTTATTTTCTTTCTTGGAATAATGAGAAAAAAAGAGAATATAGCAACAACAATACCCCTCATATAATAATGTTGCTGTGAGAATTAAATGAATTAATACTTGTAAAACACTTTAGAATGGTGCGTGTGTGCATATTCAGTCATGTCCGACTCTTGTGACCCCATGGATTGCAGCCCGCCAGGCTTCTCTGTCCATGCGATTTTCCAGGCAAGAATACTGGAGTGGGTTACCATTTCCTTTTTCAGGGGATCATCCCAACCCAGCGATCAAATCTGTGTCTCCCTTAGCTTCTGCACTGGCAGGCAAATTTTTTACAACTGAGCCACCTGGGAAGCCCAGAATGGTACTTAGCACTTAATATTAATAATTCCTTATCGTTAGCCATTTAATTAGTCTTCTGTGGTTAGAGAGGATTTTCTGGTGGACTTTGGCTGGTGCTCTCAGCCTAATGAGTTAGAAAAGTATCCTCAAAGATTAGAGGCCAGAGACTCAAAATGCTGGCTTTAGGGTTTGTTAACAATCTTAAACATGAAAAAAAAAAAAAAAAACCAATCTTAAACATGGTACATAGAACATGCTGAGCAAAATGAGGCTGTTTTTCCAACCTCGATTCACTGACGTTTGCAAAACTGACATGAGACAAATGAATCCCTGTCACAGAGTAACCTCAGATTATCTGACTACTTCTAGGGCAACCAAACCTGTAGAACAGCTGTTGAAACTGATGCTTAAGGTCACGGATGTTACCAAATGCCTTGGTAAAGTCAACAAATTGATTT
The DNA here is from genome assembly GCF_019320065.1 of Cervus canadensis. Lineage (NCBI taxonomy): Eukaryota > Metazoa > Chordata > Mammalia > Artiodactyla > Cervidae > Cervus > Cervus canadensis. The sequence goes on from NC_057396.1 coordinate 15,775,710, forward strand.
TTCAAGGTGTTCTTGAATTTACTCTGCATCTGCTTTTCTGCAAGGTCAAATCCAGCATTGCACCTTGTGGCTTAAAACCACACATTCATTTCTTCTTTCAGTTTTGGAGTACTCACATTGTGCCAGGAAGTGGGGACACACAGGTGAGCAGGCATAGTCCCAGCCTCAGGGAGCTCACACCAGCCTAGTGTGGACAGTACCACACTGGAGGTGTGTTTCTAGGGGTACACAGTGGGCCTATCACCTAACAGCAGACCCAGCCAGAATGTGTTCAGAAATGAGGAGTGAACAAGTGGCCAGAGCCATTCGGTTTGTCTGTTCTCAGAGATGGTGAGTACTTGGATTTTGGATTCCTCACCTATAAGGAGATGTGTCTCAACTGGGGGCAATTTGCTCCTCAAGGAACACTTGGAAAATTCTGGAGGTATTTTTTATTGTCACAGTTGGGTGAAGGTGAACTACTGGCATCTAGAAAGGTAGAGGTCAGGGATTGCCACTAAACATCCTATAATACAGACAGGAGCCCCCACAACAGAATTATTCAACCCAAAATGTCACTAGTGCTGAGGTGGAGAGAACTCTGAGATAGAAGATTTCTAAGTTTCTCTTGTCAACCTAAATGAAGGCGTAAGCTGAGGCAAGATTAAAAGATGAGTTTATTTGGCAATAGAAGAATTGCAATTTGGGACATGCAAACCATAGTAAGCAACAAGCAATTGTGCTGAGGATTTGGGGCAGGCTGTATCTGAACAGGGAATAAGTTCAGTTAGAATGAGGGGAGAGTCGAGTTAGAGTCTATTAAAACAAAAAACAAATGAAGGCCAGCTTTAAAAATTTCCTAAGCAGACAAAACCAGTCCAGTCATACAAACAAAACAGTTCAGCTTGTTTTGTAAGGCCAACCTGATCCAGGTCATTTCTTCTTCATGCCTCTGGAAACCATAAGCAAAACTTCCCATGACTAATATGAGGCAATCCCTGACTAATTATCTATCATTTAAGAAAATTCTAATATTATTATCAGTTTTCTGTATATCAGGCATTTATGGCAACATGCATGAGATTTTCCATTTTATATCTCCTGGTTCCATTTTAGATTGAAATTCTTTCACACTCTAGCACTAAAAATTCTGTTTTTCTGAAACCCTTGGCTTCTTTTAAACTGGTGTAAATGTTTAAATAGCAGCTTCCTTCTCTTTGAACAGAAGATCATCCAAAAACACACTACAGCCTCCTATAAAATACTGGCATCCCCTTTGTACCATACCTGCTAGGCTGCCAACCAAGCGAGAGCAAGTTCACTATCTTAAGTCTTGGCAAGAATCCCTGTGGCATCACTGGCCAACTTCCAGCTCTTAGTAGTTTAAGGGGATAGGACTTTTATGGATAAATAATGGAGATCTACATGTTATACAAAACCCTTGTCTTCAGCAATAGTTTCATTATTTTTTCTCCTCTACATTTAAAATAGTTATTAACTGGGAGCTGCATCATTGGCTTGAGTTTCATTTATATTCCCAGTTCTTATCTTTTTAGATTGACGTGTTCTGAGCAGTGAAATCATTAAAAGCAAACAGCAATTAAGCGTGTCAAAAAGACGGTATCTACTATCCTCAGACTGGACTTTGAAATTCCAAGAACTCCACATTAGCTCTCCTGTTTTATAACTTCTAGGTGCTTGTATTTCTTTTTATGCTCCTCACCTGTTTCAGACACCACCGCTCTTAAATGGGAAAGGATGGTTAGCTCTGAGCACTTTTGTGAGGAAAAGCCAAGAGTACAGAAGCATCCTGGAATAGCGTTAGGTGCTCAGTTGTGCCCGACTCTTTGTGACCCTGTGGACTGTAAGCCTCCAGGCTCCTCTGTTCATGAAATTCTCCAGGCAAGAATACTAGCGTGGGTAGCCATTCCCTTCTCCAGGGGCTCTTCCCAACCCAGGGATCGAACCCGGGTCTCCTGCATTGCAGAAAGGTTTGTTACCATCTCAGCCACTAGGGAAGCCATCCTAGTATAGGGTTCTATTCTTTTAGAGAACAAAGCTGTATGTGTGCTAGTTCAGTCCCCTGCTCAGTTACGGGCACGTCTACAGGTAGGGAGCAACGGGGGCTCATAAGCACACAGACAGGGCTTCGGGACTGATGAGGCTGTAGGCATTTTTGACTTCTGGTGATAGAGTTACAGAGACCTGGGTTTTCTAATCCTGACTCTACCGAATATCAGTGTGACTTTGAGCATGATCTTTAAATTCTCTGAACCTCAGTTTTTTTCATCTTTAAGTGGGCATAATAATAATACCTATGTCACAGATTGCCTCTGGGTATTAAATGAAATGATCTATGTCAAGTGCCTGGATGATAACAAGCTCTCCATGAGAGTGTAGAAGTTGGTCCTGGTGTCATGTTTGGGGCTAAAGCATATGAAAGAGAGGGATAGGGTTCAGTGTTATCGAGAAAGAAGTAGCATTACTCTGGAGAAGAAAAGAGGCTCACTTTTGTTTGTGAAACCAATCACAACTGGGAAACTTGGAGATTTGCAAGAGTTTCTTTACTTCACAAACAAAAGTGAGATATATGCACTCCTCACCAGAATTCTATCCCATGCTCTTTGAAAAAAGAGGAGAGAGAAAGGTTTAAGTGTTAGTACTAAGGGCAAAATCAATTGAAAAATGCCTCTACCTTCCTCCTGCACTCTTAGGTACCTTTAAAACTCTTTCATGTCCAAACCATATATGAGTTGCACAGAAAGACATGGGTGTGTGTAGATCAAAATGCAAGAGGGCAAAAAAAAGTAAGAAACAGAAAACAAAGCTTCTCAATCTTATAAACATGTGAACACAGAAAATTGAATTTAACTCTTTAGGTGGAGGTCCTATTTGGCCAGTCTCCTCATGTGAACTTGTTCTGTCCAGACGCATTTCGCCTATCAGTGGCTTCCGCTTTGAATACAAATGATGATCTTACCCAGAAGAGGTCTAATGCAGACCCACCTTGGTTTGCAAGTTTATTTGGAAATTTTCAAAGCTGCTCTCCACATGCTTTTGATTTTGACAGAATCAAACTGAACTCTCCCCTTTTTACACTTCCTGCCCAAATACAGCCTGCCCCTGGAGGAGAAGGGGACAACAGAAGATGAGGTGGTTGGATGGCATCACTGACTCAAAGGACATTGAGTCTGAGCAAGCTCTGGGAGATGGTGAAGGACAGGGAAGCCTGGCGTGCTGCAGTCCATGGGGTTGCAGAGTCGGACACAACTGAGCAACTGAACAACAGACCCTCAGCAGATTCGCCTGCAGCTTGCTACAGTCTAAGTGTTTCAAATTACAATTCTTCTGCTACTTCCAAATAAACTCTACCTCTACCCAACATTTTAGGGCTGTATTGGACTGACAGACAGGTGGTAAAAGATCAGAGAGAGTGGCAAGGTCTCAGGCAGAGGCTGCTGTTTGAGCATTTCAGTACCAAAGCCAAAGCCAACTGGAAACCAATCACAATGGGGAAACTTGGAGCTCTGCAGGAGAAATCTAAGCTTCTCGGGTAAATTTAAGACTGCACCAAGGAGAATTCTATCTAAATATTTAATCAACCAGGAATTACATTAATTCTGAATTCTTCAGTATAATCTTTAGTTCTTTGGTTACTTACCAAAGTGGTTCCCCTCACAGACACAGAAGGTGTGTGGCCATCACATCTGTGGAAAGAATTTGAAATAACTTCTTTGAAGAAATGCCTAACTTTTGGAAAATCAATAGCACATTTTCTATTATATCTCCATATCTTGAGATATAATCTCCATATATTTCTGATGCTCAGTAGGGAGATCTTTCACAGCGCACTGCTGAAAAATCTCTCAGAAATATTTTCCTATGCTTGCTTAGGATCAGTGTTTTACATCTTTGTCACTAAGGTAGCCAAGAAAAAATACATAATAGTGGCTTTTTACTTGAACATAGCATGAAGACAATAACAGAAATTAGTTACATTTGTTGAATAATGTGTGTCAGGCAGTATTCCTATGCTCTATAGGCATGTAACCTCACTTAAATACATCACTCTTGTCAAGTGGATTCTGTGACAGCTCTCATTTTACAGATCAGATGATGGAGGTGCAGAAGTTAGAAGACACTGTTTAAGGTACTTAGTGGCTGAACTCAGAGCTGGCCACAGGCTGACTGAATCTAGAACTCTCCTTGATCAGTATGGCACATAGACTATTCTTGCAAATGGGAAACAGATTTTCTGCTTCTGTATATTTTTATTTTAAAGAGATACTAAGTCAGAACCAGACAACAATTAATAAGCAGATTTTTTTCAAAAGGCAAACCTTACAAAGATGGCTTCAGGATGCTTATTTTTATAAGTATGTCTTATTTATTATGAGATCACCTTAGAGAAGAACAATTATGCTTTGACTATTTATATGGCTTCTCTAAAATGCAGTATAAGGTGAAAAAGTTTAAAAACCTAGGTCCAGAATTGAGATAAATTTTGATTTTTTAAATCTATAATCCTATGTAAGGGTGTGCTGCCTGAATTGCAGAGTAAGAGTTAATAGACTCTAACTCTTGTATGACTCAGAGCTCTTGTATGAAGTTAAGTCCTCTCCTTCATTAACAGCAGAGCAAGAGGCTATCAATAATTAAATAAACTCAGACTCTAGGTCAGATCAGTTAAAATTGTCAAGATGCAGTTTTCCTTCATTCAAACCCCTACCCTGTTTCATGGTTCTTGAACAACAGCATAAAACCTAGGAGGCCAAACAATTTTACATTTAAAAGATAACAACATATATTAAACATGAAATTAAAAAGATGCTTGCTCCTCAGAAGAAAAGCTATGACAAACTGGGACAACGTATTAAAAAGCAGAGATATCACTTTGCCAACAAAGGTCCGTATAGTCAAAGCTATGGTTTTTCCCGTAGTTATGTAAGAAAGTTAGAGTTGGACCATACAGAAGGCTGAGCATGGAAGAACTGATGCTTTTGAATTATGCTAGAGAAGACTCTTGAGAGTCCCTTGGACTGCAAGGAGATCAAACCAGTCGTTCCTAAAGGAAATCAACTTTGAATATTCATTGGACGTACTGATTCTGAAGCTGAAGTTCCAATACCTTGGCCACCTGATGCCAAGAGCTGACAATGGAAAAGACCCTGATGCTGGGAAAGATTGAAAGCAAAAGGAGAAAGGGGTGGCAGAGGGTGAGATGGTTGGATGGCATCACCAATTCAATGGACATGAGTTTGAGCAAACTTAGGGAGATAGTGAAGGACAGGGAATCCTGAAGTGCTGCAGTTCATGGGGTCGCAAAGAGTTGGACACTACTTAGCGACTGAACAACAATAAACAACAACAACATATATTTTATAGTTTAGCTCAGAAGTTAAAGAGAAATTAAAATTAACATGTATTTTTTCATATTATTCTGAAATACCAGCTCTATACTAATAAAATTTAGAAGTTAAAATATTGCTTTTATTCATATGCTTCCTTTTCATACATCTTTATTGAGCCTACATGCCTTCTACATGCTAAGCACTATTTTGAGTGCTTTGGAGGAAATAAATATGACTGAGATAGAGACTGTTCTCTGAGAGGCTTTATGACAGGAAACATTAGGTACATAAAGAGCCAAAAGGCAAGCCACAATGTTATAAGGACAACGCAGGGGTTTAAGTAAAATGAAAATGCAGAGGGGCTGGTGAGCACTTCCTGGGATGAACCAGGAAAGCAACAGGGAGAGAAGGTGCTGGTTGAACAGGTATGAGGGCCAAAGAACACCAGGAGCACAAGTCTGGAGACGTAAGACAGCAAGGAAGCCGGGAATTGACAAGTAATTCCATTTGCCTGCAGCCAAGAGAATGTGCCAGACTGTGAGATGCTTCCCAAAGTCCTGCGGAGAGGCAGGTCTCTTGGTGTCTCCGCGAGGCTCAGCATTCTTATCAGCTAATCAGGGCCCGAGCCTGATTTGGAGTGAAGGGGAGTTCCTATAGATGGCAGGTGGCTCATCTGGGATAGAGTGTCACTGAGAGTGAGGGTGTGCTGTGAGGGCAAGGATGCACGCTCCCTGACAGTGTGCAAGGCCGTGGGAGCCACCGTGGATCGAGGTAGCAGGCAGGGTGTAGGACTCGGGAGGCTTGGAGGCCCAGAGTCTGCACAGTCACTTCCAGGCCTGCCGTAAATGTATGTTATAATACTGTAACATATTCCAGTTAGCCTATGTTTCTGGTGTGAAGGGCTTCCACTTGGAGAGTGATTAAAACAACAGTGCAGTCACAAAAACCAGTCACATGCTGGTTAAAGTCCTCTGGATTTGGGTGATTTCGAGATAGAAAGCTGTCTCAGATGCCTTTGCTCATAAGTCCTACTGAGCCATACCTTAAAGACCTCTCACGTATATTCCCACATTAGACAGAGCAGTTTCTCAGCCTTGGTACTACTGCCATTTCTTCAGTGTGGAGGTTTATCACACGCATTATATGACGTTTAGCAACATCTCTGACCCCTACCCACTAGACTCCAATAGCACCCACCCTTCAGCTGTGAAAACCAGAAATGTCTTCAGACATTGTCAGATCCCTTTTGGGGTGTAAAACTGCCCTGATTGCAAACCACTGAGCTAAAGTGAGTATCTCATTATGTCACTTTTCTGTTTAATGAAAAACCTATATACAATACGCACATGCACACATGCATGAAATACACCAAAATATTAGTGCTTGTTCAGTTCAGTGGGTGAGAGGGGTGATTTTATCTGTTACATGTATAAAATACATACATATATATACATATAATAAGGAACTTTATATACATATATAGTATATATAGTAAGGAAAAGAATGGTATTCCTAGAAAGGGATGAATGCCTCCCTGCTGTCTATAGGATCAAGACCAAGCTTCTTAGCAGATACAAGGTTTCGACGTTCTGGCCTCTGCCAAATACTCCCACCCCATCTCTTATCAGTCTCACCTCACACTGGGTCACTGAGTCTCAGTGACCAAGGTGGATTCTTGCTTTTTTCCTGTTTCTGAATCTTTGTTGTGTCATTTCTTTCTGCCTGGCACAACCTCCCAATTCTAAATCGCCTAGCTCAGTCCTACATGTCCTTCAGACACTGGCTGTCTTTTTCCAGGAATGCTTCTGATTCTCCAGTCTGAGTTAAGTGCTTCTCCTATAATAATCTCATGGCGTGAATACCATGCATCCAGCACAGCACTCGCCATATTACACCATAATCATCAGTGTATTCACTGATGTCACTCAGGTTGCAGTTAGGACAGAAGGCATCTTTTCCTCAAGATCCTTACTGTCATTTGCCCGAAAATCACCACAATGAATATACGAATCCATGATGACTGTGATGTGATTGTCACTTCCTAGAGTTCTGCCCAACTGTACGCAGTCATCTGGTGTTCCCTGCTAGATTTTAAAGCCCTCCAGCTGAGGGCTTTGTCTTGTCTTCAGGATTTTATCTCCAGAATTAAACGCGGTATCTAATCAACAGAGTAGGACTTTGATAAATAAGAGAAACTATCACATGCCAGGAATTCTGATGGCCCTTCCCATAGTGGGGGGCAGGAGGCTCTGCTGCTATAGCTCCCAAACCTGGATAAACATCTGAATATCCTAGAGAAATAAAAATCAAGGGCCCCACTCCAGACCGGAATCAGAATCATGAGGCCGGGGCCTGGTAATCTGTCATAAGTGCTGGTGAAATCCTAATAATGATCAACCAGATCAGCTGGGAACCACTCCCTTTGTGTTGCTTCTCCCTCCTGTCACCACAATAGTGCCACACCTGGGATCACTGAAGGAACATTTCCAAAGAAGGATTTTACTCACTCTGATTTCTCCTTTGATCTAGGCGTCTTACATTCCTGTGTCCTCCAACTCAAACCTAGGTACTTGGCAGGAAGAAGGAAGATGGTATAGTATGACATTTGGAAAGAGAGAAGGAGGAAAAGAGAAAGAGAGACAGAAAATAGAATTCAGGGAGAAAAAGTTACCTGCTCTTTAAACTTTCTAAAATTGCATTTGAACTTTTTGCTGATGTAAACAGAGGTTGCAGCTAGACTGCTGGACTGCTGTGTACATCTTGTGATAGACCAGACAAATTTGGGCATGTCTGAAGAGCAGCTAGGGGGCCTGGATGGATCCACCAAAACACTTTGCATCCTCAGGTAAAAAAAAAATCATCCTAAAGGGACAGGGTAATCAGCACGCACACTCTCACCCCAGGAGAGCAGCTGACACTCTCTAATCGCAGCATGGTGCCGAGTACTCACTGTATGCTCCACACTGGGAAGGTCCTCAAAGGAGAGACGGCAACCTGCATTTGACTGCTCATGAGCCTTACAAGCTATTTCTCTTGTACTTCCTCTTTGCCCTAGTCCTTGGGACTACCACAAAGGGAAGAGCAGAGGGGAAAACAATGCACTGCCCTAAAATCACCATAATGAACTGGGGGCACGTGGCCTCACAGCTTCGAGAATCTGTAGGCACAAAGATAAGGGGCCCCCTTGCAGGATGACTTCATGGTGGAGTGTGTTGGCTCATCGAACAGAGGGTGGCACCCCACCTATTCACGGAAGGGAGTGATCAGTGGGATAATGGGGGATCTGAAACAAGAAAAAATAACTGGAGATACTACTGGGCCACCAGGGAAGGTGCATTTATAAGTTCATGACATACACTGTTAGGTACTTCCTGAACTACGTGGAAGGCATTTGTGAGGCAACGGAGTTACTGAAATTCTGTGGTGGGGGCTGAGTACCATATGTCTCAGATAATAAACACCCCCAAACAAGACGCAAGAAAACATAACTTACAGGGAAATGTTAAGAGAAAGATATGCAATCCTGTCAGCCCTCGGTATCCGTGGGTTCTGCAGACTCAACTAGCCATGGATGGAGCCCCCCATTGGCTGAATCTGTGGATAGAGAGTGCTATCTGTACATTTTTAATAAGAAACTCGAGCATCTGTGGGGTTTGGTATCTGCAGGAGGTCTCAGAACCAATCCCCCACAGATACCAAGCTACAATTGTATACATATATTCTCTTGAATTTACTGGCTAGCAATAAATGATTAAAGCACTAGTGGAAATTATTTCTTTGTTCCTGGAGTTGTGGTAGAGTCACAGAGAGTACAGTTCAATTGTTTACAAATAGGATTAAAATAAAAATGGGATAATTAGGAAGTACATAAATTTGGGAGGAGAAACTTCAGTAGTCATATTTGAATCAGACATGGCAAAAGTTTTTGCTATTTTGTTAACTAATGAAGTCACTATGTTCTCACAGCTTTCTGGGGGTCAGCTTTCTTTCTGTGATTTGCAGAAGATCCTCTAAAACTGCTTTGCTAACTTGCTCTCCAGAGGACCGAGTGTGACAATGTCAAGTTTTGATGGCTTCAGCAAGTAGAAACCTGACCGTTTCCCAGCGCAGGATGACTGTGCTTCCCCCAGGGCCTTTGTCAGTTCCTCCCACTGTGCTTATAGGCAAGGAGCAGCTCCTGTCTGATTCTGAAGCTTGCTTCTGTATTTTGAGAAAGATCAGAACTGCTGAATGAAAAAAAGCTCCACTTAATAATAAAGAGCCCCTCAGAATGTATGACACACCATTTATTGTCCTGCCATAGGGCTACACACCCTTAAAAACAACCTCTCCCCCAATACACACATTCAAATTCAGGATTTAGATCCAAATATTTAGGTCACACTCATATTTAAAAACAACAAGGGTATATTTTTATGCTTTACCTTCTGAAACCTACTAGGAGCAAACAACAGTGTATTCGTTACATTTTAAATCAGCACAATTACAGTTTGAAATTAAAATGTTTTTAAAGATGGCAAATCTGGAAACTGTGAAACATAAACATATGCTTAAAGGATAAAATTTGTTTCATTTTTATATGTTGTGTTTGTCTGGTTAAAAGAGAGCTACAAGTCATTTTGGTATTTAAGAAGAACAGTTGCTAAACAGAATTTTGCAAGTTTCGTTTTAAAAAAATTTGGTCTATAACCAAAATCCATGATACTCAGAATGAAGACTATTGTTTTTTTTTACCTTCTTTGATCCACTTTTGCAGCAACTTACAATATGAGCCTGAAATTAACTTGTCAGTTACCTCAACTTTTCCTAGTTTACTAATGTTAGATTGTTCAGCTACAATAAAACTCTGCCTTAAAGAAAATTACCTGAAACACAAATTACATCATACACCCCAGCCACCCCTCATATTAAGAATATTTCTTTTCTCTCTAAAAGAAATATTTCTCATAAAGGAAATACTCCTCAATTTTAAATTGTCAAATGAGAGAATTACTAGTGTTTTAAACATTTTTTACAAAGAAAAGCAACTCACCGGTTTGAAGAGTATTTCCTTGTAAGCAACTCTTGTAGAAACAATCACATAAATCTACATTTTGTCCAGCTCTTCATTATTTCGCCAGGGACAAAAACAGCCTCAGCTGAAAGCTGGAAGTAAAAAGCTTCCATTCCCCTAAGAGGGGAGGACAGAGCTGAGTGAGTCTCAGAGACTCATCACATACCTCGCCAGCTGCTTGCTGCCTACTGTTTTTCAGCAAGAGTGACCTCAAACACCTTTTAGTTAGCACTGCAGTGCACGCTTAATGGCACACAAGGAACATATCACGTGCCAAGCCAACACCTTAAGAGGGTGGGAAGCTTTTCAACCAGGAAGACATGCTGGAAATATTTAGCAGTCAGCTCAATTGCACGTAAGCAAAGACTTGCCTGTTTTTCACTAAACAATCCAACAGCATGATGAGTCAAGACGAACTGATTTACACAGTTTTCAACTGGGAATCAACTGGAACAATACCTTCATTGCTCCCAAAGCTTCCCTTTCTTCACTTAGTTTTAAATTCCAGGCTCTTGGAGCAGTGGAGAAACTGTTAATAATTATTTCTCAACATTTAACCCATTATTCCCCACATCCACCTCCTGGGACTTGTGCCATTGGTTAGAAGTCGGATTTCAGATAAGCCCAGTTTCAAAGTTTCATAAGGACTTTGTCCCTTACAGAGCTCAGCCCCGGTTCCTTTGTTACTATCTGGAATGAAATGCTAAGAACAAACATTAAACATTCTGAACACAAAACAGGCTGCTAGCCTCTAGGAACCGGTAACTAGTGAGTTGTCACATGATCTGAGTTTACTCACCCTTTCTGTCCCAGCGACTGAAGCTTTGAAGTCTCCTTTCTGGATTTTCTGAATGAGAACAAGGAAGCAAATGATGATCTGAAGTTCAGCCGAGAAGGAATGGATGTTGGGTTTCTTTGATTGAGTATATTTTTAGATCTTGATGTTTGTAATTCCACAGGGTCTAAATGAAAATTATAAAAATTCTGCATAACTAAAATATTTCCAGGTAAATATATTGGAGAACTAATCTCTCTTCACCCTCCACGTGGTCTAGAAATGCAGGCATCCCTATATGAACTGGGCGGGGGGTGGGGAGCGGGGAGGATTCATCCCTGTATGAACCTCAGGAACCAGGGACACTCCTGTGCCATGGACAGTTCTGCTCATTGGGGGAAAAACCTCGCAAAAAGTAGGGAGTCTTTCAACATGTATTGTGGACTGCAGTTCTATAGAATGTCCCTCCCCCCATTCCAGCTTCAAGGTTTTCTCAATGTATCTTCCCCGCGGCGAACCAAAACCAAAGCTTCGTTAGGGACCTCATTCAATTCTCACGCCACTCTTAACTACCATGTCCTTTAGAAATCTTTATTTTGGTGCTTTAAAACCATCATGAGAGACTGCATAACTTTTCATATCAAAGAAAGTAAAGGAAAAGCATATTAAACCCTTCAGAGTATTTCTTATTCCCATCAAAAATCTATCTCTGTGTATATGTATTTGCTACATATATGCTTTATATGTGTGTAAGCATGTAACATATATGTATAATATATGTACAGATAATACATAGTATTATTTATGAGTATTAAAAATTCTAAGGCAAGAGCTCAGTTCAGTCAGTCCAGCCACTCATTTGTGTCCAACTCTTTGCGACCGCACGGACTGCAGCACGCCAGGTTTCCCTGTCCATCACCAATTCCTGGAGCTTGCTTAGACTCACATCCATCAAGTTGGTGATGCCATCCAACCATCTCATCCTCTGTCGTCCCCTTCTCCTCCCGCCTTCAACCTTTTCCAGCATCAGGGGGTTTTCTAACGTGTCAGTTCTTCACATCAGGTAGCCAAACTATTGGACCTGAAGCTTCAGCATTAGTCCTTCCAATGACTCTTCAGGACTGATTTCCTTTAGGATGGACTGGTTGGATCTCCTTGCAGTCCAAGGGACTCTCAAGAGTCTCCTCCAACACCACAGTTCAAAAGCATCAATTCTTCAGTGCTCAGCTTTCTTTATGGTCCAACTCTCACATCCATACATGACCACTGGAAAAGCCGTAGCTTTGAATAGATGGACTTTGTCAACAAAGTAATGTGTCTGCTTTTTAATATGCTATCTAGGTTGGTCATAGCTTTTCTTCCAAGGAGTAAGCATCTTTTAATTTCATGGCTGCAGTCACCATCTGCAGTGATTTTGGAGCCCAAGAAAATAAAGTCTGTCACTGTTTCCCCACCTATTTGCCATGAAGTGATGAGACTGAAAGTCATGATCTTTGTTTTTTGAATGTTGAGTTTTAAGCCAGCTTTTTCACTCTCCTCTTTGACTTTCATCAAGAGGCTCTTTGCTTTCTGCCATATGGGTGGTGTCATCTGCATATCTGAGATTATTGATATTTCTCCTAGAAATCTTGATTCTAGCTTGTGATTCATCCAGCCCAGCATTTCACATGATATACTTTGCATATAAGTTAAATCAGCAGGGTGACAACATACAGCCTTGACATACTCCTTTCCCAATTTGTAACCAGTGCATTGTTCCATGTCTGGTTCTAACTGTTGCTTCTTGATCTACATACAGATTTCTCAGGAGGCAGGTAAGGTGGTCTGGTATTCTCATCTGTTTCAGAATTTTCCACAGTTGGTTGTGACCCACACAATCAAAGGCTTTAGCATAGTCAATGAAGCAGATGTTTTTCTGGAATTCTCTTGCTTTTTCAATGATCCAGTGGATGCTGGCAATTTGATCTCTGGTTCCTCTGCCTTTTCTAAATCCAACTTGAACATCTGGAAGTTCTTGGTTCATGTACTGTTGAAGCCTAAAGTTTGGAGAATTTTCAGCATTACTTTGCTAGCGTGTGAAATGAATGCAATTGTGTGGTGGTTTGAACATTCTTTGGCATTGCCTTTCTTTGTAATTGGAATGAAAACTGACCTTTTCCAGCCCTATGGCCACTGTTGAGTTTTCCAAACTTGCTGGCATATTGAGTGCAGCACTTTAATAGCATCATCTTTTAGGATTTGAAATAGTTCAGCTGGAATTCCATCACCTCCACTAGCGTTGTTCATAGTGATGATTCCTATGGCCCACTTGACTTCACATTCCAGGATGTCTGGCTCTAGGTGAGTGATCACACGATCGTGGTTATCTGGGTCGTGAAGATCTTTTTTGGTAAAGTTCTTCTGTGTATTCTTGCCACCTCTTCTGAATATCTTCTGCTTCTGTTAGGTCCATACTGTTTCTGTCCTTTACTGTGCCCATCTTTTTTTTTAAGTATTTGTTTATTTCTGGCTGTGCTGGGTCTTTGTGGTGCTTGGACTTTTCTCTAGTTGCGGTGAGCAGGGGCTGCTCTCTTGCTGTGGTGCAGAGTTTCCCGCTGCGGTGGCTTCTCTTGCCGAGCACAGGTCCTAGGGCGATCAGCCTTCAGTAGTTGCAGCACAGGGGCTCAGCAGTTGTGGTCCACGGGCTTTAGATGCCCCGCTGCATATGGAGTCTTCCCAGACCAGGGATCGAACCTGTATCCCCTGCACTGACAGGAGGATTTTTAAAATACTGGACCACCAGGGAAGTCCCACTGTGCCAACCTTTGCATTAAATCTTCCCTTGGTATCTCTCATTTCTTTGGAGAGATCTCTAGTCTTCCTCATTGTATTGTTTTCCTCTATTTCTTTTCATTGATAACTTAGGAAGGCTTTCTTATCTCTGCTTGCTATTCTTTGGCACTCCTCATTCAGATGGATGTATCTTTCCTTTTCTCCAGAGCTACACATATCAAGTCCATCATACTGTAATACTTTAGACATGCTGACATGCTGGTAGTTACAAAGTTAGAATGTCTACAGAAGACATTTGTTTGTGCTCACTTATGGAGTTTAAGTTACCAAAGTACCAGAAGGGTGGCAGCTTCTCTACCACCTGTTCTCATTCTCTCTTCTCCTTTCCCTCCCCTCCTTTGTCTCCCTCTCCTTCTGCACCATCGTTCCATTTATTTAAATGCTCACTGTGTTAGGACTCAGTATTTTATACATGTTATTTTATTTCATTCTCAACAACCACCATATGATCATACCCATTTAAAGATGTGAAAACTGAGGCTTACAGAGAGTCACATGGAGTGGAGAGAGAGAGTGGATATTTGAATCCACCCCTTTTTGATATTGATGCCTGTGGTCTTAACCACTGTGCTGTCTTGCATGATTATAAAAACACCACCCCCCCAAGACACTATAATACATTGTCAGTTCACTCTTTTTATTGTGAGCTTTTGTCTCTTATGATTTAAAAATAGTCCTAAACACAGACTGGTTAAATTGGAGATCCCACTGAACCCTTATCTACAATGAAGAGCCATAAGGTCTCACCATTTTCTGCCATCCCCTTTCTCAGCCTATGTGTAAGCGGTAGTTTTAACATTTGGCTAACATCCGTTTCATTACAAAACTTTTTCCTTTGAATTTCTTCAAACCATTCACCAGTCACTCCTTGAAGCCATCTGATATCCCTCTTTGTCTTCTGGAGTTTGCTGAAATAAAACAAAAATACACACGCTTTAAATTTCTTCACATGAACTGCAAACTCATGTGATGGGTCAAACTTTACCTGGTGGAGGAGTTGCAAACCTCTAAGTCCAGGGGAACACTGGCTCTAGTTGGAGTTTCCGTTTCACTACCCTACCATGTATATATTTTGACTGTAATTATCTAAACACGATGACAGTCTAAAAGATTTTCCTAGTAGTTGAAATAATCAAGTTGCTGAGGACATTGTGGGTTGAGCCTTGTGCAAACCGGACCTAACAATGCAACTGATTGATAGGTATTTTAATGACATGGAGAAACTTGAATATTCTAGTTCTGTTCACTCATTCATTTATTTGTTAACAATCAGATGTTTATTGAGCAATGTTTATGCAACAGGTCCTATAACAGATGTAAGCAGCAGTTCTTGGTCGCTTAGTCATGCCCAACTCTTTGCAGCCCCATGGACTACAGCCCACCAGGCTCCTCTATCCTTGGAATTTTCCAGGCAAGATTACTAGAATGGATTGCCATTTGGGTCCTTATTTGCCCATCCAGTGGTCAAGAAGAAAAGCTTACATGCAGAAAAGAAACTGTTAAATGTAATGGTCTTAGATAATGGAATTCTTTAAACACAAAATCACAAAAGCCTGTGGTGAGGACATGACTAATGCTCACTAGTAAGGGAAAGTGTACTTTGAGCTTAAGAGGAAAAGTCATCCAAAGCACAAATGTGTCTGACCCATACTTCCAGAATGTCAGAACTGAAACTCTGCTATTATTTCTTTTTCCTTCTCCCCTGTCCTTATCTACTTAGTCTTCTTTCAAATGAAAATGCTGCTCTAAGTTCTTAGTTAAATCATCAGTTGTAACTTTAAAAAAAAAAAAAAGCAGATAATTTGCTCCCTTTGAGGAGGACCCTAGAACTGTTTGGAAAAGAGAGATGTTTAATCCAGAGGGAGACTGCCCTGGACAGAGGTAAATAAAGCAAGAAGGGGAGTCAGAAGAACCTAATGACAAATTTCATCAAAGGGTCAGGTTGGCAAACTTCTGATGAAAAAGCCAGGCTTCTTGTTGGGCTCCAAGCTTGGGAAATTCTGCTGTTTTGGAAAGAATTTCTTATGACTCCACAGTTGCCCTTTATCCAGAGTCCTCTGTGAAGCACAAATGTTAGAGACTTTGTACTCCTAAGAAAGCGGTGTGCAAGTCAGCTGCAGAATGGCTAATTTGGGGTTAAAGGCAATGCACTGTAATGGTTGCAAGTCAGGTTCCTGCTTAGGGCTATGATACTGTCATCTTATAAAATAATCAAGAGGCCATCCTGCCCAGACTTGCATTTTGAAAAGCATTAAGCAGCAGTCATCACACAGAGTCCACACAATTTGCATTAGTCCCTTCCATTTTGCCACTGCCACCCCTCCGACACGTAGTCCCTCCTCTCTCTATTGCTACTACTCTTACAGACTAAGAGACCACAAGTACCTGCTTCTAACCAGTACTGACTGCTGTCAACTTATCAATACCTTATTTATTAATGTCTCACTTTTTTTTTGGCCATGCCACACCACTTGCAGCATCTTAGTTTCCCAACCAGGGACTGAACCGTGGATCCAGGAAAGTGAAAGTGCTGCCTAACCACTGGACTTCACGGAATTCCCTAATATTCCATGTTTATACATGACCTTTAGTTTCTCAAAGCCCTCCCAAGTGATCAGACATTCAGCAGCACCCCTGCCCACTTCTCAACACATCCTTCTCATTTCAGAGGACAGTCAAGCTACCTGACTTAGGAACTTTCTAGTCTTTATTTTCTTGGGCCCCAAAATCACTGCAGATGGTGACTGCAGCCATGAAATTAAAAGACACTTGCTCCTTGGAAGGAAAGCTATGACAAACCTAGACCACATATTAAAGAGCAGAGACATAAAAAAAAATTAATTAAAAAAAAATAAAAAGCAGAGACATCACTTTGCCAACAAAGGTCTGTATAGTCAAAGATATTGTTTTTTCTAGTAGTAATGTATGGATGTGAGAGTTGGACCATAAAGGAGGTTGAGTGCTGAAGAATTGATACTTTTGAAATATCGGTGTTGGAGAAGACTCTTGAGAGTCCCTTGGGCTGCAAAGAGACCAAACCAGTGAATCCTAAAGGAAATCAGTCCTGAATATTCATTGGAAGGACTGATGCTGAAGCTGAAGCTCTAATACTTTGGATTGGATTGCTGACTCAATGGACATGAATCTGAGCAAACTCCAGGAGATGGTGGAGGACAGGGAAGCCTGGCGTGCTGCTGTCCATGGGATCACAAAGAACTGGAGATGTCTTAGTGACTGAACTGAACTGAGCTCAATAAATATAACTTTGTTATTTTTTCTAAAGCCTCCATATAACACTGACTCTCTTTTAAAATAGTCACACTTCATTTCATTTCATCTCAAACATTCATTCCACACTGGCACTCAAATCCATCACTGCCTGTCTCTTTTTAACATCTAGCCAGTTAAGTCAGAAGTCTGTACCTCTAAGTGAATACTCAGTGTGTTTTACTCCAGGAAATGGATCTTAAAGAAATAGCCCTTCCCCAAAGTACATTAATTTAACTGAACATTATGCAGCTGCTAAAAATTACTCGGGCAACATAGTGTCCTGCGAAAATGCATGTGACATAGCATGAAGCAGAAAAAATAAAGTACAACATTTTATCTATACTTATAGCTATGTGAAAAATAATGCACCTATTTGGACACACAAGAGAAAGAAAAATAAACACCTGATTTCTTAGAATAGAATAATTACAGGTATCAATTCCACTTTTAACTTCTATAAAATTATGTTTATTCAATAGGTACAATATATTTTTATTTTGGTTTAATTGTGAATTTTAATTTATATGATCATTTTCCATTATAATTTTTCTTGTAGATAGAGAAAAATCAATCATATTTTCACAATCCTAATGCAATCAGTATTGCCCTTTTGATGTGATTTTTTTTCTTCTGCATTTCTCATATGGTTGTAATAAAATGCATTAAATATACATTTGTGGAAAGCCTCCTGGAGAGAAGATACAGAGATACAATGGTGAGCAGAGCAGATATAGCTACTATCCTAGAGACCTTATTGTCTAATGGGAGAGACAGATATGAGTCCAATAATGATACAAACATAAGATAACAAACAGTGGTAAGTATGATTTCTTCATCCAACACAAGTCTGAACTCTGGGCAAAGATCAATAAGTCAAGTCCTTGCCCTCATGGAATTTACAATCTGCTGGGGTAGAAGTGGAGGCAAACAATAAAAAATTAAGCAGGTGTTATGAGAGCATATAACAAGGGGACCTGGTTATGTGAGGTGGAAGCAAAGATTTCCTTAAGAAGATGACATATAGCCTGAAGGATGAAGCAAAAAGGTAGTGGGTGGGCAGTTCTGGGAGAGAGCTTTCCAGGCAAAACAGTAGTAGCTATAGAGTAAATGCCCCCAAGGAACGAAGCAAGGAACTGAAACAAGCTGGCCTGGCTGGAATGTGGAGGTGGAAAATAAGACTAACTAAAGGGACAGCAGAAAGGTAGCTGCTAGATCATGCAAGCGTGAGAGTTGGGTTAAGCAGTTTGACCATCAGTCCTGGAGCAGTGATAAAGCATCAGTGACAGGGCAGGAGCATGACACATCAGATTTGTACTTTAGTTTTATTTTATTGGTTGATTGATTGATTGATTTTTGGTTGTGCTGGGTCATGGTTGCTGGACAGGCTTTTTTCTCTAGTAGTGGAGAGTGGGGTCTATTCTCTAGATGCAGCACATGGGTCCAGTAGTTGCGGCACACGGGCTTACTTGCTCTGTGGCACATAGGATCTTCCCGGGTCAGGGATCGAACCTGTGTCTTCTGCATTGGCGGGCAGACTCTTTACCACTGAGCCACCAGGGAAGTCCCCAGATTTGTACTTCAAAAAGATTTACCTGGTGGTCGGGTGGTTTGGAGTCGGCCCTCCAGTTTAGGGGACACAGGTTCAGTCCTGATTGGGTGACTAAGATCGCACGCGCCAGGGAGCAACGAAGCCTGTGAGCAGCAGCTAGAGGGCGCTCATGCCAGCACCACTGCGCCTGCGTGCTGTGGTCCGCGCTCTGCAACAAAAGTCTGTGCACTGCAACTAGATAAAGTTCACGTGGCACAACGAAGAGTCCACACACCACAGTGAAGACTCAGTGCAGCCAAAAAAAAAAAAAAAAAATCCTAGACTAAAAAGGAATCCAACAAAATGAAGAGGCAACCTACTGGATGCGGGTGGGGGAGTGGGATATTTGCAAATCATATTAGCTGATAGGGGTTAATTATCAAAATATACAAATCACACATAAAACCCAATAGCAAAAAAGCAAAGTATATGATTTGGGCAGAGGATCTGAATAGACATTTTTCCAAAAAAGACATACAGATGGCCAACAGGCACATGAAGAGATACTCAATGCCACAAATTATCAGGGAAATGCAAATAAAACCACTTCTTACCTGTCCAAATGGCTATTATCAAAATAAGAAATGACATGTTGGTGAAGATGTGGAGAAAAGGGAACGCTCAATGCACTATGTGTGGGAACACAGTTGGTGCGGCCACTATGGAGACAATATAGAAGTTCTTCAAAAAATTAAAAATAGAACTACTATGTGATCCACCAATTCCATTTCTGGGTATTTATCTGAAGAAAGTGAGGACACTAATTTGAAAAGATATGTGCATTCCTGTATTCATTGCAGCATTATTATTATTTTTTTTATTAGTTGGAGGCTAATTACTTTACAATATTGTAGTGGTTTTTGTCATACATTGACTTGAATTAGCCATGGATTTACATGTATTCCCCATCCCGATCCCCCCTCCCACCTCCCTCTCTACCCGCTCCCTCTGGGTCTTCCGAGTGCACCAGGCCCGAGCACTTGTCTCATGCATCCAACCTGGGCTGGTGATCTGTTTCACCCTAGATAATATACATGTTTCGATTGCAAAAGAAACTAAAGAGACCATAGCAAAAATCAACAAAGCTAAAAGCTGGTTTTTTGAAAAAATAAACAAAATTGACAAACCATTAGCAAGACTCATTAAGAAACAAAGGGAGAAGAACCAAATTAACAAAATTAGAAACGAAAATGGAGAGATCACAACAGACAACACTGAAATACAAAGGATCATAAGAGACTACTACCAGCAACTCTATGCCAATAAAATGGACAACTTGGAAGAAATGGACAAGTTCTTAGAAAAGTATAACTTTCCAAAACTGAACCAGGAAGAAATAGAAGATCTTAACAGACCCATCACAAGCATTATTTTCAATAACTAAGATAGGGAACAATCTAAGTGTCCATCGATGAATGAATGGATAAAGATGTGACTTTTTACACACAGACATACAAAGAATGAAATATTGATGAAATCTCGCCATTTACTATGACACGGATGAACCTTGAGGGCATTATGCTAAGTGAAATAAGCCAGAGAAAGACAAATACTATATGACCTCACTTGTATGTGAAATTTAAACAACAAAACCAAGTTGATAGATACAGAGAACAGGTTGGTGATTGTCAGAGGTAAGGGGAGGGTGCCAGGGTGGGACAAATGGGTGAAGGAGGTCAAAAGGTACAAAATTCCAGTTATAAAATTATTATGTCATGGGGATATAATGTACAGTATGGTGACAATAGTTATTAATACTGTACTGAATATTTCAAAGTTGCTAAGAGTAGAGATCTTAAAAGTCCTCATCAAAAGAAAAAAAAAACCTTATAACTATGTGTAGTGATGGTTGTTAACTAGATTTATTGTGATGATCATTTCACAATTTATACAAATATTGAATCATTATTTTGTACACCTGAAATTAATGTTGTAAAATAATTTTAAAGGCTTTTTACATTAACGAATAATGTCAATCACACATCAACAAAAAAATTTTTTTCAAAAAGATCATGCTAACAGCAGGTAGAGAAAAGATTCCAGTGGGGAACAGGAGAGAGTGGTCAGGGTACTTACAGGGTCGAGGAGAGAGAGACCCTGTTTACTTGGACAAGGATAGCGCTGGTGAAGTGGAATAAAAGTAGAAAGTACTCAGAGCTACTAAGTGGGTGAAACTGTCCACCAAATGATTAAGTGACCTTGGAAGGTTAGGGACACAGACATGTCAAGAAAGATTCCTCAATTTCTAATTTCCATAGGTGTATAGAAGAAGTCATTCTTCAGATAATACATATATAATCTTCAAAAATTATATATAAAACACCTTCATCATTACTTATTTTTGGAGCAATCATCAAATATTTGCATAATATTCAAACTACTATGATTTCCATGATTTATTTTCTGTTCCTCTGGTATAGAACATTGTTATTTTCCTTATAAATATTGCTTAATGAACATTACTGCACATTTTCTATTTTCACAGTGCCCTGACAGGGGCTGAAGTAGAATTGTCAGATCAAAGAGTCAAAGTGTTTTGATGACTCTTTGTTTTTATTTTTTCAAAATGACTGCAGCAATATTACTCATGCCAGCAATGTGTAAGACTACTAGCGGTCATCCTTGGAAGACTAAATATTATTATTTTGATTATTTTTACTTCCTGAATTTCATACTTTCAAGGTACCAAGTTTATAATGTGGGCAGCTATTTTTTCTTTTAAGAATTTTTTTCTCGTCTTAAAAAATATGCTATAAAAAAAGCTACATTTCTTTGATAAGAAGTTTGAACACTTCCCACATGTCTGTTTACTAATTATATTTTGTGCTTTGGCAATTGTACATTTCATCAATTTCTAAATCAATGTCTCAGAATTTTTCACTGTAATGTGATAAACTATTTATTTTCCCCAGGTTTTTAAAATTCTGATTAAATTTTGAATGTTGAGCCATATAAACCTCATTCTCTCTCAAGGTTTAGAGTAGGTTAAAACATAATTAATCTGTAAGTTTATGCTAATATTTGTCTCTAAAAGAATAAGAAATGAAATGTGGAGAGGGGTTACATGTAGATAAATGAGATGGCAAGATTTTGAAGAAATCCAGTGGCTTTTAAATCAGAAGTATTCCAAGGTTTTCAGGAAAGTGGGTGAACATGTACAACCAAGAGTGAGAAAATTCAAGGGTAAGATAGTAATTTTATTCTGAATTAATTAATTCTTAATTAACTGAATTCTGCCAAGAGAATGCACTGGTCATAACAAAGACCCTTTTTCAACAACACAAAAGACGACTTTACACATGGACATCTCTAAATGGTCAATACCAAAATCAAACCGATTGCATTCTTTGTACTTGGAGAAGTTGTATCCAGACAGCAAAAACAAGACCTGGAGCTGACCATGGTTCAGATCATCATCTTCTCATGGCCAAATTCAGGCTTAAACTAAAGAAAGCGGGGGAAATCACTAGACCAGCCAGGTATGACTTAAATCAAATCCCTTATGAATATGCAGTGGAGGTGATGAACAGAGTCAAGGGATTAGATCTAGAAAATACTGTGCCTGAAGAACTATGGACAGAGGTCTGTAATATTGTACAGGAGGCAGTGAACAAAACCATCCCAGAGAAAAAGAAAAGCAAGAAGGCAAAGTGGTTATCTGAGGAGGTTTGACAAATAGTTGAAGAAAGATGAGAAGTGAAAAGCAAGGGAGAAAGGGAAAGGTTCAATTCCGTTCAGTTCAGTCGCTCAGTCATGTCCAACTCTTTGTGACCCCATGGACCGCAGCACGCCAGGCCTCCCTGTCTATCACCAACTCCGGGAGTTTACCCAAATTCATGTCCATTGAGTCGGTGATGCATTCAGCCATCTCATCCTCTGTTGTCCCCTTCTACTCCCGCCCTCAATCTTTCCCAGCATCAGGGTCTTTTCTAATGAGTCAGCTTGTTGCACCAAGTGGCCAAAGTATTGGAGTTTCAGCTTCAACATCAGTCCTTCCAATGAACACTCAGGACTGATCTTTAGGATGGACTGGTTGGATCTCTGTGTAGACCAAGGGACTCTCAAGAGTCTCCTCCAACACCACAGTTCAAAAGCATCAATTCCTCAGGTGCTCAGCTTTCTTTATAGTCCAACTCTCACATCCATACATGACCACTGGAAAGACCATAGCCTTGACTAGATAGACCTTTGTTGGCAAAGTAATGCCTCTGCTTTTTAATATGCTGTCTAGGTTGGTAATAACTTTCCTTCCAAGGAGCAAGTATCTTTTAATTTCATGGCTGCAGTCACCATCTGCAGTGATTTTGGAGCCCCATAGAATAAATTCTGACACTGTTTCCACTGTTTCCCCATCTATTTGCCATAAGTGATGGGACCAGATGCCATGAACTCAGTTTTCTGAATGTTAAGCTTTAAGTCAACTTTTTCACTCTCCTCTTTCACTTTCATCAAGAGGCCCTTTAGTTCTTCTTCACTTTCTGCCCTAAGGGTGGTGTCATCTGTATATCTGAGGTTATTGATATTTCTCCCGGCAATCTTGATTCCAGCTTGTGCTTCTTCCAGCCCAGCATTCCTCATGATGTACTCTACATATAAGTTAAATAAGCAGGGTGACAATATACAGCCTTGACATACTCCTTTTCCTATTTGGAACAAGTCTGTTGTTCCATGTCCAGTTCTAACTGTTGCTTCCTGAAACCTGCATACAGATTTCTCAGGAGGCGGGTCAGGTGGTCTGGTATTCACATCTCTTACAGAATTTTCCGCAGTTTATTGTGATCCACACAGTCAAAGGCTTTGGCATAGTCAATAAAGCAGAAACAGATGTTTTTCTGGAACTTTCTTGCTTTTTCAATGATCCAGTGGATGTTGGCAATTTTATCTCTTGTTCCTCTGCCTTTCCTAAAACCAACTACACCCAACTAAATGCAGAGTTCCAAAGAAAAATGAAGAGAGACAAGAAGGCCTTCTTCAATGAACAGTGCTTAAAAACAGAGGAAAACAACAGAAGGGGAAAGACTAGGGATCTCTTCAGGAAAATTGGAAATACTGAGGGAACATTTTGCCCAAAGATGGGCACAATATAGGACAGAAATGGTGGAGACTTAGTAGAAGCAGAAAAAATCAAGAATAGATGGAAAGAACATGCAGAAGAACTGTACAAAAAAGAATCTTAATGACCTGGATAACCACAATGGTGTGGTCATCACCCAGAGCCAGACATTCCGGAGTGTGCATTCAGGTGGGCCTTAGGAAGCACTGCTGTTAATAAAGCTAGTGGATGTGATGGGATTCCATTAAAGCTATTCATAACCTTTAAAAATGATGCTATCAAAGTGTTGCACTCAATATGTCTGCAAATCTGGAAGACCCAGCACTGGCCACAGGTCTGGAAAAGGTCAATCCTCATTCCAGTTCCCAAGAAAGGCAATATTAAAGAATGTTCAAAATATTGGACAATTGCACTCATCTCCCATGCTAGTAAGGTCATGCTTAAAATCTTGCATGCTAGCCTTCAGCATTACTTGAACCATGAACTTCCAGACCATCTTACCTGTCTCCTGAGAAACCTGTATGGGAGTCAAGAAGTAACAGAACCCTGTATGGAACAACTGATTGGGTCAGGATTGAGAAAGGAGTATGACAGGGCTGTCTGTTGTCACCCAGTTTCTTTAACTTATACGCTGAGCACATTATGAGAAATACTGGACTGGATGAGTTACAAGCTGGAATCAAGATAGGTGGGAGAAACATCAACAACCTCAGATATGCAGATGATACCACTCTAATGACAGAAAGTGAAGAGGAACTAAAGAACTCTTGATGAGGGTAAAGGAGGAGAGTGAAAAAGCCAGCTTAAACTAAATATTAAAAAAACTAAGATCATGACATCTGGTCATTACTTCAAAGGGTGGAAGCAGTGACAGATTTCGTTTTCTTGGGCTTTAAAATCATTGCAGATGGTGACTACAGCCATGAAATCAGAAGATGATTGCTTCTTGGAAAGAAAGCTATGACAAACCTAGACAGTGTATTGAAAAGCACTCTGCTGACAAAGGTCCATATAGTCAAGGCTATGGTCTTCCCAGTGGTCATGTACAGTTGTGAGAGCTGGGCCAAAAAGAAGGCAGAGTGCCAAAGAATTGATGCCTTTGAACTGTGGTGCTGGAGAAGACTCCTCAGAGTCCCTTGGACAGTGGGGAGATCAAACCAGTCAATCTTAAAGAAAATCAACCCTGAATACTCATTGGAAGAACTGATGCTCAAGCTGAAGCTCCAGTATTTTGTCACCTGATGATGCGAACAGCCGACTCATCAGAAAAGCCCCTGATGCTGGGAAACACTGAAAGCAGAAGAAGAAGGCATCAGAAATGAGATGGCTGGATGGCATCACTGATGTAATGTACATGAACTTGGGCAAACTCCAGGAGATGGTGAGAGACAGGGAGGCCTAGTGTGCTGTAGTCCATGGGGTTGCAAAAAGTCGGACATGACTGGGCGACTGAACAACACAATGGCATTATGTTTACATATTACTAAATAAGTAAACATAAATAGCTCTGGCCCTTGAAGTAAAGATAAACCACTAAGGGAAACTATGAATGACATAAAAGTCTAAATACTTGCTGCTGCTACTGCTGCTAAGTCACTTCAGTCGTGTCCAACTCTGTGCGACCCCATAGACGGCAGCCCACCAGGCTCCCCCGTCCTTGGAATTCTCCAGGAAAGAACACTGGAGTGGGTTGCCATTTCCTTCTCCAAGGTATCAGTAATTTAACTCCTTAATGTTATATACCCACAAGCCCTATGCTCTATAAAATAAATACAATCTGTATACTTACAGAGGTTGACTGAGCTTCTTATATTAAAAAGAGCACACCAATTATAAACTCATTCATTTATTTAAAAAATAAAATATCAAATTAGCTCAACACTAGCAAAAAAAAAAAAAATCTGAACATAAAGCAGGGGTACCTTGACGTGTGAAACTTAAAAAGACACTATTTAAGTTTCCACTGGCCTCAGTCTAAGAGATAATATTTGCTTGCAAGTGGAACTCAACCAATTTCATGGCCAGCCTGCACAGGGCTCTTCCTCATCTATTTTGGTTTGTTATATATTCAGCCAGTCATTTCAAGCACACAGTCCACCTTATGCCCAAGAAAATAACCTCAAGGTTACAAAGGACATGCATATAGACAATTCACCAGTATACAGCTTTCTTGCTTCATTAGCCCAGCTTGACTCAGCATATCACAAGGGACTGCTGTCTACACATGTAATTTGTCTACCCCCAGGCTGATTAACTTGACTAAACGAAATCAGGTCTTTTCTTGCAGTCCCAGCCTTCTGTTCCAAGTCAAAATGCTCTTCCTTCATTCATAACAATCAGTCTGTCATGTGCCGCCTTCAATTCTGTTCTAGAGCCTGCAATGAGTCTGCCCTCTGAGGTTCCTCCTTCTATGTTAAATTTCTTTCCCTTTTTCATCTTTGAGTAATAAACCCATCTCCCCTCTCCTCTTCCGTGTACTCCCCAACTGTGCCCCTGCTGACCGTCGCCACTTACTGTTCTTTGCCCATGTTTTTCTGAGCAGATCTCTGTCATCTCTATTTTCATGACTAACTATGTACTAACTATCGGGAATGTGTTCTTCATCTTCCGGTCTTTGGCCCCACTTGTCTGCTCCCTGAGAACCAAACCCTGGCCTGTTCTTGAGCTGCCCTCAGATAGTAGAAAGAGCACGGAATGAGGGTTAGGCTCTAGCCTAATGGGTGATCTTGGCCAAATATTCAACTCCCTTGGCTTTGTTTTTCTCACCTGTGAAAGAAGATTCAATGACACTGTAGGTTGTTTACAAAGCAGGCCTGCACAGTTCCTTTCATGGCTGAAGGCATACTCCTTTATGGAGTGATTTTGTCCCTCCTCTGCCCTCGTGAATCTGGACTAGCCTTATGCTTGCTTAGACCAACTGAATGCAGTAAAACGAAATTTGAGACTTTTGGGTCTAGGCCTCAAGAAGACTTGCAGCTTCTGCCTTCTCCCTCTAGGAATCTTGATTCTCTGGTCTGAAGAAGGCCCAGGCTAATCTCTCCTGGAGGATGCATTCCTGTGTAGAGAAGGGCCCAGCAGAGTGCTCACCAGTTGCCAGAGATGTGAGCAAAACTTTCTTAGACCATCTGGACACTGAAATGAAATATTTCCTGCTATATTGGTGGGCAAGAAATGTCACAGCCATCAGTGATTCTGGCCCTCCAAATGTGAGTGAGGGCTCCCAAAAGGAAACACAATGCCTGAGATGCAGCAGATGCTGTCATCCCCCATGGTGATTGCTGAGGAATTGGGGGAATGCAAGAAGCAGTCATTCACCACATTTGCCACTTCTTATGGTGAACAAGGAATTAAGGATGCAAACAATCAAGAAACAGGATTTGGCCCCAGATAGCTACAGTACATACAAAAGGAATGAATTCAGTGAGCTCAGAGGCTTGCATCTTCCCATACAAAGAAGATAGGATGCTAAATTCCTGGTTTTCCTTACTTAACAATAGTCTTTGATGTTCAGACTGCCTGCCTCCTTTGTTACAAACTAAGCCTGCTCCCTCACCTGACTACTAGGAACAGTATCCTCAGGGTTTACTGAGATCCTTCCTCCAGGGCTCAGAGTCCTTAACAGTTCCCCCATATAAAGTAACTCTACTTTCAGTTTGTGACTAATTTTTCAGTCAACAACACCATCTAGCTGCCAGATGAATGAAGCCAAATGAGTGATCCCAGGCCAGACCAGGAGAAGCACCTACCTGAGCCCAGAACAAAGGGTTGTCCCTTAGAATAATAAATGAATAGAAGTCATTTTAAGTCTTTAAGCTTTGGGATGGTTCGTGCACAAAATATTTTAAAAAGGACACAGATAAGATTATTTGGAAGATGTCTTCTGGTCTGAAATATATAGTCAAACAACTCATCATTCTCACATCTAATTAAATCATTGAGAAATCATATCAGAACTGAAAAGGGGCTTAAAGCATAATCAGGTCAAGCTCCTTGTCTTTAGGTGAAATAACAGCAATAACAAGCAATAAGGGAAGATGCTGTGTACTGAACACCCACCATCTCCCAGGATTCAGCAGTCATCCTCAGAATGCTGCCCTCATTTATAGAGACCAGCAGGCTGGAGCCGAAGAACTGGGATGCGAACTCACGCCTCACTGGAAAGCCTGTGGCTGCCTGACCTAGCTCTCTGTCTATGGGTACTATGAACCCCATTAATAAACAAGGCAACAGATACAAGCTCAAAGGGACTTTTGCCAATTAAAAAGGGGACAATGTGTATTCAAATGTGATTGAGGATAGAGCAGTTAGATAAATGTTGAAAGCAAACAGGTCCCCCAGGCCAGAAATTAGGAATCACAACTGCCATTTTCTTGTCAGAAAAGTCTCCAATTTCTCAAAATAGTTCCCTTACCATTGCCTCTTGCCAAGGGCATCAAATCCTCTTTTGGCCGTTTTCACCTCCCTTTTCATCTCCTCAGCACACATCTTTTTCCTCTACTTGTCTTATTTCCTTGGTTTCTACACACTTATCAGTTTCCTTTTGCACATGTATCTTCTTACATCTTTTTTGCCTTTCGGGCAGCTAAGCATCCTGATCTCTATCAAGCTTTGACTTATTCACAGGGACCTCCCCAAACCTCTCATCTTATCATAGTCTCACTGGCTCAGTTATCAGTAAACCCTAGAACAAATTGTTCAATTACACTGAATCCTGTAAAAGTGTATCTGTCACTTGAATTATAGGAGATTAAAGCAGCATTAAGTTTTCCTCTCACAGAGGAATTCAAATACATTTTTGTTTTATATTGCCTAGCAACCACAATACACAGAAAAGAAAAACCACAATATACATGAGTGCAGGGGGTGGGAACTGTGTCTGAATCAAAGCCTAAACATTTAATTAGTATAAGAGCAGACATAGGATCAGTCTGTCATAGCAAGGGCTTTTCCAACCCTGAAACCCTAAGGAAACTCACCGTTTGGGGAAAATGTTGCCTTTTGTTTTCCTGAGCCAAAGGTGATATTTCCAAGTCTAGATTTCTCATCACTTATGATCTAAGGAAAGCTTTAGGGCAACTACTGTGAGTTCTCAGCCAGGAAGAGGCAGAATAAAGAATGCAAAAGCCCTTGTTCAGTGCAGCTTTACATTTCAGGGCCTGGTCACTCTTCTCTTTGTTTGCTCTTTTGAAAAGATTTTTTTTAACAGCCACTGCCCCTGATATCAGAGTCTATTTTTTGGCTCAGCCCAAGGCCAAGACTCAGAAAAGGACAGAGATTAGGAAAAAATGGGCAGGTGTATTGGAAAAATGTGTCCTTTTGATCACAGTAAAGTTAAACCATAGAAGGAAGTCTGAGGAAGGAAACTCACATAAGGAAAAGTGATAAACAAAAGCAAGCAAGAGACGACAAAAACAATAAACATTTAGAACTCTAAGAGTGGTAGGAAATAATGGCACTGCCATTCAAGCAAAGTTAGATAATAAAGCCCATTTAATATCCCTGAATGGCTGTGATTGATCCAACCTAGAATAAAAGACAACCTTTTCTATATTTTAAAAATTGACCTGTGTAAATCTTCTTGAATGCTTATTCTCCTGTGATACAAAGTCACAACAAAAGGTAAAAATGATCTAAGTAATACGAAGGATGTGTAATTCCTTTACTGGTTCAGATCACAGCAAGTCATTTTGTATTGATCAGTCAGCCTAAGGAAGGTGACTAGAAAGGACCAGCTGTCCGCACCAAGGCCTACCTAAGAGTTTAAGTGCCATCCCCTCATCTGGCCTCATGGCGTTCTGTCTTTCTAGTTTTGTCTTCTCTCTTTTCTTAACCTATTATGGAGTAGGAAATGGCAATCCACTCCAGTATTCTTGCCTGAAAACTTACATGGACAGAAGAGCCCTGGTGGGTTACAGTCCACAGGGTCACAGAGTCAGACGCGACTGAGTGGCTGAACACACACATACAATCCATTTATACCTTTTACCTGAATCACCTGGGAAAGCATCCAGTGTCACCTCTGTAATTGCCAAATCGTACTGAATTGCTTGTCATGCTCCTGTTTGTTTCACTAGCTATCAGCTCCTTGAGGACAAGTATTGTGTCTCATTTCTCTTAATGTATGCAGGGCCTAGCATGGTCTTGTAACTGAGCAGGACCCTGTGGGTACCTCTGTCAAGTTTATGATGAACCTGCTCATCTGAACCTGTATTCCTTTTCTTATTCAAAACTTGTTCTCCTCAAGATTGAGGAGTATCAAAGAAAAGGGGGGTAATTATAACCAAGCAGGACACCAAGGGATGTTCCAAGGACAAGCCTTCTCTCATATCCTCTGCTTTAGCTCCTCTCTGAAGTACCTAGATAATAGTATTTGATACACAGTTCCTTAGCTGTTTTGCAGATATTAAAAAACAAAACAAAACAAAACAAAAACTCCCCCTTTCCAGTAAACCAGTCAATCCTAAAGGAAATCAATGCTGAATATTCATTGGCAGGATTGATGCTGAGGCTGAAGTTCCAATACTTTGGCCACCTGATAGGGAGAACTGACTCATTGGAAAAGACCCTCTTGCTGGGAAAGATTGAAAGCAAAAGGAGAAGGGGGTGGCAGAGGATAAGATACTTAGATAACATCACTGACTCAATGAACATAAATTTGAGCAAACTCTAGGAGACTCATGTTACAATAGGACATGACTTAGCAACTGAACAACAAAAACAACTCTAACAAATGGAAGACGTTAACTACTTGACAACCATCTGCACATAGCCCCAGACCTCCTGGAGCCTAAGGACTGACAATGTTAACCCCTGTGACCCCACCCTGCTACCTCTCCACCAGCCAATCAAGAGAATTGTGCACAAGATGATTGCAGGCCCTGAGACATCTTTTTCCTCACCTGGCTTTTTAAAATGTTTTGTGGAAACCCCTTGGGGAGTTGGGCAGTTTTAGGGCATGAGCCACCTGTCTCCTTGCCTGGCCTTGCAGTAAGCCTTTCTCTGCTCCAAACTCTGACATTTCAGCTTGTTTGGCCTCACTGTGCATTGGACCCACAAACTTCCATTAACAGTCTCTTAGCTAGGATCAATCAATACATATTTGCTCAAAATTTGGAGTAAAGAATGAGTTCTACATTCATCACTGTGAAGCGACTCAGTCAGTATTTGATATAAATGAGAGAAATGATCCTAAACACCCAAAAAGTCATGTATGCAGGAGACTGGTTCAAGGTCGCAGAGTAGAAGGGTGTGCGCTCATCTTCTACCAGAGTCCCCAAATCACAACTAGCTGTTGGACAATAATCAACCCCTGGAACCCACCAAAAAAAGATACCCCACATCCAAGGACAAAGGAGAAGCCGCAACAAAATGGTAGGAGGGGCACACACAATCACCATAAAAGCAAATCCTGTACCCACCATGAGGGTGACCCACAAACTGGAGAACAATAATACCAAGGAAGTTCTTGCACTGTTGTGAAGGTTCCAGGCCTCATATCAGGCTCCCAAGCCCAGGGATCTGGACAAGGAACTGGGAATCCCCGGGAATCTGACTTTGAAGACCAGCAGGATTTGATTACAGGACCTCCACAGGACTGGGGGAAACAAAGACTCCACTCCTGGAGGACATAAACAAAACACCGTGTGCACTGGGATCCAGGAGAAAGGAATACCGACTCCACAGGAGACTGAGCCAGACCTACCTGTGAGCGAGGGTCTCCAACAGAGGCGTGGGTTGACAGTGGCCCAACACAGGGACAGGGGCACTGGTACAGCAGTTCTGGGAGATGTGTCTTGGCATAAGTCCTCCTGTGGGTCACCAAGAGCCCTACCACAGGGCCTGTAGACTCCAAACAACTAACAGGGAGGGAGACAGCCCCACCCATCAGCTACTGAACAAGGCCCTGCCCACCAGAGCAAGACCCAGTTTTCCCCACAGCCAGTCCCTCCCAGCAGGAAGCTTGCACAGCCTCTTATTCTCAACCACCAAAGGGAAACAGAAGAAATAACTACAATTCCAGCAGCCCCTAGAACTAATACCGCAATTACAGAAAGCTAACCAAGAAGAAAACAAAGGAGTATGTCCCAGATGAAAGAACAAAACAAATGTCCAGAAAAACAACTAAATGAAGTGGAGATAGGCAATCTCCCAGAAAAAGAACTCAGAATAACCATAGTGAAGATGATCCAGGATCTTAGAAAAAGAATGGAGAAGATGCAAAATATGTTTTACAAAGACCTAGAACAACTAAAGAACAAACAAATAGAGATCAACAATACATTAGAAGGAATCAAGAGCAGAATAACTGAGGCAGAAGAACGGATAAGTGACCTGGAAGACAAAATAATGGAAATCAATGCTGCAAAACAGAATACAGAAAAAAGAATGAAAAGAAATGAGGACAGCCTAAGAGACCTCTGGGGCAACATTCAACACACCAATATTCACATTATAGGGGGTCCCAGAAGGAGAAGAGAGAGAGAAAGGACATGAGAAAATATTTGAAGAGATAATAGCTGAAAACTTCCTGAACATGGGAAAGGAAATAGTCAACCAAATCCAGGAAGCACAGAGAGTCCCAGGCAGAATAAACCCAAGGAGGAACACTCTGAGACAATAGTAATCAAACTGACAAAAATTAAAGACAGAGATAAAATAGTAAAAGCAACAAGGGAAAAAAGACAAATAACATACAATGGAAGTCTCATAAGGTTATTAGCCAATTTCTCAATAGAAACTCTACAGACCAGAAGGGAATGGCACAATATATTCCAAGTGATGAAAGGGAAGAACCTACAACCAAGAATACTCTACCCAGCAAGACTGTCCTTCAGGTTTGATGGTGAAATCAAAAGCTTTCCAGACAAGCAGAAGTTGAGCGAATTCAGCACCACTAAACCAGTCTTACAACATATGCTAAAAGAACTTTTCTAGGCAGGAAACATAAGAGAAGGAAAAGATCTACAAAAATAAACCCAAAACAATTAACCGAATGGTGAGAGGATCATGAGGTTCAGTCGCCCAGTCATGTCCAACTCTTTGTGACCCCATGGACTGCAGCATGCTGACTCTCTGGCCCTCACCATCTCCTGAAGTTTGCCCAAGTTCATGTCCATTGCATCGGTGATACCATCCGGCCATCTCATCCTCTGATGCCCTCTTCTCCTTCTGCCATCAATCTTTCCCAGCATCAGGGGCTTTTCCAATGAGTCAGCTGTTCACATCAGGTGACCAAAATACTGGAGTATCAGCTTCAGCATCAGTTCTTTCAGTGAGTATTCAGGGTTGATTTCCCTTAAGATTGAATGGTTAGATATCTCTGCTGTTCAAAGGGACTCTCAGGAGTCTTTTCCAGAACCTCCATAGTTCGAAGGCATGAATTCTTTGGTGATCTGCCTTCTTTACTGTCCAGCTCTCACAACCTTATGTGACCAGTGGGAAGACCATAGCCTTGACTATATGGACCTTTGTTGGCAGAGTAATGCCTCTGCTTTTCAACACACTGTCTAGGTTTGTCATAGCTTTCCTGCCAAGAAGCAAAAATTTTCTGATTTCATGGCTGCAGTCACCATCTGCAGTGATTTTAGAGCCCAAGAAAATGAAATCTGTCACTACTTCTACCTTACCCCTCTATTTGCCATGAAGTAATGGGGCAAGATGCCATGATCTTAGTTTTTTAATATTTAGTTTTAAGCCAGCTCTTTCACTCTCCTCCTTCACCCTCATCAAGAGGCTCTTCAGTTCCTTTTCACTCCCTGCCACTAGAGTGGTATTATATGCATATCTGAGGTTGTTGATGTTTCTCCCACCTATCTTGATTCCACCTTGTTGTTTTTTTTTTTTTTTCCCTTTATTTTTATTAGTTGGAGGCTAATTACTTTACAATATTGTAGTGGTTTTTGCCTTACATTGACATGAATCAGCCATGGATTTACATGTGTTCCCCATTACGATCCCCCCTCCCACCTCCCTCTCCATCCCATCCCTCTGGGTCTTCCCAGTGCACCAGCCCTGAGCACTTGTCTCATGCATCCAACCTGGGCTGGTGATCTGTTTCACACTTGATAGTATACTTGTTTCAATGCTGTTCTCCCAGAACATCCCACCCTCGCCTTCTCCCACAGAGTCTAAAAATCTGTTCTGTACATCTGTGTCTCTTTTCTGTTTTGTATATAGGGTTATTGTTACCATCTTTTTAAATTTCATATATATGCGTTAGTATACTGTATTGGTCTTTATCTTTCTGGCTTACTTCACTCTGTATAATGGGCTCCAGTTTCATCCATCTCATTAGAACTGATTCAAATGAATTCTTTTTAATGGCTGAGTAGTATTCCATGGTGCATATGTACCACAGCTTCCTTATCCATTTGTCTGCTGATGGGCATCTAGGTTGTTTCCATGTCCTGGCTATTATAAACAGTGCTGTGATGAACATTGGGGTGCACGTGTCTCTTTCAGATCTGGTTTCCTCGGTGTGTATGTCCAGAAGTGGGATTGCTGGGTCATATGGCAGTTCTATTTCCAGTTTTTTAAGGAATCTCCACACTGTTCTCCATAGTGGGCTGTATTAGTTTGCATTCCCACCAACAGTGTAAGAGGGTTCCCTTTTCTCCACACCCTCTCCAGCATTTATTGCTTGTAGACTTTTGGATAGCAGCCTGGTGTGTAATGGTACCTCACTGAGGTTTTGATTTGCATTTCTCTGATAATGAGTGATGTTGAGCATCTTTTCATGTGTTTTTTAGCCATCTGTATGTCTTTTTTGGAGAAATGTCTGTTTAGATCTTCGGCCCATTTTTTGATTAGGTCATTTATTTTTCTGGAATTGAGCTACAGAAGTTGCTTGTATATTTTTGAGATTAATCCTTTGTCTGTTTCTTCATTTGCTATTATTTTCTCCCAATCTGAGGGCTGTCTTTTCACCTTGCTTATAGTTTCCTTTGTTGTTCAAAAGCTTTTAAGTTTCATTAGGTCCCATTTGTTTATTTTTGCTTTTATTTCCAATATTCTGGGAGGTGGGTCATAGAGGATCTTGCTGTGATTTATGTCGGAGAGTATTTTGCCTATGTTCTCCTCTAGGAGTTTTATAGTTTCTGGTCTTATATTTAGATCTTTTTGATTCCACCTTGTAATTCATCAAGCCCACCTTGTAATTCATCAAGCCTGGCATTTCTCATGATGTGCTCAGTGTGTAACTTAAACAAACAGGGTGACAGCAGACAGGCCTGTCATACTCCTTCTCAATCTCTAAACAATCAGTTGTTACACACAGGGTTTTAACTGTTACTTCTTGACCCATATATAGGTTTCTCAGGAGACAAATAAAATGATCTGGTATTCCCATCTCTTTAAGAGCTTTCCACAGTTTACTGTGATCCACACAGTCATAATAAGTCATTATGATCTGCACAAGAGGATCATACACATCAATAATTACCTTAAATGTAAATGATTAAATGCACCAACCAAAAGACATAGACTGGCTGGGTGGATACAAAAACAAGACCTATATATACGTTGTCTACAAAAGACCCACTTCAGACCTATGGGCACTTTCAGACTGAAAGTAAGGGGATGGGAGAAGGTATTTCATACAAATGGAAATCATAAGAAAGCTGGAGTAGCAACACTCCTATCAGACAAAAAAGATTTTAAAACAAATACTGTTATAAGAGACAGAAGGACACTACATAATGATCAAGGGTTCAATTCAAGAAGATATAACAATTATAAATATATATGCACCCAACATAGGAGCACCTCAATATGTAGGGCAAATATTAACACACATAAAGGTAGAAATCGACAGTAACATAATAATAGCAGGGCACTTTAATACCCCACTTTCATCAATGAATAGATCATCCACACATAAAATCAATAGGGAAACGTAGGCCTTAAATGACAGTTTAGATGAGTTGGACTTAGTTGATATTTATAGAGCATTCCATGCAAAAGCTGGGTTTACCCCAAAGCTCAGGTGGTAAAGAATCCACCTGCAAAGCAGAAGACCCCGGTTCAATTTCTGGGTCAGGAAGATCCCCTGGAGAAGGGACAATCTACCCACTCCAGTATTCGTGGGCTTCCCTCATGGCTCAATTGGCAAAGAATCTGCCTGAAATGCGGGATACCTGGGTTTGATCCCTGGATTGGGAAGATTCCCTGGAGGAGGGCATGGCAACCCACTCCAGTATCCTTGCCTGGAGAATCCCCATGGACAGAGGAGCCAGGCAGGCTATAGTCCATGGGGTTACAAAGAGTCAGACACAGCTAAGCAACTTTCACTTCACTTCACTTCCATCAAAAGCAGCAGACTACACATTCTTCTCAAGTGCACTAGGAATATTCTCCAGGATTGACCACATGCTGGGCCACAAGGTGAGCCTTGGTAAGTTATGAAAATGGAAATCATATCAACTTTTCTGATCACAATGCTATGAGATTAGAAATAAACTGTAAGAAAAAACTCTAAGAAACACACTCATGGCAGCTAAACAATATGCTACTAAACAACCATTGAATCACTGAAGAAATCAAAGAAGTAAAAAACAAAATCTAGAGACAGATGAAAATGAAATCACAATAGTCCAAAACTTATGGGATGCAGCTAAAGCCATTCTAAGAAGAAACTTTATAGCAATACAATCTTACCTCAAGAAATGAGAAAAATCTCAACAAACATCCTAGCCTTATACCTGAAACAAGTAGGGAAACAAGAACAAACAAAACCTAAAGTTAGTAGAAAGAAGGAAATCATAAAAATCAGAGCAGAAATAAATGAAACAGAGTCAAATAAAATAATTGAAAAGATCAATGAAACTAAAAGCTGGTTCTGTGTAAAGATAAACAAAATTGATAAACCTTTAGCCAGATTCATCAAGAAAAAAAGGGAGAGGACTCAAGTCAGTAAAATTAGAAATGAAAATGGAGAATTTACAACTGACCCCACAGAAATTCCAAGGATCATAAGAGACTACTATGAACAAGTGTATGTCAATAAAATGGACAACCTGGAAGAAATGGACAAATTCTTAGAAAGTACAGTCTCCCTAGACTGAACCAGGAAGAAATAGAAAATACGAACAGACTGATCACAAGCACTGAAATTGAAACTGTGATTGAAAACTTCCCAGCAAACAAAAGTCCAGGACCAATGGCTTCACAGGTGAATTTTATCAAACATTAGAGAAGAGTTAACACCTATACTTCTGAAACTTTTTCCAAAAAGTCACAGAGGGAAGAAACCTCCCAATTCATTTTATGAGGCCACCATCAACCAGATACCAAAGCCAAAGATACCACAAAAAAGAAAATACAGGGAAATATCACTGATGAATAGATGCAAAAATCCTCAACAAAATACTAGCAATCCATATCCAATAATACATTAAAAAGATCACATACTATGATCAAGTGGGATTCATCCCAGGGATGCAAGGATTTTTCAACATCTGCAAATCAGTGTGATACAGTACATCAAAACATTGAAGAATAAAAACCATAATGTCATCTCAATAGATGCAGAAAAAGCTTTTGACAAAATCCAGCACCCATTTATAATAATAATAAAAAAAAACTCTCCAGAAAGTGGGCATAGAGTCTACATACCTCAACATAATAAAGGCCATACATGACAAACCTACATCTAGCATATCATACTCAATGGTGAAAAGCTGGAAGCATTCTGCTAAGATCTGGAACAAGACAAGGATGCCCACTCTCACCACTTTTACTCAACATAGTTTTGGAAGTCCTAGCTACAGTAATAAGAGAAGAAAAAGAAATAAAGGGAATCCAAATTGAAAAAGAAGAAGTAAAACTGTCACTCTTTGCAGATAACATGCTACTATACATAGAAGATCCTAAAGACACTACCAGGAAACTACTAGAACTCATCAATGACTTTGGTAAAGTTGCAGGTTACAAAATTAATACACAGAAATCTGTTGCATTTCTATACACTAACAACAAAAGATCAGAAAGAGAAATTCAAGAAACAATTCCATTTACCATTGCTTCAAAAAGAATAAAATACCCTGGAATAAACATACCTTAAAGAGACAAAATACCTGTACTCTGAAAACTGATGCTGATGAAAGAAATCAAAGAAGACATAGACAGATGGAAAGATATACCATGTTCATGAATTGGATGAATCAATATCATCAAAATGACTATACTACCCAAGGCAATCTACAGATTCAATGCAATCCCTATCAAATTACCAGTAGCATTTTTCACAGAAATAGAACAAAAAGTCTCAAAATTTGTATGGAGACACAAAAGACCCTGAATAGCTAAAGCAAAGAAAAAACAGAGAGCTGAAGCAATTAGGCTCCCTGACTTCAGACTAAATTACAAAGCTACAGTCATGAAATCAGTGTGGTTCTGGCACAAAAATAGAAATACAGATCAATAGAACAGGATAGAGAACCCAGAAATAAGCCCATGTACCTATGATCAATTAATCTATGATAGATGAGGCAAGACTGTATACAATATTAGAAGACAGTCTCTTCAAGAAATGGTGCTGGGAAAACTGGACAGTCATGTGTAAAAAAATGAAACTAGATCATTCCTTACTCCATAGACAAAAATAATCTCAAAGTGGATTAAAGACCTAAATGTGAGACCAGACACTATAAAACTCCTAGAGGAAAATACAGGGAGAACACTCTCTGACATAAATCACAGCAACATCTTTTTCAATGCTCTCTCCGAATGGAAATAAAAGCAAAAATAGACAAATGGAACCTACTTAAACGCAAAAGCTTTTGAACAGCAAAGGAAACAATAAGCAAAAAGAAAAGACAACCCACAGATTGGTAGAAAATATTTTCAAATGATGTGACTGATACGGGACTAGTCTCCAAAATTTACAAACAGCTTATGATGTTTAATAGCATTAAAAAAAAAAAAAACACAAAAAACCACTCAAAAAATGGGTAGAAGACCTGAATAGACATTTCTCCAAAGAGGACATACACATGGCCAATAGGCACATGAAAAGATGTTCAACAATGCTAGTTGTCAGAGAAATGCAAATCAAAACTAAAATAAGATATCACCTCACACCAGTCAGAATGGCTATCATAAAAAACTCCACAAACAACAAATGCTGGAGAGGGTGTGGAGAGAAGGAAACCCTCCTGTACTGTTGGTGGGAATGTGAATTGGTACAACTACTATGGAGAATAGTATGGAGGTTCCTTAAAAAACTAAAAAT
This sequence comes from Cervus canadensis, assembly GCF_019320065.1. NCBI lineage: Eukaryota > Metazoa > Chordata > Mammalia > Artiodactyla > Cervidae > Cervus > Cervus canadensis. Next base: position 15,814,840 of record NC_057396.1, read on the forward strand.
AGAGCTACCGTATGACCCCACGATCACACTCCTGGGCATATATCCGAGAAAAGCATGACCCCAAGAGATATATGAACCCCAATGTTCTTTGCAGCACTGTTTTCAATAACCAAGACGTGGAAACAGCCAAAATGTCCATCAACAGAGGAATGGATAAAGAAGATGTGGTACATATACACAATGGAATATTACTCAGCCATTAAAAAGATTGAAATAATGCCATTTGCAGCAACATGGATGGATCCAGACAGTGTGATACTGAGTGAAGTAAGTCAGACAGAGAAGGAGAAATTATCATATGATATTTCTTGTAGGTGGAATCTAAAAAGAAATGATACAAATGAACTTATTTACAAAACAGAAAGAGAAATGCAGACTTAGAAAATGAACTTATGGTTGCTGGGGAGAAGGATAGTGAGAGACTTTAAGAAAGTTATGTACACACTGCTATATTTAAAATGGATAACCAAAAAGAAAACCTATTGTATAACACACGGGACTCTGCTCAATGGTATGAGACAGCCTGCATGGAAGCAGGGTTTGGGGGAGAATGGATACACATATGGCTGAACCCTTTGCTGTTCACTTGAAACTATCACAACATTCTTAATCAGCTATACCAAATACAAAATGTTTTTGGTGTTAAAAAAAGAAATTAAAATAAAAAACAAACAAACATAAAAACCAAAAAGTCACGTAAGCAAAAAGTAATTTTTCCATAGGGATAACACTAGAAAATTTAGTCACAGGTAAGATTTGTGCAATACTGATTCTCGGCTAGACATGATTACTTATGTTAACTTATATTACCTATATTATAATATATGACATATATTACTATATGATTCTAGGCCAGGCATGATTACTTAATTTAATCTTTATAAGAACTCTATGAGGAAGATACTTTTATTTCATTCTAGAAATGAGGAAACTAAAATACTGAGAGGCTAAATTAAAGTCAGACTGACTGGTTGGAATGCAGTCCCTGATCTTTATTAATGTGTGATTTAAACTTTCTCTGCTTCTGTTTTCCCATCTGTAAAGAAGGGATAAAAGCAATAACAATATCTCGTGAGGTTTTCCTGAGGATTAAGAGAGTTAATGCAAGTAAGGCCCATATACCTGTTCTGGCACAAATGAAATGCTGAGTGAGGGTGATCTGCACAAAGACAGAACAGGCAGGGAAGGGGTGGATGGATGGAGACTGGGGAGTGGAACTTGGGTTATCTCCTTCCTCAACAGAAGTGGATAGCAGGCAGTAAAGAGAATTTCCCTTAGGCTTTTCCTTTTCCTGTAGAGAAACTCAAAAGCATCAGTTCTTTATTGTGGGCCACCCACCCCTCTTGGATCTCCAAGTTGCACTTAAATTTATAGTAGGATTGTGAGAAAACCAAACCTCACATTGCAGATTTCACAAAAAGCCTAAATGCCATGCTCAAGACAGCAGTGGGGGTATCGGGCGTGAGGGGTGCTGGGTAAGACTCACTGATGTCACTGGACCGGCCCTCACACTGCACTGAATGCATTGGCTGATGCCAGGACTTGGGCACACGATTTGCTAAGCATGCTGCATCAATTTTAGTAGAAGGTCTAAAGAACATTTATTGTTTGAAACTCTACTGAGGCAAACATACATGAACTGAGAAGAACCTATATTTTTAGTTCTCTAAACCTGATTGCAGTCTAACTTCAGAAAGTGATTATTCATTCAATGATTCAACTAATATTTTTAAAGTACATATTATGCTCCAGGCACTGTTCTGGAAGCCTGGGATATGTAAGTGCACAAAAGAGACAGATCCAAGCCTTCCTGAAATTTGTAGCCTTTCTAACAGTCTTTCCATGGCCACCTCCTTGGCCCAAGCCACCACCATCGCTCCCCAGGACAAACATAGGAACCTCCTGTTTCTCTCTGTGCCTCCACTCTGACCCTCCATCCAGCTTCCACACAGCAGCCAGAGTGACGTTTTAAAATGCGAGTTAAATCATGCATTCCACTTCCCTGTCTCAGTCTCTCCAGGACCTTTCAATCACGCTTAGAATTCCAAACTCCATGGTCTTCAAGTCTGTACAGTATCTGGCCCTTGGCCTTTTCTGTCAATTTTCTCATCCTCCTCTCCCCACCACTCAGCACTTAGCCTTCTTTCTGTTCCTCCAGCAAGTCACTTGCCATTTCCTCCACGTGGTATACTCTTCGCTATTTTGTCTCATGGTGGTTCCTTTGTGTCATTTAGGCCTTAGATAAAATGTCACAACCTTAGAGAGGCCTTCCATGACCCTCCAAAACTACAATCACTTTCTATCAGATTAATTGGCTTACTTTTCTTAATCTCATTTATCATCATATGAAATCATCTTCTTCATTTATTTACTTTTTATTGATGAGAATATAATCCATAAAAGGAAAGACCTTGCCTGTCCTGTCTTCTCGAATGATGTCTGATATAGAGCAGGGGCTCAGTAAGCTCTTGGTGAACAAACGAATATGAATTTGTTTCTTCTCTATGGACCAGAATTTCTTCTTCTGTTATATTAGGGATTTGAACTAGATGTTCTCAAGGGTGCTTTCTAGTATTTTATCATGCTAAGGCTGCATGAGAAATCTTGCCTGTGGTTATACAGTGGTAAGTGAAAGAGCTAGGCTTCCACCTAGGCTCAGATCCTACTACCTAGCATAACGTGTATTGAGTGAACACAGTTATCTCCAGGTTGTTTTCCAGAGTCTGAATTATCAATGCTCACTCGTCTCTGAACTTTTTTTCCACAATGGGTGTCTTATCACTGAATCGCCATCTCCCTAAGCAGAGTGCCAGACATTCTGAACACACGGCAAACAATGATGAAGTATTTGTTGAATAACCCAACAAAGGAATACAAGAGAATTAAAAACTAGAGTTTATAGCCTTTGCTTCTCCCTTATTCTCTTTACACAGATGCTCAGACATCTTCCACTGGAACTTGTAAGGCAATTGTTAATTAAGTTGACTGTTATGGTTTTACAAGTATAGGAAAGTTGCTCAGAGCTACAGAATCAGATATGAATGCCTCTTGTAAGGCTGTTATGTTACTAGGACAACTGCAAGGCAGGTTAGAGCCAATAAATTCTGATCAATAGATAAAGTATATGATCTCAACATCTAGATTTGTTTCTTATATTATTCATAGCTTCTTCCCCAAAACAACGAACTCTACATTCTGACCACACTCTCTACACTGCTAGTTATGTAGCAAGACAACTGTACTCATGCAAATCTGGTGCCTCCTTCCTCCATTTTCATGAGTAAGAAGGCAGAGCATGTTTTTTCTCATATTCAGACAATTTAATGCTAATTCTTATAATGTGTCCTGACAGGAAAAAAATACAGAAAGAGAAATGGTCTCAAAGGAGCTGAAGTAGGTCTTAGAGGAGCCTAGGCAGGAGTCTAGGCAGTTCTTTCTTTCTACGCAAGAAAATGATGCCCCCATAGTTTCATTCTGGATCCAGACAGAATGGTCGCAAGACTATATTGCCTTCACTGTAATTAATACCCACAATTATCATACTTGACTAATTTATTCTCTGTATCATAAAAGCTTAAAGATGTTAGAAAATCAACTCAAATCCAGTATTTTGGAAGTAGCTTTAACTTTAAGGAACTTAATGTTACTATATGAGACTCTCTTCCCTAGACCCCTTCTTACATACTGACCAAATAAGTAAGCCAAGGGGGAAAGAAAGATAGTTCTCAAACAGTTATTCAGTTTTTGCTTTGGGACACAGAACTTTAAGAAAATGCTTGAGGTTTCCTAAATGCCACCAGCATGAATGGCCCCTGGGTTCTCATCAGGTATAATGGAGGTTCAGAAAGTCCATGATTTGCAAACCATTACCCACTGGAGGAGTCAAAGAAAGTTTGACACGGACATCAGTTAAAGTTCATTGGTTTGGATTACAATTTGTAATACAGTTTGAAGTAACCTTCATCCAAAGGGCTGCTGCTTTTCCAAGTCCTCCCTAGCAAACTTGCCTCACAATGATCAGCTTAGATTTAACGGGCTTTCCTCCATCTACTCACCTGACTAACCAACATCCCATTTCATCAGAAATTACTGCAGAATCACATCCCAAAGGGCTTTACTTTGAACATTTCCCCTTGAATCCTTGTGCTGAATATTATTAATGATAATTATTATTATGATTATGGTCAGTTATGTCTGCTTTCATATGGTATTATTCAGAAGATCTTATTAAGTTTTGTCTTTAGTTTCACTTATTTACCCAAACATACTCCTAAGAAGCACTCCTAGAATTATTCCATAACAAAATCAGTACCTGGGGTGAAATGAAGCAATGCCAGCAGTACAGATATTTGTCTCTAGTCCAAATTATGTAACTTATTTATGGAAACTTAACACTTAGGTAAAAGGAATTTTATCAGCAATACTGTTATTATGCATTATTTACTATCATTTTAACTCAGATTCTAATGTCTAAAATTTTTCTTTCTCATAACAAAAAAATTGTGATCATTCTTTGTAATGTATTAAATGCTTTATCATAAAATCTCAGAGGTCTTTGGAGAAAAGGCCTAAATGAAGCTTTGTTCCACAATAAAAATGACATTGTACATCAGAGGCTGAAGTGAAATGAAGTGAAAATTGCTCAGTCATGTCCAAATCTTTGCGACCCTGTGGACTGTAGCCTGTCAGGCTCCTCTGTCCATGGAATTCTCCGGGCCAGACTACTGGAGTGGGTAGCTATTCCCTTCTCCAGGGGATCGTCCCAACCCAGGGATCGAACCCAGGTCTCCCACATTGCAGGCGGATTCTTTACCATCTGAGCCACCAGGGAAACACACCATCAGAAGCTATTATGTACTTTACACGAATATGTCTCAGTGTATCAAGAAGAGGTACAGAACTGTTCTCAATCTGTAAACAATTAGTGGTCAAAATGAAAAGAACTTTTTACTTGGTATTGTAGACGGGTATGGCCTATTCTTTATTAACAATTACCTTAGATTTTAAAAGTTATTCTCTGTTTGGTTTTGAATCACTTTGACTTTGCAAAAATGCTTGTTTTCTTTTAGGTAGGGTATGATGAAATAATGTATAGCATAGAAAAAGAAATCTAGCTATCTGGTTTCCTACCTCTTGTTTTGCTTTGTAAATTGTGGAGTGGACGTTTTACTGATATCCAAAAATAGGACTCAAGCCATAGAGGAAATGAATTAAACATGGTGGTAGATATGTCCGAGAGACATAGACCGCTCTTCTAGCATACAGGCAGTCCATGATGTGTTGGGAGCCTGTTGCACTTATAGCAAAATAGTCATGGGTAGTTGCTGTGCTTTGGGTCATGTGATTCAAAATTCTTCACATTCCTGGCCCTAATCAACTAAATCAGGGATTTATGCTTGACCCCAAAGCTAAACATTAGCAAGAATGCTGTCTAACTGATGTGTTCTATTTTGGAAAGTGATTAATCACATCCTTCTTCTTCATATGTCTTGAAATCATTATTACATGTAAAACAAACTAAAGGGACACAAAGACTGAGATACACAGTGAGAGGGTGTTAAGCAATACCAGGAGTAGAAGCCATGAAGCAACAGAATCTGGAATAGGCAGAAGCCGTGCAGCAGAAAGGAAGGTGACAAGAAGAAAATCAACGGTGGCCATGAATGTGACCGGGGAAAAGCAGAGCAAAGTAGCTGAGCCACAAGTCTGGTAGCTTTTCAGCTTGGTGGATGGGCACCAGAATGTTGCTATGTTGTAATCACTGTGTCCATTCCCAAGGACTGGTTGTACAGGGTGAGCCAGTTTTTTCCTTACTTCCCCACTGCAGACTTACAACAGAGTGTCAGTCATCACTTAAGATAAATTAGAGCAAGCTCCTTGTCATCTAAAAGAGTATAATGAAAACAGCCAGCCATAGCAACATGTAGGAAACTGTTTACAAGGGTGCGGGCAGGAAATTTCAAATGTCAACAAAACTGACTTTGATTTGCTATTATATAATTTTTAAGTTCAGGTTGTTTTTTTTTTTAATTACTATAGTGAAATTACACTCAGTTCAGAAAACTTGAAAATTGCAGAAAAGCTTGGGGGGAAAAACGTCATTCAGTTTCCACAACCAGAGACACTGCTGTGTGTGCATATGTCCATTGAGCATTTTAAAGCAGGGGTAACAGGATGTTACAGTGGGACTTGGCCTGTCTCAGTTTTAGCTGAGCCACGAAAGCAACAGATTGCACATACCCAAGTGAATTGTGAGAAGACTAGTAAGGAGAATTTGCCTGGTAGGATTTATAATAACAAAGCAAAAAAAAAAAAAGCCAAAGACTTTATCTTATGTTTTCTTCTACTTTTATAGTTTCCTGTCTTACATGTAAGCCATTTGAGTTGATTTTGAGTTGATTTTTGTGTATGCCGTAAGGCAAGGGTTCAATTTCATCCTTTTGCATGTGGATATCCAGTTTTCCCAACATCATTTATTGAACAGACTATCTATGCTTTGTACCTTGTGTATTCTTGACACTCTTGTTAACATATATGCATAGATTTATCTCTGGGCTCTTTGTTCTGTTCCATTGGTCTATATGTATACCTTTACACCAGTATCATACTGTTTTAATTACTGTAGCTTTGCAATATATTTTGACAACAGGACGTGTGATATGATTTCATGGATATGGCACCAAAAGCCAACAAAATATAAATATAGCCAACAAAAGCAAAAGTAGACAAGAAAGACTTTATCAAAATAAACATCTTCTGCACAGCAAAGGAAACAATCAGTAGGTTGATAAAGTAACCTATGGAATAGGAAAAAATATGTACAAGTTATATTTCTGATAAAGGATTAAAATTTCTAAGATATACTGTTGTTGGCTGAAGGTCATGTCCCTGGTAGTTAGGGCATGACAAAACGTGGTCCACTGGAGAAAAGTATAGCAAACCACTTCAGTATTCTTGCCTTGAGAACCCCATGAACAGTATGAAAAGATATATAAGTAACTCCTAAAACTCAATAGCAAAAACCCTAATAATCTAATTTTTAAATGGGCTAATGTCCACAGATAAATCCACGAACCTATGGACACCTTATCTTTGACAAAGGAGGCAAGAATATACAATGGAAAAAAGACAACCTCTTTAACAAGTGGTGCTGGGAAAACTGGTCAACCACTTGTAAAAGAATGAAACTAGAACACTTTCTAACACCATACACAAAAATAAACTCAAATGGATTAAAGATCTAAATGTAAGACCAGAAACTATAAAACTCCTAGAGGAGAACATAGGCAAAACACTCTCCGACATAAATCACAGCAAGATCCTCTATGACCCCCCTCCCAGAATATTGGAAATAAAAGCAAAACTAAACAAATGGGACCTAATGAAACTTAAAAGCTTTTGCACAACAAAGGAAACTATAAGTAAGCTGAAAAGACAGCCCTCAGATTGGGAGAAAATAATAACAAATGAAGAAACAGACAAAGGATTAATCTCAAAAATATACAAGCAACTCCTGCAGCTCAATTCCAGAAAAATAAATGACCCAATTCAAAAATGGGCCAAAGAACTAAACAGACATTTCTCCAAAGAAGACATACAGATGGCTAACAAACACATGAAAAGATGTTCAACATCACTCATTATTAGAGAAATGCAAATCAAAACCACAATGAGGTACCATTACACGCCAGTCAGGATGGCTGCTATCCAAAAGTCTACAAGCAATAAATGTTGGAGAGGGTGTGGAGAAAAGGGAACCCTCTTACACTGTTGGAGGGAATGCAAACTAGTACAGCCACTATGGAGAACAGTGTGGAGATTTCTTAAAAAACTGGAAATAGAACTGCCATATGACCCAGCAATCCCACTTCTGGGCATACACACTGAGGAAACCAGATCTGAAAGAGACACGTGCACCCCAATGTTCATCGCAGCACTGTTTATAATAGCCAGGACATGGAAGCAACCTAGATGCCCATCAGCAGACGAATGGATAAGGAAGCTGTGGTACATATACACCATGGAATATTACTCAGCCATTAAAAAGAATTATTTGAATCAGTTCTAATGAGATGGATGAAACTGGAGCCCATTATACAGAGTGAAGTAAGCCAGAAAGATAAAGACCAATACAGTATACTAACGCATATATATGGAATTTAGAAAGATGGTAACAATAACCCTATATGAAAAACAGAAAAAGAGACACAGATGTACAGAACAGACTTTTGGACTCTGTGGGAGAAGGCGAGGTTGGGATGTTTCCAGAGAACAGCATCGAAACATGTATATTATCAAGGGTGAAACAGATCACCAGCCCAGGTTGGATGCATGAGACAAGTGCTTGGGGTTGGTGCACTGGGAAGACCCAGAGGGATGGGATGGGGAGGGAGGTGGGAGGGGGGATCGTAATGGGGAACACATGTAAATCCATGGCTGATTCATGTCAATGTATGGCAAAAACCACTACAATATTGTAAAGTAATTAGCCTCCAACTAATAAAAATAAATGGGAAAAAAAAACAAAAAAATAAAATGGGCTAATGTCTTGAATAGACATTTCTCCAAAGAAGGCATACAAGTGAATTATAAGTATATAAAAAGAATCTCAATGTCAACAATCATCAGGCAAATGCAAATTAAAACCACACTGAGATATCGCCTCACACCTGTTAGGACGGCCATTGTAGTAGTAGTGGTGGTGGTGGTGTTGGTGGTAATAATAGTAGAGATGGTGGTAGTAGTAACAATAGACAAGTGTTGGCAAGGATGTAGAGAAATTGCAACCCTTGTGCACTACTGACGGGAATCCACAATGGTGTAGTTACTATGGAAAACAGCATGGAGGTTGCTCAAAAAATAAAAAAAAATAGAATTATCACATGATCTAGCAATCCAACTTCTGGGTATTGACCCAAAGTAATTGAAATCAGAATCTAGAAAAAAATATTAGCACTCCCATGTTCACTGCAGCATTATTCACAATGGCCAATATGTAGAAACAATCTAAATGCCCATCCATAAATGAACTGGTAAAAGAAAATGTGGTATAGACATATAATAGAATATTATTCAGCCATAAAAAAGAAGGAAATCCTGCAATATGCAACATGGATGAACTTTGAGGACATTATGAAACAAGCAAATGAAGTAAACCAGTCACAGAAGGACAGATAATGCATGATTCCAGGTACATGAGGTTTCTAAAATAGTTGAACTCATAAAAGCAAAGAATAGAATAATGGTTGCCAGGGCCTGGGGGAAGGGGAGATAAGGAGTTGCTAATTAAAGGTATAAAACTTCATTTATTCATGAGTGAATAAATTCTAGAGGTCTGCTGTATAACACTGGCTGTAGATAACAACACTGTACTGTGTACTGAAAACTCTGTTAAAGAGAGTGGATCTCATGGTAGGGTAACAGGTCCCCTTACCCACCCACACTGGTTCAGAAGAGCAGAGAGACTGAGTCGTTTTCTTTTAAAGATAGACTTCAACAGTACCACTGAAAGAGCTTAATGTATGTCCCTTAGAATTTTGGGGAAAGGACAATTGGTATCAACTCCTGCCTGAGAAGCAGGAATTTGAGAAACTGGGGCCAGCCAGCCCAGAACGAGGGAAGTTAAGGGAGACGGAAGAGAGATTGCTCAGTCATTACTTCCAGTTTCTCACGCACAAACAGTTCTATGCGTTTCCCATAGATAAGACCTGGGCCACAGGAGAGGCTGCGGGGGAACGAGGTTGTCTTCATTCGAGTCCGTGAGAGTTGGCTCAGGAGGTGAAGAGCTCTTAGTAGAAAGGCTGTGAGTGAGTCACAGGATTCCTAGGGACATGGAGGAGTTGGCAGAGAGCAGGGGAGCGCACATCACCGCATCAGGAGAGGACAGCATGAAAACCCCACCTGAGCCCACAAGAAGCAAATTTAAACGTCGGCGCAGCTTCACAAAGCGTGAAGCCACGCTACCGCTATCCCAGGCAAGCAAGAGCTTTCTAACATGCACCCCATCCCCACCCAACCATGTACCTCTCCTTCCATCCACTCTCTGTTTCAGCTCTGGAATGGTCAAGAGCCAACTCGGAGCGGGTGGAGGGGAGAGGCTTACAGGGTAAGATAGGCTCAAACGCTTCTTACTGCCGCAAGCTGTGGCTGTGCCGGGGGAAACGGCTGCTCTCTGAAAGACACTGGAATTCGTCAGGGACTGGACAATCTAACCATCATATTGAATCGAGGCTGTGTGCTGTGTCCTCAAGTGACCAAAGGATGCTTCTCACCTGAGAGTGGGCAAAAAAATCATGGGACAGCCCACGTTGTTATTCAGTGGCATTTCAAGGCAAAACTAAAGGTGTTTTCTGATTTTATTATGTGAGTCTTCATTGCTCAACATGCCTATTATACATGTATGTGTTTTTTAAAAATGTTTTTAAACTACAAATACTTTTTTTTTTTTTGTAGCCAGCATGTCCCACTTAGCATTATATTAAGAATGTTGCACTACATCAGTATCCTTTCACCATTTTGTCTTTATGCCAGAGGGTATGTACCAACTTCCCTAATATTAGATACGTGAGTTGTTTCTAATTTTTCACAGCCATAATGTTGAAGTGAACATAATGCCAACCTAGCATTGTGCACCTCTCTGATGAATTTCTTTGGATAAATTTCCTTGACGTAGAATTGCCAGAAAGGATGAGCACCCCTTAATGACTAACAAAACATATTGACAAATTGCTGTGTGGAAAGCTTATACCAAATTTTTCTCCAATCAGCAGACTCTATATCTGTACTAATTATCCCATATTCTTGCCAACATTAGTTATTATTGTTATTATTAGTCTTGATAATCTGATATCTAATAAGGAAAAAGTATTTTTTCACAAAAATTTTTCTTTGATTATTGGAGAGGGTTGAACTTAATTTCATATGTTTATAGGCTGTGTGTCATTTTTAATGACTTACCTGCTCAACACCTTTGCTTATCATTTGTAATTAACAGGTGTCATTGAAAATATTAGTTCTTTTAAACTCAAGGCAAAGGCCAAAAGAATGGCAGAGCAGTAATTCTTGGTGTTTGCTTCAAAGTGTAGCTCACAGACCAGTCTGTGTATCATACATGGAGCTCAAGTTGGCCACTATGACATGCCATAGAGCAGTGCAAGCTGCTGTCTTCACTGCACCTAATTTCTTGGTTGTTTGCCTCCTATTGCTCTTGCTTCTGTGGAAGTACAAAGAGAAGCATCATGTGGCTCAATGCCCAGACATTTCTCCACAGATACTCTCCAGTGCTATCTTCATCTTTTCCCAGCCAGTCGCCTCAGACTGGCATGGTTGCAATAACCTCACTGTCTGCGCTTATATAAAAGTGCTGGGCTTGGATGGTGGGGACAATCAGATGATGGGTTCTGAGCCCTTTGTTGCTGGGGCTGATCAAATAACATCTCTGTGTCTCATTCTCCGCATCTGTAAAACTCTATGATCAGATCGCACAATTACCTATCTGGACTAGTTTTCCATCACACTCTCCTTTAAACCCTATGTGCCAGCCGTCCCAAACTCTTTGTCATGCTCTGTGGGCCGTTTTCCAAGTTCCTCTTCTGTCTGCAATGCCCTTCCTTACACATTTTTTCTTTTTTTGGTCGAATGACCAAAAAGCTGGGTTGGTTCTTAGCTAAATGTTTGAAAGAACCAGGGCTGGCTGTTAGCTAAATGTTTGAAAAATATTCTTTGAGTGGAGAAAAAAAGAATTCAATTAAACTATAATGAGAATCTAAATTTGCAAGAATGATTTGAAGACACTAGGAAATTTAAGATCTAACAGTGGGAATAGATACACACAAAAATAGCTGTGATATAGACCCAATAGATTCTCTATTCACCACACTTCTGACAATAACAACCTTGAGCTAGTGCAGAACCCACAAGTCAAGGGCTCATTCCCACAAAACTAACTTCAGACACCAACCTCATGTCCAGACTTCCAGGACTTCTGACTGATTGGCTGTAAATTGGGGGTTCCCAAAATCCCCTCTTTAGGGTTGACAATTTATTAGAACAGCTTACAGAACCCAGGTAAATAGTTTACTTACTATCATCAACTTATGACAAAGGATATTTTAAAGGATACAAATAAATAGCCAGATGAAGAGACACGTATGACAAGATCCAGAAGGGTCCTGAACTCAGAAGCTTCTGTCCCCACGGAGTTTAGAATATGCCACCCTCCCAGCATGCAAAGGCATTCTTGTTCACCAACCCAGAAGCTCTCTGAACTTTGCTGTTTATTGTTTTATGGAGGCTTCATTATGTAGGCATGACTAATTAAATCACCAGCCATGGTGATTAAGGCGGGGTGGGGGGCAACTAGGGGGATGGCTAAAATTTCCAGCCTTCTCATCACATGACTGGTGCCTCTCACAACTAACTCCCATCCTCCAAGAGCTACTGCATTAGGTAAACTCAGGTGGTTGAAAGGAGCTTATAACGAATAACAAGAAAATAATCCTCTCACCCCTGCCACCCAGGAAATATCAAGGGTTTTAGACATTCAGTGCCAGGAACTTTGGACGAAGACCAAATATATAAATATGTATTTCTTACTATAGCACAATCACATAATAGAAAACCAAGACTCTTGGTTTGGGATCATAAAGAAAGATAAGATTAATTCTGGCTACAGGCTGGAAAAACATTCCTGAAAGTGGGTCTTAAAAGACAGGTATAATACAGATTGGAGAATAAGCCCTGTTAGGGCAGAGTCTGGATCCATGGTGAAGCTCCTTACTAGTGAAGCTCAATCCCCAGTGAATGATGGAATGGTTTGGACAGTAGGTACAGGGTGATTGTGTGTGTGTGTGTGTATAGAGCCAGGGAAGGAGGATGCATGCAGACCATCATTGGCAGAAAGTAATCTGAGCAAAGGATTTGAAGTAGGAAAGTTAAGAACTTTGTTTTTTTTGTTTATTTTAAATGGTCATAGGGAGTTTACATTTGCTGGCCTTACATCAAGAGAGATTATCCAAATTTACTCATGAGATCAATCATTATCTATTAATATTTTTAATACTGTCCTGGTTATTGGATTATAAAGAATTACCTGAAATTCTCTCAATTCTTTTGTACATATACCCATAAATTTCAATACTAAGATCATGCAAGTCTTGTGGAGACTCCTCTGCTCTCATGTAGAGAACAAGCTTTGGAGGAGAAGCTAAAGATTTCTTTTTGTGGCCTCCAGCCTATCATTTACACAGCTAGTGACAGCTCCCTGATGCAGCAGATTCAGCTGAAAGCCTGAGATATGGAGAAAGTGATGTGTAACTCTTTCTCCATATCTTCTGATAAGACAGAAGTTTTATCAGAAGTGATTTTGTGCTGCTCTGCTATTTATCATACACAGAAAAAATATAAACAGTTAACCTAAATCTCATTTTCCATGCAAAAGATTGCTAAAAATTAGCGAACATTCAGCAGAAGTTACCAACAGTGAATAGATCTCTGGGGAGGAGGAGGAGGAAAGGAATTCAATTGACAGAATGCCCTAGCAAGCCAGCGGTTTCCCACAATACAGAAACATCAGCCTTTTCCCTTAGGACTTTTGTTTCTAATATTGACATGAATAGATTTTCCTTTTTTACATATTCCAGCTAGATATTAAAGTTCAAGTAGTTTGTTATGTAGATTTGATTCAATGGAAGCATTAACAAGTCATAATTGAAAATTATTCTCCCTTTATACACTTTCCATTTATCCACATCCAACCACCCTTCAAGGCCAGTTTCTTTATTAAGTCTTTCCTAATAACTTCAGCTACTATCCATCTTTTTCTCGTGCTAAAATCCTACTGTCTGTACCACCCATCAGGTACTTAGTCATGTGTAACCTTATAATATTATTTAAAATTTCACAACTTGTCCGCCCAAATGATAGGTTATAAATTTCTCGGATTCTGCACTTTGTATTTACCAAAGAAGTTTGTATAGCCCATACAAATAGTAGGTTTTCAAAATATTTGTCAATGATTTCTTATTTTAATAAAAATATCACTAATCTTGATCCTAAAACATGTTGGGATTTATTTAAATAAATTACTGTTATGATAAACTTGGAAAAGGGTATACTTTTTCTTTATCATCGTTCCTGCTGAAGATACCATTCTCAGTCTTGCTGCTTTGAACCGAGAGGTGTGCGTCCAACATATTCAAGCAAAGTCTGAAAGACCCAGGGCCAAATGGTCTGCCAGGGCCTTCAGCCTGGTGTATAGCAGCTTACCTGATGGGTGCTGAGTAGCACAAGGCAGAATGATGGTTTTGCCTCTCTTTTCAGTGGCTCTAGACAGCTTCTGGACAAGAATCCCAATGCCCTAGGCTGGTGGGCAGGGCACATGGAAGACAGGGGATCACCCCCCACTTGCTGAAGGTGAAATACACTTCTGCTGAGTCCAGAATGAAGAGAATGGTGCTGCTGAACGTCTCAGAGGGAAACAAAACTCGAAATAAAAGGTCTTGCTTCTTTTTGGAAGGGGAGGAGAAGGTATTTTAATGATCAGTCAGTCTTAATTATTTTTACTTGCAATTGGAGACAAATAAACCTCCCGACAGAAGTCCAGACCTGAAGGGGAGGAAATGAAACCCCTTGCAGTTTCCTCTGCTGGCTGAGCACCTGCTGTCCGGCAGGCTGTTCACCCTGGCTTGGCCATGGGGTGGCTCCTGTAGGCCAATCAGTCCCCTCCTCTCCTGCTTTCACCTTCTCCCCAGATTCCTTTACAGGCCATCTGGAGCAGGGGAATAAGTTTCAATCTCCCTTGTCAGAATTCTGTTTTGAAATCTGCTTACTCCTCCCTTCATCCCCAATCCTGGTCACAGGCCCAAAATGAATTTAACTGTTAGGAGATAATATTCATTGAGAGATAATGTATCTTTTGTTTCTTTAGGTAAATTTATTCCTAAGTATTTTATTCTTTTCATTGCAATGGTGAATGGGACCATTCTTAATTTCCTTAATTTCTCTTTCTGTTTTTGCATTGTTAGTGTATAGGAATGCAAGGGGTTTCTGTGTATTAATTTTAAGCCTGCAACTTTACTATACTCACTGATTAGCTCTAGTAGTTTTCTGGTGGTGTCTTTAGGGTTTTCTATGCAGAGGATCATGTCATCTGCAAACAGTGAGAGTTTTACTTCTTCTTTTTCAATCTGGATTCCTTTTATTTCCTTTTCTTCTCTGATTGTTGTGGCGAGGACTTCCAAAGCTATTTTGAATAGTAGTGGTGAGAGTGGGTACCCTTGTCTTTTTCCTTATTTTAGAGGAAATGCTTTCAATTTTTCCCCATTGAGCATAATGTTTGCTGTGGGTTTGTCATATATGGCTTTTTATTATGTTGAGGTATGTTCCTTCTATGCCTGTTTTCTGGAGATTTTTTTTTTATCATAGATGGGTGTTGAATTTTGTCAAAGACTTTCTCTGCATCTATTGAGATAATCATATGGTTTTTATCTTTCAATTTGTTAATATGGTGTATCACATTGATTTGTGAATATTGAAGAATCCTTGCACCCCTGGAATGAAGCCCACTAACAAAGCAACTGACAAAGAATTAATCTCCAAAATATACAAGCAGCTCATGTAACTCAGTACCAGGAAAATAAACAACCCAATCAAAAGGTAGGCCAAAGAACTAAATAGACATTTCTCCAAAGAAGATATACAGATGGATAACAAACACATGAAAAGATGCTCAACATCACTCATATCAGAGAAATGCAAATCAAAACCACAATGAGGTACCATCTCATGCCAGTCAGAATGGCTGCCATCAACAAGTCTATAAACAATAAATACTGGAGAGAGTGTGGAGAAAGGGGAATCCTCTTACAGTGTTGGTGGGAATGCAAACTGAAATGAATGAAAGCCACTATGGAGAATAGTGTGGAGATTCCTTTAAAAACTGAAATTAAAACTGCCATATGATGCAGCAATCCCACTGCTGGGCACACACACCAAGGAAACCAGAATTGAAAGAGACACATGTATTCCAATGTTCATTGCAGCACTGTTTACAATAGCTAGGACATGGAAGCAACCTAGATGTCCTGCAGCAGATGAATGGATAGGGAAGCTGTGGTACATATACACACGGAATATTACTCAGCTATAAAAAAAGGACACATTTGAGTCAGTTCTAATGAGGTGGATGAAACTGGAGCCTATTATACAGAGTGAAGTAAGTCAGAAAGAGAAACACCAATACTGTATATTGATGCATATATATGGAATCTAGAAATATGGTAACGATGATCCTATATGCAAGGTAGCAAGACAGACAGACGTAAAGAACAGACTTTCGGACTCTGTGGGAGAAGGCAAGGGTGGGATGATATGAGAGAATAGCATTGAAACATGTGTATTGCCCTATGTGAAATAGAGGACCAGAGCAAGTTCTATGCATGAAGCAGGGCACTCAAAGCCAGTGCTTTGGGACAACCCAGAGGGTGCAGTGGGGAGGGAGGTGGGAGCGGGCTTCAGGATAGGCAGACACATGTGTACCTGTGGCTGATTCATGTCGCTGTATGGCATAAACTACCACAATATTGTAAAATAATTGTCCTCCAATTAAGATAAATTAATTTTAAAAATCCACAAGAATCTAAATAGCATAGTGATTTGGTACCCATGTCCAACTGTTTAAAAGTAAGTCTTCCCTGAGACCACACATAGGGTTAATGACCTCTTTGTCCCTGTGTAAAAGTGTCTTATTATCCACCACATTATAGTGAATATACTGTTTTCAAATCCATCTCCTTCATTACATTAAGAGATTGTAGAGAGAACTTTAGTACGTTTGGTACTAAGCCCATAGTAGGATCTTAAGTATTGTTATTCAATCACTAAGTCATGTCTGACTCTTTGCAACCCAATGGACTGCAGCACACCAGGCTTCCCTGTCCTTCACTATCTCCTGAATCTTGCTCAAACTCATGTCCATTATGTCGGAGATGCCATCTAATCATCTCATCCTCTGTTGCCCCCTTCTCCTCCTGCTCTCAATCTTTCCCAGCATCAGGATCTTTTCCAAGGAGTCAGCTGTTCACATCAGGTGGCCAAAGTATTAGAGCTTCAGTGTCAGCAGAAGTCCTTCCAGTGAATATTCAGGGTTGATTTCCTTTAGGATTGATTGGTTTGATCTCCTTGCAGTCCAAGGGATTCTCAAGAGTCTTCTCCAGCACCATAGCTCAAAAGCATCAATTCTTTGGTGCTCAGCCTTCTTTACGGTCCAACTCTCACATCCATATAGGACTATTGGAAAAATCATAGCTTTGACTACATGGATCTTTGTTGGCAAAGTGATGTCTCCGCTTTTTAATATGCAGTGGTTTGTCACAGCTTTACTTCCAAGGAGTGTCTTTTAATTTCATGACTGAGGTCACTGTCTGCAGTGACTTTTGGAGCCCAAGAAAATAAAGTCTGTTACTATTTCCACTGTTTCCCCATCTATTTGCCATGAAATGATGGGACCTGATGATATGATCTGAGTTTTTTGAATGTTGAGTTTTAAGCCAGCTTTTTCACTCACCTCATACACCCTCATCAAGAAGAGCTTTAGTTCCTCTTCACTTTCTGCCATTACAGTGGTGTCATCTGCATATCTGAGGTTGTTGATATTTTTCCCAGCTATCTTGATTCCAGCTTGTGATTCATCCAACCTGGCATTTCACATGAGGTACTCTGCATATGATTTAAATAAGCAGGGTAACAATATACAGCCTTGACATACTCCTTTTCCAATTTTGAACGAGTCTGTTGTTCCACGTCTGGTTCTAACTGTTGCTTCTTGACCTGCATACAGGTTTCTCAGGAGGAAGGTAAGGTGGTTTGGTATTCCTACCTCTTTAAGAATTTTCCACAGTTTGTTGTGATCCACACAGTCAAAGGCTTTAGGGTAGTCAATGAAGCAGAAGTAGATGTTTTTCTGGAATTCCCTTGCTTTTTCTATGATCCAGTGGATGTTGACAATTTGATCTCTGGTTCCTCTACCTTTTCTAAACCTAGCTTGTACATCTGGAAGTTCTTGGTTCACATACTGTTGAAGCCTAGCTTGAAGGATTTTGAGCATGACCTTGCTAGCATGTGAGATGAGCATATTTGTGTGGTACTTTGAACATTCTTTGGCATTGCCTTTCCTTGGGATTGGAACGAAAATGCCTTTTCCAGTCTGGTGGCCACTGATGAGTTTCCCAGATCTACTGGTATATTGAGTGCAGAACTTAAGCTGCGTCCTCTTTAGGATTTGAAATAGCTCAGCTCGAAGTCCATCACCTCCATTGACTTTGTTCATATGAATGCTTCCTAAAGGCCCATTTGACTTCACACTCCAGGATGTCTAGCCTATGTTAGTGACCTTGTGGTTATCCAGGTCATTAAGGCCTTTTTTTGTATAGTCCTTTTGTGTATTCTTGCCACCTCTTTTTATTCTTTTCTCCTTCTGTTAAGTCCTTGCTGTTCTGTCCTTTATTGTGCCCATTTTTGCATGAAATGTTCCCTTGGTATCTCTAATTTTCTTGCAGAGATCTCTAGTCTTTCCCATTCTATTGCTTTCCTTTATTTCTCTGCATTGTTCACTTAAGAAGGTTTTCTTATTTCTCCTTGCTATTCTTTGGAGCTCTGCATTCAGTTAGGTAGTACATCTTTCCCTTTCTCCTTTGCCTTCTGATTCTCTTCTTTTCTCAGCTATTTGTAAGGCCTCCTCAGACAACCACTTTACCTTCTTGCATTTCTTTTTCTGGGGCATGGTTTTGGTCACTGCCTCCTGTATAATGTTACAAACCTCCATCCATAGTTCTTCAGGCACTCTTTCTACCAGATCTAATCCCTTGAATCTATAAATGAGTGTTGCTACCTAACAGATGTGTTGTTGAGTCAACACACTGGGAAAAAAATTCTATTCTATGGGGCTTTCACTCTTTTTTTTTTTTTTTTTTTTTGCTTTCACTCTTGAGAGGAACACAGAGGACCTGACTCTGAGTTCCGATGCTATGAGGTGCTGTGAGAAGAATCCTGAGGCAGCAACATATTCCCAAGACTGTTGACGTAATGTTGCAAGCTTGTCATATCTGGCAGGTCCAAGAGAAAGAGGTAAAATTGCAATGCTACCCTCAACACTTAACTTTGACAGTTGACTGCTCTACAATAATAAAAAGAAAACCCGGACGGCAACCTATCTCCTAAGAAGGATGGCAGATCCACATGAATAGCAAGGATCTGGCTTACCTCCCCAAGAGACCTAGGCTCCTGGAGGTGTAGCATCTTCCATCTTTACGGACTGCTACCTGTAAGTGCCTATAGCATAGCTGAGATAAGCTCAGATGAGGTAAGGAGAGAAAAGCACTTTAATCACTTTGATGATAAAACTGTATTTGTTTTGCAGCACTGTTTGTAAACTGTGACACAATACTTCATTGGCTTTGAGACACATTAAAATTGCTTATAATTTTTAAAAAATGTCCATTAGTGTATCATTTTGTTCCCCCTGACTCTCCTTAAGGATCTGGGAGGCCCAGAACAAGATGTTACAAGTTGATAAAAAAGTGAAAAAAGCTGGGATAGCAGCTGGAGCTGGAGCTCAGGGGAACTGGCTGTACAAAGTGCAAGGTAGAGTTAGGGAAGGGTGGGGACTGTGTGGCTTTGAAGGTGGAGACAGCTACCCTGGAGGGAATGTGTTACTCATAAACCTTTTAAAGAGTTTTGCCTGGATGGCAGTGGCAAAGCAATTAAACAGCTGTGGACAGACAGACATGACCTAATTTATTGGCCTTTCCTGTTGTCTTTGGTGCAGCTGGTGCTATAGCCTAACCTGCGACTAAGAGTGTTTGGTGGGGTGCAAGGTTGGGGGTTGCTGAGAATAGGGGAGGAACTGATGTCCTTGAGGAAGAAGAGGCACTGTACCCAAGCAGGACCCCATGGGGGCTTCCCAGGACATGGGGCCTTCTTTAGCTCCGCTCTCAAGTACCTAGATAGTATTTGACACACATTTCCTAAGTTATTTTGCAGATATTAAAAAAAAAACTTCCCCCTCTCCAACAAACAGAAGATGTTAAGTACTTGACCACCATCAACACATAGCCCCAGGTCTCCTGGAGCCCAAGGACTGACAATGTTAACCCCTGTGACCCCACCCTGCTACCTCTCCATCAGCCAGAGAACTGTGCAGTGTGCACAAGCTGATCACAGATCCCTGAGACCCTGCTCCCTCACCTGGCTTTTAAAAGTGCTTTGCCTAAGCCCTTTGGGGAGTTCAGGGTTTTAGGGCATGAGCCACCCCATCTCCTTGCCTGGTCTTGCAATAAAGCTTTCTCTGCTCCAAAGTCCAAAGTCTGCTTGGCCTCACTGTGCACTGGGAACACATAAGCATTAACAGCACAAGCAAGCAGGCCCAGCGCAGGGATGGCCGGACACTCCTGACCTACTCCCTCACTGAGAAGGCCATTGTCAACAGTCCCCTTGCCAAGCCCCAGCAATTCTTCTGCTCTGAGGAGTGAAGGACCCAACAGCAACTACTGAGGTGACAACTTTCAGCAGACAGAGTTCTCACTTGGCCTTCAGTGATCCTGAAGGGGGCTGCAAAGTGTAGGCTCAAGTGCAAACGCAGTGATTTAGCAACTCAAGTGTGGATGATGCAAAGGTCATGAGCATCTACTTTATAGCATCTGGAAGAAAGGAAGAGGACCACATATAAAATACACGACAGAAATTTTAAAACAGACTGCAAAAAGTTCTGCAGTTTAAAAACTGACAAATGAAAAGAAAAACCTTTGCTGCTCTCTGGGCTCTGACACGGTTTAAATCAAACTGCTGGCTGTTTAAAGGACTTAGTGGGGACCCCTAGGATGTTCCTCAGGCCACTCCAGAGCCTGTGGGGGCTCTGTCTGCTGTACTCCTTGACCCCACAGTCACTCCTGCCTGTCTCAGAGCCCCACCTCTGGGAGGCTGATTGAGGGGCTGAAGAGCAGCAAGCCATCGGCAGCAGAAAAGGGGGTGGGGGGGCCTCGTCAAGAAGCTGTTTCACGTGGACTGCACGTGGGTCTCACCTAGACTGTGGGTTCATTTGGTGCAGCTGTAGAGGTGGGGGTGATGGAGCTCACAGGGGTCCCACACTGACCCCACACATCATCGCAATCTAGGAGCACAACCCACACATTCTCTCAATGGCTATTTAACTGCCTCAAAGCTAAGGCATTAACTTCCCTTTGAACCCACACGTCTCCACTGTTCAGGGTCTGGGTCAGTCCACCTGTGAAGCCACCAGATATGTTGCCACAGCTGCCGCAGGGCACAGAGCCTTGGGCTCCAGTCTCACATCCAACCCTGGGGGTTACACGGTCTTGAGATATTTTGAGAAAAGAGAAAAATAAGGATGATAATATCTCACCTGGGAAAATAAGGAAATAATATCTGCTCTTTCTACTTTGTGCTCAGTCGTATCCAATTCTTTGCAACCCCATGAACTGTAGCCCACCAGGCTCCTCTGTCCATGGGATTTTCCAGACAAGAATACTGGAGTGGGCTGCCATTTCCTTCTCCATCTTTCTACTTTAAAGGATGTTTGAGAGGACCCAGTGAGTATGGGAAGCTTTAAAGTACTGCATACATTTAAAATGTTACCGATCACATATTCCTGAATAATCACAGAATCAGCAAAGAGATCTAATTCCTTCCTTTGAAGCCATCCACCCTGGCCAGGCACCATAGTAACCATTTGCATGAGTTGTTTTATGACAGGAGGTCCTGGTAAGGAACAGGGAACTAATAAACCTCCAGAAACCAGAAGAGTTTGGGGAAGGTCAAAAGGAGACACTACCTGTCCGACCACTTCCCAGAATCCTCTCTGGCATCCATCTTGGCTGAACAAGGCGTGCACCACCAGGAAGGACTCTGAGTCAGAATGATTGGCTCAAGACAACCCGGAAACTAACCATCACCATAAAACCCGAGACTGCAAGCCATGTTCCCTACTACTCTCCACCCGGGTGCCCTTTCCCAATAAAATCTCTCGCTTTGTCAGCACATGTGTCTCCTTGGACAATTCATTTCCGAGTATTAGACAAGAGCCCAGTTTCGGGACCTGGAAGGGGTCCCCCTTCCTGCAACAGAACCAGGATGCTTTACCTTTTCAGAAACTCTTTGGACTTCCGTATTGTCCTTCTTTAACTATGTCCTATTTTCTCATATTGAACATAACCACTCAACAGCCAATATGAAGTACGACCAGGGTTCGCTTCAAGGAAGGGAGTTCACAGCCAGGAGCTAATCAGCTCCTGACTATTATAGCATTTGTGTTTGTGTAACCACACAGTAGGCAGTAAAAGAAAACAAAAACAGCAGAAAGTGAAAAAGAAATTCTTCCAATTGTCAGACTAAACAGCTCCAGGGGCAGAAGGTCCTTTTGATCCTGCCAAGTAATTGTTAAGTGGGAAAGTACTAGAAATGAGGCTTTTTACATTTGTGTCAGGCATAGCCCTCCAAGACTCCAGGCTTTCCCTTCCTAAACTGCAGGG
Organism: Cervus canadensis; assembly: GCF_019320065.1. Lineage (NCBI taxonomy): Eukaryota > Metazoa > Chordata > Mammalia > Artiodactyla > Cervidae > Cervus > Cervus canadensis. The sequence continues at coordinate 15,837,381 of NC_057396.1, forward strand.
TTTCCTGTGAAATCAACAGTTCCTCAACTTATGTAAAGGAGTGGCCTGTAGGGAAGAGGTGACAGATGAAGTCACAACCTAATGTCCAGGCAACCAAGATGGGATCTCTTATGCATATTAGAGTTATTTGGGAGCTCTGAAAAACATCTATGCCTCCCTGATCACAGACCAATTTGGCTGGAATGTCAGGGTGGGTCATGGCATCAGGCGTTTGGAGAGTTCCCCAGGTGGTTGTCATTTCAGACAGGGTTGAGAATCTCTGTCTTGGCAGAGCCTACAGTTCAAGACTTGTTATCAAGGAAGCCAAGCAGATACATCAAAAGGATCTTAGTGCCCAGGTAGGCATACAGGGAGGAGACGCAGAGTGAGTACAGAGAACCCAGGGGCAACCCCCTCCAGACGGGTGAATCTTAGTACCTACCAAGTCAACATTTTATCACCTTGAGCTGAACTGGAATGGTCTATACAGCTTCCATTTAGGAAATCCAGCAATAAGTTTTCCCAAGGAGGCACCACAGGTTGGATTCCCAATCCTAAGGGCAGTCCATTCACAGGCAGGCTAGAGGTGCATCAGGGGACCTGGCACAATGGCCATGAACATCAGAACCCAGACTGGAGAACATGTAGAGTCAGCCAGTTGAAAACTGCAGCAGCATGAAGTGAGGGAATCAAAGACATCCTAGGAGAAGGACAGGCAAGGCTGTGACAGACAAGCAGAACAGCTGGTCCCTAGGGTTGCCTTGGTTTCCCAAATCCTTCAAATTCTGGATTCAGCCCACATGTAACTTTTGGGCAAAGCCCTCTCTATCTAAGGGGCCCTGAGTGACGACTCCTTTCCATCCAAAGACCCTGACTAACCTGAGCGTGTTGCAGACGGACCACGGCACCCAGAAGGATGTGGAGAGGCAGCAGCACACAGAAGCAAGAGAAGAACAGGGCCACTCCCCAAAGATGCTGAAGCAAGAGACAGAAACTGTGAAAGGGTAAACGGGGCATGAACACTGAGTGCAGGATAATCAGAAAGAAGACTCAAGAGAATTTTCTGGCAAGGAAACAGAGCCTTAGCAATATAAGACTGGGAAGTGAGGAAAAAGCAGAATTTACAGGATGATAGAAGACAACAGGGATGGAAGAAAAAAGAAGAGGACGAGAAACTTCCCTTCTCTATGCTGCTGGGAGATGACCCCTGAGTACACTTCTCAGGCTCAACCAGAAGTTAGAGGCTTCCAGCTGGCTTCAGCCAGGCACTGGCAGGAACTGGAGGTATAGAAGGGAAAAGTCAGGGTATTTCTCCTCCTCCCTCTGCCTTATGAGGAACTTCCGGTAGGGACTGTCTCTCCCAGGTTTCCAAATCCCCAGACAGGTCTGCCAAGGTCCCAGTTTCTCTTGGAGGATCCTAATCTGTAGGGCTTGGCTAACACCGCTTGCTTCTAAAACAACAAAGAGAAAAAAATTTAAACTTAATTGTTCTTCAGTTACTCAGTCCTGTCCAACCGCATGAACTTCAGCATGCCAGGCTTCCCTGTCTTTCACTATCTGCCAAAGTTTGCTCAAACTCATGTCCATTGAGTCGATGACGCCATCCAACCATCGCATCCTCTGTTGCCTACTTCTCCTGCCTTTTCAATCTTTCCCAGCATCAGGCTCTTTTCCAATGAGTCGGCTCTTTGCATCAGGTGGCCAAAGTATTGGAGCCTCAGTTTCAGCACCAGTCCTTCAAATGAATATTCAGGGTTGATTTCCTCTAGGACTGACTGGTTACATTTTATTATATAAAAACTTTAAAAAATCCTTTTCTTAGATAAGTAGAAGTGCAATGAAATCTGTGAAATATATTTGTCATGCTGCTGCCTCTGCTGCTGCGTCACTTCAGTTGTGTTTGACTCTGTGCGAAACCATAGACGGCAGCCCACCAGGCTTCTCTGTCCCTGGGATTCTCCAGGCAAGAATACTGGAGTGGGTTGCCATTTCCTTCTCCATATTTTTCATAAATAGGGCAAAAGTCAATTTCCTTCATGTATAGAGAAACATATAAAGCAATAAGAAAAAACCCCATTAAGACTCTGTGTCATATAGTGGAGTTTGCTTTCTAGAATCCATTCCCCTAGTTTCCCCCCTTTTTGATTTTGTTGTGGGCATCAAAATGTGCAGTCCCAGAGGATGGATCACAATGACGTAAGTCTAACATTTAAATCCGACTCCTTGATTTTCAATTCCCTTGCAGCAATAGGTGGCTTTATGACCTGGATTTGGTCAATGAGGGTTAAGGGGAGGTGTGCTGGGATAGCATTCAGCAAAGCTTTCACTTTCATAATCAAATGGACAGATGTAGTTGGCTGCATCCTTATCCCCTCTCTCCCTGCCTCGAACATGGATGTGATGTTTGGAGCAGTTTTAGCCATCTTTCATTGCAAAGGGACCAACCTGACATCCTAAACCACTAAACCAGCTAGCAGACCTATTTCCAGATACCTTGTTATTTCCAAAAAATTTATTCTCAATGGATTAAAGCCATGATTAGATTTGTTATTTGTGACAAGAAGCATTCTGAATATAAATTCTGAAATACAAATAGGCAAAAGTATAAATAGATAATTCATAAATTATGAAATGTAAATTAATAGTAAACATATGAAAAAAGTTCAAATTCATTATAACCACAGTTTCAGAAATTAAATCTAGTATAAGAATTTTTAGCCTACAAAATTAGCAAAGATTAAAAATAATAATACAATTCAGTCCTGGGAAGGATAGTTTCTGCTGCAAGTCAAAGTACAATTTGGTAGAACATTTTGGAAATCATTTCCCAACATATAACAAGAATTTAGAAAATATTTATATTATCGAATAATGATTTACACTGTGGAATTTACCTTGCTGCGCTTAGCCGCTCAGTTGGATCCAACTCTTTGTGACCCTACAGACAGTTGCCCACCAGTCTCCTCTGTCCATGGGGATTCTCAGGCAAGAATACAAGACCCAGGTCTCCTGCACTGCAGGCAGATTCTTTACTATTTGAGCTACCAGGGAAGCTCAAGAACACTGGAGTGGGTAGCATATCCCTTCTCCAGGGGAACTTCCCAACCCAGGAATCGAACCATGGTCTCCTGTATTGCAGGCGGATTTTACCAGCTGAGCTACCAGGGAAGCCCAGAATTTATCTGAGCGACACACTTTTAATTGAATTAAGGATGTAAACACAAATGTTTTTAATGGCATTATTTAACATAGTGTAACAGCATAACAAACCTGACTCCATATTGAATCTGTTCCTTTATCTCTAAACTTTGTGCTCTGTTGCTTGTGTTTAGTCATGCTGGCTCTGAACTGTTTATAAAATAATGTTGCCTGTAATTTGAAATATCAGGATAGCCCATTCTCAAGGCTCTTATCTTTAAAGGCATAACACTTTCCCCACTCATACAGAGATAAAAAGCTGAAGAACAGAGAATAATATTTGTCTTGTTGGAGGTTTGTAAGAACATTGTGACCACACCTAAATGTACATATGCAAAAACAAAGAATTCTGGCACCAAGAAATTTGCAACAACCAGCCACATCCCCTCCCCTCCTAGTATAAAAGAAGCCTGAATTCTAATTCAGGTAAGATGATTCTTTTGGATACTAGTCCATCATCTTCTTGGTCTGCTGGCTTTCTAAGTAAAGTAGCCCCAACAACTTGTCTCTCAATTTATAGGCCTGTAGTATAGTAAGCAGTATGAGCTTGGACTTGCTAACAGTAGCAATGAGAAGCAAACAAACAAAAAAAAAACAGAGAATATTGAAGTACCTAAAGTATTAGAATGATTAATTAAATTATAAAATACACATAGTAGAATAGTATACAGCCACAAAAAATAATGTTGACTAAGAGTCTTTAATTTGAAGGGGTTATTTTTATGTTAGATATTACACAGAAAAAATATACATAATACTATTACAATTATATGAAAGTGAGTGTGGGTGAAAATAGTTTTGATGGTTCCTAAAAAAGTTAAACCCAGAATTACCAAATGTCACAGTAATTCCACTCCTGGGTACATGCCTAAAAGAAAGGAGAACAGGTACTCAAAATCCTTATAGATAAATGTTCATAGCAGCACTATTCACAATAGCAAAAGGTGGAAACAACCCAAATGTTTATGAAGAATGAATAAACAAATTGTGGTATATGCATATAATGCAATATCATTCAGAACAATTTAAAAAAAGAATGAAGTACAGATAGATGCTACAAGGTAGACAGATGTCAAAACATGCTGAGTAAAGTGGGCACAAAAGGTTACACATCACATGGAAGGTTCTATTACAGAAATGTCCAGTAGAGGTAGATACATATAGACAGAAAGCTGATTGGTGGCTGCCAGCAATTGGAGGGAGCAGGAATAAAGAATAACTTTTTAAAAAATTAATTTCATTGAAGTATAGTTGATTGACAATGCTATGTTAACTCTGCTGTTAATATATCAAAGTGATTCATTATTTTTCATATTCTCTTCCATTATGGTTTATCACAGCTTATTGAATATAGTTGCCTGTGCTATACAATAGGACCTTGCTGTTTATTCATTCCATATATATAAATTTGCATATGCTAATCTGAAACTCCCAGTCCATCCCTCCCCCACCCTTCTCTCCCATGGCAACACAATCACAAGTCTGTTCTTTATGTCTGTGAGTCTGTTTCATAGATAAGTTCACTTGTGTCATATTTTAGATTCTACATATAAGTGATAGCATGTAGTATTTATCTTTCAAAGAGTAACTATTTAATGAGCTTAATTTTGAGGTGATGAAATTTTTTTTGGCCTTGTGTCCAAGTATTCCAACACCATTTGTTGAAAAAGACTATCCTTCACTGAACTGCTTTCGTACCTTTGTGAAAAAATCAATTGGCTATATTTTGGGGCTCTATTTCTGGACTATATTCTGTTCCACTAAATCGTATATTTTCCCCTTCACAAATACTATGATATCTTGATTACTATGACTTTATAGTAAGTCTTAAAATCAATTAGTGTGATTCTTTCAATTTTTTAAAAAAATTGCTTTGTCTATTCAGTTCCTTTGTTCTTCCATAAAAATTAGATTTCTAATTGTTCATTATTAGTATATGGTAATACAATAGGTTTTTATATATTAATCTTGTATCCTACCACCTTGTTAAAGTCACTTATTAGTTCTAGGATTTTTTTCTTTTGCTAGATTTTTTTCTTTGTAAACAATCATGTCATTAGCAAATATGGATAGTTTTACTTCTTCCTTTCTGATATGTGTATCTTTTACTTCCTTGCCTGGCTAGGACCTCAATATGATGTTAAATAGGAATGGTAGGCTTGCTGTACATCTTGTCTTGTTTTCAATCTTAAGGGGGAAAGCAGTCTTACACCATTAGGTATTATGTTAACTAAAAGATTTTTTGTAGATGCCTTTTATCAGGGTCTATTTCTTCCTTGCCAAGAGTTTTTATCAAGGCCTTTTCTGCATCAATAGATATGATCACATGTGTTTCTTCTTTAGATTGTCGATATAGTGGTTTACAGTAAGTTATTTTAAAATAGAGAATGAGCCTTACTGTTATGTATTAAATTGTGTCCTCCAAAAAAGATATGTTGGAGTCCTAAGCCTTAGTATCATATTTGGAGACAGGGTCTTTACAAAGGTAATCAAGTTAAAATGAGGTCTTTAGTGTGGGCTCTAATTCAGTATGACTGGTGTCCTTAGGAAGAGGGTAAAGTTTAGACAGCAGAGGCAGACACACACAGGGAGAATGCCATGTGAAGACTGGGGTTACACTGCCACCAGCCTGGGAACTAGCAGAAGTTAGGAGAGACCTGGAACAGAGTCTACTGAAGCGCCTTCAGAGGGCGCGCCCTTCCTGACACCCGGAGGACAGCTCTTTACCACAGATCTGGAGAGCAGAGCAGTGGTTGCCAGGTTACCCTCGCCCCAGCTCAGATTAGAGTGCGCCCTCCTTCACTGCCATGACAAGTGTTGTTTTAAAGTCGAAACCAAGGCAAACTTGATATAAATATAAAACACCACAACCTTTCTTGGGAAAGTGGTGAGTTCTGTCTCGCTGTAGTCCCTAATTTCCTCTTTCATCATTAGAAAGTCTAACACACAGAGGAATGAGGAAGCTGGCTCCTGTGGTATGCCAAGTTGGTGTTTCGAGTGCAGCCTTTGGATAGGGCCATCGGCAACGCCAATAAGGAAACATTCCTGAGGAGACTGAAGTGAGCCTAAGGCTCTCAGTGTTATGGCCTGTGCAGTAACTAACTGCAGAAAAAAAGACCCGAGTTGCTTCAGCAAGGCTCTTAGCCAACTGGTTCTCCGTTTTAAAACTCAAACGTGTTAATAGGAAGAAAAATATTTTCTGACTAACCTTAACTTGAACTTCTTTGTCCTTCATGTCGTATCCCCAGATCCACCCTTCCCTCACTTTGTGGTCCCCCACAGAAGTTAAGGTTGACTTAAATAGGAATTAAGTACCTACTAGGTGTATGAGGCGCTTCATCCCTGAACAATCCTTGACCACAGGACCCCGAGACTGATGTACAGAAATGAACTTACCCATGAATACATTAACATTATAAAATGTATAAAACATTATCAAGAAAAGGGAAGAAAAATATTCAGATATTTAAAGTCATATTTATGAAGGAAAATATTTTGTATCTCCTGCATTTCTTTATTATCAAAAGAAATCATAAAAAATCTATAATAATTTTAAGGAATAAAATAATAATAAAATGATTAGAGTTCCTATAAATATCACACCCAAGAGATAACCATCTTAGTAGTTTACAGTATATCCTTGTAAAATGCATATATACCTTTTAAAAAAACAAACAGTGATAAGAGAAAATTTCACATATTACAGTACGGGGAAGTCATTCTGGCTTATATACGAGTAAACTTGAACTTTGTACTAACTAAAACAGTCTGTGTGTACAGACATTGTATATCTGCTTTAACTATTAAAGAAAAGGGCAGAATGTGCAAAAGTAAAGAATATGCATGTTAAAAATAAAGATTAAATGCTTCCCTTCCTGGGACACCAAATACTAGTACCATTTAAATGATAAGACTCCTTTTCCAGGTGCTAAGGCTGTACTGACTCGCTACGTACATGCTGATCTGTTTTTTTTTTAACTTGAAGGAATGTATTCTTGACTTGTTTGATGTTTTTTGCTCTGAAAATATACAAAACTGTGTTGAAAACCATGCTTCTCCAGAGAAGTTCTTCAGAGTTATCTGAGAGGCTCTTTGGGGGGCTATAAGTCCTTAGTTTGGCTCAAATAAAAGTACTTTCTATTTCTATTATATTGTTTATTGATTATTTTCCTTGACAACAGTTACTGGCAATTTTCCTATATATATGGCAAATACCATTAGTGGTCCTCCAATATCCGTTATGTTCTTTTCCTTAGTAATAATATTCCCAACTTTTAGTAAGGGCACATGATTACCTAGAATTGTATGTTCTGTATTTTCATGGTCAGTGAATAGCAAGATCTGTAAGTGCAAAGATCTCAGTGCTGGTTCTGTTACCAGCTACATAACAATGTAAGGATAATCACTTCAACTTCATGTAGAAAGCAGTACTGCACAGTGATTTAAGTGCTGACGCAGTCCACAAATCCAATGCTTCTTAGCAATACTATCTCAATCAAGTTACTTATCCTCCTAAAATTTCTGAATGGAGACTAAAAATATCCCTTAATTCATTAGATTGTTGTAAAAATAATTAAAGGAGATAATGCACATGAAGAGTTTAGCACAGAGCAAGTAGTCAATAAATAAGAGCTATTTTTACTGTTGCCGTTGTTGTTAGCTTTTGAAAAAAATACCTGCTTTATTAGATTAGGATGAGGATAAAAACTCACTTTATGAGTAATAGTGTCACAAAACCTAACCAGGGCACTAATCGTCAACCTTGGGATTTGTTGTCGTTGTTTAGTTGCCAAGTCATGTCTGACTCTTTTGCCACTCCATGGACTATAGCCCACCAGGCTCCTCTGCCCATGGGATTTTCCAGGCAAGAATACTGGAGTGGGTTACCATTTCCTTCTCCAGGGGATCTTCCTGATCCAGGGATTGAAACCATGTCTCCTGCATCGGCAGGCAGATTCTTTACTGCTGAGCCACTAGGAAAGCCCTTATTTACAGGGTCCTGTCATTATCTGCCAACACCACTCTCTCAAGCAGACTTCCCACATGGCTGCATTTCATCCCTCTGCATTGTAAGAATGAAATGCAGCCAAGCATATTTTTTTTTATCTCTTTTAAGTGTCTCAAATTTTTTTCCACTCTCAGTTGAAAAGATCCACATCTAACTTTTGATCTACTCAATATATTTTCAGTTTGGCTATATTAAAAAAAAAACAACTCAAAAAGTAAAAATTATGAAGGGTCAATAATTCCTAAGTTCACTAAAACAAACTCACTTGTACAATAAGCTGTAAACTCACCTTATTTAGATACTCTGAGCATTAACTCTTTTAATTATTTTTACAGATTAGGTGTGGAACTATAATATTATAGTGGTTCCACATGTATTGTTCACAGAGACCTATCTAAGGAACAATTAGACAGGAGAATTTGTCTGAGAGAAAGCTTTCCCCTCGGTTTAAAGGAATTAACTAAACTGCATGTTATTGAAAAGTGCAGACACCTCAGAGATCCATGATGTTGACCTCATTCTTTGTTACATTATCAGAACACTCTGGCCTATAGGGCATCCCTATGACCTCCAGGCAGTTCTCATGGTCCCTTCCTCAGCCATGCAGGGCTCCATGAGAGCAAGCTACATGTACATGAACTCTTCATCTTATAGGATTTACCACCAATCAAAAACCTTCCTAGATTGAAGCCATTTGCAGCAGAATTTCTTTACTGTATCCTCAAGGTCAGCATAGTGTCTGGCACATAACAGATGCCCATAAATAGGTATCCAATGTTTCTTGAGTCTATTCTTGCCAGAGGCAGATTTCACTTGCTGGGAGAGGAGAAAGCAGGCAGAAAGGCTAAGAGAGACAGGAGACCTGTGTATCTGGCTTTTAATCTCTGCAGGCTGCTGAAGTTGCCACCAGCTACCAATTACTTCACCACTTTGATATATACAGACCTCCTCAAGACTGAGCCATAGCTCAGGGACATTAGTGTGAATCAACTGAAACAGCTAAGCGTGGGAAAACCCTCCTGGGCTACAGTCTTGCCACCGAGCAAAGATAGTGTAAATCTAGACATGCCATTTTTTAACTTAATTACATCAGATATTATAACATCTTATACTTTATAAGTTTTCTAAATAGAAATAAACACACATTTTGATGTATTGTTGTCTCTTCAGTGAGCTGACTACTTGATATAATCTCTTAGTACTTTCAGTCACACTTATGAGATGGGCGTGGTGAGGGTGATAGGTAGTTGTGTTTTCCAAAGATTTGTAAAATGTAAGATGCTTTTCACATTTTATTCTATTTATCATATTTATGTATATATATATACACACACACACACACATGTATGTATACACACAAATATATATTTCCTCCAAGATGTGAGAGCAGCAAGGGGAAATTTTTCACTTGCCAATCGTGATTTAAACTCTCAGCCATTTTTCTTCACTGCAGCTAGAACCACAGACTGTACCAGGCCTAAAAAGTCATACCCAAGTTAATACTTCCAGGAAAAAAACCTTTCCACAGTTCAAAATGAAGTATAATTGACAGACTGGAATTTAAGTGGTAATTTTCACTTCTATTACTGGGTCTCAGAGAACTCCTGTAGCTCAGATCCCAAATTCACAGGATTGAAGAGGACACATCTAATGGAGTGATTGTAGTCCATGACAGGGTTCAGGAGGGAGAAATCCCATCCTGCAGAGGGTACTGGACAATGAAAAGGTGAAACAGAGACTGAGAAATGGGAAGAAAAGCAAGGGACTGCAGAAACCTCTGGCTCCAGCCAGTGCAGACCATTAATTCCTTCACCAAGTATTTACAAGGGGCTATACAGACAGGAACCTTGTGACTAGGGCCTCCATCTCTTTTAAGCCATAAATCCTACACCCTTCCTCTCATCTGCCTTCCCAGAGCCAGGTAGCATGTGCCCAGGATTCCTGTGTCCTTACCCCCAGGTCTGCCTTCCCATCTTGGCAGTGTTGGGCTTGAGGGCAGTAGAGCCCAGCCCCCAGCTGTCAGGGCAAGCCTACACCTTTCAGCAATCATTTACTGAATGTTCCCCATAGTCCAGGAGCTACAGCAGGCCCTAGAGAGTCACAGAAAGGAGATGAACAGATTTTTACTTATTTTCTTCTAGTTGCTATGCATGTGCCCAGATGCCCGGAAGAAACTGAAATAATAACATAAGCAGTATTTTGTGTTCCGCTTTTTCACAGAATAATGCCTCATACATATTTTTCCACCACTGCATCCATGAAAAGCTTGAGGTGCATACAAAACAACCAAGGTAGTTAGAAATATGGAACTAAAATATCACACTGGATGGGACATAATGATGTTTTCATAACTGTCCTTTGTAATGACTACATTCTTACTTAGATTTGAGAATTCCCACTCTTTTGCTTACAGGTAAAACTGCAATATCTGAGAGTATATGTGTTGTTTTTCCTCTAACATAACATAACATATGCTATGCTTTGTTTTTAAGTTGTTTCCAGCTTTGTGAAATGGAATTAAAGTGTGTACCTAAGGTTATTGAGAGGATTAATTAAACATATATAACATGTTTAATACTGTGCCTAGTATATAGTAAGAGACCAGTAAATGTTAGTTATTATTATTATTATTATCACAATAATAACTATTATTACCTAAAAAGGCAGCACTTAATAAATGTTGGTGTGGTCATCTTCTTTACCTCAATCTCCTACTAATGAGAAACATCCAAGAATTGGATGACTAGGTCAACAGCAAGTCATGTCTTCATAGGTATTGCCATATTGTTCACCAAAAAGATAGTACTCAACTTAGAATGCCACTAAAAACATGCAGAATGTATCCATTTCACTTCACCAAGTCTTTTCTGTTATTTTTAAAGGTGCAACACGGTATTATGAGTTTACTTCAATTTTCTTTTTTTAAATTACTGTTAGGGTGAACATTTTCCTATATATTTTATATACTGTTTGGATATATTCCAAATAGTAGTATAAATGACTTATTTCTATGTTTTGTCTATTTAACAATTTGAATCTTGGTGTTTTCTTAAAAATTTGAATAAACTCTTCATATATTTGAATCATTATAATATGTAATGCAAATACTCCCCCAGTAAGGTGGAGTCAGAGAGTTCTGGTACCAATGAAGGAAGATCAGGGGAAGCTCAGTTCTACAGATGGGGCTACAATCTCCTGCACAGTGAACTCAGATAGTTCTATGCCATTAACATCCACCTCTGGATGCCTCTGGCCTTGCATGATACTGTAGTTCTATATTTCTAACTGTAGGATACTTCTTAGTTGTCTTGTAGACGGCTCAATGCTATCATAGATAGGCCTCAATCAGCAAACATTCCAAGCTTCCACATTTAACCCTTCTCTTTTTGTCCTGGTCAAGAGATCTGGAGACTGTTTCTCAGTATAGTTAAAAAGGCCTCTGAGCATCTCTTGGGATTGTTGTACGTTCTCCCAAATAATACCCTTGATTGATATGTCACGTGTCTTGACTTTTGATTAGGAAAATATGATGATAAAAAATTGAGCAGAAGAGCCAAGTTGACATATCATTGCAGGCCTTTTCTGCATGCCAGTATCTGCTACTAAAACTGAGGCATGCAAGATCATTAGCAGAGCAATCCGATGGAGACGCTATCCAGTGACAAATATTTAACAATGGGACTCAGGAATCAACCAGGGGAAAATAAAATACTAGCAATAATTGCCTCGAGCAGTGGGCTCAAGTGTCTGCTTTCCTTAAGTTATTTTTCTATTTTAATGGTGTCATTTAATTATTTATTATTTTTCAAAGCTTGTTTAGTAGTTAACAGTACTGATTTTGTTTTTGAATTGTGGCTTTTTCTGCTGATTTTCCAGTTAGGATGTGAGTGCCATGAAATGTGTTTTAGGCTTCCTTCTAAGGCCTAGCCTAAGGGCCTTTGCCACCCAAGTGTAATTCCACTTCCCCCAAAGGTCAGCTGCCGCGGGCACCATGGGCTGCTATAGAGAAAATACAACAAGGCAAGCATCAGGTCAAATACAAAAAGTCAAAATTTCCTTGAATTTTAAAATAAATGACATTACTATTTCTAAAATCTATACTTCATGAAGTTAGCAAGATGTTGATAACATCTTAAATAGAAGCTACCCTCCACATTATTTCCTAATTCTCCCCTCACTTTCCCCCCAGATATACTGGGTCCACTTAAGTCCAATCCTCTCCAGAAACAAGAAACACTTCCAAGAACACACACTGAGAGCAACCACAATTTCTTAGCCCTGTTGAGAGCATGTGTTGAAAGCAAACTGCATGCAGTTCTAAAGCTCTCCTTTCCAAGGTTGGGTGTTTCTGTGTATGTTGCATGTGCCCATATGTGGGTACAAGCACGTGTGTATGTGTGTATGTGTGTGTGTGTGTGTGTGTGTGTGTGTGTTTGTGTGTACTGGGCTCAGGAGAGCACACTTCTGCAGTCTGAGGAAATGATAGAGCCTGTTTTTCTAATGGCAGATTATGATAGTATGAAATACACATACTCAAACTTCAAATATTCATTTCTCTCCACAGGATTCATTTCTGGGGGCTGGGGGTGGGTTTCGCCCTCTCTGGTGAAGATAGGGCTTTGGGCCCAGTGTATTCTAATTCTTTCTACAAAACCAGCAAGGATTTCCCTATGTGAGGAGTACCTTTGGAGCTTTTTCTGTTGGAATATTGGTGGGTGGGTAAGTGTGATGCCTGAAGAAAGTGGCAACACAGAACTTAGATCACCAGCAAGTTGTTCACAAACAAAACGGCTTTCTAAATTCCAATCAATGCCACACTACTGGTCCGAGAGTGATACTTTGAATTTTCTTCCACAGTCCACTGGAGAAGGCCTTGGGTGGCTTTAATCCAGGGCAGAGGAGACAGTCTTTAATTCATTCCAGGATGTATCCCATACTTCCCCAGAAGAAAAAATTGGTGACTTTACATCTCCGGCAATTATCTCCGGATTTCGTTCCCTGGTAACTTATCCCTCACCTATAACACCGCACAGTAAGGTCAAGGGTGAACGTCTGCAGCAACTCATTTTCCCCAAGCACCACAGACGAGGGGATCAAACCATTCTAGCCAGCCCAAGCGTCCCCAGTGCCAGCTAGGTTCACTCCACACCATTTGGCTAGTTCCTCGAAGTCCAACCCTTGAGGCGGTAAACACTTGGCCTTCAGTGAGGTGCCAGCCCCCCTGGGCCTCGCTGACGGCCCCCGTGGGTGGAGAGGGGAGGTTTCTCCAAGAGTGTGTGCGGCGACAGTGGATGACCCGGAGGGCTCTGCAAGCACGTGCGTTCGCGCCGGCCGAGACCGCGCTCCCCGCCGGGTCTCGCCTGCCCGCCCGGCCCACGCCACGCGGCGGCTTGGGGGACACCTGAGCGACCCGCCACCCGGCTCGGACGGACCCCCAGGCAGCGACTGCCGCCCACGTGTCGCGGTCGAGGGGCGGGGCAGCCGCGCGTGACCCACGCGGAGAGAAACGCGCCGAGGCGCCCGCCTGCTCGCCGAGGGCAGGGGCGCGCCCCGCGCGGCGGGAGCGGAGCTCGCGGACCAGCCTGCCCGGGAGGCGGCGTCTGGAAAGAGCACCCGCCAGGCCTCCCGGGTTCTTCAGATTTCCCCCCTGCCGCGTCGCGCGTCCCGGGCGAAGGCTGCGCGTCCCCGAGCCTCAGACAGGTGCCCCGCGAAAGCTCCGCGCCCGCCCCCTCAACGTGCACCAGACTCGGGGGAACAAAAGAGTTAGCTCGGTACCTGATCCTCTCCTTCTCTGCTCTCTGAAGCGCCTCATTTCTTTCCAGCACCTGAAGGATCTTCCTGGCTTCTTCATCGTTTAGGAAACTGCAATCAAACCCCTGAGGAACTTTCGTCATTTTCTAGACTGTGTGTGCATTACCCTTAAGTTCCTGGGCGCATCCTGTTACAATGGCATTTCTCAAGTTTCAGGTACTTGATTCCAGAGCCAATGAAGCCCGTCCCTTTGAAAATCTAAAATCACAAACCTAGGGAGCAGCCCACACCTACAGGACTAATTTTGATGACACCTTAATGACACATTGCTCTCAGCGTATCCAACCGAGATGCAAAATGAACCGCTGAGGGGGAGAGGGAGCCAATCCCATCCATCCCGAAGGGGCGGGCCGTTCCGCGCTCCTCCCTTTCCCTCCTCCACCCCCTATCAGACTTGTTTAACTAACAAGCCTGCACATAATTTAGCCCCGAAGTGGGGCGGAGGCTTGAGTGTTGGCTCCAGCGTCTTTATTTTGGCTGTTGTTGTTTGCCCACAAAACTTGAACTTGACTAGTAGGCGTGAAAAAGAGAGTTTTACGACTAATTCTCGTTTCTAATAAAGAGCCCATAGGAAATAGAATTGCGCTTAGGAGCTTTAGAACTGGCCAAAGGGTTATTCCTTTTAGAAAGACCCAGAAGGGTTGAACTTGTACAGCCACAAGGCTGAATTTGGTTTATCCCTGGAAATTAATTCTTTGCCGAGGCTCCCACCTCTCGGATACCTGCAACTCATTATCTCACAAAGTCATTCTCAGACTTTAGAAAAATCAAAACCGTTTATGGTTATTTCAGGAGAGGACATACCCAAAGCATGGTTAAAAAGCACCTGTTTGTAGTTTTCTATAAGATTTGATAATCTTCTTAATAAACAGTTTCAGGGAAGTAATAAAAGTGCCACTTTAAAACATCTAATCCTCTGACTAAAGTAAAATGTAATCCTATGAAACCACAGAAATAGCTTTCCCTAGAAAGCATTATTCCAAGATACCATGGAAATTTCTAAATATATTCAAAAATATACATTTTTTAAATTGTCAAGTCTTTTTCAGAAAGCATTTTGTTTCTTTTGGCTTCACTTTGCACACAATAACCTCATCAGATCAACTTTATTGCCCTAAAGCCTTAATTTGGTCACTTCTTATGTAGTGGTGATGGTTACTAACATTTAAAATTTGCTTCCATGTGCATCATCCCTTTTCAAGGCAAAAACCATAATAAAGATTTTGTATCTGTAACAAAAACGTGTCAAAAATGGTTATTTATGTTTTGGCCTCAAGATCCTCTACTTACCTTGATCATTGTTATTTAAGATATGTCTAGGCAAGTAGCCATTTAAATAAATTTCCGTGGGTGTCTATGTGTTACTTCTATGAAGCAGGAACTAATTCAGTTCACCAATGTTGTACAACACACAGAACTCCTTTATAAATAATCTCTACAATAATGATGGTTTAGGAATGTGTCTTCTTCATGATGTCCATATTTTCTCCTCTTTAGTGTGTTCATTTATTCAGCATACTTATGGAACTTTTAAAATGTAGACACAGGCTCTTTGTTCCTGGTATCGCAATTAATTGATTTCCACCTACTATAAGAAAGCGCCATACACTGTGAATTTTGCAATAAGGAGATCCTTGTTTTGAATTTGCAGTCAATTTGAATTTCAATGTGACTTAAATTGAAAGTGGGGAAAACTATCATTCACATATGACTTAAATCCCGTATGATTATACAGTGGAAGTGACAAATAGATTCAAGGGATTAGATCTGATAGAGTGCCTGAAGAACTATGAACAGAGGCTGTGATCAAAACCATCCCCAAGGGAAAAAAAAAATGCAATAAGGCAAAATGTTTGTCTCAGGAGGCCTTACAAATAGCTGAGAAGTGAAGCAAAAGGCAAAGGAGGAAAGGAAAGATATACCCATCTGAATGTAGAGTTCCAAAGAACAGCAAGGTGAGAGAAAAAGGCCTTCTTAAGTAAACAATGCCTAAGAGGAATGAAATACAAGAAAACAATAGAATGGGAAAAACTAGTGATCTCTTCAAGAAAATTAGAGATACCAAGGGAACATTTCATGCAAAGATGGGCAGAATAAAAAACAGAAAAGGCAAGGACCTAACAGAAGTAGAAGAGACTAAGAAGAATATACAGAATAACTATACAAAAAAGGTCTTAATGACCTGGACAACAGTGATGGTGTGGTCACTGACCTAGAACCAGACATCCTGGAGTGTGAAGTCAAGTGGGCCTTAGGAAGCCTTACTAAGGCCCAAACAAAGTGAGTGAAGGTAATAGAATTTCAGCTGGGCAGGAGAAGAAGGGGGCTACAGAAGATGAGATGGTTGGATGACATCATCAACAATGGATATGAATTTGAGCAAACTCTGGGAGATAGTGAAGGGTAGGGAAGCCTGGCATGCTGTTGCAGTCCACGGGGTTACAATGAGCTGTACATGACTGAGCAAGTGAACAACAACATACACTGTGAAGATAATCCTTGTCTTTAGGAAGTTTATAATACAGTGAAGGACGTAACACAAATGGAAAAATGACTCCATAACAAAGAAGAACATAGTAGATGTATAAAGTAAGTCCTAGTACAGTGCAGAAGGAAGAAGTTAGTTCCAACTGAATGCTTCAGGTGGAGGAAATGGTATTTGAGTTACAACATGAAGGGTCATATTTCAGTAAAAAGAAATGGAGGGTAGTGGGGGAGATGTGTGACTCTATTCTGGGCTAGGGGAGCAGCGCACTGGATACCAGAAGTAGATCTAGGAATCTTTTCATAGGTCCTCAACTCCTTTGGCTAATGGCCAAAGTGAGTAAAAATTTGGAAGCTAGAAAAAACAGGGGCATATGCAGAGATTGGTAAATGATGTATTTTGGTTAGAGTATGCATTCTAAATAGGGACAATGTTGTCCCTTGTGGAGCAATAATTGGTTCTTAGAGGGCAGAAACATCTTACTTTTAAAATGTAAAGTACAAACAAACAAACAAACAAAAAAAACGTAAAGTACAGAGACACCTACCCAGTTCATAAACAGACAGTATAGCTATAGCATTAAAATGTCATGAGAGGGAAGATTAAGAAAAAAGAAAACCTTAAAAGACCCCTTGGGGGACAATAATTGAAAAGGTTGAAAAGCCCCTGAGGTAGGACATGGGACATAGAGTAAACAAGGCTGAACCCCGATGATGACTGCCATGCTGAAAAGCCTGGACTCTACTGTGCAAGCAATGAGTAGTCAGGTTCAGGTTTTAAGGATGACAATGGTAAAGTTGGAAGTGAACCTTGGGGTGATGATTCTGGCAGCAGTCGGTAAGAAAAAATAGAGAGGGATGGTGGCAAGAGGCCCTGTCGTATCAGAATGCGGATGCAGACCAAAGGGGAAGGAAGATCAGAACTAAGGAGTAGAAGTGGGAATAGGGAAAAGGATGGGAGTCCAAAGATAATGGTTGGACTTGGTAACTCATTAGATATTGGAGTTAAGAAAGAAAGAGGCACAAAGATGATGCAAGGTTTCACGGAAAGTATCTTAAAGAAGAGTAGTCTTTTTGATTATAGGGGAATCATAAGGCTTGTAAAAAAGATCAGGAGTTCAGTTTTAGACATAGAGTTTGGGCTACTTGCAATTTATCCATATGGAGATACTGAGCAAAAGTGAAAAATGTGGGACTGGAAGTTCTTGACACAGGGATGGAGAAGTAGATTTGGAAGTCATCTGCTTAAAGATGATTGTCAAAATCCTGAGATTAGATAAGATAGCCAGAGCAAAGGATAGACAGAGAGTAGGAGCTGTGTTCAGAACCTTGAATGGCCACCGTGAACACCAACACCCAGGCAAGTTTCGGTCCTGGGTTATGGCATAAAGAGGCATACGATGGAGAAATATTTATGTTGAGGTTTTATACTGAGAAATTTATAAGGCACTGAGGTTGCCTTGGAAGCCATATAGGCAGTTTCTATGGAACTATAAATTTAGCACTTAGTAAATATTATATAGTAAAGTGAAAGTAATTCTCAATAGGTTGTTTCATGGGCTCAGCCAGCTCCAAACAGCTGTTTTCATCCTTAGTATCTGGTAAACCTGATAACCTCCTGCCCAGCCTCTCATCTAGAGAGGCCGATCAGTTTGGTTTTTTTAATAGTAGCAGCTAGATAGATAGCAATGATCTTTTGAAATCTCTCATTGTCTCCTGTTTTCTCCAATCTCTTGGCCACATCTCCAGCAGAAGGCTTGGTTTTGTTTGTTTGTTTTTTCTCTTCACTGACTCTTACTTCATCCAGCCAAGAGAAGTACTGATCACAAACTTGCTTGAATTTCTGAATTTTTGATACCTAAAGTCACTTATGCCTGCAGTAAGCCATTTAAAATCATCTCTGTAGATTTTAGATAGGTTTTTCTCAGAGGTATCTTCTCTTTCAACAGACAGGCCTTTATTAGTAAACAAGAGATGGAAAACTCTGAGAAGGGAGTTACCAGGAGCTCACACAATTGTTCATTTCAGTTTTCACTATACAATTTTCCAGCAAATAGTATTGCAATCTAGGTAGGAAATTCCCTTTTGGTTCATCCTGAATACACAATTACAGAACACAAATTAGAACAGTAGCTTAAGCTCTCTGAATGCTAGCTTTTGGGTTTTTTTTTCTTTTATAAAAACAAGGATAGTAATAGATCCAGCCTTATATGATTATCTAAAAAAATCACTGCAAAAATATACATAAAGCAGGTAACAAAGTTGATGCTCAATAGATGGTACCTATTAATAACGTTCACACACAGAGCTGCCTATAACTTTAAAAGTAACATTTTCTCTGACAACAAAAGTACTACCTATTTATTGGGGTTTGGGGAAAACTGAAAAATAAAAATAAGAATAAAACAAAATCTCAGCTTTTTTACTGCTAAATTGATGAAAGGATGCCGCTTAGTTCTGCAGCCACATGGGCTCACTAGCATCAATAGTTCCAAGTTGCGTCCTTAAGGCAGAGTGACAGAGGGAGATTTGGAGCTGGGGAAAAGATATAATTGGTGCTAGGAAGGTTGTAGGGAGAATGCCCACCACATGCTCAAGGCTTTCTAATGAAATAGTCTCATCGAGTCAAAAAGCATGGATCAAGGAATTCTAGACATTACTATACCTTCATGGATCACAGCCTTGTCATGGCAAAGGGGCTTGCATAACCTAATAAAGCTATGAGCCATGCCTTGCAGGGCCACCAAGACATATGGGTTATAGTGAAGAGTTCTGACAAAACGTGGTCCACTGGAGGAGGGAATGACAAACCATTCCAGTATTCTTGCCATGAGAAGCCCATGAACAGTATGAAAAGGCAAAAAGATAGGACACTGAAGATATGCCATCCAGGTTGGAAGATGTCCAATATGCTACTGGGGAAGAGCAGAGGGCAAGTACTCAGCTGTGAATGTGTCTGGTGGTGAAAGTAAAGTCCAATCCTGTAAAGAAAAATATTGCATATGAAACTAAAATGTTAGGTCAGTGAATCAAGGTAAATTGGACGTGGTCAAGCAGGAGATGACAAGAGTGAGTATTGGTGTCTTAGGAATCAGTGAACTAAAATGTACAGGAATGGGCAAATTTCATTCAGATGACCATTATATCTACTACTGTGGACAAGAATCCCTTAGAAGAAATGGAGTAGTCCTCATAGTGAACAGAAGAGTATTAAATGCAGTACTTGGGTGCAACCCCAAAAATGACAGAATGATAGCAGCTTTCTCAGGCAAACCATTCAAAATCACAGCAATCCAAGTCTATGCCCCAGCCACTGATCCTGAAGAAGTTGAAGTTGAATGGTTCTCTGAAGACCTGCAAGGCCTTCTTGAACTAACAGCCAAAAAGATGTCCTTTTCTTCATCAGGGATTGGAATACAAAAAGTAGGAAGTCAAGAGATACCCAGAATAACAGGCAAGTTCAATCTTGGAGCACAAAGTGAAGAAGGGCAAAAGAGAGCAGAGTTTTCCCAAGAGAACACTGGTCATAGCAAACCCCGTCTTCCAACAACACAAGAGATGACTCTACACATGGATGTCACCAAATGGTTAATACCAAAATCGAATTGATTATATTCTTTGCAGCTGAAGATGGAGAAGCTCTATACAGTCAGCAGAAACAAGACCTGGAGCTGACTGTGGTTTGGATCATCAGCTCCTTATTGCAAAATTCTGGCTTAAATTGAAGAAAGTAGGGAAAACCACTTGGCCATTCAGATAAGAATAAATCAAATCTTTATAATTATATGCTGGAGGTGACAAATAGATTCAAGGGATTAGATCTGATAGACAAGAGTGCTTGAAGAGCTATGGACAGAGGTTCCTAACAATATATAGGAGTCAGTAATCAAAACCATCCCCACAAAAAAGAAATGCAAAAAGGCAAAGTGGTTGTCTGAGGAGGCTTTACAAATAGCTGAAAAAAGAAGAAAGGTGAAAGGCAAGGGGGAAAGGGAAAGATATACCCAACTGAATGCAGAGTTCCAGAAAAGAGCAAGGAGAGATAAGAAAGGCCTTCTTAAATGAACAATGCAAAGAAATAGAGGAAAGCAATAGAATGGAAAAGACTAGAGATCTCTTGAAGAAAACTGGAAATATCAAGGGAACTTGTCCTGCAAAGATGGACAGAAACAGTAAGGGCCAAAGAAAAGCAGAAGAGATTAAGGAGAGGTGGCAAGAATACACAGAACTACACAAAAAAGGTCTTAATGACCTGGATAACCATGATGTTGTGGTCACTGATTTAGAGCCAGACATTCTGGAGTGTGAAGTCAAGTGGCCCTTAGGAAGCATTGCTACAAACAAAGCTAGTGGAGGTGATGGAATTCCAGCTGAGTTATTGCAAATCCTAAAAGATGATGCTGTTAAAGTGCTGCACTCATTATGCCAGCAAATTTGGAAAACTCAGCAGTGGCCACAGGAATGGAAAAGGGCAGTTTTCAATCCAATCCCCCAAAAAAAGGCAATGCCAAAGAATGTTCAAACTACCACACAATTGCACTCATTTCACATGCTAGTGAGGTAATGCTCAAAATCCTTCAAGCTAGGCTTCAACAGTACATGAACCAAGAACTTCCAGATGTACAAGACAGGTTTAGAATAGGCAATCATGTGCTTAGTTAGTTCCTCAGTCATGTCAGACTCTTTGCGACCCTGTGAACTGCAGCCTGCCAGGCCCCTCTGTCCATGGGTATTCTCCAGGCAAGAATACTGGAGTGGATTGCCATTCCCTCCTCCAGGGAATCTTCCCAACCCAGGGATTAAACTCAGGTTTCCTGTATTGCAGCTGATTCTTTACCATCTGAGCCACAAGAAGCCAGGGAAGAATAGGCAGAGGAACCAGCGATCAAATTGCCAACATTTGTTGGATCAGAGAGAAAATAAGCGAATTCCGAAAAAACTACTTCTGCTTCATTGACTATGCTAAACCCCTGACTGTGTGGATCACAGTAACTGTTAAAAATTCTTAACTGTTGACAGTTCATTATTGATGAACTGTCTTTTGAGAAACTTGTATGCAGGTCGAAAGCAAGTTAGAATTTTACATAGAGCAAAATGACTGGTTCAAAATTGGGAAAGAAGTATGTCAAGGCTGCATATCATCACTTGTTTAACTTATATGAAGAGTTGTTGTTGTCCAGTATCTAAGTCACATCTGACTCTTTGCAACCCCATGCACTGCAGCACACCAGGCTTTCCTGTCCTTCACCATCTCCCTGAGTTTGTTCAAACCCATGTCCACTGAGTCAGTGATGCCATCCAACCATCTCATCCACTGCTGCCCCCTTCTCCTCTTGCGATCAATCACACTGTCTTCTTTATGGTCCAACTCTCACATCCATACATGACTTTGGGAAAAATTATAGCTTTGACTATATGGACCTTTGTTGGCAAAGTGATGTCTCTGCTTTTTAATACACTGTCTAGATTTTTCACAGCAGAGTACATCATGTGAAATGCCAGGCTGGAAGAATCACAAGCTGGAATCAAGTTTACTGGGAGATACACCAACAACCTCAGATATGTAAATGATAACCACTCTAATGGCAGAAAGTGAAGAGAAAATAAAGGGCCTGTTGATGAAGGTGAAAAAGGAGAGTGAAAAAGCTGGCTTGAAACTCAACATTAAAAAAAAATAAGGTCATGGCACCAGCTCCTATCACTTCATGGCAAACAGATAGGTAAAAAGTCGAAGCAGTGACAGATTTTATTTTCTTGTGCTCCAAAATCACTGCAGACAGTGACTGTAGCCATGAAATTCAAAGACACTTGCTTCTTGGAAGAAAAGCCATGACAAACCTAGACAGCATATTAAAAAGCAGAGACATCACTTTGCCAGCAAATGTCCATATAACCAAAGCTATGGTTTTTCCAGTAGTCATTTATGGATGTGAGATTTGGACCACAAAGAAGGTTGAGTGCCGAAGAACTGATGCTTTTGAATTGTGCTGGAGAAGACTCTGAGATTCCCTTGGACTTCAAGGAGGTCAAACCAGTCAATCCTAAAGAAAATCAACCCTGAATATTCATTGGAAGGACTAATATTGAAGCTGAAGCTCCAATACTTTGGCCACCTGATGCAAAGAGCTGACCCATTGGAAAAGACCCTGATGCTGGGAAAGATTAAGGGCAGGAGGAGAAGGTTAGACAGCATCACTGACTGAATGAACATGAATTTAAGCAAACTCCAGGAGACAGTGAAGGACAGGGAAACCTGGCACGTTGCAGTCCATGAGGTGGCAAATTGTGGGACGCGACTTAGCGACTGGACAGTAACAACAATGTTTGTGCATGCTCAGTTGCTCAGTCATGCCCGACTCTCTGTGACCCTGTGGTCTGTAGCCCGCCAGGCTTCTCTGTCCTTGGAATTCTCCAGGCAAGAATACTGGAGTGGGTTGCCATGCTCTCCTCCAGGGATTTTTCCTTTCCAGGGATGGAACCCACATTCTCTGCATTGCAGGTAAATTCTTTTAAACCCTGAGCCACTGGGGAAACTCAGCAACAATGACCATGTTCTAAAGATGATTTGCTTCTCCATCTACCCTAAGAAGGAATAAACGAATATCAGGTAGAGAGGCTGGGAAGTTATTTCAGTCATGGAAGTTCCCTCAGAAAAGAGAAGGAATGATTGTTCCCTCAAATATTGTTCATTATGTAAGAATATAAGAGTATGGAAAAATGAAAAAAAGTATAATTATCTATAGTCTAACTACTATTATTTTTTAAATATTATTTATTTACTTTCATTGGAGGATAACTACTTCACAATGTTTTAGTGGTCTCTGCTGTACATCAGTGTGAATCAGCCACAACTGTATATTTAATATTTTTATTTATATGTTTATTTATTCCCCCTTCATATATTTATATATTCACATAGTTGGTGATGGACAGGGAAACCTGGTGTGCTGCAGTCCATGGGATCGCAGAGTCAGACATGACTGAGCAACTGAAAATAACTGATATTTGTGCTTTCCATTTATATCTAATGTATGGTACTGTATTGAATAGTCTTCTATAATATCCCTTTACATGGCTGCATACAGCTACCTAGGACAAAGTGGTATCATGGCTCTTTGGGTAATAGAAACACAATGCAATGGCTGCTATCCAAAAGTCTACAAGCAATAAATGCTGGAGAGGGTGTGGAGAAAAGGGAACCCTCTTACACTGCTGGTGGGAATGCAAACTAATACAGCCACTATGGAGAACAGTGTGGAGATTCCTTAAAAAACTGGAAATAGAACTGCCATATGACCCAGCAATCCCACTCCTGGGCATACACACTGAGGAAACCAGATCTGAAAGAGACACGTGCACCCCAATGTTCATCACAGCACTGTTTATAACAGCCAGGACATGGAAGCAACATAGATGCCCATCAGCAGACGAATGGATAAGGAAGCTGTGGTACATATACACCATGGAATATTACTCAGCCATTAAAAAGAATTCATTTGAATCAGTTCTAATGAGATGGATAAAACTGGAGCCCATTATACAGAGTGAAGTAAGCCAGAAAGATAAACACCAATACAGTATACTAACACACATATATGGAATTTTAAAAGATGGTAACGATAACCCTATATGCAAAACAGAAAAAGAGACACAGATGTACAGAACAGACTTTTGGACTCTGTGGGAGAAGGCGAGGGTGGGATGTAGAGAGAACAGCATTGAAACAAGTATACTATCAAGGGTGAAACAGATCACCAGCTCAGGTTGGATGCATGAGACAAGTGCTCAGGGCTGGTGCACTGGGAAGACCCAGAGGGATGGGATGGAGAGGGAGGCGGGAGGGGGGATTGGGAAGGGGAATACATGTAAATCCATGGCTGATTCATGTCAATGTATGACAAAACCCACTACAATATTGTAAAGTAATTAGCCTCCAACTAATAAAAATAAATGGAAAAAAGAAAAAGAAACACAATGCAAAATTTATAAAGACTCCAGGTGTATTTAAATAAGACCCCGAGACTTGCTGGGATTGGTAGCAGAAGTATGGTTCTGATTCCAAAGTATTATATAAGGCAAAGGGACAAGAACCTCCTGTTCTTAATTCAATATATGTGAGACCTAGGTCTCAAAATCTAGGTGAGAAAACCCAAAAGACCTGCCAAATCAAGACACGGAGCAACACACACATTTACTATTCATCTTAGTCTTAAACATTCTGCCTCACCCCACATCCTTACGGACGGGACTTTCATTGTTCCCATCCCACCTGAAGGACAGTGGACAGGAGCAGGGGACTCTGAGATTGGTACAAACAGCTGCGACTCTGCCCAAAACTCAAAAGAGGTAAAACATATAACAGGAAATTATATGGATCTACTGTGATCCTGACAGCAACATCTGAGACATCTAGATCAACAAACAAAAAACAAAACAAAAAAACAAGACTGAATAATTTCCCTTTGACTATAGAAGTAGAAAAAATTCTGAAGAAAAATGCCAGTAAATCAAACATAGCAATATATTAAAGGACTAAGTAGAATTTATTCCAGATGCAAGAATAATTTAATATTATCATAGTTTACCTTATTAGGAGTTAAAAGGAAGTATCAATATAATGTATGATCATAAGTTCTCTGATAAAATTCAAGTTGCTTTTTGTTAGAACTAAGCTAATTATTTAAACTAAATTTTAAATCCTAACTCTTAGGATTAGGAGCCTGTTTCCTTGCTGTGGTAAAGAATGTCTGTCCCAAATAATTCCAATGTCATAATCAGTGGTGAGTAACTGAAGCAAAAACAAATCAAAGGTATCTGCTATTACCTATATTAGATAACATCATTCTGGTAGTTCTAGCCAAATGCAATAAAGGAAGAAAAAGTAAAACATTCAGGAATGAAAATTGACTATAAATGATAATTGTCTATTTAGAAAGAATCCAAAGGAAATCCATTTAAAAACTTTAAGAATTAAAACTAGAATACATGTCAGTGTACTGATTCATTCAACAAATATTTATGGAAAGTCTAGCATGTGTTAAGAAATGTTCTAGAAGCTACATGTACAGTGTTAAGGTAAAGATGTTCCTGCCCTCAAGAACATTACATTCTAATGAGCAAAGGCGAAAAATAAGAAACAAATCAACATAAATCTAGAGTGTGATTTTTGTTGTTCAGTTGCCAAGTCATGTCTGACTCTTTGCGACCCTGTGAACTGCAACACGCCAGGCCTCCCTGTGGGTCATCATCTCCCCGAGCCTGTTCAAACTCATGTCCACCAAGTCAGTGATGCCATCTCATCCTCTGTTGCCCTCTTCTCCTCTTGCCCTCAACCCTTCCCAGCAGCACGGTCTTTTCCAATGAATCGGCCCTTTGCCTCAGGTGGTGAAAGTATTGGCGCTTCAGTTTTAACATCAGTCCTTCCAATGAGTATTCAGGGTTGATTTCCTTTAGGACTGACTGGTTTAATCACCTTGCTGTCCAAGGGATTATCAAGAGTTCTCCAATCACAATTCGAAAGCATCAGTTCTTTTGCGCTCTGCCTTCTTTATGGTCCAACTCTCACATCCATACACAGCTACTGAAAAAACTACAGCTTTGACTATATGAAACTTTGTCAGCAAAGTGATGTCTCTACTTTTTAATATGCTGTCTAGTTTCATCATAACTTTTCTTCCAAGGAGCATCTTTTTTTTTCATTTATTTTTATTAGTTGGAGGCTAATTACTTAATTTCATGGCTGCAGTCACTGTCTGCAGTGATTTTTGGAGCCCAAGAAAATAAAATCTGTCACTGATTCCACTTTTTCTCTATCTCTTTACCATAAAGTGATGGGACCAGAAGCCATGATCTTAGTTTTTTGAATGTAGAGTTTCAAGCCAGCTTTTTCACTCTCCTCTTTCACCTTCATCAAGAGGCTCTTTAGTTCCTCTTCACTTTCTGCCATTAGAGTGTCTGAAGAACTATGGACAGAGGTTTATAACATTGTACAGGAGGCGGTGACTGAAACCATCTCCAAGGGAAAAAAAAATACAGGAAGGCAAAATGGTTTTCTGAGGAGGCCTTACAAATTGCTGAGAAAAGAAGAGAATCAAAAGGCAAAGGAGAAAAGGAGAAGATACTCAACTAAATGAAGAGTTCCAGAGAATAGCAAGGAGAGATAAGAAAGCCTTCTTAAGTGAACAATGCAAAGAAATAGAGGAAATCAATAGAATGGAAAACACTAGAGATCTCAAGAAAATTAAATATACCAAGGAAATATTTCATGCAAAGATGTGTACAATAAAGGACAGAAACAGCAAGGACCTAACAGAAAGAGAAGAGATTAAGAAGAGGTGGCAAGAATACACAGGAGAACTGCATGAAAAAGATCTTCATGACCTAGACAACCATGATGGTGTGGTCATTCACCTAGAGCCAGACATCCTTCAGTGTGAAGTCAAGTGGGCCTTGGGGAGCAATGCTATGAACAAAGCTAGTGGAGGTGATGGAATTCCAAGAGAACTATTTCAAATTTTAAAAGACGATTCTGTTAAAGTGTTGCATTCAATACACCAGCAAATTTAGAAAACCCAGCAGTGGCCACAGGACTGGAAAAAGTCAGTTTTCATCCCAATCCCAAAGAAGGGCAATGCAAAGAATGTTCAAATTACCATGCAATAGAGTATGTTATTGGAAGGACTGATGCTGAAGCTGAAGCGCCAATATTTTGGCCATTTGATGTGAAGAACTGACTCATTGGAAAAGACCCTGATGCTGGGAAAGATTCAAGGCAGGAGGACAAGGGGACGACAGAGGATGAGGTGGTTGGATGGCATTACGGATTTGATGGACATGAGTTTGAGCAAACTCCGGGAGTTGGTGATGGTCAGGGAAGCATGGCATGCTGTAGTCCATAGGGTCACAAAGAGTTGGACACGACTGAGTGACTGAACTGAACTGAGAGTGTGATAAGTGATCCAAAATAATAGTGTGGTTATGGATGGACTGATGTCCTGGCTCCAGTGAGAATGATCAGGGAAATGTTTGAGCTGAAGTCTGAAGTCTTAAAAGCCATATTTGGAAAGAACAGAGAAAATAAATATACAGATGTCCTCAAGGTAGTTTAAATTTGAATAAAATGTTGGTAAAATGTAGATTTATTAGCTATTTACAAAATTTTTTGAACCTATGTCATCTTCACGCAAGAAATAATCTATTAGATTCCCTGCCCCAGGTAGTGTGACTTGCTGGTTAAGCATTGGCTTAACCGTATTTGCTCAACTGCTGTGTCAGGCCCAGCGCCAGGTATTGGAAACAAAGAGGTACAGAGACAGGAACTTTGTCCTCATGGAGGCTGCACTTCTGAGAGAAGAGACGGACAGTGCGTACATATATAAATAAAAGAGTAACCAAATGTGCTAAGTACTATGAAGAAAATGAACAGGGTGATGTGATGCAGAGCCGTTTTGGGGAGGAGGGGGTGCTCTGCAGGGCCAATCTGAAGTTACACATAATGGAGATCTGAAGGGTGACATGAATCCAACCTTGGAGAGGGGCAGGGAGGAGAGCTTTACATGCAGAGGCAAATGCAGAGATGCTGAGGCAGGAGAGTGACTGACATCCCCTGGCTGATGTCTCTGAATTGAAGTAAATATGGGAGTAGCATGGGGAGGAGAGCAGGGAAAAGGGACACAAAATGAGGCTAGAGTGATAGCTATGGGCCTGATAAGAAGAAAGTTCAAGGCAAGGGAGTTTAAATCTTATTCTCAGGGCATCAGCTGGGAGACCTTGGTTTAGGCTCTGGCTACATAGTCTGCTAGATATGTGATCTTGCAAAATAAGAGTAATAATAGTGCCCACCTTGTAAAGTTGTGGAATTAAATGCGATGATGTATACAATGTGCTTAACACTTAGTTAGCTCTAATGAAATAATGTATGAAACAGAAGAGGTCAGAGAGAGAAAGAGACAGAGTATGCTCCTCAGACAGGTGGCCTGTTGCATTCCACTCTGATTTCTCTTTGCACCTGGCTGGCTTCTGGGATAAGAAAGGATTTTCAGGTGCCATCTCTTTCTATCTCCAAGATGAAGAAAATCTTACTTGTGGGTAGAACTTACCTCAAACTAGGATATAACAATTAAAATTATTTTCAATTGAAAATAAAGCAAGAAGACATTGAAGTAGTAAAATAGAAAGAAAGACTTATAATCTTATTATCTTAATTCAAAGACTATTTTCCCACATTTGATTATTATCCTAAAGTTCTTTCTCATTTGCATATATATATAGTTAGATATAGTTATAGTCACAACTGTGTGTACATATACATTCACACTCTTAACTCAGTGGTAATCACAGTATGCATATTTGGATAAAAACTTTAAAATTGTTACTGAAAGACTTCTATGGAAGATGGTTTCACAATCTAGAGGAATCAAAGAACTAATTTTGAAGGTTCTTCAAGAACTTTGAAAGTGTTTCATAAAAATAAGGCCATTGATGTTTCTTAAATCAGTAACCAGTTTTGACACTTTTTAATATTCATTCTTTGGAAATTCTTCTGAATAGTGATTCTGCCTACTTCCATTATGGTTGCTTTTCCTTTTGAAAGACAGTGCCCTTTCTGTAACAATCTTTGTGAATATATCAAGGGACAACTCAAAAATAAATCATTTTTGTTTGTTCTCAGAGCATCTTCTCATCTGTAAATAAATCAGGGTAAGTAAGAGCATCCACAATGATGGTGGGATGGAGACTTTGATAACCACTGCCAGTCCAGAGGGAGATAATGCTATCCCAACTCTCAGTAGATTTTTTTTTAAAAGTTCTCAATAATCAACTTCTTCAAAATCAAAGACTTATACTTGTTGGCTTCCATGGTGCTAATCCATCAAAAATGATGTTGCTCTTTGAGTTCAGGAGATTGCTTGCTAGGTAATTTGAAAGTACAGGAAGGTGAGAAGATAACAGAACACTTTTTATTCAACCCCAGCTTGATTTCATGGACAGGTGGGGAAAGTGAAACAGGAAGAATAAAGGAAAATTCTAATATAGAAAAGACAGAGTTCAGTTCCTTCCACGCTGGGAGGAAATGTCCACTCAGAGTGAAATGAGCAAGATTGAGAACTACATATTCCTTTTCCCATCAGCTGTTACACAATAGCCTGTTGCAACCTCTAATTAACCGAACCATTAAAGTTAATTAATACATGCTTAAATCAAATGGTGGCTCAGACTAAACTGAAGGTTTTTTTCTTTTGCACATTTTAAAGAAAGTTTATTAGCATATTTGGATTTTTTTTTCTCTTTTGATTCAAAAATCCTAGGTTTTACTAGGAATAAAATCACCATATGACCCAGCAACCCCGCTCCTAAGCATATACCCTGAGGAAACCAAAACTGAAAGAGACACATGTATCCCATTGTTCATTGCAGCACTATTTACAATAGCTAGAACATGGAAGCAACCTAGATGTACATCAACAGATGAATGGATAAAGATGTTGTGGTACATATACACAATGGGATATTACTCGGCCATAAAAAGGAATGCATTTGAGTCAGAGTGAAGTGAGTCAGAAAGAGAGAGATAAATACTGTATTCTAACACATATATATGGAATTTAGAAAAATGATACTGAAGAATTTATTTACAGAGCAGCAATGGAGAAACAGACATAGACTTGTGGACATGGGGAGAGGAGAGCAGAGGGTGAGATGTAGGGAAAGAGTAACAGGGAACCTTACATTACCATATGTAAAATAGATAGCCAACGGGAATTTGCTGTCTGGCTCAGGAAACTCAAACAGGGGCTCTGTATCAACCTAGAGGGTGGGATGGGGAGGGAGATGGGAGGGAGGTTCAAAGGGGAGGGGATGTATGTATACCTATGGCTGATTCGTGTTGAGGTTTGACAGAAAACAGCAAAATTCTGTAAAGCATTTATCCTTCAATAAAAAATAAATTAATTAAAACAACAACAAGAAAAAATCCTAGGTTTTAAACTAGACAAAATCGTTATCTGCTTAGTGTAACTAGCACAACACCAAGACTGTCTGTGTGTGTCTGTGTCTTAGTCGCTCAGTCGTGTCTGACTCCATGCTACCCCATGGACTGTAGCCTGGCAGGCTCCTCTGTCCATGGAATTCTCTAGGCAAGAATACTGGAGTGGGTTGCAATTTTCTGCTCCAGGGGATCGTCCCGACCCAGGGATTGAACCCAGGTCTCCCACATTACAGGCAGTTTCTTTATCCTCTGAGCCACCAGGGTTCTTTAAAACTTGTATTGTGATTTAAGAAGGCAAATTCTATGACACAAAGTTTGACAATTGCATTTCTTATTTCTAAATTCATTACCAGCACCAAGCTAATGTCTGGTTGCAAGATTTTAGGTAAATCTAAATAATCAAGTCCCCTACCCCATCCCCAACCTAACCTCCTTAACTTAATTTGGATTTATTTTAAGTACATTTTGATCCTTCTTGCCTTCGCTAGTCATTTGCTCTAATTTATGGGACACACTTCAAATAGCATATAAACTACACAAATTTCAGGATTTGACCCACCACCTTTTCTGTGGGACCTGATTGTTTCCCTTGGTTTTATTTATTATTTCATGTGGTTTAAGAGGGCTATTGTTGCTACAAACCTAATGTTTATGTCCCCCCAAAATTTGTATATTGAACCTAAATCCCCAATGTGATGGTATTAGAAGGTAGGAATGTGGGGAGGTGATTAGGTCCTCATGAATGGGATTAGTACTCCGGGAAAGAACCCCCAGAGAGCTCCTTGGAGCCTTCCACTCTGGGGACAGAGAGAAGATGGCAGTCCATGAATCAAGCAGTGGTCCTAACTAGACACTGAGTCTCTTGACATCTCGATCTTGGACTCCCTAGCCTCCAAAACTGTGAGAAGTCAATTTCTGTTGTTTTAGGGCCCTCGGGTATTTTGTTATAACAGCTTGAACAGGCTAAGACAATTGTCAAATGACAAGTTGGATGTTACTTTGTACAAGTAGAATGTTATCAAGTACCTTCAAACAGGATAATGATACATGAGCTTCTAAATATGAGTCGTTGAAAGAACACAGCTAAGAAGCATGCTGAATCCTCTAGCCAAGCCTGTGGGTGGGTAAGAATTACCTGAAGTAGAGGACCTCCCTGTAGTTAATAGCATTTCCCTGAAATAGATAAAAATATGCCATATATGCTGATTGTCCTGGAGTTGGAATGTCTAAATTGAGTATAATGGAGCTGAAATGAGTACTCTTTTGGAAGAGAGTAACTTCTAGGTCATGTGAAATCCTATTAAACTAATTACTGTGTAGATGAAGATGTGCCAGTGCTTTAATTAAGTCTACGTTATAATGCCAATAATCACATGATGGTATGTATCACATTAGATTTTCTTCTAATCAAGGGGTTTACTAGATAATTTTTTTCTGTATAGACAATTCTAAAAAATTAACAGCATACTTCAACTAACAGTCATAGGAAAGAAAAATGACTCAACACACAAAGAAATAAACAAACTAGGAATAGTATCACAAGGCTGACTAAGAAATGGTCATGTTAATTTATGACTGTGTGAGGAGCAATATAAGCTTATAAACAATAATGTTTATAATAATAGATGCCATTCTACTTCTGGGACTTTTTTAAGACCTTAAATACTGGAATTCAATCAATATTTTTTCCTTGAAACTGTTTTCTCTAGGTATAAAGTGTCCCCCTACTTTTAAATTTTTAAATATGATAACAGCAAAAGCTATGGAAACTTTGATCTTTTGCCTACAGTGTAAATATTTGAATACAAAATGATAGATTCTTTACATCTCTTTCCTATTTGTTTTTAAGGCTGGTCCAACTGCAGTGACACAGTGAGCATTTACTATGCTTTTCCTCATGGCTTATCAAATCGTTCGCTTGAAACACTCCTTCTTGCATCCTGTATCCGTTTCCAATGTATGCATGTCTTCATTCATTCTGACTTATTTCATTAATTCATTTAGGATTATTTTTGCTCATGTATTCATTCGACAACTATTTATTGAGTCAGGCATGGTTCTTTACATCTTAATTTTAGTTTATCTTTTTAGTTTAATTTCCTCCAAAATCCTACTATGGTCATTTTAAGCAGTTATTTGCCCCAAGATCCTACACTTCTCTTTTTGAAGAGTGTATTCTATATGGATCTATGTCACCTAGCAGTTTTACAAAGAGGCAGGTTACCTAGGCTAGAAGGGGTTTCTCCCATTACTCATTGTCATCTTTGTACTCCCACTTCACTAAGCCATCATATGTTATAAAGTGAGTTACAAGGTACTAGTAGGATGAGAAAAGAAAATTGAAATTGAATGTCTACTGCAAATACTGTGCAAACCATATATAGTTTCTCAGGTTGATTTAAAAGTCATGTTTCAATGGAGTGCTAAAAATGTTTTAGAACTAGACATAGATGGTATTTGTACAACATGGTGTGTACTAATTGTCACTGAATTATTTAATTTAAAATGGTAAACTTTATGTCATGTAAATTTAAACTCAATAAAAAATTGTTATTTGTCCATGTTGATAAAATTGTGAACCTCCCCATCTTCACCTCAGTAGTCTAGAGAATGGTCCAAATATAAACTCAGTGTATCAAACATAATGTCATTGTTAACTCAGTTTTTTCAAAATGTGAAGCTTAAGTTTAGTTCAGCAGATTAGCCTTAAGTCAGAGGAGCTGTAAATACTTACAAGGCACACCTGCTCTAGTCTGATTTTATAGCCTGTTCCTTCCACATGACTCTGAATGCTGGAACACATATGATCTCCACCCGTGGGTGAAGATAGTTGTTCCTAATAATACCTAATAACCATAACGAGCAAGACTTTATGGATTTATATGGAAGAAAGAAAGGCTGTTTCTAGAAGAAGCAAGACTGATCTAAGAGATTTAAGGGAAAAGGTGATTGGGATTCTGGAATGATATTGGGAAACATAAGAATGCTGTTAGCATAAGTAAATATGCACTTGATATGTACCTTGTGGTCTAGGACAGAAAATAAGATGTTCTGTTGGTAGTTGATCTGGTTTAGACTAATTTTTGAAGGTAGGCAGTTATTTTCGCTGCAATAAATTGGGGGAAGGGATGAATTTTTTTTATTGATTAAAGAGGACCTATTTTCCTTTCATTCATCCTTCCCTCACATCCAACCCAACCTTCTGATATTTTCTGTATTTCTTTTATATATATCATTATTGCACTTTAGAATTCAGAGAGATTTTTCTACTGAGGAGGTTTGGCCCAATCCCTTTTCTATAAGCAAGTGTCCTGGTTTACAGATGATGAGAAGGGAAGACAATGTGAATGTCCAAAAGAGGACTTTTAAAGAGAAGGGTACTGAAGAAAGGCAGGCAGAAAAGTGGTCGGGAAGTGGATATAGAGGTTAATTGAATGCCAATGCCTGAGGGTCCTGAGACCCCAGAGTCAAAGGGAAAAAGACCACCTTTGGTCAAAGAGGAAATTTGGATCATGAGGACAAAATCAGTTTTTGATTAAAGAGGAAGGAAGACTCAAAGTTCATACTTGTAAAAGAAATGTTGATAAAAGCTAATAGGGGTTTCAGAGGCCATACAGTCAAGTTAGAGAAATAAGGCTATCATATGAAGCTAAGTTGAATGAGACTGACTTGGAAGGGATTGGGAATTAAAAAAAAGATCATAAAGAAGATAAATAAGACAAAGAAAGAAGATAAGGATCACAAATAAAGAAGTGCATAAGGACATGCCTCAACAGCAAGATCACAGGGACTGAGATGGGGTCTCAGGGAGGAAAAAAAAAACAACTTTCTAGGATAAGAGTATCAAGCTAATCATCCCCACAATTCCAGACAGAACTAGTGTGTCAAGGTGAGAGACACCTTGAAATGATGCTTCAAGGAAGAGAAACTTTCAGTAATGAATTTTAGCCATCCTTTCCAAAATGAATTGATCACAAAAGCAGTGACCGCGCTGTCTAGATTCTTTTCATCCTTCGAAGACTCAGTGTCTGAGCGACACTTGCTGAAGGTTTACAAGCAAAAGTAATGGAAAGTATCTGCCTAGTTAAAGCATAGGAGGAGATGTTATTCTTATAAAAATTGAACTGTATGACATTTTAGAGAAGTGGTTCTCAACCATTTTGCAGCCCCCAGGGACATTTGGCACAGTCTGGAGACATTTTTCATTGGCACAACTGGGGGAAGGGGTGCTGCTGGCAACTACTACAGGGTTAGAGATGCTGCTACAATCCCTACAATGTACAGGATAGCTCCCCACAACAGAGAATTATTTGGTCCAAAACTCAGTCAATAGGGCTGAGGTTGAGAAACTCTGTATTAAAGTGATTTGGACTGAAAAACCTGGGTTCTGGGACATGCTGCACTCATTGCTAACTCTCTGTTCTTTGAGAGAGTGAAGTCGCTCACTCGTGTCTGACTCTTTGCAGCCCTAGGGACTGTAGCCCGCTAGGCTCCTCTGCCCATGGGACCCTCTAGGCAGGAACAGTGGAGAGGGTTGCTATTTCCTTCTCCAGTCCTTTGAGAAACTACTTGGCTTTTCTGAGGGATCAGATAAAGTTGCTGGACATATATATTGGGTTGGCCAAAAAGTTGGTTCAGATTTTTCTGGAGCATCTTATAGATGACATGTATGTTGATGCATCATTCTGAAGAGTATGAGGAGAAATACGAATGTAATTATTCATTACCAGGGGCAGTGACTGACACAGTCCCCTGCTACCCAGTTCTTTGCTGCCGCCCCTTCTCAGGCCCTCAACGCCTTCCTTTTGGAGGATTGCAGCAGCCTCTCTGCTGGCCTCCCAGATTCCACTCTAGGCTCTTTGGAGTCCATTTTCAAAAATGAAACTAGACTTGTTTTCTTGAAGTTTTGCTTTTAGCATATGATTTCCTGGATCAGGCATCTGTGAGAAAGGACCTCACCCTTTCTCACAGTTCCCAAACTGCCTGCTTCTGAAACCCTGTCTTGATCTGATCTTGTTATTCCCCCAGCCATGCTCTAGTCAGTTGTTTCCTCGTGGTCCCTGTCTTTGCTTAGTCGCTTTTCCTGCCTGGTGCCTCCATCTCCTCCACTGTTAATATAATATATATCCTGCTCATCATAAGGCTTGGCTCAACTTCACTTTATATCTTTTGTTTGCACCTTCTCCAGCCTACCTGCCCTACTTCTCCAAAAGCTTTGAGATCTATTAATCAGTCCCACACAACTTAATGCCAAATTATTCACTACTTTTTCATATATTTAAAATATTGACCTCTGATGAGATTGTTAACTTGATGATTTTAAACCTTTTAAAGACAGAGTTTCATTTTAAAGACTCAGCTCACTTTGCCTATGAAGACTTTCTGAGACTCCCCATGTGATTCATCCCTTCCTGATGACACCCTCCCTCAAGCCTCACTCTACCCATACAGACCTTTACCATTGCCCTGGAATTAATTTTTCACTGTACTTTTTGTTTACATACCTTTCTTCCCTAGCTAGATGGTAAACCCTGTGGAGCAGCAACTGTGTCTTAATTATTC
This sequence comes from Cervus canadensis, assembly GCF_019320065.1. Lineage (NCBI taxonomy): Eukaryota > Metazoa > Chordata > Mammalia > Artiodactyla > Cervidae > Cervus > Cervus canadensis. The sequence goes on from NC_057396.1 coordinate 15,873,410, forward strand.
TTATTTTTAAAGCTCATGCATTCTTCTGTAGGTTCAATTTTTTCATATAAAAGTTTATTGATTTTTAAAATTATAAGCAAATGAGAGCATCAGCATTTCCATTTAACTTCACAGACAAAGATCTGAGATGATGACTTTTCATTACATCCATCTGAGAGCTATCATATTAAAGTTCAAGAGAAATAGGAGAGATTAGAAGCCTTGAAAATAGAGGCTCTTCTCCTGAAATACCTTGAACTATGAATCTAAGAATGAACAGAAGCTGTTCCAGACAGTAGATGAATACAACACAAAAACAAAACATTACTAATGACAATATCACTAACATAACATTTTTAAAAAAGGGAAGAAAAGTCTCATAATCTGTCTGTTCCCTGTATCATATGCTTGTTACTTATATGCCTCGAAAAGTGGAAGAACTGGAAGATAGAATGGAGAATTCTAGAATTCCCACTTAATATTAACACTGAGAATGAGAATTAGTTTAAAAACTTTCTTTGGCCTGTAATTTATTACATGTCATATTGTTTTAGTATGGGGAGAAAATGAAGTCAACTGGAAAAGACTCCATCATAATTTTTCTTTTTTCAAAATACTCTCTAAATGAAACATTCTTGCATTCCCACATGACTGTCAGAGCATCAAACAGTTGGAAACCATGTCATTGCTGGTACTTACATCTTAGCAGCTGAAAATGATGGTGTGACTGGCATGGTGGCTCAAGAATGTGCTAACAATTTTTCTTTGTTTTGTTGGCTCTTATATATATATACATATACTCTTCTCATTTGCATGCATAATTGCCTAAATGCTAAGCAATTACCCACTTTCCTAAGTGGTGATTTATGCATGTGAGGAATCCCTCCCCTTTACTAAGCTTTCATACCTCCACCCACAGGTACATCAAACAAGGTCCCATGTGTCTACCAATTGCCTTCTCTTAGATCAAATATAGAGTCATTTTTGTAGCCCTTGAGGTCTGTCCTATTATTTTTCAGAGCTTTCTCCCTGTGAACCAATTTTTTAATCTTGTCTCTACTGAAGGAGTTGTATTTTGGCATTTCTGGCAAATCATACATTTCTAACTGGCCTCAGTGCATCCTTATATTTACCTCCTTTATAAACTAGTATTTCTCAAAGAATAATCTGAAGATCAGAATCAGATCTTGGGTTGCTTATTAAAAATGCAAATTTATGGACCATTCAGAAACAGAATCACTAGTTGTAACCAGGAATCTGATTTTTAAAATTTAGTATTTTTAATTATTTTAAAATTGTGGTGAAATGCACATAGCACAAATGTATCATTTTAACTATTTTTAAGTGTAGAGTTCAGTGTCATTAAGAATATATGCATTGTTGTGCAACCATCACCACCATCCATTTTCAGAACCTCTTCCATCTTGCAAAACTGAATGCTATAATAACTTCCCTTACCACTTAACCCCAGCCCTGACAAGCACCATTTAACTTTCTGTCTCTATGAGTTTGGCTATTCTACGTATCTCATTTAAGTGAAATTATACAGTGCTTGTCTTTTTTAAAGATATTTTTTGATATGAACTATTTTTAAAGTATATATTGAACTTATTACAATGTTGCTTCTGTTTTATATTTTGATCTTTTGGCCATGAGGCATGAGGCATCTCCAACCAGGGATGGAACCCGCACTTCCCCCATTGGAAGGCAAAGTACTAACCACTGGACTGCCAGCGAAATCCCAAATACTTGCCTTTTTGTGTCTAGCTTATTTCACTAGCATAATGTCCTCAAGGTTCATTCAGGTTATAGCATCTGTCAGAATTTTCTTATTTTTTCAAACTGAATAACATTTTATTGGATGTTTATAAGGAATCTGCATTTTAAACAAGCTCTGTAAGGTAATACTTATGCACACTAAGGTTTGTAACCACCACCAAGTTTTGTGATGTTCAAATTTTACTTCCCTAAAGATTCCCAAAGTTCTGCTCATCCCCTCACAACAGTGTAGTGCAAAAAAAAAAAAAAAAGGTGCTTTTGTGGTTATAGAATTCTCAAAATGGACTTTCAGGATAGGCCAATAATACTCTGGAAATAGAAAAAGCTTCAAATACACCACTATTAAACTCAGTTCTTCTTAAAAGTCCCTTTCCCCACTGGTGAATGCACATTCACAGAGTACAGAAGGAAGATGCCCCGTGTGCATTTCTGCAGTTCCTTCCCAGCAGCTAGAAGAATTGGCCAATGTGTCACTTTGATGGTCTAGGAAAGTGCTTTACAGAGATTGCAAAGACTTCTGTCTCAGAGGGCTGCTCCCTTGAGACCAAAGTTTCAACCTCAATGCCAGAGAGAACGAGAGAACAAGTGAGTCTAGGGCTGAAGGCTGAAACAAGTAACCACTGTCTCTGAGAATTATTCCTGTGTGAATTAGTCATCCAGATACAGAGTTGTTTTGGGCTCTTGTTATCTCACAAAGACCTATGAACTGATTTATTAGTGTACATAGTGTACATCCTACATAAATGGTTCTTCACTAGGGATGTTTTTGCCTTCCAGGGGACACTGGCAATGTAGGGAGACATTTTTAATAGTCACAGCTCAGGGGTAGGAGTGGGAGATGAGGGGCATGGGTGATACTGGCATCTAATGGGTAGAAACCAGTGATGCTGCCAATCACCCTTTAAGCATAGCATAGCCTCTGAAAAAGAGAGAATCATTTAGCTCTAAATAGCAATAAAGAAAATTGATGAGCTTTGTTCTATTCGATGTTGTCCTAGGTACTATCAGAAAGACAGCAGGCATAATAACTGTTGTCATTGCCCGCTTGTGAGCAAACTTGATTGTTACTCCTGGTGGTGTGAAAGTGGCACAGAGTCATCAAAACATGACCTGGAAGAAAATTCTGAGAGCCAAAGTGGAGGCATCTTTTAAGGGATAACCGTCTTCAAGGCTCATGATGGCATAGAGGCCAATATTGTGTAGAAAAAAGGAGACATCTATCACTTGGAGTCAAAGGTAATTCAGAAAGGTCTCACCATATAAAATTTGAAGAATATTTTTAATTTATTTTGCTAAGTTTTTCTTTTTATTTCTGCATCAGGATGGCATATGATTAAAACTGCCCAATTTAAAGCAACTTTTTCAATAAGCTTGAAATAAAATTTCTACATTTCTACTAGAAAGCATTGTGTATAGTTGGCAATATTTTTCTTACATTACATGAAAGAATGTCTCACAATATACAGGATGATCTAATGAAATATATTATCATTTCCCTGTCAATAAAGAAAAAGAGGCTTAAAGATGTTAAGTGTCTAGCCTAAGGTCACACAGCTAAGTGGCAGAACGAGGATGTGACTCGACTTGTCTCTAACTCCAAAACCAATCTTTTTGCCCATTACATTTTGTCGCTCCTCTACTGAATTTTTCTTAAACATCACTGGCTTGTTTGTTTTCACTAACATTTTATTTATTTATTTAAGTTAGTTAAATTTGTTTTGGCTGCACTGGGCTTCCTCTAGTTGTGGCGAGCGGGAGCTTTCTTGGTTGCAGGGTGCAGGCTTCTCATTGCGGTGGCTTCTCGTTGCAGAGCCTAGAGTTGCAAGGCCTAGGCTCTAGAGTTTGGGCTCTGTAGTTTTGCCCACAGGTTTAGTTGCTTTGCGACATGTGGAATCTTCCTGGACCAGAAGCTGAAACCACGTCCCCTGCACTGGCAGGTGGATTCTTATCCACTGCGCCGCTGGGGAAGTTGTATTTTCACTAACATTTTGTAGCTCTAGAACTAGGACATTTACTTCTTTTAAAAAAATTTTTTCTTTTTTAAATTTTTTGGCCACACTGTTAAGTATGTGGGATCTTAGTTACCCAGCCAGTGATCAAACCCAACCCCCCTGCATTGGAAGTGCAGTCTTAACCACTGGATGCCAGGGAAGTTCTGTGCTGTTCTCTGCTTAGTCACTTAGTCATGTCTGACTCTTTGCGACTCTATGGGCTGCAGCCCGCCGGGCTCCTCTGTCCATGGGAATTCTCCAGGCAAGAATACTGGAGTGGATAGCCTATCCCTTCTCCAGGGGGTCTTCCCTACCCAGGAATCCAACCGGGGTCTCCTGCATTGCAGGCGGCTTCTTTACCAGCTGAGCTACCAGGGAAGCCCAGGGAAGTTCTGTACTTCTTTTTAAATCTTTCTTATTATTTTTACAATGTGATGCATGAACCCAATACATTTATTAATGATTTTTGACTTTGTGGAAGCAAAATCTGACTCTGTTTCTATTTTTACTAAAGGTTGTCAAAACATTTTACAATTTAAAAGAAGGAATAAACATTTATTGAGCTCCATCTACACTAGGCACTGTGTTTTTAGGATAAATATTATTCCCATTTTAAAGATGAGGAAACTGATTCTCGTAGAAATTAAGTAACTCATCAAAGGATAAGCCAAGTTAAGTAGGCAAAACTTAGATTTTAAGTTGTTTTTGAGTATGATTGTAGATTTCTCTTCCCAATACACAAAAATAATAAAATGTATTACTGCACCATTATTAGATACTACTGAATAAAGTTACATTTGTCTAGTGAGGAAGACTTAAATAATGCACATCTATCTCTTATATAAGCTTCCCAGGTGATGCCAGTGGTAAAGAACCCGCCTGCCAATGCAGGTTAGACATGAGACAAGGATTCAGTCCCTGGGTTGGGAAGATCCCCTGGAGGAGGGCGTGGCAACCCACTGAAGTATTCTTGCTCAGAGAATCCCATGGACAGAGGAGCCTGGAGGGCTGCAGTCCATAGGGTCGCATAGAGTCGGACACAAGTGAAGCAGTTTAGCACACATCATATATATGTGTGTGTGTATATATATATATATATATATATATAATGTTATATTATAATGTATCTTATTAAGTAGTAGGGCTGGTTCTTCCCAGGCAAACTCAACCAGGTATAAAATTATTCCAGCTAATAACTCCTTAGGTGATACACATGGATTAGTGCTACATTAGGTTACTTGGCATCCCCGCGTCCACTGGCAAAGGAACATTTTCTCCCTATCTTCCAATGAGATACTTCAAAGAGGCCCAGGACAATGAGCCCTTCAAAGAGCATACTCAGAGATTCTGAATTAGTAGTGGTTCTTCAGGACTGTCATTCTTTGATTTGACAGAGAAACAGGGTTAACTAATCACTCTACCCTCATTTTCTCCACTTTTATTGAGATATAATCATTGTATAACAGTGTATTAATTTACATTGTATTCATTAAAGGTGTACATAATGATTTGACATAGGTATACATTGCAAAATGATTATGCCACCCCTCATTTTTTATGAGCATCCCAAGAACATGGTAAGGAGTTATTCAATTATCGTTTCAAGCAGTACACAGAAAAGATATCTTAAAGTTTTTACAAGTTATATGAATTTCTGAACTAGTTTTTCAAAGCAGGCAGGCTATTAATTCTTGTACTTGTTATTATCAGAATCAACTTTAAAAGTCTTTATATTTTTGGATTAAAAAACTTAAAAAAACATTTACAAAAGTAACAGGAAGATTAAGATATATATATGTACAGAGTTTTGTTAGTAAATTTTAAGTAAATAGTAAAATTTAAGAAGTTCCTGTGGTCAGTTTTCACTACTGTACTGATGCCCATCAAAACACGCCCAGTGAATTACTATAGGGCTTCCCAGGTGGCAGTAGCAGTAAAGAACCAACCTCACAATGCAGGTAGACGTAAGAGACACTGGTTCTATCACTGTGTTGGGAAGATCCCCTGGAGGAGGCCATGGCAACCCACTCCAGTATCCTTGCCTGGAGAATCCCATGGCCAGAGGAGCCCGGCAGGCTGTAGTCCATGGGGTAGCACAGAATCGGACATGACTGAAGCGACTTAGCGTGAACAAGTTAACTTACAACAGAATATGTCAGTCTAATTGTGTTGATGGGTCATACTTTTAAAGTTTCCATTTATATGAAAGCATATCAATCAGACATTCTGTGACCACTGACTTAAAACCTATGAAAAACATTACAGCCATAATTGAGAGGGAGGAATTATGTTTTGTGCTCTGTGCTTACACTGCTTAGATCATTACAGAGCCAGACGACCAGAGTGCAACGTAAGAGTCTAGCCTGGGTCATACCCGTAGGGAGGTGTTGCTTATCTGGCAACTCTCAAGATCAACAGGTGGCATAAGGAGAAGCTGCTTCTGACAGAGGTTTTGAGAATCACATCAAAGCAGTTTGAGAAGTTTATATGGACGGCCAACCATAAATCCAGCCCATGTCAAAGTTGAGAGATGCATTAATTCACTCATCTACTCACTCATCAAATGTATACTGGATACTCATTACGTGGAAGATACTTTGTGGGAAACCAAAATTCTTAAGGATGTTAGCTGGCAGAGGAAGTTTGGTCATGCCAAGGATGACATACACACAGAAGCTGAAATGCTTAAGACAGAGAAGTAGCATATTTCTTTCTTGCCAAAAGCCAGGAGAGAAAACTTTATTTACCAACCACAGTAGCTGCCAAGACTCTCTTTTAATATTGTGACAATGCTTTATCAGTTATATTGCTTAACACAGAACAGAAGTCATGTTATCTCAAGAGTAACTGTTATGCCAATTATGATAGTAAAGGTTTTCCTGGGGGAAAAACTGTATTCTCCTAACCTCACTTCAAATAGCTATTCATGACAATGTAGGATGTGTTGTGTATTTAATTTGTAAATAAATGTAACTCCTAGGACTGCATACTAAACGTCTATAAAACTGAAGAAAATGTTTATGATTCATTTCTTCCATAGTTATAAAACCAAAATATATTTTTGTATAAAGAGTATTTAGATAAATAATCAGTATCTTTTTCGTCAATACTTAAGGTGTGTTGCTCATTTTCTAACTGATGAACAAAACAGTCTGGACATTCAAGCTTAAGACATGGCTCTTATGATTCAATTGCTGCTTGACTTGTCTAATGGTGGCCTCATTGGGATTTTATGAATCAGCTTGTCTTCCGTGTGTTGACTAACTAGAAGAAGGCCTTCTGGTTTCTCCTGAGAGACTGTTTCCCTTTGCTGTGGTCAACATCACCATGATGCTTGGAAAGGATGATCACATTCCAGGGTACTGGGTGGTGTCCCAAGTCGGAGGCTGAATTAGGAATAGCACAGATCTGTCCTATCCCTTAAATATTTCATGAGCATCCACATACTGTAGTGCTTAATACTGTAGTCCTTGGCCTTTAAGACTTTACAGCACAGTAGAAGGGTACAAAATGTAAAATCACAGCTAAATAAAATGGGCCAGAGTGGAAGGCTAATCATAAGCAAACTCGGAAAGTTCAATGTTAATTAAGGTCCCTCTTAAATTGACACCTGAAGACTGACATAAACCAAAATACTCTCCCATGTGGGAGTAGGAAATCTTTAAATAGCTCCTAGGGCTTCTGTTTTTTCTTCTTTTCTTTAATGATAATATTCTTATGAGTATTGCTTGTTAATGGATCATCATGTTTGGGGCCAAAGGGACACAGAGGGAAGAGGAAAGGAAAGGGAAGAGAAGGAAGATGACTGAGGTCTAATCCAGGAATACTCCAGTGGTTCAGAAAGAGGCAGAAGATTTACCTCTTTCCTGTGACCTTGTTTGTCTAGGAGATGCAGATGCTATTTGTGGGCGTGAAAAGCTGAGTCACCTTGCAAAGGTGCAGATGAGGCCAGACCTTTCCTCTGTATCCTTTCTGCATTTTCTACTAACACCAGATGTACACCAGAGTAGATCTAGACAGTAGTTAACCGTGGGATTGTATTTGATTAGTGAGTAATTAATGAATTTATGGCAGATTTGGGGAAAATTGAAAAAAAAGACAGTATTTCTAAGTACAAGCAACCCAAGCCACTTAAGGATGATGCTTCGGACATGTCTACCCTGTCAGAGACTCCTACAACCTGTAACCCACCCCATCTCTTTCCTCAATCTTATAAGTTCATGTGGCAGAAGAAGACTTAGTTTTTATTTTTAGTATATATGTTTGTTAGAACAATTTTTTTAAAAAAGTGCAGATGCGGGCACAGTTCTTGAGGTGCTAGGTGTGTTCCCCCTTTGCCTGGCAAAGTAGCAAAGCCATTCTTTCCTTCTCCACCATAAAAAATGCAGATGTGTTTGAATAGACAAAATAAGAAAGCATTTGCTTAGGGATTGAGCGGTGAGGTGGTGTGTGTGTCTGTGTGTGTGCATGTGTGTGCCCACACACTCATTTTCTGAATTTGTGATCCATTTTTGAGGGGGATAGGTGCTCAAAACATTTAGAAATATTTCTGCCAGACATATGTATTTTCCTAGAGTATTCCAAGAAGAATACTCTCAGACAGAAGTCTACATTTGTGGCTGCTTCCACTTAGCTACTGAAATATACAAATTCTAAATGGAAAAAAAACTCACATTATATAGTCTTTGCAAGAGAAATAATCACATTCAGTTTTCACTGTAGTTTCTGGGAAATCTGGAAATCTCATATTTACATCTCTAGTTTTATCCAGAATTAAACAGAAAAACTTTATTTTAAAAGATAACTTGAATTTTAAAAGATAACTATCTATACTCTGTTCTCTCTTCTACTCCTTACTTCCCTCTCACCTTATATAAATAAAATTGATAGCATCACAAATAGTAGTCATCTTCTTGCGGTAAATATGATTCATGTCCACAGAAGCCCCTTGTGAAATCTCATTTCATGCTCCCTATTTCTCATGGCTATCCAAAGTTGGTACTTGAGATATTATTATCCTTGTACCTCAACTTTATATCTGAATCTGGGGTCATCCTGGCCACAAATGTAAATGTATACTGAAAACGACAAGCTAACCTCATCTGGTAATTCTTAATTCCTCATGTTCAGATACACCTTATTGTTCCCTCCATTGTGTGTCTATAAATATTTTCTTTGTCTTTGCTCTGTCAAAGGTTGTATATTTTTTACATTTATGTCCGTGTCTTTATGTGTAGATCTTGTATATCTGTACATATATGCAGATGTATGATTTTTCGTCCCAAATTCTTGCAATCTGCTTCCAATATTTAGGAATCTTGTCTGATAACTTCTTGTTATCTGTCCATTTTTATTTTCTATTGAGCATAAACTGTCTTCTTTTTCCACCAAATTAAGATCTTACAAATACATCAGTTGTTTATAAAAATGAGAGTCATTACTATTAAAAATTAGTGTATCCTGGAGATAGTGATAGTGTAAGTGTCAGCTTCACGCTCTCTGACCAAAAAGTGGGCTGGATCTTCGTGGCCTTTGCATATGGGTATGTGTCTTGCTTTTCTTGCACTTTGTAATACTGTTAATATTTTGGCTTTCATTCGAGTGGCGATTGGTAGCTCAGTCTGGAAAGAATCTGCCTACAGTGCAGGAGACCCAGGCTAGACACCTGGGTTGGAAGATCCCCTGGAGAAGGAAATGGCACGCCTTCCTGTATTCTTGCCTGGGAAATCCCGTGGACAGAGGAGCCTGGCGGGCTACAGTCCTTGGGGTTGGACATGACTTAGGGACTAATCCACCACCACCACCACCACAGTGGCATTTATAACAGTGATAGAAACATTTAGTTCAGCGATGAGTTAAGAATAGAAGGAATGGAAGCTCTTAAGCCTGGAAAAGCTGTCTTTGAGGTTTGTGGTGGGGAGGAGCTGGAACCTCCACTCTTCTTGGGGAAGTTTCACTTTCAGTTAGTTCTGCTCTCCTCTCTTGCCTAGTGGTTGGGGGCATCAAGGCATCTCACTTGTTCAGAGGAAACACAGCAATTGTCTGACTAGAAAAGCCTCAGATTCCTTGGGACATATCCCTAAGGGGGAAAAAGTGACTTGATCTATATGAAACTGTAAAAGAAATCCTATTTCAATATATAAACAACTACTTTTTGAGGCAAATCAGATTTGTTTTCTCTATTCTACAGATGAGAAAGGAGGTACTCAAAGAGGCTAAATTTCTTCCTCAATGTTAAAAGCTACTGTATGTCATTGCAATTTTTGTAACTAAAAAAACAACAAACCATATGTGAGTTTCATATGGTTCAGCCTAACAGAAAACCCAAGCTTGCATGCAAGGATTCTGTCTCCCACTCTAGAGTCCAATTGATATATCACTGTTTCTTACTTGGATCCTCAATGATGACCTAAAGTGTCTTTATTTAAGGGTCACTTAAATATGTACAAACATAAGGTCAAGCATAAACCTGAGTCATGTAGCTTTATTAAACTACATGAGCAACAATTAAAGGAAACATTCAATTAAAGAGTGTTTTCCCTTAACACAAGACTAAGGAATAAAAATCACTCTTTTAAATTTTTTTCATTGTATATTACCACTACACTTAATGGTCCTGAACTCTTGAAAGCATCTATGTAAGAAGATGGAATTTATGTAACGCAACTGCTGTTTTATGATGACATGTACTTTATAACATTTGCTGTGTGATGACTCAGTTCAATTCTTCCACTTGTCTCTATTTGCACTACTGTAAAACTTTACCTCACTTAAACAATAAGCTTCCACTTGGATTGAACCTATCATTGATGTATTATATTTGCTTCCTGTGTTTTTTTCTTTCATTGGCCTGTAACAATTTAAGAATTTAGTTCATAACTCCTCTGCAGCACATCATTTTCACACAAACAAATGAGAGTCTCAATGGATTGACTTTTCTATGAAACCAAAATTGTTTTTCTATGAAATGTCTTTTAATTTTGAATTATTATTCCATATAAAGACGTTTGACTCTGGTAAAAGTATTAAGCATGAGTTTAACTGAATGAGCTATTTGAACATGGGCTTGAGCACATAGCTATTTGAACACATAGCTCTGCCTGCAGTGGCCCTGGTGAGCAGAGGTAAATTTCAGACTTGGCAATTAACTCTAATATTTAGGGACATGAATTTTAAACCTATGCAGGGACACTGAAAAGGATGTATCTCTGTGAAAGGACTAGAAAAACTCCCCACTGTCTCAGGGAGACTCAAAGGGAATTGTCAATGCCTAGGTCTTTGCTGCTGCTGCTGCTAAGTCACTTCAGTCATGTCCGATTCTGTGTGGCCCCATAGACGGCAGCCCACCAGGCTCCCCCGTCCCTGGGATTCTCCAGGCAAGAGTACTAGAGTGGGGTGCCATTGCCTTCTCCGGCCTAGGTCTTTAGGTATGAACAAAATAAACAAGAAATCAAAAGTCCCAAGTTTACTCCATGCACAGATTTGGAACTTCTAGAATGACCTAGGAAAACCTGCCTTGTCTCCACTCCTCAAATGGAAAAGTTAATGTAAAAACTGCAATCCATGGGGTAGCGAAGAGTCGGACGCGACTGAGTGCCTGAACTGAACTGAATGTAAAAACTTGTCCCCATTTGTGGTACCACTCAGTAGTCTGGAAAAAGCAAAATTTGAATGAACCTAAGCTACTTTGGAGGGTACTTCCAAATCCAAGTTTTCACCAAAAAAAATCTCCATTGAAGATAAATCCTAATTTTTAAAATTATGAAACAAAGGAGGAAACAACTCACCATTTGTGAAAGTTATCAGATTCAATAAACAGCAGATTGAAACACTGTCAAAACTTCCCTTCCTCAAACTTCAGCTTATAGCACTACAAAATACAAATGTTTAAAATAGTTTAAGAGATAAGAGAAAATAGAAAGCATAGGGAAATGAGATACTATAAAAGGCAAGCTTTAAAAATAGAACTTATAAAAGTAAATATTGAACAATACAGTTGTAACTTGAAAACTCAATTCCCTAGAGATTTTATGCCCTAAGAATAGGGCATAAAATATATAAGGAAATATCTATATCTATATATATATCTAAGGAAATATATACAGAATATAGATCTAAGGCAATAGGATAGAAAGTTTAAGAGACATGGAAGAGATAAAGCAGATATCCAGTGTCTAATAGAAATTTCCAAGGAGATACTGGAGAGTGAAAAGGAGGCAGTATTTCAAAAGATAATGACAAAACTTTCCTTGAATTAATGAAAGACATGAATGCTCAAGATAAAGAATTACAGAATACTTAAAAAAAAAAGAAAATATTAAAACAACCAGAAAATTTTAAAAAGTTACACGGAAAGTGAACATCAGTTAAAATGACAATAGATTCCAACAGAACAAGTTCAGAGTTAATGGAATGATACTTTCAAAACTGTCAATTTGGAATTCTATCCACATCTAAATTATCATTCACTTGGAAGGCTTAAATAAGGTAAAATCAATATATTTTAAGACAAAAGTGACTAAATTTACCACTCATAAAAGAACCCCTAAAAGATTTATTCCAGGAAGAAGCAAATTGAATGGAGAAGAAAGGAACAAGGAGAAGTGAGGTTTGGGAGACCAGTGAGAAGGACACAATGGATTCTGGCCTCTTGTCTCATTTCTTCCGCCTCCTTCCCTTTCCAGAGTGTTTCTGCTTCCCTTCCTAATCTTGAAGTAAGTAGCCTGCCAGACTCCTCTGTCCATGGGCTTCTCCAGGCAAGAGTACCAGAATGGGTTGTCATGCCCTCCTCCAGGGAATCTTCCAGACCCAGGGACCAAACCTGTGTCTCCTACATCTCCTGTATTGGCAGGCAGGTTCTTTATCACTAGCACCCACTGGGAAGCCCAGCCTCTATCATATTCTTCCTATTTTACAGAATGTTCTTCTGGTTTGTACCTTCTTTCCTGGGGGGCCATGTGGCTTAGCATGAATACCTTGCTATTATAAGGTACTGGGGAACAAGATTAATTAGGAAAACAAAAATATAACCTGGTAAATATTTTCAAAATATTATCCCTATAGTGTTTATATTAATTTTTAGTCTGAAATGAAAGTATGAAAAATTTTAAATAATGTTTATTTATTGATTGATTTTTGAACTCTCTTGATGTGGTGAGCCGGCTTCTCATTGTGGTGGTTTCTCTTGTTGCAGAGCATGGACTCTAGGCACGTGGTCTTCACGTTGTGGCTTCCAGGCTCCAGAGCTCAATAGTTAAGCTCAACAGGCTTAGCTGCTCCTTAGCAAGTGGGATCTTCCTGGACCAGGGATCGAACCCTTGTCTCCTGCATTGGCAAGTGGATTCTTTACCACTGAACCACCAAGGAAGCCCCAAAATATGAAAACTTAAAGACCTCTGTTCAAGGTCCCCAAGGGTTCAAGGATGTCAGCTTGAAAGATCTGTTTGATAACATTTGCCTTCTTAACTCATGAAAGTGTTCAAAGTGTTAGTTGCTCAGTTGTGTCTGACTCTGCGACCCTATGGACTCTAGCCCTCCAGGTTTCTCTGTCCATGTAATTTTCCAGGCAAGAATACTGGAGTGGGTAGCCATTCCTGTCTCCAGGGCATCTTCCCAACCCAGGAATCAAACCCTGGTCTCCTGCACTGCAGGCAGATTTTTAACCGTCTGAGCCACCAAGGAAAACCTCTTAACTCATGAGTGTTCTAATTTTTTCTTAGCAACAGGTTCATTTTCATTGTGGTTATAGGCTTTTCCCAAGCAAACAATGCAATGTATAATTGTCTCTTCAGAAAGTTTTTCATTTGAGGTGGAGTTTATTGGAGATATTGTTATGGTGTAATTGAGATTATTATGAAAGAGACTTCAAGAATCAACACAATTGTATCTAGTATGCTTTCTGGGTTCAGGGTTTACACTGACATATAAATCCATGGAAATCTTAGTTTCCATGTCCTTCTAGTTCAGTCATATTATAATCACAAATGTTAAATTAGCAGTAGAGTTGTTTTATGGCTAAATAGCAGCTTTTATACTTTAAGAATTAAGCATTTTACTGGTTCTTTTAGATTCATTCAAAATGTTCAAGAAGAAAGGGGTTCACCTTTTGAATCTCTGCTTCTGTGAGGTAACTAAGGACATAAGTTGAAACTTAAATGACATTTAAGACTCTCCGGCTTCAAAACGCTTGTCTTTTCCTTTTAAGTTGCCTTTGTTTTGACACTGTGGGTGGGAAACCGGCATTTCAACTTAACCCACAGTGAGCGATGAAATACTTATGTCAGTATAAAGAACTGAAAATACTGTCATCTATGTAAGTCTTAAGGTAAGTTACCCGGTTGACAATACTTTGTTGTTTCTATAGAAAGCCTTTTTTCAAAAAATGCCTCTTTTCACAATGTAGCATAGATTCCTTGATCTGATCTGATAAACATATTTAATGAGATAAATGTTGTGGTTCCTGTCTTACAAAAAGGAAGACAGGCACAAAGAAATTAGGGGCAGCGATAGCACTGGCAAAGTGAATTGTCATCTATTTCGTGGGTAACCTGAAGTATCCTGGCCTGTGGTTTCTTCTCCAGTGGCCCTGCTGAGGTGGGAGGTGAGGACACGCAGAGAGGAGGCCAGTTCACAAGGGTGTCCCATGACGTGACACATGAGAAACTTGACCTTAACTCTGAGAGAATTACAGAAGGATGTCAGGGACTACTTTTTATTTTCAACTAAGTAGGTTTTTCTTCATAAAACATACTTTCTTCATAAAAATGATATGCAGCTCATTATATTTAAAATATTCAGCAATGTAGTTTCATTAAAGAGTGGACTGAACACATTCCTTTACCATTACTCTGTCCTAAATACTATTTAACATAGCCCCAAATCCACAAGGACAAAAAAAAAAAAAAAAATCAAGAAACAAAATTTAGGTGAAAATTCTGGAGGCTGGAAAGCAAACAGACCAGTGTTAATTGTTTTCATGAAAGCAAGAAAAGTAAAACCTATGCAGTCAGGGAAGCCAAGAAGCAAGTTGCTTCACACTGCAGAACCACAGAAAAGCTACAATTGGAGGTGGTGGCTACCCTTAGCTGAAAATCAATGTAAGAAAAAGCCAAGTTATTTACTTAAGGGAAAAGAGCAAGTTATACCAGAAGATAATACTCATGGCTTATCTGTGAATTATATTTGCAAGGACATAATATTACACAGAATGTTGACCTAACAAAGTTATATGCATTGTTAAAGTGGTAGCAGCTTTAAAGACAATCATCTTCCATGGTAGAAATTAAAGAGATAGCATCTAAAACTGAAATTAAGAATTAGCTATATAAGCATGTTTGAGAGGCAAAGAAATATAAGGTAAGTAGTAATAGAAACAGCTATAAGAGTTTAAAATGGCTGCTCCTGGGAAGTGAAAAAATTAGAAATGTATGTGGGAAGACAAGACTCCTCTTCTCACAGTACACCTTGTAGAACTCTGACTTTTATTACTATAATATATTCAAGTGGTAGGAGGTAAAATTCTAATAATAAAACATTAGCCACACTCATCTCATGCATTGTTGTGAGGATGGAGAGTAAGGTATGAAATTCTAATCCCAGAAGTTCTAGCTCATAGTAAGTGTGCATTACATGCTAGTGTTTCTACTATTGACTTAAAAAAAAATTGACTTCACTTTTTAAGTTTTTTGTACTTTAAAAAATAATTTTATTTATTTTTGACGGTTCTGGATCTTTGCTGCTGTGCAGGCTCTTTTCTAGCTGCAGCAAGCGGGGGCTACTCTCTAGCTGTGGGGCTCGGGCTTCTCACTGCTGTGGCCTCTCTCGTTGCAGCGCTCAGGCTCCAGGGCATGGGATTCAGCAGGTAAGGCATGTGGACTCAGTTGCAGCTCCTGCGCCCTAGAGCACAGGCTCAATTGTGGCACACGAGCTTAGTCGCTCCTCGGCCTGTGGGATCTTCGTGGATCAGGGAGTGAACGCAGGTCTCCTACACTGGAAGGTAGATTCTTTACCACTGAGCCACCAGAGAAGCCCTCTATTGTGGTTGATCAAAAATACTTTTAAATATTAAGCAGTAAGGAAAACTACAAAGAAAAAGTAATGAACTAAAAATTCCACTATCCAATAATAAGCAGTGTTTCACTGGGTGATCAATGTATATTTCAAATAAAAGCATATTTTTATCTCTATATAAAAATTTGTTGTTCAATGGCTAAATCTTGTCTGACTCATTTGTGACCCCATGGACTGTATGTAGCCTGCCAGGCTCTTCTTGTCCATGGAGTTTTCCAGATGAGAATACTTGAGTGGATTGCCATTGCCTACTCCAGGGGATCATCCCAATCCAGGGATCAAATCTGCATCACCTGTGTCTCCTGGATTGGCAGGGAGATTCTTTACCACTGTGCCACCTGGAAGGCCCACCTCTTAACTTCACAGAGTTACCTGGGGGAAAGTATAACCAAATAGGATGCTATGGGCCTTCTCAGGACAGATCCCCGCCCCTCAGTGTCCTCTGCCTGCCTGCAGTTTGTAGAAAAGCTTTAGTCTCCAGGCCTCCCCTGAGTCACAAAATCCTGGCTCAAGAATTAATGACTGAAAGAATGTGAACATGTAGTAACAAAAATTAGCAATTGGGCTAGGAAAACTGATAACAGTTTAAACAATAGAGCAGCCATGGAATCTTTGTTCCTCCCTGAAGGACATATGGTCTGATGTACATTCCTGAGTTGTTCTGCAGATACTGAGACCTCTGCCAGAAAGAAGCAGCAGTATTGCCTGACGACCATGAGCACATATCCCCCAGACCACTGGTACCTGGGGATTGATGATGTGAACCTGTGACATCACTCTACTACCTTCCCCAAAAGCAGAGAATTGTGTAGAGTTGGTCACGCACTCTGTGACTCTCTCCCTCACCCCACCTTTAAAAACGCTTCCCTGAAATCCATCAGGGAGTTTTGGGCTTTTGAGCATTAGCTGTCTGCCTGGACTCCTTGCTTGGAGGCTGCAATAAATGCTGCTCTTTTCTTCACCACAACCCCAATGTCAATAGATTGGCTTTACTGAATTGGTTCGGTAACAAAAGTTCAAGTAAAAAAAAATAAACAATAAATACAACAGTTGAGTACATTTTGGAGTGTGTTGTAGGGTGGGGGGAAAAGAAACACAGTGGGAAATTGGAGCAGGCTAAAAGGATTCAAGAATGGGAGTTGGAAGCTGTTGCTATTTTAAGCAGTATGATCAGAATAGGTCTCATAGCTGGGGTCTGACGGAATGTTCCAGGTGGAGGAAGCAGTCAGTGACAAAATACTAAGGCAGGTGTGATGGTTGATTTTATGTGTCAACTTGGCTGGTCCACAGTCATCCGGTCAGTTGCTGACCTCCCTCAGGCAAGAGGTAACTCTGCAGCAGATGGCCTTCAGACTTCACCTGCAGCACCAGCTCTTCCCTGGAGTTCTAGCCTACTGCCCCACCTTGAAGATTTTGGACTCACAGTTTCCATAATTGGTTTTGCTTCTCTGGAAACTCTAATAGAACAAGTTTAAAGACAAAAAGATAAGATGGCCCAAGGGCTGAAGCAGCACTAAGACATGAGGTTCAGGGGTAGCAGGACTTGGTAAACATGCCAAGAAATTTGTATTTTTTCTAAGTTCTGAGTCCTGAGTGAAATGGTGAGCTTCTGAAAGGCTTTGAGGAGAGTGTAATTTACCATTTACTTCTTCCTATGACTGTTGATGTGATTTGTACTCTCACACTTCTTTCAATGTTCCATTCTCCAAACCTCTAATTTTTGTTTTTGTTTGTTTTTGGCTACACCTCGAGGCATGTGGGATCTAGTTCCCTAACCAGAGATGGAATCCATGCCCCCTGCCTTGGAAGTGCAGAGTCTTAACCACGGGACTGCCAGGGAAGTCCCAAACCCCTAATTTCTGTGGCTGATGATATTTATTTTTTTCTACAATCATGGTTCCTCCATTTTTAGTTTTAATCTTTGTATAAGTTGATCAATATCAATATCAGGTTTTTTTTTTTTTTTTTAAAAACAATGATTTCTTCCTCTAAGCATCTTCCATTTAACTCATGCTTTGGTTGAAGGTATTTATTGTCCCCTTTGCAACAATTTAGGGATATTCTCCACTTTCCTGGAATTCTCTCACATTTAAAAATGTCTACCTCTTGACTTTAAATTGAACAAAAATGTGTATTATAGCAGTCTGGGTCTTCCCAAAGAAGAATACTTTCTCTACCTCAGAATGTTAATAATTTTCCAGCCTCTAGCACAGGTATTGATAGGAGAAATCTGAGGCAGTCTTTGTTCTCATCTTTGTGAGTTGTTTTTCCTTCCTGATGGCCCAAAGAATTAATTCTTAATCCCTTAAATTTAGCAATTTGACAAAAGTAGGACTTAACATTAACAGGTCTGTGCTAGCCTTTCCTGTATATTCATCTCAAGAAATTTTCCTGCATTAAACCTCTGAAAACACTTGTTGTTGTTTTATTTGTTGGTTTCTCTACTTGAGGAGCAACAATTATTTTGATCATTCTTATACTCTATATCAACCATCATATTTCAAATTGTTTTCATCTTCTATTTTGTCTGAATTCACTGTGATTATCCCAAGTGTTCCCGCTATGCCATTAATTAAATTTTCAACCAGATGTATTTTATTTCAATTAAGTTCTAACTTGTCTATTATTTCTGTAACAGTGCTACTTGGTGTGGGGAGAGAGCAAATTAGCCAAGATGGCGTGGTCAGGCTCTCTTGCTCCACGTTTTGTAAATAATGACTATGTAACAGCTGAGCTCACTTAGAGCACTGTGCATGCATGTCACGGGGCTTATGTAACAGCTGAGATCACTTATAGCACGGTGCATGCCCGGCACAAGGTGCTCGCTCAGTCACGGGATAATTTGTGCGGTATGCCGGTATGAGCTCCACCTAGAAAGCGGCAGCCTTACTGCTGCGATACGGCTGTGTCCGCTGGGTCAGCTGCGAGAGGAGAGAATATAGCGTGTCTATCACTAGGCTGCTGCACCAGCCAGGAGAGAGGATGTATTGTGTTAGGTTATGTTATGGCTGCTGCTGCCGCCGCTGTGCCAGCCAGGAAAAAATAAAAGTGTCTGCAGTTCCTACAGCTCCTTGAATCTCCTTCCAGCCTCTGATCTCACGCTTTGCTTACCCTGGGTTCAACCAACAGTCTGCACAGTGAGATACAGCAAGACAATTGGCACAGTGAACAGGATTAGCAATACAACTGGTGTAGTCAGCAGGATGAAGAGTCATGCATTTGGCTTCTTAATTTTTCCCCTTATCTTGGCAGTCTCTCATTTCATCTCAAGCTGTTGTTTTATCACCCTCCCCCTTTCAAGTTCTTGCTCATTGAGTTTGTGTTTTTATTTTAAATTCTTCTGCAACACAAAGGTCACCCACGGAATATGCTTCTGTGGCTTTTCCTCTGTTATTTTATTATTAGATTTCATCTGTCTTTTGAATGTCACCTTTCATTATTGCTTTCCCCTGCTCCTTTATTGGAGTGCTTTGTATCTGCGTGGTTGCCAGGCAGTTTCTTTTTAACATTGATGATGTTTACCATAGGCAGCTATGTCTTGACCTCTTATTCACTCACAGAGTGAATTGTCTTTCCACCTAAAGGGATCAGTTTGTTTTCCTCCATCCATGCTTCAGTTTGGGAGCTGGATGTTGCTTTTAAGCTATGTTTCTCTGGCCTGAGGTCATGCTGATGGGTGAGGAGAACGCTTAGCTGGGGCTGAGAACGTCCTGTTTTGTGGACCTCACTTCTGCCTTCTCCTTCTGGAGTTTAAAAGCCTTGTACCAACTAGGGGTATGTCCAACTCTCGGGATCCTTAGTCCAGCCAGACACTCTCCAGTTTTCTGCAGTCCCCACCTAGCCACTTGAAGATTTATCTTACCAGTTTGTTACCTATAAGTATTTGAGTGTGACATTCCTACTTCCATGAATTCCTATGCGGCAAAAGTACTTATTATCTCTTGAAATATCTCATGTTTTCCCACCAACAGGCCTTCTTGCCCATACCTTGCCCCTTCATATGGAATGCTTCCATCCTCTTCTCTCTCATCGTTTATGCCCCTACCCATTTCAAGCCTATTCCTTCCTCAAATATTCAGATAAAAATCCTAAATTTTTAATAATATTTTCCCAAAGCTGGAGCACATCTTTCTCAAGACTTTGTTGCTTGTGTGATACATTTGAAATACATCAAATTATAAATTATGTAGCTTTCTTTCAATGTACATATGCTGTCATTCCTTGCTTGACTTGAAGGTCATTAAAAGCAAGTATTACATCTTAAACTTTTTTGCATTTCCTCATTTCAATTGAGTGAACAAGAACTGGGGAGAGCACACATAACCAAATTATTAATTTTACTTAATGACCTCAACCTTCTATTATACAAAAATGGAAAGAGAAAAAGAAATGAATAATTATGAATAATTAACTAGTTTATCAGATTCTTATTGTAGATGTCTATTGTATAATCTTAGAATCTTTGAATTTTTTTCCCTCTGTTATTGTTGCTGTTTAGTCGCTAAGCTGCGTCCAACTTTTTTTAAAAACCCCATGGACAGTAGCCCTACAGGCGCCTCTGTCCTTGGGATTTCCCAGGTAAGAATACTGGAGTGAGTTCCTTCTCCAGAGGATCTTGCTGACCCAGGGATCGAATCTGCATCTCCTGCCTTGGCAGGTGGATTCGTTATCGCTGAGATACCAGGGAAGCCCACTTGTATTATTATATAATGATAAAAAATCAATTTAGACAAAATCGGAAACCAAATGAATTGGTATATTTGGACACTTCTTTTGAAAGTTGACTTTAAACATTTTTTTTTCTTCTCTTTCTAAGGATGTTAGAAATGTTTCTTTCTAAACATTTTCTTTCCTTAAGGCAGAGCAGATTTTCCAAGTAAAAGAAAATGATAACAGAGACATAGACTAGGTCAGAAAACCTTTTCTGTAAAGAGTCAGATAGTGAAGATTTTTGGCTTGGATGCCTCCTCTTATAATTTTAAGTTCTGTCTTTATATAGGCCATATATAAACAATCACAATTATTCCCCCAAATTTTATTTATGGACACTGAAACCTGTATTTCATGTAATATTCTTGTGTCACGAAATCTGATTCTTTGATTTTTTTAGACTGCTAAAAATGTAAAAACCTTAGGTGGGTTGGATCTGGTCCAAGGACTGTGGTTTGCCAAGTCCTGGTATAAATTGTTTCTTGCACAGGGTCTTATTTTCAGCAGTAGGGTTTGGAATAGTTATTCATAAAAATACATTGTGCCTATATCCTCTGAACTAAACCAGCAACTACAATAAACAGGAATTTTAAAATTACATGAACAAAAAGAGGGAATAAAATAAGGACAAACAAGTGGGTGAGAAAAATGAAGCTTTAGTGAGATATATGGCCATTACAATAAAGTCTCTGAAAAAAATTGTTTTTGGATAACACTACATAAATTTTCACTTCTAGATAATTTTTCTATTTAATGACATAAAATTCATAGGATTTTAGCAGTTAAATGGGCAAAAATCTTTTTAAGGAGTTTATATTTGAAGATGGTAAGTCAGTTTCTGTTTTAGGAATAAATAAACTCCTCTTCCCCTTGGAAAGTAAACCCAGGCCTCTTCAGATTCAGATCCCTGAAGTTTTGCTGAGCACTGGTGGAGACTGTCAGGGATCCTCCTCCTGGGGGAGGGCCCACAGGAGCCTGAACCCTTCTACTAACCTCCCCTTTCTCCTCTCCTGGGGCAGCTAATTATTCTAGGGAGCTGGAGTGAGAGAAGTGACCCTGACTCTCTGTGGCCTCTCCGAACATCTCTGGACATTTGTTTTGGAAACTCAAAATCCAGAACTTAACTCTCTTTTTGTGTGCTCTGAGGCCCCAGCTTTCCACGTAGATAGGAAATGTAGAATGCTCTAGTTGCCTATGCTGCATAAGGGGTTGAAGTGCAAGAAATGAAAGGCAGGGTCAGTATCTCAAAATATTATTCTATTTCTTGCATATTTGAATTTGAGGGCTAAAATCGGTAGCTATGCATGTCTCTTAAATGTTACTTTTCCTTAAGGATGTCTTTCTCCAACAGTGCTTCTCTGAGTGCCCTCCTCTGACAATCCCGTCACTCTCTGATGGCTTCCAGATCCTTCCTCCAGTCTTTGACTTTAGACAGAACCACTGACTTCAGGATATAGCCTTTGGATGGCCCATTGGGCACCCCTGATTCAGTGTGACCAACACTGAACCTATGATCATCATCCACAAACATTTTCCTTAGTGTTTCCAACTTAGCTGGTGACACCATCATTTTACACAGTCACTCACATTGGAACTCTGAGCTTCATCCTCTTAAATTCCATATCAAATTCATCTCCAAGTTTGCAGATTTTATATCTGAAAGGCTTCCTTACAGCCACTGTTCTTGCTCATAGCCTTTTTATGTCATGTCTGGTTTTTATTTCAATAACCTCCATTAAAAGATAAACTGAGGCATATTAAAATTTTGAGTTTATCTGAGCAAAATCAGAGTTGAGTTGGGGCAACATCAAATCTATGAGAAAGGCACTCCAAGAAGAGGCACGAAATGAAAAACTTTCATAGGCACAAGGGAGCAGGAACACGGAAGTTACACTGAGAAATAAGTAGGTTGGTTGTTGTAAAGTTACTTTCCTTTAGGGAATACTAGGATTCTATGGGACTTCCCAGGTGGCACTAGTGGTAAAGAATCCACCTGCCAATGCCGGAGACTTAAGAGACACAGGTTCCATCCCTGGGTCAGGAAGATTCCCTGGAGGAGGGCATAGTAACTCACTACAGTATTCTTGTCTGGAGAAACCCATAGACAGAGGAGCCTGGCAGGCTACCGTCCATAGAGTTGCAAAGAGGACATGACTGAAGCAACTTAGGATGCAGGCAGGGTTCTATGAGGCAGATTATCTAACTCTAGTGCTGATCAGATAATTCCTGATTGACTGGTTTAAATTTCCATTTCTTGGAGATTCAAAATTGTAATTAAATCAGTTTGTTGACATTTGACTTAGCATAAGTAACTCCATTTTGAGCCTATTGTCTTGTTTTTAACAGCTCCAAGCCATGTCCCTACTTCTGGTCCTGCTCACCCAGAATCCACTCTCCACATTGCAGATAAAGTAACCTTTCTGAAAGGTAAAAGCCCCATCTCCTCCAATTTTTACCACTTGCAGTTAAGCAGTTTGGTGTTGGTCTACCAGGCTTACTGTCTGGCCTGTCTTTCTAAGTGATGTGAGACACAGCTCAGGCTGGAACCTCTAGGGAGAGTTTGAAGCCCAGATGAAAGTGAAACTGGAAACGAGTTCCAAAGAGCAGGCAGAAAGCAGAGATGAGACCAAATTTGGAGGGAGAAAGAGATGACCCTGTGGCTGTGAGAGAAAATGATGGGAAGAATGCCTCTAGGCAACAGTACTCAGAAGGAGGGAGATATTTATGCAGTGGAAATAGTCCCAGGGGAGCAAAGAGGTTAACAGAAGTGCCATGGAGATGTGGGGAGTTGGGGCCTTTCCTCATACATTTCCTTCTGTGTTTAAATTGCAGCCTTCATTTAAGACTGAGATAAAATAAGACTTCTTAGGGAAACCTTCTGTGACCCTGCTTGCTGATACTGACACATCAAAGCTTCCAAGAAAATCTACAAACTTTTAGAGCTACTATTGAGTATTCAGCAGAGTTACTGGACTCAAGATTAACATATACGAATCAACAGAGAAAAAAGTTCTTCATGACAGAAGAAACCTTATGGAGTATCTTACAGTGAGGTATACAGTACAGCGATTAAAACTGTTTAAAAGAATTTATGTTTATCAGTATATCACTTCTACTTAAAAGTATCTCACAAGATAACAATGTCAATATTCAGAAGATAGGAAAGCAGTAGTAAAAGTACTCACGTTTGAAGCA
This sequence comes from Cervus canadensis, assembly GCF_019320065.1. Taxonomy (NCBI): domain Eukaryota; kingdom Metazoa; phylum Chordata; class Mammalia; order Artiodactyla; family Cervidae; genus Cervus; species Cervus canadensis. The sequence goes on from NC_057396.1 coordinate 15,897,133, forward strand.
CACACACTAAGAGGCTTTAGGCATTATCTCAGTTAATGTTCACGAAATCCCCAGGTATTAGAACCGGTGTCCCCATTTCACAGATGAGGAAAAGGTTTAGAGAGACTACATCACTCTGGTAATTACATGGCAAATATGAACTCGAGCCTGCCTTATCTGACAACGAGATACAGAGTGTAGTGATTCAAACAGTGGAGCTAGACTGGGCATGTGGTCTGGACAGCAGCTCTGCTATTTTCTACACAGGTTTTGATAGCTGTTGGCTTTCCTACTCAGACATATTAAATGTTTGTGTTTATGCTGAAGCAATTTTTACTAAAGTCTTTGTCAGTGAAAGTGACTTTGGGAAGGTTACATTGTCTTTCATGCCTTTATCCTTAAATAATTTCATCTCTTCATAAATATCAGACACTCCTTTTGAGCTACTTAAGTTCTTCCTCCCCCAGGGTTTATATTTCATTGAAATCCATCTGAAATTATTTTTGTCTTTCCAAATAAAATATTTCTGGTTCATCTCCAACATCTTAAGCTTCATCATATATAGATGGAGACTCCAATACAAAGTCACCTGTTTTGCTTTTAATACTGCCACACTCATATTTTGCTCGTTTACAACATCTTTGAAGGAGGATGAGATTTATATTTTTTCGGCATGTCTCTGACCCCTTACATGTACTCAGGACTATAGTACAAGGACTATTTGTTTAAAGGGCTTGTTATGTGTGACTATTTCAAAGACCTTGTGTTTGATGACCTTGTGGCATGCTGTGTGCTCAGATGGGAAAGAATCTGCCTGTAATGCAGGAGACCTGGGTTCAATCCCTGGGTTGGGCAGATCCCCTGGAGAAGGGAATGGCAACCCATACCAGCATTCTTGCCTGGAGAATTCCACGGACAGTCCATGGGGTCACAAAGAATCAGATATGACTTTCACTTAAACTTGTATTCATTTTTTCTGTTTTATAGAAAAAAAGTACCTTTCATCATTTCAAGTAAATTGATGCAATGGGTGAATCAAGATACTAATATTTTTGACTAAAACTATTATTTATGTAGCTTTCGTACTCACCGTTGATGAAAACGAAGCTGACTCAGTTGCCTTGTGTCAGTGCCCACAGGCTGAGGCGCATGTCCAAGGTATGAGGCTACCAGCCAAAGTTTTTCAGCTGTTTCTCTTCTTCTCAGCGTTCCACCTTTCTCCAGGAGAGCATTCCCAGAGAAGAGATACTTGAGAGATAAGAATAGGCTAGTAAAAAGAAAGTAAGGTGAAAGTTGCTCAGTCATGTCTGACACTTTGCAACCCTGTGGACTATACAGTCCATTGAATTCTCCAGGCCAGAATATTGGAGTGGGTAGTCGTTCCCTTCTCCAGGGAATCTTCCCAACCCAGGGATTGAACCCAGGTCTCCCACATTGCAGGCGGATTCTTTAGCAGCTAAGCCACCAGAGAAGCCCAAAAGGAAGCACGGGAGAAGCCAAGTTTGTAGAGCTGAGTGCTCTCTCTAAACTCCTGTGTATTATCTTGTCTATGATGTGGGGAGACACAAATTCAATTTCTCAGCTTCCTTGTCTGCAAGGAGGGTCCTAAGGTGGCATGCAGAACAAAGGAAATAATTACACATGGAAGAATCCACTTTCTTTTCCTTCTCTATTCTCAGTTTCAGCAGAGAAGGGGACAGTTGACACCCTCCCAAATGCCCTCCCTCTCTCAACAAAATGAAACAAAACAAAACTCTTCATAGCTTAATCAATCTCATTTCACCTTCTCTCAAAAGAAAGGAGTGCTCTTCTTTTTCTATTATATTCAGAAGGGTTCACATTAGATTTAGCATAAGTGATTAATTTGATTTATTGACCTCTGATTTCTATCACTTCTCTCATTTAAATCCTAAACCCCATGAAGTAGTTTTTAGGGTTTCTATCAGACTCAGAGAAGTTAAGTGCCCAGCTAAAGTCATATAAACATAGGAAAAAAAGGCAGAATTCAGACTCCGATCATCTTCAACTGCAATTGTAACAGTCCCTAATTCCTAAGAGAGCACTTTGGGTAAATTCTTAACCTTCCCTGTAGCTGTTCTCTTCCAGAATCATGAGTATCTTGGACATGGACTCCTAGTAGCAGGAGACAGTTATTCCTCTAGGTTTCTGCACTTCCCTGGGGTTACAGAGAATGTGTACTTGGATGTGAGTCATTCTGCATACTCTAGCATATGTTGAGGCAACTTTCTAAAAATTTTGGAAAACATCCTTTCGAAAATATGATAGGATATGTTTTTTTATTTTTTTGCATTATAGATACATTCTAAATAGAATCTATATTCATCTGGTGGTCCTTCATAAGACTATTATAAGTGGCCCCAATTATCGGGCCCACTATTGCAGTGGCCCCAATATCCAGACGTCTGTTATCCTGGGCTCTCTAAATAAGAATCTGACTCAAGGCATCACTTGGATGTCAATAACAAAGATAACTTGATGTCACATGATTTAAACTGTTACGACAGTTCTCAGGTGTCATTATCTTATAAGGTGACTCTCCTGAAGAATCAGCGCTTCTCATTTTTGATCCCCCATAAGAACCTTGAGGTCAGCCTCCGCAGCCCAAGCAGGATTTTAAATCATGTTCCGATTATCAAGGGCGAGCATTTCTCATGTTCTAGAAGGTCAGGGAGTTGGAGTCAGGAGGGAGTCCTTGTCTCCAACTGCACTGAGTGCAGGAGGAAAGCCAGCAGTGCCACTCTTCATCTGGAACATCAGCATCAGTGGCTCAACAAAGTTCGAGTACAGTTAGATCCTTTAGAGAAAAATCTAGAAAATCTAGGCTGTGCCAATAATGATTTTAGACAGTCACTCAGTCATGTCTGACTCTTTGCAACCCCATGGACTGCAGCTCGCCAGGCTTCCTTGTCTGTCACCAACTCCTGGAGCTTGCTCAAACTCATGTCGATCAAGTCAGTGATCATCCAGCCATCTCATCCTCTGTCATCCCCTTCTCCTCCTGCCTTCAGTCTTTCCCAGCAGCATGATCTTTTCCAATGGGTCAGTTCTTTGCATCAGGTGGCCAAAGTATTGGAGCTTCAGTTTCAGCATCAGTCCTTCCAATGAATATTCAAGATTGCTTTCCTTTAGGATTGAGTAGTTTGATCTTTTAGCAGTCCAAGGGACTCTCAAGAGTCTTCTCTAACACTACAGTTCAAAAATACCAATTCTTTGGCACTCTGCTTTCTTTATGGCCTGATTACCTGGTATCTGATTACTGGAAAAAACCATAGCTTGACTAAACGGACCTCTGTTGGCAAAATAATGTCTCTGCTTTTTAATATGTTGTCTAGGTTGGTTATAGCTTTTCTTCCAAGGAGCAAGCATTCTTTTAATTTCATGGCTGCAGTCATCATCTGCTTTTGGAGCCCAAGAAAATAACTAATGATAGCTTTTGTTTGTATTGCAGATGACTAGCAGTATAACAATGCAGAAACTAATAATGCAGGCATGCGAAATTTTGCTCATATGCATTTTTGCATGTAGAATGAGTCCTTTTCTATGCAACTTAAAAATGCAATCTCAAAGGTTCAATTGTGGTACTATTACCTGAGATATTTAGGATAATTTACTGATGCACATGTAAATTCTGATAAAGACTTTTAAAATAAACTTTTAACTTTAGACCAGTTTTAGATTTACAGGATTAATGTGAAAATAGTACACAGAGTTCTTATATACACCACACTCAATTTCCCCTATTGCTAGCATATTGCAATATATTTGTCACAATTAATAAAATAACGTAAACTAAACTCAAAATTATTCAAATTTCTTCAGTGTATGTCTGTTACAGAACCCCATCTAGGATACCACATTGCAATTAGCTGGGATGTCTCTTTATGTTCCTCTTGGCTGTAACGATGTCTCAGACTTTCCTTGTTTTTGATGACCTTGACAGCTTTGAGGAGTATTGGTCAGATATTTTATAGAATATTCCTCAGTTGGAGTTTTACTGATGTTTTCTCATGGTTGGACTGAAATTATGTATTTTTAGCAGGAAGAGCATACAGTAAAGTGCCATTCTCTTTACATCACATCAAGGGTGAGTGCGTGCCTAGTAGCTCAGTTGTGTCCAAATCTGTGCAACCCTTTGGACTGTAGCCCACAAGGATCCTCGGTCCATGGGATCCTCCAGGCAAGAATACTGGAATGGGTTGCAATGCCTTCCTCCAGGGGATCTTCCCGAGCCAGGGATCGAAACCGTGTCTCCTGTGTCTCCTGCATTGCAGGTGGATACTTGACCCACTGAGCCTTGAGAGAGACCCACATCAAGAGTATCTACTATTAATGTGACTTATCACTGTTGCTGTTAATCTTTATCACCTGGCTAAGGCAGTGGTTATCAGGTTTCTTCACTGTAAAATCACCCTTTTTGCTCCTTTTCTGTGCTGTACTTCTTGGGAAAAAGTCACCATGCACAGTGCAGATATGAATGAAGAATTATGCTAAACCTCCTTAAGGGTAAGTACCTACTTAAATTATTTAATATTCTTCTGCATGGGAGATTTGTCTATTCTCCTCCATTTATTTATTTATTCCATCAAGCAATCATTTATTTATATCAGAAAGGACTTGCGGATATTTATTTTATGCTTTGGGTTACTATCCAATACAACTTTATTTTTGCTCAAAATTTTCCAGGTTTGACTATTGCTAAGTCTTTCGGTTGACTCCTGTATCCCTTTGATACACCTCATCATACGGGGGTTTTGTTTTGTGTTTTGCGCACTTACTTACTTTCTGATCCTATAAGATGCTCCAGGCTCCTCTTGTCTATTTCTTGCCTCACTCCTAGAATAGACCATTTCTCCAAGGGCCCTAGTTACTTTTACTCAAAAAAAGTGTTAGAAAAGATCTGAGAACTAGGTGTGCTATTGAAGTGTCTCTAACACTCATTCGTTACAATTGGATTATTCTAGCTTCCTCCCTTTGTTTATATGTAACTTCCCAATACAGCAGTGAGAAAACTGGTTCCTAATATCCACTACAAATTTACTTAGTTGCTCACTTCCAATGTACATGTACAGTGGTTTCAGAATTGTTAACCTGGACTCCTGTGGGCAGCAACTCGATAAACTGGAGTATAGTGTTTATGTACAGTTCCTTTTGCCTTAGATTTGCAGACTCCATTTCCAAAGTTACTTTGGTCAGCACCTTTCTCACCTACCCTCTTCAATGAGATTGTTTTAAACATTTGTCATACATTTAGATTTTTTGGTCACATTCTGCAGTCCATCTGGGATCCCTCTGCTTCCCCCATTTTTTTTTTTTTTGGCATACATTTGATGTTTACTCTTTGTGCTGTAAAGTTCTATGGGTTTTGAAAAATTGAGATGATATACTATGTAGCCTTTTCAGATTGCCTTCTTTCACATAGATAGTACTATGCATTTATGATTCATCCATGTCTTGTGACTTGAGAGCCCATTCCTCTTTTTTGTTGAATAGTATTCCATTACAAGGATTTACCAGTTTGCTTATCCATTCATCTATTGAAAGATATCTTGATTGCTTCTAGTTTTTGGCTATTATAAAAAATACTAAATATTTTCATGGAGGTATTTGTATGAACACAAATTTTTAAATCAGTTGAATAAATACCTAAGAGTACAATTGCTAGATTACATTGAAAGACAACATTTAATTTTATCAGAAGCTGTCTTCCAAAATAGTTGCACTATTTTGCACTCCCACCAGCAATAAATGAAAGTCCCTACTGCATCTTCCCCAACAGTTGGTATTTTGGGTTTTTTTTTAGATTTTGGCCATTTTAGTAGGTGTAAATGGTACCTCATTGTTGTTTTAATTTGTAATTCCTTAATATTAAATGATACTGAGCCTCTTTTTATATGTTTTTTTTAATCTTGTGTCTTCTTTTATGAGATGGCCAAGCAGATCTTTTGCCCACTAAAAAAATAGGATATTCTTTTATCATTTAGTTTAAATAATTATATATTTTATTTTTATTTCAACATTTTAAGTATTTCACCCTACTCTCTTCTTACTTACAAGATTTCTAATGAGAAGCTATGATTCTTACCCTGTTCCACTGTACACAAAGTGTATTTCTTTTTTCCTCTGACTTCTTTGAAGATTTTCCCTTTGCCTTTGTTTTTTTGCAGTTTGATTACATATCCCTACATGTAGTTCATTTGTTTGTTTGGTTTTGGTGTTTATTCTACTTTGTAACTCTAAACTTCCTAGATCTGTGGTTTGGGGTCATTAATTTTGGAAATGTTGCAGCCATTGTTACTTCAAATATTTCTTCTATTCTCTCTTTCTTCTCCTTCTGGCATTCCAACTGTTCACATGTGATATCTTCAAAATTATTTGACACTTTTAAAATTCACTTTTCTGATTGTCAAGTTTTGTCTCTATTCCGTTCAGCATGGAGAGTTTTTATTGACATATCTTCAAGTTTTTATTGACCTATCTTCTTCCCATGGCTGTCAAATCTGCTGGTAAACCCATCAAAGACATTTTAAAAAAATTTCTCTTACAATGTTTTTGATTTCTAGCATTTCCTTCTGATTCTTTCTTAAAATTTCTTTCTGTCTGCTTACATTATTCATCTGTTGTTTCATGTTGTCTGCTTTTTCGATTAGAGACTTTAACATATCAGTCATAGTCATTTTAAATTCCTTTTCTGATACTTGGAACATCTGATTCATATCTAAGTTTGGTTCTGATGCTTGCTTTGCCTCTTTGGACTTTTTTTTTCTTTAATATTGGCATTTCTTTTTTTTTTTGTTGTTGTTGTTGAAAGCCTAGTGTGTTGTATTAGGTGATAGGAACTGAGGTGTGTGAGAATTTATAGTCATCTGGCTAGGAGTTGAGCTTTGTTTAATGTTTGCTGTAGCTATAGGTGCCAAAGGCATTAGATTCCTCTAGTGTTCTTGATTTTATATCCTCTGTTGACCTTCTCTCAGAGAAGAACTTGTGTCTTGAAGTTTTTTTCAGTTATAACCCACTACTAGTACACTGGAGCCTTGCTGGAGTAGTGGTAAGGTGTAAGGAAGGGGGCGTGGTCTACAATCTTCCAATTCATTGCCAAACTTTTATTGGGCCTATGTCTCTTGCCCATGATTTTCACAATTATTTATTCTTAGATGGCCTTTACGTCACTTTAGGTGAGACAGGAAAATGAGAAGCCTGGAGTGAGAAGAATGTCCGTCCCTCACGAACCTGGGACAAGGCTCTGGTAAAGTTGTTATAATAATCATGCTTCCCCTCACCCTGGCTAGACTCACAAGATCTTTACTTTGAGAACCCGGTGGGATTGGCCACCTCCCCTGTTCCCCACCCTCCCTCCTGCCCCCCACCCCGCAGGCCTTTTGCCCTGAGACTGCGGCTCCTACTCATGCTAGTCTGCATTCAGATTCCAACAATTCACCAAGATCATGATCTAAGTTTTCCTACCAGTTTTTATGACTTTAGTAGCTTCTGCTTCAGATAGGCAAATCTTGGCTATGAATCTGTGGATTTGTCTGTTTTTCCATATTTCAGGCTGCCAGTTTGCTCTGCAAACTCAGTTTTCTCACGGGTCCAGGAAATGTAACTTTTTTGTCGGTGTGTAGTAAACTTGTCCAAGCTCTCTACTTGTCAGAGCTGAACTGGTAATTTCCTGATAAAGATTCTTATTTAACCTATCCAAAATGTAGAAATATGCAGAAATAGTACATAAGTACAAAGTGGATCCAACCAGTCCATCGTAAAGGAAATCAGTCCTGAATATTCATTGGAAGGACAGATGCTGAAGCTGAAACTCCAACCTGATGCGAAGAACTGACTCTTTTGAAAAGACCCTGATGCTGGGAAAGATTGAATGAAGGAGGAGAAGGGGATGACAGAGGATGAGATAGTTGGATGGCATCACCGACTCAACAGACATGAGTTTCAATAAACTCCAGGAGTTGGTGACGGACAGGGAGGCCTTGGCGTGCTGCAGTCAATGGGGTCACAAGGAGTCGGACACGACTGAGTGACTGAACTGAACTGAACTGAGTGAACAATTAGATTTGAGATCATCTTAAATAACCAAAGTCAGTTTCATGTTAGGAATAATAAGATTAGCTCCAGGTGAAGATAAACTACTTGTTGTAAAGCTCTTAATTCTTCCTAGAACAGATTAGATTAAAGGAGTTCAGTGATAATACAGATAGAAATTAGAAATATTGTTCAGTGCCACACTGGAATTCATTACCAGTGGTCGGTGACCCTGAATATGTCATTTAATCTTTCTTAGCTTCAGTTATCTCATTTGAAAAATGGGTTGTTGTAGGGTTTAGAGATAATGTATATTATGAATCTAGCAATGCATAGCACTTACTAGATATTCAATAAATGTTGGCAGTTACTTTTAAATTAAAATAATGTGATAGAAGAAATAATTCGAAAGTATCTCAGATAATCTGAGGAGTACTAATTGTAGGCCATGTTCTGAACGCTTACTGTTACAAAGGCAGATAAACTAACTGGAAAACCAACTATGTGTTGGCTATAAAAACTCAAGAGTAGGGCATCCCTGGTGATCCAGTGGTTAAGAATCCATCTGCCAATACAGAGGACACGAGTTCAATCCCTGGTTCAGGAAGATTCTACTTGTGGCTGGACAACTAGCCAGTACACTGCAACTACTGAGCCAGCATGCCTAGAGCAATGAGAAGCCTACACACTGCATTGAAGAGTAGCCCCTGCTTGCTGCAACGGGAGCAAAGCTAAAAGCTAAGTACAGCAAGGAGGACTTCCCACTCCCTGCCCCTGACGGCCACAGACCAGAAAAAAGCTCAGATTTTATTTAGTTTAACCCTAAGAGAAAGATCGCATGTGGTCCTAGACTGCCACCTGCTGGCCATCACCAGCTAAAAAGACCTAAATTCCAATTTCTCACGAAGTGAAAAATGTGATAGAGGATTACTTTCAGACAAATGATTAGAGCATGAACTTTCAAGTCTTTTTATTAGTAGACTTCTTTATCAGAATCCTTACGTGTGAGAGCTAGTAAGTTTTATTAATAACATCCATGAGTGGAGATGGTTTTGTTAGGCTGTTAGTATTTTCTATGGCTCAAATGTGATTCAAGGGTATATGGAGACTATTCATTACTATTTTCTTTTCATATGTTACTCTTTCTGAGTTTTATTATGGTGCAACCTCAGTGGCATTAAGCTGGAGTTGATTCAAATTATATATATAATTATAATCAGCTTCAATTATTATGAAGCAAAGTGAAGTGAAAGTCGCAGAGTTGTATCCAACTCTTTTCGACCCCATGGACTGTAGCCTACCAGGCTCCTCTGTCCGTGGAAATATGCAGGCAAGAATAATGGAATGGGTTGCCATGCCCTCCTCCAGGGGATCATCCTGACTCACGGATAAATACCGGGTCTCCTGCCTTGCAGTCAGATTCTTTACCATTTGAGCCATCAGGAAAGTCCCAGTTGTTATGATTAATTATAATCTATTAGAGCAGAGGTTCACAAAAAGCAATGTGCAGACTGGTTGATCTGGCTGATCACATCAGATTGTTTAGTTTCTATTTCATACTTGCAGAATTAGAATATTTTTTAGTGTTATTTATTTATTTAACACCAAAAGCATTTTGTATTGGGGGGTAGCTAATTAACAATGTCATGATAGTCTCAGGTGATCAGTGAAGGGACTCAGCCATATATATACATGTATCCATTCTCCCCCAAACCCTTTTCCAATCCAGTTTGGCACATAACATTGAGCATAGTTCCATGTGCTATACAACAGGTTTTCATTGATTATCCATTTTAAATATAGGAGCGTGGACGTGATCTTCCCAAAGTCCCTAGCTATTCCTTCCACCTGGCAACCATGAATTTGTTTTCTAAGTCTGTGAGTCTCTTTCTGTTTCATAAGTAAGTTCATCTGTATCATTTCTTTTCAGATTCCTCACAAAAGGGATGTCATATTATTTTTCTCCTTCTATAACTTACTTCACTCAGTATGACACTTTCTAGGTCAATCCATGTCACTGTAAATGGCCTTATTTCATTCTTTTTAATGGCTGAGTAGTATTCCATTGTGTGTATGTACCACATCTTTATCCATTCCTCTGTCGATGGACATTTAGGTTGTTGCCATGTCTTGGCTGTTGCAAACAGTGGTGCAATGAACAGTGAGGTGAATCTATCATTTTGGGCCATGTTTTCCTCTGGATATATGCCCAGGAGTGGGATTGCATGGTCATATGGTAGCTCAATATTTAGTTTAGTCTATTTTAGACCCTCCATACTGTTTACATAGTGGCTGTACCAGTTTACATTCCCACCAACAGTGGAGGAGGGTTCCCTCCTCTTCACACCCTCTCCAGCATTTGTTTTTTGTGGATTTTTTGATGATAGCCATTCTGACTTGTGTGAGGTGATATCTCATTGTAGTTTTGATTTGCATTTCCCTAATAACTAGCGATGTTGAATATCTTTTCATGTGCCTATTGTCCATCTATATGTCCTCTTTGGAGGAATGTCTATTCAGGTCTTTTGTCCATTTTTTGAGTGGGTTGTTTATTTTGATGCTATTAAGTATCATAATCTGTTCGTAAATTTTGGAGGCTAATCTCTTATCAGTCACATCATTTGCAAATATTTTCTCCCAACCTGTGGGTTCCTTTTCTTTTTGTTTATTGTTTCCTTTGTTGTGCAAAAGCTTTTGAGTTTAAGTAGGTCTCATTTGATTATTTTTGCTTTTTTTCCATTATTCTGGGAGATGGATTGAAAAAGATGTTGCTGTGATTTATGTCAGAGTGTTCTGTCTATGTTTTCCTCTAGGAGTTTTATAGTGTCTGGTCTCACATTTAGATATTTAATTCATTTTGAGCTTATTTTTGTGTATTGAGTTAAGAATGATCTAATTTTATTTTTTATACATATAACTGTCCAGTTTCCCAGCTCCATTGTTGAAGAGACTGTCTCTCCTACATTGTGTAGTCTTGCCTCCTTCCTCATAGATTAATTGACCACAGGTGCAGGGGCTTATTTCTGGTTTTTCTATCCTATTCCATTGATCTATATTTCTATTTTTGTGCCAGGACCAAATTGTTTTGATGACTGGAGCTTTGCAGTATAGTCTGAAGTCAGGAAGCCTGATTCCTCCAGCTCTGTTTTTCTTTTTCAAGATTGCTTTGGCTATTGGGAGTCTTTTGTGTCTCTATACAAATTTTGAGATTTTTGGTTCTATTTCCATGAAAAATGCCACTGGTAATTTGATAGGGATTGCACTGAATCTGTAGATTGCCTTGGGTAGTATAGTTATTTTGATTGAGAAATAACTTAATAATCAGTATTAAGAATAATACTGATTCTTCCAATTCATGAACATGGTATATCTTTCCATCTGTTTACATAAACAAATTTTTTGATTTCTTTGATTTCTTTCACCAGCATCTGATATTTTTCAGAGTACAGGTATTTCTCTCTTTAGGAACAAATGTGTGCGTAGACAGGCTAATTGATTCATGACTCCTGGCTGTGGCTAGCAACAGAGCAGCTGTGGTGGGCCAGAACTTCTTGGTCTTCTTTTAAATAGTTTATGTGTTCTAGCCAATTAGGCAGATATATTTTTGTTGTTGAAAATGTCAGAGAGGTTTCATACACTCTGGCTCTCTGGGATTAAGGTGGTTGCAGGTTGACTCTGCCAAGTTTTAGAGGATATGATTTAAAGAAGATGGAACCAACTTAAGATGCAATTTCTGAAATTCCAAAGATGTATTGTGTCCTAAGAATGACTTCAGACTGAAGATGTTGATAAGACACAAAGAAACAGAGGGATTTCTTTTTCTGAATAAACATATGCTTTGTTAATTTCCTTTTTAGTAAAAAGTTGACATATAATTGAATTGATTTACTATATATTGTTTGCTATTTTTACATGATAAGAGGACTTAGATGGGATCATCTTTTAGCTTCCTAGGCCAAGTTATTCAGCTATTGTGGGACTCTCTTGAAATTAAATAATATTTAATTTCAGTAACAATGTAAAGAAGCAGTTACATTATAGACAGCAGAAAAACTTAAACAAAGAACTACTATTAAAGAGATTCTGTGCCTGGAAAAAAATTGACTGGTAGCAGTTAATTCTGAAACATATTTTAGTAAAACTACCAAGTTTTTAAAATGGAAGTATCATTGATGTACAATATTATATAAATTAAAGGTGTACGATATAACAAGTCACAATTTTAAAGGTTATACTCCATTTATAGTTATTATAGAATATTGGCTATATTTCCTATGTTGTACTTGTGGCTTAGTTTAAACCTAAATAGTTGGTCCCTGTTAATCACCTACCCCTATTTTGCCCCTCCTCAATTCCTTCTCCCAACTGGTAACCACTAGTTTGTTCTTTATATCTGTGAGCCTCCTTCTTTTTTGTTTTATTCACTAGTTTGTTGTGCTTTTTAGAGTCCACATATAAGTTATATCATACAGTATTTGTCTTTCTCTGTCTTGATTATTTCACTTGGCTTAATGTGCTCCAAGTCCATCCATGCTGCTGCAAATGGCAAAATTTCATTCTTTATGGCTGAGTAATATTCCATTGTATATGGATGGGATACACATTGTATATGTATATTCCATCATATACACATATGTGTGTGTATGTATATATATGTATATGTATATATGTACACTACCACTTGTTTATTCATTCATCTCTTGATGGATATTTAGGTTGCTGCCATATCTTGACAACTGTGAATGATGCTGCTATGAACATTGGGGTGCATGTATCTTTTTGAACTAATGTTTTTTCTTTTTTCCAGATACATACCCAGAAGTGGAATTGCTGGGTCCTATGATCGTTCCATTTTTAGTTTTTAGAGAAACCTCCATAATGTTTCCCAGCTGCACCAATTTACATTGCCACCAACACTGTATGAGGGTTCCCTTTTTCCTACATTCTTGCCAACATTTGTTATTTGTTAAACCTCAGATTTGTTTAAAAAAAGTGTGGGGGGAATCCTGTGATTCTGCAGTCAAGATCCCCAAAGTACATATTTTATAACAATAATTTAGCAGTTAGATGATTATGTAACAGTACATGTTTCCTTGTTCTCATAAAATGTCATTAGGCAAAAATAGTCAATGTTGAAATTTAGCAGTTTTTTGGGGTATATATTCTTTCAAACTTTTACACATTTGAGATAAAATACAAAGCTCTTAAGCTTTTTATTGCAATGAAGACCCAACACAGCCAAATAAATACATATTAAAAAATAAAAATAAAAAGCAGCACAGATGGAAGTTTTGGAAACTTTTTAAAAAATAGAAACTTCCTAAAACAGTGAAAACTTACTAGATTCTGTTTATTGTATCCTGAAGGAATTTGTTCTTATTAAAAACTATCAATGAATGAAAAAAATGCAAATGGGTGCAAAGATTGGTATTTATCACGTTTCAAGAAATGATAAAGAGAATGAAAATGTATGTCAGCAAAATGTTAAACATTCAAAATTGAAGTTGGATTTCAAAAGCATACATGCAACTATTAGTGCTGTGGAATAAAGACAATGTGCGTGCTCGCTCGTTCAGTCTTGTCGGACTCTGAGACCCCAGGGACTGTAGCCCGCCGAGCTCCTCTGCCTATGGGATTTTTCGGGCAAGAATACTGGAGTGGGCTGCCTTTTCTACTTCAGGGGACCTTTCCTACCCAGGGAGTGAACTTGCATCTCCTAGGTTTATTCTTTACCACTGAGCCACCTGGGAAGCCCCATTGACTCTATACTTAGAGGGTAAAATATTTAAAAACAACAACAAATAATTAACACAACAGCAAATCATTCCGCTCCTTGGGCTGAAACGTGCAAAACGAGGATCACAATTCTAATTCACCGATTTTGTGTGTGTGTATACTGGGGGTTGGGGGGTGTGTGTCAGCCTGCGATTTGCCAAAGAAAAGACAGGGCAAAGTAAAAGCCTTTTAAGTGTTAAGTTGCATGACGTCACCATAGTAACAGCAAGCTGGGCTCTTGCGCCTATTTAAAGCGACGGCATGCTTTAGGAGCCACTCAGCCCCGCCCTCTTCCTCAGATTGCCCCGCCTCCACTTCCACCCGAGACTGATTCGCTCCGCCCCGCGAATTCCAAGTCGCCAATCACCATCCAGTTTTCCCTGGTCGTGGACCGCGCGTGCCCCGGTTTTAAAAGCCCGGGGGCTGGCTCCTGGTTTCGCGCCTGCGCAGTCGTCCTCTCGCCCCACGCTGGTTCCGCGTCCTCTCAGTGCGTTATCTCCGCGCTTGGCCAGAGGGGTCTCGAGTCTCACCGAGGTGTGGGCTGTCGCCGCCGCCGCCGCGATGGGAAAAACAGCGGACTCTCGGGCTACGGGAGCCCGGCCCGACCCGGTGCGGAGCTTCAATCGTTGGAAGAAGAAACACAGCCACAAGCAGAGCCAAAAGAAGCAGATGAGGAAGCAGCAGAAGAAACCCGAGTGGCAGGTCGAACGCGAGGTTATCAGCCGCCTCATGGAGAATTACGAGAAGGTAAGACAGGCGCCGGGGAGGGGGCGCGGGGCCGCATCTTCCTGCCGCACTGGGCCGCACGGGCGAGCGGGCCGACCGGGCACTGGGGAGCAGGAGAAGGGGGTGGGATGAGAGGTGCCCCCGGGGACCCTGTTGAGGCCACAGGTGGTCTGCTGGGTGCCAAGCCCAGGCCTCCTGACCGACCAGGCCGCCCTCTGGCTCACTACAGCGGTTTTATAAAATGGGGAAAATATAGTAGTGCTTAAGCATGGGGAGATTAATTGCTGTAATAGTTATCAGTTCAGTTCAGTCGCTCAGTCGTGTCCGACTCTTTGCGACCCCAGGGACTACTGCAGCACGCTAGGCCTCCCTGTCCATCACCAACTCCCGGAGTTTATTCAAACTCATGGCCATTGAGTCGGTGATGCCATCCAACCATCTCATCCTCTGTCGTCCCCTTCTCCTCCTGCCTTCAGTCTTTCCCAGCATCAGGGTCTTTTCAGATGAGTCAGTTCTTCGCATCAGGTGGCCAAAGTATTGGAGTTTCAGCTTCAGCATCAGTCCTTCCAATGAATATTCAGGACTGATTTTCTTTAGGATGGACTGGTCGGGTCTCCTCGCAGTCCAAGGGACTCTCAAGAATCTTCTCCAGCCCCACAGTTCAAAAGCATCAATTCTTCGGTGCTCAACTTACGTTATAGTCCAACTCTCACATCCATACATGACTACTGGAAAAACCATAGCTTTGACTGGACAGACTTTTGTTGGTAAAGTAATGTCTCTGCTTTTTAACATGCTGTCTAGGGTGGTCATGACTTTCCTTCCAAGGAGCAAGCGTCTTTTAATTTCATGACTGCAGTCACCATCTGCAGTGGTTTTGCAATGTTCATAAAAATAATAAAACCTAATGGTAAATAATGACACATTGTAAGCCACTCACCATGTGGTTTACATTAATTATTTGACTTGATCTGAGGTATTGGGTCTTATTTCCCTTTTACAGATGAGAACCTTGAGGATCCAGGAGAATAAGAAACTTGTCTTTAGCT
The DNA here is from genome assembly GCF_019320065.1 of Cervus canadensis. Lineage (NCBI taxonomy): Eukaryota > Metazoa > Chordata > Mammalia > Artiodactyla > Cervidae > Cervus > Cervus canadensis. The sequence continues at coordinate 15,912,711 of NC_057396.1, forward strand.
CTCACATGTAGTAAGTGGTGTGGCATTGGAACCTAGACTCATGTTTCTCTGATTCCAAAGCCTTTGCTTTTAACCACTATGCTAGAATTGTGTCTCTGAACATCACCCATCCTTCCTACACTTATTTCATTTTCTCAACTGAAGGACAACAACTTGTTTCATGTCCCCATCCAAGAATTGCCATAGAAAAGCTGGATTCCTGGTCTGTTTCTGATACTTCACCATCCTACAGTGTATTTGATGTTCCCACGTGAGCATCCCTGTAGTTATCATTTTGACTTCTTGACTTCTCTTACCTGCTCAGGCTCCCTGGGGCTACCACTACCCTTTCTTTTCCTTCCCCATAAATTCTATGTCTGTTGGCCTTCACCCACCTCACTCAGCCTTTCAGTGATTGCTTCTTTTTAGTGCAGTGTAATCAGGGATTTAACATATGGGACATATCTGGAATTAAAGTCATCATGTGTCATGCTGGTATAGCTTTTCTTTAAATAACCCTTAGATCAAAAGTAAGGTTAGATAAAGCTTAGAGTTTGTTTTGGGCTTATGTGTATATATATATATACACACACACACACACACACACACATATGTATACATATATATATTTTTGGGTGTGTGATTGGGGGTTTTGAGTTATGATGATGATTTGGTTCTGGCTTTTGCTCACCTGTGGGGTTGCAAAGAGTCGGACACGACTGAACATGCATGTGCACCTCACCTTGGCTCACCTGATGAGTGACTTTGGGCAAGTTACTCTGCTTCTCTTTTCTTGTCTTTAAAAGGAATAATAGTATCTACCTTCATTAGTTATGGGTATTCTTGTTATTCAGTCTCTAAGTCGTGTCTGACTCTTTGTGACCCCGTGGACTGTAGCCCACCAGGCTCCTTTGTCTATGGGATTTTCTAGGCAAGAATACTGGAGTGGGTTGCCATGCACTCCTCCAGGGGATCTTCCCAGGTCAAACCCAGGTCTCCCACATTGCAGGCAGATTCTTTACCATCTGAGCCACCTTGGAAGCTCACTATCATCTGGAGGTTCCTCAAATTCATGTCCATTGAGTTCGTAATGCCATCTAATCATCCTCTGCGTCTCCCTTCTCCTTTGCCTTCAATTTTCCCAACATCAGGGGCTTTTTCAGTGAGTCAGCTCTTCACATCAGGTGGCCAAAGTATTGGAGCTTCAGCATCAGTCCTTCCAGTGAATATTTAGGGTTGACTGCCATTAGGGCTGACTGGTTTGATCTCCTTGCTGTCCAAGGGACTTTGAAGAGTCTTCTCCAGCACCACAGTTCGAAAGCATCAATTCTTTGGTGCTCAGCCTTCTTTATGGTCCAACTTTCACATCCGTACATGATACTGGAAAAACTATAGCTTTGACTGGACGGACCGTTGTTGGCAAAGTGATGTCTCTGCTTTTTAATGTGCTGTCTAGGTTGGTCATAGCTTTCCTTCCAAGGAGCAAGTGTCTTTTAAATTCATGATTACAGTCACTGTCCATAGTGATTTTGGAGCCCAAGAAAATAAAATCTGTCACTGTTTTCACTTTTTCTCCTCCTTCATGTTTGCCATGAAGTGATGGTGCTGAATGCCATGATCTTAGTTTTTTGAATGTTGAGTTTTAAGTTGGCTTTTTCACTCTCCTTTTTCACCCTCATCAGGAGGCTCTTTAGTTCCTCTTCATTTTCTACCACTAGAGTGGTATTATCTACGTATCTGAGGTTGTTATTTCTCCTGGCAATCTTGATTCCAGCCTGGGATTCATCTAGCCTGGCATTTCGTGTGATGTACTCTGCATATAAGAAATAGTCAGGGTAACAACATACGGCCTTGTACTGCTTTCCGAAGTTTGAAAGTTATGAGTGGTTAGTAAGTATGCATGTAAAGTGTGCTGCACAATGTCTGATGCATAAATTTTCCACATATTACCTGTTATATTTTTATTACTACTGCTGTATACACAGTACCTCAAGAAGCCTTTGTAAGGTAAATTACTGTTAGATTACATTTTGGGCCCTTCTTCATCTGACTGGAATTGCCTCTAGAGGAGAGCCTCATCCCTTTCTTCTTACTCTGTTCTGTTCTCTCATGTAATCCCAAGGCTTATTTCTGTGACTCCTTGTATTCTACCCAGAGCTATTCTGACTTCATATCATTTTTCTCCCCCCTGGTGGTGCTGGACGTCTTTATTTAACTGTGTCATAAAATATCTTAAATGCCACAAATCTAAAACTGAGTTCATTATCTCTTTCTCCTAAAATCACAGTCTTGTATGTATTTCCGTATTGCCCCCATGGCAAATTAACCACAAACATGGTGACTTAAAACAGCAGAAATTTATTCTGTCACAGTTCTGGAAGCTAGAAGTCTGAAATAGCTTAATCAAGTTGAAATCAAGGTGTCAGTGGGACACACTCCCTCTAGAGGCTGTAGGGGAACTTCTGTTTCTTGCCTTTCGTAGCTTCTGGTGGCTGTTTTCCTTGGCCTGTGGCTGTGGAAGTCCAATTTCTGCCTCCACAGACCCACTGCCTTCTGTTCTGTGTCACACGTACCTATGTCCTTTTTTTGGTAAGGGTGCTTTGATCACATTTAGGGTCTACTCAGATAATTGAGTAGATATCTACTCAGATAATCTCCCGACAAGCTCTTAATCACCGTGCAAAGTCACTTTTGTCGTGTGAGATACATATTTGGGGACCATTATTTAGGCTACCACGTTCAGAGTGCTAAGTGGCTTCAGTCATGTCCGACTCTTTGCAGCCCCATGGACTGTAGCCTGCCATACTTCTCGGTCCATCGGATTCTCCAGGCGGGAATACTGGAATTGGTTGCCATGCCCTCTTCCAGGGAATCTTCCTGACCCAGGGAACTAACCTGAGTCTCTTATGTCTCCTGTATTGGCAGGTGGGTTCTTTATCACTCGCGCCACCTGGGAAGCTACCACATCCTGGCCCCAGCCTAAGCAGACTGCTGAGCTGGAAACCTAGGATTAATCCCGGAGGCTTCCTTCTTACCACTCACATTCTGTTAGTCACACTGGTGATCAGCCTTGCTTCTTCGGGTTCTCAGTGCTTCTGCATCGCCATTGCTTGCCTTAGTTCAGGCTCCGTCATCCCTTGCCTGGGTTACCTCAGGAGCTATTGCTTTAACGTGGGTCAGCAGGCAGGACAGAATAGTCAGTGGTTTTAGTTTTGCAGGTTGTGAGGGTGAAACTACTCAACTCTGCCATTGTAACACAAAAGCTGGCCTTATAAATACTTAAACAGGCATAGCAAACCTTCAGTTACTAAAGCAGGTGGTGGGGTTTGTCCCTTCCATCTTACTGCTTTCTAATCTAGTCTCCATATTGCTGCTAGAATGATTCTTTCCGAGATGAAATCCCAGTCCATTATTACTCCTGATTAAAGTCCTTCTTGGCTCACAGTTATTTTCAGTTAAACACTTCAACATGTCAGCATATTCTAGTCCAGTGAAAGGGTAAGTTCCTTATGATCAGGCAGACCTGGTTTAAATCTCACTCAGTTTAAGTGTTGACTAGCCAAATTTCTGAATATCCCTGTGTCTCAGTTTCTTTATTGAACAGAGATTGTTAACCACTGAGAATGTTGTAGGGCTCAAGTGAGGTAACGTGTGTAAGCCAAGTGGTATGTGGCAGGCACACGTGAACGAGCAGCCTGCGCTCTTGTGAGCTGGCCAGACTCCTTGATGTTTCCACTGCTTGCTGTGAGCAGTCCCATTCCTCCAACGCTGAGGACGTCTAGTTGTCCTCCAAGATTTACCACCAACTTTTCTTGCTGACCTCTGCTGGTATGGTTAGGGCTGCTGTGTGTCTGTAGCATTTCATATATGCCTTTATTATATCATCAGCAGGCTGTGATGACTGCCTTTAACTTCTTTGTCAGTTCTTCCACTGGGCCATTGATACACTACCTTTGCTCTCCCCAAAGGTGGGTCCCGCAGTGCTTGTCCTTAAGAAGGCCCTTTGTGTTCAGATGTTTGGTGCATGCTGGCCTTTTCCAGGTGACTTTATTCTGCTTGGTAACATGGATCCACTCATTTTGATCTCTTGTTTTAATAATATTTACTAACATTTATCAAGCTTTTATACATGTTGACTTGCCATATCCTCACAGCAAACAACCCTATGAGATTGTTCCCGTTATATGTTACGAAACTTTAAGACACAGCAAGGCTAAATAATTGGCACAACGTTAAACAGTAAGTGAAAAAGTTCTAATCCAGGAGATATAGGTCTGATGCCAGGGCTCCAAATCACCATGTTTTACTGCTTTGCATGGAAATATTTAAATCCCAGTCTTTTCACTAAGTTGAAGGAGCAGTTTTTTCCTCACCAAATATTGTTTTTATTTTTTTTTTAATTTTAGAAATATTTTATTAAGAAATAAATGCAGTATGAAATCAGTTGCCTGGGTTAGCAGTCCTGGGATACAGTCAGAGCAGATTGTAGGTAAAAAGGGGCAGACCCTCAGCATATGGCTTCTCAGATGGTAGAATTTATACATTACAGTTTTATTGCATTGGACAGTACACAGGTGGTGTTTAGTAGCCTCACTGGTGAAATACTGAACAATTTGATTCAGAGACATTTGAAACAATTTGACAGGTAGTTGTTGAAGCATAGGTAAAGATAGGTGGGGAAAAAAAATAACTGTATCCCTTGGCAGGTGTGGTGGGGTTGATACATTTTAACAAATGTAATGGTAGTAAATATGTGCAGTGCTGTGGAGCAAGGGGATAGTATAATTAGGGGGAAAGGTTCAGTTTTTCTCTGCAGAGCCCATTTTGGCCTTACGATTGAGAGAAAGGTTTTTCCTCTGGGCATGCTACCCTTCCTCTTGGTGGTCGCAGCCTCAGGCCTGGCCTGTGGAGCTGAAAGTGGGCTGAATTTCAGCTTCCACACCTCAGCCTTAGCAGATGCCTTTGTGTAGGGCGCGGACTGCCTAGCAGTTTGTGGTAGCCATGAGTGGAGCTGGTTTTCTTGAATGATGTGTCCTCCAGGTAGAAAAGATTGGCCACGGACATTGTAGGTGGAGGGAGCAACATGAAGAAATACAAAAAAATGTGAAAATGTGTGGTGTTCTTTGAGGGGGACCTACTCCTTGGCATATGTTGTATGTTTCAGAAGTGGCCTCAGATGAGGTTGAAGAAGGGAGTTGCAAGTAGACTGAATGGCTTTGAAGGCTGTAGCAGGTAGAATAATGACCTAGAGATGTCAGCATCCTAATCCCCAGACCTGAGATTAAGTTATATGGCAAGGATTGCAGACTTTAAAATGTGTTGACTGGTCTGGATTATCCAAGTGGACCCAGTGTAACCATCGAGGGGTCCTTAAACATGCAGGAGGGAGGCAGGAGAGTCAGTGTCTGGGGGCTGTGAAATGAGAGACTTGACTGCCTTGCTGGCTGGGTTTTCAAAACTATAAAGGGGACCAGAAGCCAAGGAATATGGGCAGCCTCTAGGAGGTGGAAAAAGCAAGGAAATGGATTCTCTTCTAAAGTTGCCCAAAAGAATGCAGCCCTGCCAACACATTGATTTTAGCTGAGGAAACTAGTTTTGGCCTTCTGACTTGCAGAATTGTAAGTTAATAAATAAATGTTGGTTTAAGTCACTGTTTTGGGTAGTTTGTGACAGCAACAGTAGGAATAATATACAGAAGCTATGTTTAAAAACTTTATCTGGAAGCAGTGATGAGTTTCTGGGAGGCAGTTAGAGACCATATCTAAATTATAAAGGATCTAGAGGCTGCTGCTGCTAAGTCGCTTCAGTCGTGTCCAACTCTGTGCGACCCCATAGATGGCAGCCCACTAGGCTCCCCCATCCCTGGGATTCTCCAGGCAAGAGTACTGGAGTGGGGTGCCATTGCCTTCTCCGATCTAGAGGCTAGGCTGTTGATATAATCTAGATCTTGGATCCTTTGAGAGGCAGATACCCAGATGGGATTAAGTGAGTTGGAATTTATTGGGGGAAAGTGTAAAGGTAAAGGAGAAGGACTAGGAATAGGGAGGGAAAGGAGAGAGGACAGAAGGAGTGGGTAGGAAGCACTCAGGCTGCAGCGCTGTTTTTAGAAAGCTTCTCCTGACAGGGTGTCCTCAAACCAAAGTTCCCTTCAGAGGGGCGCCTTGTCCTGCGGGAGTGGGTACCTCTGTGGCGTTTGGTCATTAACTGGGCGCAGGCCAGGCAGGCATGACTTTTTCAGTGGTGGCTCTAGAGGGGTGACAGCTGGCATTTATCAGCCATCTCTGCTTCCACAGTGGGAACTCTGGGGGGCTTATTTCTAAGGCCACCATGTAGGGCCTGTTTTCTCAAGGGGCTGATACAGAGCTGAGGATTGAAGCTTAGTGAGAAATGTTGAACTGTTTATTTTAGTTCAGCAACTGTTTTCACTTGCTGAATGACTCAAGCTCTCTGCACCTGGGATTCATTTAGATATTTATTGTAATCAGCTATGCTGTATAGGAACTCTGCTTTCTAATCTATTTTTTTTTTTTTTCTTTGTCAAAGTTGGGTCTGGTGTGATTTGAAGTAGATTGCTTTTTTCCTCTTGATTGCAATAGGTGGAGCATTCTAGAAAGTATTAAATACTTTCTTCCCTCATGCTTTGGGATGTAAAAGCATCATTCACTTTTGTGAGAAATGAGACATTTGGAAGTAAAGGAGCGGGGTTAAGTAATATCCACCTCCACCCTGTTCCTCTTACTCTGCCCCCTCTAACTTTTCCAGCAGTGCTGAGAAGTTCTCAGTAAGTACCATCACTGAAATGTCTGTTCTCTGATTTCAAAAGAATGATGATACAGATTTTAGAGGGTGTATGATTTTTCTGGACATCACCAGATGGTCAATACCGAAATCAGATTGATTATATTCTTTGCAGCCAAAGATGGAGAAGATGCTGAAGCCAAAGATGCTGACTCTATACAGTCAGCAAAAACAAGACCAGGAGCTGACTGTGGCTCAGATCATGAACTCCTTATTTGCCAAATTCAGACTTAAATTGAAGAAAGTAGGTAAAACCACTAGACCATTCAGATATGACCTAAATCAAATCCCTTACAATTATACAGTAGAAGTGGGAAATAGATTCAAGGAATTAGATTTGATAGACAGAGTGCCTGAAGAACTGGACTATAAGGAAAGCTGAGTGCTGAAGAATTGATGCTTTTGAACTGTGGTGTTGGAGAAGACTCTTGAGAGTCCCTTGGACTGCAAGGAAATCCAACCAGTCTATTCTAAAGGAGATCAGTCCTGAGTGTTCATTGGAAGGACTGTTGTTGAAGCTGAAACTCCAATACTTTGGCCACCTGATGTGAATGAAGAACTGACTCATTTGAAAAGATCCTGATGCTGGGAAAGACTGAAGGCAGGAGGAGAAGGGGATGACAGAGGATGAGATGGTTGGATGGCATTACCGACTCAATGGCCATGAGTTTGAGTGAACTCTGGGAGTTGGTGATGGACAAGGAGTCCTGGCGTGCTGTGGTCCATGGGGTTGAAAAGAGTTGGACATGACTGAGCGACTGAACACAGATGATTTTTCTAAGAGTGTTTTTTTTTTTCTCCCCCCTAAGGAAAGAAAAGGATGAAGGTAAGGGGAAAGAGAGTCTCTTTCTTTTTTATTGGTAGGAACCATAGCCATCTTCTGCTGTGGCCTCCAAGTATTCTTTGGACTGTAATTGACAGTTTTCTAGAACAGGGCTTCCCTGTTAGCTTTCCTGATGGCTCAGCTGGTAAAGAATCCGCCTGCAATGCGGAGACCTGGATTCGATCCCTGGGTTGGGAAGATCCCCTGGAGAAGGGAACGACTACCCACTCCAGTATTCTGGCCTGAAGAATTCCATGGACTGTGTAGTCCATGGGGTCACAAAGAGTCAGACATGACTGAGAGACTTTCACTTTCACTTTTAGAATTGGGGGGGGGGGGGGCAGACTTTTTCTGTAAAGGGCCAAATAGTGAATATTAAGTTTTGTGGGCCATAGTATATAAATGAATGGTTGTAGCTGTGCTCCAGATAACTGTATTTATAAAACAGGAAAGGAATTGGATTTGGTCTGTGGGCCATGGTTTGCTGACCCTTGTTCTAGAGCATCAGTGAAGTAAAAACTTATTGTTTCTTTGGTGACATCTTTCTAAGTGTATAGCGTACCGCTTTGTGTGTGTTATGTGTTTGTGTATAGCTTTATGTTCTAATGGTTGGCAGAGTGCTGGAAGAGCTTCCTTCTTCCAGACTTTCCCTCTAGGAGGTTGATAAACTTTAGAAAGATGTGCACCACGGTGCATTACTTTGTGCGTTGCAAAGAGTAGCCCACTTGGCCTGTGGACTGTACCTTTGATGGGGATTAAAGAGTGTGTTACCCATCTAGCTCTTATAACCGTTCCACTTGCTCTGAAAACAGATTTTTAGCTAATGTCCAGTTTGGGAAATTACCTCCTAACTTAGGTTCCTTGATAGGACAGGATATTATTTGAATAAACTTTTCTCCTTTTACTGCTCATACACTGATTCTGCCTCCTCTCCAATGTTATCCGAAATGATTTGTAGGGATTAAGGCAATGTGTTAATATTTGTGTTACATCATTTGAGGCCAGAGAATAACCCTGTCTGGACTGTATTAAGAATCTAGACTCTTGGGAAAGACGATATGTGGACTAAAATGAAATACAAGGTGTCATCCCTTTACTTCCTGGAGTGTAATTTAACTAAATCAACCTTAGAAATGCAGCCTTCTCCTTTTGTGGATCATATATTTTGGCAACATATTCCCATATCTGCGAAATTCCTGCTTTCAGCATCTGCAATAAAATGAAATCCAGAAAATTGGGTTTATCCTAATAAAACAATGTCAGTGATGAACATTAGATAATGTAAAGTTAAAGGGCAAAATGTTACTTATTGTGGCTTCAGATCAGGACACAGACACTTCCACTGGTTATGGTTAAACAATACTCTCTCAGTATACCCCCAAATAAGTAGTTGTCAGGTTGGATTTGAGAGGTTTGTGCTAGCAAGATATATTTCTGCACCTAATTTCAGTTTATTCTCCAAAGTGTGTAAAGAGACCTATTCTCATCATGGTCTTTGGTTTATAGTCATTTTGCCCTTACATCCTAAACTGATATTCTTTGAAGAAAGGGCTGACAGTAAATTTTCTTCCTAAAAATGACGTAATGACTTATTGTGTTGTTAACATTTTAGAGGTTTTCGTGGATATTGAAGGTAGTAGTGTGTGTACGTTGAGTGAAGTTATTTTTTTTTTAAAAAGTAGAAATGATTACAAAGTTATATTTTTGATGATAGCTTCCTCAAGGCTTATTTTTTCCAGAGGGAATGATGGTTTTTAACTAGAGTGATGCTTGGATTTATTCCTATAGTACAAAGGATGAGCTAAGCAGCACAGTTTAGACAGAAATTAGTTTTGTTGCAAAACAAGTTATGCAGTATGTTATTTTGTCTAATGTGGTCCCTTTTTACTTTTCAGATAAATGTAAATGAAATTACAAGATTTTCAGATTTTCCCTTGTCCAAAAAAACACTGAAAGGTAAGTTCATGTTGTTGGACTTCTTGATGCCTTTTTTTTTTCATTTATTTTTTATTAGTTGGAGGCTAATTACTTTACAATATTGTAGTGGTTTTTGTCATACATTGATATGAATCAGCCATGGATTTACATGTATTCCCCATCCCGATCCCCTCTCCCACCTCCCTCTCTACCCGATCCCTCTGGGTCTTCCCAGTGCACCAGGTCCGAGCACTTGTCTCATGCATCCAACCTAGGCTGGTGATCTGTTTCACCCTAGATAATATACATGTTTCGATGCTGTTCTCTCGAAACATCCCACCCTTGCCTTCTCCCACAGAGTCCAAAAGTCTGTTCTGTACATCTGTGTCTCTTTTTCTGTTTTGCATATAGGGTTATCATTACCATCTTTCTAAGTTCCATATATATGTGTTAGTATACTGTAATGATCTTTATCTTTCTGGCTTACTTCACTCTGTATAATGGGCTCCAGTTTCATCCATCTCATTAGAACTGATTCAAATGAATTCTTTTTAATGGCTGAGTAATATTCCATGGTGTATATGTACCACAGCTTCCTTATCCATTCGTCTCCTGATGGGTTGATGCCTTTTTATAAATGGAAAAAAGTTTAGAGAAAGTTTAACCTGGGAAAAAATCTTACTTTGGCAAGTAATTTTGATATCATGAAAACCTGTAACAAGAAACAGTGTTAATTAAGTTTTCCGATTCGTCATTCTCATTCTTTCTGGACTGGCTAAGAAACCATGGTAAAAAACCAAGGTCCCAGGGCCTCCAAGTAATTAAAATGTTAGTTAAAATAAGCAAGAGAAGAAACTGGGTGGCTTAAACAATAGAAATTTATTTTCTCATGGTTCTGGAGGCTGGAAGTCTGTGATCAAGGTGCTGGCAGAGGTGGTTTCCTCCGAGGGCCATAATGGAGGCGTCTGTTCCAGGCCTCTCTTCTTGGTGTACAGATGGTCAGCCCCCTGCTGCTTCATAAAGTAGTTGTCCCTCTGTGTTCTCACACCCCTAGTGTTTGTTTTTGTGTCCAAAATTTACCTTTTTGTAAAGACATTAGTCAGATTGGATTGGCTTCCCTGGTAGCTCGGAGGGTAAAGCATCTGCCTGCAATGCGGGAGACCTGGGTTCGATCCCTGGGTCGGGAAGATCCCCTGGAGAAGGAAATGGCAACTCACTCCAGTATTCTTGCCTGGAGAATCCCATGGACAGAGGAGCCTGGTAGGCTACAGTCCACGGGGTCCCAAAGAGTTGGACATGACTGAGTGACTTGACTTTCTTTCTTCCTTTCTTTCAGATTGGATTAGGGCCCACTCTAATGGGCTCATTTTAACTTAATCACCTCTTTAATCACCTGTCTTCAAATACAGTTGCAGTCTAAATACTGGTGGTTGGGATTCAACATATGAATTCTGGGAGTGAGGGGTGCACAGTTCAGCACCCCTGAACTGTGGATGCTCACATGCATCAGGGATGCTCTAAAGTGTCATTTTCTTCCCATCTGTACTGGCAGGTTTGCAAGAAGCCCAGTACCGTTTGGTAACTGAGATACAGAAGCAGACCATTGGGTTGGCTTTGCAAGGTAAAGATGTCCTTGGGGCTGCCAAGACTGGATCTGGCAAGACTTTGGCCTTTCTTGTTCCAGTAAGTAGTTTTTTTCATATTGGGTCAGGTCCTTGGTTACATGATTTTAAAGCATTCTGTGCCTAGATAGAAATAGATAATTATGTGAAGAGTTGTTTCGTGTTGGGTTTCCCTGGCCAAAATGCTGGCTTTATCAGACAGGTGCCACATCTCTCCTGTTATCTGTTGTATTCCCCATGTCCTAATATAGCACCTCGCACATGATGGGCACTCATCACTTACTGAAGGAATACACTGTTATATGTGTCCGCAAGCCTGAATTCCTGAAGGTTATGGGGTGTTCTGGGGTGGCAGGTCAGAGAGGTGCTGCTCTGCAGTGAGCCTGGTGGGGTGGCGGGGAAGGCTGTTTCTGTTCTCTTGCAAACCTGCAAGTCGCATTTATGCTTGCCACTTACTGAGGATAAAGCTGAAATATGCTCACTTTAAGGAAATTGAGTCATTCATTGAGATTTTCCCAGGGCATTGTCTTTTATAGCAGTAAAACAATAAAGCCTCTGAGGAATTCACTTATATCTGTTATGTGGTTGGTCTCATAGTTTTTAATTTCTGCTGAATAATCAACTCAGAAAAATCATGTTTGGTTTTTGGTTCCAAGTGTTACAAAATCTTTTTTCTCTCAAGTCCTGATTTTTTATAGCAATATCTCGAAAATTCAGTCACTGTATAACTAAGGCAGTTACACAGAGTTTATTTTAATGTGGTTTCTGTTCAGAAAATGGTGACAAATATTTTTCTGAAATGTGTTTTAATGGCCTGTGGGCTGTGCAGACCTTCCAGTGATTGCCAGTCTCCTCATGGCGTGTCTCTGGTAGCTGCTGAGTTGCCACAGGGCTTCTGTTCCTTCCCTCTGTGACTTGGGGAAGGATGCTCCTGATGAGTAGAAGGAAAAGAAGAAACAAAGCAAACAGCTTCTTCTGATTGAGACTCATGACGGTATGCTTTCTGCTTGAAAGTTGCCTTTGATTAGGAGTGGCAAGGCAGTCAAAAAGCTGCCTCTCTGAAGGACTTATTGAATGTGAATTTGTTCTTTTGTGAGGTGCTGGAAGCCTTGTATCGTCTGCAGTGGACCTCAACAGATGGGCTAGGGGTTCTGATTATATCACCTACAAGAGAACTGGCCTATCAGACATTTGAGGTTCTCCGAAAAGTAGGGAAGAATCATGACTTTTCAGCTGGCCTCATCATCGGTGGAAAGGTTTGTCTTTTTATCCTTGTCCTTCTTTCTTTCCTTCTGTGCCTTATGTTGGAGCACTGTGGCAGTTGGCCAGGAAGAGGGGGAGATTTCATCTAAACAGACAGGCTGGCCCCCTAGACAGGAGGTGGTAGCATCCTGGTGTGGTCACTATCATCTAGAGTCTTTGAGTTTTGCTGGTCCAGAAAGTTTGTTTTGTCAGGGTATCTGGACTGATCAGATTCTCTGAGGTTAATTAATTCCTACTAACCTGAAAAATCTATTTGTTAATATTCATTGGGAAAGGGACCGTTTCAGTATGTGGACTAGTTCCTTTCAGTAAAATATCTGAGAGGTTGAATAATTCAGGACATTGCTGGGTCAGCAGCAGAAGAGAGGAAGGTGAATAGAAGGTAGTTTTGAGGAGTGTTTATTTTAGGTCCTGGTAAAGCCTGCTGCTTCACTTCTCCTTCTTTTAGTTTACCTGGGCTACTTGTTTCTGCTACAGTCCCTTCTAGGTTGTGAGGATAAATACTTGAATTCTTGAATTTGTATGCAGATATGCACAAGAAAAGAATGAGTATCACAAGCCCTCAGATGCTCATGTACCTGTCACCCAGCTTTAACAAATAACATTCTGTGGCTCTTCTTTTGAGGAAGGATTTTCTAGAAATTGGAGAACTCAACTCTTTTTTGCAGTCCAGGAAATGCAGTGAGTGGTATCACAGAGCCTGTTTATTGTCTCTGGATTCTGATTTAAAAAATGCGTTTAATCCTTGTTTTTAAGTCAGTTCTGGCAGACACAGGAGGAAGTAAAGACTTAGAGCTTTCATATATTTCTCATGGCTTCAAAATCTTGTATATGATTAAGATCTAGAGGAACTCTGAGTTCTTTAGATCATCACTGCGGACTTTTATTTGGCCCAGAAATTTGGATAGGCTGTAAAAACATAAGGGAGAAGCAACATTTATTTCTAGAGTATCCACATTGCTATGATGAAATGCCACATGTAGCTGGCTTATATAGTTTTGGTACACAGGCTGCTCAGTGATGTGTCTATAATCAAAGGAAACAACTGTTTTCAGGATCTGAAGCATGAAGCTGAGAGGATCAATAACATAAATATACTTGTTTGCACACCGGGTCGGCTTCTTCAACACATGGATGAAACAATATGTTTTCATGCTACCAATCTCCAAATGTTAGGTAAGTCTAATGAATCTTTATGAAAATAATCTCAGTCTTAGGAGCAAGCTCTCATAAATTTTAATGATAGAAATGTTTTACTGAATAAATACTTTGATTAAAAATCTTAAAAAGAACTCGAAGCAATTTTTTGACATATAGTTCTAAATCCAGAGTACAACTGAGACCTTTTTTAAGTCAAAAGAGTCAGAAAGAGATAAGCACTCTATTCCATATGAAATTAGATTCCTCAGTATTTGACATTGTTAAGAGTTATCTTTTAAGGTGAAAGATAAAAATCATTATCTACTTACGATGTTACCTATTGTGTATTTTTTAAATCAACTTTTTGTCTTGGAATGATTTTAGCTTTATAGAATAGTTGCAGTGATAGTACAGGCAGTTCCTCTATACCCTTCCTTCCCTCAGTTTCCCCATTGTAACATCTTCTATAACTTTGGTACCTTTGCCAAAGTAAGTTACTAATGTTGGCGTGTGTGTGCGTGTGCCTGCTGAGTTTCTCAGCTGTGTCTGACTCTTTGTGGCCCTATAGACTGTAGCCCGCTTGGCTCCTCTGTCCATGGAATTTTTCAGGCAAGACTACCGGAGTAGGTTACCATTTCCTCCTCCAGAGGATCGTCGCCCCCCAGGGATTGAACCCGAGTCTCCTGTGTCTCCTGCATTGGCAGGCGGATTCTTTACCACTGAGCCACCTGGGAAGCCCTAACATTGGCGCATTTATTTAATAATTTGAAACTTCTTTTTTTATTTCACCAGTTTTCCCACTAATTCCCTTTTTCTGTTCTAGAATCCTATCCAGAATACCATATTGGTTTTAGCCTAATGTGTATGTTAAATATTGTAGTCAGTGTGCATTTTCCCGTTTTAGTTCTTGATGAAGCAGATAGAATCTTGGATATGGGCTTTGCTGACACCATGAATGCTATTATTGAAAACCTTCCCAAGAAACGTCAGACTTTGCTTTTCTCAGCTACACAAACCAAATCTGTAAAGGACCTTGCACGCTTGAGTTTGAAAAATCCTGAGTATGTTTGGGTTCATGAAAAAGCAAAATACAGGTATGTATTACTTGAAATCATATTTGATGCAATCAAAATCGTGGTTCTCTTTTTAGATTGAGAATTTAGCTTTTTTAGGAAAGCATTTTAATGTTATTGATTAAATTTGCAAAACATAGTGAATATAGTGGTAAAAGTTATTTAAATTCTCAGTGCACCTTTAAATGTGTGACACCTCTAACGTAGTATTTCCCAAATTGTGGTGTGGGGAACAGATTCCCCCATAAAATGGGAGTGAGGTGGGAAAACGTGTTCCTAGATAGTTAAATAGCAAATGTTGAGTTAAGGTAAAGCAGTGTTCTTTAAGACTTCTCAGAACCTTTGATATTTTTATGAATATTGTGATTCTTAAAAGCAGTAGGAGATGAATAAAGCTTTCTGTATTTATCAAAATTATTTTGGTTTAGAATCTCTTTTTTTTTAAGCTGTATTATGCAGGGCTGATGTGCTATGGAGCACATTTTATCAAATGCATTAATATTTAGCAAAATATTTTCTGTTTAAAACATTCCAGCAACAGCTGTTTTGTTTTGGTCTCACTAAAACTGGAAAGTAAGATATGTGTGTCTCTGTCAGTCATCTCCTACTTTTTTGATACCTGGGACCAATTTTGTGGAAGACAAGTTTTCTACTGACAGTGCGGGAGTGGGGTGGGATGGGCTGGTTTCTGAATGATTCAAGCTTAGTAGGTTTCACGCTCCTTTGAGAACCTAATGCTGCTGATCTGACCGGAGGCAGAGGTCAGGGGGTAATGAGATGGGGAGCCGCAATAAATACAGCTGAAGCTTCGCTCGCTCACCTCCTGCTGTGAGACCTGATTCCTACCAGGCCACAACGGCTACCAGGGCTGGGGACTCCTGCTCTTTGTGGCGGTAGAAGGGGTGTGTGTGTGTGTGTGTGAGAGAGAGAGAGAGATACGTAAATGGATTGGGGAAAATATGTTTTAAAGTGTATTTTGATATTATGACTGAAAATGTATGAAAATGTATGTGTTTGGTATGAATCATACATACATACATACATACATACATACATGCAGCACCGTGGACAGATATGACTTTGAGAACGTTTTCCAGTGAATTTAAATTAAATCTGTGTTGATGATCTCATTGTGGGCTCGCCCCCACCATTATCTCTGTCTTTCATTTCTTGCTGTGAAATGCTAGCATGAAAAGAAATATATTGGGAAAATGAATTGAGTTATCCTCTTGGAAAATCTTTAAATGCAGGGAATATGGGCATTCAGGCCCACCTTGACTTTGTTCAACCAATAGATGTCTAGGATTTAAAAAAAACCTGAGAAGAGGCTAAATTCTATACTTCCTGATGATCGTAATGAATAAACTTTGGAAAATTCTGAGTTCTGGTAGCTTTGGTTATCAAGAACTCCTCAGGAATGGGATAGCAGGAGATATATGAGGTATAGTTACCTTCTTGGCTTACCATTGAGTAGACATTGTTTTTTGTTTGTAAAATTGTGTTGAGAGAGCTATTGAAAACCCTTAGTACAATCAATTTAATAGTCTAATAACTGTCTAGGTCTTTTGATTTTCTTTTTTTTTTTTTTGCTGTTTCCTTTCTGCCTGTTTTAAAAACTCACTAGTGTCTTTACTAGACACTCATTTTTCAATATTAGATGGTCTCTAAATTGCAGATTAATTGTACATATTATCCCTGTCCCCAGTTTCTTTAGATAATAGTTGGTCTTAATCTGTAGATCATAGTTAGTTAGAAAAACCTGGGTGTAAAAGTTGTTTACTTCATAAATAATTCTTGAAAGCAGTTCCATCATTTGTAAAAGATGTGAATTTCAGAAAACATTTTAGAAGGTAGAAGGCAGATATTTAGCAACATAATTTACAAAACTGCAGCTTATCTGGTAATGACTGCAATACTCTGTAATTTCAAATTCACCAGCACTATAAAAAGCAGCTGCTGCTGAATTTTGTTTAATATCATTATTGAATTTTTCCTTTACCAACTTAATAGTTTGGTTCATATACCCTGAGAGATTGTGGTTGAGAATATTTTAAGGCATAAAAGAATATTTACTCTTAAATTGTAAAGGATCAGAAAAATCAGAATTAAATCTTTCTGAGTTGTGTATCAGAGTATACGCAGAGGTACACCAGTGTGTTTCCTTTATATTGCGGTCAGTTCAGTTCAGTTCAGTTGTGTCCGACTGTTTGCTACCCCATGGACTGCAGCATGCCAGACTTCCCTGTCCATCACCAACTCCCGGAGCTTGCTCAAACTCATGTCCATCGAGTTGCTGATGCCATCCAACCATCTCATCCTCTGTTGTCCCCTTCTCCTACTGCCCTCAATCTTTCCCAGCATCAGGGTCTTCTCCAATGAGTCAGCTCTTCGCATCAGGTGGCCAAAGTATTGGAGATTCAGCTTCAGCATCAGTCCTTCCAATGAATATTCAGGATTGATTTCCTTTAGGATAGACTGGTTGGATCTCCTTGCAGTCCAAGGGACTCTCAAGAGTCTTCTCCAATACCACAGTTCAAAAGCATCAATTCTTTAGTACTCAGCTTTCTTTATAGTCCAACTCTTTACTTCCTTACGTGACTACTGGAAAAACCATAGCCTTGACTAGATGGACCTTTGTTGGCAAAGTGATGTCTCTGCTTTTTAATATGCTGTCTAGGTTGGTCGTAACTTTTCTTCCAAGGAGCAGGTGTCTTTTAATTTCATGGCTATAGTCACCATCTGCAGTGATTTTGGAGCCCAAGAAAATAAAGTTTGTCACTGTTTCCATTGTTTCCCCATCTATTTGCCATGAAGTGATGGGACTGGATGCCATGAGCTTAGTTTTCTGAATGTTGAGTTTTAAGCCAGGTTTTTCATTCTCCTCTTTCACTTTCATCAAGAGGCTTCCCTTTTTTCCCTTTATATAAACACTCACCCAAGGGCTACCTGTATGTGCATGAATGTATATATACCTTCAGTTCCATAAATGGTATCAAATTTTGCTTCTTTCAGTTAACAATATGCCCTAGTGATCACATCATAGCACTTATATAGATTCCTCATTCCTTTTTTATAGTTCTATGTTACATGGTTGTGTGGGTGTACAGTGGTTCATTCCACAGGTTTTTTACTGATGGACATATGGGTTGATCTTCATATTTTTTTTTTTTTGCTGTGTAAATTAAATGATAGTATATTTTTTTGTGTTTTTACCAGATTATTTTTTGGAACAGAATCCTAAAAGTAGGTTTATTAGTTCAAAGAGTAAATGCATGTATATTTCTCTATATTATTTTTATTATGAGATTTCAAATGTGTATAGTTGAAAGAATTTTACAGTTAAAACCCTATACCCACCACCTGGATGCTTCTTGATGGTAGCATCCATTTATTGTCCATTTATCCATCCTTCTATGTATCAACTCATCTTATTTTTGATGCATTTCAAAAGAAATTGGCAGACATCTGTACACTTCCTTTAAACATTTCAGTATACTTCCTTTAAACATTTCAGTACGTATATCAGTAACTAGAGTTAAATATTTGTATAGAGATTTTCTTTCTTGATATAAGATTTACATACAATGCAATGAACAAATTGAGTAAATTTGCTCAGTTTTGATAGATGTATATGTCTCTGTAACCTAAGGCCCTACTAAGAAGTGGAACCTTAGCATCAGCCCAGCAAGTTCCCTTATATCCTTCAATTGATCCTTGACTCTGCCCTTGAAGAGGTGACCCCTGTTTGCATGTGTATATTTATATATAGATATACATATATATCTGTATATATTTAAACTTTTTATTTTATATTGGAATACAGCTGATTAACAATGTTGTGATAGTTTCAGGTGGATAGCAAAGGGATTCAGCCAGACGTATACATGTATCCATTCTCCCCCAGACTCCCCTCCCACCTAGGCCGCCACGTAACATGGAGCAGTGTTCCCTATGCTATACAGTAGGTCTTTGTTGGTTATCCATTTTAAATATAGCAGTGTGTACATGGCAGTCCCAAACTACCTAACGATTCCTTCCCCCATTCTTCCCCCCGGAAATCATGTATATTTTTGATATTTAATCTGTAAATGATTTTGAGTGTATTTTGGACATAGTGCTGTATTCATTTCCTAAGGGGCAATAGAGAAAGTTTTTTCAGGATATGTATGTATGTGTGTATGAAAGATGTGCTTGAGAGGCATACCATTGTTAACATTTGTTTTATTTTTTGGTCTGGATTTCAAAGTTACCAACGTGACATATTTTTAATATTTTCCCTCTTATTTGCTTAAGCACCCCTGCTACTTTGGAACAGAACTACATAGTTTGTGAGCTGCAGCAAAAAATAAGTGTGCTGTATTCCTTTTTGAGAAGCCACCTGAAGAAGAAAAGTATTGTATTTTTCTCCAGTTGTAAAGAGGTACCTAATGTTTATTGTTCTTAAGTTATTCATGTTGAATTATCGCATATAAATTTCAAATTTCAGTTATAAAATGCTACTTTTATTTTTTAATAAATGCAGTGCTAAATGTGAAGAGATTTGTAGATAATGAGAATCTTGTGTCTTCATTTTTAAAGGAACCCGTGGATGAGACTTCAAGCTCAATAAGGAAAGGCAGAAACTGCTTTTACTTCAGTGTTGTTAGCATCTAGCACAACACTTAGATTATGGTAGTCCTCAGTAAATATTGGTAGGACAGCAGTTGAATGACTTGGCTAACGGGAGGTCTCTATGACCTGACGTCTACCTCACCCTCTGTGAATACACCATTTATTTCCCTGCCTCTTTGTCTTTGTCCATGCCGATCTGCTTATCTCCCTGTGTTCCTCCATCTGGAGGAATGATTACTATCCTTTAAGGCTAAGCTCAAGCTCAAGTTTTATGCCTGAAAGTCCTTTTCTGACACTCCCCAACCCTCTTTTGACAATGAATTGCACCTTCCTCTGTCCTTTGGTAGTATTTTGATTATATCTGCCTTTGTTTATCAGCATTTCTTGAACACTAGTCATGTGCTTATAAGTAAAGGATTCAGTGATGTATAAGAAAACTTGGTCTTTTCTCTTTAAGAGAAGAAACTATGGTTCATTTTTGTATGTTACTATATTTCAGATTTCCTAATAACATATAGTTGTTGGTATATAGTAGATTGATTCTAGATTTATAGCTTTTGCAGTAGCTTAGCATGATGAACATGCAGCGAGTTTTCCTCCAATTTATGGGGAAGATAAGTAGTATTCTGTCTCTATTTTGAGGAAAGCACAGAACTTCATTATTTTTCCATGTAGAGAATGACTTCAGATTTTTTAACTTCTTTCAGATTTTTAGAATTTTATATTTTCCTAAAGAATGGATATTTTTCATATTTACATACAAGAAAATAATTTTAAGGGTTAATGTTTAAAGTTTTTACTCTGTAATACTCTGCTTTTCCTCTTCACAGTGGAAAAAGTATACTCTGCCCATTTTTGATCTATATTCTTTCTATATCTCTTCAGTTCTATGACTTTAAATGTTGTCTGTATTCTAACAATTGCCAAATCCACATCTTAAGCCTTGACTTTTTTCCTGAGCCCCTGACTTGTATATCCATTTGACTTCTAGATACTTCCATTTGGGTAAGCAGTGTAAGATTTCCTATTTCTGAGATCTGCTCCCTCCAACTCTTCCCCATCTCATTAAATGATCAAATCATAAATTCAATCTGTTGACAGTTGTTAGTTTTACCACCTCTCACCACCCCTCTTGCTACCATGTAGTTTAAACCATGCTTAACTTTTTCTTAGACTCTTGGTTGATCTTCCGTTTCTGTAGTTCTTCCATTTCCATGTGTGCTTTTCTGAGAGGGTTGCCTAAGAGTGTATCTGTGGTCTGGTCTGTTGGTTCTTTCTCATCTCTGCTTTCACAGTAGCCTTCTAAAAAACTTCACAGAAGGAAAGGAGGAGTCCCTCTATGCCTAGTCTTACTAGTGCATTGTCTCGGGATCATAGACTCTTCCTAGCACCAGAGTATTATATGAGAAAATGAATGATGCTGGGGTAGCAAGTCAATTTTGTAATTAGGTGGTTTCCCATTCTTTCAACAAAATTTGAAGGAAGACTTAGTGCAGTTACTAGCTGATAGATGTGGAGAAGGAAATGGCAACCCACTCCAGTATTCTTGCCTGGAGAATCCTGTGAACGGAGGAGCCTGGTGGGCTGCCGTCTATGGGGTCGCACAGAGTCAGACATGAGTGAAGCGACTTAGCAGCAGCAGCAGCTGATAGATGAAATTATTTGTAATATACCATCATGACATATTTTATAGGAACTAAAAAAGTTAAGGTTCTTTCTAGTCCATTTTCTGTATTTTCATGAAAAAAGATTTTCTTAATACCTATATTAGAGAAATGGAATAAAATGATGCTTGACTCTGCCTCAGTTTAGCAATCACTAGTATTCATTTGTAAGTATGTAAACTAAAGAAAAATAAAACTAAAGCAACAGCTTCATCTAGTCTCATATATTGAGAGAGATAATAGAATTTAATTTTTTAAATCAAATTCTAGCATCTCTTTTTTTTGGCCAGTTCTAGGCAATAGCAACCCACTCCAGTACTCTTGCCTGGAAAATCCCATGGACAGAGGAGCCTGGTGGGCTGCAGTCCATGGGATCCCTAAGAGTCGGATACGACTAAGCGACTTCACTTTGACATTTCACTTTCATGCATTGGAGAAGGAAATGGCAAGCCACTCCAGAGTTCTTGCCTGGAGAATCCCAGGGACGGCGGAGCCTGGTGGGCTGCCGTCTATGGGGTCGCACAGAGTCGGACACGACTGAAGCGATTTAGCAGCAGCAGCAGCATACTAATAATTGTAATAGTGACTGAGTCTGAGAACTTTTAATGCAGCTTTACGGCTATAGAAAATTAAAACATATATATAGTTTTGTTGTTGAAAATAATGAATTGTGATAAAGTGATCAATACACTTTGCATAAAACAAGATAAAATTCTGTGAGGTCATGAAATAGAAATATGAGTTCAAGGAGGAAAAGAAATGATGTAAAATTTTTCTGTTAAAGAAGAGGTTCTTCACATTTTGTTAGAAACTTTCCTTTTTTAACAACTGTTCTAGAGCAATCTTAGGTTTGCAGCAAAATTAAGGGGCCCCGCCCCACACATGTGTAGTCTCCCCTATTTTATATATTTTGAAATAACTGGTGGTGGATATCAAATTGCAGTGCTATTTAGAATCTGTTGGCTACATTTATGAGAGGTAAGTCTTTACTTTAAAATATATTTAAATTTATCAGAAATGACATTCTTTGCAACCACTTAGAAATGTCAGATACTGAACTTAATGATTTTGGGAGGGCATATTTATTTCAAAATTCTTTTAGGAAAAATAATATGAGCAAAAATGTTTGAAGACCACAGCTCCAGACTACATTTCCTTTTCTCTATTCTGTACTTTAATTCAACGTGTGCTCCATAATGCATTTTTCTGTTCATCTAGTAAACTGTTACCCAGAAGTACCAAATCATTTTTCGGTTAACGCCTAGGTTCAGTATCTGTACCGAGTGTTCTGCCGACTGCGCCCTGGTGTCTCCATCCTCGCCCTGCACGGGCGACAGCAGCAGATGAGAAGAATGGAAGTCTATAACGAATTTGTTCGCAAGAGAGCTGCGGTGCTCTTTGCTACCGATATTGCAGCCAGGGGGCTGGGTAAGAAAACTACTTTTGAGAAAATTTTCTGTGTTCACGGGCTTATAAAGGGTATATTTTGGTAATTCAAATAGTTTGACTCAAATAATTGGGCTTTCTTATTTTATAAAAGAAAAATTAGTAAATTGACAACTGAGATGACTAAGGATATGTCAGTGAAAATTTTTGTAGTAGTTTCACTTTTTGTGCTCTTGTTGTTTCATGATAGTAATTGCATCACAGAATCTTAAGGAGCTTACACAATCAAAGCGAAGTTAAAAATTTAAAGATATGAAAAAAATTGTTTCTCTGAAAATTGGAAACTTGACAAATACTACTACAAGAAAAATCAATGAAATCCATCTTTTCTCCAAACGTTTTACTTTTTATGTTAAGATCACTACATTTAATGTGTTTAAACTTTCAAAAAGCCACTATAATATTATACAACTGATGGCTTTGTGGGAGTGGGATGGGATATGGAAATAATTTCAGAGGAAAACTAGAGGTAAGAAAAAGGATGAAGAGAAATAAGTGGTAATTTGAATTCTTCTATCAGTCTTATTGCATTAATTATTATGGCAGATTTTAAACATACATGAAGAAATTGAGCATAAAATACCCTTATTATACACAGCACCCAGTTTGTGTGGTTATCTTTTTCTTGATCTCCCTTAGTGCCTGTCTCCTGTCCCTCTGGGAGTGTTTAAAGTAAATTCAGTCATCGTGTTAGTCCATTCATATGTGACTGGCAGCAGTAGTCAAGTATGCATAATTTTAAAGTTCTCTAGGCTGTTTCTCAGCCGCAGTAGCTCATTCTGTCTACCCTCTCCTACTCCCTACTCCCTCATTACTGTTTTGAATATGTAGTTTTGAAACATTTTAGTTATGTTTATATCTATATGTATTATACTCTGATTCCACCTGACCCTCCTGATTTTTGAACCTTAAATAGTTTAGGTCAGTGTAAGCAATTAATTATATTGCACATGTAATATGTTTTCTATATATATCACAATGAACAGATATAACTATTTTGTTATATTTTCCTTGCAGTTTGTTAAAGAAGCCAATGATTTATTAGATGTAGTTGGAATTCTTTTTGTCCCCTTTCCCAGTTTTTAAATGAAGGCTATTCACCTCTTGTCTGTGGTAGAAATCAGGAGGTCTGTGAACGTAGATGGAGAAAAAATTATATATATATTTTTACTAACCTTTCACGGAATTTAATATTTTCTTCAGTTATTGATGGAAGCCATGAATTGTTGTGTTAGTACCTGTAACCTTGTCATCAGTTGAAATCGTGCTGTTGTTCAGTTGCTCAGTTGTGTCTGACTGTTTGTGATCCACAGACTGCAGCACAACATGCTCCTCTGTCCTTCACTATCTCCTGGAGTTTTCTCAAAATCAGGTCTGTTGAGTCGATGATGCCATCCAAACATCTCATCCTCTGTCGCGCCCTTCTCCTCCTGCCCTCAATCTTTCCCAGCTTCAGGATCTTTTCCAGTGAGTCAGCTTTTCACATCAGGTGGCCAAAATATTGGGGCTTCAGCTTCAGCATCAGTCCTTCCAGTGAGAATTCAGGGTTGATTTCCTTTAGGATTGACTGGATTCAGTCCTAGGGTTGAATCAAATACTTTAGGATTTGATCTCTTTGCAGTCCTAGGGACTCTTAAGAGTCTTAACCAGCACCACAGTTCAAAAACATCAATTCTTTGGTGCTCAGCCTTCTTTATGGTCCAGCTTTCACATCTACATGATTATTGCAAAAACCATAGCTTTGACTATATCGACCTTTGTTGGCAAAGTGACATCTCTGCTTTTTAATACACTGTCTAGGTTTGTCATAGCTGTTCTTTCAAGGAGCAAGTGTCTTTTAATTTCATGGTTGCAGTCACCATCTTCAGTGATTTTGGAGCCCAAGAAAATAAAGTCTGTCACTGTTTCCATTGTTTCTCCATCTATTTGCCATGAAGTAATGGGACTGGATGCCATGATCTGAGTTTTTTGAATGTTGAATTTTAAGCCAGGTTTTTCACTCTCATCTTTTACCTTCATCAAGAGGCTCTTTAGTTCCTCTTCACTTTCTGCCATTAGGGTGGTGTCATCTGCATATCTGAGGTTATTGACATTTCTCCTGGCAGTCTTGATTCCAGCTTGTGATTCATCCAGCCTGGCATTTTGCATGATGTACACTGCTTAGAAGTTAAACAGGCAGAGTGACAATATACAGTCTTGATGTATTCCTTTTCCAATTTTGAACCAGTTCCTTGTTCCATGTCTGGTTCTAACTGTTATTTCTTGACCTGAATTCCATCACCTCCACTAGCTTTGTTTGTAGTAATGCTTCCTAAGGCCTCTTGACTTTACACACCAGGATGTCTGGCTCCAGGTGAGTGACCACACCATCATGGTTATCTGGATCACTAAGACCTTTTTTGTACAGTTCTGTGTATTCTTGCCACCTCTTCTTAATCTCTTCAACTTCTGTTAGGTCCCTAGCATTTCTGTCCTTTATTGTGCCTGTCTTTGCATGAAATATTACCTTGGTATCTCTAATATCTCTTGAAGAGATCTCTAGTCTTTCTCATAGATATTTTCATTTTATATTGTAGTTTCTGTAGATATCTTGCAGTATTGTTTATACTTAATACAATTTTGATATTATGGTGGTCGATACATAAGTAAGTTGTGTTATTTAATATGTCAGTGAATAAGCATATACATTGCTATATAAACAATAGAATGTTTATTTCATTATAATTATTTTCTCTTATAATCCTGTATGTTTTACTTTATGCACTTAAAAATACTCTGAAAAGGGGTCGTAGGTTTTAACTATGGCACAAAAAATGTCAAGAAACTTTTTTAATTTAATTTTTTAAATTATTTATTTTACTTTACAACATTGTATTGGTTTTGCCATACAAAGCTTATATGATTGTATTCATGAGCAATATATAGTATTATCTTAGGTTCTTATGAAGCTTTATAAAGCAATATTGTACATCTCAGTTTATGACTTGCTTTTCAATCTTTCCATGTTGACATGTGAATTTCCAGTGTATTTGTGTCATGTGTCTCATGGTATGGCCAGAAATATCTTTAGAGTATACCAGTGTCTTTTTTAAACTTTATTTTACTCTTAATTTTTCCCCGTTCTATTTCTTAATGAATAATATGGGTAAAAATGAGTTATGAGACATAGTAGTCCCTGCTTTACCCACTCCTCACTCTCCAGAAGCAATTATTTCTCTTAGTATTTAGCTTCATATTTCCAAGTAGTTTTCTTATATTACTGATTGAGTTAAAATTTGTTTAGTTTTGTGTTTTCCATTCTATTTTCTCAAATGTTCGAGCAGATGTCACCTGTTTAGTTACCTAACAGTTCAGACATAGCCTGTTTCTTTTTCCCTTGGGACCTTCCCATTGCAGCCTTTTGTCTGCAGCTCTGATCTGAACTGGTTGCTCTATAAGCTTGATGCACATGATATTTTCCTTTCCAGATATCTCTCTTCCTTTTTTTTGATTTATTAATAATACTGTTATTTTTTAAATGAAAACTCGTCCTTTAATAGCTTCCTAAGTAAGAGTGTATGGGAGGTACATTTTTTGAATTATTACATGTGTTATGATGTCTTATTCTTAAATGACAATTGACTGAAAATTGAAATCTAGTTTGAAACAATTTTCTCTTAAAGCTGCAGATCGTGCTCCATTATCTTAGTAGTCAGTATTATGTTGACAAGACCTTTGCCATTCTGATTTTGTTTTTTGAGCCTCTTTTTCTTATTCTGGCTTTCCTTAGGGTTTTCTTTTTATCTACAGAGTCCTGAAATTTTATGATAATGTACTTTAGTGTGAGGTCCCATTTGGTGTATAGACATTCAGTATGTTTTTTCAATCTAGACCAGCACTGTTCAATAGAATTTTCTATGATCATTGAATTGTTTTATGTTTGCACTAATACTGTAGATACTAGCTAAACATGACAGTTGTCCACTTGAAATGCGTCCAGTGCAATGAGGAAAGAATTATTTTATTAAATTTTAATTTAAACTTGACTAACGTTTCTCTATTGAGCAGCACATGATGGAGACTCATGTCTTTCCTTTGCAAGAAATAGGCTTCTGAATTCCTCTTTGGTGATTTGGTTAAATAAACTTTCAGTATTTATTTTCACTATGGAATTATTGCTTACTAATGGGGAATTTGTGTTCTTCGATTGTTTCCTTTCTCATATCTTTTTTATAGTATGTTTCCCCTCCCCCCTCTTATTTAATCTTTCTGGAAGAATATTTGACCTCTTTGATCAGTCCTCTAGTTTTCCTGTTTCTTCTGTTGCCATCTTACTGTCTCTTTCTTGTTATTTCTAGGAGATTTCTTGATTTTATATTTCAACTTTTCTGATTAAAATTTTAGTTAAGTACCGAGTGTTTCTTTTTTATAGCCTCTTATTCTTATCTGACGGACGCAGTGTTTTATTTCTCTGAAAGTAGTAGGTTAAAGTTCTCTTCACATTGTTTCTGTTTCTGCCGAGTTTCATTTTTACTCCTCTGTCTTTTCACTTTTTGAGACTTTTCCCAATTGTCCTCATTTGGCTGTTTTATTATATTTACCAGTGAAACATCAGAAAAGATTATTTGCAGTGATTAGTATGTGGATGATGGTTGTTGACTAATGGCCTTCATTGCGGGGGGATTTTGGATGGAGTCTATCATCTTGTGGAGGACTCAAGACATCAAACTCTATTCAGTATTTTTTGAACATTGAATCTCTCCAGATAAGAATATGTCACTTTCGTGAGTCGAGGATTAAGCTTGCTACTGGCTCTGTAGAAACCTGGCAAGGAAGTAGACATAGAGGGCTCCCACTCAGGCTTACACTCAGTACCCCTGTTTTCAAGGGCTCTGGTGCCTCTTGCTTCCACTCTCTCTGGTGTCTTGGTTTGAAGCCTTTCTCCAGAATAAGACAAGCTTTTCTGCCGGAGACCCAGGGTATAGGACCAGGAGAGGGGACCTGCGGGTCTGAGTGTTGCTTTCCACCTGTCTTCCTATTTATAGCCCTGAAACATGCCCTTGCCTTCTGAGGTACTTGGTACTTCAAGACCCAAGAGGAGAGTTGTTTTAAATATCTTTTCTCTTGTTTCCATTGGGTTTTGCCCATTCAAACAGATTCACTCCTTTTGAATAGCTTATATAGCTTTAGTGATAGTTTGATAGTTTTTATACTTTCAGGTACCCATAGGTACCATTATCATCACAAGTCAGTCTTTCTTTTTTTACTTTTTCCTCCCTCCCTCCCTCCCTTATTCCTTCCTTTCCTCTTGCCTCCCTCAGCTTTTTTGTTTGTGATAGACATTGTTCTGAAATCCTTACAGCAGAATCCATAAATGACTAAAGGTAATTCTCTTAAATTGTTGAGACCAGGATCTCTGGAAATAAATGGAAACTTTTGCAACCAGAAATACATATGAAATAATTACTGCTAGGAGGTGGGTAGAGGGATTTAAAAAGACATCTTTAGGAGATGGAAATAGCAGGAAAAGTAAATTTTCATTGAAATTTATAAATCAGTTTCATAGTTCACTGGGAGCTCATGGAGAAGTGGTTCTTTTAGGTTATTAACTATCCGAGTATTTAATTATTTTGTGTGACACAAAGCAATCTGTCTCCTCTGTCAGATAGAAAATAATCTTCACATTCAAACACTGTCATTAATTTTAGTTCAGTTGATCAAAAAAGAGAAGTGTTTATTATCTCTTGGTTCATGCAATTAATTTTGTTTTTAATAGTGTTCACAGATGATATCTATCAGTTTGATGTGATGGGAAGCCCTGGCAAGCATTATTATAAAATAAAAATAGTACAGCAGGGCAGATCTTGGAACTGCTTTTTCAACTTGATGTTCCTCCTCTACAGATTTCCCGGCTGTAAATTGGGTTCTTCAGTTTGATTGCCCAGAAGATGCCAACACATATATTCACAGAGCGGGTAGAACTGCCAGGTAGGTGTCCTGGCCTGTGTCTTTGCTTTTGGTTTCACCTAAGTAAAAAAACGTGCTTTCTTAATGGTATACAAATAAGGAAGGGAGGAATTGAGGTGAGTGCTGGTCTGACAGTTTTGTGATGTAGGCTGCTAGCATGCAGACAGCTCTTACATGTCTCTCGGCTGAGACTTGATGATGAGGGCTGAGAAAAATCCATGAAAACTTGTTGTAGTGTTTTGTTTTAACTTTCTTCCCTTACTAAGCTTTTCATTAGAATTACTCACTGAGCATCATCTCTTTGATAAGACTGTTTGGTCTTCGTTTTCGGATGACAAAACTTGAGTGTTTTGAGCAGTTAAACATTTTGTTTGAAAATCTATAGAGCCAGAATTTGAACCCAGGCAGTCTGACTCCTGTAGTCTAGATCTGTGCTCTTACCTTCTCCGGTACAGGTTCTGATAAGCAAGAAGGTGGTTTTGAATAATAGGTTGCTCTTTTCCTTTTTTTTGTGTGGGAATTACAGGCATTGCTGGGGATCACTCCCAAATATGCTCTTTTCACCACCCCCACATACCCCCTCACCCAATAAATTACCCTGTGTTGACTCACAAATGTGGGGGAACTCTCTGGAAAAGAATATAGCAAAGTCAGTTATTTGGGGATTAAAGGCATAGAAAGGTATATGAATAAATCAAGAGGATAGCATGTTATGTCATTACTGTTGAGGTTTCAGTGAAGTTGGGAGATGTGTGCTACAGGTACTATTTGGTGGTATGGTGGTTTAGTTGCTAAGTCATGTCCAACTCTTGCGACCCCATAGATTGTACCCCACCAGGCTCTTCTATCCATGGGATTTCCCAGGCAAGAGTACTGGAGTGGGTTGCCATTTCCTTCTCCAGGGGTTCTTCCCAACTGAGGGATCGAACCTGGGTCTCTTGCATTGCAGGCAAGTGTCCTGCATTGCAAGCGGTCTTCTGCATTGCAGGTGGTCTCTTTACTAAGTACTTTACTACCACTAAGTACTAAGGTGGTAGTACTTAGAGTTCTTCTTTTACCTCAGTAATTTCATATCCAGAAATTGATCTTAAGAAAATAGTTTCTATAAAGACGTTCATCTTACTGACATTGTAATAAGAATTGGGAATAACCAATTAAATGTTAGACCCAAGATCACTAAATATATGGCAGAAACAGAATTAGAACTCAGATTCTTTTGACCCCAGATTTCATTCTTTTTTCACTAAGTAACCATGCATGAAAGACCAGCCATGTGTGAGGTACTGGATTAGGCCTGGTGTGAGCTTCTGCACAAAAATAAGGTATAGTATGCATTCCATTAAGGAAGTTTGTTACCTTAAAACAATCTATAGTAGAGGCATATACAGTATTAGAGGTATTGACAGAAGTTTTGTGGAGCTCCAGAGGAAGTAGAGAAGGAAAACTTCACTGAGGAGAAACAGTTGGGTTCAGTCTTGATTGGCAGATAGGAGTTCTTGGGAGGCAATTTGATACAAGGTATTTCTTTCTCTATTAACTACATGTATCTCTCTGTATTTTAACTCAGATTCAAATACCATCTACTCTTGATAATTTTTTTTAAGGTAGGACTACTAGAAAATTCAAGAATTCTACATGTCCATATTCTAAAATGTGATTCTTCCCCTATGCATCTCCAAACACTGAGCCCCTAGTCTTTAATTAAATATTGTTCCCTAAACTTAACGAATGGTCTGTGTGTTGTGCGGTATTGCAGCCCCTTGCAATCTGTGACTTTTTAAATTTAAATTAGTAAAATTAAAGTAAAAATTCAGTTTCTCATTCACACTAGTTACATTTAAACTGCTTATAGCCACATGTGGTTAGTACCATATTGAATAGAGCAGGTATAGAACCTTTTTATCATTATGGAAAGTTCTATCATATATTACTAGTATATGTTTAAATTACATTTTGTTTAAAATTGTTGAACCAAAGAACCATAGGTTCATATAATAAAACCATAAAATAGACATTAGAACTGAGAGTAATCTAGATTCACTCACTCATTTATTCTATATGGATTTAACAGATACCTATTAAGTGCCAGGCGTTGTACCTACTAGGCAATATAATGAGCAAAACAGACACGATTCTGACATCTTTCATCTTGAAACCTAGAGGGAACAGTAAAATATGTAATGTGATTGATTATTTGCTTCTATCTCTAATTTTGTTGCGGTCATGAGAGCAAATGACAACTCTCTTGGGTTTAAATGTACAAAGAGAAGTAGACATTTTTGTCTACTGAGAGGTTACAATCTTTCTGAGTCACTAATGAAAGTTTTCTTTCAGGGAATTTTGTAGGATTTTGACGTGTGAGCTTATTGACAGGCATTTTTACCTCATTTAGATTCAAATATGAGATTCTTGAAATGTGATTACATTTTGTTTTTTAAAAATTTGGAAACAACCTAAATAGTAATCACAATAAGGTTGTGATTAGTTATGATTAACCACAAATTGGTTATTATTAACTATCTCTTTCGTTTTGCATTTTCTTTCATCAGAAATGCATGAATATTTATAATATGGATGTCAGTGAGACATTATTGCTTAATGATGGAAGAGACATCAACTATTGGTTTAAATGGACCAGTTATTTCTGATTTTTAAAACACTAACAGTTTAATGAGTTCCCAGGGATGTCAGGATCCTTAAGACCCAAGATTTAAATCTTCATCTAATAAAGTCCATCATTTGCCAGCAGGCTTGCTCTTCTACCTGTACTGTACCCATTTCAATCAATGGACTCAAGTTTGAAAGTGTCCTCTATCCTTTGCTTATCTAGGAAGTCTCTCTGGAGTTAGTTCTCTTAAAATTTTCTTTGTATCCACTATTGGCATCCCACTCCAGTATTCTTGCCTGGAGAACCCCTTGGGCAGAGGAGCCTGGGCAGGCTGCAGTCCAAAGGGTTGCAGAGTCAGACATGACTGAGTGACTGAGCATACATGTACTCGCCATTTTTGGCTGATTTTAAAGGGAAACATTTTTTTTCTTTGTGTTTGGTGAGTTTTGTTTTTGTTTCAGCTCAAGTGGAAGTTTTTCCTGTTCTATACCTTAACAAGATGTAGAGTTCCTCCTTTCTATTTTCTAATTTTCATGAACTGTTTTTTTTTAAAATTAATTTATTTTAATTGGAGGCTAATTACTTTACAGTATTGTGGTGGTTTTTGCCATACATCGACACAAATCAGCCATGGGTGTACATGTAACCCACCATCCTGAACCCCACTCCCACCTTCCTTCCCACCCCATCCCTCTGGGTTGTTCCAGAGCACCACCTTTGGGTGCCCTGCTTCATGCATCAAATTTGCACTGGTCATCAGTTTTATATATGGTAATAAATATGTTTCAATGCTGTTCTCTCATATCGTCCCACCCTCGCCTTCTCCCACATAGTCCAAAAGTCCGTTCTTTACATCTGTGTCTCTTTTACTATCTTGCATATAGGGTTGTCATTACCATCTTTATAAATTTCATATATATGCATTAATACACTGTATTGGTGTTTCTCTTTCTGTCTTACTTCACTCTGTATAATGGGCTCTAGTTTCATCCACCTCATTAGAACTGACTCAAATGCGTTCTTTTTTTATAGCTGAGTAATATTCCATTGTGTATATGTACCACAGCTTCCCTATCCATTCATCTGCTGCAGGACATCTAGGTGGCTTCCATGTCCTAGCTATTGTATAATTTTCATGAGCTGTTTTAATGTTTAGACATTTTTCAGTTGATTCTGATTTACCCTGTGGGCTGAGGAAAGGAGAGAATAATATAATAGTGGAAGATAAAACTGTTTAACAATAGGATTGTACTAGAGGATTCAAAATTCGAGAAATCATTAGCAGTGGCTGATGGAATTAATATTTCACTACTGTTTAATTCACCTCAGTGAGTATGTAGCATGTATGAATTTGTACATGTACCCGAGCACACATTTGCATTTTGTGGCCCTGTGGGCCTCTGGATAGGTGAGGTTGGTGGATATCATCTCTCATTGCTGTATTGGACAAGGCCAGACAGACTTTTTAGATGTGCCAATTGTGTGGGCATGAATAGAGTAAACTGATTACTTTGTAGACTACATTTAGCAGTGTTTTAAAATTATCCATTCTGGAGAGGAAAGGGAAAGTGATTGGGTATGAGGTTTGGGGGGGGGAAGGTAATGAAAATGTTCTAAAATAAATTGTGGTGATAGTTGTACACTTGTGACTATATTAAAGCCACAGAGGTGTACAGTTTAACTAGGTGAGTTTTAAGGTACATAAATTATAACTCAATAAAGTTTTTAGTGCGATGAAAAAAAAATTATCCATCCTGTATGAAGATTATTGGCTATCTCAGTATATCAGAAAAAGATCCAATAAGGGGAAATATTTCAGCGTGCATGGTTCCTGGAGAGTTGTTAAAAGTCTTACATAGTTGAACATGCCATGGTGAGCATTAAATTGGTTTTAACTGTGGAGATGAAGATCCACTGTAGTGTTCTTGCCGGAGAATCCCAGCAACGGGGGAGCCTGGTGGGCTGATGTCTATGGGGTCACACAGAGTTGGACACGACTGAAGTGATTTAGCAGCAGTGGAGATGAAGAGGTGGTACAACATCACAGTGATTGTGTTTGGAGAGAGAATATCAATTTGAAAAATTATTGTAATGCAGTTTCTGTATGGTCTTTAATTTTGAACGTACAAGCCTGTTTGACCCTTTGTAACCAATTAAAAATATTTTCAGTTGATTATTTTAGATGTATAGTTAGTGGAAAAGTTTAGCATATATAATACTTATTTTCCCTTAGGCAGTCTAATTAAAAAAAATAACCAAACTGCAAAAAGTTAAAAGTTGTTGTTAATGGACTTAGAGATAATTAGAAAGTTTCATGGGCCATCAGACTGGATAATTGAATTGAATAAAGGCTAAATTAAAATATAAAACTAATTAAAATCCTGTGTATATGCTGTAATTAAAGCTAGGTTGCCATATAGTGCTTGCTTTTGAAAGTGAACTATGATATATGAAAACAGGTAAATGAATTCACTGTGGCAAAATAGCTACAGTTTGGGGGACTCCTTTTTTCCCTTTCTATATTTTAGCTAAAAATAAATGGTGATTTGGGTACTTGCTGCCTTAACTGCTTTTTCTGTTTTAATTTATTCACCTATTTAAAATTCTTTTGATCTTTTAGCAATCTAGAGAAATTTCTATTTTTCTTAACTGTCCACACCCCTTTTAACAAAATGATTTCATTTAGAGGCAAGAGAGGCAAGGAAATGAATCCAGTTTTACAAAGCTCTGTCCTGTGATACATTCTACTGCTTAAAAGCAAATGTCTTTAGGGCTTGTAGGTTTTGGTACACATAAAACAAAGCTCTTCTATTTCTTATAAAAATGCTCAGTTGAAAATAAAAAGATTTGGGAATGAAAGTCCTTACACATCAGAAACTCCTAATTTTTAAAATGCTTTTTGGGAAGTAGGGGTCTATGGGTGGAAGATGGGAATTTATATATATGTAACTGTGTATATATAAACAGTTTAGAATTTTTAGGTAAAAGATACTGTTTGATTTTTCAGAGTAGTGGTAAAATTCTAGCAATATTTCAACTGAGCCTTACTTGCCTGGCTGTGTCTAGTGAATCTCAGATTTTATTTGTGGGAGAGTTAGGTAGCAAAATGTGGATCCAGTAGGGGGCAGCAGAGGCTAGCTCTTTGCATTGCATACTCAGCCACAGCAAGTACGAAGATGGCAAGCAGTTAAAATTTCTGATGTGATAACTGGTGAAGAGTTCATGGTTTATTTGTGGAAAATACTAGTACTTTATGGAATAGATAATTAGAATTTTTTAAACAGTGTTTTTAATTGGTTTATAAATTGAAATAATAAAAGTGAAAAGACAGTTTCCATGAGCATTAATTTATTGATGTATACTGTGTTTATCTTAGGAATAATCTTGGCTAGTGAAAATTCGTACTGCTTTGATTCCTCCCTTGGCTGAAGATCCTAACTTTAGACCACTCCTCCTAGAGACTGGTGCTTCCTCAGATGGCCTTCTGCCTTTTTTGTTGTTATCTACAATTTAAAACTTTAAAAAAGGGCAAGACTGATCCTTTATTTTGCATCAAAAAGCATTGAGCTGGGTTAGGCTGTGACCACTGTAGCTATAGAGGTAGATAAGGGGGCTGATATTTCTTGTTGTTGTTGTTTACTCAATCACTCCAACTCTTTGTGACACCATGAACTGCAGCATGCCAGGCTTCACTGTCCTTCACCATCTCGCAGAGCTTGCCCAAACTTACGTCCATTGAGTCAGTGATGCCATCCAATCATGTCATACTTTGTCATCTCCCCTGCTCAATCTTTCCTAGCATCAGGATCTTTTCCAGTGAGTCAGTTCTTTGCATCAGGTGGCCAAAATATTGGAGCCTCAGTTTCAGCATCTGTCCTTCTAATATTTATTAGATGTCCTTAGATGTCTGAATATTTATTCAGAATTGATTTCCTTTAGGATTGACTGGTTTGATCTCCTTGCAGTCCAAGGGACTCTCAAGAGTTTTCTCCAACATCGCAGTTCAAAAGCATCAATTCTTTGGTGCTCAGCTTTCTTTATGGTCCAACTGTCACATCCATACATGACTACTGGGAAAAGCATAGCTTTGACCAGACAGACCTTTGTTGGCAAAGTGATGACTCTGCTTTTTAAAATGCTGTCTAGGTTGGTCATAGCTTTTCTCCCAAGGAGCAAGCATCTTTTAATTTCATGGCTGCAGCCACCATCTGCAGTGATATTGAAGTCCAAGAAAATAAGGTCTTTCACTGTTTCCATTGTTTCCCCATCTATTTCCCATGATGTGATGGGATTGGATGCCATGATCTTCGTTTTTTG
The DNA here is from genome assembly GCF_019320065.1 of Cervus canadensis. Taxonomy (NCBI): domain Eukaryota; kingdom Metazoa; phylum Chordata; class Mammalia; order Artiodactyla; family Cervidae; genus Cervus; species Cervus canadensis. Next base: position 15,947,918 of record NC_057396.1, read on the forward strand.
AATGTTGAGTTTTAAGCCAACTTTTTCACTCTCTTTCATCTTCATCAAGAGGCTCTTTAGTTCCTCTTTGTTTTCTGCCATAAGGATGGTGTCATCTGCATATCTGAGGTTATTGATATTTCTCCCGGCAATCTTGATTACAGCTTGTGCTTCATCCAGCCAAGCATTTCACATGATGACTCTGCATAAAGTTAAATAAGCAGGGTGACAGTGTATAGCCTTGATGTATTCCTTTCCCAATTTTGAACCAGTCTATTGTTCCACATCCAGTTCTAACTTTTGCTTCTTGACCTGCATACAGGTTTCTCAGGAGGCAGGTTAGGTGGATTGGTATTCCCATCTCTTTCAGAATTTTCCACAGTTTGTTGTGATCCACACAGTCAAAGGCTTTAGTGTACTTAGTGAAGCAGAAGTAGATGTTTTTCTGGAATTCTCTTGCTGTTTCAGTGATCCGACAGATGTTGGCAATTTCATCTCTGGTTCCTCTGCCTTTTCTAAAACCAGCTTGTACATCTGGAAGTTCTTAGTTCATGTACTGTTGAAACCTGGCTTGGAGAATTTTGAGCATGACCTTGCTAGCATGTGAAATGAGTGCAGTTGTTCAGTAGTTTGAACATTCTTTGTCATTGTCTTTCTTTGGGATTGAATGAAAACTGATCTTTTCCAGTTCTGTGACCACTGCTGAGTTTTCCATATTTGCTGGCATATTGAGCAGGGCACTTTAATGGCATCATCTTTTAGGATTTGAAATAGCCTAGGTGGAATTCTGTCACCTCTACTAGCTTTGTTCCTTGTGATGCTTCCCAAGGCCCACTTGTCTTCACATTCCAAGGTGCCTGGCTCTAGGTGAGTGATCACACCATTGTGGTTATCTGAGTTGTGAAGGTCATTTTTGTCTAGTTCTTCTGTGTATATTTGTCACCTCTTCTCAGTATCTTCTGCTTCTGTTAGGTCCCTACCATTTCTGTCCTATATTATGCCCATCTTTTCATGAAATGTTCCCATGGTATCTCTAATGTTCTTGAAGAGATCTCTAGTCTTTCCCATTTTATTGTTTTCCTCTATTTCTCTGCATTGCTCACTTAGAAAGGCTTTCTTATCTCACCTTGCTATTTATTGGATATTTCTTAGGAGTCTTTTATTTCCTAGCACTTCCTCCTTGTTTTTCTGCTGTCTGTTCTCAACACAGCAGACAGAGTGATCCTTTAAGACACAAGTAAGTTGTATTTAGGGAAAGGGTATTGGTGGCAAAGTAGAGGGTGAACATACACGCAAAAAGCAAAAATACAAGTCAGGTCTTGTCATTCCTTTCATGGCTTCCTTGTTCACTCAGAGCGAAGTTTAATGGGTCTATACTACTGAACCCTTCTCCAATCTTGATTCCTATTAGCCTCCTCTTGTTCCCTTGCTCTTCACTGGTCTTGCTGTTTAGAAGCCAGGCATGTTTTTGCCTCAGAACTTTTATATTCTATTTCTTCCACAGTAATGCTTTTTCCTCAAGTATCCACATGGCTGTCTTTCTTTATACTGCCCCAAACACTCCTCTTTACCATGCTCTATATTTTCTTTTTTCCATAATACTTAACACCTTCAAATTAACCTTAGAGCGTTAATTGATTATATTTACTGTTTTTTCTCTTTCTCTTTACTAGAATGTAAGCTCCACAAAGGCAAAAGAGCTTTTCTACTTAATTGTTATTCTCAGAGAGCTTAGAACAAGGCCTGGAATGGAGTAGGCACTTGAGATAACACAATTTGTTCCTCAAATCAGACTCATGAGCCAGAGATGACATATTAATTATGTATTGTGGTGTAATGAATTACCCCACAACATAGTGACTTGAAGCAAGAACCATATTATCCCATGGTTTCCGTAGTTTAGGAATACAGGTGTGGCTCACCTGGGCCCTTTGGCTCTTGGTCTGTCATAAGGCTGCAGTCAAGGTGTAACAGGTACCGTGAGGCTCAGCTGGTGGTTGATCTGTTTCCAAGCTCATGTGCTTGTTAACAGGATTCATTCTCTCGATGGCTGTTGGTCAGAGGTGTCTTCCAGTTCCTTTCCATGTGGCCCTCCTCTTCGGATGGCGTCTCGCATTGTGGCAGCTGGCCTCATCAGACAGAGCACATGAGAGGGGAAGAAGGAGTAAGGTGGAAACAGCAGTGTCTTTTATGGCCCAGACTCAGAAGTCACACTCCATCTATCTTTAATTATTGAATACAACATACTAGTTTAGGCATACAACATAACAATTCAGTATTGGTATATTTTGCAAAATAACCATCAAAATATGTCTAACATCTGTTACCATATGTAGTTACAAAATTTTTTTTCTTGTAAAGAAAACTTTTAATGTCTACTCTCTTGTTGTTATTCGATCCCTAAGTCATGTGCGATTCCTTGTGACCTCACGAACCGCAGCACTCCCGCTCCCTCATCCTTCACTCTCTCCCGAGTTTGCTCAAACTTATGTCCATTGAGTTGGTGATAGTGCCCAACCATCTGTTGCCCCCGTCTCCTCCTGCCCTTAATCTTTCCCAGCATCAGGGTCTTTTCCAGTGAGTCAGCTCTTTGTATCAGGTGGCCAAATATTGGAGCATCAGCTTCAGCAGTAGTCCTTCCAGTGAATATTCAGTGTTGATTTCTTGTAGGACTGACTGGTTTGATCTCCTTGCTGTCCAAGGGACTTACAGGAGTCTTCTCCAGCACTATGATTTGAAAGCATCAATTCTTTGGTGCTTAGCCTTCTTTATGGTCAAACTCTCAAATCCATACATGGTGGTGTGGTGATTTAGTTGCTAAGTCGTGTCTGACTCTTGCGATCCCATGGACTGTAGCCTGCCAGGCTCCTCTGTCTGTGGGATTCTCCAGGCAAGAATGCTGGAGTGGGTTGCTGTTTCCTTCTCCAGAGGATCTTCCCGACCCAGGAAAAACCATAGCTTTGACCATATGGACCTTTGTTGGCAAAGTGATGTCTCTGTCTTTTAATACACTGTCTAGGTTTGTTAATAGCTTTTCTTCCAAGGAGCAAGTGTCTTTTAATTTCATGGCTGCAGTCACCTTCTGCAGTGATACTGGAGCTAAGAAAATAAAGTCTGTCACTGTTTCCATTGTTTCCCCATCTGTTTGCCATGAAGTGATGGGACCGGATGCCATGATCATAGTTGTTTTTAATGTTGAGTTTGAAGCCAGCTTTTTCACTTTCCTCTTTCACCCTTATCAAAAGGCTCTTTAGTTCCTCTTCACTTTCTGCTATTAGAGTGGTGTCATCTGCATATCTGAGGTTGTTGACATTTCTACTGGCAGTCTTGATGCCAGCTTGTGAGTCATCCAGCCCACCATTTTGCATGATGTTCTCTGCATAGAAATTAAATAAACAGGGTGACAGTATACAGCCTTGCCGTACTACTTTCCCAATTTTGAACCAGTTCCTTGTTCCATATCCAGTTCTGACTTTTGCTTCTTGACCTGCATACAAGTTTCTCAGGATAGGTCAGGTGGTCTGGTGTTCTCATCTCTTTAAGAATTTTCCACAGTTTATTATGGTCCACACAGTCAAAGGCTTTAGCATAGTCAATGAGGCAGAAATAGATGTTTTTCTGGAATTCTCTTGTTTTATCTATGATCCAGCAGATGTTGGCAGTTTCATCTCCGGCTCCTCAGCCTTTTCTACACTCAGTTTGTATATCTGGAAGTTCTCAGCTGACAGACTGATGAAGCCCAGCTTGAAGGATTTTGAGCAGGACCTTGCTAGCATGTGAAATAAGCACACTTGTGTGGTAGTTTGAACATTCTTTGGCATTGCCTTTCTTTGGGATTGGGATAATAACTGACCTTTTCCAGTCCTTTGGCCATTGCTGCATTTTCCAAATTTGCTGGCATATTAAGTGCAGCACTTTGATGGCATCATCTTTTAGGATTTGAAATAGCTCAACTGGAATTCCATCACCTCTGCTAGCTTTGTTCATAGCAATGCTTCCTAAGACCCACTTGACTTTACACTCCAGAATGTCTGGCTCTAGGTGAGTGACCACACCATCGTGGTTATCTGGGTCACTAAGACCATTTTTGTATAGTTCTGTGTATCCTTGCCAGCTCTTCTGCTTCTATTAGGGCTTTGCTGTTTCTCTCCTTTATTGTGCTCATCTTTACGTGAAATGTTCCCTTGGTATCTCCAGTTTTCTTGAAGAGATCTCTAGTCTTTCCCATTTATTGTTTTTCTCTATTTCTTTGCATTGTTCACTTAAGAAGGCTTCTTATCTCTCCTTGCCATTCTCTGGAACTCTGCATTCAGTTGGGTATATCTTTCCTTTTCTCCTTAGCCTTTCACTTCTCTTCTTTCCTCAGCTATCTGTAAGGCCTTCTCAGCCAACAGCTTTGCCTTCTTGCATTTCTTGTTTTGGGGCATGGTTTTAGTCACTGACTCCTATACAGTATTGAGATCCTCCATCTATAGTTCTTCACGCATTCTGTCTACCAGATCTAACTTCTTGAATCTATTTGTCACTTCCACTGTATAATCAATAAGGTATTTGATTTCAGTCATACCTGAATGGCTTAAGTGGTTTTCCCTACTTTCTTCAGTTTGAGCCTGAATTTTGCTATAAGGAGCTCGTGTTCTGAGCCACAGTCAGGTCCAGGTCTTGCTTTTGCTGACTGTAAAGAGCTTCTCCATCTTTGGCTGCAAAGAGTATAATTGATCTGATTTCAGTATTGACTGTCTGGTGATGTCCATGTATAGCGTCATCTCTTGTTTTGTTGAAAGAGGGTGTTTGCTATGACCAGCGTGTTTTCTTGGCAAAGCTTTGTTAGCCTTTGCCCTGTTTAATTTTGCAGTCTAAGGCCAAAAGTGAAAGTAAAAAGGGAAGTGAAAGTGAAAATCTCCCAGTTGTGTCTGACTCTTTGCGACCATATGGACTATACGCTCCATGGAATTCTTGAGGCCAGGATACTGGAGTGGGTAGCCATTCCTTTCTCCAAGGGATCTTCCCAACCCAGAGTTCAAACCCAGGCCTCCCACGTTGCAGGCAGACTCTTTACCAGCTGAACCACCAGGGAAGCCCCAGAGTACTGGAGTGCGTAGCCTGTCCCTTCTCCAGTGGATTTTCCTGGCCCAGGAATCGAACCGGGGCCTCCTGCATTGCTGGTGAATTCTTTACCAGCTGGGCTGTCAAGTGATACATGGAGTAACCGGGTAGTTTGGCAATTCTAAAGGCCAGACTTGCCTATTACTCCAGGTATCTCTTGACTTCCTCCTTTTGCATTCCAGTCCCGTATGATGAAAAGGACATCTTTTTTTGGTGTTAGTCCTAGAATGTCTTGTTTGCCTTCATAGAACTGTTCACCTTCAGCTTCTTTGGAATTAGCGGTTGGGGCATAGACTTGGGCTACCCTGACATTGAATGTTTTGCCTGGGAAACAAACTGAGATCATTCTGTCATTTGGGGATTGCAGCCAAGTAGAGCATTTCTGACTCTCTTGTTGACTATGAGGGCTATTCCATTTTTTCTTAGGAATTCTTGCCCACAGTAGTAGATATAATGGTTGTCTGAATTAAATTTGCCTGTTCCTATCCATTTTAGTTCACTGATTCCTAAAATGTTGATGTTTAGTTACCCTTGCCATTATCTGCTTCACCACTTCCAATTTACCTTGGTTTGTGGACCTAACAGTCCAGGTTCCTGTGTAATATTGTTTTTGACAGCATGGGCTTTACTTTCACTACCAGACACGTCCACGTCTGAGTGCTGTTTCAGCCTTGGCCCAGCTGCTGCATTCTTTTTGGAGTTATTTCCCCACTCTCTACAGTAGTGTATTGGACAGCTACTGACCTGGGGGCTCATCTTCCAGTGTCATGTCTTTTTGCCTTTTCATACTATTCATGGGATTTTTGAGGCAAGAATACTGAAGTAATTTGCCATTCCCTTCTCTAGTGGACCTCGTTTTGTCAGAACTCTCCACCGTGACCCGTCCATCTTGGGTGACCCTGCACTGCATGGCCCATAGCTTCACTGAGTTACTCAAGGTGGTGATCCATGTGATCATTTTGGTTAGCTTTCTGTGATTGTGGTTTTCGTTTTGGAGTCTGTGGGATTATAGTTCTTGCTTCTTCTGTCTGCCCTATGATGGATGAGAATAAGAGTCTTGTGCAGGATTCCTGATGGGAGAGACTGGTTGTGGGGAAAACTAGGTCTTGCTTTGGTGTGCAGCACCATGCTCAGTAAATTTTCAATGCAGTTGTCTGCTTGCTCCCTCCCTGTTGTTTGAGCTGAGGCAACCAGTCCTGAAATCTGTAGCTCTATGGTAGGGCTACTGGCTGTCTCCAGAAGGACTTAGGCCGGTATTCACCTCCCTGGGCTTCTGCCAGTCCCCCATCCCCGTGCCAGGCCAGTGCCCACCCACACCTCTGCAGGAGATCCTCAAACACTCCCAGGCGAGTCTGGCTCAGTCTCCTGTGAGGTCACTGCTCTTTTCCCCTGGGTTCTGGTGCACACACGGTTTTGTTTGTGCCCTCCAAGAGTCTCTGTTTCCCCCAGTCCTGTGGAAGTTCTGTAATTATATCCTGCTGTCCTTCAAAGTCAGATTCCCTGAGGATTCCCAGTCCCTTTGCTGGATCCTCAGGTTGGAAAGTGATGTGGTGCCTAGAATCTTTGCAACAGTGTGAGAACTTCTTTGGTATTATTGTTCTCCAGTTTGTGGGGCATCCACCTGGTGGGTATGGGATTTGATTTTAATGTGTTTGTGCCACTCCTGCCGTCTCGTTGCAGCTTCTCCTTTGTGCTTGGACATTGGTATGTTTTTTTGGTGGGTTCCAGCACCCTCCTGTTGATGGTTGTTCCACAGCTAGGTGCGATTTTGGTGTTCTTGTAGGAGATGATGAGCACATGTCCTTCTGCTCTTCCATCTTAACAACTTTCAAATGTAGTGTTCTCCAATGTTTTTGGTAGCAGGAGCTGGTTTTGTGAAAGACAATTTTTCTACAAACCTGGACAGGGAGTGGGGGTGGTTTTGGGATGATTCTAACACATTATTTTTATTGTGCACTTTTTTTCTATTATTATTACGTCAGCTTCACCTCACGTCATCAGGCGTTAGATCCTAGAGGTTGGGGACCCCTACAGTGCAGTATTATTAGCTATAGTTGCCTTGTTGTATATTAAATCTACATAACTTATTTTACAACTGGAAGTTTGTTCCCCTTCATCCATTTTGTCTACCCCCTACCCCCTGCCTCTGGCAACCAGTAGTCTGTTCTCTGTATCTGTGAGCTTGGTATTTTGTTTGCTTTTAGATTTTACATATAAGTGAGATCATACACTATTTGTCTTTCTTTGGCATATTTCACTTACCATTTTTTGAATCTATTTTTGTTCCAGTTGCTTCTAACTTATTTTCTGTAGTGTAATACCCTCGAGGTCATTGTTGTTGCAGATGCAAAATTTCATTTTTTTTTAATGTTGAGTAATATTCCGTTGTGAGTACACACACACACACACACCTTCCCTGGTGGCTCAGATGGTAAAGAATCTTGCCTGCAATACAGGAGACCTGGGTTTGATCTCTGAGTTGGGAAGATCCCCTGGAGAAGGGAATGGCTACCCACTCTGGTATTCTTGCCTGGAGAATTCAATGGACATAGGAGCCTGGTGGGCCACAGTCCGTGGGGTTGCAAAGAATCAGACACAGCTGAGCCACTAATACTGACTAGCTGATACACACACACATGCATCTTCTTTATCTGTGTGTCACTTGGTGGACACTGAGGTCGTTTCCATATCTTGGCCATTGTAAATAATGCTGCAGTGAACGCGGGGGTGCGTGTATCTTTTTGAGTTAGTATTTTTAAAAATTTATTTATTTTTAATTGAAGGATAATTGCTTCAGAATATAGGTTTGATTTCTGCCATACATCAGCATGAATTAGCCATAGGTGTATAAATGTCTCCTTCCTCTTGAATCTTCATCCCACCTCCCACCCTTTCCCACCCCTCTAGATTGTTATATGTACCCCAGTGTTCATTGCAGCACCATTTTCTATAACTAGTAGGACATTGAAGCAACCTAAATGTCCTTTGACAGATGAATGGATAAAGAAGCTGTGGTACATATATACAATGGAATACTACTTAGCCATTAAAAGGAACACATTTGATTCAGTTCTAATGGGGTGGATGAACCTAGAACCTATTATACAGAGTGAAGTAATTCAGAAAGAGGTAAACAAATACCATGTTTTAGCACATATATATGGAATCTGGAAAGATGGTACTGATGAACTTATTTTCAGGACAGAAATGCAGATGCAGACATAGAGAACAGATTTTATAAGTTAGTATTTTTGGGTTTTTTTGGATAAATACCCAGAAGTGGAATTGCTGGATCGTATAGTGGTAGTTTTCTGTACTGACTGCACCAATTTACATTTCCACCAGCAGTGCACAAGGGTTTGCTTCTCCGCATTCTTGCCAATACTTGTCATTTCCAGTGTTTTGTATAATAGCCATTCTGACAGATGTGAGGTGATATCTTATAATAGTTTTGATTTACATTTCTCTAATTACTAGTAATGTTGAGAACCTTTTCATGTACCTGTTGGCCATTTTTATGTCTTCTTTGAAAAAGATGTCTGCTCAAGTTTTCTGCCCATTTTTTGAATTAGATTGTTTGGTTTTTGCTTTTGTGTGAGTTTCTTGAACATTTTGGTTGTTATAAGCCTTATCAGATATGTGGTTTGCAAATATTTTTCACATTCAGTAGGTTACGTTTTTGTTTTGTTGATGGTTTTCTTTTCTTTTGTGTGTTTTTGCTTTTGTTGCCTTTGCAAATGTCAAACCTAAGACCAATGTCAACACTTCATCTTAGCCAGGAGGCCCAGATTATAGTAAGTCTCCTACATATGAATAAGTTCTGTTCTGAAAGCACATTCATAAGTCCGGTTTGTTCGTGAGTCCATCAAAGTTAGCCTAGGTACCCAACTAACATCAGCTAGTAGTACCCAACTAACGCAATCAGCTATAGTGCAGAACTGTACTATAATAGGTTTATATTACATTTCACATGAATCATACATAAGAAAGAAACGCGAAAAAGAAAGAAAATGTTTTAAATCCTGTAGTATAGTACCTTGGAAAGTACAGTAGTATGGTGTAACAGCTGGCCTACCAGGGCTGGCATCGAGTGAGCAGGTAAGAAGAGTTACTAGCTGGAGGAGGGAGAGGCGGTGGGAGATGGTAGAGCTGAAGGATCTTCATGCAATAGGAGATGGAGGGCAAGCTGCGATGTCACTCATGCCTGACCTTAATGGCCCTTGAATCCTTGTGGGATTCAATTCTGTCTACCTTCTTGAAAGATATGATCCAGTGATGTCTGGGTAGTAGCCCCCCCTTTTTTTTTGTCATAGGTGACATGGTAACAAAGGATTGCATTCTGAACGACTGCTGCAACCTCTGTGTACTGTTCTACATTTGAGTCCTATGCTTCAAAAACTAACAGTTGTTTCCTCAAATAAAGGAAATCCGCTTGCCATTTCCTGCATTGTGAATCTCTTTGGTCTTCAGTTACTTCTTCCTGTTGTCTCTCTTCATCCTTTCTCTGAGCCTCCAGTTCCATCAGGCCTTCATTAGTAAGCGCCTTGTGTTCCAAGCAAGGAATGCAATGAAGACGTCCTTTTGCAGGTCTGGCTTGAAATGAAGGTACTGTGCAGTACTGTAAAGTACGACCGTGTGTAGGGCATGCCTGCACATGAGAGTGTGCACCAGACATGTGAAATAACTTTCGTGATTGGACATGCAAATGCATTTTCACTGCTTTGAAAATTCACAACCAGAAGGTTCAAACGTGGGGAACTTACTGTATTTGTTGTTGTTCAGTCAGTCAGTCGTGTCTGACTCTTTGCGACCTCATGGACTGCACACGCCAGACATTCCTATCCTTCACCATCTCCCGGAGCTTGCTCAAACTCATGTCCATTGAGTTGGTGATGCCATCTAACCACCTCATCCTCTGTTGTCTCCTCCTCCTGCTTTTAATCTTTCCCAGCATCAGGGTCTTTTCTAATGAATTGGCTCTACGCATCAGGTGGCCAAGTATTGGAGCTTCAGCTTTAGCATCAGTCCTTCCAGTGAATATTCAGGATTGATTTTCTTTAGGATTGACTGGTTTGATCTCCTTGCAGTCCAAGGGACGCTCAAGAGTCTTCTCCAACATCACAGTTCAAAAGCATCAATTCTTCAGCGCTCAGCTTTCTTTATAGTCCAGTTCTTACATCCATACATGGCTACTGGAAAAACTATAGTTTTGACTGTACAGACCTTTGTTGGCAAAATGATGTCTCTGCTTTTTAACGTGCTGTCTAGCTTGGTCATAGCTTTCCTTCTAAGGAGCAAGTGTCTTCTAATTTCATGACTACAGTCACCATCTGCAGTGATTTTGGAGCCCAAGAAAATGAAGTCTGTCACTGTTTCCATGGTTTCCCCATCTGTTTGCCATGATGTGATGGGACTGGATGACATGATCTTAGTTTTTAAAATGTTGAGTTTTAAGCCAGCTTTTTCACTCTCCTCTCACCTTCTTCAGGAGGCCCTTTAGGTTTTTGCTTTCTGCCATAAGGGTGGTGTCATCTGTATTTCTGAGGTTATTGATAATCTCCCAGCAATATTACTGTATTAGGAGCCAGTAATTTAGAAGCTGCCTCCCACACCTAATATCAAGCTTCAGTGATACGTAATTTCAAGTACAAAGGTAATCGCAAGGTATAGGTGAAGTGGGAAAAGGTCTGGGACCTCCATCACTCCACAGATGCATTCTTGACTCAGGTTGTGCTCTGGCTCAGATTAACCTCAAAGTCTCTAAGTGATACATAAGGTTTATCACTTACACAGATAGACCATTGGTGTAGTTATGAAGCTGACCTCAGAGACCTGCCTCTTAAATACATAGACTGTAAACAAACCTAGCACATCATATTAGCATCTCATATATGAGGCCTCTCATTCTAGCAGATTTACCTTTTTTGTTTCCCAGGAAACTTGTCATTAGTATGTTTATGAGGAGAGGATTCAACTGTATCCCTTGTTTTTTTGGCCAGGATAGCTTCTTCCCTACCCTCTTCTCCTGCACCCCCACAGTGAACAATAGGTTGTGTCTTAGCCATGCACTTCATAACACGTAGCTGGGTGAATGTGAATGAAATCATTTAACCTTTAATCGTAGCCTTATGAGAGAAGTCTTTGTACTAGAAAACTTTCTCAGAGATCCTGAGGTAAAAATGTGACTTAAAGATCACTCAGGAAGAATTGTTGCTTTTGAACTGTGGTGTTGGAGAAGACTCTTGAGAGTCCCTTGAACTGCAAGGAGATCCAACCAGTCCATCCTAAAGGAAATCGGTCCTGATATTCATTGGAAGGACTGATGCTTTAGCTGAAATTCCAGTACTTTGGCCTCCTGATGTGAAGAACTGACTCATTTGAAAAGACCCTTATGCTGGGAAAGATTGAAGTTAGGAGGAGAAGGGGATGACAGAGGATGAGATGGTTGGATGGCATCACCAACTTGAGGACATGAGTTTGAGTAAACTCCGGGGTTTACTCAAATGGAGGTTGCAAAGAGTTGGACATGACTGAGTGACTGAAATGAACTGAACTGAACTGAAGATCACTCTGGGAGTACTGTGACTGGGATTTATACTTGGGTCTTACTGACTCTACAACTCTTGGTCTTGCCAGTGTGCCCCAAACTAGCTGTGTTCATTTAATAAAGTAGTAGCCACTGCTCCCTTGCAGAGCTTCTAGAATGTTCCAAATTCAGCTTCTGGAACGTTCCAAAGTCAGGTACTTGGAAAAGGAAAGTATATATTTTTATTTGTTTGTTGCCATTTGTGGTCATGAGGATGTCAGGCAAGTGTATGCTCCTCGGTTCTGTCTCGTCACAACAAAGATTTGGAGTGACGGACATTAAAGCCCTTGGCGTGTCACAGCTCAGCGCGATGGGGTGGGGGGGTGGGGGGGAGAGCCAGCCCTTTGGCTCCTCTTTTTATATGTTTTTCCTCCCCCTGGGCCTGCCCTGTGTAAATTGGGCTGGCCAGGAGTGCTGTTTGTTCTACCTGAGGTCCTCACTCTGGTCCTTGGACCTTCCTTTGACCGTCCTTTGTTCTATTTTCACGGGCTTTTCCCTTCCTTATCTTTTAGCCACCGCCATTCTGGACTCCTGTTTCCTATTCTAACTACCTAGCAAGGATAAACTTAAATATATGAATTTACCTTCTTTATTTGGACTGTGAGAGACAAATATCCCATAGTTGATTGAACACTATACTTAAAAGTCAAGAAATTTAGGTTTAGATATGGCTGTGTCACCTGATAGCTGTGTACCCTTGGACCTTATGTTATCAACATCTCAGTTTCCTTTCTTTACAGTGGAATTAATCATATCTCTCAGGTCCCTGAAAGTATAATTTTCAGTAGTATCAGTACCACTTTCATGAGTTTTCATTTTCTTTTTTTTAATTGATTAAAACTTTAGTCTTTTTTTTTTTTTTTAATTCTTTTCTGGGGACAGAGTTGACAGTTTAATGAACTCCATAAATTCTTATGCTTAATCAGTTTGCTGGAAGCTTTCCATGCAATGCATGTTGGCTTGAGGTCTTTCCAGTTAATTTTTGGTGAACGTCATTTGTCAAACTATTGAGCATATGTGGTCTACCTGTTTGTATTTCTAAGATCTTAGGCTGCAGATGACTTAGGCTGCAGGATATTTCCCAGTCTTTTTTTCTCCTTTTTGAATCTAGTGTAGGGTCTTTAGATATTCTGTGACTCAGAGATACCCTTTTCCCTGGAATAAGCTCTCCTTTGCACCACGTTGTGCAGGAGGAACAGTTGGACTCTTGATTCTTACAGTCTGTCTGCATCTGCGTGGCTGACTGTACTGTTTTCCCTCAGTGACAGGGACTCTTGGGGCTTGTTGCCACAGGTAAGGCCTAGGGACGATAGAAGCAGACGCAGGGAGGGGACAAAAAAGAGAAGCACTGTGGAATAGCAGAGCGTGACCAGCGGTGGCCCCCATTTCTACACCTCTTGATCATGCTTGTATTGTGAATGGTGACTAGTATATTGATACTAGAATTTAGATCCTGAAGGAATAAAGATCACATAATTGAAACTGTAATTTATAAATAAGAAAATACAATATGTAGAGAGAAAATGACTCATTATTCAAGATTATAAAGCTAATGAATAGTAGGGCTGGGACTTGAAATCAGCTCTCTTGGCTCCAAATTCAGAATTTCATCTGCTAGTGCAACTTCTAGTGGTTTGTTTGCATTTTTTCACCAAATATTTAGTGACCAGCTTTTAGGTACATATGGTGTATGTTAAATATGAAAGGCAAATTCATACATGTCGGTTTAATGGTCAAGAGAATACACTAATATTCGTAGTACTCGGATATGTGTTAAATGGGTTAAAATCATATAACAGGTATAGATTTTTAAAACATTTCAATTTTTTGTTTTTTACTTGTTTTCCTTGTAGTGTGTAGAGGTAAGTTTCCTGATATCAGGTAATCATGATCAGTCTATTGAGGATTCTACTTTGTGGAGGGAATCCTGGTAGAGTTGAAAATAAATATTGAAAGTTTAAAGCTCCAATATGTAGTCATCAGCTGCTTATTTATTTGGGCCAACTTCTTGGCCTTTCAGGAACTTTTGCTTCCTCTATTGGTTGCTTGTTTTTAAGCAAGTCAGTGTAAAATGAAGCTCATCATAAATTCTGAAGAGTTATATAAAAGTAACATGGTACTAACACTGATGATAAAAATGAGATTTTTTGTTGTATTTCAGATGCAGGGCTTTTTTTTTGTGTGTGTGTGTGCCTACAATGTTTCTTAAAATAAGTATCTAAATATATTGAATTTAAAATGTAGGTCTTATGAAGAACATTTATTTCTCTTTATGCATATATTTAGCTTTGGGCCTTGGATATTGCTTCAGAAATATAAATGCTAGCTCATGGGTAAATAGAATTATTCTTATAAGCATTTTTAAAAAAGAGGGAAATGTTCTTACGCTTTTTTAAAAGCACTTTTCTTTTTGAAATAAAAGCTTACTGGAAAATTTTATGGGTTGGTGTGTGGGAGATAATTTGTGTCTTACATTATTACTGGGAAAAGATGTGTGTGATGTAAAATAGCCAGTGATAATCTTTATTAAAAGATACTTCCTTTGTGGGATTTGATTTTGGACTTGTTTTTCCTTTGGGAATCTTTTTCTCCTAAATTTCAGTGTTGCAATCTGCGTTAACCTTACACTTTCATGTGTGTATTCTGTTACGTATAGTTTCAAACATTTGAATATGGCCCCTTTGTGACTTTATTTGTGACTCATCCTCCTAGATTATCCCTGAATGCATGAATGGGTAGATAAGATAGATGTAGATGGTTAGACTTATTATTTTTGTTTATGAGTCAGCCTGAAGATTTAGATCTTCTTTGGATGCCTTTCTGATAGCCTTGAGATTTCCCTTGACCCCTGTTGCTGCAGCTCTGGCCTAGACTTTGGGAGCCTTTGTATGTTCTCTCTCCATCTCTGAATTTGGATATAGAATGTTAAAAGAGTTTCTTATCCTTCAACTTTTTAGAAAATGCTATCTTTCTCCTGTCTTTAGTTCACTCTTGTGTTTGTTATATTTCCTGGTTCCTACTCCTTTGTTCATGCCATTCTTCTTCTTTGGATTATTGTAGCTTTTCCCTTTCTATACATTTTTTAGGCCCACCTCAAATTTCATTTGCTGTGACATATTTCTCTTTTTCTTTGGCTAACCTTGAGTGTCTTCCTTTCACTTCTGAGTTCTTGGCGTTTATTGCCAGTGGCTGTCCTTTCACACTTACTGCTTTACCATTCTGGGGCTGTTTTTGTTTTGTGTGTGTTTGTCTTTTCTGGTAACCATATTTTTAGATCACTGAAGTCAGAGATATTCATCTTGTTTTTGTTCTTCCCAGTTTATACCTGGCACAGGGTTTCTCAGTAAATAGTTTATTTGATTAATTATAAAAATTTATCTTCCCCTCATATTTATAATACGAACCCTTAAGAGAATGTTTTGAGATTACCTTTTTTGTGTGTCTTTACTAGGAGTTGTAGTACAAAATCACTAGGAGTTGTGAGTAGTAATGAATATTTGAAAAAGATGTTCAAGAGGCCCTAGCTTTCTGCTGTCACAGACGTTAAAGAACTTGGTATTCCTGATATTTACTGATTTGGTGAATTTGCTTTCTTGTTACCTACTCATCAAGCTGTTAAAATGTAAGATGCAGATTGCATTAATGTGGAAGAGATTGTGTTTTTTTGTTTAGGTACAAAGAAGATGGTGAAGCTTTGTTAATTTTGCTTCCCTCAGAAGAAAAAGGGATGGTGCAGCAGCTTCTTCAGAAGAAAGTGCCTGTGAAGGAAATCAAGTAAGAATGACTTGCAGTCTTGATGTTATTGTTAGAAAAATGAAGGCATGAAATTATTGTGCCTAATTATGTCCACCTGATTCCCTCCTCCCTCTAATCTTTTCTGCTGTCTGATTTTGGACTTTTTGTTTGTTTTAACAACTCTTTTAGAAAATGATCAGAGGAGAATACAAGATGAAAAACAGACCTTGTTGGCATCAGGAGGCATTGATGGTTGAAAGGATTAAACCTCTTGATGAACTTAATTTTAGGATTGTTTGTCCTTTTCAGAGGATTGTGCTCTCCTGTCCTCAAAAACGTTTAGATTGAGTGTCAGCAGAATTGGTTGTAGGCTCGTTTATATTGTGTTGTATGAAAGGAGAGAAGGTTAGCACTCCCCTTGACTAGGATGGAAGAGCCTCTCGGGCCTGACAACACTCATATGGTTAAGGCATTGCCACTTACTTTGTGGCATCTAACCACTGTTTTTTAGGGGAGCTTCCCTTATAGCTCAGTTGGTAAAGAATCTGCCTGCAATGCAGGAGACCCCGGTTCAATTCCTGGGTCGGGAAGATCTGCTGGAGAAGGTATAGGCTACCCACTCCAGTATTCTTGGGCTTCCCTGGTGGCGCAACTGTTAAAGAATCCACCTGCAACGTGGGAGACCTGGGTTCGACCCCTGAGTTGGGAAGATCCCCTGCAGAAGGGAAAGGCTACCGACTCCAGTGTTCTGGTCTGGAGATTTCCATGGACTATACAGTCCACGGGGTCGCAAAGAGTCGGACACGACTGAGCGACTTTCACTTTCGCTTATATTGGGGCCCTTGAAACACCCTGGCTTTATTTGGAGAAAAGTAACTTGAAGGGTGGTTAGATTTGGTGAACGAGTGGGTAAGGGTTTAGATAAAACAAGATCGGGTGTGAGCTCTGTAATTGTTGAGGCTGAGTGAGTTTTTTACCTATGTGTATTTTGATATTTTCTATAATTAAAGAAAAACCTCATCTGCTACCACCGGTCACCACTGCAACTTTTCAGGACCAAAATTGTTTAGTCTAAAATCAGGGAAAACAAGTGGGGTTTCCTTTGTGAAATACAGAATAGATGCTTGTAAGAATTTCATTTTTTTCCCATAATTTTCATTCTAAACCTGGGCAAATTTAAGTAACAATTCTGTTATATTATGTCTGATTTCTAGATAAGGAAAACAATGTTTATATCCTTGAACACTGTTTATTATTTGAATTTGTTTTTTTTTATATTTGACTGAAAATGGAAATCTTATAAAAAATGACATTTGCTTTCATTTGTTCCATTTCATTGATGATCCACCTCCCATGAGAGACTGCTTTCTATCTTTAAAGACTTAAGAGGAACATTGCTAATTGTGGTGTTAACCTAATCTTTTTCTCAGCATGGGTTGTTTAGAGAAAATGTCTGATTTTATTTTTTTTATTTTTTTTGCATTATTTGAAATATACAGAGTCAACTTTAGGTCTAGTATAATTTCAGTCTAATCTGGGTCGTAGATGAGAAAAGATGTTATGGATTTAAAAAATACCAAGGAAAATAGAAAATAATGTATACTATTTTCAGTTTCTAAAATTGAGATGTCTTAGTTTAACTTTTATCTTTTTGTTATAAAAGAATCAATCCAGAAAAACTTATAGATGTTCAGAAAAAATTGGAATCATTTCTAGCTCAAGATCAAGATTTAAAAGAAAGAGCTCAAAGGGTAAGTTATTTTTGAATTGGATACCTTCCTTGGACTAGAGCATGTAATAAAGTTCAATTGTATCATTTCCTGCTACTTCAGATATTCAGGTAGTATACTTCTAAGATAGCTTTACCTTATTCTTTAACTTTGAAAAAGTTACATATTTCTTTCTTTCTTTAAAAAAATTTTTTTTGGCCATGCCACCTGACATGCCGGATCTTAGTTCCCCAACCAAGGATTGAATTTATGCCCCTTGTGGTAGAAGCTCACAGTCTTAACCACTGACTGCCAGGGAAGTCCAAAAACTATATATTTCTTATAGTAACTTGGAAAAGTGTATATTACTTGTCCATAATTTTGTCAGACATATAGAAAATCCACTTAATGATTATTAAGTATACAAGATAACTTGATAAAGTTATCAACTTGGTTTCTTCAGTAAAGTTGTTATTAACTTTCAACTGTACTCTCTTGACTTTAAAATTGACAGGTTAAATTTCCAGAAAGCATAGCATTCTTGCTAAATTGTCTTTAGAAATGAGGTTTAGTCTATAAATGTGACGTCATGTTCCCAAACTGCTTTTTTGGACTTATGAGTCCTCTTGATTAGCAAATACCCAAGGAAATGTCACTTTTAGTTATACTTATTTTTTTGTTCTTAGAGTACCCGGCAGTAGATTCTTTAGAGAAGAAAGACGTGAGATTATTTTGCATTGTTCTTACAGTGGTTTAGTATTTGAATTGACAAATATTTGAATCCCGGTTATGAAGCTCTTCATTTTCAGCACTCTTTTACTTATATTTTAGTTATGAGATCTACATAGGAAATCTATGTGTGCATTTCCCATAACACATCAACAGCAGTTAGACAGTAAGTAGGGATTCAGAGACTGGGAAGAAGGAAATAAAGAGGGGGTATGGAAAGGCCATGCTGAGTAGGTAGAGGAGCCTGAGCAGAAAAGTCAGGAGTTAGTCTTTTGGGTTAATGGTTTTGAAACTGGATATTCAAAGCAAAGAAGTTTTAAAGATCTTACAGTTAAAAAGTTAACTGGTTATTTTTTCTCAAATTATCACTATGCTTAGGATGAAAGTTAAATTCAGATGCTTAGTATGTGATAGGCCCTTAGCCATAGCATGACCCTATATGACAGTTTGATGTGTATTATTATTTAATCTTCCCAACAACCTTGGAGATAGGTGATAATTGATTTGATTTTGTAGATGGGAAAACA
This sequence comes from Cervus canadensis, assembly GCF_019320065.1. Lineage (NCBI taxonomy): Eukaryota > Metazoa > Chordata > Mammalia > Artiodactyla > Cervidae > Cervus > Cervus canadensis. The sequence goes on from NC_057396.1 coordinate 15,966,289, forward strand.
GGAACTTGAGAAAATTAAAAATTGTCCAGGGTGATGTATCTATCAAGTGATAGACCTAAGATTTAAATCCAGGTCTGACTTTCTTTGGAAGTTCCACAATATATCAGGAGAAATTAATTCTAAAATATAAGAGAAAAACATGAAATTTATTCTAAAATACATAAATAAAACACATTCAAACTTATGTAAGCTCACTTGACCTGAAATCTAGTGAAAATAGTCTTTAAACAGATTATTTTTCTTAAAACTTTTGGGCATATATTTGGGCATGAAAACATTTATGTGCATGTTTCATCTAGCAGCATACTTTAAGCTTGGAGTTAAATCTTTTAGAAGCTTTGGAAATAGTATGCACAATTTGAAAATAGTGTATGTGAATTCTGATGTTGTGACTTACTGCATACCTGGCTCATTCAGTTATGAATCAGGAAATATGAAAAACTGGAAGGATGTTGTTTCAGTGGTTTCTGCATACAGCAAATGAACCTTCTAGAACAAGATTATAGAAAAGCGCATTGAAATAAATGATGTGATTTATTGGGTGTCATGCATGGTTTAGCAGAATGGTTAACTGTTGGCAGCTGCAGCAAGCTATCTGATTTCACAGAAGTGATTTTCTAGCTTTTGATTATAATCTGGATAGAACAAAAACGATAAGCAACCGGGGTGATTTCTTGTGGGTGATTGTAGGTGGAAAATTATCCTTGAATTATTCATTTTAACGCCTATGGAGACAGGGAAAATGGTTTGGAGATTAATGTAAATGGTTTGAAGAAAGGATTAGTGTAAAGTTAGAAAAAATGTGAAGTTTAGGAAATATAGAAATGGGAACTAAATATACTTTACAAAGCTTAATTTTAAAATAAAAAATAAAACTTCTTTTTGATGTATTTCACCATCTTTGCTGCTTGTTTGTTTTTCAGACTGACAGAGCATTTAGGACCATGTTTACTTTTTAGTTTGCAATGGTTCTTGGCATAAAGATAGTTTACTTTTTTTTTAAACACAAACAGAAGAAAATAGTGCAAGTTAATGACAAACTACTTGAAATTATAGTGATGAATTACTTGAAATTTCAGTAAAGAATTTATTAAACTTTATAAAAGTTTATCCCTAAACTTTTCCTGTTATGATTTTATTAAGCTTAAGTACAGTAAAATTTTATTTTGTTGTAATAGTTTTATTACAAGGATGTTTTCCAGTGATAATTATTATTAATAACTGGTATTCATTGATATTTAATGTATTTCAGAAGAAATGCTCAAGTAGTCTACATGCATTTTTCTCATTTAGTTCTCATTACACTCAAAGTAGAAGGTACTTTTATATTATCTTGATAGATGAGGAAACTGACAGAAAAATAATAAACTTGCTCAGCTAGTAAGATGTGGAACTAAGATTTCAACTGCATTATTCCAAAACCTCTATTTTTTCTCATTAATGTGCCCGAATGATTTTAACTTATAGAATAGCTTTTTGGGAAGTTTATATTTTATGTTCAGTTGGCTTGATGAAACCAAATTTTATAGTCTTTTCTCAGATTACAATTCTAAAGAGGTAGTTTTTTTTTTTTTTTTTTTTATGGAATGGAGATATACTCAGCTATTTTTGAGAGTTTTCACTACTGTTGAATTTATTCCTTTGATTACTTTCTTTTATCTCAGTTAAAATTCATTTTCCATGTCTGACTGTTATGTCATATACCTCAACCTTTTTTGTTTACAGTGTTTTGTCTCCTACATACGTTCAGTGTATCTGATGAAGGATAAAGAAATATTTGATGTGAGCAAGTTACCTATACCTGACTATGCCCTGTAAGTATTCATATTATAGTTTTGCTTGTGAGTCCTCAGAGTTAGAGGGAATTCGTTTGAAACCTGGTTCTGAGAATCCTAGTTTAAATCTCTTCATGTTACCTTAAAAGAATCTGTTGAAGATTTGCAGAGAAAAAGACTGTATCAGCCGTAGGAAACTTGTTGACTTTTCAGTTCAGTCAGGAAGTTCAATCAGAAAGAAATTTCTTACTTGTGAGTATAAATTCCTAAAAGTTAGGCTGGCAGTTTTCTGTAGTTTGGTCTTAAAGGAGATGGAGCGCAGTTGACCGGCATTCTTTGAAATCTTGAAATGTCTTGTTTTCTAAGAAGCTGACCTGGTTTACCACACACGGTTCTTTTTATGCTTTGGATGCAGGTCTCTCCGTTGGTCCTTCCCTTATTTTAGTTCGGTGTCCCATGCTGCTTGTTGCCTGGGTATTCTTTGTGTCTTGGTGTTCCTTACAGGTGCTCACAGATACCATGGTAAAACATCTGTCTTTAGTAATTGCGATTGCTGTTATACGAAAATGGAGCTCTTGGTCTTGTTTTGGCTAGTATTTGAAGGATATTTTTCCCCTAATCTTTTCAGGAGCGTCCATTTTTCAATGGGGTTCTACCTGTGGGAAAAGCAGTGACAAAGTCCTAGAGAAGCACCCTTGGGGTTACTCATACTTTGAATGTCAGCTTGAAATCTAATCTGAGATGAAATATGTACTTTCACAGCAAAGTCTATGTATTTGGCCTGCTTTCCAGGAATTTGAGTGCCTTTACCTTTAAGTTGAGTCTAATAAAAGCTTGTATCTGGGTGAGCTGCTATTTTCTGTTCTTCATGTTAGATTGCAAGTTCAGTATAACTGGTAATTTGTCAGTTATAACATTTTAGAACCACTTAATTTGCAAGATAACAAAGTAAGGTCACTGACTTTTTGTTTAGGTAATAGATAGCAAATCAGATGCTATGGAAACGTGTTTGTTTATCTCTTTACCAGTTACTAATTTTACAATTTCTGAATATGATTCATGGTTTAGATTACTAGCTGATTTTTTGTCCTTTATGACATTCTATCCTGGTTTTCTCTCTGACATAGCTGAGATATAAGCAAACAGAAGAGACATGGTCTTTAATGCTTCCCTCCTCCAGGGAATTTTCCTGACCCAGGGATTGAGCCCACATCTCTTAAGTCTCCTGCATTGGCAGGTAATTCTTTACCACTTTAGCGCCACCTGGGAAGCATGGTACTGCTGAAGTTGGTGTTTTAATTTCTGATGGATACTGAATTTGTGATCCTAACTGTATCCCTGTAACAGTAATAATGCCAAGTGCTCAGGAGTGGCTGCATACGTGCTAGGCACTCTTTTAGATGCACTGTATCTATGAGCTCATTTTTGCAACAGTCTCATAATGTAGGTACTCTTGTCATGCCATCTTGCAAATAAGAGAGCTGAGGTATAGAGAGGCTTAATTATGTCCTTGATCACACAGCTAGTAGCTGACAGAGCCAGGGTTTGAACTTCAATAGTTCTGTTTCTGAATCCAGGTTTTACAACTACACCCATCAGTTTCTGTGAATCATGTCTTAGGAAAAAGGCAGTGGATTCATTTTGTAATGTTAGCTTTTTATTAAATGCTTATTTCCAATGCATCTGTGGGAACTTAGAAGCTGGGAAAGACCTAATCATAAAGTAAGTCTTGATCTTAGAAGGGGAAAATAAGATTTTTTTTTTCCTTTTTTTGGTCTCAGGTTTAAATATCCTTTTTTATAGAGGTTATTATGCCATGTTAAATGTCTTAGAAGAGAGGATGATAATACTTGAATTCATTCCTTGCAGAGAACATATGTTCTTTCATGGCCATGTCTTTTCCAGCTTTAATATTATTTATTTTTAATTGGAGTATAAATGCTTCCATTGTTGTGTTAGTTTCTGCTGTACCGCAGTGTGGATCAGCTGTGTGTATACATGTGTCTGCTCCCTCTTGAGCCTCCCTCCCACCTCCTCCCCTGAGCTTTAGTATTTATATATAAATAAAAATATATTTTACAAAGTGTTTTCATATAGTTAGTGCATCAGCTATTTACAACAACTGAGATAGGCCTGGTAGATATTTTTGTCTTGTATTAATATTTGAGAAAGCTGAAGCTGAGAGAGTTATACTGGCAATAGACAGATCTAGGAGTTGTTTTTTTCTGGTCTTATGCTCTTTATTTTGTTACTCATGTTAACCACCTAATGGAAAACAGACATCTCCAATATTTTGTGACAAGTATTCAGTATCTTTTGGATCACCTGACCTGTCAAGGTGGAGTTATATCTCAGAAGGACATTTTCTTTTTAAAAAAAGCTCTAAAACATCTGAACTCCTGAGGAACCATTTCATAATAAATTCATAAACACAACCATCAGTGTGTTGAGATAACTCTTTTCCTTTGCTCATACTTAAGGTCTCTTGGTCTTGCTGTGGCACCACGGATAAGATTTCTTCAGAGAATGCAAAAGCAACCCAGCAAGGAACTGGTAGTGAGTGAAGATAATAAAGTAATTGAGCCAAGGGCTCCCTCCCTCACCAATGATGAAGTGGAAGAATTTAGAGCCTACTTCAATGAAAAAATGTCTATTCTTCAGAAAGGTGGGAAAAGACCAGAAAGGACAGGTTACAGACCGGCTAGTGGCGTTAGTAGTAAAGAGGAAGAAGATGAAGAAGAAATGGACGAGAAACTGAGAAGAGCCCAAGGATCTCCGCTTGAGTCTGTCCCTGGCAGTGAAGAGTCACAGAAGAACAGGGAAGCCGATGTGCCGTTCTTGGGCAGAGATGACGAGGAGGAGGACGAAGGCCTCGAGACTGACTTCTTTAAAGTGAAGCGGCACAACGTGTTCGGGTTGGATCTTAAGGAGAATAAGACACCGCAGGTAAGTTTACCTCCAGTGGAGGATCGGGGGTCGGGGGGTGCTTTTATTTCCTTACCACTCTTATGATGTGCTGCTTTTTGCCTTTGAGGAAGTATGGGAAAGTAACCAGCAGAAATTTGTAGAATGACTTAATTTGCTGTAAACTCTCCCATCTATATCTTTAGAGATGGAATAGGTGCCAAAGAATTCTCATGTTTCATAACTTTGGGAACTCTTAAGAGATTGACAGCTGTAATCTTCTCATTTATTGGCTTTCTGATGCATATTTTAAAAGTAGCCAGAGTCATGATTATAATATTAAGTAAGATGATAGGGTTCTGTGGTTTATGATGTGAGGCTCCTTCATTGTGATTCTTAACATAGTACTTTCTGATTTAAATAATTACAAGTATCCCTTAAAACAATTCAGTCTCTCTAAACTTTTAATGAGACATTTCGTTTTGGGCACCAATCCATAATTTGAAATAGAAAGCCAGCAGTTCTATTTAAAGACCACTTATGAAGGTTTATTAAAAGTTTCATGTTTCTCACTAGGCACCTGCTAGGAGGAATAAAAGAGATAATCCAGGTAAAGCACCTGTTTCCTGGGATACTTGAACGTGCACAGTAAATATGTTTCTCTGCCCTTCCCTTATTTTTCTTTTAATTTTGTAATCCATATCCTTGATCATTTCTTTAGACAGCATTTGAATGAAAAGTGAACCTGAAGTCTCACTCTTGATACATTTCTGAGATTCACAATAGGGAACACTAACTTTTGAACTATGAAACTTGGATAGGTGTTTTTTTTTTTTTTAAGTAACTAAATGGCAATTTAAAAAGTAGCAAACATGCTTACTGAGTATTTAATAGGTATCAGGCATTTTCTAAGCATTATCTCATATGGTCCTTGTTTAATCCCTCTGAAGTAGGTACTCTATCATAATATAAGTAAGAGGAAAAAAACTGAGATAGAGAGTAAAATAGTGAGATGCATAATTAGTTATTGGCAAAGTTGGAGTTTGAATCTAGGTATTCTGACTCTAGTATTCATGTCTTGACCAATAATCTGATTTTTGAAGTTTGATTTAAATTTTCACCTATGTTTTCTTTTGGATGTTTTAAAGTTTTAGCAGTTGAATTTAGGGCTAGCATTCATTTCAGTTTAATTTTTGTATCTGGTGTGAGGGAAGAGCTGAGGTTCCAAGTGCTCTCTCCTTGCTAGGCAGTTGTCTCGTTGAACCAGAACTCTTTTTGAAGTCACTGCACTTTTTCCATTCTACTTACCTTGACTCTGTTGAAAATTGGCTGACCATGTCTGTGTAGGTCTGTGTGTTGGCTCACTTAGGCTCCATACGGCTGTCCTTTCAGCAGTAGCACCGTTGTCAGTTAGTACAGCTTTATAGGAAGTCTAGATCAGTACCAGTCTTCAGACTTCATATTTTAAACATTTGTTTTGGCTATTTTTTAGACCATTTCATTTCCATATAAGTTTTTGAATCAGCTAGTAAGATTTTACAAAAAGTCTTATAGTATTTTCATTGAGATTACATTGAATCTAGAAATCCATTTGGGGAGAATTGACATCTTAACAGTACTGACTCTTCTGATTCATGAATATGACATATCTTTTTATTTATTTAGGCCCTCTTTAGTGTCTTTTAGCATTTTAAAATTATTTGAAGCATGTGCATCTTAACACATATTCTGTTAGATTCATCTCTTACTATTTTATTTTCAGTGCTATCATCAATGATACTTTAAAAATTTCAGTTTCCATTTTATGTTGCTAGAATATAGAAGTACAGTTTTTGTATACTGCTCATTCTAAACTGTCCTATTAAGTTATTGTGGCTGTTTTTGGAGATTCTTTGGATTTTTTTTGGGTTTTCATTTTCTCTGTAGCTGGTCATGGTATTTGTGAATAAAGATGGTTTCATTTCTTCCTTTCCAATCTGTATGTCATTATTGCATTTTCTTATTTGATTGCACTGCGTGTTGAATAGCAGTGAGAATGGGCATCATTATCTTGTGCTTAGAGGGGAAAACATTCAGTCCTTTACCATTACATCTGATGTCAGCCATAGGTTTTTTGTAAATGCTTTTAACGGGTTGAGAAAGTTCATTCTATTTCTGGCTGATTCAGTGTTTTTATTAGAAATGGATGGTGAATTTTGTCAGATGCTTTTTATGCAACATTAGTGCGAACATAGAATTGTTGTTATTTATTCTGTTGGCCAAGAGAATGCACTGGTCATAGCAAACACCCTCTTCCAACAACACAAGAGACAGCTCTACACATGGACATCACCAGATGGTCAATACCAAAATCAAATTGACTGTATTCTTTGCAGTCGAAGATGGATAAGGTCTATACAGTCAGCAAAAACAAGTCCAGGAGCTGACTGTAGCTCAGATCATGAACTCCTTATTGCAAAATTCAGACTTAAATTGAAGAAAGTAGGGAAAACCCCTAGACAATTCAGGTATGACCTAAATCAAATCCCTTACGATTATACAGTGGAAGTGACAAATAGATTCAAGGGATTAGATGGTAGAGTGCCTGAAGAACGATGGATGGAGGTTCGTAACATTGTACAGGAGGTGGTGATCAGAACCGTCCCCAGGAAAATAAATGCAGTAAGGCAAAATGGCAGCCTGAGGAGGCCTTACAAATAGCTGAGAAAGGAAGAGAAGTGAAAGGCAGAGGAGAAAAGGAGTGATATACCCGTCTGAATGCAGAGTTCTAAAGAATAGTAAGTAAAAATAAGAAAGCCTTCCCAAGTGAACAATGCAAAGAAATAGAGGAAAACAATAAAATGGGAAAGACTGGAGATCTCTTCAAGAAATTTAGAGATAAGGGAACATTTCATGCAAAGATGGGCACAATAAAGAACAGAAACAGTATGAACCCATCAGAAGCAGAAGATATTAAGAATAGGTGGCAAGAATACACAGAATGACTATACAAAAAAAAGATCTTAATGACCCAGATAACCATGATGGTGTGATCAGTTCACCTAGAGCCAGACATCTTAAGAGTGTGAAGTCAAGTGGGCCTTGATTTTTATTCCAACATGTGGGAGCTGGGATTTTTCTGACTCTTGTCCCCACTCCTTTCCCCTTCTCTTCCTCCTTGCTTTCTTTGTTCTCTCCTCCTGGCAGTGATTACTGAGGGCCTACGAGATGCCAGGGACTGAGCTAGGTTCTTAGTAAGTTTCAGAGGCTTATACTTGAACAGATTACTAAACTGAAATTTCAGTACAAAATTTTGCATTTCTGTTCATTATTGATTCTTGAAACCAAATATTTTAAAATGTTAACCTTGGCACTGCAGTAGAGAAGGCATCATGAGGGAAGTTGAGCCTTAAAGGATGGATATGAGTTTAACATATTGTCCTAGAGGTCTTTGAGACTGTCCTCAGTTCTTTTTGTTCTTTTTACTTTATTCTGCTCTTCAGCAGTTATTTCCACCATTTTATCTTCCAGCTCACTAATCTGTTCTTCTGCTATTGCTAGAGCCTATTATACAGAATGAAGTAAGTCAGAAAGAGAAAGATAAATATTGTATACTAACACATATATATGGAATCTAGAAAGATGGTACTGAAGAATTTCTTTTCAGGGCAGCCACGGAGAAACAGACACAGGGAACAAACTATGCACCTGGGGAGAGGGGAGGAGAGGGTGAGATATATGGAGAGAATAAGGTGGAAACTTACATTACCATATGTAAAATAGATAGCCAACGGGAATTTGCTCTCTGGCTCAGGAAAGGCAAACAGGGGCTCTGTATCAACCTATGGGAGGGAGGTTCACAAGGGAGGGGAGATATGCATACCTGTGGCTGATTCATATTGAGGATTGACAGAAAACAACAAAATTCTGTAAAGCAATTATCCTTCAATTAAAAAATAAATTAAAAAAAGGAATGGATATGAGTTAATAGGAAGGGGAAAAAGAACATTCGAAGCAGAGAGTACAGAATGAGCAAAACCATGGCCACAAGAAGGTGTGTTGAATGTGGGGAGCTATTTCTGATGTGTTCAGTTTCAGTACTGAGGCTTAGTGTCCATCTCTGTAAAATTACTCCCTGTCAGAGTTATTGAGATGCCTAGAGATAGAAAGTAACCAGTACAGTTTGTGTGTGTAGAAGGAGCATAGTTTAAGTTAGCTGTTATTTCCACTTGATGAAATATAATAGGAAGATAAAAGTAAAGAGTTGATAGAGGTTTGCCAGTGCAGTGGCTAGGCAGTGTTTGAGGTAGTACTGAAAATAAAACTTTTTTTGAATCTGGATGCATTATAGAAAGAAAAAGTGATGCATTTTATTTATTCTAGGTGTAGTAAAGTGATGCATTTTATTTATTCTAGGTATAGTAGTATCAGAAAATAAGACTACTTTTTTGATTTTAGCATAGTTGATAGACCAGTTTTCACATTTTCAGTGTCCTGCATTGATCTGGACAGTCCTAAGCCGTATTCTGATACCACAGGTCCAGCTGATGTTTTAGCCAGATATTTAAGGAGTTTATAATTTGGTATATTTAGACTGTAACTAAGCAAATACAGTGCCCTTTAGAAATGAATCATTTGGTTATAAATAAAACTAAAAATGATGTTGATAGTAGATATATTATGTGGAGCCATTAAATGAAATTCATTATTATATGAATATTTTTCTGGCTGCAGTTCTCTGTCCAGTTAACTGGCAGTGTTCTTGTGGATATTAATACTGTACAGTATACCTCTCAAAGATATTATATAGAAGATATTACGTTATGGATATTGTTTATATGTTTTAAGACTGTTGATTTAAAAGTAGACATTTTAAAATGGACTGTTGACAAAGGAATGATAAAGAGATGTACATATATAAAGTGGAATATTATTCATAAAAAAGAATGAAATAATGCCATTTGCAGCATCATGGATGAACCTAGAGATTGTCATACTGAATGAAGGAAGTCAGGCAGGGAAAGACAAATGTCATATGATATTGTTTATGTGTGGAATCTAAAAAAAATGTTACAAATGAACTTATTTACAAAATGGAAATAGAGTCACAGATGTGGAAAACAACCTTATGGGGTTACCATGGGGGAAGGCAGGGGAAGGGATAAATCGAGAGGTTGGGATTGACATACACACAGTGCTTTGTATAAAATGGGCTTCCCTGGTTAGCTTAGCTGATAAGGAATCTGCCTGCACTGCAGGAGACCCTGGTTCAATTCCTAGGTTGGGACGGTTCCCTGGAGAAGGGATAGGCTCCATGCCAGTATTCTGGTCTGGAAAATTCCATGGACTGTGTTCATGGGGTCACAAAGTATTGGACATGACTGAGTGACTTTCACTTTCATGTATAAAATAGATAACTAATGAGGACCTGGACTTTCCAGGTGGCGCTAGTGGTAAAGAACCTGCCTGCCAATACAGGAGACTCAAGAGATGTGGGTTCGATCCCTGGGTCGGGAATATCACTTGGAGGAGGGCCTGGCACCCACTCCAGTATTCTTGCCTGGAGAATCCTATGGACAGAGGAGCCTGGCAGGCTAGAGTCATTAGGATCAGGAAGAGTTGGACATAAATGAAGTGACTTAGCATGCAATAAAGGATCTACTGAATAGCATCGGGAACTCTACCTGATACTCTGTAATGACCTATATGGGAAAATAATCTTAAACAGAGTGAACATATGTATATCTGTCTGCCCTCTTAGTGCAGTAGGCAGTGTCAGTCTCATAATCTGAAGGTCCTCAATTAGAACCTCACGGAGGGCAGATCATTCATTCTTTGTGCTTCTCTGGTGGCTCAGCTGGTAAAGAATCCGCCTGCAATGCGGGAGACCTTGATTCAATCCCTGGATTAGGAAGATCTTCTGGAGAAGGGAACAGCTACCCACTCCAGTATGCTGGCCTATAGAATTCTATGGACCGTATAGACTGTGAGGTCACCAAGAGTCAGACACAACTGAGCGACTTCCACGTTCATATGTATATAGGACTTCCCTGATACAGTGGAAACTTAGTACACTGTTGTTAATCAGCTATACTCTGATAAAAATTAAAAAAATGGACTTTAGAGAAAGTAATGCCCTTGTTTGAGGAGTGATTGGGCATGCTGATGAACGGCTTTAGCAGAGTGCTGGTTTAGCTGTTTTGTTTTCTTTTTTAATCTCCCTAATTATTTGTTTTAAAAATGGGAATGAACCATGTTAACTTATTTCCAGAAATTTCTTGCAGATAACTGTTTTTGTAGAAGAAGATCGGGAAGTAATGAACATTTCTTGGTTTTCTGTCATCTCCTGTGCCTTTGAATATCTCTTCTCACACAACCTTGTACAGTATTACCCCCATTTTGTGGGTTAAGAAACAGAGGCTTTGAAAAGTTTGATTGCTTGCCTAATGTTTCACAGTTAGTAAAGTGGCAAAAGTGGAATTTGCTGTGCCCGGGCCCATCTGATTCTTTTGATTTTGCTTTTTTGGATTCCTGTCATTTCTACATTTTAGCAGGTGTTCTTTAGTTTAGTAGCCTTTACTTTTTGTGTTCTTCTTTACTTCCCACGAGCACTATCCCTACTCTTCCCCAGACTGTTTTCACTTCAGACTTGGCTTGTGGGATAAGCCTCATGATTGGTCCCAGATATTGTTCTTCTGAATCATCTTCCTGTGAACCTCTCTCAAGTCTATATTTTTTTTCTAGTGGTTGGCCTTCAGTTCATCCTTTTCAGTTGGGCTGTGTAAGCTAGCCCAGCCCTGTTAGCCTGCCAGCCAGCCCGTTCTTCCCAGAGTGCGTTTCCACTTGCACTGAAGGGATTCCTTCTTCCGATAACCTCTCCACTGCATGCTTTCACGGCTTATCTCTCAAGATTCATTGCTGATCTTGCTTCTTCCTTGGAAGTCTGTCTTATTTACTCCACTGGCCTCTGGATTCCAGTTATCTGTTTTGCTAGTACTTTTTTTCTTGGCTGTTAGTAATATACCTAAATGACTGTCTTAATTTGCATTTCTTGGTGATTCCTGAGATTGTCATAACCTTTGTATGCAATGATCTTATATATATATTGCTGTTGAATTAAACAGAAGGGAAAAACTCTTCAATATATTAATAAAACCTGAGAGTCAAGAAACTTTATTCTCAATTTTTGATACCATGAAGTGGAAACACAGTCTTAAATGTTGAGTAGCTCAGAGTTGGTATATATGATGTTCTTTTGTTTTCTTATAGGTGCTCCCCCCCACCCTGTTTTTTGCATTCTGTGCTTAATTCTTTACAGCTCTATTTCAATTCAAAAAGAATAGTTACTGTGTGACTTGAAGTTTAAATGTACATACCGAGTTGGTGTGTGTATATGTGTGTGTGTATCTTTTCTTCTATTTGATTTTTTTTATTTGCAAATGGTTTGCTCAGGATGTAAATTCTCAATGGAAAGCTAAAAGTTTTTGGATTGATGTTCATTCTTTCATACGCTGCATTATTATTGTATCTAAAGTATTTTATCTTGTTTCTTTTCATTTCCTAGTTTTATACATATTCAGTGTTTAAAGGAACTGCTGACTAGTACTGGATTTTCTCATGACCTACTTTTATAGCCTAAATTTCAGTAAGTACATTTATCAGGATATGCTTATTTTCATTTTAGCATAAAATAGAGATAAGGAAACAAGTTTGAAATAGGACAGGCTGCTATTGAGGGTTGTAGAAGTTGACCTTGAACTTGACTGTTAGGATAATTAGAAATAAGGATCTTTCCAAAGTCACTGACAAGTACTTGTATCCATACAACAAATATAACTATAGAGAATTAGACTACTATGCCAGGTTTTCTGCTTATAAACAGGTTAGTTCCAACATACCCTTTTTGAGATCCTTTGTTCTTGAGTCTAAACCATCAGTATGTGTATATTTACCTAAAGCTTTTTAATGGAAAGTCTGTCTTTGTGATGACTCTGGATTTAACTGTTCAAGTTTCTTAAATTTGTCTAAATGTATTTCACTTTTGACTTTGTTCTTTTTCAGTGTGTGCTGTTGAAATGCAGCTTCAAATATCCGTGCTATGTCTAAAGTCCAAGGCAGCAGTTTAAGCTAGTGCCATCTTGTGGTGATGGGTGGAGTTAAATCACCTTTTTTTCCATGTGAAGCTTTTTTCCTATCATGAAAGTTTCTGTTTTAGATGAAATGAAGGATTAATGAAATTAAGAAAAAAGAATTCTCTTCTTCAGCAGATATTTATTGCACACTTGCTTTTGGCCTGGTGTTGAAAGATCACATTCCCTCTCCTCATGGAGCTTACATTCTAGTAAGGGGAGATGGACAAAAAATGTAAACATTTGCTGTGGGAAAAATGAGGCAAGGTAAGGGGGAGACAGTGTTCAGGGGATGGGGTGTAGCGTTTCAAGTAGCAGGATTGTCAGAGGCACCTACCTGATAGTGTGTAAGGCATTCTTCTACCATTGCTGGTTTAAGACATTTAGATGTTTTAAACACTGAAGATTATTGTGTTTCCTCTGGTCATATGTAATTTGAAACAAAAAGGATAGTACATTTTAAAACAGTAAAAGCCCTGAAGTTATATTTTCCATGATGATTACTTTAACATTTTTTCTTAAAATACTTCAGTTTTACTGATGCTCTGAGCATGTGTTGTGAATGGCCGGTAGTTTAATTGCACTTGAAAGCTAGGCTTGGTAGGGGGAATGGAAAGAGAATTCAGACCCTCTTGGGAGTAGGCACTAGCAAGTAAATTGGTCAGAGCAGTGGCACTGTAGTGAAGTTCAGTGGAAACAGGGGTGCTTGAATATTAAGAAAGGCCTATTTTTCAGTCATAGTAAAGTCTAAGTATAAACTATTTACTAAGTATAAGATTAGATTAGTGATTTTATGATTTAAAATTTTAAAGTCTTTAGGGTAATGCTTTTCAAGTTATGTTTGCTGAAGGGCTAGCATTTTAATATCCAATTTATCACAGACCAATAATGTTATAAAATAAAGAAAATTTTAAAATTATTTTAAAAAATAACATGAGCCTCTCTTTTTGTTCTTAGTTTTTTCTTTTTTTACCTTTTTTGCTGCCTTCTGTTTTTCTCTCTGGGTTAAATGCGTATTTTTCTCTTTTACTATTTGGTCATAAAGCCTCCTTCTTATTCTTTTTTCCCCTCCCCATCTCTTCTGTTTGTATGGCCATAGTAGAATACAGTGTTGTGGAGTGTTTGCATGTATATAATGAATGATGTTTGTCATTTAGAAAATTATGTAGTTTCTCTTTAACCCTCCTATGGCTTTTGGGTTATTTTTGATGAGTAGGATTTGGCCCTGTAAGGAATACCACCATAGTTGGGATATGTGGGTTCTTTGGCCCTTGTTGGTATTGGTTCCTTGTTTAAGTTCTGCGCTTTAAACAAGGAGAGATTAAGAGGAAGAACTGATTGGTAAATGGGCTTTTGGTAAACACATTGACTATACTGAGGAATATGTAGAAAGATGAATCTTCTTGAGGGCAGATAATAATACTTCTTGCTTGTAACTGCATTCTCTGCAACATTTTTTATATGATAGACACTGAATGCTTGTTTCTAGTGTGGGGTCATTTTCTTTCAATGAGCCTCTCTTTGGCATTCATTGATGCAGTTTCATACTTGGTATCAAAAGAAAACAATGATGTAGCTCTTCCTAAACAAATCGTTATTAGAAACATCGATGTTGAATTTTTAATAAACAATTTTAAAATTTTATTATTTTTCAAACTGGGAGTGTTTTGCTGTGGAATAGAGGCAGACCATCTTAATCTCTGGACATTTTCTCCCCAAGAACACTGTTGCTGTTTTTGGTTTGTTTTCCTTTCTTTTCTTCTTTTAGCTTGCCTGCTGGCTGTTAAGAGTTGAGGTGGCAGACGGTCCTGATATACTGTTGGGCAGAGAACCTGCGGGTTTTTATTTGGCATGGTAAATGATTGAAAACAGAGTGATATTTTGTTACAGTTCTAATAAAGCCAACACAGTGCTGATTCTTACAGTGCATTAATTTTAAGCTCCAGAAACAATTGCCTTAGTATACTGGGTACTGTAAATATCCCTGGAATATATGAAGAAAATCCCAAGCATTAGGCAAACGTGATAGAAATCACATATTGCAACTTTTCTGAAAGCACATAATGGATGGGGCTCATATTTTCAGGGATAATCTCTCGATAGAATTTTCTTACTGTTGGTCTGTTCCCTCCCTTTCTCTCACATTGGTGGAATAGGCAAATCAATTAATTTCTCAGTGGCAATCACTATAGAGCCTGCCTCCTAGTAATAATTCCTACCTGAGTTTGTTTTCTAAATTAAAATGGCATATTCCCTATTATTTTTTTGTGTATGATCACAGGTTATAATAATTCTCCCACCTGCACACATTTTCATATTTGCTAGTTTTTTTTTTGCTCATATTTGCTCCAGGAAGCAACGGAGCAGAGGAATGCTTTCTTCCTTGCTGTGATACCTGATTTTGGAAGATGTACTAATTGGAGGATGTTTGATGTAGGAGATGGTTGCATAGTCCAAAAATACTTAGTAAGAACTTGCTGAATAATGTTCTTTCTTGTGAATTGGGTTTGTTTGTTTGTTTGTTTTGTATATCTTTTGATCTATCTGGACTATTTTTCCTGTCTTTTGGCATTCCATAAAGTAGGACTTTACAAATCAAATAATAGGTAATTTTTTATTAGGGTCTTTGTTTCTACTCCTTACCCAAATCTTCTCAGATTGAGCTTTTATTTTTTTAAGAAATCTGAAACGCTATCTTTTAGTGAATCTTATTTTCTCCTTACTGTTTTCCATTAAAGGTTTTTAGGTTGACTCAATTTCAAGCATATTTAGTAATACATGGGTTAATAGCTGTTGAACCTTTTTATTTAATAACTTGAACAAAGTAGTGGTGTTCAGTGAGTATTTTTAGAGATAATTATTTCTAACTCGCCTTTCCACATCAAGGAGGGAGCACGGATATTTTATTGCCCAAGAATATCCCATCAGTGTCCTGGGGCCTGCCTGCCCATCTTGTTTCCAGCCTGTCTGTTAACACTGCTAACCAGATCTATAATGGATTTATAGTTACAGGATTAGATGTGGTATACTGGGTTTTTCTTCCTCTTTTCCTTTTCCCACCTTCCATTAACTAGTGCTGTTCTGTGATAGAAATTGTGGATTACTTTGGCTTTTCGTATTCATCTACTGAAAAGAGAAAAAATTGTTTCTAGGTTTCAAGAACCATGAAGTCTGAGATTCTACTATACTTGCCATGACTTAGCCTGCCATATTTTGATATATGTTGCTAGGCACAACAGGCTGCCTATCCTTCAAGTTTGCATTGGTTGCCTTGCCTTTAAGGTTCCACAGGGGCCGTGTGGAGGTGTCCCCAGGTTGGAGCTGTCCACAGAGTAGATACAGGAAGAGCTAGGAAGCCCGCAGTCTTGCTAGGAAATCTGCCCAGCTTTTTTCCAGAGAGAGATGTTATCTTTATTAACCTGGTCAGGAGCAAATCTGTTCACTGCCCGCTCCCCCCAGGGGAGGTAGTATCTCTGTCTTCTATAGCTGTATGCTATGTTGACATCCTTGAAAAGATAACCTGGAAAAGTAACTGATTTAAGATGTGCAGAAACATGAGCGACCCATGGATGATTGTCTCTTAGTACTTGGTTGTAGCGGAGTCAGAACTGTGTCCTTCTGGTTCTGTTTTGGTGTGTCTCTCTCAAATCAGAATGTAGAAAAACTAGTTAAAGTGATCAACAAGAATTCCAGAGGCACAGATTCCTCTGTGTGAGAACTGTGGCTTTTATTTGGTAAGGCCTAAGATAGTGGGTAGTTAACGTCTGATGCTGAAGTCATCAGGTGCTCCAGAGGACGTGTCCTGAGCAGCCTGTCCTCATGCTGTCACCGGCCCGAGCACACTGCAGCGTCATGTCACTGTCCTGCCCACCAAATGAGGCACCATCACCGAGGTGGGGAATCTACATTATTCATTTTTGTGTCTTTATATCTGTCGGGGTTGCCTGTCGCTATAATAGGTTTCTAGTAGCTGTTTGTTGAATGGGATTAATGAATAAATAAGGGAGTAGAGACTCTAATTCAAATCTAGTTGATGTTTTGTCTGTTTAATCAGATTCCTTATCCCAATTTGAGACTGTACCATTTGATAGAAAAGTGTACTGGGAGCATAAGTGGGTCAAATATTTGTTGCCTGAATGGGTTAATCTTAATCCTACTCTTGTGTTGGATTAGAAAAGCTGGGTTAGATACAGAATAAATAGCTTGTGTGAAATCTTTCCTAAGCCTTACTTAATTCATCCATTATCCTTTTCTCTGCATATTGATTATTTTGATCTCTAGGACCTATTTTCTTCTGGTCCTCTTTGTTTTCAGGAAAAATAAAAATTTGAGTGATGTTTTGGCTATTCACCTTTTTCTAAAGATGGTTGAGAAAACTCTGTAGCAAAGCTAACAACCTATGTTGTGTCAGTTGCTCAGTTGTGTCTGACTCTTTGCAACCCTGTGGACTGTAGCCCTCCAGGCTCCTCCATCCATTGGATTTTCCAGGCAAGAATACTGGAGTGGGTTGCCATTTCCTTCTCCTCTTATATTGAATCACCAGTAATTTTATTTTATGGTGAATTTACTTGTAGAGGTTAGTTCGATCCTGATGCTCTCCCTCAGTGGCTTGTTTTAGGTCTAGATGGGGTTGTAGTTTTGAATAGAATGTGTGTTTGGATCTCTGTTTCTAGGAGCCTGCGAGACTTTCCCAGTTGTGTACTGCTTCTTCAGCCAAGATTTAACCTTAGTAGGCAAATGGAGGCCGGCTTCCTGCTTCTTAGTGCTGGCCCAGATGCTCCTCCATATGCGGCCCCCTTTGAGTCCTGGGGAATCTTGGAGAAGCAATCTAAGAACTCCTAGCCAGTACTTGCACTGTCTTTTTTGAGAGATGAGTAATGTGATAAATTATTTTAAAGCAGAAATGACAGAATTGTTTTGGCAGGTCTGTGCATTCACATCTGTGTTGAATTTATAAGTTCTTGCAAAAAGTGTATTTAGTAGCATAAAGGGGAATAATGATTCATAAGCTTTTTCAAATTCAGATCTACAATTCATTTATACTTAATTATGTCCTCACTAATACCATTTTGAATGACTTTATGTGGTTTTCTAGGAATTCCTCAGATCAGAAGTTTAGGGAAAGAGTAGTTTCATTGAAATTGGGGAAGCATTTTTCTCAGTGTCTGTGTGTATTGAGTTGCATACATTGTGTGAAATGTAAAGCCCTAGCAGATGGAAACTGATGATTATTTAATGAGGTTATTTTTGTCTGAGGTTTTCTCAGGTTGAAAGACCCTGCTGGACTGCTGAGAACACCAGCTTCTTTCTTATTCTGTTGAGGTCTCTGTAAAAACACCCACAGCCACTTTGGGACTTATTTATTCCTACTTTCACTGAAATAATTCATAGTTCCAGGATCCAAAAGTCTGTTGAAAGAATACAAGTACTGAACCTTTAGGGATAGTGCGTTAGCCTGAGCATTTGGGATTGTTTTTGTCAGTTGGCCTTAAATATCTTCTGTCACATTTTCCCCTCCTGTAGTTAATCAGGTATTTGTTTGTTTTACTCCCTTAATGTGGACATGTTACTGTACCAAATATGAAAAAATTAGACTTGTCCACTCTCAGGAAAGTTGTATAGTTGAAATAGGACATTTATGTGGAAATGTTAGGTGAAAAAACAGTGTAAGATAGCTAAAAAGAAGATAAGGTAACACATTTACCTATAGTAATAAAATATTTTGAATTTGGACTAGAGTCTTTGAGGTCTTTCTAGAGTGGTTGGTGCTTGACTAGTCCTAAAGGCTGTGTTGGATCCAATAGATGGAGAAAGAGGGAAAGGGCATGAGCAGGGTTGGGGGCAGTAGTTTGGGTCAGTTAGTTTTGGAAGAGTAGAAGAGCTTTACAGGAAGTGTGAGGAACCATGAGGCAGGTAAAAGGTGATTCTGATTATATGTTTTCGTATTATTCAAGTTCACTACAAAGACTACTACTGCAGCTTAAATATAAATCTGATCATAATTATCAAGTAAAGGGAAGCTGATACAGATCCATTTTAAAATATGACTTCTAAAAGTTAGTCTTCCTTTTTACAGTTATCTGAGTAATTCTCTGAATAGCCTTAATTATTATACAATTAGCATTTATAATTGTGATTTTATCAGCAAGAAGAAAATAATTCAGATAGTGAACTCTTCTAGACCTTGAAGACCTGAAATATGGCTAGATATGTTGGAAATTAGTGCATTATGTTATTCCCTTCTCAGTAGAAGACTTTCAGCATGTCTCCCCAGTCCTCTCTTTCTTGATAACAATTTTACTGAGATATAATTCATGTATTATAAAATTAATCTGTTTAAATTGTACAACTCAAAAGCTTTAATATGTTTGCAAAGTTGTCCAGCCGTCACCATAATTATAGAAGGCTTCATTACCTCTGAAAAATCCCACACCCTTTAGCTGTTACTCCTCAAGCCCCCGTTTTCCCTCAGTTATAAGCAACCAGTAAAATATTTTCTGTCTCTACAGGTTTGCTTATTTTGGATATTTCACGTAAATGGAATCATATATGTGATTCATGACTAACTTCTTTAACTTAGGATAATGTTTTTAAGCTTCATTCATATTGTTGCATGTATCAGTACTTCATTTCTTTTTGTGGCTGAATAATATTCCACTGTATAGATACACCACATTTTGTTTATCCATTAATCAGTGTCCATCTTTTGTCAGTGATGAATGATGCTGCTATGAACATTCATGTACAAATTTTTGTGTGAACCTAAGTATTCATTTCTGTTGGGTAAATACTGAGGATTGCTGTTGCTAGGTCTACAGTAAGAATGTTTCGCTTTTTGCAAGTTTTCCAGAGTGATTTTACCACTCACTAGCAGTGTATGAGAGCTTCAGTCCTCCCATATCTCCATTATCACTTGTTATCATGTATCTTTTTGATTATAGCCATCCTTCTGGTTGTGAAAAGATACCTCATTGTGGATTTGGTTTGCTTTTGCCTGATGACCAATAAGTTGCTTTTTCTCATGTTGTTTGTAGTTTGGTTGAGTATATAGACCATAAACATTAAAAGATGCTTAACAGTACCTGTTAGCTTAGATATGTTATAAAAATGTTTTGGAGGGAGGTAGTGAGAGAATGTCCTGTGAGAATGCAACTTGAATTGAGCTTTGAAGAAAGGACTTTAGTTAAAAGTGTGATTATAAGGTTTTTTTATCAAGGTGATAGCATAAACAAAGACTTGCAGATAGAAATATACATATCATGTTGTGAAAGGGGACTGGATGGAGCTGTGAAGGTATATGGAAGGGGACCATAGCTAAGTTTGGATAGGTAGGTTGTGCTAGGTTAAGAGGCCCAGTATATGAATTTGCTCTTGGAAGTGTAAATATTTATTTATTTAACATATATTTTTGCTTAGTCTGTTGTTGTTGTGTTCTAGTCACTAAGCTGTGTCCAACTCTTTTGTGACCCCATGGACTATAACCTACCAGGCTCCTATGTCCATGGGATTTCCCAGGCAAGAATACTGGAGTGGATTGCCATTTCCTTCTCCAGGGGATCTTCCCAATCCAGGGATTGAACCTGTGTCCCCAGTGTTTGTTTAGTATGATTAAATATAAACCATTTTCGGTAGGTCAGTCTGATCAAAATATAAATCAAAGTTAGCAAGTAGGTTTCCTGTTGTATGCTAACTGATTAGTTGGTGGTGGCAGCCTAGATCTCTATATTGAAAATAATGATGTATTCAGTTGGGACCTCAGTGGGCCATAGTGTGGTGATTGAATAGTGAGGCCCACTTTTAATATGGTATGGAAGAGTGTTCACAGGAACAATAATTCCCCATTTCTAGGTAACTGAGGTGATAGCAGTGGCTGTAAGAAACATGAAAAGAAGTGTTAACGGCATAATATTGTGGGGCAAAATGTGTGTGAATCCTACTCAGACATTCCTTTTGATTTCTGGGGAATTTACTTAATTACCTGTATATTTCCAATATCTTTGACTCAGTCCTCATTCTCTTTCGGCTTACCACCTTCCCTTATTCTTTCCTTAGGACTGTTACATTAGTCCCCTAACTGATCTCCTTTCTCAAATCCAGCCTCTAACATAGCCCATCAGAATTGTCTTGATTAAATGCATATCTACTCAGTACTGTTAATGATCCTACGCTTGCTATATATACTGTGACGCCAAGGTTATTGAGTCATGGAATTTGTCCTATCAAAGTTTATGGATTTTGGCCTTCCTGAGACCTTGGGGTATACTGAGTATTATTAGGTTTCAGACAGAAATACACTCATGCATGTGCTTGCATGTGCGTGTGCACACACACAAACACTAAGTAACATTGAAAGTAAATTTAAGTCTGCCTAATGTGAGTATAGTAAGTGCCTAATAGACTGACCCTCCTGCAATTAAGATTCGTAAATTTTGGGCAAAACAAACTTACAGGACTCTAGAAAGCAAAAGTAAACAGACTTTAGAGGGGAGTCAAAACTTGTAAGAAAGGACTGGCTGGCACAGGGTGAATTTTCTGTTGCGGTCCCTCTGTCCTAAGGATGGGTCAGACTTACATACTCTCATGGGAAGCATGCAGTCTTTCTGGTCTGAGGAGAAGAGTTGGGGCTAGGGCTTCCCTCGTGGCTCAGTCAGTAGAGAATCTGCCTGCAGTGCAGGAGACGCGGGTTTGATCCCTGGACCGAGAAAGTGCCCTGGAGAAGGAAATGGAAACCCATTCCTGTATGCTTGCCTGCAAAACCCCACGAACACTTGCCTGGGAAATCGCTTGAGCAGAAGAACCTGGTGGGCTACAGTCCATGGGGTCGCAAGAGCCAGACACAACTTACAGACTGAAAAAAAAAAAAAACAAAACCATCACCAGGGCAATTACGGCCCTCAGAAGGAGGAGAGACCTCTGGAAGAAAGCAGGAGAAGAGCTCCAAATCATGTTAGGGCCAGTTAGCCCTCCTTTGTCAGCAAACAATAGAGCAAGTCGATTTTAAAAAATCAATAGACATATGAAGATGTTGAGAACCTGGATATTACTATCAACCACCTAGGCCTAATTAATACTTTAGAGCAATATATCCAACAACTGCAGAGTATTTATTCTTTTCCAGTTCACGTGGTGTATTCATAATACATCATATGTTGCCAAGTCGCTTCAGTTGTGTCCGACTCTGTGCGACCCCGTAGACGGCAGCCCACCAGGCTCTGCTGTCCCTGGGATTCTCCAGGCAAGAATACTGGAGTGGGTTGCCATTTCCTTCTCCAATGCATGAAAGTGACAAGGGAAAGTGAAGTCGCTCAGTTGTGTCTGACTCCTAGCGACCCCACGGACTGCAGCCTACCAGGCTCCTCCGTCCATGGGATTCTTCTCCAGGCAAGAGTACTGGAGTGGGTTGCCATTGTCTTCTCCAATACATCATATACCAGGTCATAAAATAAGCATGAATATATTTAAAAGATTTGAATTCCTACTGAATATGTGCTTTAATTACAACCAAATTAAAAAAAAAAGGAATCAATAAAAATTCTAGGAAGACCCCCAGATACTGGGAAACCCAGTCCATTCAAAACCTGAAGATTATTCTTGCTAATTACATGTTTTTGACTTCTCATTGCTAATATTGACATGAATATGCATTTTTAAATAGTGGGATAGAAATGCAGAGGAACACAGAATGGGTTACATATGAATATTGAAATCTGTGTTTGGATTTTTTTCCTTAGCTTTATTGAGAGGTAATCATGTGGAAATTTTTAAAGGCCAGAGTGGTGAAGGAAGTAGAATTCCATTATTATACACACTTTGTGAAATAGGAATTTGTTACAGGGTACTATAATTCTTCCAAATTGGTGTTTACATTGTTAGTGATGGGAATCTTTATTTCAGGAATAGGAGATTACTGCCATATTTATTTCACTCTTCAAGTTTGTTAGCTTACTGAAAGGTTGCGTGTTTTGTCAGGCTGAGTTTAACAAGTTCTCTTGATGCTTAAAGGTCAAAGAACTGATCCTCTTTTGTTACTCTGAAGGAGAGAAACCATGTAATTTTCTTATTAAATGCTTCCTTTAAATGCTTGGCTTTCTTCCTCATGCTTCTTGGAGTTGTTACTGCTATAATTTTTTTTTTCTTTTCCCGTAAATGTCAGTATATATAGAGTATATACTGCATTATGAAGTAAACTGTGGCTGAATCACATTTAATGTATAAAATTTTATTAATAAAATTGAGTTATCATGAGAGAAGTCACATGGAAACTGTTTAATGATCATTTAGAGAGTCTAGAATTTCAAGCAGGTGTTTATTTTCATTTAAGTAGAATTACTCCTACTTGTGCATAGATTATATAATTTGTCATTTACAGCTTATCATTACAGAAGTTTTTGCTTTGTTAAGAAAATTAGGTTAAAACAACTGTTTTATTGTTGTTCAGTCACTCAGTTGTGTCCAACTTTTGCTATCCCATGGACTGCAGCACACCAGGCTTCCCTCTCCTTCACTATTTCCCTGAGTTTGCTCCAACTCATGTTCATTGAGTTGATGATGCCATCCAACCCTCTGATCCTCCGTCGTCCCCATCTCCTCATGCTGTCAATCTTTCCCGGCATCAAGGTCTTTTCCAATGACTTGTCTGTTTGTATCAGGTGGCCAGAGTATTAAGAGCTTCAGCTTCAGCATCGGTCCTTCCAGTGAATATTCAGGATTGATTTCCTTTAGGATTGACTGGTTGAATCTCTTTGCTGTCCATGGGACTCTTAAGAGTCTTCTCCAGCACCACAGTTCGAAGCATCAGTTCTTTGGCACTTAGCATTTTTTATGGTCCAACTCTCACATCTGTTCATGACTAATGGAAAAACTGTAGTTTTGACTAGATAGATCTTTGTCAGCAACATAATGTCTCTCTCTTTTTTAATATGCTGGCTGGCTTTGTCATAGTTTTTCTTCCAAGGAGCAAGCGTCTTTTAATTTTTTGGCTGTGGTGATTTTGGAGCCCAAGAAAATAAAGTCTGTCACTGTTTCCATTTTTCCCCATCTATTTGCCATGAATTGATAGGACCAGATGCCATGATCTTAGTTGTTTGAATGTTGAGTTTTAAGCCAGCTTTTTCATTCTTCTCTTTTACTCTCATCAAGAGGCTCTTTAGTTCTTCTTTGATTTCTGCCATTAGGGTAGTGTTATTTGCATATGTGAGGTTATTGATATTTTTCTTGGCAATCATGATTCCAGCTTGAGCTTCATCCAGCCCAACTTTTCACATGATATACTCTGCATGTAAGTTCAATAAGCAGGGTGAGAGTATTCAACCTTGTTGTACTTCTTTCCCAGTTTTGAACCAATCCAACTAAACCTGTATACTCTGCATTGCAAGGCAGATTCTTAACTGCTGGATCATCAGGGACATGCCTGTAAAAATTATTTTTATGTTGAGCTTGTAATTTCCTTTCTTAAAGAAGAAAATTCATGATCAATATGGTCAAAGCTAAAATAAAATTTTAAAATCTGTATGAAGTATAGCTGCTGCTTTGAATGTTGTAGTTGATGGAAATGAGAAGCCATATTAAGCCATATTAAGATTCTGTTATGAAAGATTCACTTAAGAAATTGGCTTTTGAAGAGTGTCATTGTTTTCTTCTTTGGGAAACAATGAGACTGGCTGATTTCAAAGAAATGTTTTATTTTAGCATATTTAGCAGTAAATGATATTAAAATATTGCTACCAGCTTGGTTTGTCTTTCATTTAGTACTAGGTAGGTGAGACTCAGACTGAAAGGCAGTCACGTAGTTTATTTAAACTTTTTAAGGTTCATTTGCCTTTTGTGATAATGTAAAATAGGAGACTTGAATCTTTAAGTTTTCTGCTAACGAGTTATAGGATATGGGACTACTTCCACAACTGTGCTGCAAATCAGTTGCTTTCATGTACAGGGGTTCCTAACACTGTGTTTCAGTCTCTGTCTTCCTCTTTTGCCGTGGGCTCTTTAGCAGTCTGTTAATGTGTACAATGGGTTTCCCTGGTGGCTCTGTGGTAAAGAATCCAGTCTGCCTGCCTGTGCAGGAGACACAGGTTCGATCCCTGGGTTGGGAACATTCCCTTCAAGAAGGAAATGGCAAACTACTCCAGTATTTTTGCCTGGAAAATCCCACAGACAGAAGAACCTGGTGGGCTACAGTCCTTGGGGTCGCAAAAGAGTTGGACGTGACTTAGCAACTAAACAACAAGAAATGCCTATAGTCTCATTCTCAGAGTAGTGTTTCAAATGCATGAATAAAATACATAGGATTGCTTGCTACCAAGTTACCCCTGCTTTTCACCCCCCACCTCACATTTATCATTTATTGACTACAGATTAAGAGGTTTTGTGATAGAAGGAATTAAATGAGAACTCCTCTACTTCTTAAAATACTTGATTCTAAACTTGTGGAAGGTCTCCTTTGATGATGAAATATCTTAAACTAATATAAAATTCCTTACATTATAGTTTATTTGACTCTTTAGTTATTCTGTATTTACCCTACCAAACACTCTTTAATTTTTAATGTTAAAATACATGACCTATAGTAATAAGTTTACTTACCTACTTATTTACAACTATTGAAAGATTTGTAACAGTCAAAAAACATATTAAACTTTTTTTTTTTGAGTATCCATTTGAACAAAGCATGATGATAGGAGTATAAAGCAAAACAAAAGGTTCTTTCCTTCATTGGACTTTAAAATGTAGTTAGGGAGACTTCTGCATCTTAAACAACATCACAAGGCTTAAGGAGATTAAGAAGACAGTGAAAATACACATTTTTAAACAAAAATGTACGCTAGGAATATTTTACTGGAGGACTTAATAGTATTCTTTTCACCATAGCACAAAGCCTTACTCTATGGTAAAGTTTCCAATGAGAGTTACAGATTTTAAGTTTTAGAGCCCTCACATCATGAAATAGATGGAGAGGGAAAACTTCAGAAATAGAATTATATATATTCCAGAGAATGGGACAGTTGGTCAATACATAAGACTGACAGCATGACTTTGTTTTGAGGATTGATTATGGTAGTTCAACTGCAGTGAATAGTGTTGTTTTTTCCCCCCCAGCTTTGTTGAGGAATAACTGACAAAGTTGTAAGATGTTTAAGATATTTAGTGTCAGTGGAAGTAACAAACAATCTGTACTAGGAATAGAAAAGAGTTTTATTTGAGCCAAACTGAAGACTATTGCCTGGGAGACATCCTTTCATATAGTCTGAGGAACTGCTCTGGAGAAGCATGGTTTCCAACATAAAGAACATCGAACAAGTCAGAGATACATTCTTTCAGGGTTTCAAAAAAAACCAGATAAGTTTGTACATAGCCAGTCAGTATGGCCGTGGCGCCTGAGAAGGGAGTCTTACCATCAGAGGAGCACCAGCATTGGCCTTCCAAAAGGGGGGCATTTAACCTTCATTTTTAACATGGACATTCTTTACTTTTGGTCAGTATACCCATTTCTTTAATAATAAAACAAATGTAAAATGTATGGTTGATAGGCCACAAATAGGTTCTTTTAGTTATTATAAGATTCAAGTTAAATCATAAGTTTAACCATCATCATGACTTCCCTATACTTCAGTATGTAAAAATTTCTTTCATCAATAGTGTGATGATTTGATATACATACATATTGTGAAAGGATTCCTCTAATTGAGTTAATTAGCACATCTATCACCTCACCTCTATGTGTGTAAGCATTTAAATTCTGCTCTCAGGAGATTTCACTTATATAGTGTATCAGCTCTAGTCACCATGTTATACATTAGATCCTTAGGCCTTATATAACTGAATGTTTTGTATCTTTTTACCAGCCTTTCCCTCTTTTTTTCATCTTCCAGCCCCTGGAAACAACTTTTATGCTTTCTTTTAGTGACTAGTTTTTACATGGAAGTGTTATAAGTACATTTGTGCAGGGTCTTAAAGTTTAAGATTAAACCTGCTGATTTGCTTCTTGCTTTTGATGTGTACTCAACACAAGAAGGGGATGACAGGGGATGAGATGGTTGGATGGCATCACCGACTCAGTGGACATGAGTTTGAGCAAGCTCTGGGAGATTGTGAAGGACATGGAACCCTGGCATGCTGCAGTCCATGGGGTCCCAAAGAGTTGGACACACCTGAGCAACTGAACAGTAACAAAGCGAGGTAGGAAAAAACAAGTTTAGGTGTCCTAATACTGCCTTCGGCGTGTCGGTGTTTTGGGTTTCCGCCACCTGTTCCTGCCGCTCTCTTTACTTTCTCTCTTAGGGGATGAGTTGGGTAGAGGTGGCTCACAGAGTAATTTATGTAGAGCTTTGGTTAACTTCACAGCTGTCACCCCCTGATAGCATGAACATCCAGAAGTGTTTTATCGGGTAACCAGTGATGCATGTTTTACATTGCATCACTAGTATCTATCAGCCTTGGTATGCTTATGAATGAGTAGGTAGGTAGTGAATATCATGACTCAGTTGGAACAGTTTTGTTGTTCTGGTCTAACAGCCCAATTGGATTATCACATGCCATTTAATAGTAATTCATGGAATGATCACAGTGGAGAAAACTTGTGATAGCTATTTGAAATGGTTTTGTATTTGTCATATTCATATTACATAAACTTCTAAAATAAAATTGGTAGAAAATTACAAAGCAGTATTTTTCCCAGCACCAAACTATAAAGCATAGCCTAACATATTGCAATTTTGAATAGTAGTACCTTAGTTTTTATATTCCCTAGGCATTTCAGTGTTGTTTTTTGATGCTAGATTTTGAGTCACAGCTAGATATTAAATGTCACAAAAGTTTCATTTTTGTCCCTTCGGGCCTAGCACAGTGGTACTAAATAAATATTTGCTGTATTGAATTCTGGTTGTTGTTATTTAGTCACTAAGTTTGGCCTGACCCTTTGCAACCCCATGGACTGTAGCCCACCAGGCTCCTTTGTCCATCGGATTTCCCAGGCAAGAGTACTCCATTTCCTTCTCAGAAGGAAGGAATTTTCCTGATCCAGAGATCGAACCTGTGTCTCCTGCACTGCAGATGAATTCTTTACCACTGAGCCACCTGGGAAGCCCCGTTGAATTCTGGTAGTCAAACTATAATGTCAGAAAATATGTAGCTCTTTATCATAAACTGGAAATGTGTTTCATATCAATTACCAGTGACTATTAGCCATCTTTATTTCAGAAGGGAGACTTTATAATGTGTAATAATTTATACAACCAAATACATTTAATTTTTTTTAGTAGTTGAACTAACAGCACAGCTAGACTGCTCATTAAAAATTTATGTCTTAATCATAAGGCACAAAGCCTACATAATTATTTAAGCACTTATCCTTGGTTGAAAAAAATCTAAGTAAAGTCACTGTTTTTTAATTTGCCATGTGTTTCAGTTCAGTTCAGTCGCTCAGTCGTGTCCAACTCTTTGCGACCCCAAGAACCACAGCACACCAGGCCTCCCTGTCCATCACCAACTCCTGGAGTCCACCCAAACTCATGTCCATTGAGTCGGTGATGCCATCCAACCATCTCATCCTCTGTTGTCCCCTTCTTCTTCTGCCCTCAATCCTTCCCAGCATCAGGGTCTTTTCAGATGAGTCAGCTCTTCACATCAGGTGGCCAAAGTATTGGAGTTTCAACTTCAACATCAGTCCTTCTAGTGAACGCCCAGGACTGATCTCCTTCAGGATGGACTGGTTGGATCTCCTTGCAGTCCAAGAGACTCTCAAAATTATTTTTAGATTAAAAGAAAAAAACAGAGACATTCTAAAATTTAGTTTGTTCACAGACATACAAGTAATCCTACAAAATGGAGTCATCCACTCCAGATGGATAAATATTCCAGAAGGAAGAAACAGTGCTGCTTTATTACATATTTCCCTTGCAAATGTTAAAGCTACTTCCAAACGCCCAACCATTCCCCATCTATCACGTTTTTAGTGGTTACACTTCTTATCTATCATGAGTACAAAGGTTTCTCTGTGCATTGATTTGTGTAAATAACTGGTTCAGAACAAAATTGGAAGCTAGAATAAGCATTTAAGTTGTGTGGTTCGTGTGGTATATTCTCATTTGAAAAGTGAAAAGCATTATGAAAAATTGGAAGTATTGAACACGTGACAAGTAATCAAAAGTATTCTCCTGGAGTTAATTTGGAAATATTTAGTAAAGTTTTATATTAATGAGTTATCAAATGAACAAACTTAATTTTAAATTTGTTATTCTGAGCCCCATTATACTTGCTTTTATAGGAGTATTAAGAGGTTTAGTGAATTAAAATTTCTTAGACTTTTCTTCAGATGTCTTATGACTGTAAATGCTGAATGCAGAATGGGGGTGTGTGTGCTTATATTAAAGTAACATTTATTATTGGCTGCCTTTTCCCTAAAAGTTAATGCATGACAGTCTCCCAATTTATCTTTTAAATTCAGTGTTGACAACTGTTCACATTCATTAAAAATTTTGTTTCTAACAGAGTTAGGTTTGATGGTGATTTATGTTGCAGTGAAGTAATGGACTATCTCTGGTGCCTTATTTTTTTGTTCACATTTGATGCTGCTGTTCTTGCTGGGATGTATCATATCACTGAACTATTGACTGTTCCCAGTACATAGTGTGACTTTAAAGGTCCAGTATGAACTTCAGTATACTCATTTTCCTGGTGGGTTGTCCAAGCTGAATGAACCTGGGTTCGATCCCCGGTTTGGAAAGATCCCCTGGAGAAGGGAATGGCCACCCACTCTCTTATTCTTGCCTGGAGAATTCCGTGGACGAAGGAGCCTGGCGGGCTGTAGTCCATGGGATCACAAAGAATTGGATATGACTGAGACTGAGCAACTAACAACATAAATTAATACTCAAGTCTTATACGTTAAAATGTGTATTGGGTACATATTTAAAATGTTTTTAAAAGGTATAAGTGATTAAAAACATTTGGAAACCAAGTATTAATAAATAGTAGTTGGGTTAAAGTCAAATTAGAGTTGTAGTGTTGGAATCGGAGAGGAAGGAGAATAATTTAAGATGCATTGAACGTTTAGTTACGAGAGGTAAGGTAAGAGTAAGTAGGGAGATAGAAGAGCAAAGAAGATTCCATTTTCTTATTTATAACTTCAGTTAGCCTGGGGAATCTCTGAGAACAAAGGGCAAACCTTTGTTCACTGTTCTGTTCCCTGTACCTAACTGGGTGAGGAGCCAGGAGGATAACAGTCAGAAAGTCAGCATCAGAAAAGGTTGCATTTATTCTGTTTAATTTACACAGTCTACTGAAATTCACTTCCATGCTTCTTGTCTTTACTGTTCTAGGAAATCAGGTTTTGTTGGCTGAATGTTCTGACCCTCCCCCTCCACACCCCCCAGGCCCCAGCAGAACAGATGCTATTGATGGGGAGTAAATGTGGGCAGGGAACAAATGTAGGCTGTGTGGCAGCCCTGGTGCAAATGGCTGTGGCTTTATTAAACCTGTTCTTGGGAAGAAATGCTACCTGTGCTACCTGCCCTGGGGATTTAGAGAACCCTAGAGGTGCCCCGGGAGGCTACCGGAAGCTTCTCTGGACACTGAAGTAGTGCATTATAGCAATATATTCAAAAATAAAAACCTTTATGCAAATAAAACCACTTGCCCTTGAGAAGGTTCTTGGTGTTGCTTCTTACAGCTTCTGTGCAGATTTTCTTTCTGTAATTGATTTGTATGGGAGGCATGAGTCTACTGAAACTTTTAAAATCTCCCGATTATGAAGTAGCCTGGGTTGGCAAACTATGGCCCCTGAGACAAATCTGGCCTATTACTTGTGTTTGTAAATAAAGTTTAACTTTTTAAATAAAGTTTTGTGGGAACACAGCTGTGCTCATTTGTTTATGGTTGTTTTTGGCTGCAGTAGCAGAGTTGAGTAGTTGTGTAGTTGTGACAGAGACTGTGGGCTGTAAAACCTGAAATATTTGTTATCTGACTCCTCAGAGAAAGTTTGCCTACCCCTGAGTGAGTTGAACTTGCAGATATTTTATGAGTAGTCGTTTCTCTTTCTTCAGTTTTTCTTTTTCTTTTTCTTTTAATGTTTAACGCAGAAACTTAACTTTTAAGAAACAGTATAGTGGAATGATTAACAACATAGACTCTGGAGTAAAACTTTGTGAGTTTGATCTTGCCTCAGTCACTTGTCAAGTATGACTTGGTGAATATTACTTCTCTTCCCTTTAGTTCCCTTTCTGGAAAGTAGGGCTAATAAAAGTACTAGCTCAAAGGTTTGTTCTGAGAATTCAATAATAAAGTGTCTAGTGTACAGCAGATGCTAAGTAAATAAATATTAGCTGTTTTCACTGCAGGGTTTTTTTTTTTCTTTGAAATCTGAAATAAAATGGTCTAGATCATACATCATGTCAGAAGTTTATGCCCTCCCTTATACTTTGTCACTGGCTATACTGATTTCATTAGTGCTGCTATAGTTTTCTTTTTTTAAGATATTTCTCCAAACCACAGGAAGGCTAGTTTGTGGTAAATTTTATTTAATATGATTTCTGTTGGTTAATCTATATTTATTTTTCTTTTTTTTAATTTTTTTTATTTTTTTTTATATTTATTTTTCAAACATTGACTTAATGAAATTCAGCCCAAGTTGTTATTGGACTGAGTGATTCTTATATAGAGAATTTATCAGTGCTGTGAGACCTCATGTATCTGGTTGTCAAACTCACTGACAACCAAATTGCATTCTTCATCTGCTTTAATCAGATAGTGAGCATAATGAAATTCAAATTTATAGTTGTCCACAGAATTGATGCAAGGTAAACTGAAATTGACCCTATTTTCACTCAAGTTTATTTACTCACTTTGCTGCATGTAGTTGGATTTGTCTGTTGATTTAAGGTATTGTAGACTTTATATGATCTTTGGTTTACATAGTACTAAACTAGTAACCTTGTTCCTTTTTAGTTTGGCTTTTTGAACTGCAGATAATATTAGAGCTATGAGTAATTTTCTACAGATTTCAGGTTGCTCACTTTTGGAGGTTCCTTTCAGAGAAGCTTGTCTAAAACCAGTAAGTCATTATTTTCATGTTTTCATAGTATCTATTGTGTTTGTGCTTTCTTGATGCCTTATGATGGCCATTAGGCTTTTTTTTTTTTTTTTTTTTGCTATTGTTATGGTGAGAAAAATGCAATTTTTATGTTTTGGAAATTATAGTCATACCTTGCTTTCAGATTCTTTTGGTCTTAATTGAAGAAAAATAAGTTGTAAAGTAGAAGTATCTCTCTTGTAATTCCCCAGGCATCTCAACATGTTAATTATCTCTGTTGATCTGGGAATGATCTGAAAAATAGAGTGGTGTTTTTCTACCTACCATAGGAAGGTAGACTATAAAATCCCACTGTGTTGTAGTTAAGTCATAATTGTGTCTCTAAGATACCTTTAAGGCAGTCAAAAGGAAAATGGGGAATATCACTTACTTTATGTGTCTTTTATATGTATGTGTGGTATATACATATATTTATTGCTCCTACTAAGCAAACATACCAGGTCTAATAATGTTTTTATAGTATAAACACATGATCTCTTTATTTCTTCCCTCAACCATGTTGATTTGCATTATTGAAGGTATTAGATGGTTAATGATACTCATTAAAGTATGGCAAAAACCACCACAGCATTGTAAAGTAATTAGCCTCCAATTAAAATAAATTTAAAGAAAAAGAAAAAGAAAAAAATAATATTCATTAAAAGTGAATTCATTACAATGAATAATGAAAAATGAAAAAATGAAAAAAATAAAGATTAACTTGTTTATCCATTAGAGGCTATATAATTTTTAAAAAATTATTTGATTATGCTGCGTTGTTTAGTTGCCAAGTCATGTTCTACTCTTTGTGACCCCATAAACCGATATAAGTTAACAAAAACTGTGTCTGAGTTCCTTGTATTTAGAGCTACCATATACCTGTAAAGCCAAAATGAAATAAAAAATGAGGCTAAAAACCAGTGCTCTTCAGATAGCATTCACTTCACGAGCTGCGTGAGCCTGGTCTGAGGCAGTCAGGCTGGTGCTGCAGGGGTTGTGTGGTGAGTCAGCCCTCCTCCGCTGCGTGAACTCGCTGCCTCTGCTTCTGCAGCCCAGCGGTTCTGCTCAGTGCCAGCATGGTGGCCAGCGCTCCACTGAGCTCAGATGTTACCTTTGGTTGTGGATAATCTTGCAGTTCATCCACCATGTAAACTCAGCATTTTAGGTTGTCATCGAATTTAAAATGTGACATTTTAAGTTCTTGTAGCAAATTTATAGTTCACCGAGACCTTTTTTTTTTTTTTTGCTACATCAGTCTGCGGGCTGCTTTGATGACTCTAAAACGAAAGTAGGCAGAACCTGGTTTATCATCATCTTGCATCTTTTTCCTTCATCAGTTAATATAACTCATGACTTAGATTTTCCATAAACTTGTAACACAGCTTAGGATGTGACAGTAATATTTTTGATTTTAGATGCTTATTCCACATGTCATATTTTAGCAGGAATTAGTGTTATTACAAAATTACAAGATAATGAGGGAATTTTCTAGGCATTCGTGCTACATCAAAAGAGCAGATATTTTTGTGTGGAGGATGCTTGTCCCTGCCTCCTTTCATTTCAGCATGTAGCTGAATTTGTCTGCGAGAGAAATAGTTTTGATGTGTTTAGAGAAATTGCCTGCCCTGATTCACTGCAAAAAAAAAAAAAAAAAGGATTATCCAACTGTGAGAGTTAGAGCTAAATTGGATGAGTGAGTAGCTGGTACATCTTTCACTTCTTATGCTTCTTATTGGTTGTTTTTTCCTTTGCTTGACTCTGGAACTTTCACTTTTACATTTTATTTTTCATTAATGTTTTCTGTGTGGTATGTGTACCGGTTGATTTTTCTTATCATTAAGTGAAGTTTTGTTTAAGCTTTAAGAATTGTTTTGGATATAAGACTGAGTTAATTTGGATGTGTTTTGTCTCTTAATGAAATATATCTTTACAGGAAATTGACAAAGCTCATTAGATTACTTGGTGGGTTCATATAAGCTAGTGAGGGTGGTTGTGGGAGTGCATGTGAAAGCTGAGGGAGAGGTAAGGGAGGATATGTTTCTACTTTTTATATTTTTATACATTTTTAAATGATTTAATATATTAAAAAAAACCAAACTTGTTGAAATTCCTAGATATTTTCATATTAATTAACATGAGAATGTTCTTAAATTAATTTTTTTTCAAATTTGTTGTTGTTTCTTACTCACTAAGTAATGTCTGACTCTTTGCGACCCCATGGACTGCAACATGCTAGGATTCACTGTCCTGGAGTTTGCTCAGATTAATGTTCATTGAGTTGGTGGTGTTATCTAACCATGTTATCCTCTGTTGTCCCCTTCTCCCAGCATCAGGTTCTTGCCAGTGAAAATTGGCTCTTTGCATCAGGTGGCCAAGGTATTAGAGCTTCACCTTCAGCATCAGTCCTTCTAATGAATATTCAGGGTTGATTTCCTTCAGGATTGACTGGTTTGATCTCGCAGTCCAAGGGACTCTCAAGAGTCTTTTCCAGCACCGCAATTTGAAAGCGTCAGTTTTTTGGCACTCAGCCTTCTTTATGGTCCAACTCTCACATTCCTAAATGACTACTCAAAAACCATAACTTTAACTATATGAACCTTTGTCAGCAAAGTGATATCTCTGCTTTTTAATACACTGTCTAGGTTTTTCATAACTCTCCTTCCAAGGAGCAGGTGTCTTTGAATTTCATGGCTATAGTCAGCATCTGCAGTGATTTTGGAGCCCAAGAAAATAAAATCTGTTACTGCTTCCACTTTTCCCCCATCTGTTTGCTGTGAAGTGATGGGACTGGACGCCATGATCTTAGTTTTTTAAATGTTGAGTTTTAAGAGGCTCTTTAGTTCCTCTTCACTTTCAGCCATTAGAATGGTATCATCTGCATATCTGAGGTTGATATTTCTATTGGCAGTCTTGATTTCAGCTTGTGATTCATCCAGCCCAGCATTTCACATGATATACTCTGCATAGAAGTTAAATAAGTGGGGTGACAATATACAGCCTTGACGTACTCCTTTTCCAATTTTGAACCACTCAGATGTTCCATGTCCATTTCTAACTGTTGCTTCTTGTTCTGCATACAGAACAAGATCTTACCTTCTGTTTCTCAGAAGACAGGTAAGATGGTCTGGTATTCCCATCTCTTTCAGAATTTTCCAGAGTTTGTTGTGATCCACATAAAGTCTTTAGCGTAATCATGAAGGAGAAGTAGACGTTTTCCTGGAACTCTCTTGCTTTCTCTGTGATCCAATGAATGTTGGCAGTCCTCTGCCTTTTCTAAACCCACCTTGTATATCTGGAAGTTCTTGCTTCACTTACTGCTGAAGCCTAACTTGAAGGATTTTGAGCATAACCTTACTAGCATGTGAAATGAGTGCAGTTGTACGGTAGTTTGAACATTCTTTGGCATTACCCTTTTTTATTAGGATGAAAGCTGACCTTTTCTGGTCCTGTGGCCACTGCTGAGTTTTCCAAATTTGCTGACATATTGAGTATAACACTTTAACAGCATCATCTTTTAGAATTTGAAATAGCTCAGCTAGAATTCTGCCACCTCCACTTAGTCCGAAGTAATATTTCCTAAGGCCTACTTGACTTCATACTCCCGGATGTCTGATTGTTGGTGAATGACCACGCCATCGTGATTATCTGGGTCTTTGAGACCTTTCTTGTATAGTTTTTTTGTGGATTCTTGCCACCACTTAATCCCTTCTGCTTCTGTTAGATCCTTTCCATTTCTGTCTTTCATTGTGCCCATCCTTGCACGAAATGGTCCCTTGATATCTCCAATTTTTGTTTTAGGTTTACAGATAATGAGTTTATTTGTACAATTGTGAAATCATATTCAGATTTGTTTTAGGATATATTTTTATTAAAGTACCACATAGCATTGTTTAAAAAAAAATTTAGAGCCTGTAACAGGAAATGTAGTTAACTTATCCTGAGTGTATCCCATTAACTTACAAATGAAAGACTTGTTGAAGTATTGAGTTGGCCAAAAGGTTCATTTGTTTTTTTCCATAAGATGGCTCTAGTAGTGTTTAGTTGTCTTTAACTTCATTCAAAGCAATATTGTTAGATTGTATTGTGACAGCTGTGATATCAATGTGCATTTATGAAACCTTATCAAACTTGGTGCACTTTTGTGTAGTCATTTTTACATTGAAAATGAAAGGAAAAACAAGATTTTTGTCATTTTATGATTTATTATTTCAAGAAAGGTAAAAATGCAAGTGAAACACAAAAGGATTTCTGCAGCATATAGAGAAGGTGCTGATCGAACATGTCAAAAGTGGCTTGCCAATTTTCCTGCTGGAGATTTCTCACTGGATGATGCTCCATGGTGGTTAGACCAGTTGAAGTTGGTAACAGTCAAATCAAGACATCAGTTGAGAACAATCAATGTTATACTACGTGGGGGATAGCTGACATACTCAAAATATCCAAATCAAGCATTGAAAATCATTTGTACCAACTTAGGTTAATTGTTTTGATATTTGAGTTCCAGATAACTAGTGAAAAAACCTACTAGACTGTATTTCTCCATGCATTTCTCTACTTAAATTTAATGAAAAGGTTTCCTGATGGGCAATGAAAAGTGAATACTGTACAATAATGTGGAGCGGAAGAAATTGTGGGACAAGCAAAATGAGCCACCACCAACCATACCAAAGACTGGTCTTCATCCTGAGAAGGTGATGTTGTTTATATGGTGGGATTGGAAGGGAATCCTCTGGAAAACCAAACAATTAATTCCAGCAAGTACTGCTCTCATTGAGCCCAGCTGAAAGCAGCAACAGTTGACGATAAGCACCTGGAATTAGTCAGCAGAAAGGGCATATCTTCCATCAGGATAACACAAGACCCCGTGTTTCTTTGATGACCAGGCAAAAACTGTTACAGCTTGATTGGGAACTTTTGATTTATTCACCGTATTCACCAGACATTGCACTTTTGGAAGTCCATTTATTTTGGTATTTACAAAATTCTTTTAATTGAAAAAATTGCATTTCTGTTGCTGTTGTTCAGTTGCTCAGTCGTGTCCGACTCTTTGCAGCCCCATGGTTGTAGCACACCAGGTTTCCCTGTCCTTCACCATCTCCTGTAGCTTGCTCAAACTCAAGATGTAACACTGAAAGATGAACTCTCCAGGTTGGTAGGTGCCCAATATGCTACTGGAGAAGGATGGAGAAATAGCTTCAGAAGGAATGAAAGGACTGAGCCAAAGCAGAAGCAGTGCCCAGCTGTGGATGTGTCTGGTGGTGAAAGTAAAGTCCAAGGCTGTAAATAACTATATTGCATAGGAACCTGGAATGTTAGGTCCATGAATCAAGGTGAATTAGAAGTGGTCAGGCAGAGATGGCAAGAGTGAACATCGACATTTTAGGAATCAGTGAACTAAAATGGACTGGAATGGGTGAATGGGCAAATTTAATTTAGATGACCATTATATCTACTGCTGTGGGCAAGAATCCCTTAGAAGAAATGGAATAACTCTCATAGTCAACTCAGGAGTCTAAATGCTGTACTTGAGTGCAATCTCAAAAATGACAGAATGATCTCTATTCGTTTCCAAGGCAAACCATTCAGTATCACAGTAATCTAGTTCTGTGTCCCAACCGCTAATTCCAAAGAAACCGAAGTTAAACAGTTCTTTGAAGACCTACAAGATGTTCCTGAATTAACAGCAAAAAAAGATGTCCTTTTCGTCACAGGGGACTGGAATGCAAAAGTAAGAAGTCAAGAGATTCCAGGAATAACAGGCAAGTTACTGTCTGTAGAAGACTGTAAAAGGCATCTAGAAGAGAGAAAAAGTTTTGGGAAAATGGAATTATGAAGTTATGTGAAAACTGTCAGAAGGTAGTGGAACAAAACGGTAAATGCATTATTCGATAAAGTTCTTGGTGAAAATGAAAAATGTGTCTTTTATTTTTACTTAAAAAAACTGAAGGAACTTTTTGGCCAACTCAGTAGACGTTGAGAGTTTAGGGATGGGAAAATCTCTTTTTATGTTGGTCCCAAAAAGGAGTTTTAAGTTTGATTTTTAAACTTTTGCCATGTAATTCTTTCTCATGGATTGTTTTGATGGTTATTTTGTATGATTGGCAGGGCTATTCACCCAAATCGTCTTTGAAATGATTTGAAAAATCCTGGGGAGTAGGCGATTGAATAAGCAAAGCAATTCAGTCACCTAAGCACATGCTATTGAAATTCTAGCTTTGTGACAAAGCCTAACTGATACATAGTGCTTTATCAGGGCCTGTAGGAAAAATGGAAACAAATGCAAGGTGTAAAATGAAAACAATTTTCAAACTCACATCACTTCAGAAAGCTTTTATTTTGGAGTGTGATAAGACCTCTAAGGACCTGGTTGGCTTTCCGCTGGTGCCCCCCCTGTTATGGCAACAGTACAGGCATTCTTCAGAAGGAGCGAACTAGAGGATGTTTTGCATGGTTGAATAGTCAAAGCAGGGAAGGTGTATAAAAAAATTGACAGCTTTTTGATTCTGTTATGAAGATTGTTATTTTATGTACTTGTATTTTTCTTCTCTCTCCTTTTGGAGAACAGTAGTTTAGAGGCAACTTCTCTGCCCGCCCCCCCTTTTTTTTTGGTGGTTTGTAAGACAGTTCATTTTACGTGGCAGTAACTGTAGTGGCTTTAAAATCCTCTTTGATTTTGGTCTTTAATTTCTAAATGACTGTTAATGTTAACTTTTAAAGAGCTTTTGTACTTCCGATCCTGTCTAATGCAAAATTTCTTTGATTTAGAATGCTGTTATTTCTGCCTGATGAATTTGCTATTTCTTTTTCCCCATTACTCCCTGTCCTCAGTGGTGGAGGGATTACCATGTATGGGCACTTCTTGGTGGCTCAGTGGGTAAGACTGCAAGCTTCCACTGCAGGGCTACGGGTTCAGTGTGTGATTGGGGAACTAAGATCCCACATGCTGTGGTGTGGCCAAAAAATAAAGAGAGAGTGAGATTACCAGGTATTGCTTCTGTGTTCTTTGGGGAACTCAGAAAACATATAAACTACTGTATTAGGGAGATCAGTGGTTTAAAGGAAAAGTCAAGAATGAATCCAGGTCTATTCTTCCTGTAAGAAGTGTTTTTGTTTATGCTTCAACTTGCGTATCTTTTGACCTCTTCCATTTGGCTCAGAATAAGAGAGGACTATCAGAGAAAGTATTTTGTATTAAGAAGTGAAAGTTACTGGTAGTGTGGAGAGTTGTGCTTTGCAGGAAATTTGACTATCCATTTTGTGGAATGGAAAATAAGACAATTTATAATAAATCATTAATTAAAAATAATGTTTTCTTTTGTAGTAATGGAAATGTGAAAAATCAAAGTTTGACATTGCTCTCATTAAGAATGAGTATGATTGATGTTTATTGTTCACTGAGGTTTCTCAGTATTAATTTTGGCAGTTGGATTGGAATGATAATCCTTTCGGATTGAACCTGCTGTCCTAATTTTCTTGAATTATTAAAAGAAAGCCTGCATATATTTAAATGAAGAATTATGGGCATTTCATAGCTAGCTGTTCATTTCATAAATCTGATTCATTTACCAAATGTCTACATCAAGAACATGAATATTACAGCCTACCAGGTGTGAATCAGAGGTAACATTTCCTTAACTGCCTATCCTCAGTCCTCCTGATTTGCCTTGATTACTTTATAGAAGGTGTAATAGTTTCTACTAGAGAGCAAACAACTTGACCTTACTTTAAATATTAGGCTGACCTTATTTTAAGTAATAGGCATATTCAGTCAAAATTGCAGAAAGGGACATTTTGTGCATTTAAAAATACTTCTCTGTTGATTTCTATTGTAACTTAAGTCCTACGTAATAACAAAAAGTTTATATTTAGTACATAATAAAAATCAATCTTGTTAACTTAAATATTCAATTCAAGAGATGTTTGCCTTTTTATTGTATAGTCTTTAGGCATTTAATTCTATACTAACACTTGCAAAAAGTTATTCAAATGGACAGTGACTCTTTATGATGTTATTATTAAAAAGACTCATATATCAAAATGACAGTACCTGTTAATCCTTAGTGGCTTCTGTACTTGTTTTTCTATACAAGTTTATTCTGTACTTGTAAGCAGCTGTTGCTTTATGAGTTGCAGTCAGCTATGTCTGTGAACAAGAAACTAAGTCTTATTCAGTTGATAGACCACTATTGATTAGATGATAAATTGCTACACTGTAATGAAAATGAAGAAGAATTTGTAGGTATTTAATTCATAATTTGATTCTTACACATTTTAAAGGGAAGTTATAAGCCATTAGGGCTTAAAGAAAGGCATCCTAATTCGATTTTGGGGGCACTCTGATGTATAAATACAAACTAAGTTCTCAAATGATTAGTATTTTGGGTAAATTTACCAACAAAAACTTGACAGTTAAAGAAATATGAAAAAAATTTAAATCATGTTAAAAAATAATTTGGACAATTCTGGAAGGCAGTTTTAATACATTATGTTTTATTTATTTTGATAAAAAGTTTCATTTTAAAAGTTAAAAAGTAGTCCAATTTGGTGAGTCTAAACCTAAACTGGTCTGAAAATATCTGCCTCTGTCTAAGTTTATGACCCTTGTTTCCATTCATTTATCACATACTTCCATTTCAACTGAACTAAACTTAAATATTTAAGTAATTGGATTAATGCATTATTGTAAGAACTTTCCATTTTCTAGATATGAGCCATACATTCTGACATTACCCAGTTATACACTTGGGTTTAAAGAGAATTGTTGGTATATTCATAGAGTCACTGAATAATACTTGAAGATTTATTTTTTAAAAAGTGCTAGAAGTTAGAAGAATGGCTCAGAGAGAATACATTTTTTAAAAATTGAGGTAGATTCTGGCAGTGAAAATTGGCAGGCTAGCTTTGATATTTAGTAAAAATTCTTATTAAATTCTTATTCTAGATCTTATTAAGTAGATGTGAGCAACATAGGGGGAAGAAAGGAATGAGTGCTAGAAGCCAGTGTGGATTACTCACTTTAAATCTCATTAATTTCATTTTCTGCATAAGATTGCTAGATTGGCAAAACAGGGACTTCTTTCAAAGTGTGGTGTGTTCTGCTTTTGATTGAAATTCTCAGACCAAGATAAACTAAGAATCCCCAAAGTAGTGTCTGTTTTGTCATAAAGCAATACTAATCAAAGTATGATTTGCATACCAGTTTCAGTTCATAAACAGTTTGTGGTTGACCTTGATCAAGTTGGTATTTAAGATTTTAAACTTGACTCTTAATTTCTGTTTTCACTCATAGAATATAGGAGGATTGGACTAGACTATCTCTTGGCTTCCTTCTTTTCTCTAAATTTCTAATGCTTGAGGGTATTCTTATTTGGCTTACTTGTAATGGAATGAAATGCTCAGATATGTAAGACAGATGTGTACCGGTGAGGTAGAAATACATCCGCAGTCCCTATTTAGGTAACAAACCCCAACAGAACAGGTAGTTTTTCCTCCTTGAGTTCCTTTCCCCTTTATCAGGGTTGTGCTGTCAGGCAAACAGTGTGGTTCGTTAATACTGTACTTTTGAAAACAAGCAAGCATATAACAAACCAGAGACGCCATTGTTGGCATCACAGTTACGATGGGAATTGTGTATTCGTCTAGATCAGGAACCCAGGCTTAAAAACTGGGGCACAAAGATTGTAAGCCTAGGCAGGAGTTTCTGAGAGCAGAACATAACCTATTGGTCAGCTGGAGGTCTAGGCTATGAGACAGGGATTCTCAAAGTACCTTTAAATTGGTCTCGTGTGGGTAAGGCAGATCTTGTTGGAGGTAAGTAAATGATCCTGATTAAAGTTAGAAGAAAGCAAAGTAATGCCTAGGTCAGTGGTCTCATTTTGAGGAGGGGTGTGTATACAAAAATGAAGTGCTTTTTAAACTCTCATTTTATACACTATTTTATTCTACCTTCCCATGGAGAACCAGCTTCTCTGGTAGCTCAGATGGTCCTGCTTGCAATGAAGGACACCCAGGTTCGACCCCTGGTCAGGAAGACCCCCTGGAGAAGGGAATGGCTACCCATTCCAGTTTTTGTTCCTGGAGAATTCCATGGACAGAGGAGCCTGGTGGGCTACTGTCCACAGGGTCGCAAGAGTCGGACATGACTGAGCATCTAACATTTTCACTCCCGTGGAGAACACTGTCTATTTGGCCGACAGTGAATCTTCCTTTCCTTTTCCCCATTTTGGAACAGTGTGATTCTGTGAAATGTTGAAAATAGGTTCTGCTGGCTTTCTTTCTTTGCATATAGAATGATTCAATTCCCGTTAAAATAACTTCTAGTTTCAGGTCTCAAATGCATTATAGTCACAGAGCAACTGTGGTACGTATATATCCTGTTGTCTCTTATCTTGTTGCTGCCTCTGTATTCTTGAACACATTGACTTTTGAACAGACTTTCACCATAGTGCGTGTCTCTCATAGAGCAGGACCTGGGTGCCCTGGACAAAAACCACCATGACTGGCAGAGCAGGTTCTCGGTGAACAGATTCAT
This sequence comes from Cervus canadensis, assembly GCF_019320065.1. Lineage (NCBI taxonomy): Eukaryota > Metazoa > Chordata > Mammalia > Artiodactyla > Cervidae > Cervus > Cervus canadensis. The sequence goes on from NC_057396.1 coordinate 16,008,670, forward strand.
AGAAGGGTCTGTTCTTCCTCTGGTTTCAGTTCGTTTACTGCCAGACTGGACTTCACTGTAGCGGTAATATAGAGAAGCAGTTGATAGTTCCTCTGATGAAGGGGGATGACATTGATGTCTAATTTCATAGGCCTTTATGAAGGTCAACCACCCTTGGGCTTTTTTTTTTAACCTACTTTCTCTCCACCTGGTTTTAGAAGAATCCATAGTGACTTAAACGTTAAAAAAAAGTTAGCTGTAAGGCATTCTGTTACTAGAAACAATGTGTTAATAAATAAGACTAAATAGAGATATGGGGGATTTTGAACACTCGACAGTACCCGTATTAAAGATTTACTGCATTAGTGAGCAGTATACTTTTTCCAGTGTTGAATTTATTTAGCCTCCTTTTTAAATGGGCTAGAAAACTTTGTATTTTTGGAATGTTTTATTGTTGTAATTTGATATAACCAAAGTCATTTGGTATAAGGATGGTAGACTTTTAAAATTGAATTTTTGAAATAAGTTGTGAATCGTTAGATAGTAGGTTCTATTTTATTTTAATTGGGGTTGTAAAGGAATAAATGGGAGAGAAAATATTTGATTCTGCACAAAATATATATACAATGAAAGGGAATGGATTTCTATTCTCTACCTAGTAATATTGTATTGAACAGTTCAGGTTTAAAATTTTATATAAAAATAGCTTATATTCAAAAAGAATATGATATATTTCTATAACTTAAGAAATTCATTTTATTTTTGGCTGCGCTGAGTCCTTGTTCGCGTGGGCTTTCTCTAGGTGCAGCAAGTGGCAGCTGCTCTCTACTTGTGCGTGGTCTTCTCTTTGAGGTGGCGTCTCCTGTTGCAGAGCATGGGCTCTAGAGTGCACAGGCTTCCGTAGTTGTGGCATGAGGGCTTAGTTGCTCTGCAGCCTGTGGAATCTTTCAGGACGAGGGATTGAATCCATGTCCCCTGCCTGCATTGGTAGGCGGATTCCCAATATATATTCCTATACATTCAGGTTTGCAGAAAATAGAAATTGATAAATGTTAACTAGTGAAAATTTGATGGTTTTATTCTTTATTGTCTAAAAAGAGAAGAGTGAAAATCATGAGAATTGTGGCAATAAACCATTTTGTTTAGAAGGCAAATCATCTAAAACCTGTGGTAGGTTTTGAATAGAAAACTGTACTTCAGTGCATCTTTATAATTCCATGGGCTTCCCTGGTAGCTCAGCTGGTAAAGAAGCCACCTGAAATGCAGGAGACCCCAGTTCAATTTCTGGATCGGGAAGATCCCCTGGAGAAGGGATAGGCTACCCACTCCAGTATTCTTGGGCTTCCCTGGCGGCTCAGATGGTGAAGAATCCTGCTGCAATGTGGGAGACCTGGGTTCGGTCCCTGGGTTGGAAAGATACCCTGGAGGAGGGCATGGCAACTCACTCCAGTATTCTTGCCTGGAAAATCCCATGGACAGAGGAGCCTGGCGGGCTACAGTCCATGGGGTCGCAAAGAGTTGGACACGACTGAGGACTAACACACTTATCACTCCACACTCAGGTTTGAGAACTGCCTTTGCAGGACAGTATCCTTGGTGACTCAGATGGTAAAGAATCTGCCTGCAGTGCAGAAGACCCAGCTTTGATCCCTGGGTCAGGAAGGTCCCCTGGAGAAGAGAACAGCTTCCTACTCTAGTATTCTTGCCTGGAGAATTCCATGGACAGAGGAGCCTGGTGGGCTACAGTCCATGGGATCACGAAGAGTCAGACATGACTGAGTGACTGACACTTTCACTTTCATAGGTTGTGTTAGATGAGCAGCAAAATGAAGTTTCCCTCTTTTAATTTTATGAAATGGTCAAACACACATCAAAGGAATATGATCCCTTCCAGGGAATTTTTTGTTTCGTCAAGCAGAACACAAGATGAAGAGTGAAAGAAATGTTTACAAGGATTATTAATTCATTTTGGTGCAGGAGAGAAGCAGCATACTGAAGTTGGCTTTTAAAAATTTCAGTATAACACAGATCAATTTCTCTGTGTTTGCAAGCATACATTGTCAATTAGGAGGATATTCAACAGGCCAAATAAGAAAAACAAAACAAAGCTTGGGAAAAGAACAAAAAATACTACTTTGATACTATGAATACAAGAAATAAGTTTAATTTGAAGTGAGCTGAGATAGGGCATGGAATGCATTTTTTTAATCATGCTTGCCTTGCCTTTATCTCTTAGAAATCTGTAATGATTTGAAAATTGATTATAAGCAATGACTTTGCATAAAACTTGAATAAAATGACTTTTGAACTGTCATATTTATAGTGATTCTAGTATAAGTAACAACATAAAGTTAAATCTTAAATTCATTATATAAGCTTTGAAATAAAAAGCTTTTTATTCCAGTGCATGTTCTTTAATAATGTATTCTGTCGGATAGGACAAGCAAATGAAAAACTACTTGTATTGCAATTTAAATCTTCATTTTCATTTTTTTGTTTTTGGTAAGATACTAACTTTCTTGCGAGATTGTAACTGACCTTCAAATTAATTTTAAATATTCTGAAAAAAGCGTAATTTCTTAGTAGACCTGAAAGATGGAGAAATCTACAGTTATAACAGTTTGCCAGTTCCCCAAAGTCGGTTTGTACCTTGACTCTGAGTTAATGAATATAACAACCTACTAATATTACTTAAAGTTAAGGGAAGTGTCAAAGCAGCCTATAGGGCCGCTGAATTTAAAAAGCAGACTGCTTTAGGACTTTCATGCTACGTCTTCATATTGTCCCTTCATTGAAATTTTAACCTGTATGCAATTAATCATCTTTGAATATGGATAAGAAAAATACTAGCATTCCCGCTTTGTATACTATAGTTTTAGAAAATTACTGCTCTTTTAGATATGTTACTTAGGACTAGATGACAGGGTGCTATTAGTTTTTAAGTAAATTAGGTGCTCTGTCTTTAAATTAGGCCTAGAAAAATATTTGTAGCTATAGTTTCACTTCAGCTGTCTAAAGGAAATATTTTGACTGCAGTTTGAGAAGTTTGACAACCTCATATTAAATCCAGGAGTCATTCTTTATTTAGTAGATGTCAGTTTACTTCTGCATTGCAAAATATATTACTAACCAGGATATTTGACATTTGTTCATATACTTTATTTTTCATGTGAGCATCACAAAATTATTATTGATCTGTGCCTAAATAGAGGAGATTTTCTAATATTGTCAACTCTGTAATTCAGCAATCACTTAATTATGTGCTTTTGCCTTTATATACAGTGAGAAGGTTTTAAATGAAGTGTAAAATTGCATAGGTGATGCTGTAAAGAACCTTAAATTATTGATGAATTTGATCATTTTTAAAGGATATTTAAACAGTTTCTTGTTTGTTGGTGTATTGAATCATAGGTGTCTACAAAATTTAATGATCAGTGTGATCCACAGTTGTATTCTTAACTTCAGCACAGCCTTACTTAAATTTAATTGATGTTACCTAAAGATTTATTTAAATTATCTTGAATTGGGTATTTTCCTTAATATAATAATCCATGGGCCTCTGTATTTATAGTTCTGTTGTATTTTTCTTTGTTCCTATTATCTTTGTATTCTTTTCCTCCTTCACAGATTATGAGCCTATGAGTGCAGAACTGTCTTTTTTTGCCTTTGTATACGCTTAGAACCTAGCACAATTTTTGACAAAAAGAAAATTAGTATATTTTGTACCATGTATCTAATATTGCATATTTCTGATTATTCTTTAATAATGACAGATCTGTAATTTCTTTTTGTGATGATAGTTAAAATAGAAACAAAGGTAGTATAGGATTTTAAAAAATTTCTTACTTCATTCATGTATATAATTTAGATAAAAGTAGCTCTTCACACACACATGACTTTGAACACTTGCTTTAAAACCATTGCAAGCTAATTATTATGTATTTTAGATGTTTTTTTATGAGCATAATTGATATTAACAGAGACTTATTGAACACCTACTGTGTAAGTTGTATGTTTTCTTATCCCAGTTGTTTTACTTTTAGAGCAAACTTACATTATAGTAACTTGGGTGTGAGTCTTTATTACTCAGAATTTTAAATTAAAAAATATGAAGAGAATTTTAATTAATGAAAGGTATGGTTCTTGAGATTAAATGGTAACAAGCTGGGGAAATGTTTTATCATATTGGGAAGGAACATCTGTTTTCGTTATAATACCCAGCACCAATGCCTGGTTCATCATTAACACTCATTGAGTAATTGAATGACTGAATGAACAACCAAATACAGTTGAAGAAGGTTGGTAGAGAGTAATTAATTGGCTAGGCTGGTGTGCATTGTTTGTTTATTAAAAGCTTCAATTTGACTTAAGGGGTATCAAAACTTAACTGCTTTGAGAACTCTTTATTAAGTAATAGGTACTTCTTGCTTGATGTCTACTAAGTGGCTGTTGAGGCAAGAGAATCTTACTTCCTCTTTTGGGGTGCCAGCTGTTTTAGCTTTCATTCACTCTGGAGGGTGAAAGGGACAGCAGTCTTAGGCACGAAGTAATGTGGACCTCATCTGATATATCACCAGTGTTCTGTATATGCTTTTGGCATTCTATGGAATTGTATTACTACTTGTTGGAAGTCACTATCATGATCACTTGTTTTATACTGAGATACCTTCTGAGAAAAGGCAGTGTAAAAAGTGCGGGTGTGCAATAGAAATTCATTTTCTGCAATAAAGGGGAACTTAGATTTCATATTCCTTTGGGAATAGGCAATAGAACTCTTGTCTGTTTTCCAGTTTAGACATCTACGATTCGATAACACATGGTGAGTATAGGACACTGATTACTGTGAGGAGAGGAAGGTGGAAAAGATTAGACTGGGATCCACTGGCAGCTTTATTTCCTATGGTAGAGATGAGGATGTCTCCTGTTGATTTTTAGGAGTGAATGCCAGGGAGATGAGCTTTGTGCCCTAGCAGTTCAGAACTGCAAATTTCAAACTGTTTTTAGTTTTCCTACACAAACTGTGCTGTTTTATCCTTTTGGCTTTTACTCATGCTCTTACGTATCTTTGGGACATACCTCACTTAACCCCTTCTTTGCATAGTTAATTCATGGTTTATTATGTCATAGAGTATTTTAGCTGGGGAAACTGTCCCTACTGTAGAATCCTGGGCATATATTTCTACCTTGGTAAAGTGAAGAGCAGGATAATTCATTGGGATGCAGGAAAAATATGTTAGATTTTTTTGTTTATATGTTTATCTTGAGAGAAAAAAATCTGAGCGTTGATAGGGTTTTTGTCTTTGTTCAGTTGCCAGGTTGTGTCCGACTCTTTGTGACCCCGTGGACGGTGGCATGCCAGGTCTCACTGTCGCTCACCATCAGGACTGAAGTGACACTCATTGTCTCGTGTCTCACTGACACTTGTTACATATAATGTGAGATACACGCTGAGGAAGAGTGGGAGTTTGTGACAGGTTTATGTCGGTATCCACATGTATTTGATTTTCAGCACATTGCAGTGTATTTTAGTTTGTTACATGTACTTAGTTATCTTAAACATTCAGAATTTTGGTTTCCTTGACGTAATAAACTAAGACTAAAGTTAACCATCTTCTCTGCCCTCCTCCTGTATGCTGCGAGGTGCTGGAGCACGTTAACTCTGTTCAGTTTTCTGATTCCAGTGTTAGCATGTTCAGTCCTTTCATTTCAGTTCAGTCGCTCAGTCGTGTCCGACTCTCTGCGACCCCGTGGCCAGGCCTCCTGTCCATCGCCAGCTCCCGGAGCTTGCTCAAACTCATGCCCATCGAGTCTGTGATGCCATCTAGCCATCTCATCCTCTGTCGTCCCCTTCTCCTCCTGCCCTCCATCAGTTTTGCGTATTTTTAAGCCTCCAGCATTCGTTGTTACTTTCCCTCGTGGGTATTGTTGAGTCACTCAGTTGTGTCCGACTCTTAAAACCCATGGACTGCAGCCCTGCAGGCTCCTCTGTCTGTGGATTTCCCAGGCGAGAATACTGGAGTGGGTTGCCATTTCCTTCTCCAGGGGATCTTCCTGACCCAGGGACTGAACCTGAAGTTTAAATTTCAGTGTCCATTTTTTGCTTCAATGAGTTATATTTATCCTTTTCTTAAATTTACTGAAGCTCTTTTGGTGGACCAGCATGTGATCAATCTTGGAGAATTTCTATATGTTTGTGAGAAGAATGTGTATTCTGTTCTTCTCTTCTGCAACCACTATAATGTAAATCTTGGTGTGTTTATTATTGTCCCAGAGGACAATGAATAATGAATAATGTATTCATTTCTTTTCATTCTTTTTTCTATATTCTGTTTTGCATCAGTGATTTCCACCATTTTGTTTTCCTGATCACCTATCTGTTCTCCTACTTACTCTATTGATTCCTTCCAGTGTATTTTTTGTTTTAGTTATTGTTTTGTCCATTTCTGTTTGTTCTTTAATTCTTCTATGCCTTGTTAAACGTTTCTTGCCTCTTCTTGATCTGTGCCTCCTTTCTTTTTCCAGTATCTTTGATTATCTTTACTATCACGGCTCTGAATTTAGGTAGATTGCATATCTCCACGTCACTTAGTTGTTCTCCTGGGGTTTTATCTTGTTCCTTCATCTGGGATGTATAGTTTGTCTAAATTCGTGTGATTGCAGTTTTCACTCCACAGGCTGCAATAGTGTAGATCTTCTTGCTTCTGCCATCTGTCCTCTGGTGGACGTCTAAGAGACTTGTGGGAGGGTCTGGTTCCTGCCCCTTGCTGGGTGGAGCTGTGTCTTGTCCCTCTGGTGAGCAGGGCTGTGCTCAGGAAGACTTTATGTGGCCTGCAGACTGATGAGTGGGGCTGTGTTGCTTCCCTGTTGGTTGTTTGGCCTGAGGTGTCCCAGCATTGGCATATAGAGGCTGTTGGGTGGGGCTCGGTCTTGGGAGGAGGTATGATAGACCTAGACAGTATGTTGAAAAGCAAAGATATCACTTTGCCAGCACAGATCCATATAGGCAAGGCTATGGTCTTTTCATTGATCACGTACATTGCTAGAACCAGACCGAAAAGAAGGCAGAGTGACGAAGAATTGGTGCCTTCGAGCTGTGGTACTGGAGAAGACTCTTGAGAGTCCCTTGAACAGCAAGGAGATCAAACCAGTCAATCTTAAAGGAAATCAACCCTAGATACTCATTAGGAGGACTGATGTTGAAGCTGCAGTATTTGGTCACCTGATGCTAATAGATGACTCATTGGAAAAGACCCTGATGCTGGGAAAGTTTGAGGGCAGAAGGAGAAGGGGACAACAGAGGATGAGGTGGCTGGATGACATCACCAGTGCAATGGACATGAGCGTGGGTAAACTTGAGGAGATGGTGAGGGACAGAGTGGCCTGGCGTGCTGCAGTCAGTAGGGTTGTGAAGAGCTGGACACAACTGGACAACTGAACAACAACGAGGAGGTATCACACCTATGAGTACTTACTGAAACTGCTGCTGCCATTGTTTGTGTCCTCGCCTTGGCCACGACCACCCTCTGCGTCTGCAGGAAACCTTTCGGTATGGCATGTAGGTCTGGCCTAGTCTTTTATGAGGTCATTGCTTTTTTTCTCTGCGTCCTGGTATACATGAGACCTCGTGGTATGTCTTCCAAGAGTTGAGTTCCTGTTTCCTCCAGTTCTGTGTAATTCCTCCAATCAAATTCTTGCTGGCCTTCAAAGCCAGGTGTTTTGGGGGATCCTCCTCTGTTGCCATTCCCATAGGCTGGGGAGCCTAACTTGGGGCTCAGAACTTTCACTCCTGTGGGAGAACTCTTGGTATAATTACTTTCCAGTTCATGGTCACCCGCTCAGCAGGCATGGGGTCTGATTTTATCATGCTTGTGCCCCTTCTGCTGTTCTGTTGTGACTTCTTCTTTGTCTTTGGCTGTTGGGTGTCTTTTTTGGTAGGTTTCTGTGGTTCTTTTGGATGTTGTTGATGGTGGTTCAGCCGTTAGTATGATTTTGATGTTTTTGTAAGAAGGAGTAGGTGGACTCTTGTCCATCTACTCCACCATCTTGTTGACCAATTAACATTGCTCTGGTTGTTCTTTTTTATGATGATGGATTGTTTTCATATATATTTTATAATTTTGTATTTTAAAGTTTTCTGTAGAGTACCTTCTGCATGATAATTCCACATGCTCCAGCTTGCATATATGTTCCTCTGGGCATGTTTTGTATTTATTTTTGCACCTGAAGTATCTCAGACTTGATTTAGGTTATTTTCTTGGGAGGATATTCTCAGACCAATATATAAATAAGAATTGACCTGTTAATTTCTCATTTACTTTGTTCTGAATTTGGATGTTTGTGTATACACTCTTAGTATCATTTATTGAGATGTGGGAACTTTCATTTAGGCATTGGGAATTGTAATTCAGTTGTGTCGTACCTGCTTTATTGTATGAGATATATTTGACCAATCTGATTGATTCTTTGTCCCAGAAAGTTACTGAAACTTTCTGAGTTTCAGTGAGTAGAAGGAGGAGTAAGGTTATTTTGAGAAATAGGAATGGTTCAGGTTGTTGATGCTAAAGTTGGTTGCACGAATTTTTGACACTCATAGGCATTATTAGGCCCCTAGCATCTTTTGTTTCTGAGGGTTATATCTTTTGATATTTACTGTATTAGAAATAAACACATATTTTTATAGCAATTTAAAATAGCACACTCATTACATGTTAATGTGTTTTTTTTTAAAATTAATTTATTATTTTTTTTATTATTAGTTGGAGGCCAATCACTTCACAACATTTCAGTGGGTTTTGTCATACATTGATATGAATCAGCCATGGATTTACACGTATTCCCCATCCCGATCCCCGCAGCCACCCCCCTCTCCACCCGACTCCTCCGGGTCTTCCCAGTGCACCAGGCCGGAGCACCTGTCCCATGCATCCCACCTGGGCTGGTGATCTGTTTCACCATAGATAGTATATATGCTGTTCTTTTGAAATATCCCACCCTCACATTCTCCCACAGAGTTCAAAAGTCTGTTCTGTATTTCTGTGTGTCTTTTTCTGTTTTGCATATAGGGTTATCGTTGCCATCTTTCTAAATGCCATATATATGTGTTAGTATGCGGTAATGTTCTTTATCTTTCTGGCTTACTTCACTCTGTATAAGGGGCTCCAGCTTCATCCATCTCATTAGGACTGGTTCAAATGAATTCTTTTTAATGGCTGAGTAATATTCCATGGTGTATATGTACCACAGCTTCCTTATCCATTCATCTGCTGATGGGCATCTAGGTTGCTTCCATGTCCTGGCTATTATAAACAGTGCTGCGATGAACATTGGGGTGCACGTGTCTCTTTCAGATCTGGTTTCCTCAGTGTGTATGCCCAGAAGTGGGATTGCTGGGTCATATGGCAGTTCTATTTCCAGTTTTTTAAGAAATCTCCACACTGTTTTCCATAGCGGCTGTACTAGTTTGCATTCCCACCAACAGTGTAAGAGGGTTCCCTTTTCTCCACACCCTCTCCAGCATTTATTGCTTGTAGACTTTTGGATAGCAGCCATCCTGACTGGCGTGTAATGGTACCTCATTGTGGTTTTGATTTGCATTTCTCTAATAATGAGTGATGTTGAGCATCTTTTTTCATGTGTTTGTTAGCCATCTGTATGTCTTCTTTGGAGAAATGTCTGTTTAGTTCTTTGGCCCATTTTTTGATTGGGTCATTTATTTTTCTGGAATTGAGCTGCAGGAGTTGCTTGTATATTTTTGAGATTAATCCTTTGTCTGTTTCTTCATTTGCTATTATTTTCTTCCAATCTGAGGGCTGTCTTTTCACCTTACTTATAGTTTCCTTTGTAGTGCAAAAGCTTTTAAGTTTCATTAGGTCCCATTTGTTTAGTTTTGCTTTTATTTCCAATATTCTGGGAGGTGGGTCATAGAGGATCTTGCTGTGATTTATGTCGGAGAGTGTTTTGCCTATGTTCTCCTCTAGGAGTTTTATAGTTTCTGGTCTTACATTTAGATCTTTAATCCATTTTGAGTTTATTTTTGTGTATGGTGTTAGAAAGTGTTCTAGTTTCATTCTTTTACAAGTGGTTGACCAGTTTTCCCAGCACCACTTGTTAAAGAGGTTGTCTTTTCTCCATTGTATATCCTTGCCTCCTTTGTCAAAGATAAGGTGTCCATAGGTTCGTGGATTTATCTCTGGGCTTTCTATTCTGTTCCATTGATCTATATTTCTGTCTTTGTGCCAGTACCATACTGTCTTGATGACTGTGGCTTTGTAGTAGAGTCTGAAGTCAGGCAGGTTGATTCCTCCAGTTCCATTCTTCTTTCTCAAGATTACTTTGGCTATTCGAGGTTTTTTGTATTTCCGTACAAATTGTGAAATTCTTTGGTCTAGTTCTGTGTTTTTTAATGCAAAATAAACATTTAAAAAATTAGTGGGAAAGTGACACTGTTGTATTTCTTGCAAATCTGTTTAACATCTGGCTAGATAGAATTACAACCAACTAGATTCTAACGAGAACTTTGGAGATCAGTCTGTAATGTATTTTGTTGAAGTGTATGAAGAAAGTCTGGCCTCATTTTTGTACGTGGAAGAGGAGTTTTGAAATAGCTCTAGCTAGTAATTGTGGCTCTTTGCTACTGCACTAGAACTCCACCACTGATAGTTTCTTGAATATTAGTTGCAATGTAGAATATAATATACCACATCAGTAACATTTTGTTCTTTGTTACATAAAATTCTGTGGTCTGTCATGCACTATACAAAGACCTTCTACTTATATATTATTATTTTTTTATATATTATTTTTTAACTTTATGCTTTGTTTATTTGGAAGATACTTGTTCTATGAGTCATGCAGACTGTTTGAAATGGCGACTCATTTCATTTTTGTTGTATCACCCCACACATTTTTTAGTATCACCACATTGCTATTGAGAGAAGTCTTTAACTCTTGGGATGCTATCCAGTGCACAGTGAATACAAGTTTTCTGAAACTCAAATTTTCTCTTGAAGGCTTGATTTTCTCAGTGGCAATAAATTCTATCAGTTGTTTTTCTTGAAAAAATAGCTCACTTTTGTTTATTTTTGAGGCAGTGTTGCACATTCCCAAGGTTCAAAACTATTGTCCATGCTCTTTATCCTGACATTACCAGGAACTTTTAGTTTACCTGTAGTTGAAGAAGTTGGATTTATTACTTGTGGCAGTGAGGGAGAATGCTTCCTGTAGAACCATGGAGTCTCTTAGTAAAAATTTGTCATAAAGGATTTATTATAGGTCTTGAGTGTGTTAGATAATTCAAGAGAGGGTTAAAAGAAGGTGATTTTTCTCTGGATTAGATGCTGGGGGGTATAGGCATTATTCTGTAATTGGGTATCTTAAATCTCATATATAAGGCGGCAGGAATAAATGCAGGCTGAAGGTTTAATTGGTAAAGAAGCAGCAGTCACTCTTATGAGCCAATGAAGGAGGATATTTGGTCATTTTGTGGTTTGGATGTTCATGTTTTTGTTTTGATCCATCATGGTTAGAATGGCCTTATCTGTTTTTGATATTCAGTTTATGTTTAGCAGGAGAACATTAAGACTTAGCTGTGAGGGTCAGGTCTCCACTGATAGTAGGAGACACATTTCTATCTTTTACAGTTACTTTTGTAGTTTGTCAGTTATTCTTTCAAGTAATCATGATATGCATACAAAAAGTGTCTAGTTTGATTTGCAGCTTTAACAAGCTCACAAGTGGTTTTCCTCAAGATAACATTTGAACTTCACTGTGTGCTTTATGCACACTTCTTAATTGTTCAGGTAGAATATTAAGAAGAGTTGTTGGAGGGTTCTGAATCAAGGCTCCTCAAAACATATGTCCATATCTTTTGTCCGATTCCTGGAATCTGTGAATGTTACTTGAATCAGAAAAAGGATCTTTGTAGGTGTAATTAAGTTAAAAATCTCGAGATCACTTTGGATTATCCAAGTGGGGCCTAACTCCAGTTAGTGTTGTCCATGTGGATGAGAGACACAGACAGAAGAGAAGGCACGTTTGGAGAAAAGGAAGAGGCAATGTGTGATCATGGAAACAGAGATTGATGTGACAAGACGCCAAGGAACACCTGGAGCCAGAAGAGACTGGAAGAGGCAAGGAATGAATTCTCCCGTAGAATCTCTGGAGGGAGTGTGGCATTGCTGACACTTTGATATTGGACTTCTGGACTCCAGAATTCCAGGAGAATAAATGTCTCTTTTAAGCACCCAATACCATTTGTGGTTATTTGTTACGGCAGCCTCAGCAAACAGATGCACTTACATACTTAAGGGTTGAGATTTAATGAAATCAATTATTTTTACTGGTTAATTGGGCATTAGTAAGTGAAACTGACATCTTCAATTACAGGGAGTGTGTGAAGGAGGAGAATACAATGATGCTAGTACAGTTTGTTGCCAAAGCCTTGATTGGTGCTAGTGCACTGGCATTTTTATCAACTGTTGGTGTCCTATTACAACTGAAAATGTCAATATGGTGAAACAGGATTATTATGAAGATAGATTTGACCTTGCCGACTCCTGAAAGGGTATTGGTGGAGGGTGTGTGTCTGTGGACCATTAGGAGAACCACAGGCTAAGGAAACCTGACCCAATTTCAGAACCCAGGTTGAAAATGAAGAACTTTCTTCTTGAGACTTGCTTTGTTAGGGCACAAGATACTGCAGGCACTGTATTCTTTTTTATTGCCAACTGTGATGTAAACTGTAGCATAATGTCTTGACTTATAATAGTTTGTTAAATCAGAACTTGTTTAGTGTTATGAACCTTACTGTACTAACATAAATGAGCAAGGAAGAATGATTTATCTCCCTGAGTTTGTTGAAACCCAACTCAACCTCAGCTTTTTCTTCTGCCCACTAATTGGCCCACTAACAGGCTGTTCTTTGCAGAGATGTACCTAAAACAGCAATACATTTTGTTGGGTGTTTTATCTTTTGATGGGGTCTACTTATCTACCTTCATTCTTTACATAACATAGTTCTTTTGGAACAATTAAAATTTTTTTAAAAAATTTATGGTTTAGTCTTCTACCCAGTTATACTAGGAGATCTGTGAGCCTTTCCTCTCTCCTCTCCGTGGTTCCTAACTTGTGCACACGTATGCTCATAGATTCATGCTCAAATGCACCTTTTATTTCATTATCTACCTATTTCTTAGCCTTTTTGTGGAACCACTGCAGAATTACAAATATTGATTTCCATAGATATTAAAGGTTTAGTGTTAGCTTATTTATAGCCAAACTGATAAAGACAAAATACAGTAAGGATAATTCATTTATATTTTAGACTTGCCTATAAGAAGGCATTTTAAGCTTACCAATGCCAACAAAGGTCCGTCTAGTCAAGGCTATGGTTTTTCCAGTGGTCATGTATGGATGTGAGAGTTGGAGTATAAAGAAAGCTGAATGCTGAAGAATTGATGCTTTTGAACTTGGTGTTGGAGAAGACTCTTGAGAGTCCCTTGGACTGCAAGGAAATCCAACCAGTCCATCCTAAAGGAGATCAGTCCTGGGTGTTCAATGGAAGGACTGATGTAGAAGCTGAAACTGCAATACTTTGGCCACCTGATGCGAAGAGCTGACTCATTGGAAAAGACCCTGATGCTGGGAAAGATTGAGGGAAGGAGGAGAAGGGGACAGCAGAGGATGAGATGGTTGGATGGCATCACCGACTCAATGGACATGAGTTTGGGTAGGCTCCGGGAGTTGGTGATGGACAGGGAGGCCTGGCATGCTGCAGTCAATGGGGTCGCAGAGTCGGACTCGACCGAGCGACTGAATTGAACTGAGTGTTTAAAAACTCATAATACAGTATATTCTCATTTAATTGTTTTGAAATGTGCTGTAGCGCTAAGAAGGGAGACCCAGCCCTGAAACTGTTGGTAGTTTGAGCACTGGGCCTAGAGAAATATAAAATAAAGTATTTTGCTTAAATTAAACAAGGGAGAAAGTACTTATTCACAGACACAAAAAGAATGCTGGGTTGGAGAATGTACCAAAGCTGCAAGGTAGCACAAATGCATTCTCTTAGTGGATGAATGGAGTAAAGGTATTCTCACGGAAAACTACTGCAGCAAAAGCAGTTTCCGTGTAAGCAATTGAGTGTCTGTATAAATACTTAGCAATACTAGTTTTTTCCATTGGCTTGGAACCAGAAGGAGAATCCAGGGTGTTGTCTTACTTATATCTAGTAGAAAATGTGATATCTGGTAAAAATTGATGCTGTAATTCAGCGTACAGTGTGGGAATAGATTTGCCTTAGTCTGTTGCCCATGGTGAGGTGAGAGTCGTCTGTTGGCAGCGTGAGTAGTCTAGCATATTGTGGGCATTGCCTTGGGCAAGAACTTAGTTCGCACATATTTTTCCACATTGCTGAGTTATTTACCACCATTCATCCACTTAACATAATATAAAACTTTGTTGATTATCTGCTGTGCCTGCTATCATCATCCCTCTCTTTTTGTTGGTTGGTGGGCATTTATGCTTATTTCTTGTCTGCTTTGTAATTAATTCTTTTCCTGAAGTAACAGAAAAGGGTACACTCATTCCATTGCCTGTACTAGAAATCTCAGCCTTGATTGATCACCAAATCTTGCATTATACTTTGGACATTTAACTTTTTTCTTAAATTCTTGGAACCTGTGCCTATTTACACTAGAAAATATTGTTTCACAGTCTTCTCTGCTTTCCCAAACCAATGCCCCTATCTTCTTTCTTACACAGTTCTGTTCCCCCAGCCAAGAAGATTTGTGAGCTTTCCTGTTTATAGTGTATATTACAGTAAAATATAGGCATATTAAATAAGCTGTTTCACTGTTCGTGATATGTTTTGAGAAAGGATCTAGGTTTGGATCTTCTCTCCAGTGAAAAATCACATGTTGCTAACTATTTAGAAATTACTGCCTGCTTTAAGCTGAATCTCACTTGCTGAAGTAGAAGACTCATTCGTTTATATGACTGTATGTCTGACACCTGTTGACCCTTGGTAATTTGTTACAACTTTTCTTTCATGTTTGCTTTTCCTGAAAAGACTCAGTATCAAGTAGCTTTATAAATGAAATTGAACACAGTGAAAATTTCTAAACATAATCAGAATTGGACACTGGCTCATTTAAATGGTTGGTATTGCCAAATGTGTCCACTTCTAAAAGAACTGAAATAAATGTGAAAGCTGTCTTTGGCTCATTAGTGAAATGAAGGAAACATTGTGAATATGAGGGTGAATTGTCATGGGAAATTACATGGAAATGAAATATGTTAATAATCTTAAATTGGTTTTGTTATGCATACCAATTTTTTAATGTGTCAGGTTATGGTTGCTCGCAGATAGATGCTGTGAAGACTTTGACCTTCACAGGGAAACATATAATTCATTTGACAATTGAGTGAATATATCAACAGCAAAAAAATTGAGTGAGATACTCTCTGTTTATTTAGGAATTGACAACCAGCTAATTGAAGAGTGAAAAGGAGAAATGAGTACTAAGCTTTGGTACCTGGGTTGAATTGTAGAAACTCTGGCATTATACAGTTAAATTCAACATCTCAAAACAATGCTTGATCTTGGTTGCTCAAATAGCAGGCTGTCCCAAGCCATATATCACTTTGCTAAATTTCCCTGGCCAAATACTTACAGTAAAGTATTGGGTTGGCTAAAATGTTTGTTCATGTTTTTCTGTACGATGTCATGGGAAAAAAAACCCACATGAACTTTTCGGCTGACACAATATATAGCTGTGACATCAAAAAAATTCATGTGATTTTAAAAGTACTTATATTTTCTTTTTGTTTTTGTCATTTTGTCAAATCTGCATATCTCCATACTTTGAGTGCAGAATCATAAATTTTTTAATTGTACATTTTTAGAAATATAATTTATGTATAGTACAGGCACAGATTTTCAGTGAGTTTCCCTTATGCCCTTTTCCAGCCCCCTACTGTCCTCTAACACAGTCACTACTATTCATTCAATTATTAGCTTTGTCCATTTTAGGACTTCACATAAACATAATTATATAATATGTACTGTTTTATATCTGTTTCTTTTGTTCAGTATGTTTTGAAAATTCCTTCCTGTTGTTGGATGTGTGAATATTTCATTTTAATGCTGAGCTGTATTCCATTGTGTATAGTACAGTTTGTTCTCTTGCTGATGGGCATTTGGGGTATTTCTACTTCTTGGCTAGTATGAATAAAACTGTTGTGATCAATCGTGTACAGATCACATTAGTGTTGGTATCTGTTGGGCAAATGCCTGGGAATAAAATTTCTGAGTAGTTGCATGTTTTAATAAAGCAGTGGTTCTCAACTGTAGATGATTTTGCCAATGTAGGGGACATTTGTCAGTGTCTGGAAATATTTTTGGTAATCATGATTGAGTGAAGGTTGGAGAGAGGTCCAAGAGACTGTTAAATAACATACAAAGCCCAAGACAACTCTGCATCCAAAGAATTATTTGCTACACAATATCTATAATGCTGAGGTTGAGAATTCCTGTTTTAAACAAAATTGCTGAACAGTATTCCAAAGTAGTGTTATTGTACATGACAGTTTCCATTTGTTCCGTGTACACTATAAATTTTGATATTATTAGTCTTAATTTTAGTTATTCTAATAGTATTCTATTTATGGTTTTAATTTGCATTTCCCTTATGAAATAGTGATGTTAAGCATTTTTTCTTGTGCTTTTGACCATTTCTATATCTTTCTTTTTCCAGTTTTGAGATAATTGACGTAACACTGTGTAAGTTTAAGGTGTATTATCTGATGCTTTGATATGTTTATAGACTGTGAAATGATTACCACAATTAGGCTAATGAACATATCCATCATCTCACATGATTACTGTTTTTTCTATGTGTGTGACAAGAACATGTAAGATCTATCCTTTTAGCAACTTTGAAATATACAATATAATATTGTTAACTGTAGTCACCATGCTTTACATTAGATCCCCAGAACTTATTCCTTTTAGAACTTGAAGTTTGACCACCACCACACATATTCTGTTCTCTACCCCTGGCAATCACCAACCTACTTAGATTCCACATATAAATAAGATCATATATATATATATTTCTTTTGCCTTTCTCTTCCCAACTTATGTCACTTAACATAATACCCTCAAGTTTCATCCATGTTGTCACAAATGGCAGGCTGAATAATATTCCATTGTTTTATTTCCTAACTGAAGCTATATCACAAAGTTGCAATAAGACAGTATGGCGTTCTCATAAAAACAGGTACATGGATTAATGGAACAGAATTAAGAGCCCAGAAATAAACCCATGCAAAAATGATTAACTAATATTTGACAAGGGAGCTGAAAATACTCAGTGGGTACAACATAGTCTCTTTAATAGTTGGTGCTGGGAAAACTGGATATCCAATGTGCAAAAGAATGAAACTGGGCCACTAACTTACACCACTTAAAAAATTGACTTGAAATGAATTAAGCTTTAAATTTAAGACTTGAAACCATAAAAATCCTAGAAGAAATCACAGAGTATGGTATGACAACACAGACAAAACAAACAAAAAAAGCAAAAACATACAGGGTGTGGTTATATTAAACTGAGGAGCTTCTGCACAGTAAAACAAACAAACAAACAACAGCAGCAAATGTAAAGGTCGCTTATGGGATGGAAGAAAATATCTGCAAACCACATAGCTGATAAGGAATTACAACATCCAGGATACTCAAGGAATTCATACAGTTAAATAACTAAAGGTCAGTTTGGTTCAAAAAACAGGCAGAAGACTTGAATAGACATTTTTTTCAAAGAAGACATAAAATGGCCAACAGGTACATGAAAATGTACTCGATACCACTAATCAGTACAAGCAAATCATAGCCACCTATGAGATATCATCTCATACCTATTAGAATGGCTATTATCAAAAAGACAAAAGAAAACAAAATGTTGGTGATTATATGGTTAAAAAAAAGAACCTTGAGCCCTGTTGGGAATATAAATTGGTCTAATCACCATGGGGAACAATGTGGAGGTTCCTAAAAAAATTAAAATTAGAACTACTGTATGATCCAACAGTTCCACTTTTTGGTATATAACTAAAGGAAATGAAGCCACTACCTTGAAGAGATATCTGTATGCCAGTATTTATTGCAGCATGAGTTACAGTAGCTAAGACATGGAAATCAACCTAAGTGTCCTATATCTTTTGTAAAAGTTTCTCTGTAAGTCTTTTGTCCAATGGAAAAACTGAATTGTTTAGACAGTCTTGTTAAGAATTATTTTCCAGACATATCTCTTCCATGCATTTTCTCATAGTCTGTAGCTTTCCTTTTATCTTCTTAATGGTATTGTTTGAAGTACAGAAATTTTAAACTTTAGTGTAATTCATCACTTTTATTTCCTTTTTTGCTCATGCTTTCTGTGCCCTATGAAGGCTTTGCTTGTACTAAGATATCACAAAGATACTATTCTTGGTTTTCATCTAGAAGCTTTATTTAGGTTTCATATTCTATTAGCATGGATTTTTAAAATACATGGTATGAAGTGGGGATCCATGTGTATTTATTTCCATATGAATTTTCAAATCTTATAGACTGTTTCTTCAAAGGACTATTCTTACCCCTGATAAATTACTTTGTATTCTGACTAAACTCAATTATCTATTTTGTGGGTCCATTGTTGAACTCAGTTCTGTGTTTGATGTGTATCCTTATTGCCAACATCACACTGCCTTAATTACTGTAGTTTTTAGTAAGTCATGGAAACAGGTATAATGTCAGCCCTTCAATCTCATTTTTCTTCAATATTATTTTATCAATTCTGAGTCTTATGAATTTCCATGTAAATTTTAGAGTGTGCTTATTTTTCATGGTGATGACATTGATCAGTTTGAGTAGAATTGATATATTAAAGTAATACCAATAATATTGAGTCTTTCAATTCACAACCATGGACTCTTTCCATTTGTTTCTTTAGAGCTTTTATTTCTGACATTGTTTTAAAATTTTCTGTTACAGTTCTCAAAAAGTTTTATGTTTCTTTTATGGTATTTTAATGGTTGTTTTCACCATTGAGTCAGTGATGCCATCCAACCATCTCAACCATCACTTTCACCCTTATGGCAGAAAGTGAAGAAGAACTAAAGAGCCTCTTGATGAAAGTGAAAGAGGAGAGTGAAAAAGTTGGCTTAAAGCTCAACATTCAGAAAACTAAGATCATGGCATCCAGTCCCATCACTTCATGGCAAATCGATGGGGAAACAGTGGAAACGGGGACTGACATTATTTTTCTGGGCTCCAAGATCACTGCAGATGGTGATTGCAGCCATGAAAATAAAAGACACTTACTCCTTGGAAGGAAAGTTATGACCAACCTAGACAGCATATTAAAAAGCAAAGACATTACTGTGTCAATAAAGGTCGGTCTAGTCAAGGCTGTGGTTTTTCCAGTGGTCATGTATGGATGTGAGAATTGGACCATAAAGAAAGCTGAGTGCAGAAGAATTGATGCTTTTGAACTGTGGTGTTGGAGAAGACTCTTGAGAGTCTCTTGGACTGCAAGGAGATCCAACCAGTCCATCCTAAAGGAGATCAGTCCTGGGTGTTCATTGGAAGGACTGATGCTGAAGCTGAAACTCCAATACTTTAGCCACCTGATGCGAAGAACTGACTCATTGGAAAAGACCCTGATGCTGGGAAAGATTGAAGGCACGAGAAGGGGACAGCAGAGGATGAGATGGTTGGATGGCATCACTGACTCGATGGACATGGGTTTGGGTGGATTCTGGGGGTTGGTGATGGACAGGGAGGCCTGGTGTGCTGTGGTTCATGGGGTCGCAAAGAGTTGGACATGACTGAGCAATTGAACTGAATGGTTGTTTTTAAGACTAACTTTTTCTGTAGTAGTTTTAGGTTCATGACAAAATTGAGAGGAAGGTACAGAGATTTCCTGTTAGCCTCCTATCCCCTTCATGGATAGACCTCAAGGGGATACAGTTGTTAAAACTGATACCTTTATTGACACATTGTAATCACTCAAAGGATACACTTTACATTAGGGTGTACTTTGAGTATTGTAAATTCTATGGGTTTGAAACCATGTGTAATGACCCTCATCCACCATTATAGTATCATCAGAATATTTTCACCACCCTGAAAATCCTCTCTGCTTTCCCTATTGTATATTTCTTTTTAAGTATTTTGTGATTTTTTTTGATAATATATAACTGTTACTTGAAAAAATATTAAATTGTTGCTAGTATAGCAAACGTAGAATACAATTGGTGCTTTGATTTTTGCATCCTGTAAAATTGATAAATTTACATGTTATTTTTATTAAGATGTCTTTTTTAGTGGAGTCTTTGGGATTTTCAGTATGAACAATTTTGTCATCTGAGAGTAGAGAGTTGTAATTTTCTCTCTTCAGTTTCTGTGCTTTTATTCATTTTTCCTGCCTACAGCAATGGCTAGGACCTCCAATGTAATGTTGAGTAGAAGTAAAGTTGCAGGATATAAAATTAATACATAGAAATCCCTTGCATTCCCATACACTGACAATGAAAAAACAGAAAGAGAAGTTAAGGAAAAATTGCCATTCACCATTGCAACAAAATGAATAAAATATTTAGGAATAAATTTACCTAAAGAAACAAAAGACCTATATATAGAAAACTATAAAACACTGATGAAAGAAATCAAAGATGACACAAATAGATGGAGAAATATACCATGTTTGTGGATTGGAAGAATCAATATAGTGAAAATGAGTATGCTGCCCAAAGCAATCTATAGATTCAGCATAATCCCTATCAAGCTACCCATGGTATTTTTCACAGAAACTAGAACAATAATTTCAGTTTGTATGGAAACATAAAAAAACCTCGAATAGTGAGAACAATCTTGAGAAAGAAGAATGGAACTGGAGGAATCAACTTTGCTGACTTCAGACTATACTACAAAGCTACAGTCATCAAGACAGTATGGTACTGGCACAAAGACAGAAATATAGATCAGTGGGACACAATAGAAAGCCCAGGGATAAATCCACACACCTGTGGACATCTAATCTTTGACAAAGGAAGCAAAAGTATACAATGGAGAAAAGACAACCTCTTTAAGAAGTGGTGCTGGGAAAACTGGTCAACCACTTGTAGAAGAATGAAACTAGAACACTTTCTAATACCATACACAAAAATAAACTCAAAATGGATTAAAGATCTAAATGTAAGACCAGAAACTATAAAACTCTTAGAGGAAAACATTGGCAGAACACTCTGACATAAATCGCAGCAAGATCCTCTATGACCCATCTCCCAGAGTAATGGAAGTAAAAATAAACAAATGGGACCTAGTTAAACTTAAAAGCTTTTGCACAGCAAAGAAAACTAGAAAGGTGAAAAGACAGCCTTCAGAATGGGAGAAAATAATAGCAAACAAAACAACTGACAAAAGATTCTCCAAAATATACAAGCAGCTAATGCAGCTCAATACCAGAAAAATAAATGACCCAATCAAAAAATGGGCCAAAGAACTAAACAGACATTTCTCCAAAGAAGACATAAAGATGGTTGACGAACACATGAAAAGATGCTCAACATCACTCATTATTAGAGAAATACAAATCAAAACCACAATGAGGTACCATCTAACAGTGGTCAGAATGGCCTCCAAACAGTAAATGATGGAGAGGTTGTACAGAAAACGGAACTCTCTTACGCTGTTGGCGGGAAGCAAACTAGTACAGCCACTATGAAGAACAGTGTGGAGATGCCTTAAAAAACTGGAAATAGAATTACCATACAACCCATAATCCCACTGCTTGGCATATACACCGAGGAAACCAGAATTGAAAGAGACACATGTACCCCATTGTTCATTGCAGCACTGTTTACAATAGTTAGAGCATGGAAGCAGCCTAGATGTCTGTTGCCAGATGAATGGATAAGGAAGTTGTGGTGCACGTACACAATGGGATAGTACTCAGGTATAAAAAAGAACACATTTGAGTCAGTTCTAATGAGGTGGATAAAAACTGGAGGCCATTATACAGAGTGAAGTAAGTCAGAAAGAGAAATACCAATGGAGTATATTAATGTATATATATGGATTTAGAAAGATGGTAACCACAACCCTATATGCAAGACAGTTAAAAGAGACGCAGACATAAAGAACAGACTTTTGGACTATGTGGGAGTAGGTGAGGGTGGGATGATTTGAGAGAATAGCACTGAAACTTGTATGTTACCATATGTAAGATAGAGGACCAGTACAAGTTTGATGCACGAAGCAGGGCTCTCAAAACTGGTGCTCTGGTACAACCCAGAGGGATGGGGTGGGGAGGGAGGTGGGAGGGGGGTTCAGGCTGGGGGGGACACATGTGCACCCATGGCAGATTCATGTCAGTGTATGGCAGAAACCACCACAGTATTGTAAAGTAATTAACCTCCAATTAAAATAAATTGATTAATTTTAAGAAAAACAAACTTTAAAAAATGGTGAGAGCAGTCATTCTTGCCTTTTTGCTATCTTTATATGCACAGTTGATTGGGCAGTTTTCTTGGGAAGGGCCTCACCATTCACCATGAAAACCTTTAAAATTATAGAGATTTTTTCTACATAATGGTTGT
Organism: Cervus canadensis; assembly: GCF_019320065.1. Classification (NCBI taxonomy): domain Eukaryota; kingdom Metazoa; phylum Chordata; class Mammalia; order Artiodactyla; family Cervidae; genus Cervus; species Cervus canadensis. The sequence continues at coordinate 16,031,284 of NC_057396.1, forward strand.
GGAGAAACTTGGAAATTCAGAGCAAAAGGAGCATTTGACACACTCTTGTTGGCTTAAAGATGGTGGGGGCCAAATGAGAAGGTAGTTTTAAGGAAATGGGAGAAATTCCTAGCTGACAGCCAGCAAGGAAATAGGGACTTCCATCCTATAATCTCAAGGAACTAAATTCTGCCAAAAAAAGTGTGTGAGCCAGGAAGCAGATTTTCCCCCGAAGGTTCCAGGTGAGAACTTCTTCTAGCCAACATCTTGATTTCAGTCTTATGATAACACTGAGCAGAGGACTTAATCATGCTGGATAGATTTCTGACTTGCAGAATTGTGAACTGTTTGATGGATGTTATTGAAAGTGGCTAAGTTTGTGGTCCTTTGTTATGCAACAAGGCTTTCACCCAGCCCGATTTCCTTCTTTCTTGGTAATCTCCTTCAGTTTCTACTTGATTTTGCTTGCCCTCCAGTGCCTTCAAAGAGTTGTTGAATGGAGTTCATAATTGCCATCTGTGGAGTGCTAGTATAATATAAACTACATTGCTAGAGCTAGAACTCTCCATATTAATTTCAGGTTTTCCTTCTCTTTATAAATTATTTATATGGTCTTCATATTATTGTTGTTGTTCAGTCTCTAAGTCGTGTTTGACTCTTTGTGACCCCATGGACTGCAGCATGCCTGGCTTCTCTGGCCTTCACTGTCTCCCAGAGTTTGCACAAATTCATATCCATTGAGTTGGTGATGCCATCCAACCATCTCATTCTCTGTTGCCCCCCCTTCTTCTCCTGCCTTCAGTCTTTCCCAGCATCAGGGTATTTTCAAATGAGTCAGCTCTTCGCATCAGGTGGCCAAAAGTATTGGAGCTTCAACTTTAGCATCAGTTCTTCCCCTGAATGTTCAGCGTTTCCTTTAGGATTGATTGGTTTGATCTCCTTGCTGTGCAAGGTTTATATTAAATGTACGATATTTCATCCTGTTGAAGTACCATTCTCCTAATGTGAGCCTTTTGGTTGTTTCTGATTTTCCCTACAAAAAGCTACAGAGGTATCTCTGGGTCTGTACTTTGGTTCTGTTGATTTATTAGGATAAATTTGGAGTAGAGTCCCTAGGTTAAAGAGATTAGAGGAAAAGCTTTTGGAGGGCTGCGCTGCTTACTAGCTGTGAGACTATGGCAAGTTAACTTATTTGAGTCTCATTTTCAAGGAAATGGCAGCCCACTCCAGTACTCTTGCCTGGAAAATCCCATGAACGGAGGAGCCTGGTGGGCTACAGTTCATGGGGTCGCAAAGAGTCAGACACGACTGAGCAACTTTACTTTCACTTTTCACTTTTCATCTTTTGGGAAAGCCTAAGATATCTGTCCTTCGTGGTTGTTTGAGCATTAAATTATGTGGCTTGTAGAAAGTGCTAGGGAAAGAGAGGATACTAATAATGGATGAAGACATGAGGATTACAACGATAGCTGCTGATGTGTTTGACATCTTGCTTTTCAAAAGTAAAATGCCAATTTACAGTTGGATTTTTTTTTTTAAAGTAGGTCTTCTACATAACTAATCACACAAGGAGGGACAACTACAAAATGCAGAGCACAGGACAGGGTAGCTGAAGTTAAAGATGAAAGAATACACTTTATAATACTACCATATGCATATTTGGTGTTGAATCAGGTCTTCAAAACATATAATTGTCCCATTCTCCTTAGTTTGTGCATCAAAAGGAAGTCCTTTTGAGGTGCCTTAGAGGGGTGGTTTCTGGACACTTTTTTTCCTTTCCCTCTGTGCTTCAGTTTACATTTAGTATGTCTGTTCACACCAGCAAACTGTATTATCCAGTTTGTTTCCAGTATATAGCTGGCATTTATATAATCTAAAGAGCTTTTTATTATAGGTCTTTATCAAGTGCTAACTGGATTTGTAATTTCCTAGTTTGTCACATCTTCCATAAATATAGTTGTCTCTGTGTTCCAAGAGATGCTATTGTGTTGCTATTCATTGAAATAACATTTTCTTAGCATTCTTCTCAAGCCCTTTATTAATGTAGATGCCTGGGTTATATTGTTGCAAAAAGTTTCTGTTATTGACAGCTAACTCAGTCTATTTTTGTTTCCATGGGGCAACAAATAAAGGTACTTAATTCACATATGGGGCTTCCCTGGTGGCTCAGAGGTTAAAGCGTCTGCCTGCAAATTCTCAAGAGGAAAGAAAATAATTTTAAATGCAGTTTACAGTGTGGTAACTGGTAATCCACTTGCAAACAAGCTCGTTTAGTGGAATTGGATTGAATGAAAAAAATAAACAGTTTTATAACATTATTGTTTGTGATCTGTGCCAAATGGTATTCATGGTATTGAGCTGCATGAAGAGATTACCTCCGTTCCTATTGACCCCTTCTCTTCTCTCTTTTTTCCTCCAGAGGGTAAAAGAAGAAAGAGGGTTTCTGCTTTGTTTTCCAAAATGGTTCTATCTGTATAGTTGAAAAGGCTTTTCTTTAAAAGGGAAGCAAAGAGTCTGAGCTACAGTTATTAGTTGTTCTAAAAGTGTAGTTGTTGTTGCGAATCAAAGAAGCATCTTTCCCGAATGTTTCCTTTCTTGAATGAATAATTTTCAGGTTCCATTCCCCGCCCCCTGCCCCCTGCTGCCGTAAAATTAAAATTAACAGGAGAATATGAATAGGACAACTGAATCGTTCTATTTTTAATAACTCTTCAAAAGTTTTTAAAAGTTGTTTCTATAACATCATAAAGATTTTGTTGCCATTGGCCATTGGGAGTTAAGAGCATAGCCATCAGAAGAGATTATTCTCAAATATTCATCTTTGACCTCCACAAAGGTGCATTTTCTTCTTGAGAAAGCCACTGGCAAATTCAGCTAATGCAGAACAAGGAGTTCATTTGTTTAAAGAGTTGCAGCTTTAGGGCTCAAATATAACACATCAGCTCTTGCAGTTAATTTCTGACAAGCTCAGGTGATGACTGATTTGTCGGATCATGTATGGTGGATGGTTACCTAAGAAACGATCTTTTTTCTTAGGTGTCTGCTTAGGAATTGTGATTCTTGCAGGCAGTTCTGCAGAAGATTCAGATTTTTGAATTTGAATGTAGAGGACTCATCCACATTCTTCAGAGAAAGCACAAGCCTCAAATTCTTCTTCCGTTAATTCATTCTGCAATCATTTATTTAAAACCTGGATAGGGTTAAAATTTTTTTTATCATTTTTTTCTCATCAGCAGCGAAATTCTGGTTAGATTATTTCTAAATCACAAATTTGCAATTTCATTTTCCCAGGATGACTTTCTGCTTGCCTCTGTTCGATACATTTTACTAATCTACAGTAGCGTATACAGTAGTGTACATGAGGCCACTATTCATGTACCATATTATCCTCATAGCTCCTATTTTTTTACATGTTAGTTTGTACATTGCTTTTGTGAAAGCAATTAAGTTGACTAATCCTATGGAGAGAACTGAATATTCTTTTGCTCATCAGTGCATCATTAAAATTAGAAATGAAAATTTTTCACAGCGACCCAGTTTGCAGTGTCTACAAACCTGTAGGAGGCTGGGATCAAGATGATGGCAGCACCCCTCGGGGTGAGGATAGGGAGCACTTGCACAGAACCACAGTGACTGGTGACCTTACAAGGAATGGTTAGGGCTTGCTGATCTTGTGTTCCCAGTATCCTTGCTGCATGCGGACGATAAAGAGCCTGGCCTGAATGGTGGCCCCGTGGATGGTAGTGGTTACCTCCATAGAGTGCTTAACACCGGACCGGCATGTCTGTAGTAAAACCCAGTGGTGACAGATGCCCTTAAACCGGCTGCACTGGCCAGCACTAACTAACTACTTCAGACAAGTTACTTTTACATGGACATAATCTTCAAAACCTTGCCCCTGAGGGACACGCCTGAAAAAAACTCAGTGATCTCAGATTCTATGAGAGCAAGGAGAAGAGAGAGCTCTCCTCCAAGGCCTTTATGTCCTTGACCAGGCAGCTTAGTTTGATGACAGGGATCCACTTGTCCTCTGCTGTGCCGCCAAGAAACCTCTTGTAGCATCTTCCTATCACGCACTGTTAACATGTTCTCTTGGAGAGGAAATGCAGAATTCTTCAAATCAGGTGCTTTATATTCTTGTACCTTAAGTCAGAGCCGAAGTTGGGGAGTATACACCAGCAGCATAGTGTTCGTGGCTGTTGCTTTCACTGGGTTTAGGTAGTTTGAATTGATGAGCAGAACAAAGAAGGAAATGTTATCTATGTATTGTTTCATTCTGGTTTTTGAGAATGTCCTTAATTCATTTCAGACTAACATTATAGTTATATCTGGCAGACAGCTTTTAAAACACATGAAAAATATGTGTAAGATGATATTGTCTTATATACTTCTGTATCATTTAATTTCAAAGAAGAAACTCTAGTCATTTGAGGATGCAGTTGAGCAGGCACAGTCTGTTCAATAGTCAAAATTTGATGAATTTTATAAGCTTTGAAAAGATCTTTTCATGTACAGTAAAATGACATCATTCTTTGCTGGCTCCTATAAAATTGGCTTATCTTTTGTCAGCAGAATGACTGAAGTCTTGCTTCCTGTTTATAAAGCTAGAGTTTATTATCCTGAAAATTGTATTACCAAGTATAGCCTTTAGGATACTTTGCATTGCAAGAAAGAGAAAACATGACCAGAGCTGTCTTAAAGAATAATTGTTAATTGCATAATGAGAACCATGGATGAAAGTTCTACTGTCAATTAGTTCAACAGTGTTTTCAGAATGAAAGTTCTGTACATCTTTCTGCTAGACTTTTGTCCTTAGACTTGTCCCATAATGATTAAAAAGATACTATTACTCCAGACATTTAGTTTTTCCCATCAGTCATAGCAAGTAGATGGGGAAACAATGGAAACAGTGATAGACTTTATTTTCTTAGGTTCCAAAATCACTGCAGATAGTGACTGCAGCCATGAAATCAAAGATGCTTACTCCTTGGAAGGAAAGCTATGACCAACCTAGACAGCATATTAAAAAGCAGAGACATTACTTTGCCAACAGAGGTCCATCTAGTCAAAGCTATGGTTTTTCCAGTAGTCATGTATGGATGTGAGAGTTGGACCATAAAGAAAGCTGAGCGCAGAAGAATTGATGCTTTTGAACTGTAGTGTTGGAGAAGACTCTTGAGAGTCCCTTGGACTGCAAGGAGATCCAACCAGTCAGTCCTAAAGAAAATGAGTCCTGAATATTCGTTGGAAGGACTGATGCTGAAGCTGAAGCTCCAATGCTTTGGCCACCTGATGAGAAGAACTGACTCACTGGTACAAGACCCTGATGCTGGAAAAGATTGAAGGTGGGAGGAGAAGGGGACGACAGAGGATGAAATGGTTGGATGGCATCACCGACTCTATGGACATGAGTTTGAGCAAGCTCCAGGAGTTGATGATGAACAGGGAGACCTGGTGTGCTGCAGTCCGTGGCGTCGCAAAGAGTTGGACATGACTGAGTGACTGAACTAACTAACTACTTCAGAGAAGTTAAATGAGTCACCATAGGGGAGGGAGGGAGTCCAGGCATTGGTCCCCTTAGAATGCATGATTATTCTATCCTGCAGCTTGCCAGGACTGAGAACAAAGTTATACCAAGTAAGATTCACCCTGGGGATTATAAACCCAGCTACCCTGAATCGTATGGGCATTTAATAGCCGAAGAAAGCAGATCTTTTAGCAAGGAATAATGGAGAAGAATTTGGCCGATATTGTCTGGCATGCTACAGATGATTTAAAGTTTAAAAAACAATACATTTTGAATTCATATGTGATCATTATTATCACTTTAAAAAGCTATATAAATTGTTCTTACCCTTTGCTTAGAGACAAATCTTCAGATAGACAGTTTTTATTAACCCAGTGAACTGCAGTACAAAAAGAATGTTTTGGTTAGGAAGGAAGCAAGATTATTTAAAGCACACTTTGAGGCATTTGATGTGTAGATAAATATCAGTCTTTTAAGTAATTGTAAAGAAATGATCTATGTTGCCTTGTCTAAGGACTGTACTCAACTCTTGATCAATCAGAATTGAGTCTTTTCTTCATGGGTTTTATAACACGTGCTCTTTGTTGTGACTCTCTTGTTTTTTAATTTTTAGGTGCATTCTGCCTTCACCAGCATGTGCCAGAACAGAATTTATTATTATCCCCGTCTAAACAGTCTGTTGCTTAATGGCATTGCCATTTTCTAGATAGACTCTTTACTTGTATTCATATAGCATCTTTGACAAGCAGGTTTTCTCCTCCCTGTAGTTCACAGTAGTGTCCTTCTGAGTCTCTCTTGTTTTTGACTGAAATGCCACCTTAAAAGGTCCTTGCTCTCCCTCCCCCTGCTCGCAGTATGTTTTTCAGTCTCTGTTTAGTTTATTCCTAATGGTGCTTCTGGAGTTATCATCCTAAAATTTAGATGAGATCATGTCCTTTTTGCATTGCCTTATCTCCTCTTTATCTACAGAATAATTCTTCACACTGTTAGATTTTTTTTCCAAGCACTACCTAAAAATATTTCCCATCTCACATATTCTGCTTTATACTGGGATGCTGATACTCTTCCCATGAAGAGGTGGAATCTATATGTCCCTTCACTAGAATCTGGGCAGATTTCTGACGGTGGTAAGACACTAATGTGACCGCCTCGACAAGTCATAAAGAGTGTTAGGGCTTCTACCTGTACCTCTGGGACACTGCATGTTGGAACCGAAGTCACCATGCTGTGGGAGAGTCCAGCCAAAACCTTCCCTGCAGACCTTGCTGAACTCCCACCACCAATAGGCTGCCCTGAGTGATCTTAGAAGTGGATCCTTCCCCCAGTTAAGCTGCCCAAGCTGGCCTTTGTAGACAGAAATGAGCTATCCCTGCCAAGCCACCTATATTGGAAAATCATGGGGGAAGAAAAAGGTTTGTTGTTTAGTCTGACTCTTTTGCAATCACATATACTGTAGCCCGCCAGGCATTTTCCAGGCAAGAATACAGGCGTGGGTTGCCATTTCCTTCTCCAGGGGATCTTCCCAACTTAGGAACTGAACTGGTGTCTCCTATAATGCAGGAGGATTCCTTAATACTGAGCCACCTGGGAAGCTCAAGAAGAAGGTTACTTGTATTTAAAGTGACTAGATTTTTCTTTTTAAAATCAGCTTTGATGAAGTATAAGATACATAACTTTACAATAATGTTCAGTATATAATTCAGTGAATTTTGATAAATATTTGCAGTCTTTTCATTATTAACAGAATCAAAATAGAATAGTTAAATCATTTTACAAAGTTCTGTTGTATACCTTTGCATTTAATCCCCTGTCAATATCCTCAGTCCCTAGTAACCACTAAACTATTACTAGAGTTTTGCCTTTTCCAGAACTAGTTTTTAGCTATTATAAATATACCTGTTATGAATATTCAAGTATAAATCTTTCTGTAGTCATCAGTTTTCACTGGTAAAGAGTGGGATTGTTGGGTTATATGGTAGTACAGGGGCTTGCTCTATGGCTCAGTAGGTAAAAATCTTCCTGCAATGCAGAAGACACATGAGACTCAGGTTAGAACCCTGGGTTGGGAAGATCCCCTGTAGAAGGAAATGGCTGCCACTCCCGTATTCTTGCCTGAAAAATCCCGCGGACAGAAGAGCCTAGTGGGCTACAGTCCAGTGGGTCGCAAAGAGTCGGCCACGACTGAGTGACTAAGCACAGCACGCGTGGTAGTAAATGCCTAATTTTTTAAACTCTCTGTTTTCCAAAGTAATTTTTCCAGCAGTGTGTGGGACTTTGAGTTTCCCTGTGTTTTTGCTAGTTCTTGTGATTGCTCTTTATTTTTTTTTAAGTACAACAATTCTCATGGGTGTAAAGGCAACTCATTCCTGTTTTAATTTGCACAGACTTAATGACTAGTAATAGTCACATCCTTCATGTGTTTGCCCGATTCTGTCATGTTAAAAAAAGGGGTTGTCTATCTTTTTAATACTTAGTTTTAAGACTTCTTATATACAGTGAAAGTGAAGTCGCTCAGTCGTGTCCAACTCTTTGCGACCCCATGGACTGTAGCCTACCAGGCTCCTCTGTCCATGGGATTCTCCAGGCAAGAATACTAGAGTGGGTTGCCATTTCCTTCTCCAGGGGATCTTCCCGACCCAGGGATCGAACCTGGGTCTCCCACATTGCAGGCAGATGCTTTAACCTCTGAGCCACCAGGGAAGCTTCTTTTATCTAAGGTTGGCCAAAAAGTTCATTTGAATATTTGAACCCACTATTTGGGATGGACTTCCCTGGCGGCTCCGTGGTAAAGAATCTGCCTGACAATGCAGGAGACATGGGTTCGATCCTTGAGTTGGGAAGATCCCCTGGAAAAGGAAATGGTAACCCACTCCAGTATGCTTGCCTAAGTAATCCCATGGATAGAGGAGCCTGGTGGGCTACAGTCCATGGGGTTGCAGAAGAGTCAGACACAGTTTAGCAACTAAGCAACAAAAACAACAAATATTTGGGATATGTTTCCTGTCAGGTAAATAGTAATGTAAATATTTTCTCCCATTCCCTGGGTTGTTGTCCTTTCACTTTCTTGATGAAGTCTTTTGAAGCACAAAGTTCATAATTTTGGTCAAATACAGTTTATCATGTATTTCTTTTGTGGTTCATGTCTTTTGTGTTTCTTCTTAAAAAAATCAAAATCAAGCAAAACACGAATAAAAACTTTGCCTAAACAGGGTAACAAGGATTTTTCTCCTGTATTTTCTTCTGGAAGCTTTATATTTTTAGCTCGTGCATCTAGGGGTATGACCCATTTTGATTTAATGTGTGTGGTTTGAGGCAAATTTCATCATTGTTGTTTGCATGTGGATATCAAATATTTTCAGCAACATTTGTTAAAAAGATCATCTTCTCATTGAAATATCTTGGCACCTTTCTTGAAAATCATTTGACCATGTTTATATGGTTATGTTTCTGGAGTATATTTTGTTCTGTTATTTTCTTTTGATTATGTGTCTGTCCTTGTGCCAGTATCTATTCTCTTAATTATTGTAACTTTATTGTCAGTCTTGAAATCAGTTAGTGTTAAGTTCTACAGCATTTGTATTTTATTCAAAGATATTCTATTCCAGATCTTTGCATTTCCATATATATTTTATGATAAGCTTTTGCTTACTATGAAAGGGATTGCTAGAATGGAGATTATATTGAATATATTAATGAATGTACTGACAGGGACATCCTTAAGATAGCATTTTTTATCATTCTGCATGTCCATTTACTTAGTTCTTTTTGCAGTGTTTAGCAGTTTTCAGTGTATAAATCTTGCACACATTTTGTTAAATTTATTCTTTGCACTATTTGTAGCAGTCCAAATGGGGTTCAGTTACTAAAGAACACTCAAAGTGTGCAAAATTGAATTTATTGCAGGGGAAAGATTGGATATAGCAACAAGATTAGAACAATAAGGATATGCATTGCAGCCAGAGGCTCTCCCTCACCCTCATTGCAAGAGGTTTAGAAGAGCTGGACACGACCTCTGACTGTCCTCTCTGTTGATCACATGGTCACTTTTTCTCTCAGATCAGGTGCCACTAATGTGTGCACAGAACCGTGTAGCCCCCACTGGAGCCTAAGCTTATATTACTTATACTCTCATGTAGGCATAGTTTTTCCCATAACCAGCCCCAAAGGTAGAGCCTTCCATGGTTTTTCACTCAGACCAGATGGAAATCATCAAACCTCACTTATTAATAAACACTGTTAACAGCCTGGTACAGAGTACCCTGAGACTCACCTTCAGCCTATCAGTACAAAGCAACACTATCAAGCCATACATTTCTTGTCTTGACAGGGATCCACGCCATACAGGTTCATTTTCACTTTAGCAAAACAGCTCAGGCTAATTCCTGGTATGCTGTAACCACATCCCTAAACTTTTCTTTGGTTCTATTACAATGGTTATTCTAAAAAATTTCTGTTTCCACTATGTATTGCTTTCATATGTAAACAAAACATACTTTTTGTATATTGACCTCATAGCCTGTGACCTTGCTAACTCACTTGCTACTTTTAATAACTTCTTGTAGATTTCATAGGAACTTTTACATTGAAAATCATGCATTCTTTGAATAAGGGTAAATTTTCTTCTTTTTTATAAATCTGTATGCCTTTTATTTCTTTTTCTTGCCCTGTTGCATTCACTAGGAACTCTAGTATAGTGTTGACTAAAAGTGATGACAGCATTCTTTCTGATCTCAGAGATAAAACATCCAGTATCTCAGCATTAAGTAAGGTGTTGTCTCTAGGATTTTTGTGGATATTCTTTATCAGGTTGAAGTACTCTTCCTTTTATTCCCCATTTTTATTATGAGTGGGTATTGAATTTTGTCAAATGCCTTTTTTGCTTTCATTAAGACACTTTAAGACAGTCATTTGGTTCCTTTGGTGGAGGCATGGGCCGGGTATATTAGTCTGTTAATACGGTAAACTAGTATTGATTTTTGAATGTTAAAACAGCTTTGCATTCCTAGAATAGACTCTCTTGACCATGATTCTTTTTATGTATTCCTTTGTTCAATTTGAAAACATTCTCTTCAGGATTTTTACTTCTGGGTTAGTGAGACTCATGAGTCTGTACCTTTTTTTTTGTTGTAATGCCTTTGTCTAATTAGGGGATTAGGTTAATGCTTGACTACAGAATGATTTGCAGCATGTTTCTTCTTTAGTATTTTGCATGACTTTGTGTAGCTTTTTAACCCATTTCTTACGTTTGGTCTAACTCACCAGTGAAGCCACATGAACCTGTGAACTTTCTTTGTGGGTAGGTTTTTAAACTACAAATTCTTTTTCTCTAATAAATCTATGGCTATTCGGGTTATGAAATTTCACCATTCTATTTAATTTGCTGAATTTATTGATACAGAATTTTTAGTAATGTTTTCTTGCTGACCTTTTACTGTCTGTGTGATCTGTAGTGGTTTTCTCTTTCATTCTTGACTAGGTGAATTCTGTCTACTCTCTTTTTTCCTAGTCAGTTTTATTAACCTTTCAAAGAATTTTGCTTTCATTGATTTTCGATAAAGACATTGTTTTTATATTTTTTGTTTTGTGATAGCAGGACTGTCCTTGTCCCTCATAACCTTTATAGTGCAGATCCCTTCTGTTCTAGTCTAATGTGTCCTGGTGTTTCACTGCTTCACCTCCCAGCTGAATATGCTTTCTGGAACGACTATTGTTATTAATTTTTGTCATTTCCACAGAATTTTGATTTAAATTGAACTTGTAATAGTGGATAAAGACCTTAGAAGTTGGTGAAAGTTGATTTAGTTTTCTGGCAACTAATGTATATAGAATGCAATAGTAAGTTAAAACAAAAAGGCGTAGAGAGAGTTGTCATTATTTGGATGGCAAATTTAACCTTTTTTAAATATAAAATTTCCTCTATAATGTGGTTTGAGTATTTATATTTCATCATAATTTACATGCTTGTTAATATGCTTTAGATAATTCTAGTCTCATTTTCTTTTGGTATATAAAAAGAGAAGGACTCTTTAAGTTTATTTGTCTGATTTAGAGATTGCTTTTAACCCCACTTCAAGTTTTTTTCCCATGCTGAGATGGAGACGAATGCAAAGGAATCCATACTAGGATTTAACAGAATAAATGGTGCTCAGCTAGTAAAGAATCCACCTGCAGTGTGGGAGACTTAGGTTCGATCCCTGGGTTGGGAAGATCCCCTGGAGAAGGGAAAGGCTACCCACTCCAGTATTCTGGCCTGGAGAATTCCAAGGACTGTGTAGTACATGGGATCGTAAAGAGTCAGACACGACTGAGTGACTTTCACTCATTACAAAAAGAGCCACTCTAGGAAATGGAACTCTACCTAGTAAATATGGGCTTACTTAGTACCTTTACCATGTGACTGGAGTTATCACAATTTTGTTTATAAAGTCTTTCAGAGTTTCATCCATTATGTGATTTGTAAGGAGAGTTGTGTCATTATCACTGCAACTCCAACTCTGGACCATTGTGCTTGGCCAACAGTGAGTAACAGTAGTGGTTATTTACTGACCTTTTCAGATACTTTTAGATGAAGAAAGGTATAAATAAGTAAAGCAACTCTTTGATTTTTGATAAATGGTCTGGAGGCTGAAGAACCATTAGGAGGGGACTCATTCTGCATCTTGTGCAGTTTCCTGTCCCTTTATCTGCTTGCTCAGCCACTCCTTAAGAATGATCCCAAGGAAGCAGACTCATGCTATCTTCCTCTTACACCCATACTAGAAATCTTAACTCCTTCATCCTTGAACTAATCCCCAAAACTACTATTTCTCTCAATTTTTATAAAGTTTTTCTTGACTCTCTCCTTGCACCTCTTCCTTCCATCTGATTTCTTTAATATATTGTTGTCATTAATCTTGCTAAAAACATTGTAGTTGTATCACTCTGTTGCTCCCCAAACTTTTACAGAATAAAATATTCTAAACTCTTCATCCCTAATAAATGCTTTTTTTAGTTTCACCATCCTGGAACGTGGACTCATCCTCAGTTATTGACAATTTCTGTCATATTTTAAAAAATATGTTAGTAATATTTAAAACACATGAAATGTCTCCCCTCAATTATTTTTAAGTATACTATTTAGTATTGTTAAGTACATTCACATTGTTGTACAACCCAGTCTCCAGAACCTTTTCATCTTGCAGAACTGAAATTCTATTTATTAAATAGTAACATCACAGTATTTGTCTTTTTGAGACTAGCATATTTCACTTAGCATAATGTTTTTATGATTCATCCATGTTGAAGCGTGTATCAGTTTCCTTCCTTTTTAAGGCTAAATATCAGGTCTCTTTTTAAGACCAGGGTTTTTTTTTTATGGGAAGAGGATTGACAATGTTAGAATATTAAATATGTGAGAAGAATTAATATAGTTAGAAGGTAGGGTGGTAGGGGGAAGATTCTGGGGCTTTTGAAACTTTCAACTTTGCTTGCCCTACTTGTATAGGAGGGCAGAATATGCCATCCCAAAACATGCCACGGGGGTGTAAGGATTATTCTGAGTCAAGGGCATGTAAACAGCAGATCCAAGAAAGCCATTTTGACCTCTCTTTTTCTTCTTGAGAGCAAGAGGTAAACGCTTATGTCAAAGGTGCCATCCTGATAACCAGTTGAAAGGAAACCATTCTTACTGTTAGAGAGTGGTAATCTGTGTGAACAGACCTTGTTACTCACCCTCACCTTCCTACTCACTTTTCCACAATTAACTGTTCTGGCCCAAATCCTTTGTCTTGTTTTTGCAGTTTACTCCTGTTTGTCCAACCCCATACATACGCTTTTGGCCTTAACTACTTTAGGTCTTTATTTTCCTTGTGAAGGCTTTCAGAAAGATACACACAACACAAATTACTAAATAAAATTTGTGTGTTTTTCTCCTCTTACTGTGTCTTGTATCATTCTTCTTAGGCCCAGCTGGGAGAGGGTAATGGAGAAATTTTACCCTTCCATACAATCTTGTTTCCCGTTTACTGAGTTTCTTCTAGGTATTAGTAGTGCCTGGGTTTTCAATTTTTTTGTTTGTTTGTTTTGTTTTTATTTAAGTAAAGCTCATCTCAGAGCATGTTTACTTCTAATTAATAAGCATGTGTGTGTGTATTTAGTCACTAAGTTGTGTCCACCAGGCTTCCCTGTCCTTCATTATCTTCACTTTAATAGGTATACAGTTCAATAATGTATCTACTATTTTAGGAATTGCCTTTTCTTTTCAGTCTTTGAACATATGTTTTTTGTTTTTATTCTTTTCACTGAAGAGCTGTTAAAACTGAGGATCCTATTTGTAGGGCAGAAATAGAGATGCAGACACAGAGAATGGACTTGTGGACACAGTGGGGGAAGGAGAGGGTAGGACGGATTAAGAGAATAGCATTAAAATATATACATTACCATGTGTAAAATAGATAGTGGGAAGTTCTCATATAACACAGGGAGCTTAGCCTGGTGCTTTGTGATGACCTGGAGGGGTGGGATGGGAATGGGTGGGAGGCCGCTTCAAGAGGAGGGGACACATGTATACTATGGTTGAATCACATTGTCATACAGCTGAAACCAGCACAACATTGTAAAACTAATTCTCCAGTTTAAAAAAAAAAAAACAAAAAACTAATGTAAATGTCTTTTTGGACTCATGATAACCCAGATGACCTGAAAAATAAGTTATTTCTTTGGAGTTCTCTTAGTCATAGATAGGCATGCGGGTGACAAAGCTTACTTTACTTGTTATATAATAAAACATTCTGAAAAGTTCAGCCTTCGATTTGGACAGAGCTTTTTCACCCCTACTTATTGTGTAATAAATATGATAGTCTCCTGAAAGGGTTAGTTCTTGGCCTCCTTGAACAAGAACTATCCTAAGAAATTTTTTGGGACAAATCTGATCACTTTATACTTCCAGAGCATGCCCTTGTCTTTTCCTATATGTGAATTCTAAGCCACTGTTAGCTACTAAGTGCTTTGCAGTATGATTCAAAAGTGTTTCATGTCCTGTTTCTTGCCAGACTCCAGTTCCCTCCCTACTCACTTTCATCCCTGCCTTCATCTCCGCAAAATGACTTAGAATTCTCCACGTATGGCCTACACTTTCCTTAGCCTAGCAAATAAGATTCTCCCTGCTTGGAATACCCTATTCTTGTTTCTCTGTATCTGGTGAAATCTGTGTATTTGATGGAAGCCTCTGTCTGTCAGAGTTTCTTATCTAAACCTCAGAACTCAATGATTTAAGTGACTGTTTCTCAGTTTTTTAAAGATAGTGTATGAAAAAAAAATAAAGATGGTGTATGAAAATTATCATTCTAGATGTATATGGACAAAGTTAATTTATTACCTTCAATAGATGCTTTAGGGCATTAGGAATTAATTTTTCTTTTCAGAGCCGCCCCCCACCCCGGCCACTAAATACATTGGAGAAGGAAATGGCAACCCACTCCAGTGTTCTTGCCTGGAGAATCCCAGGGACAGAGGAGCCTGGTGGTCTGCTGTCTGTGGGGTCGCATAGAGTTGGACACGACTGAAGCGACTTAGCAGCAGCCACTAAATACCGTCTAGTCTGAATTTGTTCCCTTCTATTGCTCTTGCACAAATTTTACACCCCTTTGGAACATTTGTCACATTATAATTATTTGTACATTATATATTATGTTTTGTTAGCTTTTCTATTTAGGCTGGGCATCTAGAGAACAGAGCCTGTCTTCTAGGACTCGGCACCATGCCTGATATAGCACAGATGGTCAATAAATTTTAGTGAATATAAATAGATACAGATGCTGAGGATTATACTGACTTAAAGTGATTTAGATTTATTTTTTTCAGCACAACTGTGGTCTACATTGTTCATTCTCTTTTCTAATTTATTTTTGTATTTGCTTTCTTTCTTGAGTACCTTAATATTTGCTGCCCAATTTTCTAGTTGACTCTGTATCACACATTAGCAATTTTCTTGTTCTTTGTGGATGCTTTGTCTGCCTAAATAGAGTTAAGTGTTCCTAGTGAGGGCTTCCAGGGTGGATCAGTGATAAAGAATCTGCCTGCAGTATAGGAGATGCGAGTTTGATCCCTGGATCAAGAAAATTCCCTGGAGAAGGAAATAGCAGCCCACTCCAGTATGCTTGCCTGGGAAATCCCATGAACAGAGGAGTCTGGGAGGCTATAGTCCATGGGGTTGTAGAAGAGCTGGACATGATTAGCGACTAAAAACAGCAATGAGAACCTATTGGTATAGATTTCTGGAATCTCTAGTGTCAGATTTATAAGATGTTGAATTCTTATTAATTGACAGTTACATGAAAAGTTATATGTGAGATGATGCTTTTGCCTAATTTTGTTTGAATATAATATTGCTTTTGTAGTATTTAAAATTTTTGTGTTATCTATTCCCATTTTCTTAGTTGATTATGTTCTCTGTACATTATTATATTTATCCTTTAAATGTTTACTCTGTGAATTGATTTCTCATCCAGGTGGTAAGCTAATTTCCCTCCATTCTTTTTGCATCCCTATATGTAGAGATGGAAATAGGTGTGTGCTAAGTCACTGTAGTTGTTTCTGACTCTTTGCAGCCTCATGGACCTTAGCCGCTGGGTTCCTCTGTCCATGGGATTCTCCAGTCAAGAACACGAGTGGGTTGTCATGCCCTCTTCCAGGGGATCTTCCCCACCCAGGGGGAAGGAACTGAACCCACGTCTCTATGTCTCCTGCATTGGCAGGCAGGTTCTTTACCACTAGTGCCACTTGGGAAATAGATACTCATGATTATTTAATGTCATGTTATTAAGTATATGCTGTGTTCATCAAGAACAGAAAAGTTAATCATTTGAATTGGTAGAACCACATGTGGTTCTTTTTCAGCCTCTAGAGGATAGTGGCAGTGCAGCTTCGCTTTGTGGAAGAGACCCCGTGGTTGTTAGATTCTGTACTTTGGAATGTCAGAAGGCATTCTTTGAATGCCATAGTGTGATTGTTTCAGTTTTTGTGAAGCAAATGTTTCACTAGACCATAATTTTCTGACAATATTTAAATAAAACAAAAAGTTTATCTTTACATCTCCTTACGTGCCTAGCCAATGAAGATGAAAAGGACACATTCACTATTTTGTTAACTGGTTTCCCTTCTGTTGTGTTGTCTTTCTCCTCTCCTTAAAGCTTGAGATGTGTGCTTTTTTGAGGTTGATTAGAAACATTTTCAAAATGCCTGAGTTGGTAAAATGTTCAACAACTCCAGGATTGGAAGTAGCTTGGCATGTATAGAGAAAACCACATTACTAGCAAACTAAGATGTCAGATCTGTGAATCCTGACTATATTATGTTCTGTTTCCTGAATTTAGTCTTGACTTTTTATAGTTTCAGTTTTCTCTTGTTGTGAAATATATTAATATTCAGTTCAGTCACTCAGCTGTGTCCAACTCTGCGAACCCATGAATCACAGCACACCAGGCCTCCCTGTCCATCACCAACTCCCGGACTTTGCCCAAACTCATGTCCATTGAGTTGGTGATGCCATCCAGCCATCTCATCCTCTTCGTCCCCTTCTCCTCCTGCCTTCAATCTTTCCCAGCATCAGGGTATTTTCAAATGAGTCAGCTCTTCACATCAGGTGGCCAAAGTATGGGAGTTTCAGCTTCAACATCAGTCCTTCCAGTGAACATTCAGGACTGATCTCCTTTAGGATGGACTGGTTGGATCTCCTTGCAGTCCAGGGGACTCTCAAGAGTTTTGTCCAACACCACAGTTCAAAAGCATCAGTTCTTTGGTGCTCAGCTTTTTTTATAGTCCAACTCTTACATCCATACATAACTGCTGGACAAACCAGAGCCTTGACTAGACAGACCTTTGTTGACAAAGTAATGTCTCTTCTTTTTAATATGCTGTCTAGGTTGGTCATTCCTTGGAAGGAATTCCAAGGGGTAAGCATCTTTTAATTTCATGGCTGCAATCACCATCTGCAGTGATTTTGGAGCCCCAAAAAATAAAATCTGCCACTGTTTCCATTGTTCCCCCATCTGTTTGCCATGAAGTGATGGGACCAGGTGCTATGATCTTAGTTTTCTGAATGTTGAGCTTTAAGCCAACTTTTTCACATTCCTCTTTCACTTCCATCAAGAGTCTCTTTAGTTCTTCTTCACTTTATGCCATAAGGGTGGTGTCATCTGCATATCTGAGGTTATTGATATTTCTCCTGGCAGTCTTGTGTTTCATCCAGCCCAGCGTTTCTCATGATGTACTCTGCTTATAAATTAAATAAGTAGGATAACAATATACAGCCTTGATGTATTCCTTTCCCTATTTGGAATCAGTCTGTTGTTCCATGTCTAATTCTAACTGTTGCTTCATGACCTGCATACAGATTTCTCAAGAGGCAGGTAAGGTGGTCTGGTATTCCCATCTCTTTCAGAATTTTCCACAGTTTATTGTGATCCATAAAGTCAAAGGCTTTGGCTTTTTCGATGATCCAGCGGATGTTGGCAATTTGATCTCTGGTTCCTCTGCCTTTTCTAAAACCAGCTTGAACATTTGGAATTTCACAGTTCACGTACTGTTGAAGCCTGGCTTGGAGAATTTTGAGCATTACTTTGCACACATGTGAGATGAGTGCAATTGTGTGGTAGTTTGAGCATTCTTTGGCATTGCCTTTCTTTGGGACTGAAATGAAAAGTGACCTTTTCCAGTCCTGTGGCCATTGCTGAGTTTTCCAAATTTGCTGGCATATTGAGTGCAGCGTTTTCACAGCGTCATCTTTTAAGATTTGAAATAGCTCAATTGGAATTCCATCACCTCCACTAGCTTTGTTCATAGTAATGCTTTCTAAGGCCCACTTGACTTCACATTCCAGGATGTCTGGCTCTAGGTGAGTGATCACACCATTGTGATTATCTGGGTCGTGAAGATCTTTAATTATATTAATAATTATATTAGTTATTCGGAGGGATTAGTTGTCCCTCCTAATCCCACAAATTTAAAGTAGCTTAAAAAATACTTCTGAATGTAACAACGTAGAAAACATCAGGCAAAGTATAGATAGAATAGAAGTGACTAGTGGGAAATTTAACATACAGGTCATGCAAGGTTTCACATGGTTCTTATTATGGATCAGGAATTTGACTCTGAGGTCTTAACTGCCAAAATTGAAAAGAGAACACTTTATACAGAGAGAATCTTCTTCTCTAAAGAAACACAGCATTTCCTTGCAATTCAACAATTGTCCCACAGTACATAAAAGTATTATAATACATTTTATATGGCAGTTTTCAATACCTATCTTAAATAAATTGGAGAGATGATGCCAGGGTAAGTTCAGGGAAGGCGACTCTCTAGAAACCTATAAGATACTCATATGCATTCACATTTGCGCCTTCCCTCTGTGCGCCCCCCCACCCCCACCCCATGCATGCATACTTCTCTGAGTAAGGTGGAGCTTACTTAGATTGTCAAGGTATAGCAGCTGTTTTCTGACAAACCAGTGAATTACAATTTACCATTCTTAAAATGGTTAGTTCATTCCAAAGTAAGTTAAAAATTATGCAGATGCTATGCCTTTAGCTGAAAGAGCCGTACTGTAGGTGCTCATATAAATAACTGATAATAGTATTATTTTGATCTAATTGCTCTGTGATAGTTTGTGGTCTTTATTAGGAAGTTTTGATGTCTAGCATCTTAGATTCAGAATTAATGAGGCAAATTATTAGTGAGTTTCATAATACATTAAGTCCAGAAATCTTACTACATGAGTAGAGAGTTAATTGCATTTACTAGAGAAAATTCACATCAGTTCAACCTGTTTACTTGATTAAATTGAAATTAAATACGTTTGAAATTAGTTTTAGTTAAATCTTTTACTAGGATCATTGTTGAGTTATTAATGATTCATCCAAATCCTTCAAATTATTGTATGGTGTAAATAACTCAAGTTTTTGGAGAAGAGCCAGTTTAGGATATCTTTTAAGTAGTCTTGGTCAGTGATAGCATACTAACTTGGAAATAGGCGCACTGAGTCCTAAAGATTCATTTCGTGTTTCACTAATATTTGTTTCTTTTGAACTTAACCACTTCTGTTCTTACACTCAGGCATTCTTTTGGCATAAGGAAGAAAATAATTTGAGAGATGGAACACAGTTATTATGCATCCTGTCAGTATGTTTTCCCTATTTAGAGTTGATGGTTTGGTTAGGTTTCTATTAGGGGGGAAAATGCTTTGGCAGTATGGTGCAGTGTTTTTGTAACACATCACTAATCGTGAGAGGGATTTGTTTTCTTAACAGCTTTTCCTTTCTCCTTTTTCTTCCACAGTTGTGGCTTTGTTTTCAGATTGTCTTCTTTTGTTACTGTAACTGTCTTTAGTCTGCACGGCTGTGCTTCTGCTTGCCTGTTTTGCTCTGGACGTGCTGTCTCTTTTGTTCCTAGTCTTCCCTGAATCATGTCACATAATTTTTATTAACTCCACACCCCCCACCCAATTTTATTTCACCTCTCTCCATACAAGATTACTATTTCTTTTTCCTAAAGTGACATAAGAAAATTCAGATTTTTTTTCATAGAGATATTCAAGGGTAACACTGTAACTTGGAAAAAGCATTTAGGTTGGGATTTTGACTAATATTAATTGCTTATGTGATTTGAAAGAAGCATTAAATTTTTAGTGGAGAGTAAGTTTCTTGGTTTCTATTAGATTGGTGCAAAAGTAATTGCAATTTTGCATTGTTCAACTTTGCTGTTTGATAATGGAATACATTCTTAATGTGGTACTGTTATACATCATTTTAATGTGCACTTCTCACTTTATGTTTTTTTGCTAATGACATTACTTGCTGTTTAGTTTATATTTATTTTAGACTAGGGAAATGATGTTAGACAAAAATTTGAGCAGTTTTCTTATTTGAGTTCAAAATGGGTCATAAAGCAGCAGAGACAACTCAGTGTCCACAACACATTTGGCCCAGGGACTCCTAGTGAATGTACAGTGCAGTGGTGGTTTAAGAAGATTTGCAAAGAAGACAGCCTTGAAGATGAGAAGCACAGTGGCTGGCCATCAGAAGTTGACAAAGACCAGTTGAGAGGATCTTTGAAGCTGATCCTCTTACAGCTACATGAGAAGTTGCTGAAGAACTCAGTGTCAGCCATCCTATGGTCGTTCTCCACTTGAAGCAAACTGGAAAGGTGAAAAAGCTTGATAAGTGGGTGCCTCATGAGCTGACAACAAATGAAAAAAAAAACAATGTTGTTTTGGAATGTTGTCTTCTCTTATTCTATGCAACAACAGCGAACCATTTCTGGATCAGATTGTGATGTGTGACAAAAAGTGGATTTTATAAGACAACTAGCAACAGCCAGCACAGTGGTTGGACCAAAGAGAAGCTCCACAGCACTTTCTAAAGCCAAACTTGCACCAAATAAAGGTCATGGTCACTGTTTGCTGGTATGCTGCCAGTCTGATCCACTACAGCTTTCTGAATCCCCAGGAAACCATTACATCTGAGAGTATGCTCAGGAAATCAGTGAGATGCACCAAAAACTGCAGTGCTTGCAGCCAGCATTGGTCAACAGAAAGGACCGAATTCTTCTCCACCGTGCCCGACTGCATGTCGCACAACCAACACTTCAAAAGTTGAATGAATAGGGCTACGAAGATTTGCTTCATCCTCCATATTCACCTGACCTCTTGCCAACCTCTTCAAACATCTTGACAACCTTTTTCAGGGAAAACTCTTCCACAATCAGCAGGAGGCAGAAAATGCTTTCCAAGCATTTGCCGAATCCTGAAGCATGGGTTTTTATGTTACAGAAATAAACAAACTTATTTCTCATTGGCAAAAATGTGTTTAACAGGTTATATTTTGTTGAATAAAGATGTATTTGAGCCTAGTTATAATGATTTAAATTTCACAGTCTGAAACTGCAATCACCTTTGCACCAACCAATATTAATGTAATTTGTTCTTTTAAATATGCATAGAAAAGATAGCAATAGGTGTCCCATTGCAACACATGTATTCTTTATTTAGTGAATTCTCTATCACAGGATTTGCTCAAGTAGAAACTGTTTCAGTCTCAGAGAGATTATAGGCCCCAGCATTAGGAAAGTAAACTAAAGTTTCCCACAAACAATGTTCCAAAAGTTTTTACATTAGTGACATTGTGGAGTTCTGAGAGGAGCATAAACTTCAGTGTTTGAGATTATAAAATTTGAGTTTGATGGGTCTGTGTTTAGAACCTGACTCTGTCTCTTTTAGCAGGATACTTGTTTAATTTAATTCATTTTGTTTAATTTAATTCCTGTAAGATGCGGGATATACCTCAAAATGAAAGTTGTGAGAAGTAGATGAAATGTAAAATATCTAGCATGGCATCTGGCATATGGCATCTCTAATTAGCTACTGTTCTATAAACTTCTCAAAGAAAGGTTTAGTGACCTTCCGATTTACTGGTAAGCCCATCTGTGTTGGCACTTGTCATGTATTGGAACTTAAGACAAATTTCACAGTATCATGGCATGGGTTAAGAAATAGGCTTTTTTGGGAACAGGGTACATCTTACGGGGAAGAGCTGAAATCAGCAAGGAGAAGGTAAGGCACTGGTTTCCTGTCATTTTGTTATTCTGCACAGAGGGATGCTGGAGCTTTGACAGTGTGCTCAATATAAAGCGTAGGCAGGTCTCCTGTCCTATATATTATTCTGTCTTATAGAGAACAAGTGGTAGATCAACCTTATCCATGAATTGTCACACAGACAATCAGACAGAATATAGTGGATGCCTATAGTCATCTATCTAAAAGTTCATCTGTCCAGCATGTGGAGACCTGAGGCCCAGGGGAAGTTGGGTTTGCCTTGCTAAGGGAAGAAGCTCTCATTTTGTCTCTCCTGCTGGGAGAAGGGGGTGAAGTAGTGATGCCACCTCACTGATGAGGCACCCAGAGTGACTCCTGACTACATTTACAGACAAGTTCTCCTTGCATCATAACCAGGGTCAATGAATCCACTTTCTCAATGAGAAAGAATCAAGTGTGAAATATTATGCTGTTTATGTTGATGTTGGACTAGGTAACAGAAGAATGCCTTTCAGCCTCTTTGAATGAATGTTGCTCTCCACAAAAATTGGTCTCAATTTGGCTAGTCTCAGCTCAGCTTCACAAATTATTGGTTCTTAGGCACTTACTTTAAGACTTAAACCGCTAGTAAGATGAAGTCCATATCCTCAGGGAGTTTGGCATGGTGTCTAAAGAGGAGTAAAATAGACGTAGAAGAACTTTTAAAAAATATTTATTTATTTGTTTGGCTACATTGGGTCTTGGTTGTGACAAGATCTCTCCTTGTGGCACAGGCTTCTGTAGACCTAGTTGTGGCATGCAGGCTTAGTTTGCTCCATGGCATATGGGATCTTAGTCCCCCAACCAGGGATCAGATCAGATCTGTGTTCCCTGCCTTAGAAGGCAGATTCCTAACCAGTGGACAGCCAAGAAGTCCCTAGAGGTGGAAGAATTTCTTAAAAATAGAAGTAGAGTATAACAAAACCATGAAACATAATCACCAGAAGACTGAGGAAGAAAATGAGAAAATGTCTCAAAAGATAGCAAATGTTGAAACTTTTTTATTTTCAAAACTGTAATTTGGTATTACCAAATGAGGGCTTCCCTTATAGCTCAGTTGGTAAAGAATCCACCTGCAGTGCAGGAGACCTTGCTTTGATTCCTGGGTCGGGAAGACCTGCTGGAGAAGGGATAGGCTACGCACTCCAGTATTGGTGGGCTTCCCTTGTGGCGCAGCTGGTAGAGAATTCGCCTGCAATGCAGGAGACGTGAGTTTGATCCCTAGGTTGGGAAGATCGCCTGGAGAAGCTCCAGTATTCTGGCCTGGAGAATTCCATGGACTGTCAGAAAGAGTGGAACATGACTGAGTGACTTCCACTTTCATTACCAAATAAAGTAGTAAACAGCTGTTAACTGTAGAATGCAACATAAAAACACTTTATTATTTTAAGGATGCAAAAGCAAGAAAATACAGCATAAACTTATCTACATTTTTAAATAGCCATCTGTGTGATGGATAAATGCCATTTAAACACATTCAATAGAAAAATGACTTATAAATCAATTTACAGAAGATCAAAAAGTCTGTGTAATACCAACTTTTAACTCTAAATAACTAAAATACTTGTCCTCTCTTCTGTTTTTGCTGCTCTTTGCCTTTAGGGAGAAATCTTACATTGTAAGGCTGCCGTCTTTCTGGATGAGGACAGGGATCAAGGTCTTTCCATACAAGTCTGAATGGAAGGAAAACCAGTTTTCCTGAAATTCTCTCGTGTGTTGGGTGGAATATGGCGAAATTGGTGTCTTGAGCAGGAAACCAACTTCGTTCATCTTTATTCTGCTGGAAAATCTGCATAAAAATTTCACATTTCTTACATGTGTGTCCAAACAATTTTCTTCTCTCTTCCTTTTTCCAAACTGCCTCAATATGAGGAAAATTTTGTAAGTCAGTGTTTTTCATCACCTTTAAAATATGGCTCCAAAAATGCTTTTTGTCTGACTTTATCTTGTTTTTTACTAGGAGTGGTTGGTTTTTTTTGTAATAATAGACAGTTCCTTCTCTTTATCTGCCACCCGGGGGAAGCTCTCCGCCAAACAGGATTCATGTCATCTTCCAAACTATCATTCATTTTTCTTTCTCCATTTGGACTTTTTTCTCCCTTGTCCTCTTGCTTCTTCAGTTTTACAAGCATAGTTTCACTAACCAGTGTACAGTCCATGTCCACTGCTTTTCCTCCTGCTAATCTTGACTGGCTGCCATCCTTTGTATCTACTACAGTAATACCATTTTATACTGAGAAAGGTCTGCTCCTGGATCTATAGTCCACTGAATATTTTCAAGGATATATCTTGGTTTTTTTGTGGGGATTTTGCTTTAGCAATTCTCTGTGGACTTAACTGAAGAACTGATGCAAGTTTACATACTCCATGGATTGACCTGGTTTTTATCATTATAGACTCATGAGAATCAGCACCCTTCACATCAGAAAGATTATCTCTAAACTTCTATGTGGATGTAGAGGGAGTTTAAATACAGAATTTTCTTCCTTTATTTGTAACAGTGTTTCATTATCTGGAGATTACTCAAGGACTGGAAAAGGTACTCCTGTAAACAGGGCTCTTCTGGGGAATCTTTGATTGACTTGCAGCTCACACTCAAGGCCTTACGTCTTGAGGAAGAGCCATTTCAGAATGGGCTTCAGGGCCTCATGGAGAGTCACTTCAGTTCAGTTGCTCAGTTGTGTCTGACTGCGACCCCATGGACTGCAGCACACCAGCCTTCCCTGTCTGTCACCAACTCCCGGAGCTTGTTCAAACCCGTCTTTCGAGTCGGTGATGCCATCCAACCATCTCTGTTGTCCCCTGCTCCTCCTGCCCTCAATCTTTCCCAGCATCAGGGTTTTTTCCAGTGAGTCAGCTCTTCGCATCAGGTGGCCAAAGTACTGGAGTTTCAGCTTCAGCATCAGTCCTTTCAATGAATAATCAGGACTGATCTCCTTTAGGATGGACTGGTTGGATCTCCTTGCAGTCCAAGGGACGCTCAAGAGTCTTCTCCAACACCACAGGTCAAAAGCATCAATTCTTCAGTGCTCAGCTTTCTTTATAGTCCAACTCTCACATCCATACATGGCCACTGGAGAGTCACTTGCCTAAATCTGATTTTAGAGTTCTGACTTTCCTGGCTTTTCTCTTGACACTGAATAGCTGAAAATGGATCAGACAGATCCAGAGGTTTATCCATCCATCACATAGTCTCCATTCATGAAAGAATGACTGTCCAATGGAAGAGAAAACTCTTTTTCTTTATGAAAAGAGGCTTGGGGGTGCTTAACTTCATCTTCACTTTTCTTCCTCAATTTTCTTCCTTTTGATTCTGCCTCCCAGTGGCAAGTATCTGCTTATTAGAAGATGACTGGTTAATGATCTTGTTCACTTCAGCCCCAAGGTGAGGACTTTTGAAAAAGGTACCATCTTCAGATTTTGACTAGGTTTCTCTGATCTAGAAGTAGAAGTATTACTGAAAGGCCTGTTTTCAGGTGGGTTGTTTTCCTGGTCTCTAAAAGAGAAGGGGACAAACCTGTATTCCTTTTTTTGTGATCTCCTTTCAGATAGTGGTAGAGTTCATCACCAAGAGGGCTCCTAGGGCCTTGAGGTTCAGATTCTTCTTGAACACAAAGTCTGGGTGTTTCAGCAGCAACTGTAGCTATATTATCAGGAGGATAACTGCTTTTTCCATGTGTTTTAGCCATTGGAGCTTGACTCTAATCACAAGTGTCCACTAGTATAATTTCACTTTCATTAAGTTTATGTTGTGGTTGAGTTGAAGACTGGTATTTTTCTCAATTCATGTGCACACCGTAGTGCTCCAGGTTAGTTTGTTTATCGGACTTGAAGGTTTGTTTGTTTGTTCTGTGTATCAGACGTGGAGGTTTTCCTTTCTTCATAGCCAGTTAGCGCTAGCAAATGAAAAGGTTGTTATTGGTGAATCTAGAATAGCATCTTCCTCAGATTCACAGTCAGTTGCTTGATGTGGTTAATCATTCTCAATTTTCTGCTGCAGCTGTTCAGAAAACTTTTTATTTTTTCCTGTATTCTTTTCATTCATAAGCTCTATGATAAATTTAAGATTCTGCTGCCAAAAATTTTCAGACTTTGCTGTTTCTTCCTCATATGTTCTTCAGTTAGTGCACAGCAATCACATAATCCTGCTCTTAATTAATCTTCTAAAATTTTAGTGGTTTCATGAATGACTGTTGCTCTCTCAGCTGTTGATTTTTGGTGAAGAACTCTAGTCTCTGTGCATCTAAAATTCGTTCCTTTTTCAGTTACTTTTACTTGTAAACCTTGTATTTCTTTACCATGATACTCCTTTCAGTTCAGTTAAGTTCCTAAGCTGTGTTCAATTCTTGGTGACCCCATGGATTGCAGCATACCATACTTCCCTCCTCCACACTTCTACTGGCCAGTGTTTTCTGACGTGTTCTGTTACGTTATGCAGGTCAGAAGTTGTCTTTGGCCAGTTTAAACTCAGCTTGCAAGGCTGCCTCTAGATTCTTGAAAGCCCTGGCAGGCAAGCAGGCATGCTCAGAGACTGGAAGGAGACAGCCTCATGCTTTTCCCCTCGTTCCCTCACTAACCCACCAAAATGTCCGTGGCCACGCCGCCCCTCTCAGGGCAGCCCACACTCTGCAGGGCTGGGGGAGGGCCCGAGGGCTGCAGCCCCGCTCCCCTCTCCTGAGCCTTTCCAGTGTTGAATCTTAATTTAACTTTCCTTTTGGGGGAGAATTTCAAGCATTTTTTCACTGAAGTACAATTAACGTACGATGTGATAGTTTCTGGTGTACAGCAAGGTGATTCAGTTATACGTGTGTGTGTGTGAGACATGCCAAGTTGCTTCACTTGTGTCTGAATCTGTGTGACCCTATGGGCTGTAGCCCGCCAGACTCCTCTGTCCACGGGATTCTCCAGGCAGGAATACTGGAGTGGGTTGCCATGCCCTCCTCCATGGGATCTTCCTGACCCAGGGATCAAACCCGTGTCTCTGAAGTCTCCTGCATTGGCAGTCAGGTTCTTTACCACTAGCACCACCTGGAAAGAGTGTGTGTGTGTGTGTGTGTGTGTGTGTGTGTGTGAGAATATATGTATATATATGTGTGTGTGTATATATATGTTCTTTTTCATATTCTTTTTCATTATGGTTTATTAGAGATATTGAATATAGTTCCCTGTGCTATACAGTAGGACCTTGTTTAGATATTATGTGTGTGTGTGTGTATATATATACATATGTGTGTGTGTATATATATATATATATATATGTATGTATATAGTAGTTTGCATCTGCTAATCCCAAATTCCTAATTTATCTGCCTGCTTCCCCTTTGGTAACGTAAATTTGTTTTCTGTTTATGAGTCTCATTCTGTTTTTTAGGTAAGTTCATTTATATCATTTTTTTAAGATTTCACATATAAATGGTATCATATATTTGTCTTTGACTTATTTGACTTGAGGAAAAAAAGGCAACCCACTCCAGTATTCTTGCCTGGAAAATCCTATAGACAGAGGAACCTGACGGGCTACAGTCCATGGGATCGCGAAGAGTCGGACACGACTGAGCGACTAACAGTACTTGACTTACTGTGATAATCTCTGGGTCTATCCATATTGCTGCAAATGGCATTATTTCATTCCTTTCTGTGTCTGGGTAATATTCCGTTGTGTGTGGGTGTGTGTTCAGTTGCTCAGTCGTGACCAACTCTGTGATCCCATGAACTGTAGCCTGCCAGGCTCCTCCGTCCATGGAATTTTACAGAATACTGGAATGGGTTGCCATTTCCTACTCCAGGGAGTCTTCCTGATTGAACCTGTGTCTTGTGTCTCCTGCATTGGCAGGTGGATTCTTTACCACTGACCACACTGGGCAGCCCCATTTGTGTGTGTGTGTGTGTGTCTGTATATGTATGTATGTATACCACATGTTCTTTATCACTTCATCTGTCGATGGACATTTAGATAACTTTCACGTCTTGACTGTTGTAAATAGCGCTGCAGTGAACACTGCAGTGCTTGTATCTTTTCAAGTTATGTTTTCTCTGAATGTATGCCCAGGAGTGAGATTTTTGGATGATACGATGACTAGTTTTAGTTTTTTTTAAGGAGCCTTCATACTATGTTCCATAGTGACTGCACAGACAATGAGAAGGGTTCCCTTTTCTCCACATCCTCTCTAGCATTTATTGTGTGTAGACTTTTTCATGATGGTTGTGCTGACCAGTGTGAGTTGATACCGCAGTGTAGTTTTGATTTGCTCTTCTCTAATAGTGTTGAGCATTTTCTCATGTGCCTCTTAGCCATCTATATATTTTCTTTGGAGAAATGTCTGTGTCATCTGTCTTCTTTTTTTGACTGGGTTGTTATTTTGTTGTTGAGTTGTATGAGCTGTGTATTTTAGAAATTAAGCCCTTGGCAGATGCATTGTTTGCAAATAGTTTCTGCCAGCCCGTAGGTTGTCTTTTCATTTTGTTCATGATTTCCTTTGCTGTGGATCAAGGATATTGCTAACTCCTGCATGGGCTGTGACTGGAACAGTAAGAAGAGTGATGTAAAAAAATTTAAAATGTTGCTTGGCTGTGGAACATCAGGAGTTTGGAGCTTAGCAAAAATTTTGTTTTACCACTTGGGGAATTGTAGTTTATAGCAGTTTTTAGTAACTTTTAATTCAGAATGTTGCATCTTAGTGTTATTCTTCAGTCATTAAGTCCGGCTCTCTGTGACTCCATGGAGGGCAGCGCGCCAGGCATCCCTATCCTTCACCGCCTCCCGGAGTTTGCGCAAACTCGTGTCCACTGAGTTGGTGATGCTGTCTGACTGTCTCATCCTCTGCCACCCCGTCTCCTTTTGCCTTCATTCTTTCTTTGGTGGCCAAAGTATTGGAACTTCAGCTTTAGAAATAGTTCTTTCAATGACTATTCAGGGTTGATATTCCTTAGGATTGACTGGTTTGGGTCTCTGCATTCCAAGGGACTCTCAAGAATCTTCTCCAGCACCACAATTCAAAAGCATCAATGCTTTGGCACTCAACCTTCTTTATGATCCAACTCTTACATCTGTACATGACTATTGGAAAAGACATAGCTTTGACTATATGGACCTATATCAGCAAAGTGATGTCTGCTTTTTAATATGCTGTGTAGTTTTATCATAACTTTCCTTCCAAGGAGAAAGCATCTTTTAATTTCATGGTTGCAGTCACTATCTGCAGTATTTTCTTGGATCCCATGAAAATAAAATCTGTCACTGCTTCCACTTTTTTCCCTTCTATTTTTCATGAAATGACAAGACCAGATGCCATGATCTTAGTTTTTTGAATGTTGAATTGAAGCCAACTTTTTCACTTTCCTCTTTCACCCTCATCAAGAGGCTCTTTTGTTCCTGTTCACTTCTGCCGTTAGAGTGGTATCTTTTGCATATCTGGTGTTGCTAATATTTCTCCTTGCAGTCTTGATTCCAGTTTGTGATTCATCCTTCCTGGCATTTTGCATGATATACTCTGCAGATGAGTTAGGTAAGCAGGGTGAAAAGAGACGGCTTTGTCATACTCCTTTCCCAATTTTGAACTAGTCAATTCAGAATGCTACATTTTAGTGTTACAGATTTACTAATGAAATAGCAGGTACTCATTCTAAGAGAAAAACAAATAAATGGGGAAGAATCTGTCAAAACCTTTCAGTTGTGTCAGACTTTTTAAAGTGTTTAAGTTAAAAAGGGCAGATTGAAATTATATTGATCACTGCATACTCAGCATGCAATTTGCCAGGACAAAAAGGACAAAGTAATAGAGTAATGAAGGACAGAAAACTTCTCTAGTTGTTAGGCTTTTGAGAGATTTTTTAAAAATTAGACATCAGATTTAGTTGCATATATGGTCCTGCTAAGAAAGACACTTTTATAATACATTCCTTGAATGATTCCTTGTGTTTTAAAGAAAACCATTTGTTGTTGCCCAACTTTTGATTTCTGTTTTATGGAGTTTTTGAAAATGTTCAGGAAAATTATGATTCTCTCCTCTGTGACGTATATTTCATAGCTGGACATTTGTACTTGTTATTCCCCTTTATCTTTTTTGCCTACCCCGTCCCCCACCACAGAATTTAGAATGCCAGCCCTAACTTTGCTGGCATTGGTTATATGATCTTGAAATCCTCTTAACTTCTACAGATACATGTGTATGATGTGTTTTTTCTCTAGGTGATTTTGGCCTGTTGGTCCTTTCTGGTTCTGTATTTAATAATGCCAGTGTTTTAAAATCAATATTATGTTTTGCATCAGTTCAGTTCTGTCACTCAGTTGTGTCTGACTCTGCAGCCTCATGGACTACAGCATGCCAGGCCTCCCTATCCATCAAAAACTCCTGGAGCTTAGTCAAACTCATGACCATTGAGTCAGTGATGCCATCCAACCATCTCATCCTCTGTCGTCCCCTTCTCCTCCCGTCTTCAGTCTTGCCCAGCATCAGTGTCTTTTCAAATGAGTCAGTTCTCATCAGGTGGCCAAAGTATTGCAGTTTCAGCTTCAATATCAGTTTGTCCAATGAATATTCAGGACTGATTTCATTTAGGATGGACTGGGTGGATATCCTTGCAGTCCAAGGGACGCTCAAGAGTCTTCTCCAACACCACAGCTCAAAAGCTCAATTCTTCAGCACTCAGCTTTCTTTATAGTCCAACTCTCACATCCGTACATGACTACTGAAAAAACCATAGCTTTGGCTATATGGACTTTTGTCGGCAAAATAATGTCGCTGCTTTTTAATTTGCTGTCTAGGTTGGTCATAGCTTTTCTTTCAGAAGCAAGTGTCTTTTAATCTCCTGGCTGCAGTCATCATCTGCAGTGATTTTGGAGCCTGCAAAATAAAGTCTGTCACTGTTTCCACTGTTTCCCCATCTATTTGCCATAAAGTGATGGAATCAGATCCCATGATCTTAGTTATCTGAATGTTGAGCTTTAAGCCAACTTTTTCACTCTCCTCTTTCACTTTCATCAAGAGGCTCTTTAGTTCTTCTTCACTTTCTGCCATAAGGATGGTGTCATCTGCATATCTGAGGTTATTGATATTTGTCCCGGTAATCTTGATTCCAGTTTGTGCTTCATCCAGCCTGGCATTTTGCATCATGTACTCTGCATATAAGTTAAATAAGCAGGGTGACAATATACAGCCTTGACTTACTCCTTTCCCGATTTGGAACCAGTCTGCTGTTCCATGTCCAGTTCTAACTGTTGCTTCTTGACCTCCGTACAGATTTCTCAGGAGGCAGGTCAGGTGGTCTGGTATTCCCATCTCTTTCAGAATTTTCCATACTTTGCTGTGATCTAGACAATCAAAGGCTTTGGCATAGTCAATAAAGCAGAAGTAGATGTTTTTCTGGAACTGTTGTGCTTTTTTGATGGTCCAGTGTTGGCAATTTGATCTCTGGTTCCTCTGCCTTTTCTAAATCCAGCTTGGACATCTGGAAGTTCATGGTTCACATACTGTTGAAGCCTGGCTTGAAAAATTTTGAGCATTACTTTGCTAGCCCGTGAGATGAGTGCAATTGTGTGGTAGTTTGAGCACTCTTTGGCATTGCCTTTCTTTGGGACTGAAATGAAAACTGACTTTTTCCAGTCCTGTGGGCACTGATGAGTTTTCCAAATTTGCTGGCATATTGAGTGAAGCACTTTCACAGCATCATCTTTTAGGATTTGAAATAGCCCAACTGGAATTCCATCACCTCCACCTGCTTTGTTCGTAGTGAGGCTTCCTAAGGCCCACTTGACTTCACATTCCAAGATGTCTGGCTCTAGGGGAGTGATCACACCATCGTGATTATCTGGGTTGGGAAGATCTTTTTTGTATTGTTCTTTCATGTATTCTTGCCACCTCCCTCTTAATATCTTCTGCTTCTGTTAGGTCTGTACCATTTCTGTCTTAAATTGTGCCCATCTTTGCATGAAATGTTCCCTTGGTATCTCTAATTTTCTTGAAGAGATCTCTGGTCTTTCCCATTCTATTGTTATCCTCTATTTCTTTGCACTGATCACTGAGGAAGACTTTTATCTCTCCTTGCTAGTCTTTGGAACTCTGCATTCAAATGGGTATATCTTTCCTTTTCTCCTTTGCTTTTCATTTCTCTTCTTTTCACAGCTATTTGTAAGGCCTCCTCAGACAACCATTTTGCTTTTTTGCATTTCTTTTTCTTGGGGATGGTCTTGATTCCTGTCTCCTGTACAGTGTCACGAACCTGCATCCATAGTTCTTCAGGCACTCTGTCTGTCAAATCTAATCCCTTGAATCTATTTGACACATCTGCTGTATACTCATAAGTGATTTGAATTAGGTCATACCTGAATGGTCTAGTGATTTTCCCTACTTTCTTCAATTTCAGTCTGAATTTGGCAATAAAGAGTTCATGATCTGAGCTACAGTCAGCTCCTGGTCTTGTTTTTGCTGACTGTATAGAGCTGCTCCATTTTTCGCTGCAAAGAATATCATCAGTATGATTTCTGTATTGACCATCTGGTGTTGTCCATGTATAGAGTCTTCTCTTGTGTTGTTGGAAGAGGGTGTTTGCCATGACCTGTGCGTTCTCTTGGCAAAACTGTTAGCCTTTGACCTGCTTCATTCCGTACTCCAAGGCCAAATTTGCCTGCTATTCCAGGTATCTCTTTACTTCATACTTTTCCATTCCAGTCCCCTATAATGAAAAGGATATCTTTTTGATTGTTAGTTCTAGAAGGTCTTGTAGGTCTTCATAGAACCGTTCTACTTCAGTTTCTTTAGCATTACTCATCAGTGCATAGACTTGGGTTACTGTAATATTGAATGGTTTGCCTTGGAAAAATGAACAGAGATCATTCTTTCGTTTTTGAGATTGTGTCCAAGTCCTGCATTTTAGACTCTTTTGTTAACTGTGATGGCTACTCCATTTCTTCTAAGGTATTCTTGCCCACAGGAGTAGATATAATGGTCATCTGAGTTAAGTCCACCCATTCTGATCCAGTTTAGTTCACTGATTCCTAAAATGTTGTAGTTTATTCTTGCCATCTCTTGTTTGACCACTTTGAATTTACCTTGATTCATGGACCTAACATTGCAGGTTCCTATGCAATATTGCTCTTTACAGCATTGGACCTTGCTTTTATCACCAGTCCCATCCACAACTGGGTGGTGTTTTTGCTTTGGCTCCATCTCTTCATTCTTTCTGAAGTTATTTCTCCACTGATCTCCAGTAGCTTATTGGGCACCAATTGACCTGGGGAGTTCATCTTTCAGTTTCTCATCTTTTTGCCTTTTCATACTGTTTATGGGGTTCTCAAGGCAAGAATACTGAAGTGGTTTGCCATTCCATTCTCCAGTGGACCACATTTTGTCAGAATTCTCCACCATGACCCGTCTATGTTGGGTGGCCCTACATGGCATGGCTCATAGTTTGATTGCGTTAGCAGGGCTGTGATCCATGTGATCAGTTTGGTTAATTTTCTGTGATTGTAGTTCTGTTGGCCCTCTGATGGATAAGGATAAGAAACGTATGGAAGCTTCCTGATGGGAGAGACTGACTAAGGGGGAAACTGGGTCTTGTTCTGATGGGTGGGGTATGCTCATTAAAGCTTTAATACAATTTTCTGTTGGTGACTAAGCTTGTGTTCCCTCCTTGTTGTTTGACCTGAGGCCAAACTATGGAGAGGTAATGAAGATAATTAGGACCTCCTTTAAAAGGTCCCAGGCATGCAGTGCTGCCCTGAGTGCCCCCCACCCTGCAGCAGGCCACCACTGACCCACGCCTCTGCTGGAGACTCCTGGACACTCACGGCAAGTCTGGGTCAGTCTTGTGGGGTCCCTGCTCCTCTCTCCTGGGTCCTGGTGCACACAAGGTTCTGTTTGTGCCCTCCCAGAGTCTGTTTCCCCAGTCCTGTGTAAGTTCTGGTGGCTCTATGGTGGGGTTAATTGTGACCTCCTTCAAGAGGGCTTATGCCATACCCAGGTCTGCTGCCCCCAGAGCCCCTGCCCCACGGCAGGCCACTGCCGACCCGTACCGCCTCAGGAGACACTCAGATGCAGTTGTGGCTCAGTCTCTGTGGGGTCTCTGGGTCCTGGTGCACAGAAGGTTTGTTTGAGCCCTCCAATTGTCTCTGGTGGGTATGGGGTTTAATTCTAAACGTGACTTTGCTCCTCCTACTGTCTTGCTGGGGCTTCTTTTTTGCCCTTGGACGTGGGGTATCTTTTTTTGGTGGGATCAAACACTCTCCTGTTGACGGTTGTTCAGCAGCAGGTTGTAACTGTGCAGTTCTCGCATGAGAGGATGAGCACACATCCTTCTACTCTGCCATCTTCCCCTGCTTTTACTTATCACTGTTTAATAAACGGTGTATTTTAAAGAACATCCAGTTTTAAATGATTGAACATCATACAGACACACTTTTTTGAAATGTATACGTGTAGGCTGGCCTTTAACCTTTCATTTGGTACTTTATTCTTAGCCAACTTTGTAAACAGTAGAAGGCAGAGCTTGGAAACATGATGTATATGTAGTTGTGCATATGACTGTTACTGGATTTGGTGGTGATGTTTATTTCTCTCTTAGTTAAGATATATCCCATGCATGTCTTGTGATTTACTAATGTTAGCCAGTTTAAAAAATGGCACACGTTAAAACCTTGGATAACCAGTAGCAGTGATTACCTTGTCTTGGCAGTATGGGAGGTTGACATCAGCACCTCTTAAATGTCTTAAAATGCTTGTCAAACATGGCTTAACTGATCAGTTACCGAGTCCAGTTTGAATTTAGTACATATCTTAGTTCTCTTATTGTAGCTCTTTGTGAAGGCTTTAAATCATAGAAATTCTCTTTCTGTAACTTAGAGAGTAGAAGTGTGTGTGTTTTGTGTATAATATCGTAGAGTATGTGTGTATAAGATTGTGGAGAAGTAGAGAGCTGCTTCCCCAAGAGAGAGTGTACCTTAGTGTCATCGTTTTTACAGTAGTGTCGTCAGTGTTGCCCCAAGTCTTTGAATTTAGTTTATTGCCACCATTATTGCCTCCTTTAGGGAGTCAGTCTCCCTTAACTTTGTTAACTGCATGGATATGTGATAGAAATTAGCTTTCCTTTTGATACTGCTGAATTTTTAGTATGTAGCTTATAATATCTGTAAGTTCTTGACGAATTTCAGAAGTTGTAGGAGACAACAGAAATGTGATATTGCCAATTTGGACACTTGTTAAAAATGATATCCATGCTGTCATTTCTAAAATCTAAAAGGACAAAAAGCATGTATCAGGCTGTATTTCTAGAAATTGCTTCCAGCTGCCTGCTTCCTAATATAGAAATGTTTATTGAAAGTGGCAGGTTAAAAATTGAATTCCTAAGGCAAATATGGCTAGCTCTAATTTTGCTAAAGAATTGGAAATACCTGAGAAATTGCCTATAGTGGCTTCAGTGTGGAGTGAGGGGCATGGTTGGAGCAAATAATACGTATTTCTAGGCTAGCAAAAAAAAAAATAGTAAACAGCCTAGATAGTTTCATTGAACTAAAGACAAATTTACTAAGGTAGTGAATTAGAAATATGAATTATCTTTATATTTTATGCTTTGCAACAGTATAAAAATTGCTGCAAAGTTAGAATGAACCATTTAAGATAGTAAATAACGTAGAGACAGTGATGGATTTGCCTGGCCATGAGACTCAGTTGAGGATGAGACTTAAATTAAGGAAATAAGCAGAGTAAAATATGGTTGAGGTGGAGAAAAGAAATTTAAATCTTACCTAGACTAGTTAGAGGAAATGAGATTTAAAGAAGTATTAGACTGAAATGCTATGAAGCAGCTTTTTAAAATCGGAAAAATCTGTGTTAATTCTGACAAGAAATTAATGACAAAAAGAAGATACATGTTGAAGGAGGAAAAAAAGAACACTGGTGTTTCAATGAGTCTTTGCTGGGGGATCCTTTGAATAGTAAGAGAGGAAATAGAGAGCAGTGGCAACTATATTAGAGATAGATTTGAAAATTGTTTTTGTGAAAGCATTCACTGGTTATGGTGGCAGGTTAAGAAGCAGGTAATGGAATGTATTCTAAGGTAAATTGTAGATTCAGGGAGTGGGAATCATGAAGGAGGAATCTAGCGATCAAAAATCTTTTGAAGATTGGTTGTGCCTTTGTTGTTGTTCTTCAGTCATTAGTTGTGCCCAACTCTTTGTGATCTCAAGGACTGCAGCATGGCAGGATTCCCTTTCCTTCAATATATCCTGTAGTTTGCACAAACTCATGTTCATTGAGTCGATGATGCCATCCAACCATCTCATCCTCTGTCACCCCCTTGCCTCCTGCCCTCAATCTTTCCCAGCATCAGTCTTTTCCAGTGAGTCAGCTCTTTGCATCAGATGGCCAGTGTATTGGAGCTTCAGGTTCAGCAGCAGTCCTTCCAATGAATATTCAGGGTTGATTTCCTTTAATATTGACTAGTTTGATCTCTTTGCAGTCTAAGGGACTCTCAAGAGTCTTCTCCCACACCGTAGATCAAAAGCATCAATTCTTTGGTGCTCAGCCTTCTTTATGATCCAACTCTCACATCTGTACATGACTACTGGAAATGTTTGCTGGCAAAATGATATGTCTGCTTTTTAATACATTGTTTAGATTTGTCATAGCTTTTCTTCCAAGGAGCGTCTTTTAATTTCATGGCTGCAGTCACATTCCACAGTGATTTTGGAGCCCAAGAAAATAAAGTCTGTCACTGTTTCCATTTTTTTCCCGATCTATTTGCCATGAAGTGATGGGACTGGATGCCATGATCTTAGCTTTCTGTGTTGAATTTTAAGCTAGCTTTTTTACTATCCTTTTTCACTTTCATCAAGAGGGTCTTTGGTTCCTCTTTGCTTTCTGCCATTAGGGTGGTATCATCTGCATATCTGAAGTTATAGATCTTTCTCTCAGCAATCTTGATTCCAGCTTGTGCTTCATCCAGCCAGGCATTTTGCATGATGTACTCTGCATATAATTTAAATAAACAGGATGACAATATATAGCCCTGACATACTCCTTTCCCAATTTTGAATCAATCCATTGTTCCATGTCCAGTTCTAACTGTTGCTTCTTGACCTGCATACAGATTTCTCAGAGGGCAAGTCAGGTGGTCTGGTATTCCCATCTCAAGAATTCTCCACAGCTTGCTGTGATCCACAAAGTCAAAGGCTTTAGGATATTCAGTGAAGCAGGAGTAGATGTTTTTCTGGAATTCCTTTGATTTTTCTATGATCCCACAGATGTTGGCAGTTTGATCTCTGGTTCCCCTGCCATTTCTAAATCCAGCTTGTACATCTGGAAGTTCTCAGTTCACATACTGTTGAAGCCTAGCTTGAAAGATTTTGAGCATTACCTTGCTAGCATTTCAGTTGAGCACAGTTGTGTGATAGTTTGTACATTCTTTGATATTGCCCTTTTTTAGGTTTGGAATGAAATCTGACCTTTTCTAGTCCTGTGGCCACTGCTGAGTTTTCCACATTTGCTGGCATATTGAGTGCAGCACTTTAACAGCATTATCTTTCAGGATTTGGAATAGCTCAGCTGAAATTCCATCACCTCCACTAATTTTGTTCATAGTGATGCTTCCTAAGGCCCACTTGCCTTCACCTTCCATGATGTCTGGCTCTTGGTGAGTGATCACACCATCATAGTTATCCAGGTCACTAAGACTGTTTTGTACAGTTCTTCTGTGTATTCTTGCCACCTCTTAATATCTTCTGATTCTTTTAGGTCCGTACCGTGTTTCTGTCCTTTATTGTGCCCATCTTTGCATGAAATGTTCCCTTGGTATCTCTGATTCTCTTGAAGAGATTGCAATACTCATTGTGTGTTTTCCTATTTATGTTGACTGGTTAAAATGACTCTTTTAAAAAGAATCATAAATATTTCATAATAAATATCTTTTCATTGCTGCTTAACATGTTATAGTTATGTTAATCATTTCTTATTACTTTATACGTTGAAACTGCAGTTCAGTGTATTAGTAGTGCATGGTCTTATTGACCATACAGAATAGAAAAAGAGAAAGACGACAATGTAATTAGTGGTGCATGGTTTTATGGATTATACAGAATAGAGAAAGTTTAACGTTTACTTACGTTTGCATTTTAGTATAATCATAAGAACTGATCTAACCTTAAAAAAGTGAAGAACTTTGTTGGGCAATGTGGGCTTTCATACGTTTGATTTTGTGTTTGAATAACACATATTGTTTATAAAATATTTAAAAATTTGGAAGGATTTATAGAATGGGTCTTTTAGGCAGTTTTACTTGATATTGGCACAAATATCAAGTAATGAGACAAATAAATTATGTAATGGCTATTATGCTTCTTTTCAGAAAGGGGGTGGGGTTAGGGTCTTGTAATTTGAGTAGCATGTTCTGAGCAATGACCTTTTGGTTAATATGCCAATAGCATAGGCACAGAAGCTGAAATAAGCAAGGGGACTACATCAGACCTGAAAACTTTCCACAGCAAATGAAACAAGTTAAAAAGGCAATGTAGGATGGGAGAAAATATTTACAAACTATATATCTGATAACTGGTCAATATTGTTTAGATATATAAGGATCTCATACAACTCAAAAACAAAAAGGCAAATAATTATATTTTTAGATGGACAAATGGTGCAAATAGACTTCTTTTTCCAAAGAATACATACCAGTGGGCAACAGGTATATCGCTAATCATCAAAGAAGTTTAGATAGCTTTAAAATTGTCAAGCAGTGTATCCTTAATTCATATTGTAAAATTAAAATATGTGAATTACTGTAGTTCAGTAAATGTAGGATGTGTGTGTGCTAGTCACTCAGTTATGCCCCGATTCTTTGTGACCCCATGGACTGTAGCCCGCCAGGCTTCTCTGTCCATGGAATTCTCCAGGCAAGAATACTGGAGTGGGTTGCCATCCCCTGCTCCAGGGGATCTTCCCGACACAGGGATTGAACCCGGGTCTCCTGCATTGCAGGCAGATTCTTTACCATCTGAGCCACCAGGAAAGCCAGTAATACAGGATGTTTGAAGATTATGTTTACATGACAGGCAATTTTGCTTTTCTTAGGAAAAAAAAAACAAACTAGTTTTACTCGGTTTGGTTACTTAGGTACTAAAGTACCTAACTTTTGGTACTAAAGTACTTTTGGAATTTGGAAATCAGTGTTTATAAATGCTACAAATGCCCTGATCTTTAACATGAAGGCATAATAGGTATCCTCTAAGATTCCCATCAGGCTTGATAGTTCTTTGTTTTGTTAGTGTTCGTAATTTTTAGATGCTTATGCTGAGGTAGGTTTTTCTCATTGATTATATTTTGAATCTTCTTGAGGCCAATATTAACTAACATGGCCCTTTTGATTGGAACTGTTATTATGTTTGTAGCTGTTCTTGTTCTTTTATCTTCCAAGTTATTCCTGGCAACCTGCTACAGCGATCACTGTCAAGAATGACTTGATGCTTTATCAACTTTGTATTTTATGACATTTTCCTCTTGGCATTTTATTTTAAAGTATAGCATACATGATGTAGAAGAAGTGCAAATAGAAATGAAAATGGGATTTTGATGTTTTATGTCTTGTCAGGAAATCTTTCATTATACTTTGATGAAGTATGGCACAAACCTAGAAACATGGAAATTTTGTTATTTAAAAAGTTAATTTTATAAATATTATAAATATCTGCTTCTTAAAACCAAAGCAAAGTGAAACGAAAGAATTTTACCCTATATGGCAAAGGTATAAACATAAATGGGAGAAAATATTGAAGCATCTTTAACAAATGAAGAAATTTTACAAGTAAATAAAATTCCTGAAGTTCATTAAAAATGCTGGCAAAAGATATATACAGTGCACTGAAAAATAAATGCCTTTGTAAAGATGTCTTGCTCTGTTTAATATAAAAATACATATTAAAACTTCCCTGAGATTTATTTTCCTAGTTGACTGGTAAACGTAAAGCCTGATATACTTTGTTTAAATAGATATGGAGAATCAGTTACTCTCAAATTGTTTTATAAGTTTGTATAACTTCTTTGGAAATATCTTTCAAAATTTAAATACACATATGCTAGACTCAGGGGATTAGATCTGATAAACAGAGTGCCTGAAGAACTATGGATGGAGGATTGTGACATTGTACAGGAGGCAGGGATCAAGACCATCCCCAAGGAAAAGAAATGCAAAAAGGCAAAATGGTCATCTGAGGAGGCCTTACAAATAGCTGAGAAAAGAAGAGATGCAAAAGGCAAAGGAGAAAAGGAAAGATATACCCATTTGAATGCAGAGTACCAGAGAATAACACAGAGAGATAAGAAAGCCTTCCTCAGTGATCAGTGCAAAAAAATAGAGGAAAAAAATAGAATGGGAAAAACTAGAGATTTCTTCAAGAAAATTAGAGACAGGCACAATAAAGGATAGAAACAGTATAGACCTAACTGCAGATGATATTAAGAAGAGGTGGCAGGAATATACAGAAGAACTGTACACAAAAAGTCTTCATGACCCACGATGGTGTGATCACCCACCTAGAGGCAGACACCTAGAGGCAGAGGAAGTCAAGTGGGCCTCAGGAAGCATCACTATGAGCAAAGCAGGTGGAGGTGGTGGAATTCCTGGTGAGCTACTTCAAATCCTAAAAGATGATGCTGTGAAAATGCTACATTCAGTATGCCAGCAAATTTGGAAAACTCAGCAGTGGCCACAGGACTGGAAAAGGTCAATTTTCATTCCAATCCCAAAGAAAGACAATGCTGAAGAATGTTCAAACTATTGCATAATTGCACTGTCTCACATACTAGCAAACTAATGCTCAAAATTCATTTGATTCTTGGGAGAT
The DNA here is from genome assembly GCF_019320065.1 of Cervus canadensis. Taxonomy (NCBI): domain Eukaryota; kingdom Metazoa; phylum Chordata; class Mammalia; order Artiodactyla; family Cervidae; genus Cervus; species Cervus canadensis. The sequence continues at coordinate 16,072,219 of NC_057396.1, forward strand.
AAACTGAGATAGCTGAAGAAGACATACATACAACCTTTGAACTGAATATCCTTTACAAAATAAACAAACGTGATACCTGCTAAAATTAACATCCAAAAGAATGACATTGAACTGAAACTTTATAAGCTGTATATGAAATACTCCCATCAGTGGACACACAGAAGATATTTGTTCATCACGAATATATCACTAATAATAATAATGCAAAAATGCAGTGATGTTTGCTACTCAGTTCAAACATCTATTCCTCAAAAGGAAGATTTCTTTGACTTCCTCTCCTTACTCTAGACTAGCTAGGGCAGGCATCCTATTAAAGAATTCATCCTCTGTATTTTGTCTGAGCACTTAATACATCTGTGATTAAATAATCTAAAATTTTCCCCCATTGATTAAGTTAGGTTCCTTGAGGGTTGAGACTCCATCTGTCTCTTTCACTGCTGGGGCATTATGTACTATGATATACTCTGTGTTGATAACAATGCATATTTGAATGAATGAGGATTAATTCTAGAATATCAGACCAACACCACAGCCTATTAGGAAAATGCATGTTTGTCTTCTCACCCATGTTGGCATTTCTGTTCCTTCTTTCAGTGACTTCCCTAAAACAAATGAGCGATTTAACCTTTTAGTGTGTGTGGGTAGGAAGGGGAGAACACAGATCCCTTTTAGAAACCATGAACATTAACATAAAATTGCAAAGATGTAAATACCCCCAAGTTTTGTTATTTAATTTCAGTGATATCATGGGTTTCCCTGAATCTCTTGATATAGACCCACATCACTCTGAGGTTTCACTCTGAAGGATTGATTTTTCTATTATTTTATTTTATTTTGTTGTGACAGTTTTTGGTATCTTTGCTTTTTGACCATTTCTCTAGTTCTGTGACTGGCCTTTTGTGTTTTATTACAAAAAATTTCAAACATACAGAAAGGTTGAAAAAGTTTACTTTGATACCAAAATATCCATCACTCATGTTCTGCAATTATCTTTTTACCATATTTCCTTTCTCATGTAGTTTTCTGTCAATCCATTCATCATCCTTTTTTCATTTAATGCATTTTTGAGTAAGTTGCCAATATCATTATACTTTTTTCCATATACTTCAGCTTGCCTGGCATTAACTAAAGTTCAGTATTGTTTACAGGATTCTTTTTTGAGGTAGAAGTTTATATACAGTGAAACACACCAATTTTAAGTGTAACATTTGATGAATTTCGACGGGTGTATACACAAACTCCTATTAAGCGGTAGAACAAGTCTCATCACCTCCAGAAAGTTTGCTCCTGTTTCTCCTCATTATTTTTTTGTGCTTTTATTTAAGCAATTAAATCTTACTCCTGTTTAATTATTTTTATGTTATAATGATCCCCTCAGCTTTGCACTGTTTGATAGGCATTCTCTCTGTCATAAGTTGAAGGTTGATGACAAAATATCTGCCAACCCAGGATTGTTAAGAATCAGCCTAGTGATAGAACTAAGAAGATCTAGTGGGAGTTAGGAACATAATCTCCAGCCTGGGGGTTCCTTCGATAAGTGTCTGCAGGGTAAAGCAGGTGTGGGAGTAATGACTGGGTGGGAGGAAGTCTTTATTAGTGCCCTGTCTTCACATGGTACTAAAGGGAGCAATTTATTTGGGTTGACAAAATGCCTGTTCACGAGATCGTACTTCTTTTAAGAAGTAAGACTTTTCACCTTTGAACACATTTCACCTTTGTGCAGTAAGACCATTTCACCTTTGAATACAACTTACCTATCACAGGATGTTTTCCAGTATTCATATAGTGAATTACTGTAATGAGAGGAAGTCAAAAATAATGTATTAGAGTCATTTTGCTTTCCAGGGAAACATTTTTCTAGTCTAAAAGTTTTAAGTTTTTTCTTAGAAGTTATAGCTATTTTTTAGAATGTGTTGTTTTTAGCTGAAAAATAGGTTGCTTTCCCTTATATGTCTATTTATAACATTATCATGTAGTTTCTAATGCTTCAACATTATCAGGATAGAGCAGTTTAGTAACAAAAGTTTAGTAACACAGTTTAGTAACAGTAGAAATTTAAGGTTATTTATGTCTAACACTCATATTGAAATTTAAACTCCTTTAGTGCTGATAATTTTATTTCTAGACAGCAACTTTGGTGCTTCTCATTAACCAATGAGCAATAAACACATTCAAGTTTGTAAAGTGTATTGCCAGTGTTAAATTGTTAATATAAGATAGCCATTTAACTAATCATCTGTGTTTTGTTGTTTTTTTTTTTTTTTTTTTTTTTTTTGGTATATTCTGACACAGAAGAAAGAACCTTCTAAATCCAGTGTGAAGAAAAAAGTGACCAAGATTGCAGAAGCAAAAAAAGTAATGAAGAGAAATTTTAAAGTAAATAAGAAAATAACATTTACTGATGAAGGAGAGGTAAGATTCTATAAATGCTTCATTTCTGAGGTACTTTCCAAGTATTAGAAAGTTTGATTCTACTGCTGACATGCCATTTTTAATAAGAAAAATGTTTCTCAAGACCTCTCAGGCAACTCCTTTAATTGTTTCTGTAGGTATTTGGTCAGCTCTACATGTGTAGGCAAGAATGCCTTTGTGACAGTAAGCTGGGCTACTTCTTAATGATTAACAACAGAGTTTGTTTTCTTTTTTTTAATCAGAGTATAGTTGCTTTAAAATGCTGTGTGTGTTAGTTTCTGCTGTATAGCAAAGTGAATCAGCCATACATGTGTGTGTATATATATAATCCCTCTTCCTGGGATTTCCTTCCGATTTAGGTCATCACAGAGCATTGAGTAGAGTTCCCTGTGCTGTACAATTGGTTCTCATCAGTTAATCTGTTTTATACATAGTAGTGTATATATGGTGCTTCTTAGGTGGCTCAGTGGTAAAAAATCCACCTACCAACGCAGGAGATCCAGATTTAATCCCTGGGTTGGGAAGATCCCCTGGAGGAGGAAATGACAGCCCACTCCAGTATTCTTGCCTGAAAAGTCCCATGGACAGTGGAGCCTGGCGGGCTACAGTCCACGGGTCTGCAGAGTCAAGAGTCAAACACCACTAAGCGACTGAACGCCATCATGCAGCAGTGCATATATACCAGTCCTGGTCTCCCAGTCCATCCCAGTCCCCGTCTCCCAGTCCATCCCAGCCCCGGTCTCCCAGTCCATCCTGGTCCCGGTCTCCATTGGTATCCATAGTTTGTTCTCTGTCTTTCTGCTTCACAAATAAGTGCATCTATACCATTTTTCTATGTGGTTCATATATGCCATATATATTCCACATATATGTGTTAATAATATTTGAACCATGGTTCAGAAGAAAGGGGACATATGTATACTTATGGCAAATTCATATCGATGTCTGGCAGGAGCTATCAAAATATTGTAAAGTAATTATCCTCCTATTAAAAATAAAATTAAATAAATAAACTTATTTTAAAAAAGAAACAATACTTGTTTTTCTCTTTCTCTCTTTCTTCACTCTGTATGATAGTCTCTGGGTCCATCCACATCTCTGCAAATGGCACAGTTTTGTTCCTTTTTATGGCTAGATAATATTCCATTGTATGTATATACCACATTTTCTTTATGATGGATGTTTAAGTTGCTCCCATGTCCTGACTGTTGGAAATAGTGCTGCAGTAACAATGGGGTGCATGTTTCTTTCTGAATGATGATTTTTCTCTGCATATATGCCCAGGAATGCTATTGCTGAGTCATATGGTAGTTCTAGTTTTAGTTTTTTTAGGAGCCACCACACTGTTCTCTCTAGTGGCTGTTACAGTTTGCATTCCACCAACAGTGTAGGAGGATTCTTTTCTCTCCACACCAATTCCAGCATTTATTGTTTGTAGATTTTTTGGTATATTTTTTAAAAAATTATTTATTTTTTAATTGAAGGATAATTACTTTAAGGAATTTTGTTGTTTTCTGTCAGACATCAACAAGAATCAGCCATAGGTATACTCATGTCCCTTCCCTCCCGAACCTCCCTGCCATCTCCCTCCCTATCACACTCTTCTAGATTTTGTTACAGATACCCTGTTTGAGGTCCCTGAGTCATACAACAAACTCCCACTGGCTATCTGTTTTTATATATGGTATTGTGAATTTCCATGTTACTCTCTCCATACATCTCACCCTCTCTCTCCTCTCCTCCTCCCGTGTCCATAATTCTGTTCTCTATGTCTGTTTCTCCATTGCTGCCCTGCAAATAAATTCATCAGTACCATCTTTCTAGATTTCATATATATGCATCAGTATAAGATACTTTTTTTCTCTTTCTGACTTACTTCACTCTGTATAATAGTCTCTAGGTTCATCTGTCTCATTAGAACTGACTCAAATGTGTTCCTTTTTATGGCTGAGTAGTATTCCATTGTATATATGTAGCACAGCTTTATCCATTCATCTGTTGATGGACATCTAGGTTGCTTCAGTGTTCTAGCAATTGTAAATAGTGCTGCAGTGAACATTGGGCCAAATGTGTCCTTTTCAATTTTGATTTCCTCAGGATATATGCCTAGTAGTGGAATTTCTGGGTCATATGGTAGTTTTATTCCTAGTTTTTTAAGGAATCATCATACCATTTTCCATAGTGGCTGTATCAATTTACATTCCCACCAGCAATGCAAGAGGGTTCCCTTTTCTCCACAGCCTCTCCAGCATTTATTGTTTGTAAACTCTTTAATGATGGCCATTCTAACTGGTAAAAGGTGGTTGTCTCATTGTAGTTTTGATTTGCATTTCTCTAATAATGAGCGCTGTTGAGCAGCTTTAAGTGTTTGTTAGCCATCTATACCTCTTCTTTGGAGAAATGTCTGTTTAGGTCCTTTTCCTACTTTTTGATTGGGTTGTTTGTTTTTCTGGTATTGATTTGCATGAGCTGCTTGTATATTTTGGAAATTAATCCTTTGTCAGTTGTTTCCTTTGCTATTATTTTCTCCCATTCTGAGGGTTGTCTTTTCACCTTATTTATAGTTTCCTTTACTATGCAAAAGCTTTTAAGTTTAATTAGATCCCACTTCTTTATTTTTGTTTTTATTTCCATTACTCTAGGAGGTGTGTCATAGGGGATCTTGCTTTGATTTATGTCATCAAGTGTGCTACCTGTTTTCCTCTAAGAGTTTTATAGTTTCTGGTCTTACATTTAGGTCTTTAATCCATTTCAAGTTTATCTTTCTGTATGGCGTTAGGAAGTGTTCTAATTTCATTCTTTTACACATAGCTTATTTCCCAGCACCACTTATTGAAGAGGCTATCTTTGCCCAATTGTATATTCTTACCTCCTTTGTCAGAAAAAAAAAAAGGTACCCATAGGTGCGTGAGTTTGTCTCTGGGCTCTCCATCTTGTTCCATTGATCTATGTTTCTGTTTTTGTGCCAGGACCATACTGTCTTGATGGCTGTAGCTTTGTAGTATAGTCTGAAGTCAGGAAGGCTCCATTCTTCTTTCTCAAGACTGCTTTTGCTATTTGGGGTCTTTTGTGTTCCATATGAATTGTGAAATTTTTTGTTCTAGTTCTCTGAAAAATGCCATTGGTAATTTGATAGGGATCACATTGAATCTGTAGATTGCATTTGGTACTATAGTCATTTTCACAATATTGAGTCTTCCTACCCAGGAACATGGAATATCTTGCCATCTGTTTATGTCATCTTTGATTTCTTTCATTAATCTCTTTTAATTTTCCATATACAGTTATTTTATCTCCTTAGGTAGGTTTATTCCTAGATATTTTATTCTTTTTGTTGCAATGGTGAATGGGATTGATTTCTTAATTTCTCTTTCTGATTATTCATTGTTAGCGTATGGGAATGTAAATGATTTCTGTGTACTGACCTTGTATCCTGCGACTTTGCTGAATTCACTGATTAGCTCTAGTAATTTTCTGATAGTTTCTTCTGGGTTTTCTACACATAATATCATGTAATCTGAAAAGACTGAGATTTTTTACTTCTTCTTTCCAGATCTGGATTCCTTTTATTTCTTTCTCTTCTCTAAGTGCTGTACCTAGAACTTGTAAAGCTATGTTGAATAGTAGTAATGAGAGTGCACACCCTGTCTTGTTCCTGATCTTAGAGGGAAGTCTTTGTGTTTCACCACTGAGAGTAATGTTGTTTGTAGATTTTTTGATGATGGCAATTCTGACTGGTGTGAAGTGATACTCACAGTTTTGATTTGCATTTCTCTATTAATTAGTGATGTTGGGCATCTTCTCATGTGTTTGTTGTCCATCTGTATGTCTTCTTTGAAGAAGTTTCTATTTAGGTCTTCTGCCCATTTTTTGATTGGATTGTTTCAGGGTTGGTTCTGAATTTCCCAGATCCTGTTTTTATAGATAAGACTTTCTTGTCATGGGGTCCATCTCTCATTGTACTCTGTGGGAACATGCAGAAGGATAATAACACAACCTCTCACCACAGCTTCTTTTGCTTGACTATAGAAAGCCTCTGCTCTGCTATTCCTAAATTTTAGATGCTATATTGGCTTGTTTTTACTTACTGGCCTGCTGTGGGAAAAATTCTCTGCTTTAAAATAACCTTAGATGTATAGGTGTCTGGTTTACATTTCATAATTACCTGGTCTTAGTGTAAATACATCCCCATAGAGTAGGGAAGAGGTTACCTCGCAGAGTGCTCATGAAAATCACTTATTATATAATAATATTATCTTCATTTTTTAAGAGGAAACATATTCATAGTGCCAAGTGACTCACCTTAAGTAGTGATGCTAGAGTCGGTGGTCATAGGATCTTCTGAATGTTGTCTCTGCTTCACTCTGACTGATCTGTAGGTTTCCATGTTCATTCTGACATAGCACTCAGCACCACATGCGCACCATGATATCATTTCCCTTGCTCTATGTTTATTTTTTCTTCATACCACTTATTATGATACTTTTCATTCTATAATTATTCAGTGGTTTTCTGTTTCTTCCACTCTAGTGGGAATGAGGGAAGATATTTCCTCTCCAGTGGAATGAGAGAAGGTACTTCTATTCCACTGAGGTGAAAAAAGTTACATGAGGGAAGGTATTTGTTGGCTCTGCTTACTACTCTGTCCTCTGCACTTAGAACAGTGCCTAACAAATAGTAAGCCCTCAGAAGAAGTGTATACCCCGGTAAAATAACAGAGCTTTCTATTCTAACTATAATGTATCACATATCACATCAAATATTTTATCATTATTAATATAATTGCTGTATGCACAATCCATATGCAGGCGTGTGTTTCCTTTTATTTATTTATTTTTTTTGTGTGTGTGTTTCCTTTTAATTCTGAATTTAGCAAAGATTTGGATGTTACTTTGGGGATTAGGTTTTGGTTTAGAAGGCCAATTTGCACTGGTAATGTGGAGTAAAATAGTGTATTAATAGTATGAAAACTAACAAAGTTGAATACAATTCAAATTTTGAAGTTGTTGTTGAAGTTGCAGAGGAAGCCTATAAAATTGAAATATATGAATCTCTGTGATCCAGAAAAGAGGTCAGCACTTGAGAAACAGGCTAAATCAGAAAATAGTTGTAGTATTGTATCACATGCTCACTATAAGAGCGGATTAGTGCTTTTAGTGTATTGAGGTTCCTTACTGTGCTACTAATTTAGCTGCAGAGATTATGCCCATTAACTTCAGGTTGAGTGTAAATCCATAACTGTAAAATGCTTCATTGTAAATGTATTGCTGACAGGAGCACTGTGTAACTATAAGCCATGGTGAAACTTCTGATCTAAAACCCTGAAAGAAATGCTACCATTTGTTCCACCCATAGGCTTCCCTGATGGCCCAGTGGTAAAGAATCTGCCTGCAATTCAGGAGACACAGGAGATTTGGGTTCGATTCCTGGGTTGGGAAGATCCCCTGGAGGAGGAAATGGCAATCCACTCCAGTATTCTTGCCTTGGAAATCTCATGGACACAGGATCCTGGCGGGCTACAGTCCATGGTGTTGCAAAGAGTTGGGAGTTGGACACGACTGAGTAAACAAGGAAAGAAGGGTTCCACTTAGGGATGAATTTTTTCCACTCTGATAAAGGAGAAGTCAGAGCAGTGGATGGTGTTCGTAACTGGCACCACTCATCTCTCTCGGTGCTTCTTCTGTGACTGCTGCTGTGCTGCTCATGCATTTGTGACCCTTGCTTCAAGTTGTGACTCTATGGTAGTCTCATCTTGAAGAATGAGATGATGCCGACAGCCTTCATTTTCCTGCTGTTTAATTAGCAGTCTTTCAGAAACTGGAGCAGTTACTTAAATCCTCCTGGCAGTCAATTACAGGAATAAGAGAAATGCTTTAGTCTAAATTGTCTAGAATTTTACTCTGTTAGGCCTGAAATATGATTAAGTCAAACAAACCTTATTTTGCAAGCAATGATACAGATGTATGGAAATTAAGTAATTTATTCAGGGTTACACACTGGGCTAGTGAAAAAGCCAGAGCATTAAAGGCACGTCTCCTGACTCTCAGATCAGTGCTCTGACTTCTTTATCACCTTGTTCCTAACCATAAAATGTTTGTGTAAAATTGTATAGATCTGAGCAGGCTTATGAAATCCAGACTTTCTCCTTTACGCTTAACTTAGTTATTTCAGTTTTTATGTGTGGTACCAACTGATATGTGTTTCATCAATTTTGAGCACATAATGTATGCCAGATAATGTGTTGGGCTCTCAGGATACATGAATAAGACATATGACTACCCTCAAGGAGGTTAATGCTAGGAAGGAAAACAGGAAAGTAAAACAACCCAGTGTGCTGAGAGGTGTTAGAGGAGGTACACTGCCGTGCCGCGGCAGTGGCAGGCACTCTGCTCAGCCTGGCTGTCGCCCTGTGTAGATCATTTGGAGCTGAGTTGGTGGAGTATTGCATACTACAAATGCTGAAATGATGTGGAAGCAACTACCTTATTGTCCAAATTATTTAATGAAAATTTCTTTTAACCCTGCTCTTAATTGAGTTATGGCAGCATTACTTTATCTTGACTTTTCTGTCACCTGCTCACTTTTATTATAAAGCTTGTTTGAAAGTTTCAGAAATATAGGTTGTAAGGCAGAAAGTATGTATGTGCACCATTTCAAAATCATTCTGCAAGTGCAAGTGGCGTTCTTGCAAGTTGATGTTCCTTGTCTCCTGCCTCATATTCACCTTTTTCCTCTCTGCAGTTGGTTCAGCAGTGGCCACAAGTGCAGAAATCTGTTTCCAAGGATACTGAGGAAGAGGATGACGCTGGTGGTATCAACTTAGATAAAGCAAAGGAAAGGCTTCAAGAAGAGGACAAATTTGACAAAGAAGAATATAGGAAGAAAATTAAGGCAAAGCATCGGGTAAGCTTTCTATCTTGAATGAATACTGAATGAAATTTAGTATGTCCTAAATGTATTTAAATGTTCAATAGAGATTCTTTAACAACCAAGTTACTTTACTATTTTCTTTAGCACTTATTTTTCTGTGGCTATTTTGTTTTTTTTATCTAGTCCTTTTTCCTTCTGCTGGTGAAGTCTTTGTATACTAACTGGTTTCTGAGAATGTCACCAAAATCTGCCTTTGGTTGAGGTGACTCAAATTATAGTGATTTTTTTTTTTTTCCAAATAAAGTTCTAATTTGAAGATAATTGTAGTTGTACGCTTGTTAGAAGTTATATCAGGAACTCCATTTCTATAACTTTGTCATTTCAAGAATATATATATAAATGAAACCATGCAGTATATGGCCTCTTAGGATTGAGTTTTGTCACCCATCATGAATCTGTAGATCACCTAGTTCCGTGTTTGACCCCTTTCTTTCTGTTACTGAGTAGTGAGTGTTACATGGTGTGGATGGACCATGGTGTGTTTCATGTTTCACCTGTTTGAGCAACATTAGTATTGTTTCCAGTTTGAACTTAAATCTTTCCATAAGCGATTACTTGGCAATAGGTACAAGATTAAATTTACTAAATTAAGAAAAAAATAAGGAAACTTTGTGAGAAAGAGTACTTCTATATAGGCATATGCCCTATTGGCCTTAAACTGTTATCCTTAAAACTGAAAGGGTTACTCCATGCTGGCCTCATGATATTACTGTCCTTTTGCACTACTTAAAAGTGGGCCTTTCACTTGATAAATGAGTCAGTTAATGAACTAAAACAGATTTATCTTTTTAAAGAAGTTTCTGTGGTATGCCCTTGAGACAATGAATGGTCTCCAGGTAACACAGTAACATATGCAAGAATCACTGCTATAATATTAAGTTCTGTATCAAAAATTTTCAAGTCATTGGATGTGGTCATTATTAACCATATCCATATTAATCATTACTAACCATAATAATTAGCCATATGATCATTATTAACCATATAGATAAAGAACATTACAGCATACTAACACATATATATGGAATTTAGAAAGATGGCAACGATAACCCTATATGCAAAACAGAAAAAGACACACAGAAATACAGAACAGACTTTTGAACTCTGTGGGAGAAGGTGAGGGTGGGATGTTTCGAAAGAACAGCATGTATACTATCTATGGTGAAACAGATCACCAGCCCAGGTGGGATGCATGAGACAAGTGCTCGGGCCTGGTGCACTGGGAAGACCCAGAGGAATCGGGTGGAGAGGGAGGTGGGAGGGGGGATCGGGATGGGGAATACGTGTAAATCTATGGCTGATTCATATCAATGTATTACAAAACCCACTGAAATGTTGTGAAGTAATTAGCCTCCAACTAATAAAAAAAACAAAAAACAAAAAAACTGTAGATTTTGACTCCTGTTTGACCTTGTTGTTATTTAATGATTTCTTTAAGATTTGATACAACTTCACAGTAGCCTTTAATGAATAAGAAATTTAGTTCTTAAAGATAGCTTTCAGGGATGAAAATGAATGGCAAGGAAAAACATTCCATAATGTGGAGAACAAATGAACCTAAAACATACTGGTTAGAGTTTGGGGGTATAACTAAGCATTTCCTTCATTGCTGCTTTTAGCACAGTACTTTATTTATTTATTTATTTATTTATTTTTATTTTTTTCCATTTATTTTTATTAGTTGAAGGTTAATTACTTTACAGTATTGTAGTGGTTTTTGCCATACATTGACATGAATCAGCCATGGATTTACATGTATTCCCCATCCCGATCCCCGCTCCCGCCTCCTGGATAGCACAGTACTTTAAATAGAAATTTGGTGTTAATAATTTGTTGCTAAAATTTTTAGTAATGCTGAGTGTCAAGCAGCTTTTCATGTTTCTGCTTATAGTCTTCTTAAACTATTTATCCAGCATAAGAACATTTTACCTTTATTTTTAAATTGTAGTCAGCTGTAAAAAGAAATACAGAGAATTAAGGCTCCCCCCCACCCCCATTTGCTTCTTCCCCTTTTCTTATTTTCCCTTTCACCCCTCTTCCCGATGTGTGGAAGTTATCACTGTATCTGGGTTGTGGAATATTGTTTCTGAAATATTTAGGAACTTAATTTCAAATTACTGTTGTATATTACACAGTGTTTGTGTGTTAGGCTCTGCCTTAGACTGTGAAGATGAACTATATAATATACATGGTGTTGGGACTTCCCTGGTGGTTGATTGGCAAAGACTCCACATTCTGTATGCAGGGGGCCTGGACTCGATCCTTGGTCAGGGAACTAGATCCCACATGTTGCAACTAAAGAACCTGCGTGCTGCAATGAAGATCAAAGGTCCCAAGTGATGCAAATAAGATCCAGAGCAGCCAAATAAATAAATATTAACAAAAATAGAAAAAATAAAATATATGGGTTCTATTCTCTGGAAGATTATAATTAAATCACAGTTAACTTTGAATATTTAGTCACTGCATAGAAATTTTCTGTGCTCCAATTTTTTTTACATTTAAATTTTTGAAATGAATAATATCTTCATGTTTTCCAAAGTCAAGATGATAAAGTTAATGTTGAGAAGTCTTGCTTCTGCCCATACCTGTCATTTTTATTCTTGTCTCCACCTCAGAGGTAAATTTTTATTAATTACTAATGTATCCTTAAAGTTTATGCAAAGACTAGTAAATAGAAATGCATATTCTTATTTTCTCCCTTTGTTACATTCGTACTACAGTATTCTACAGTACTGTAGATTGTTCTATACTTTTTCATTTGCACTTATTTTTGAAACTTTACATAATTTATTTTCTTTGCACCATTGTTAAAACATAGCATATGACTTTAAAACTATCACTGTGACCGTCTCACAGCAAGGTTGAAGAGAGCAGTTTGGGGCTGATACAGTTGGGAGAGAAATCACACAAACTTTACATGCTACTGCTTTTGAAACAGTTCTCTGTAACTAAAAGAGATATAAGATCTTTTAAAAACAAGTTTGTTGTTTAAAGCAAAGTTTGTTGTTTTATATAAAATAAGTATATTCTGCACAAGGTGGCCCATGGCATACTTTCTATATTGGAGACTGAAAATATCATGCATTCTAAAAAGAGCACAAAGAAGAAACCGAAGTAATCTTCCCTTTATTCAGCTTAATGGGAATGCGACTTGGCACAAATATGATTCATTTCTTGGTATTTTCATCGGTAAAATTATTATTTACATGTAAGTTTTTGTATATTAGTGAAATTTCATGTTTTTGAACACTTAGTTTATTATAATAGCATACGTAAGATACAGTGTGCTTAGTCGCTCAGTCATGTCCAACTCTTTGCGACCCCATGGACTGTAGCCCACCAAGCTCTGTCCATGGGGATTCTCTTGGCAAGAATACTGGAGTGGGTAGCCACTTCTCCAGGTGATCTCCCTGACCCAGGAATCGAACCCAGGTCTCCTGCATTACAGGCAGATTCTTTACCAGCTGAGCTACCAGGGAAGCCCATAAGATACAATACAGGTGCTCAAATCAATTATGTACCAATTGGCCATGGACTGGATTTCTACCTAGAATGCATATGTATTATTTTTTTTAAACGTTAGGTTTTAACATTTGGCATAATGTTTGAGGGGGAGAGTGTTGTGCTGTAACAAGTTGGAATATTTGCTTTGGAGCCCTAGCATTACCTAGTCCATTTGGATAACCAGTCACCAGTTTGGATTGCATGTTATTTTTTTTTTCCCAAGTGTCATAGAATTTATTTATTTATTTGGATTTTATTTATTTTATTTTTTTCTATTTATTTTTATTAGTTGGAGGCTAATTACTTTACAGTGTTGTAGTGGTTTTTGTCATACATTGACATGAATCAGCCATGGATTTACATGTGTTCCCCATCCCGATCCCCCCTCCCACCGCCCTCCACATCCCGATCCCTCTGGGTCTTCCCAGTGCACCAGCCCTGAGCACTTGTCTCATGCATCCAACCTGGGCTGGTGATCTGTTTGACCCTTGAAAGTATACTTGTTTCAGTGCTGTTCTCTCAGATCATCCCACCCTCACCTTCTCCCACAGAGTCCCAAAGTCTGTTCTGTACATCTGTGTCTCTTTTTCTGTTTGGCATATAGGGTTATCATTACCATCTTTTTAAATTCCATATATATGCGTTAGTATACTGTATTGGTGTTTATCTTTCTGGCTTACTTCACTCTGTATAATGGGCTCCAGTTTCATCCATCTCATTAGAACTGATTCAAATGAATTCTTTTTAATGACTGAGTAATATTCCATTGTGTATATGTACCATAGCTTCCTTATCCATTCGTCTGCTGATGGGCATCTAGGTTGCTTCCATGTCCTGGCCATTATAAACAGTGGATTGCACTTTCCTATTCTGAAAATTGAGGGAGAGATAATAGGAGTTAATAACAAGTGATTAGAGAGATCCCCTGGCTCTGTGTGTATAGGTAAGATGTGAGAATAAAATGAAGATAAAACTCCATAAAATCTATAACATAATTCTGTATTTGATACATATTTTGACACATATAATATTTTGAAAATGTCAATTTTAGAAGCTTTTATGAGATTAAAAATCAGCATGTTTAAAATATTTCATGATTATATTTTTGGTTTAGAAGGGTAAGATAGTTAATATAATAAGTGAATTTAGTCTTAATGATTCTGTTTGAAAGTAATTGTTTTTTCCTACTGTTTAAAATTGACAGCCTCACATGATCAAGCTTTGCAAATGCACCCTATTTTTGTAATGTGGGTCTCAGCTGCTCATTTATTCCCATGTGTTATTCGCCCATGTTACTAACACCTGTCCTTGACTCATTTTTTCATCTACCAAATTCTGAAAACTGTGTAATTTCTACTATGACTCAAGTAAATATCTTTGTTGTAAAGATTTATAGCAAAAAGTAAATAAAAAGGAAGAAATAAAGATGATACAGTTTATGGCCTCACTGGGAATGGAATTCAGCTGCCCCCTTGCTGGAACTTGGCCACTTACTCTGGGGACTTATGGAGCCCTTGTGTAACTGCTTTGCGTCACCCACTCAGCATCTTTATTTTTCTTTATGAGTCTTCATTTTAGCCATTAAGCATCATTTTCTTCTGAGACCATTTGGATCTTCTGCTTTCTCTGGCAGTTTATAAGTAGCTATACTTAATTAGGTGTGTTACTGGGTTTTTTTGCCTCTTGAAACTATCAGAAGTAAAATTATAGCAAAATATATTTTTACATATAAAAGCATTAGTAAATTAAGTTGTAAATACAAAAGCACTGCTTTTGCACAGAAACAATGTGTTTTCTGATATTTCAGTTAGAACTGTGAAAGATGGGCCATGAATCATATCACTGAAAGGTTTTTTACTTAAATGGAGTGAAAATCTGCTCTGTGCTATGTCATCATTTTTACCTCTGAAAGATAGCTTCTGTTTGGTGTGATAATATCTGTTATAACAGCTGAGAGTGGAGAGAAGCAATTCATTATGAGGTTCTCTTTCATTTCTTTGAAATTTGCTTTGAGTGCTTTATCCATTTTGGATTGTGTATTTAGATGACACGTCAGAATGTAACTCTGGACTGTCTGCAGAGTTTTCTGGATTCTGCTAACTACTAGCATGAATTTTACTATAACCCACCAGGCTTCTCTGTCCATAGAATTCTCCAGGCAAGAATATTGGAGTGTGTAGCCATCCCCTTCCCCAGGAAATCTTCCTGACCCAGGGATCGAACCTAGGTATCCTGCATTGCAGGCAGATTCTTTACCATCTGAGCCACCATGGAGGCTCGTTAGAAAGTTAAGAATTAAAGGGACTTCTTAGAAAATCTATTTTGTTTATTGTTTTTTACACAGAATTGAGTTGGCATGGAATCCAGGTGTCTTAAACATAAATTTATGTAATCAAGAAGGAGAAAGGCAGTAATCAGGTATTTTAGGAATAGTAATAACAAGAACATTAAAGACAGTAGCAAGTAGCAGTTTGTTAACTGGGCCCAGCACTAAGCATTTTTATATTATATGCTAACAATTAACTTATGATATAAGTGAGGTAGACTCATTTTACAGATGATAAAACTAAAACTTATAAGGGTCAAGTAATTTGTCCGAGGCCCCAGAGCGTATAAAAGCTTGCAAATAGTAGCCTTGGGATTCTTACCAAGGTCTTTGTTTCTCTACACACTGGTTTTAACCATGTAGCTGCTCCCTGTTTCATACCACTAGGCATTCTCTTAGAACAGAGTAGCTCTGAGGCAATGAATCAGAAGGTAGAGGATGACAAGAGGAGAGGAGGACTTTGAAGAAGGAATGACAAGTGATAGAAATTGTTCTTATTTCCAGACCAAGATCATTGGTCTCAAACAAATTTAGAAAAAAATAAGCATTGTGGTTAATAGTTTAATTTAGGACCACATACTGACATATCAGAAATGTCATCATGGGGGGACATGTATCCAGTGCTTAATTCTCAAACTGACTTAATGAGTAATAAAGCTTATTTCTAGGGGAGGAACAGAGATTCTCTTCTTGTACAACCATATCCTTCAGTTCCCTTCTTACCACCATCATGACCAGATTTATTATAAAAAAGGAACCAGCCTATTACTATCAAACTTTTGTCTATAATTTAGAGATGTCTGCCTGGGAGGTTTCTCTTCTTATTCTCATGAGCTTGTAACCTCTTGTGATATTCACTTCATCATCTGGGTACTTGGGCTCTTTTTCATATCCAGCATCCAAAATGAGATTAAATACTCAAGATTTTATAGGTTTTATCAACTTTGTGGCAAGTCTTTGACCTGCTTATTATCTCTATTTTTATTAAGTTCTTTGTTTTATGGATTTTTAAAACTCCACCATGTAGTGAGGTGGGGTGGTTATAGATTGATGGTCAGTTTAGCTGGAGAGGTTGAGGAGCAGGGGCAGAGTTTGGTGCTAATGAAAGATCATTTCATAGACTACAGAGATGAGCAGTGGAAGCTTCCTACAGGAGGCTAGGCTGTGTCTGTTTTTCCCATCCCTGTATACCCAGAGCTCACGACAGAGCCTGGAACATAGTAGCTCAGGAAATATTTGAAGGAATTGATTAGTGAATCGGTGTTCTGTGTGAATTTATTTTTCTCCCTGTCTTCATAGCCTTATTGTAGTTGTTACAGATTTAAATGTGGAAGACCAATTTTTTATGTTGTATGGATGAAACTCTGTAGAATAGGTAACAGATCAGAGAACCTTGCTGTGTTGTTAGTTCTGGAGAGGGATTTAGAATCACTGGGGTTTTATTCTTGGAGGGAAGGGGGTACCTTCAGGCCAAAGATTATTGTAATAATTCTTTTTATTCACTTTTGTTGAGCCACTTTTCTTCTCTGAAAAAGGAAGTTCCTGTAATACTGAAATGGGGATTGATGTCCCCTCCTTCTTTGACAACTGGGAACTCTGTTCTTTACCATAACTGACTCAGTTGCCTGAGATTCATTCAAATAGGTTATACACTTCCACCACCTTCTGAGAAACAGGGGTTTCCAAATCTACAGATTTCCAAGCACCATGGAATGAAAGTGGTTTAAATATATAGTCCTGGCTGCTATTGAAATTCATATTTCATGGTACTTTTCTGGAAGCTGAGGACCTGTAGTTTATGAGAAGCCAAAAGATGTGTATTAATGTCTATAAAGGAGTATTTTGTACCTTGAAATGTAATTTTTCATGTTTTTTTTTTTTTTGTCTCCTGGGAATTTGAATTTCATGATCTTCTTATCATATGTAGCATGGCAGAATTAAAGGTAAAATTGTGCCTTCTTTTTGTTAGTGTAAAATGCCTTTGGGTACCAGTCCTAAAAATGAAATAGGGAAAGGAAGGATTTAAAGTATTTCAACCACATAAATATGTGTGTTTGGGGTAGGGGGTTGAGGAACCTCAGTTACTGAATCTAATAAAATTCAATTATATTTTCCCCCAGTCATTGTAATCCAACCTTTTATATTTTTCTTGTCATTTATAGCATCTATGATTCATATACTCATCTTTTTAAAAAAAGAACTGTTTTTCTTGTTTTAGCAAATGAAAAATTTGTAGTTTTTTTCCTATATTCATTTCCCAAATTTTGGATTGCCATAATTCTACTTTCTGTTCTCTGTTTAAAGACGGATGTTTACTCTTGCCTCTTTTCAGGGAGAGTGCTAATATAGCTTTTTAAGATAACAAAGAGAAGTTTTCTAATTTCCTTTTTGTGTCACCCAGTATTAAAAGTTTGTTCTTTTTATTATACTTTATTTTTGTGTCCTGGTCATGTTCATTTCATATTTTAAAGGTTTTCAGTATCCCTCATCCACCTGAGACTTGTGACAGAAATCTTAAAAGGAATAATTATTCTACTCACATGCTCATGTGATCTGTGATAGCCAATTTAAATTTTGAAATTTAAAAGATTCTTCATTACTGTGATGAATTAATACTGCAGTTCATCAAAAATTTGTTAATATGCTTTTTCCTGCTATGATTACAGTGACTAGATGGAAACCCCCAAAAGAGAGATTGTGTTTACTTGTTTAGAGAGAGTTTTTCTGATGTGACCATATCGAGGTTATTCTTTGGAACTTTGAAGTGCCATTTTCTGGTGCTCTAGTGTCTTGGGAGAAGGTCAGTTACTGAATAATTAATAGCAATTTGTGTGACTGTTAAATGTGTTTAATTATCTGTTTCTCTGCACAGGAAACAGGCAAAAATTAAATTATGTATTGGGTTGGCCAAAAAGTTCCTTCTGTTCTTAAGTGAGGTTTAAGGACACATTTTTCATTTTCACCAAGAACTTTATTGAACAATGTAGTCACCATTTTGTCCCACTACCTTCTACCATTTTTCACACAACTTCATAATTCTGTCTTCTCAAAACTTTTTATCTTTCTGAGCAAAGAACTTTTCTATGTGTCTTTACAGTCATAACAGGGAATTGAAATTTTTTCCATTAGAATTTTGTACAGACCGAAATAAATGGAAGTCTGAAGTGCAGTGTGTGATGAATATGGCGAATGAATCAGAACTTCCCAAGCAAGCTGTATAAGTTTTTGCCTGGTCATCAAAGAAACATGTGGTCTTGCATTATCCTGATGGAAGATTATGCATTTTGTGTTGACTAATTCCAGACACTTTTCATCAAGTGCTGCTTTTGTTGGTCTAATTGGGAGTAGTACTTGTTGGAATTAACTGTTTGGTTTTCCAGAAGGAGCTCATATTAGAGAACTCCCTTCCAATCCCGCCATATACACAGCATCACCTTCTTTGGATGAAGACTGGCCTTTGGTGTGGTTGGTCCATCATCTTTTTCGTTCCACATGATTGTACAGTATCCACTTCTCATCAGCTGTCACAATTTGTTTTAAAAATGGAACTTTTTCATTATGTTTAAATAGAAAATCACATGTGGAAATACAATATGAAGGATTTTTTTCACTTATGTGGAATCCAAACATCAAAGTGATTAACATAACCAAGCTGGTACAAATGATTTTCAGCACTTAGTTTGGATATTTTGAATATATCAGGTATATCTCCCTTGTAATAATAATGTTGGCTGTTTGCAATGCTTTGATTTGATTGCCATCAACTTTAGGTGGTCTGCCAAACTGTGGATATTATCCAGCAAGAAATCTGTAGCATAAAACTTCATAAACCACTCTTGACACATTTGATCAGTCATAGCACCTTCTCTATACACTGTACAAATCTTTTTTTGCATTCCAGTTACATTTTTACCTTTCTTAAAATGATGAAGAATCATATGCTGAAGATATTGCTTGCTTTCTTCCATCTTCAGTATCAAAATAGCTACACAAAAATTCACCAATTTTGGTAAGTTTTTTTTTTTTTAAATGCATGCTGATATGACAGCTATCACAATGCAGTCTAAAAAAATTGTTTCGATTAAAGTTAAAGACAACTAAGTGCTACTTGAGCCATCTTACGGAAAAAAACATTGGCTATTGACCAACCCAATACATGAAATGCTATCAGGAAAAAAATCCTGTTAGAATGAAAGACCCACACAGTTGTTGTTGCTTAGTTGCTAAGTTGTGCCCAACTCTTTTGCAGCCCCAGGACTGTAGTCTGCCAGGCTGTTCTCTCTATGGGATTTCCCAGGCAAGAATACTGTAGTGGGTTGCCATTTCCTCCTTCAGGGGATCTTCCTAACCCAGGGATCAAACCTTTGTCTCCTACGTTGGCAGGCGGGTTCTTTACCACTGAGCCACCAGGGAAGCCTACCCATGTAGTATGTGTGTGTGAGTCACCCAGTCGAGTCTGACACTGTGGTCCCATGGACTGTAGCTTGTCAGGCTCCTCTGTCCATGGTCTCCAGGCAAGAATACTGGAGTGGGTTGCTATTCCCTTCCCTAGGGAGTCTTCTCAACCAGGGATTGAACCCAGGTCTCCCGCATTGCAGGCAGATTCTTTACCATCTGAGCCTCCAGGGAAGCCCATATAGTAGCAGACCATTGTTAATAATAAAAGGAAACATAACATTTGGCTAAAGCATGTTGTTAAGCTAAAAACTATTCATCTTGTTTTTGTTGTTGTTCAGTCACTGTGTCTGACTCTTTGTGACCCCCATGAACTTCAGCATCCCAGGCTTCTCTATCCTTCACTATCTCTGGATTTGCTCAAATCATGTCCATTGAGTCATTGATGCTATCCAGCCATCTCATCCTCTGTTGCCTCCTTCTCTTGCCCTCAGTCTTTCCCAGCATCAGAGTTTTTTTTTCCCAATGAGTTGGCTCTTCACATCAGGTGGCCAAAATATTGAAGCTTCAACAACAGAGCTTCCAGTGAATATTCAGGGTTGATTTTCTCAAGAGTCTTTCCCAGCACTTAGTTCAAAAGCATCAGTTCTTCTGTGCTCAGTCTTCTTTATGGTCCAACTCTTAACATCCATTCATGACTACTGGGAAACCTGTAGCTTTGACTATACAGACCTTTGTTGGCAAAGTGACATCTCTGCTTTTTAACATGTTGTCTAGATTTGGCATAACTTTTCTTCCAAGTGTCTTTGAATTTCATGGCTGCAGTCACCATCCACAGTGCTTTTGGAGCCCATGAAAATGAAGTCTGTCACTGCTTCCATTTTTTCCTTTTCTATTTGCCATGAAGTTATGGGGCCGGATGCCATGATCGTTTTTTTGAATGTTGAATTTTAAACCAGCCTTTTCACTTTCATAAAAAGACTCTTTAGTTCCTCCTCACTTTTCTGCCATTAGAGTGGTATCCTGTGCAATGTGGGAGATGTGGGTTCGATCCCTGAGTTGGGAAGATCCTCTGGAGGAGAGCATGGCAACCAGCTCCAGTATTCTTGTCCAGAAAATCCCATTGACAGAGGAGCCTAGTGGGCTACAGTCCATGGGGTCGGAAAGACTGAGACAGGACAGAAGCACCTGAGCACTCCAGCTCCTCTCACTTACTAAACTCTTTAACAATGAAACAGTTTGTTTTGATTTGTTCATCTTTTCTTCTGACCTTGATCTGGAACTTGCAAATAATCTTTAGAGTGTTTCCCTGTGTAACTGCACATTGTTTAAGTTTTCCCTGCCCTTTTAGTTGTATGTTTTCTTTGGAAGTCAAAGTAATAGCTATTTTCTCCAAAACTAGTGTAAAAAAGAATAATAATCTCAGAAAAGAATAATTTAGCATCAAGATTTATTTAGTGGGTATGACACATGAACAGTTGCCATTTGAATTTGAATTTTTGTTAGTTTCACTTAGAATTTATCTTTCCTGCTGTGTGGTCTGAAGCTATGAAAACTTAATCTGTAAGTTCTGTGGGCTCTCCTCCTCTTTGCATTAATTAGATCTAACCCACTTTGAAACTTTTTATTAAAAAGGAGTCTGTAAACCTAGATGGGGTGTATAGTGTGGATCGTAGCAATTTCCTGCCCTTCTCAATGCTGTGAGCAGCAGAGCAGCCTCAGATCTGTCTCTCAAGAGTGTATTAGACTTGGTTCTTGAATCTGCAGAAAGCCATGTGTGAAGAACACTGACGATAGATTGTCTGGACTGAAAAAACTTGTTAATTCTCACATTAGTGGATGTTTAATGTAAGAGGGAATCATGATTGCAGTTTCATATTACTTCATGAAAAAATTATTTGCTGTTTGCTCACTGTTTACATTGATCTGGTAGTTGGTTGTATTTGAAATACATTTATATATTGTTAGCTATGATTTTGGATTGAGTCTAGCCTTTATATTGTTTTACCACTATTTTTTGAAGAGGCAAAGAGGCATTCTATTTAAAACAAATTTTTTTTCAACTTCAGCTTTATTTTGTTGTTTTGAATTTTATTATTATACATATCTGTAATTCTTATTTTGAAAATGTTAGTACTGCATTTTCTGCATGTTTTATGATCATTGGAAAACTAATGGGGAAATTATAAAGCAATGAGAGAAGGTGCTTAAAAGAATAATCTTCTGTTGTTTTTCTTTTGAGAAAAATACTGCCACTTTTTTGAGAACCCCAAGGATGAGGGTTTTACATCTTTTATAAATTCTACTCTTGGAGGAGAAGGGAAGTAGTCATTACTGCATGTCTTCCTTTTTATTTTAATAGCCAACATTGTGAACCTGTCATATGTCAGACATTGTGCTAGGCATTTATGTTATTTTATGTAATTCTTATACCAATTTTATGAAATGTGTGCTTCTGTTATCTCCTTGTTTTGGTGAGAAAATGAGAGATAGTAAGTTGCCTAAAACTGTACAGCTAATAAATGATTGAACTGTGATTTGATTACATATTTGGCACATCTTTAATGATTATGAAAACTGACACCAGTCTTACAATAGACACTTAATAAATATCTATTGAAAGGTAAATGCGCCTTATCCGGTTGGCTCAAGAAGAATTGTAATGAATGTGTAGTGAGATTTACACTTACTAGATAAGTTTACTGGTTGCTAATTTTCCCTGTCTTCCTGTAGGAAAAAAGACTGAAAGAAAGGGAAGCCAGAAGAGAAGCCAGTAAGAGACAAGCAAAGGTAAGGGTTTATATTTTAATGAGAAACATGTTTGTAGCGTTGAATGGAATTTAAATGCCCTTCTTTTCCATATGCATTTTATATTTGTTTATACAGGTTGACATTTGAATTGGATCTAAGTCTGTATATGTATGTTATTTGCTTTCTCGTATTGGTTTGTTTCTTCTGTGGTATAGAGTGAAGAAATGAGATAGTTTGTTTTATCTTCCTACTTTCACCATCTTATCCTGTTTTATGCATACTAAGTATAGGAAATGGTTGACTGTGGGTCAGACCTGATAGGATTTTATTGTATATCATCTTCAGACTACGGAGGCAGCCCATGCTAACCCAACTTGATAATAGATAACCTTGAAAGCATTGGCTGCTTCAGCTCCTAGAGCCTAAGGGGAAGCCCTCTGTGTCTCCCACCTTCACTAAATTCTGTAAACAAAAATTTTAGCAGCTGTATATATACAGTTTCTTTCAAATATATGTACAATTATAAACACCATCATCTATGTGCAGCTGTAATTTTTATCTGGTATGTTTGACACCATGGAAAATTCAGCCTCTGCATCCTGAGGACATTTAATAGAAATGATTTCCACAAACCAGGGCACAGAAATGCATGTCATTTCTCAGGCTGTGTCTCACTGTGCTTTGCCTGACTGGCCGTGACTACTTCTTAGCAGTTAGCGAAGATCCAACTCCCTTGAGTAAACCCATCATGTTCTTTGTCATTTTTTTCCATGCACTTAGAGAACAAGTCAGAGATGATAACTCATGCTATATTTCTAAAGTGGGAAGCAATTACTCTTCAGTATAAGATGAAAAGACTGCTTACATTCAGTATTAAATATCACTCTGTCTTCAAAGGTGCCCGAAAACGAGAACTACAGTGTGCATGCACCCTGACTTGCTAAATCAGGTGGTGGAGTCTGTATTTCCATTTAAAATGCAGATGTGAACAGTCATGGCATAGAAATGAGATCTCAGGAACTATAGTGGGAAAAATTTAAATTTAAGAAGAAAATCTTAAATCTAATGAAAGCATTTGATTTTTATGAATATTGCATATTCTGCATAAAGATAAACCATTTTATGTTACTAAAAAGCCCCTATTTCTTTCTGTAAATGAAATTATAAAATGAAAGATATAATCTGGAGCCAAAAGAAAGGCCTGTCACTGTATTTGCTCTGTGTGTATTGGTGCATATTTGTATATATTGCTTAATATGGTTTATTTTCTGTACTTGTTGATACTGTATGCTTCATCTTTCCTAGTGGTTTAAACTGTAAGAAAGAAATTGCTCCTACCCTTGAGCCTGCCTCTTGTGCATCTTCTCTTTCCCTACAAGTTGCTGTATATATTTTGTTTTGGTACATTGCCAGCTGGGAAATGAAAAGCGGTAAAGGCCTTCAGAGTTAGATTTTGCCACTGGGATCGACCTCTAAAGTGAAACTCCTCAAGCCAAGCCCACCCCTCTGCCCCGCACCCCTTCCCACGTTTGTCATGTGTGTTTGTCTGAGAAAGGAGGAGGACTTCTTTGTCAAAAGGTTGTTTCATTTACGTACAAGCGCTCAGGACTGTATTGAGAACAGAGAATATAGAACAACTGACTTGTCTTTGTTGCACAGCCAGGAGCTTTCAGTAGAGACTGTGTTTTAGTATTGCTCTGAGTAGTCAAGCTGCCTGTATTTCATAGCCTTGTATGAATGCTCAGAGACAGCAGCCCCTTTAGAAGAGTGATGTTAGCAGAGAGATGAGAGGACAGGTTGTAGCCAGGACTCAAACATTCCTCAGGACACCAGGGACAGACAGCAGTGACAGATTCAGGCTGACTCATGGAGGCCAAGGAGTTAGCTTGGGTTAACCTGTATGTACACAGCTTCTTTTCAAATGAAAGTTACAGAAGTTGGAGGCTCTGGAGCTTTCCAGGTGCCCCTTTGAAAACAGACCCAGAAGATGTTGGAGGGACTCTGTAAAGAGGTGATGGCCCAAGGTTCTGTGATATCTAAGAAGAAACGTATGAGCTGGGTTATGGGTTTTCCAGTTGTGTGTATGTGTGTGTGTGTGTGTGTGTGTGTATGCGTGTGAACATGCTTTAAGTGATGGATATGTCTTAAGTTTCAGAGTAAATTTTATCTTCTTTTTAATATGGTTAAACATGGTGTGACTTGAGGCTGTTGCCTTCTGAGGCCTTCTGGTCAGCTTCAGTGCAGATCATCCTTCAGTCACTGAACCTGTATCTAAAGGATACCTTAGTGGTAAAAGAAAGTGGTGACTTACTATACCACCAGAGGTGTGGTCTTACCCATTTATAGCTATTTTAAGAAGTCAATGCATAGAAACAGAAGTGTGGGAAAGGAAGACTTACTTCCAGAGTTGTTTTCTACCTTGTCTTGCGCTTCATTTAGCGAACCTCATGTTACAGGAGAGGAATATAGTAGACACAGTGTCGTTGCTTTAGAAATTGGAAAAATGTATTAGAATAGAAGTTGATAGAATTATCTTCATTACCCAGAAAAGAGAAGGTTTAATGATATTGTGAGTTTATAATTTTATAAATGATGCTTGGTGGTTATCTCTTCCCCAACATAGTAAGTATTCTGAAGAAAAATTGCTCTGAAGTTAGAATATAGTAAAATAAAGTTGGAATGGACTTCCCAGAAAGCTGATACAGCTTTTTGCTAAAAGATATGTCTAAGATCTGCTTAGGATATGTTATATGCAGTGCCAGGAGTTAGAGAGAAATATGAAGTTGAAACTTCTAAGAGTTTTCGGGGTACCCAATGTCCAGTGATTTGAGACAAAGAGGTCTTTGGATATTTAAACTTTCTTTAGGAGAGAAATATTTGAACTATTAAAGAATATTTGACTTTTACTTTAGCTAACAGAATATTTTATGTTCTTATAAGTTAGAAATTTTAAACTGGCACAAGAAAAAGTAGTTGGAGCAATAATGAATAGACCGTGTTGCTTTTTGGATTCAGGGTGGTTACATAATCCTTGAAATACAGCTTTAGCTCATTATCCAGCTAGATTTCCTCATCTTACTTTGATGGCCTCAAGTGTTTGTACCAACCTCTGGGTGGCTTGATGAAACTGAATACTGAGTATGAAGGAGCAAAGAGTAGGAAATAGCTTAGTTTCCTGAAAGTTAAGCATCGCTTGGACTATATTACTGATGGTGCTTATGCAGTTCAGTTCAGTCCAGTCGCTCAGTCATGTCTGACTCTTTGCGACCCCATGGACTGCAGCCAGACCTCCCTGTCCATCACCAACTCCCAGAGTCCACCCAAACTCATGTCCATTGAGTCGGTGATGCCATCCAACCATCTCATCCTCTCTCGTCCCCTTCTCCTCCTGCCCCCAATCTTTCCCAGCATCAGGGCATTTTCAAATGAGTCAGCTCTTCGCATCAGGTGGCCAAAGTATTAGAGTTTCAGCTTCAACATCATTCCTACCAATGATGGTGCTTATAGTTCTTATTTTTAGTTATGGGGGAAATTATATGAAAACGATGTTTTAAGTGATGTTGTACATTTTGAGGTTGGATTGTATAGCCACCATAAATTTTATTTTCTCCTTGGATTTTTTTATTGCCTTTTTTTTTTTTTTTTAAGTAACTCTGAGGCACTTTATTAATGTACTTATAGAACAGTAAAATAGTTTCTTGGATACCTAAAGTGGTTTTGGTTAATTCTTTCACAATAGGAGTAGAAGAAGTTGTATACTTTAGAACTTGAATATCCTTGAGAGATATTCTGGAGGTGTTTCCTAAAACTGGTTTATAATATCTTTTTCTCCAGCCAGCAGTAGTTTCATGAAACAAAGCTAAATTTATTTATTTTGATATTATGTTCTTTCAAAATCTTTTTGAACTTTTCCTGTCCATGAAATGTAAGAACGTGAAATATCCACTCATCTATTCCAGCAATTTTAAATAGTACATTGAATAGCCTAGGGGTTCTGCTGAGGTATCCCCCAGGACACAGCAGGTTATTTGGGCAGAAATCCAGGCTCCCATTTTGTCATCATTCAGAGCAACCCTGTTATATTCTCTCTGTGTACGGAAGCTTCCAGGGAAACTTCTGTTTGAGATAGCGCTTCTACTTGAATACATACATACATACATGCTATTTTTTAAGAACCCAGGGACTTTCCTGGTGGCCCAGTAGCTCAGACTCTGTCCTCCCAGTGCAGGAGGCCAAGGTTTGATCCCTGGTCAGGGAACTAGATCCCACATGCTGCAGCTGAGTATCCTGCTTGCTGCAACCAAAGATTCCGTGTGCCGCAGTGGAGACTGAAGGTCCCCACTGCCGCAAATAAAACCTGGCGCACGCCGAATACATAAATATTAAAAGGAAAATAAAGTACTTCAATAAATTAAAGCTAAAAACAAGTAAATGACTTAACGTCGTCCCTGGCTTCTTTGATGGCAGAACTGCTCTGCGTACTCAGGCTCCCGAATCCTCATTTCCAGTTACTCTTACTGCCCCATACTGTTTTTGTTTGTTACTTTATACTTCTTGTACTTCTATTTTTTTTTTTCTTTAAAAACAAACCAGATCTGTGGTACATAGGCTAACAACTATTCATAGAAAATTACTAATAACAAACACCTTGAGTAAGGAGAGAACTCCAGACTAATTCTGGAAAGCAGTCTGTATCTCAGTTGCTGGCTGACCCCTTGGTCTGAGCCAAAATGTGTAACAAAAAGTATGTCTTACTGTATGCTCATCTGCTAAAGGATTATCTCTCCTCATAGAGCTATGAATAGATGTTAATAAATGTTAGTAATGGTCATTCCCACCTTTTTCTGGGTCTTAAGCCTTTGCATTTATTTCCTTTGACAGGGCTTTATGGACTGACACCTAATGAATATTTTTATTTTAAGAGGAAATGCCTCCCCATTCCATATGCTTCATATAGACCTTCTAACACCTCTTTCCTTGTATTTTTTGACATTTATAACTGAAATATTTAACTGGTATGTTTCTTTATTTTTAATGTGTTTAGAATTTCAAGGGCTCTAGAAGATTATTTTAAACCAAACAGCTTTTGGAAAACACAATAATGAAACTGTAAGTTTGTTTATAGTCCCAATTCCCAGTGAAAGCAAAGGTGCTCCCTGAAAGTAAATTACTCTCCCATTTGAAGGGTCTGAACTCACAGGGCACTGTTTGCTGCACTGATACAATCACTTATTTAATGGTGCTCTAAATGAGTCATTCACTTTCTCTAAGCAAACTATTCAAATAATACCGTATTTTAGTGCTATAATAAGACCCATTATGCTGTCCTTCTGCTTCCTGTATAAACAACATTGAGTTTTTATAGATGTGCTTTTTTCCCTTTAGTGTCTACCTGAATTAGCAGTGAAAACCCTTTTATTGTCATTCTAATGTTGGTGTGGTTTGCTTGGAGATTATGTAGTGGCTTTTGAATTCCAACCCCAACCCCCGCCCCCCCCCCCAAGCCTCTTTCTTTCTTAGGTGATAATGAAGAAAGGGATTACTAAATTTGAACCTTTAACCATCTTGGATTAATTAAGAGATACTTCTAGTGTTTGCTGTCAAAGAATCGTCCTGTTCTAGTCATGAAGATTCAAAAGTTAGTTATGGGAGTTAACTATGGGAGCAGGAACAGTTCTAGTCGTGCATGTTATCCACATGCTGCTCTTTTAACACTCAGCTAGTTGGTCTTTCTTAAAAAGATTTTCCCAGCCCTCTCAGATGTAACGGACTCCTCCTTTTGTAACTTCTAGTCCAGTCTCTTGTGAAGCATCTGATCGTTTATAGCACTTATTTGGACAGGTGTCTGTTTTTCCCACCTGCTCTAAGTCTTGTTTGTATTCCTTATCACAGTGCTTGGTTTATAATAAGCACTTAAATGTTTCAATGAATGAGGGGGTGAATGAGTGATTTAAGGAATACGGAGCACAGGCTGTAAAATTCTCTATTATGGTAGAATATATCCTAAAATTTATTGCTTAAGCCATTTGGGGAGACCTCCGTGGTTGTGACATCCCTCCTGCTTGTGCATCTTTGCACCAAGGGTGTGGATTCTGACTAGACTATACTGTGCCTTTCCTGCCCGCCTCAGTGTGGCCTTTTCTTCATATACTTTAATTATAGAAAATCTGCTCTGCTAGTCTTCAGTTTGTTCTCAAAGATAGTTCTGTGTGTAGTTGCAGTTTTGGTATGTCTGTAGGAGGAAATGAGCTCAGGATCGTCCTACTTCGTCATCCTAACCCAGACTCCCTGAACAGCCAGTGATTATAAGTTTTGTATTAGTTCCTAAAGGCCATCCTGATCTTGGTGTTCCTGTGTGTGCACTCGGTCATGTCCTGCTCTTTGTGACCCCACTGGCTGTAGCCCTCCAGGCTTCTCTGTCCATGGAATTTTCCAGGCAAGAATAGTGAAGTTGGTTACCATTTCCTACTCTCGGGGGTCTTCCCGACCCAGAGATTGAACTCACATCTCTTGTGTCTCCTGCACTGGTGGGCGGATTTTCAAGTATTTATGCTATCTCCTATTCCTGTGTGAAATACTTTTTAGTGACTAAGGAAACCTCTTGGGTGAGGAAGTGGTGATGGTGAATTTTTTACTCACTATTGTGTTGTTTGTGGAGTCTAAAGTGGCCAAGCTTTATTGCCTCCTTTTTTAAGCTAAAATAAAGCTTAATAATAACAAGCTCTCTTAATATAAGAAGCTCTCTCTTCTGTGAGAGACCACCATAAGCCATTGTTATAAAGAGAAACATTAGTAGTTAAAAGATTTTGTTCATGGAGGTAATCAAATATAGTAGAAATGTTGTTGAGAAGACTTGTTTTTCTCAGTGACATC
Organism: Cervus canadensis; assembly: GCF_019320065.1. Lineage (NCBI taxonomy): Eukaryota > Metazoa > Chordata > Mammalia > Artiodactyla > Cervidae > Cervus > Cervus canadensis. The sequence continues at coordinate 16,101,413 of NC_057396.1, forward strand.
TTTTTTTAATCCTCTAAGAATTATATATGAAATATAACTGTAGAGCTCTGTTTAGCTAATTTTGTTACTCTTATTATTGCAGTTATTATCAGCAACATTAAATGATTCCCTGTTTGCTATATTTTCTCACTTTAGGTAAAAATGTAACCAGATGTCTGCAATATTTTATGCAGGAATATTTTTTCATTTTCTTTATTATTAATATATATTATAGGGTTCAGAGATTCTTTAGTTGGTAAGAACTCCAGAATTTGTTGTTTATAGACTGTGTTGGTAGTATAAATTTTCTGTAATATCATATAGTATTTTGTCATTTTCAAAACACTTTCATCAAGATTATCATACTTGATTAATCACTTTATATAATAAGCCTAAGCCATTATAGTTATCTGGCAGTTGAAAAACTTTACTGTGGAGAAGCTAGGTAAGTGACTTGGTTAATTTTGTATACCTAATTAGTAGGTTTAAAAAGAAACAACCAGCACCTCAGGTTTCTGTTCTCTTTTTTCCCTAATTCACTGTATATTTAGGTACAAAATCACTGTAATTCTGTAAACTTTACTTTTCCTTTTTAGTAGTTTAGGCAGTTCTAAACTGAATGTATACTATGCTATGTCTCACACTTCCTCTCCTAGGTATATACCCAGGAGAAATGCGTGCATGTTTACCAGAAGATATTCACAAAGCAGCACTATTTATAATCATCAGACTGGGGTGATAACTCAAAGTATAGAATAGATAAAATTTAGGTTTAGTACAGTTAAACATTACAGTTGATCCTTGAGCAATATGGGAGTTGGGGATGCCAACCCACACAGTGAAAAATCCAAGTGTAATTTCACAATCACGCCCTCTGTATTTGCAGCACCTAGTCCGCAGATTCAGTTAACCACGATCATGTAGTGCTGTAGCATGTATTATGAAAATAATTCACATGCAGGTGGGCCCACACCATTCAAACCTGTGCTGTTCAAGGGTCAGCTATATAGAGTTTCAAAAGAATTATTGTTACATGCAATAACAAGGACAGATTTCACAAATGTTGAGCAAAAGAAGCCAGACACAAAAGAGTAAACATAGTATTCTATTTACATGATTTTTTTTTTTTTTTTTAAGTAAAACTAACATTTGGCATTAGAGTCAGAGTGTTGGAATTTCCTTTGGGGGAAAATAAGGGTTGTTGCTGGAAATGATCATGAGGCCAGGCTTCTAAATAATACTTGGGAGTATTCTGAGTTCTTATTTTGTGTTGTGGATACATGGGGTTGTTTGCTGTGAAAATTCATCAGGCTGTATTCTTATGATTCCTGCACTTTCCTGAATATATGTTATACTTCAATTTAAAAATGGTTCTTTTAAAAAATGTAGTGGTAGACTGGATCTCCATATGTGTTTTTAACCAGGATGCTTTAATATGTGAGTTTAGGAATATGCAGGGTATTATAACTCTTGTAACTCGAGAAGTATTAAGAACTTTAGTCCCTTGAGTCATCCATGTTTTATGAAAGCTATGAAAGAAAGTTAATAATTTATATTCCTCAAATACACATTTCTTTTTAAAATACCCTTGTTCTAAGAAGTATGATGTTTCACCCCCTAAAACTTAACTACTTTCTCTGAAATGAGAAAATCAATGTTCTTTCCATTCTCATGCAAGTTAAAAAATAAAATGTGTAGTTTCTAAAAGAAGCACAGTAATCATTGTGCTGTTCAGAGATTTTAAATCTTTCTGCCCCAATGAATTTTCTGTTTTCTTCACTAAATCAGTTCTAATGAGGTGGATGAAACTGGAGCCTATTATACAGAGTGAAGTAAGTCAGGAAGAAAAACACCAATACAGTATATTAACGCATATATATGGAATTTAGAAAAATGGTAACAATGACCATATATGCAAGACAGCAAAAGAGACACAGATATAAAGAACAGACTTTTGGACTCTGTGGAAGAAGGTGAGGGTGGGATGATTTGAGAGAATAGCACTGAAACATATATATTATCATATGTGAAACAGATCGCCAGTCCAGGTTGGATGCCTGAGGCAGGGTGCTCAGGGCTGGTGCACTGGGATGACCCTGAGGGATGGGATGGGGAGGGAGGTGGGAGGGGGTTCAGGATGGGGAACACATGTGCACCCATGGCTGATTCATGTCGATGTATGGCAAAAACCACTACAATATTGTAAAGTAATTAGCCTTCAATTAAGATAAATAATTTAAAAAAAATTTATGAAGTGGCTTGGTAGCTTTAAAATGTTGTGTAGGTTTCTATTGTTTATGCCCACTGGGACAAAGTAAGAGCTATTGAATTGTATTTTATTTAAAATAGTGCAGAAGTAATGAAACAGACATTAATATGAATGGTTTCTATGTGTAATTACTGTAACTTCATAAATTGAAATAATAACTGGTTAGAACTGAGAAATATTCAGAACTGGAAGGATCATCTAATCAAAGGTGTGATTTTCTTTCCATGAGTAGGGTTTTTTCATTTAGTTTACCTTGTTCTTGCCATAGACTCTGGTTATTCAAATACTTTCTATGCACATTTTGTGTGAATTAAGTATTTACTCCTTAAACATCCTAACAGGTACTTGTTGAGTCTGTCATGTACCTGGTCTAGTAAGAGTTTACAGAGTTAATGAGGAGGAGGTAGACTCTTTCTGTTAATGTAGCCTCATTTTATCTTTTCTTGAGGGAGTGAATTTCTTGCAATTCCAGATCAGTTGTTAAGCTTGGAAAACGCTGCAGAAATAGCATATGCATGATCCAAAAGTGCCTTTATCAAGAAATATATTGCTTGTCTGTCTTTGAACTGTAAGATAATCACTGCTAGAATTAAGACCAATTGTTTTATTTTACTTATCTTGATTTTCAGCTCTGTGCATCAGTTTTCCCCTTTATTATGGACACATTTGATTTTGATTTTCTAAAGTCATTTCATTTCATTCAGTTGAAAATGATACACAATCTCAGTCTTATTCATTTATTTATATTAGTGCAGCTTTTCTTTGAAAAATAGAAAGTATATTGTTGTAGAGCTTCAGCCTCATTGAATTGCTTTTAACATGAGTCTCATCTAAATTCTAAACACAACTTCTATTGATCGCTGCCTTCTGGCATACATCCAGCTCTAGGATTCTTGCCCTCCTCAGTACAGCTGGTACGTGGTATTTTTGTGGTGTTCCTTTGAGGATTACAGAAAGTGAAAGAAGGAAGAGAAAATATTGAGTTATCTCTAAGTAAAAGAAAAAATTAAGATTGATACTTATAGTCTACTGTAAATCCATTAGAAGTGTTAGATTATAGGTTTGGGATTTAAGATTAGCTTTTATCATTAACTGCCAGATTGTTCAGTTCAGTCACTCAGTCGTGTCCAACTCTGCAACCCCACGGACTGCAGCACACCAGGCTTCTCTGTCCATCGTCAACTCCCGGAGTTTACTCAGACTCATGTCCGTCGAGTCAGTGATGCCATCCAACCATCTCATTCTCTATCGTCCCCTTCTCCTCCTGCCTTCGGTCTTTCCCAGCATCAGGGTCTTTTCTAATGAGTGAGTTCTTTGACAAAGACCACCAGGATTTGGCTTCTCCATGTCATGTAACATGTAAGTCCTGCATTTTTCCAGCTTAGTGCTGGGGCCAGGAGAGAGTCCTATGAGTGACCACACTGAGATAAAGTGGACCTGATTTGTTAGGCTGACCTAGAAGGGCTAATGGCCTGGGAGCCTGACTTCTGTGCTGCCAATGGATCACTGTGTGGCCTTGAGCAGATTTCTCAACTGGCTCAAAGTATCTTGGAATAGATGTTCCATATGGGCCCTTTTCAGCTCTATTTCTCACTTGCTTTTTTTTTTTTTTTTTTATTAGTTGGAGGCTAATTACTTCACAACATTTCATCACTTGCTTTTTTATTCAAGAACTGATAATATTTTCTATCACTTTTAGGCCCTTTCCAACCTTTCCAAATATTACTTGCAGGTGTGTTGTCTATTCTGTGCAGTGTCACCACCAGTGATAGAAATACAGCAAGAGACTGTAACCACTCCAGTATAAAAGACTTGATTGGCATTTTGGGGGCTTTGGGGAAGCATCTGATTTGGAAGGGTCTATTGGCTTTTACTGGTATACAAGAGGAATAACAGGAGCTAGAGCTGGCGAAAGTCGGTAGATCATAGACAATCTCAGTGCTTAGTTAAAGATTTAGTATGACTCAGGAGTGTGGGGAATGCACTAAAGATTAAAGGAGGGGTCCAGCATAAGCAGTTGATGATCTTAAAAACATTTACCCATTTAGTCTGTGCACATTTCTTGAGTGCTTACTATGTGTTAGCCTTCATAATTCTGTGATTGAATTAACGTGCTTTTGAGGAACTAGAAATCTAATGGCAGAACTCTGTAGATAGTACAGTATAATGAATGCTGTGATAGAGAAGGTTTGTGAATTGTCTACATATATAATGGTTGAAGCCAAAGGGGAGAAAAGTGAAATGTTTATACGGCACTTTGCATGTGTCAGATATTACTTTCTATGGATTTTCAGAAATGTGTCTTAGTGTATAAATTTCAGCCCTTGAAGTTATAGGTAATAATATTATCATGCCTATTTAACAGATGAAGTAATTTTAGCGTAGAGAGTTGTATGCCTCTTTGTCTATGGTGATTTGGGATTCCAAGCTATAGATAATCTGACTCCATAGAGTGGATGAGAGTGTGAAAGCCAGGTCACAAATCCTGGGGAACAGCAACATTTAAGGGGCAGGCATATGAAAAGCAATTAGAACAATTGAGAAGATACTATTGGAAAGATAGAGGAAGGAAAATTGGTACATTGGTTTCGAAAGTACAGAAAGATAATTTAGTAGGAGCTAGTCAAGAGTGCTGAATACTACAGAGAGATAAACTAGGACGGAAGCTGAAAACAGACACAGTTTGGCAATTAAAATATCAGTATGATATTATCAAGATTAATTTTGATTGCATTGTGTGGTTGGACTGGAGGGCTAGGAAGGGTAGTGAGGAAAGGACATTTTGTTCAAGGTATTCAAAAAGCAAAGATTGGTGCCTAAATAGGCCTGGGGAGACTGGGTGGTGACTGATTGGGTCTGGGGAGACTGGGAGAGATAAGTCAAAGACTGCCTAAGTTTTCCTAAACTCGGCACACAAGTTAGTACCTAGGTTTTGACTGCTCTAGGGAGTACAAAGATCTGAAACAGAGAGCCATTTTTAATAGCTGTCAATATTAAACTATTATGTACTGTACTCTTTACTAAGACATTTTATTTATTACTACTCACAATTTGATAGATAAGGGACTCAAGCCTTAAAAAAGTGGAATAAATTTGTCCAAGAACTTGCATTCAGTAAATGACTATCTGAGTCTAAAACCTTGCATTTAATTTCTGTTCTAGAAGACAGATCTAGTAGGAGAAATAAAATAATGGACTCAGTTGTAGCAACTCTACCACCCATGAGTGATACAAGGTACGAACAGTTTGGAAGTTGGAGAGATTATTTTTTACTTGTAGAATTCAAAAAAGAGAGGATCTCACGAAAGGGGGCCATTTGAGTCAAGCCTTGAAGCATAAATCAAGATAAATGTTCCTGAAAGTTCTCTAATTGTAATGGAAGGCGATGGCACCCTGCTCCGGTACTCTTGCCTGGAAAATCCCATGGACGGAGGAGCCTGGTGGGCTGCAGTCCATGGGTCGCACAGAGTGGGACACGACTGAGCGACTTCACTTTCACTTTTCACTTTCATGCATTGGAGAAGGAAATGGCAACGCATTCCAGTGTTCTTGCCTGGAGAATCCCAGGGACGGGGGAGCCTGGTGGGCTGCCGTCTATGGGGTCGCACAGAGTCGGCCACGACTGAAGTGACTTAGCAGCAGTAGAAGCAGCAGCATAGAACTATGACAATAAATAGGGTTGAATGTAAAAGTTGGCATCAAATAGAGGCAGGGGAGAATTAGTCACAAGTTATTAGCAGCAGAATTTTTTCTGAGGGATAGAAACTCTCAAAGTGACGTAGTACAAGTTGGGGTTGGAAATAGAAGGCCTTGAATGTTATAATAAGCAGAGTATACTGTATTAGTGGGTGATAGCCTTGAAGAGTTGTGAGCAGATGTAGGGATGTGTGTTTATATATCAGCTCATGTTTTAGTATTTTGTGTGTGTGTGTGTGTGTGTGTGTGTGTGTGTAGAGAGAGAGTAATGAGAGTAGAAAATTTTGAATTTTGATTTGTTTCTTCATTATTGAAAGCACAGTGGAATAGTGACAGAGAGCCCCCAGGAATCTCAGTAGATCCAGAGGACACCACTCTGTTATAGAAAGGTTGTAATTTTTGCCCTCAGCCATCAAGGAAATATTGTTAAATTCTGTCTTCAGGCAGCCCTTCATATATGGTTTGACCTAAAGGCCCTTTCATGTGAATAGTATCTTGGGACCGGAGCTCATAGGAAACTCCTAATCTTACAGATGTTACAACTTGGTATTCTCTGGGTTAATTTTTCTTTTGTCTCCATTGTTTAAGCATACTGACACAACTTATTTACCTTGTCTTAGAGGTTTACAGTCAGGAAGGAAGGAAGGGCAGAGAAAATCTCTTGGTGCCTCATCTCATTTGATACCTTTTAAGAAAGGACTTTGATCTGTTGTTCACAGTAGCACTGTGAAATGGCTATTTGTGTTACCTCTGTTTTTCAGATAAGGCAAAAAGACCCGAGAGTTTAGGTAAAAAGGCAGTCTGGGTGCAAGGCGAGGTGATTGAGGATCATTAAGGTATGACAGTGGAAGAGTGAGTAGTTTACTATAGCGTTTTCCATACCTTTTTTGTCTGGACCCTAGAGTAAGAACCATGTTTTACATCCCTTCCTAGTATTGTGTATTCATTTCTCTGGTGGCTCAGATGGTAAAGCGTCTGCCTACAATGCGGGAGACCCGGGTTCAATCCCTGAGTTGGGAAGATCCTCTGGAGAAGGAGTTGGTAACCCACTCCAATACTCTCACCTGGAAAATTCCGTGGACAGAGGAGCCTGGTGGGCTACAGTCCAAGGGGTTGCAAAGAGTCGGACACGACTGAGCAACTTCATTTTCACTTTCACTAGTAATGTGTATAAACAGCCTTGAAAGATAAATTTCACAAAACAATACTTAACCCTTACTATGTGTCATATACTCAGAATTTTCTATTCTTTGTTTTTTTTTTTAATTGTAGTTAAAATCTACTCAGTGACTTCCTGGTTCACTAAATGAGTTAAAATGTGCAATCTGATAAACACTGGTGTAATGTAATTTGAAAGTAGATTATTTTATGAGGAAGTAAAGCCAAAGGGGGCCTTCCCTGGTGGTTCAGTGGTAAAGAATCCAGCTGCCAATATAGGAGATGGAGGCTTGATCCCTGGGTCAGGAAGATCCCCTGAAGAAGAAAATGGTAACCCACTCCAGTATTCTTGCCTGGGAAATCCCATGGACAGAGGATCCTGGTGGGCTGCAGTCCATGGAGTTGCAAAAGAGTTGGACTTGACTTAATGACTAAACAATGATGACAAAAGCCAGAGGTATATATTGTGGTTAGATTGCAGATGTTCTTGATTGCCAGGCCAAGGACCTTATCTCTAAGGAACAACAAAAGTCCTTGAAGAATTTGTGTCAGGGTGATAACATGAGTATGTCTTTGTTCCAGGAATAGGAGGATCATACCCTAACAGACCTCCTTACAGTTTATAAGTAACTTTTATATCCAATTATTTAACTGTTCGCATTAATAATAACCTTAAGAAGTAGATATGAGATATTTATTGCATTTATTCTGATGAAGAAAATGAGGTTTAAAGAGGTAAAACCTTTCAAGAATTAAATTAAGCTCAGTTTTTTTGACTGCTACATCAGTGAATAGGAGAAAGAGCTTAGCTAACAGGCAAGAGGCATACTGATATAAATGGAGGGAAGGGATCAGATGCAGAATTAAAGGAAAACTCAAATAACTGCTTGAAGAATTTACTTTTTGTAAAAAGTCATACACATACATCCATAAACTCTTGATTCTGTCTTTTGTAAGCTAGTATTTTGGTTATGTTGTAAAATTCCAGCCCATTTACCCAGCAAGGGCAGGATATAAAATTGTCATTATGCTCTGTCATAGCCTGTGATAGTTCTCATCATTCATTTTCTCTTTGGAAAGAACTGAATTGAGAAAACATTTTTCATTGTTTAATGTTCAAATCTGGAAATACTGATATTTAAACTTCAGAAACATACCACTTGGAATAAGACATGTCAGCAGGTCTTTTGCCAATTGTAAATTGTTACAGATATGCCTGAATTCTTCCTTTCTGTTGTAAATTAATGCATTTTTATTGATAAGCTTTCATTAACATCTTACTTTTTTAGATTCCTTACTCTCTGAAAGTCATTAAAAATATAATAAATCTTGCTCCAAATTTCACTCTGAGCAGCCTGTAGATTATCAATATTAGTCAGAAATGCAAGAATGAAGAAATGAATGGTTAAATATATTTCTATATAGGTGAACTTTAAAATCTCAATTTTGTACTTTTTTGATCTAAAATTTGCCAAAAGAATGTTTCTTTTACCAACAAAAGTTTGATAATATATTCTGTTTTTAAAAATCATACTTTCTGTAAACTATGTTAATTTTTAAAAGACTTTTACTGAAATTTTGACAGTTGAGAATTTTAAGCTTCATTATAGAGAATTATGGTAGAATGTGGATTTTTTCCAATTTATTTATTTATTTATTTATTTTAGTTGAAGGATAATTACTTTACAGTGTTGTGAAGGTTTTTGCCATAGACTCATCATGAATCAGCGGCAGATACATATGCGTCCCCCTTATCCTGAACCCCCATCCACCTCCCTCCCCACCTCATCCCTCTGGGTTGTCCTGGAGCACCTGCTTTGGGTGCCCTGCTTCATGCATCAAACTTACACTGGTAATCTGTTTCACATATGGTAATGTACCTGTGTCAATGCTTTTCTCTCAAATCATCCCACCCTTGGCTTCTTCCATTGAGTCCAAAAGTCTGTTCTTTATGTCTGTTTCTCCTTTGCTGCCCTGAACGTAGGATCGTCAGTACCATCTTTCTAATTCCATATATTAATATATGCATTCTCTCTCTCTCATAATATATGTGTGGACATAATATATCAATGTGGACACAGTGATTTTGGAACCCAAGAAAATAAAATCTGTTATTGATTCCATTTTTTCCTCATCTATTTGCTATGATGTGATAGGACTGGATGCTATATGATCTTAGTTTTTTGAATGTTGAGTGTTTAAGCCACTTTTTTCACTTTTCTCTTTCACCTTCATCAAGAGGCTCTTTAGTTCCTCTTTGCTTTCTGCCATAAAGGTGGTGTCATCTGCATATATGAGGTTATTGATATTTCTCTGGACATTGTTGATTCTAGCTTGTGCTTCATCCAGCCTGGCATTTCATATGATGTACTCCGCATATAATTTAAAAAGCAGAATGACAGTACACAGCCTTGATGTATTCCTTTCCCAATTTTGAACCAGTCCGTTGTTCCAGGTCCAGTTCTAACTGTTGCTTCTTGACCTGCATACAGGTTTCTCAGGAGGCAGGTCGGGTGGTCTGTTATTCCCATCTCTTTAAGAATTTTCCACAGTTTGTTGTGATCCACACAGTCAAAGACTTGAGCATAGTCAGTGAAGAAGAATTAAATGTTTTTCTGGAATTCTCTTGCTTTTTCTGTGATCCAAGGGATGTTGTCAATTTGATCTATGGTTCCTCTGCCTTTTCTAAACCCAGTTTGTACATATGGAAGTTATCAGTTCACATACTGTTGAAGCTCAGTTTGAAGAACTTTAAGCATGACCTTGCTAGCTTGTGAATGAGTGCAGTTTTGTAGTAGTTTGATCATTCTTTGGCATTGCCCTTCTTTGGGGTTGGAATGAAAACTGACCTTTCTCAGTCCTGTGGCCACTGCAGTTTTCCACATTTGCTGGCATATTGGGTGCAGCACTTTCACAGCATCATCTTTTAGGATTTGAAATAGCTCAACTGGAATTCCATCACCTCCACTAGCTTTGTTCGTGGTAATGCTTCCTGAGACCCACATGACTTTGCAGTCCAGGATGTCTGGCACTTGGTGAGTGATCGTACCATCATGGTTATCTGGGTCATTAAGACTTTTTTTGTGTAGTTCTGTACATACTGTCCACCTCTTCTTAATAGCTTCTGCCTCTGTTAGGTCCATAGCATTTCTGTTTTATTGTACCCATCTTTGCATGAGATGTTCCCTTGGTACTTCTAATTATCTTGAAGAGATCTCTAGTCTTTCCCATTCTATTATTTTCCTCTTTCTTTGCATTGATCACTGAGGAAGGCTTTCTCCTCTCTCTTTGCTATTCTTTGGAACTCTGCATTCAAATGGGTAGATCTTTCCTTTTCTCCTTTGCCTTTTGTGTCTTCTTTTCTCTGCTATTTTTAAGGTCTGCTGAAACAATCATTTTGCCTTTTTGCATTTCTTTTTCTTGGGAATGGTTTTGATCACCACCTTCTGTACAGTGTTATGAACCTCCATCCATAGTTCTTCAGGCACTCTGTCTAATCCCTTGAATCTATTTGTTACTTCTACTGTATAATTATAAGAGATTTGACTTAAGTCATACCTGCTTGGCCTAGTGGTTTTCCCTACTTTCTTCAGTTTAAGTCTGAATTTTGCAGACTTGTTGACTCTACTAAATCTTGTTTACTTAAAAATAGATCCAGGACAATTGTGCAGTCTAAGGTTAGTTCAAAGTAATTACGTCTAGAGCTTCGTTAATAATCATATGACAGTGTTGGGTTCCTGCTGCTGCTGATGCTGCTGCTAAGTCGCTTCAGTCGTGTCCGACTCTGTGCGACCGCATAGACGGCAGCCTACCAGGTTCCTCTGTCCTTGGGATTCTCCAGGCAAGAATACTGGAGTGGGTTGCCATTTCCTTCTCCAGTGCATGAGAGTGAAAGTGAAATCACTCAGTCGTGTCCTACACAGCGACCCCATGGACTGCAGCCTACCAGGCTCCTCCGTCCATGGGATTTTCCAGGCAAGAGGACTGGAGTGGGTTGCCATTTCCTTCTCCAATGCATGAAAGTGAAAAGTGAAAGTGAAGTCGCTCAGTCGTGTCCTACACAGCGACCCCATGGACTGCAGCCTACCAGGCTTCTCTGTCCATGGGATTTTCCAGGCAAGAGGACTGGAGTGGGGTGCCATTGCCTTCTCCAGTTGGTTTCCTAGTTGTGACAAATATTCCAGAAGATGTTAACAATTGGGGAAACTTGGATGAGGGTTGTATGGGACCTCTGTACTGTGTTAGAAATTTTTCTGTAACTCTAAAATAGTTTAAAAATGAAAACTTTCTTAGTAAATTCAGACATCAGCCACTTTTTAACACCCTGACTACTATCACTTTGATCCAAGTTACCATCAGCTCCAGCCTGAATTGTTAACCGTACTGGCCTTAATCAGTAGTCCGCTTGTCTTCCATGTACTCTTCCTGCCTCCTTCCCCCAGCCCCCATTTTATTCTTAATGTAGTAGCCAGAATAAGCCTTTAAAAGTAAGTTCCATCATGCCAGTCCTTGTTCAGAACCCAACCCTCAGAGGGCTTCCCTATCTTAATCATAATCAAAACTACAAAGTCCTACATATATGATATAGCCTCCAGCTCCCTCTCTGATCTTATATCCCACTATTTTGCAATTAACCCATTTAACATCAGATCCTCCTTATTTTTTCTCAAATCGGCTAGTTATGTCCTTTGCCCTTTGTACCTCAGATAGCTGTTGACTCACTTCCTTACTCCTTTCACCTCCTTCTACTCTGCTGTCTCTCATTCTGATTTTTCTCCAGAGGACTTATATCTACCAGACAGTATATAAAAAGGTACTTATGGGATTTCCCTGGTGGTCCAGTGGTTAGGACTCTGTGCTTCCATTTCAGGGGATGCAGGTTTGAACCCTGGTTGAGGAACTAATTCTGCATCCTGTGTAGTGGGGCCAATATTTGTGTGAGTGTGTGTGTGTGTGTGTGTGTGTGTGTGTGTGTGTGTGTAACCACATATATATATATATATACACTCATTGTTCCTTGTCTTATCCCTACTAGAATGCAAACTCCATGAGAAGTGTGTCACCAGTGCCTAAACTAGTACCCAGAAAATAGTACGCACTCAGTATTTCATGAGTGAGTGAATAAAATATTAACTCTTCAATGAAGTTATTTATTTTCACTGTGAAACATAAAGTAATGATAGAGCACAATTATAGCTTGCTATTTATTGGAAGGCACAATAATTTTGGTGAAGCCCTCCCCCCCCCCGCCACCTTTTTTCTTTCACTTTTTCACAATAACTTTGGGGATGTTTTGAAGTCATTTTAGAGGAAATACAGTAAAACAAAATAAAGTTGGTGGGGCACTTAGAAAGCAGGATTAGTGGGCCAAATAGGTCAGGTGGTACAAAGGTAAAGAATCCACCTGCCATGCAGGGACGCAAGAGACACGGGTTCAATCCCTGTGTTGGAAAGATCCCCTGGATTAGGAAATGTCAACCCACTCCAGTATTCTTGCCTGAAAAATTCCATGTACAGAAGGGCCTGGTGGGCTACAGTCTGTAGAGTCACACAGAGTCAGACACGACTAGGCAACTGAGCGCACACGCAGAAATTACTAAATCTCTGATAGTACACTTTATGTCTCCAAGTTCATTTGTAAGCTAGAACATGTTTTTTCCCATAGAAAAGGTATTATCCTCTGTGGTTAATTTCCATTATTACTTAGAGTGACAGTATAAAGCGTTGTACAAATAGGACACTTTAGAGAGTGAAAGTGAGTGGAATTAATAACTACACCTGGACAGCTGGTCTGAGGTAAACCTAACTGTCTTTGGCAAATCCAGGCCATACGGTGTCCCTCGTTATAACTCAAAGATACCTTTACCTAACCTATGGGAAAGGGCATCCTGACCTCTAGAGGGGCTTAGAACTCCAGAAGCAAGCTCCTGCTCCTAGAAAATGAGTTGTAATACCATGCCACGTTGTGTTTCATCTCTCCCCTGTCCTTTCCAGCACACTGTACTTGTCACCTTCATATCGAGTGGGGGAGTCTTTTCCTTCCAGTGTTCTAGAATTTAAAGTAAGTATCAGTTTTCCTTGCAGTATACATCCACTTTTCTACATTTCAACTTCATCCTTCTCCTTTCTAGTCCTAGTATTAAAAGGGGAAAAAAAAAAGAGCTTCGATAATAGATGGATGTCTCCCCTGTTTATGTATAACTGAGTTTCAGTGAAGTACTAAGAAATTTTTTAAGTTAACAAATGCTTGGACTAATAGTAGTGATTTACTAAAGCATAGTCATTACCTCATTTTGAATTTGTGCTGAGTTAACTATCTTGTGATTATCTTGATTCTTACTTTTGCACAGTGTGTTCTTGAAAACTCATCTTGTCAAATGTTCCTCTGAATACCAAGCATTGGTATAATGTTATATTAACAAAATAAATCACAAATATATAAAAGATTGATGACTAACTGCAATTAAAGTCAACTTAATTTTACATAATTGAAATTTTCCATTAAGTGGTTATTTGCACTGAATATCCTTTATGATCATTGTGTTCTATTTTAGTGTCTATAAAACAAACAGGTTCTCCTGTTTCACAGAAAAGCAAATTGGCATAAGCATAAGACACTTAAGAAAACATTCCTCATTTCCTTAACATTAGCACTTACATGAGTTAGCATGGGGGTAGAGAGAGGGGGTGTAGCCTATAAAAAGTATTTGAGTTGCACAAAACCAGGGATACTTTTTTCCCCAGGTTTAGACAGCTTTGGTTTATAAAACAAACTTATTCTGACATAAAAAATATGAGTCCCATTTTGTTTCAGTGTGCTAGCTTCTCAACTGATTTCTATTATTTTTGGCACTATTGCCATTCTGTTTCTTTTAGAAGAATTTCTAAGTTAATTGTGGTACTCAGTGATGTCTAGTAGGGGATGTGTGTGTGTGTTTGAATTTGTGGGAACAGTTGACATTATTTCCCTTCAGCAGTGTTTTCTGGTGCAAATACAAAAGTGTGTTGTTTACGTAAATGTATGGAAAATAATTTCTCCTGTCAGCTCTCCTACTCACCCATTTCTCTTTCTCTCTCATTCTGCTCCCATTCAGTCTCTCACTCTCCTGTCACTTCTACCCCCATGCATTAAAGGTCCTGAAACCTAGTAATTGGCATCACTGAATATGAACTGTAATTGTGATTTGATATCAGGAGCTACTGCTTAGAAGGACCCCTGGGATGGGTTCTGTGACTGCGTGTTTGTAGAGTGAACATCACGGACATAATTGATCATCCTTAGGATTTATGCAGTTCTTTAACTGTTTTTTGTATCAGTGGAAGGTTACCATGAGATTTTGCCTTGTCATCTTGTGTTAGCATTGTGTTGGTATTTAAAGTTGGACCAAGTGGTTTTTCCAGTAGTCATGTATGGGTATGAGAGTTGGACTATAAAGAAAGCTGAGCGCCGAAGAATTGATGCTTTTGAACTGTGGTGTTGAAGAAGACTCTTGAGAGTCCCTTGGACTGCAGGGAGATCCAACCAGTCCATCCTAAAGGCGATCAGTCCTGAATATTCATTGGAAGGACTGATGCTAAAGCTGAAACTCCAGTACTTTGGCCACCTCATGCGAAGAGCTGACTCATTTGAAAAGACCCTGATAACTGGAAAAGATTGGGGGCAGGAGGAGAAGGGGACGACAGAGGATGAGATGGTTGGATGGCATCACCAACTCAATGGACATGAGTTTGAGTAAATTCCGGGAGTTGGTGATGGACAGGGAGGCCTAGTGTGCTGCAGTCCATGAGGTTGCAAAGAGTCAGACATGACTGAGTGACTGAACTGAACTGAAGTGGTCATTTTTATTTGACTGAAAAATTGAGTAGTGGTGTATTGTTCTTCTAAATAGGTATACAAGGGAGTCTGAACTGTCAAAAAGTCAAATTTGGGGAAAACTTGACATGCTGTCCCTGAATAGCATGGCATTTGTTGGGGATGAATGTGTGTTTCAATCCCCATGGGAAAAGACTTACAGTCTCTTCCCTTCTTCCTTTTCAGTCTCAGCTTTTGAAGAATCTGATAGTTCAGAGATTTGTTTTTATCCTCCTGACTGGCTGAATACCCCCTTTATATAGGAGTGAACCACATGGGATTTTTTTTTTCTTCAAGTCTGTGATTTCCTTTGTCTTATAATGTCCTGGATGTTCCAACCAAGAAAACTTTTATTTACCAGATAACACTTCGTTTTGTGACAAATTCTTTTGTGATCTGGATCTGCTTCTCTTTTTACCTTATCTTTATAAGGTAAAAATCTCAAATTCCTTTCATAAAACCTCTTTCTAAAGAGGTTAAATGATTGATTGGCCCAGAAAGAGAATTCAGACTTAATACCCTTTGATATCTACACTGCCTGTAGGTTTTGTTTGACTCAGAGTATCACTTAAATATTTTGTTCATGATACAAAGCTGCCTTATAAGAAAGTTTAGATGTCATTATAGTTTTATCAAAACTGATTATATAGCACCAATCACAAATAAGTTTCTTTATTAATCTTCTGTTTTTCTGGTTATTGAACTAAATTAGATCAAACAGTACCCGAACTGTATTCCATTCAAATAACCCAAAGGGTCTGTTTCTGTTAGATGTTTTAGCTGTCCACAGTTAGTAGGCTTGCTTGCCTGACCTCCTGAAGACAGGCACGTTGTCTTTAATCTGCAAGACTGCTAAAAGTCAGGAAGGGTGCTGATACAGGTGATAGTACTCTGTTTTCACAGTAATAGAAAAAGTTTTACAGTCACAGGAAATGCAGCAAATTGTTGATTAATCAAAGATGACATGGCTTTTGAAAAACAAAATTTTTTTGATGCTATATGTGGTGAAGGTTGCCTGGGGAAGAACTTCATGGGAATTAGAACTATTGAGAAATGAAACGAGTTCTCTCATGAGAGGAGAGTGTTGTGTCCCTCACTTTCAGACACCATGCTCATTGAAGCTAAGGACTCCTGCCCAACTTGGGAATTTGAATGAGAGAACTTTTGAGGCCTGTTAATACACTTAAAAACTCACAGTTGTGTTGATTCGACTTGGAGAGGAGCCAGAGGAGGCAGACATGTTCTGTAGCAAAGAGCTGTTGATAAGAGTGATGGTGGCTTTAGGAATATTTACCCGGAGATACGTGGACCTGCCTGAAGATGGTGTCCTTTGCTCAAACCCTTTGTAACATTCTAACAAATTCAGCCATACTTGATAGTGAAATGGTTAATTTCAGTTGGACTTAAAAAAAAAAAAAAACTATCAATGTGAAAGTGATGGGCCTAAATTAATAAAGTATTATGCACTACTTAAGTGTAGTTCCTTTATTGAAGGCAGTAGGGCAGAGTGGTAAAAAGGGCTGGCCCTGGAAACAGAATGCCTGGGTTTGAATTCTATGGCAACTTACTGAATCTCTTAGAACACTTTCCCTGTTTGTAAAGTGAAGTCAATAATAATGCCCATTTCATTGGACTGTTTGGGAGCTGAGGTAATGCATGCAAACTTACTACAACTAAAGTTAATTAATAGAGGATTGTTACTGAGCCTGAAAGAGGTTTAGGGCAAATAGTTTTGCTTATTTCAAGGAACAACTCTAAATCAAGAAAGGTCATAAAGTTTCTGGGAAGATTTATCACCATGTACAACATTTTAATTCTGATTAAAAGGAAAAGAGACTAGCTGATTTTGATCAATCTGTGCTAGTTGTCTGTAGCCACACAGGTGTTTTCTTAAGTCTTAATGCATGTATTTTAAAGACTAGACCTTTTGTGCCTTAGGCCTTTGTCTCCGCTGAGGCTTAATAAGTCGTGTCTGACAGCACATGTCCGGGTGGATACCGGAGGGCCTGATAGGTCAGAAGCTTAAAAACAGATTGCAGGTACTTCTAATCCCAATCTTAGAACTACCTGTGGCCCTCTTTTTCTATGTTATAGATCAGTTTCAGAGGTTATAAATTCAGAAGGGTCTCTCAACAAGGATTTGTTGTTCCAGGTTTTAAGCTTACATCATGTGTTAACTGAACAGATGCAGAATGGTACCTGTAACATTCTAGCATTTACCTAGGATAAATGACCAGGTGGCCAGAAGAGCAGCTAGAAAGAGTCTTTATTTCCACATATTGTCCAGAGCTAGCATTCTGCCGGACATTATCTGTAACAACAGTGGCTAAGGCCTACGTTGGCTTTCCAGTCCTGAAACACTTTTGCATGGCATTCCCATTAGTTAGCTTCTCACTGCTAGCCTTCCCAGTGAGGTGGTAGAAAGGAATGACTGTTGTATTAGTAGGAACTGGAGGTGGTTGATGAGGTTGGAGATGACAAATGGTGGTCTATGAATTTTTCTGTTTATTTTCATATAGTCTAGTAGATTCAGGGAGCCTTACTCAGTGACTCAAGTCTTTGCCTACAGTAAATCATATAGTATAATGTTCTCAACAGATCTTTAATGTACGTAATGTTGTTCTCCCAGTTTTGCATGTGAAGAAAATTGAGCCCCAGAGAGGTTAAATATAGGTTGAATCTTTAAAAATTACTGCTATCTGATAATCTTTCATTGACAAAATAGCACTTTAATATTATTCAACCTAATAATTTACTCAGTGATACTAAATAAATCCAAGCATGTTTGTATCACTCTGTACTGATTTATGCTGATTTTTGTCATTTGTCTCTTAGAAGACTATCTTATTTTCATTCATTTTTAGGTTCTTTGAGGGTACCTTCCTATTGCCACCATATCTTACATGACAGTTTTTATTTTCTTTCATGGGATGAGGAGACTGAGGGTCAGAGAGGTTAAATGATTTGTCTAAAATGCACAGGTTATATAGCAGGTAAATCTCCATACTCCAAACCTCTCTTCCCTGTATGCCACATCAGTGGACATGGTTAGGGGACTTTGGAGCCATGAGATATTAAAAATAGTTGCAGAGGAACTGTAGATATTTAACTTGGCTGAGAAAATACTTAGGAAAGGAAAATAACGTTGACTTTTGAGTCATATAGACCCAGATTACAACCCGTGTCATTATTAAGCTGTGTGATCTTGAACAGCTTTCTTAAACTCTTTAAGTTTTTTCATTTGTCAAATGGGGCTATTGATAACATAAATCCTACTACTTGACATAAGTTTCTGCACAAATTAGTTCCGCTTCATACCACACTTTTTCAGAAGAGAGAAAATACGTCCATCTATTTATCTATCTAGCTGTCTGTCTGTCTGTTTTTCTGTCTGTTTATATTGTTGTGGAAAGTCACATCAGTCATTGTATGGATGTTAAAATATGGCAGATTTCATCACAATTTTTTAGAGAGATTTCAGTTAAAGTTACACTTACTATCACTACTAGTTGTGTCCAAAAACATCTCCTTTCTTATAAAGGGGATTCTTGGTTCAATAATGGTTATTCCAACTGACCTCCAAATACTTTCCCAGTTTTTTGGAGAGTAGTCATAAGCTAAAAGAGCAAAAGGCCAACACTTGTCACATTGTCATATTTCCATGATTGCTTTTGTCCGATAAAACTCAAGGTTATCTAGCCCCCATTGTGACAAGCATAAGTGAATGAAATTTTGTTCTCTGTGACTGTTTTTACATACTACTGTATTTAAGTTTTCAAAAAAGTGTCTAGGTTAAAGCACGTAGAAACTTGAATATAAGTAACTTGTATAGTTTTATTTTTATGATTCCTTGAAAATCCTCAGCATCATTTGTCTTCTGTTTTTTATGACCTAGACATAGGAAAAATTTGGTAAGTGACGTATAGCTATAGTCCTTTAAATTTATTTAGTGCTTTTGGTTATAGACAGCACAGGTGGAATTTCATCTTAGTGATCCGATGAGATTTCATGTTATATCTAAATCTCGATCACAGTCTAAAGCCTATTGTTCCAGCATAGTTACTATAAAGAACTTCATTGGGTTTCTAAAATACTTGTATAAAGCAAGCTTGTATTAGGTATTTATTATGTAACTGAAAATGGAGTGGGAGTTGATTGCTGGCTGTGCATGGCTGATTGGAGGAAGGGCTAGGTGACTTCTGAAGGTAAAGTTTACGTTGCCCACATTTCATATGCAAAAGGCATACACTTGATGATCTGGACTCAGGGTCCTGGGTAAATATAAACATTACCATAGGAACTCTGTGAAAGATACCCTGCCTTGGAGAGGTTTTTCTTGATAACTGGAAAATAGAAAAATGCAGTTCCCATTTCATTTGTTGTATCTTTCCAAAGTTGGCAGAGCTCATCTGATCATTTGAAGTGAAAGAATCTAGCCCAAGGAAAATAAATTTCACATCCAGGAAGCTTATTAAGGCACTGCCAGATGATTCTAGCTTTCTTTGGCTTCTGTTTGTACTTGGCGATTCCTTTTTCCCTTCTTTTCTCCCTCTTCTCCTCCCTTCCTCTACCCCCATTCTTCCTTCATTTCAGAAAAAGGAAGACATTTAATGGAGAGCTTTTTTCCTCTCTACTTATTACTTGAAAATAATTTCTAAAATAAAATGCCAGTTTTGACTATTTTTGAACCTTCGTGTTATTCAGAAATAAGTATAATTGAATTTGTATATTAGAGAAGAATTTTTTTTCTTAGGGACAGGGTAATAATTTTTCTATCTTCAAATATGGAAAATTTTAAAAGGAAAAAATAAAGAGGTGGGTTGGGCAGCAATTTCTGTTTGTGTGTTCCTGAAGACAAATGCCCTGAAACATCTTATAAAGTATGAGTTGTCTCAGTGAACTTTAGATTGCATGTCAAAACTTTTGTATAAATTACTCTGTGGATGAAGATGTATATCACACTACTGCTGCAGAAAGCTTTTTAATTTTATTTATTTATTTTTTTAACCACTTTCTGTTGATTAGCTTCTGTTCTCACTGGAGAATGAGCTCTACGCTGGTTCTCTTTTCTTTCTTCCCCTAATGTAATGTTTCAGGTTTTCCTTTGGAATGAAATTATTGATTACTTGAAAATCATCCTGCCCTTTTCCCACAATAGCCCCTCAAGACTTAAAACAAAGCTCCCTCTAATGTCTCACTTTATTTTATTTTTTCTGATGAAAGTCTTCATTGGCTTTGTAACAGTGTTACAAAGGGATTCTCTTTCTTAGTTCAGTTCAGTTCAGTTCAGTCGCTCAGTCGTGTCCGACTCTTTGCGACCTCATGAATCGCAGCACGCCAGGCCTCCCTGTCCATCACCAACTCCTAGAGTTTACTCAAACTCATGCCCATCGAGTCGGTGATGCCATCCAGCCATCTCATCCTCTGTCGCCCCCTTCTCTTCCTACCCCCAGTCCCTCCAAGCATTAGGGTCTTTTCCAATGAGTCAACTCTTTGCATGAGGTGGCCAAAGTATTGGAGTTTCAGCTTCAGCATCAGTCCTTCCAATGAACACCCAGGACTTACCTCCTTCAGGATGGACTGGTTGGATCTCCTTGCAGTCCAAGGGACTCTCAAGAGTCTTCTCCAACACCACAGTTCAAAAGCATCAGTTTTTTGGCGCTCAGCTCTTTCCTTAGAGCTGGGTAAATACTTTCAGTATTACTTACCCATTCTTTGTCAGTTGATTGCCAATGCCACGTTTCAGTGCAAAGAACTTGGGGGCTCTTAACACACACATATGTTTTTTCATCCTAGTTAAAAAGCTTAGTAGGTCTGTGAACTTGGACAAATCACTTAACTGCTCTGATTTCATTTTACAGACTTACAAAGCAAGAAAGCATCTACATGGAACAGAAATACTTTTCCTTTTATTGTAGGTTCCATAGAGCTCCATGTTCAGCACTAACTGGAATTAAGGATAGAACAATTTTTTCCCATTAGAATTTCCCAAGTCTTCTGAACACTAAGTTTAATTAATTTGCTGCATTCTTCCAAAGATAAACACATAAGCTTCCTATTTATGTGAACAACATTTAGCTTATACTCTAGCTCAGATTCTTCTTCAAATTCCTGTGAAGAAGCTATATTCGTAA
Organism: Cervus canadensis; assembly: GCF_019320065.1. Classification (NCBI taxonomy): domain Eukaryota; kingdom Metazoa; phylum Chordata; class Mammalia; order Artiodactyla; family Cervidae; genus Cervus; species Cervus canadensis. Next base: position 16,122,501 of record NC_057396.1, read on the forward strand.
AGAATAAAATCGTCCTAAAATAGTAACTTCTACATTGCTCCTGCTATTAAAAGATCGTGGAATAAGAATTGCAGTAGGCTTTAGAAGCACATGGTTATGTAACACTTGGCTCGGCTCTTTAGATATAGAGACACGCTGGAGTACAGAAAAGATAAAAAAATTCTTTACTGTCACCTGTTTTTATTATTGAGTTAGGGCAGTAAAACCGGTAACCATGATTCTAATGTGACCTCCTCCTAATGTGACCGCTCTTACCAGCTCTGGAGAGGTGACATGCAGGAATATATTAAGAACCATCACTGTCTCTGCACGTAATACATGTTAATGGAAAAAAAAATTGATTTTGCCTTCTACTGGGGTCATTCTGACCTGACTTCATCAAATTATCCTTCTCAGAATGTCCCTTATTTCAGGGTTACCATATCAAAATGTTTTGTTGCTGCTTACACATATCAAGACCAAGATTTTATGGGTATAATTGCATACATTTCCAGCTTTAAAATAATTTGTCTAAAAAATATGTGCTTGAAGGGAATTTACTAATCTGTGGATTGTTTAAGACTAGGTTTTAAAAACCCTCTTCTTGGTCAGAATACTTCCTCAGTATTAGTCGGCTCAGGTTGCCATAACAAAATACCATAGACTGGCTTAAAAAACAGAAATTTATTTTCTCATGATATAGAAGCTAAAAGTCCAATTTCCAGGTGCTGTCCAGATTGGTTTCCAATGAGGCCTGTCTTCCAGACTTGTGAACAGCTGCCTTCTCACTGTGTCCTCACATGCCATTTCCTCTGGGCTTGCATGTTGGGAGAGAGATCTGATATGTCTCCCTCATCATATAAGGACACCTGGCAGGTTAGATTAGAGCCCCACCTTTATGATCTTATTTAACCTGTTGTACAGTCACTCAGTTGTGTCTGACTCTTTGCAACCCCATGGACTGCAGCACCCCAGGCTTCCCTGTTCTTCACTATCTCCCAGAGCTTGCTCAAACTCCTGTCCATTGAGTCAGTGATGCCATCCAAATATCTCATCCCCTTTCTCCTCCTGCCTTCAATATTTGCTAGCATCAAGGTCTTTTCTAATGAGTCGGATCTTTGCAGCAGGTTGCCAAAGTTTTGGAGTTTTAGCTTCAGCATCAGTCCTTCCAATGAATATTCAGGACTCATTTCCTTTAGGATTGATTGGTGTGATCTCCTTGCAGTCCAAGGGACTCTCAAGAGTCTTGTCCAACATCACAGTTCAAAAGCATCGATTCTTTGGTGCTCAGCTTTCTTTATGGTCCAACTCTCACATGCCTACATGTCTACTGGAAAAACCATGGCGTTGTCTATACAGGCCTTTGTCAGCAAAGTAATGTCTCTGCTTTTTAACATGCTGTCTAGGTTTGTCATAGCTTTTCTTCCAAGGGGCAAGTGTCTTTTAATTTCATGGCTGTAGACACCATCTGCAGTGATTTTGGAGCCCAAGAAAATAAAGTCTGTCACTGTTACCATTGTTTCCCCATCTGTTTGCCATGAAGTGATGGGACTGAATGCCGTGATCTTAGTTTTTTGAATGTAGAATTTTAAGCCAGCTTTTTCACTCTCCCGTTTCACTTTCATTAAGAGGCTCTTTAGTTCCTCTTTGTTTTCTGCCATAAGGGTGGTATCATCTGCATATCTGAGGTTATTGATATTTCTCCTGTAAGTCTTAATCTGGCTTGTGCTTCATCCAGCCCAGCATTTCATGTGTTGTACTCTGCATAGAAGTTAAATAAGCAGGGTGACAATATACAGCCTTGACGTACTCCTTTCCCAATTTTGAATCAGCCCGTTGCTCCATGTCCGGTTCTATCTGTTGCTTCTTAACCCGTATACAAATTTCTCAGGAGGCAGGTAAGGTGGTTAGGTATTCCCATCTCTTGAAGAGATTTTCCCGTTTGTTGTGATCCACACAGTCAAAGGCTTTATCTTAGTCAATGAAGCAGGAGTAGATGTTTTTCTGGAATTTTCTTGCCTTTTCTATGTTCCAGCAGATATTGGCAATTTGATCTCTGGTTTCTCTGCCTTTTCTAAATCCAACTTGAACATCTGAAAGTTCTTGGTTCATGTACTGTTGAAGCCTAGCTTGGAGAATTTTGAGTGTCACTTTGCTAGTGTGTGAAATGAGTGCAATTGAGTGGTAGTTTGAACATTCTTTGGCATTACCTTTCTTTGGGATTGGAATGAAATCTGATCTTTTCCAGTCCTTGACCACTGCTGAGTTTCCCAAATTTGCTGGCATATTGAGTGCAGCACTTTCACAGCATCATCTTTTAGGATTTGAAATAGCTCAGCTGGAATCCTATCACCTCCACTAGCTTTGTTTGTAGTGATGCTTCCTGAGGCCCACTTGACTTCACAACTCCAGGATGTCTGGCTCTACATGAGTGATCACACCATCGTGATTATCTGGGTCATTAAGATCTTTTTTGTATAGTTCTTCTGTGTATTCTTGCCACCTCTTCTTAATATCTTCTGCTTCTGTTAGGTCCATACCATTCTGCCCTTTATTGTGCCCGTCTTTGCATGAAATGTTCCCTGATATCTCTAATTTTCTTGAAGAGAACTCTGGTCTTTCCCATTCTATTGTTTTCCTCTATTTCTTTGCACTGATCACCGAGGACGACTTTCTATCTCTCCTTGCTTTTTATGGAACTCTGCATTCAAATGGGTATATCTTTCCTTTTCTCCTTTGTCTTTCACTTCTCTTCTTTTCTCAGCTATTTTTAGGGTCTGCTCAGACAACCATTTTGCCTTTTTGCATTTCTTTTTCTTGGGGATGGCTTTGATCACAGCCTCCTAAACAATGTTATGAACCTCTGTCCGTAGTTCTTAAGGCACTCTGTCTATCAGATCTAATCCCTTGAATCTATTTGTTACTTCTACTCTATAATCATATGGGATTGATTTAGGTCATACCTGCATGGCCTAGTGGTTTTCCCTGCTTTCTTCGATTTAACTCTGAAGCGTGAATTTCCTCATTTAAGGCCCTGTCTCTCAATACAGTCACGTTGGCAGTTAGGGCTTCAAATACACATGTTTTGGCAGGGGGCACAATTCAGACCGTAACAGCATTGGGTTGGATATATGAACATAAATTAGACCTCATCTTAATCTTTAAGGGGTTTACTCTGTGTGGAAGCTCAGTGTGTAAGCAGATTATTAGAGTATTACTTAGTAAATGTGATGCAGGAATATTCAAAGGACAGTATCATTTTAGCTGGATAATGAAAAAGCTGAATCCATTCTGGGGAAAGGAAGTAACATCACACTCCAGGGTTGCACTGGGAACCTAGTAGAGTTTTAAACAGTAAAGTGACTTAATCTGATTTATATTTTAGAAAGATAGCATCGACCTTCTGGTCCAGGCTCCAGACAGATATAGAACTCCCTAATTCTTTAAGCATGCAGTCAAAGCTATTCCCAGGTGGTACTTCCAACTATGTATATTTCGGGGAAGCTCGCTCTTCTACTAATGTATTATAGAGTCTTTTTTAAATGTTGACCTTCAGTTACCCTCAAGCAGCTTAAAGCATTATCACATTATTTTCTAATTTGATCTGAAGAAAAAAAAAAACTTTATTTCTGCTACTGTATTTATAGATGGGCTCTTAATACCTTTTTGCTCTCTCTAAACTAAGCCATGCGTATTAAGTGTTTAAAACTTCCTGTTAACCATTTTTTCCTTTTATTTATTTTTATTTTAATTTTATTGGAGTACAGTTGATTTACAATGTTGTGTTAGTTTATGCTGTACAACAGAGTAGTTCAGTTATACATATATTCATTCTTTATGTTATAAATTTATTTCTAATTGGTGGATAATTGTTCTACAACACTGTGTTGGTTTCTTCCATACATCAACATGAATCAGCCATAGGTATATGTATGTCCCCTCCCTCTTGAACCTCTGTCCTACCCCATCCCAGCCCTCTAGGCTGCCATTGGCCATCTGATTTTGCATAAGGTAATGTATAATTTTTGAAGTGCTCTTTAAACTCTCACTTTCTTGATGTACCACCTGCATTGTGAACACAAAATTTTACAGCATCAAAAAGGAGTCTGTGTTTTATCCTATGGAAGCTCTGTGAATGATCTAACTGGTAGCTTAATGGTAGTTTCAGTGGGGTAGTTGTTAGGCTTCATGATTGCTTTCTGTAGGAAGGTTGGTCTCATGGAAATTTCTTTTTCATAAATCAATTTGGCATGGAAACATTAGATGTGAATTAAAGATGAGTAAACTTAACATGTTTTACTGGCAAGCCTGATATTTGAGGTAAAACAATCTGGGAAAATGTATCTTATTTTTATAAAGATATAAAGCAGGGTCAAAGAAATTAATCTGGAGGAGAAAAGACTTTGAGAAGATTTTAAAAGTCAGAAATATATACAAGTATACTTTTCAGATGATCATGATAGACTCCCTTTTCTTTCAGAACGGGAAGAAAGTTTGTGGGCCTAAACTCTTGTCAGAAGTGATTAGGTTAGACACCTTGAAATGGCTCACCACCAGAGCTGTGGCATCTCCGAGAATTTCAAGGGAAGGGGGAGTCAGGCACCATTTTTCCGGGAAAGGGTTGAATGGGATGTCTCTTTAGGAGCCGTTTAAATTCTAGGCATATTATACTGTGGGTATTACAGAATCAGAGTTTATATTCTGAATAAATCCTGTGCTTGATAGATAGGAGAGATGGCTTTTGCTGGTTGGAGAACAGAACTATAAATAATTAGCTCTTTGCTGTAACTTTTTGTTTCTGTTTTTCAGGCAGGATCTTTTTTTTATGAGTACTGAAATATTGTCTCTGTCTTCCCATTAATTTCAAACTGGTTAGAATCACCAGCAAACAAGCTTTTTAACACCTGCTTGTTAGCAGCAGGGATTCCAACTTGTTTTCAGGAGAAGTCATTAATTTTATTCTCAGGGGATTAGTCAAAACCACCCAGGGCTTGCTTCCTTAAGTCTGTTTCCTTTCTAACATTTATTTAGTTATTTGTGGCAAAAACTGGGTCTTTGTTGCTCCATGTGGGCTTTCCCTAGTGGAGCAAGTATGGGCTACCCCTTCATTGTGGTACAGGGGCTTCTTGCTGGCAGCGGCTTCTCCTGTTGCAGAGAGCATGGGCTCTGAAACGCGGCCTCAGTACTTGGGGGCTTAGTTACTTTGAGGCCTCTGGAATCTTCCTGTGCCAGGGATTGAACACGTGTCCTCTTTGTTGACAGGCAGATTCTTAACCACTGGCCCACCAGGGAAGTCTCCTTTCTAGTCTTCTTTTCCATTGCCATCCACTCCAGTTTGAGATTTCTGTTGTATCAGACTGTACTGCTACAAAACCTTTCTAAAAGACTCCAAATTTGTAGAATTCTTTTTTAGGAGGTATAATTTGCACACAATATAGTGCTAATGGGGGCTTCCCAGGGGCTCTAGTGGTAAAGAACCTGCTGCCAAGGCAAAAGATGTCAATAAGAGACGTGGGTGGGTTCCATCGCTGGGTCCGGAAGATTCCCTGGAGAGGAAAAGGGCAACTCACTGCAGCATTCTTGCATGGAAAATCCCATGAACAGAGGAGCCTGGCAGGCTACAGTCCATGGGGTCGCAAAAGAGTCAGATACGACTTAGCGACTAAACAATAACAAAAAAGAACAAAAATGTCATCTCGGACAACCCCCTGAAAAAAGGCTTCCCGCTTTCTCATAAAGCTGTTGTAAACATTCCTCTCCTCTCTGTCTTTATCTGTCTTTGTCTCACAGCAGGGTTATTGTTGGGATAGTGTTAATCCTTTCAGTTCTGTAACATAAAGCAATCTTTTTATAATAATAAGGGACATATTTTAGATAAATAAAGTCTATGTAGAGTTCACAAATGTTGTTTTATTCTGTGGTAGTGTATCCTTCAAGAGGAAACCATTAAGAGATTCAAAAACAAGTGGTTAAATTGTTAGGCTTAATATTTTTATTAATTCTGTTTACTTCCTGGTAGAGAATCAAGCATCATGAAGGTTGCTTAACCATGGAGTAATTATGAATTATGGGTAAGAAAGAAAACTAAAAGCATCTGTGCTCTCTAAACTCGATGAAATAGTCACTCCAAATTACTCAAGAATTCTCTGAAGTCATTTCTTGCTTTTCTATATAATCCTTCATGAAGTAGTATTTGCTCAAAATCTGTCCCCTCCCATTTTTTAAAATTTGAAATCAGACGGAAATGCATCCAATTTTTGTGCTAATATTTAAAGGTGGCTCCGCTGGTAAAGAATCCCCCTGCAAAGTGGGAGACCTGGGTTCGATCCCTGGGTGGGAAAGATCCCCTGAGAAGGGAAAGGCTACCCACTCCAGTATTCTGGCTTGGAGAATTCCATGGACTGTATAGTTAACGGGGTCGCAAAGAGTCAGACACGACTGAACGACTTTCACTTTCACACTTTCTCAGCCATTATGGTCTCAGCATGATCCATTCATGTTCTAATTCTGATTTCACCCAGAACTGGAGGCAGTGGGAAAGAGCAAGCACGTACTCCATGAGAACTGGGGTGAAACAAGGAGTTGAGCAATCTGTTTGACTAAAGACTGTGTTTGATTCTACATTGTGAAGAAATACATTTTAAAACCTCATTGTAAATTCATGGTGACATCGATAATATAAGCAGTTAATCCTCAGTTGTATAGGTAATAAGGTAATTTGAAACATGCTCTTAAGCCATTATGTAGTTTGAGTGTAAAAATTTGTTGCTTTTCATTGATAGATGGGAAGTCAGATTTTTACATTTCTTGTATTACGTCTATTAACTTTGATTTTTATGTCTTTTAGTACTTTAGGAAATTACAGAAAATGTGTTTTAGCTAATATTGAACAAACGTATTCCAGTGAAAAAGAATTTGGAACAGTAGTCTGGAATTATGACACAATGCTTCTTGCTTGTTCTGGGTCAATGACATGACCTTGAACAAATCTTTAAAATCTCTGGGCCTTTAACATTTCCTCATTTATTTTTCAGATGTTGCTTTTACATCTCAGTGGTTTCCTCTGCATTCATTCTTCTTTGTTGCTCCTACCATTTAAAGTAATGATTACACTAAAATCCTTAAACATTGGTTTTAAAAAAGAACAAGTGGTTATACTGTGGGATTTCTCTTTTTCTTTTTTTCTGACCTGTACTCTGTTTAAGGACAGTTTGTACTGGTTTCCATTGAAACTTGAGTTGTAGGTCAGCAGATTGCTAATTATTTTTGGTTGGAATACCAAAGTGAGTTGAAAATACCTTTTTACCTATGTGACTCATAAGAGTAATGATCATACCTCATCTTTATTCTCTCTGTAATATTAGCAGTTATGAAGATTCACAGGAAAATTAATAGTTTTTTGCCTTTCAGATCAGTCTGTAATAGAATGAAATTCTGGATATGATATATGCTATTTCCTTCTTTTTTCATGGAACACATAGATGCAGAAGGTAACGTGATACAAGTAATTTGGCAGGTCTTTACCTCTTTGGTAATATATACAAATCACACCTTCTTGAGGTTTGCTTTATTGTAAGTAGTTTTACCTGGAAGAGCGATCACTGAAGAAACAAATGTTCCAGCTCTTCCGTAGTGGGCGGCCTGACTGTGACCTTGGGGAAGAGTCTCATCCCCCAAGTCTATGACTCTATACTAGAAGGAGGTTGACCTAATTGAATCACTTTTTGTTTAACCATCAGTTGCTAGCATTTCTTGAATACTTGCACAAATGTGCGATGAGGCAGGCCCTGCTATCACTCTGTTGTTCGGTCACTGAGTCGTGTCCCACCCCTTGCAACCCCGTGGACCGCAGCACACCAGGCTTTCCTGTCCTTCACTATCTCCTAGAGTTTACTCAGATTCGTGTCTGTCGAGTCGGTGATGTTATGTAACCATCTCATCCTCTGCTGCTCTCTTCACCTTTTGCCTTGAATCTTTCCCAGTGTCAGGATCTTTTCCAATGAGTCAGCTCTTTGCATCAGGTCGCCAAAGTTTTGGAGCTCCAGCATCAGCATCAGTCCCTCCAATGAATATTCAGGGTTGATTTCCTTTAGGTTTGACTGGTTTGATCTCCTCGCAGTCCAAGGGACCCTCAAGAGTCTTCTCCAGCACCATAATTCAAAAGCATGAATTCTTTGGCGCTCAGCCTTCTTTCTGGTCCAACTCTCACATCTGTAAATGGCTACTGGAAAAACCATAGCTTTGACTATACGGACCTTTTCTGGCAAATTGATGTCTCTGATTTTTAATAGCTGTCTAGGTTTGTGATAACTTCCTTCCAGGGAGCAAGTGTCTTTTAATTTCATGGCTGCAGTTAGCATCCACAGTAATTTGGAGCCCAAGAAAATAAAATCTGTCCCTGCTTCCACTTTTTCCCCTTCTGTTTGCCATGAAGTGTTGGGACTGGAAGCCATGATCTTAGTTTTTAGAATGTTGAGTTTTAAGCCAACATTTTCAGTCTCCTCTTTCAGCCTCATCAAGGGGCTCTTTAGTTCATCTTTACTTTCTACCGTTAGGGTGGTATTATCTGCATATCTGAGGTTGTTGATATTTCTCTGGGCAGTCATGATTCCAGCTTGTGATTCATCCAGCATGAGATTTCACATCATGTACTCTACATAGAAGTTAAATAAGCAGGGTAACAATATATAGTCTTGACATATTCTTTTCCCAGTTTGAAACCACTCTGTTGTTCCATGTCCAGTTCTAACTGTTGCTTCTTGCATATTTCTCAGGAGACAAGTAAGGTGGTCTGGTATTCCCATATCTTTAAGAATTTTCCACAGTTGGTTATGATCCACACAATTAAAGGCTTTCTTGTAGTCAATGAAGCAGAAATAAATGTTTTTCTGGGTTCTGGTGCTTCCTCTGTGATCCAACGGATGTTGGCAGTTTGATCTTTGGTTCCTCTGCCCTTTATAAACCCAGCTTGTACATCTGGAAGTTTTCCGTTCATGTACTGCTGAAGCCTAGCTTGAAGGATTTTGCACATAACCTTACTAACGTGAAATGAGCACAATTGTTCAGTAGTTTGAACATTCTTTGGCACTGCCCTCCTTTGGAATTGGCATGAAAACTGACCTTTTCCAGTCCTGTGCCACTACTGAGTTTTCCAAATTTGCTGACATCAAATTAAAGAACCTGAGGTCCAGGAGAGATTAAGTAATCAGCCTTTATTAGTGGAACAGCTAATATTCAACCAACACCTACCCACACATGATTTGACCTCTTCAGTATACTGCCTTCCAATTTTAACAGTCTGTGATTCTGGGAATTTTTTTTAACATTTTTGTCAGTTTCTGTTCATAGTAAAACTCCACAGAACTTTTTATGCTTTTGTTACCATTTCTTTATCCCTCATCTCTCTAGGCCACTTGCTCAGGATACAATATTTCCACTTCGCTGATTTTTTTTCTTTTCATAATCTTCATCAGCTTTCATCTTATCAAATCAAGTAGTCTGTTTGCAGTCTTCTTCTTCTTTTTTCTTTTTTTACTCTACTAGACCTCCCAGCACTTGGCCCAGTTGTTCATTTTCTTCTTCTTAAAACCTTTCTTTACTAAGCTTTAAGACTATCAGGTTCTGAAAATCTCCCTGGGAACTCCCTGGAAACCTTCCTTCTACCCTGGACTTCTAGTTGTACTGCTTCTGAACTCAGTCCATGGGCCTCTTTGCTTCTCTGTCTTTGCTCATTCTCAGATGGCCTCATTAGTTCTCAGCACTTTAAATATCATTCCAAAAATAGGTTTTTTTGCATGAGCTAGTCTAAAAGTGTCTCATATTGTTTATGGTACTTTGCATTGACTCAACCTATTGCAGTTTAATCTTTGTATGTATTTTTTGACACTCATCCCCATCTCCTGAAAAATAGTTTCAGCCAAAAAAAAAAATCATTCCAGTATGATGAATCCTAAATTTGTATCTTTAGCCTTCATCTCTCTCCTGAGGTCCTGATTTATACATTTAATTATGTATCTAATATTTGGGTGGCTGTTTAGGCATTTCAAATTTATGATGATTAAGCATACTGTTTTATTTTATTTTAATCCTGAACAAGGAAATCGTTAAGTTTTTAAGGTCAGCAAACCAAAGGGAATGAAAAGAATTTAAATGGTCTCCATTCTTGGGAAAGCACAAGAGGATGTTACGTGATAGGTAAAATGTCACCTCATCTTTATTCTGTTCTGTCCCCCATGAAAGAGAGGGAGAATAGTAGCAAGTCATTTTTTAAACAGACCCAATGACACACAGAATCCATACTTCCTAACAATTTTGAAACCTCCTGTGCCTTGAAAAACTTCAGCCGATGCCACTCAATGCAGTTAGATGAAAAATTGAAAAGACAAGATGTTTTGAGTTGAAAATGAAAGTTAAACAAACTGTTGACTTACAAATCTCTGTTTTTATTTCTGCTAGATTTGCACTTTTTAACTGTTTCCCCACCCACCACAGTTTATGGCAGTCGGTTTGGCTAAAACCATAGAGAAGAGTTCCTTGAACTCACAAGCTCGTTTTTACCTCCTAGCCTTTACACTTGATGGTCCCTCCTCTGATAATTCTCATCCCCCAAATCCACGTCGTTTTCCTTTCTGTCTCTTCCCCTCTTCATTTCACCGCTCTTTCCTTCTCTACCACTTCCTACCTCTCTTCTCTCCTCTTCCTGTCTCCCCAACTCTCCCTCTCGTTCTCCCTCTTTCTGTCCCTTCTGACTTCATGTTGTTTGAGCCCTCTAAAAAATTATATATATAATTCTTCAAAACACATTCATTCTTTATTATAAGATTTCTGGTGGAAAAAAAAGTGAAAAGCCTCTCTACCTTCTTAACATCTGGGCTGTTTTCAGAGGACTATTGCATTTTGCAATGAAAAATTCATTCTCATTTAAATGCTATTTATAGAAGTGCTTTGCTTCTTTTGACATCTAAAAATACCCATGACATCAGGGTGTCAGACACTGGTAACAATGTGACTTTTATTTATTTTGGATGAAATAAATCAAAACCGCAAGAGAGGAGTTAAGAGTGATGTCGCTTCTAGTCAAATCAAACATTTTTCAGTTGTTGGCCACTGAGTTATTAAGTTGATCTTTCTTTCAATCTGTGTTCTTACTTTTTGTTGTTGTTATTGTTTACCAACAAATATCATTCCATTAGCCAAATAAAACTGATTCAGTAAATGCAGATGTGCATGCTGTACTGAACATTTGAAGGTTATCTGGTTTATACCACTGTTTGAGCTTAATGAAATGTTTCCGCACTTTTATCTGCTGGGCTCCTCTTAATCAATATCCTCCTTCCTTGTTTTTTATTAAACATATAGTTCTTGCAAATGATACATTGCATGGAAATATTAGAAATAGAATACTAGTTACTTACATATGTTACAGTTTGTGAAATACCTACGAATCAGTAAATTTTATTTTTCATAGAGAAATTGAGGGTTAGTTTCTTGTTAGTAATTTTAAACTCCTGAGTTTACTGCTATATTATAAATAGGCATCATGTAATGTATCGCTTTACCCAGTATAAAAGCCAAGGAACTTGAACTAACTGATCTTTAGAATTAAGTACCTATTTCCAAACTAGAAAAATGCCAAAGTATTTCTTAAAGACGTATATTTTTCTCATTTGTATTTGTCTTTGTATAGCCAGTCAGTTGCTTGGGAAAGGATTCATGTTTTGTTCTACTTTGTTATTTATTTTTTAAATTTTCCTTAAGAGAGACTGATTGTGGTGCAGCAAGTTTGTTAAGCTCTAAATAGATCACTTGTGAATTCTCTTGATGCAGAGGATAAAATCTCATCTGAAATAACCTGAAAGTCAGGTTGTAAACTAAACACGCTAGTTAGAAATTTATTAATGTTCTGCTTCGGCCCCCCAGCTTTCTAGCTACTGAATTACTCTTGGTTTTTATAACCTTTTCAGTCAGAGGAAATGGGTATTGCTTTGTTCGAGATAGTGCTTTTAATGCTTATACGTCTTATTTTTAAGATTAGATGACTCATGGATTTTAATAGTCCTGTCAGTCACTTCATGAACAAATCTTCTCAGTGGAAGGATAATGATTAGAATGAAAATAAAGATATGAAGCCCTTTATATTATAAGCCCAACTGTAAACACCATGTTTTTATGGAATGTCAAATTAAATTCAAATAAGGGGTAATAGTAATACTATTAAATTCTAACATAAATTTAACTGATGGACTTCCCTGATAGCTCAGTTGGTAAAGAATCTGCCTGCAATGCAAGAGACCCTAGTTCGATTCCTGGGTTGGGAAGATCCGCTGTGAAACGGATAGGCTACCCACTCCAGTATTCTTGGGCTTCCCTTGTGGCTCAGCTCTTGCAATGCAGAAGACCTGGGTTTGATCCCCAGGTTGGGAAGATCCCCTGGAGAAGGTAAAGGCTACCCACTCCAGTTTTCTGGCCTGGAGAATTTCATGAACTGTGTAATCCATGGGGTCGCAAAGAGTTGGACACGATTGAGCAACTTTCAGTTTCACTTTACCTGCAGAACCATGCGTGGTTTCAATTCTCTTGTAATACTTATGCATATTTAATTTATATGCCTCTATCCTCTTAGCCTTGTAGTCATATTAACCAAAGAAACCACTGGTCTCCTTTCTTTATTTTACAAAAACCCAAATGATGGTATAAGTAAAATATACTGTATCTGGTTGCACAGTTTATCCTTTTAGACCAAGATATTTAAGATTTCTGGATCTTACTTACTTAGTCTATAAAATAGAAATAAAGGCCCATCAAATAGATTTGTTTGAGAATTGAGTCAGTGTAAGGAAATGTTCTTTGTAAACTATATATTGATTGTACAGATGTCAGAATTCTTGTAAGTATTGCCTTCCCTTAGTAATTCAGTGTTTTACAATATATCCAGGTTATCTTCTCAGCTTTTATGATGACTATATTACCTGTCAGTGTCAAAAAGACAGGAGATAGAGCTGAATCTATAGTGACCCATAACACATACTGCTTCTTTCATCTAAAAGTTCATTGTCCCCAGTTTCTACTTAATTGAAAATTCCAGTTAGTTGTGTTTGAATAATGGAGGTTTTAGGTTTTTTTATGACTTCAAAGTGCTTTCCACTGATAAAATCTGATCTACAGCACAGTTGGCCATAGAATAAGACACTAAATTCTGAAGCTCTATTAGAATACCTTGAATTGTAGCAATATATTATATAAAGAAACCTTGAAAAGGTTATTAGTTATAGCAATAGTAATTTACTGTGTTTATGGTTTCTATGAGACAAGTAAACAAGAATTAAAGAGCAAACTCACAGTTTCACCCTTCCAAAAGTGAAAAAGAGAAGCACGAGAAGGGAAATTTTGTTTCTTAGAAGTTTGTTTGTATAGCTGCAGCATAAATATATGTGATCATTCTGACACTTTGAGGCATTATAAAGGAAATTCTGGGTGTAACACACTGATTCTTAAGTAAATAGAAGTTTTAATAAGATAAACTAAGGAATAGTTATGATACTTGTTTTGTAGCAGAGATTTTTAAAAAAGTGTATTTAATCTCCTTAAAAAGATAAAAAAATATATGAAACTTGACATAGAATCAAAGAGTACAGAACAGACCAATAGATCTTAAGTATTTGTTAAAATGGTACATGGCTGCCTTAGAGAAAGTCCTTTGAGAATTTCACTATTCTGAGTATTTGGTAAATTTACTATGTCCTCTACAAGGGTAAATGTAATTTGATAGAAATGGGACATCAGTTCAGGAACCATCAGTCCCTCTCACTGTGATAAACCGCAGCTGAGAGAGACACTGTTCACTCCGCCTGCGAGTAGCTTCTTGAGAATGCCAAGTCCCGCCTGTGTGGGATCTGAGGACAACGCGTTGCACACGCCCTCGGATCCTCTAGACCTGCTGCTCTGCTCTCTGTGCCTTCTGATTACAGCCTGGTGCCCATGGTGCTGCAACACCCTTCCCTACTCCTGCCCGTTTTTTTAAATTAAAATAAAAAAAAAAATTCTTCAGCATGAGATTTATGGCTCGAATGAATTTTTCAAATAGCACTTTTAAAATATGCCACTTCTCTGTTTAAGAACCCATATAGATGTCCTCATTCGTTAACCTACTCTTTCAACATTCCAGGATCTCTGTTACCTGACCTCACCCTACAATTCCACCCCAATTTGTTTATTATACCAAGTTCTATTCCACAGAGGATGGGGGGAGCTCAAGAGAGCACTTATAATATGAATAGATACATAAAGAAATTTGGGAGAAGGCAATGGCGACCCACTCCTGTACTCTTGCCTGGAGAATCCCAGGGATGGAGGAGCCTGGTAGGCTGCCGTCTATGGGGTTGCACAGAGTTGGACACGACTGACATGACTTAGCAGCTAGCAGCAGCATAGAGAAATTTTGAATAGGTAGAAATTCTGAAATTTCATATAGAAATTTTGAGTAGATATAGTTCAGTTCAGTTGCTCAGTCATGTTCAACTCTTTGCAACCCCATGCACTGCAGCCAAGCCTTACCTGTCCATCACCAGCTCCTCTGTCCATCACCAACTCCTGGAGTTTACCCAAACTCATGTCCATTGCATTGGTGGTGCCATCCAACCATCTCATCCTCTGTAATCCCCTTCTCCTCCCACCTTCAATCTTTCCCAGCATCAGAGTCTTTTCAGATGAGTCAGTTTCACACATCAGGTGGCCAAAGTATTGGAGTTTCAGCTTCAGCATCAGTCCTTCCAGTGAATATTCAGGACTGATTTCCTTTAGTATGGACTGGTTGGATCTCCTTGCAGTCCAAGAGTCTTCTCCAACACCACACTTCAAAAGCATCAATTCTTTGGTGCTCAGCTTTCTTTATAAACCAATTCTCACATGCATACATGACTACTGGAAAAACCATAGCTTTGACTAGACGGACCTTTGTTGGCAAAGTAACATCTCTGCTTTTTAATATGCTATCTAGGTTGGTCATAACTTTTCTTCCAAAGAGCAAGCGTCTTTTAATTTCATGGCTGCAGTCACCATCTGCAGTGATTTTGGAGCCCCCCAAAATAAAATCTATGGATATATTTAGAAATTTAGAAATGAGAGAGGAACCTTGGAAACGCTGATATAAAGACTCGAGAAGGTGACACTAGGGATGAAATTTAGATGCACAGGTTTCATCTGCTGTAACTAAGGTTAAGGTTTAGCTCTGAACTGCTAGATTATCACCTGTTTTGCTGTCCCCTCTAACATGCAGTTTGCTTAGTTCAACTTTCTCCCCACTGTACCCATATTTAGTGGCACTTTTGTGTGTGTGTGTTTACTTAGCTTTCCAATATCCTCCTGCTATTCAGTTCGGTCTCACATTCATTTCCCATCTTCCATGAAGCCTTGCCTGTGTAGTCCAGCACTCCTGGGATTCCTTCTTTGACTCCTGTAGCAGTTATACTGAGTGTACAATAATGTCAGCTCTCCATCACTCATCTTTTGTGGTGATCAGGAGTTACATTTACAGCCAGCTTTCTTGAAATAGGTTTTTAAGTATTCTGAGAAATTTCTATATTTCTAAGCTTGTCTATCCCTTCATTCACATCAGCATCGTGTACTGGTACCTGTACCACCAGCATTCTTCCATGCATCACTCTTCTGCATCCTGCACAAGGCTGAGATTATGTTGGCTGGCCAACAAAGTTCATTCCCATACCGTTTTACGGAAAAACCTAAACAAACTTTTTGGCCAACCCGATAATACAATCAATGAAGTCAGGGTTGACTGGCAGGTAAGTCAGTCTGTCTAGTCAATGCTTGTATGTTCCAAAAGCATGACTTTAATATTTGGAGCTTTCCAAGGACATACTTAGATATATGGCTGCGTAGGTAGTTGAACCACTCTCTGGGCTTCCCTGGTGGCTCAGCTGGTAAAGAATTTGCCTGCAACCTGGGAGACCTGAGTTCAGTCCCTGGGTTAGAAAGATCCCTTGGAGGAGGGAATGGCTACCCACTCCAGCATTCTGGTCTGGAGAATTCCATGGACTGTACAGTCCATGACCATCTGGTGATGTCCATGTGTAGAGTCTTCTCTTGTGTTGTTGGAAGAGGGTGTTTGCTATGACCAGTGCGTTCTCTGGGCAAAACTCTGTTAGCCTTTGACCTGCTTCGTTTTGTACTCCAAGGCCAAATTTGCCTGTTAGTCCAGGTATTTCTTGACTTCCTACTTTTGCATTCTAGTCCCCTACAATGAAAAGGACGTCTTTTTTGGGTGTTAGTTCTAGAAGGTCCTGTAGGTCTTCATAGAACTGTTCAACTTCAACTTCTTTAGGATTATTGGTCAGGGCATAGACTTGGATTACTTGGCCACCTGATGTGAAGAACTGACTCATTGGAAAAGACCCTGATGCTAGGAAAGATTGAAGGCAGGAAGAGAAGGGGATGACAGAGGATGAGATGGTTAGATGGCATCACTGACTCGGAGGACATGAGTTTGAGTTAAGCTTCGGGAGGTGGTGATGGACAGGGAGGCCTGGTGTGCTGCAGTCCATGGGGTCACAAAGAGTCAGACACGACTGAGAAACTTTCACTTTCCCAAGGAAAAGTGAAAAGTGTTAGAGTTCTTTGAAGAAGAAAAGGGTTAGAGTTCTGCACTTTCTTAACTCAGACCACAGCTGCAAATCAGTCCCCCTCTTAATGTCATTACTCCTGACCTTACCTTTCATACTGTAACTCTGGAATAAAATTCAGGTAAGCCCCAAAACCTGTCCACTGAAGCATTCTGTGCCTGAATGCTAAATCGCTTTAGTCCTTTTCAACTCTTTGGGACTCTGTTGACCATAGCCTGCTGACTCCTCTGTCCTTGGAATTCTCCAGGCAGGAATACTGGAGTGAGTTGCCATGTCCTCCTCCAGGGGATCTTCCCGACCCAGGGATCAAACTCACATCTTGTACATCTTCTGCATTGTCAGGCGGATTCTTTATTCCACCAATTCCCAGGTGGAATAAAACACTCTACAACTATACAATTCTAATCACGCAGCATTGCGGTAATTTATACCCAAGATTATGCTACTAATTACTTGAATTTGGTGAACAACAGGTGTGGAACCAGAAATCTCCACAATGTTTTGGGGGAGGGTATGTGACAGAGAGGTAAAGAGCTATAAGAATGCTCTAAAAAAAAGGAAGAAAACAAAAAAAAACCCTGTAAACTTAGCAGAGATGAGGATCTCATTCGTACCTGGCAGCATTTGGAATCTGGTCAGATATAACCAGTATCGTCTACCTGTCTCCAGACAGACTTTTGGTAACCTGGGAATGCTGCTGTGTCTCATGCTCTTTGTAGCAGTCAGAACAGATGTGGTTCCATATCCTTTGCCTTTAAAGACATTTTACATTTTTAACTTCAACTGTTGATGTCTTCCTTCATTTACATCATTCTGTGATAATGTGTGCGTAACCAGCATTAAAAAAAAAAAAAAAGCACCTCAGTTACAAACCCTGAGCTGAATAATTCTCATACATATAAACTACTAACTTGAACATATGTACGGATGCTACTAGCACTAGTAAAAAATATGCCTCTTAAAAGGACTTCAATTCACAGTTATTTTGGTCATAGCATGTTCTCAAAAAAAAAAAAAGATTACTATCATTATGGGGAGAGAGATGAGAATGGAGAAATCTTGGCATTTTTTTAATGGGTAAAAAAAAAAAGAATCCTTATTTTTAAACAGGTTAATATAGTATTGGGCCCGTAGAATTAACCCTAGATTTCCTTTAGCGTATGTTCAAAGCCCTTCCAAAGCTGGCCTTTGCCTACTTTTCTACTTTGGATGCAAATAGCCAACTCATTGGAAAAGACCCTGATTCTGGGAAAGATTGAGGGCAGGAGGAAAAGAGGGCAACAGAAGATGAGATGGTTAGATAGCATCACAGACTCAATGAACATGAGTTTGAGCAAATTCTGGGAAGCAGTGAAGGACAGGAAAGCCTGGCTCGCTACAGTTCCTGGGGTTGCAAAGCGTCGGACGTGACTTAGTGACAGAGCATCAGCAGCAACAACTCGCCTTGGCTCCTGCTATCGTCCCGTCCTTCGTGGTACTGAAGCTCATCTGTTGTCTCCTGCCCCCCTGTCTTTCCCCCTCCCCTATAAATTGTGACTCTTTCTCAAGATTGTTCTAATCTCTTCTGTGAAGTCTTCCCTGTCCTCTTAGATGCCCTTTCTACATGTGTTGGCACCCAAGTAACTCTTATGAGCAGATGCTTTACAGTTTAGAAATCTTTAATTCAGTAAACTGGCATGTGTAAATAATCTATAAATACTTGCAGAAGAAAGGAAGGGAAATACAAAGTGCACTTGAGAGTTCAGAAATTTCTATCATAGCTTCTTGTATAGTGATTGTTTAGAACACATACTGACTTGAAGATTCTAATTAACATCACTGATTTGGTAGTTCAGATTATGGATGAAGGTGGGAGGCACTTGTTTTAAATTATCTTTTTTGAAAGAATTTTAGGTTAATTTTGTATTATAACCCAAAGTTTAGGGGTCTAGCTATACCGCTGACTATATTTAAATTATCTAATCCTATTTCCTTTACTGTAAAATGTGACATTTTAATACAGTTTTCATTCATTCATCCATTTGTTCATTCATTAAACATTTGTGTTCTAGATATTACTTTCATCTTTACAATTTAATCTTTAAATAATAGACTTCCTACTTACACAGCTTAAACCCTTAGAAACTGCAACAAAATGTTTGTTTTTTCATTTTTTTTTTAGAAGCTTATTTGCCTACCTTGTTGTTCAGTTGCTCAGTTATGTCCTACTCTCTGCAACCCATGGACTGCAGCACCCTGGTCTTCCCTATCCATCACCAACTCCTGGAGTTTGCTCAAACTCATGTCCATTGAGTTGGTGATGCCACCCAGTCATCTCATCCTCTGTCATCGCCTTCTCTTCCTGCCCTCAATCTTTCCCAGCAATCTTTCCTCAGTCTTTTCTAATGAGTCAGCTCTTTGCATCAGGTGGCTAAAGTATTGGAGTTTCAGCTTCAGAATCAGTCCTTCCAATGAATATTTAGGACTGATTTCCTTTAGAATTGACTGGTTTGATCTCCTTGCAGTCCAAGGGACTCTCAAGAGTCTTCTCCAACACCACCGTTCAAAAGCATCAGTTCTTTGGTGCTCAACCTTCTCTATGGTCCAACTTTCACATCCATACATGACTGGTAGAAAAACCACAGCTTTAACTATGTGGACCTTTGCCGGCAAAGTAATGTCTGCTTTTTAATATGCTGTCTAAGTTTGTCATAGCTTTTCTTCCAAGGAGCAAGCATCTTTGAATTTCATGGCTGCAGTCACCATCTGCAGTGATTTTGGAGACCAAGAAAATACTCTGTTACTGCTTCCATTTTTCCCCACCTGTTTGCCATGAAGTCTTGGGTCTGGATGCCATGATCTTAGTTTTTTGAATGTTGAGTTTTGAGCCAGGCTACCTTATTCTTTTGGAAAACTGCACAAAATAAACTGGCTTTCAGATATATGGTCACTGTAGGTTGTAGTTTCAGCTGTCTGTTAATATAGATAATTATATGTATGGATAAGCAATTTAATCCTAGCCCAATATCTGAATAATATATAGAAATTGCTTTTTGTAAGTTTTCTTTTTTAAACCAGGGAAGCATTGAATGCAAAATAGAATATTAAAGAGATTGATATGCAAAATTAGCCATTTTTTCCCAAACAAGGGAAGTAATAGAAGGTAAGAAATTTCATGCAAATTTATTCAGTGGGTGAATTAACCATGATTTCCAAGTATTTATTTCCTCAAATTATGTATCTCCTTTGTAAACAAAGCATTTTCCTTGCCTTGTCTTGCTGAATGGAAAATTGATTATCTTAATTGTACCTCTATTCAAAGCCACTTATGAATGACTATGTGGCAAACTGTAAGGTAGTAAAATAGAGGATTTCAGCATTTTAAAGTTTTCACTGCACAAGTGAACTTTAATTTTGGATATTAAATTTTGATTTGGATATAAAATCATGAATTAGTTGATTTCTTAGTTACAGAAAATTTGTAAGTGAGAGCATGGGGATAATAATACATTGTGACTACACATTTGATGTTTTAGCAGAGGAGGTACTAGGTTGGTGCTGAGAAAGTTTATAGATAGGAAGAGTAAGAATTAGGAAATTGTGAACTTAAAATTTCATAATATATTCTTACTGTCTTTAAAGTGAAGGTAGAAAAGATGTAGGAAAGTGATGATAATTTACTCTTTCTATAATTTAAAGCACTTAAAGTACTCTTTTGTAAAAATTTTAAAATGATTTTAAACAATTTAAAGGATAATTTTTCATGATTGTTAAATCATTGTTTGTTATATGCTACAGAGCATGATTTTTCTAATTTTAATGTGTAATTCATTTCAACTAAATATGAAAATAGAAGCTTGAAATGGAGTAAACTTTTAAGATTACTGGAGTAGATTTAAGAAAATATTACCATGGCTTAACTTAGAGCTGGTTTATTGGTTTTTATAAATAAAAACTTAGTTCTTTGGTTGCCACAGTATCATGGGGAAAATAACAGAGTTAATAAGATTCAAAATGCAGAACATTTTAGAAAATGGTATTTTGCTCATTTAGGCATACTGTTTTGTAAAATACTTGGTCATTTAAAAAGGAGAACTTCCAATAAAGGATGACTATTTGACTCTTCAATTTAGGTAGTGATTGTGGAATTTTAAGGGCACTTGGAAGCAATTTATAATTCATTTCCATTTTCGAAGAAGAAAAGACTTGTTTACTGCTATAAAGAATATTGAATGATTACTGACTTCCTTTTTAAATCTAATTTTGTTTTTAATTAGAGAATAGTTGCTTTACAATGTTGTTTTGGTTTCTGCTATCAACAATGTGAATCAGCCATAAGTATACATATGGACTTTCCTTTTTTTAAGTGGAAATTTCTTATCCTATACAGAAACTTTCTAGTTGGCATTTATACTCTTATGACTATTTTGGGCAATTTCAAAATAATGAAAAGATGGAAGTTTAGATAACTTGTACTTTGTATTTCGTGAAGTCTGAAACATATTCTCTGGTTAATAGAGGCAAGCTTTGACTTAGGTAGTTAAAACAGAGTGCATACTGAGACCAGTTTACCAATGCTTGAGCAGGTCCCTGGCTCTGTTTTCAGAGACAGAAGAAGGCCTGTGACTCAGCGAGGTGCTCCTCAGGAAACTCCCCAGTGTTAGGTGCCACCACTGAGGAAGTTAGCTTTTGCTGGGTGCCAAGGCATGACTCGGTTTTCCATGCATGTTTTATTAGTCCTGTTGTATTATATGTATCCTTAAGTCTTCTATGTTCTCCTTGAGATGTAAACTCAGTGAGGTTAGAAAACTTATCATTAGTCTCTTGTTAAATGATCTTTTCCCAGAATCTGAATATTATTTTTTAGGAACAATAGTCAAGATTCATTATTTTTCTTTTTGTTACATGTTATGTTACATAACAGCTGAACTAAATTTATTTAGCTTTCAGACCCTGAAGGAATTATCTTTCTGTATTTCAGTAATATGTTAATGTTGATTTTAGCAAACATCTTACAAAATTATTATACTTTATGTCCTTATTATGGAGAAGGCAGTGGCACCCCACTCCAGTACTCTTGCCTGGAACATCCCATGGACGGAGGAGCCTGATGGGCTGCAGTCCATGGAGTCGCTGAGTCGGACACGACTGAGCGACTTCACTTTCACTTTTTGCTTTCATACATTGGAGAAGGAAATGGCAACCCACTCCAGTGTTCTTGCCTGGAGAATCCCAGGGATGGGGCAGCCTGGTGGACTGCCGTCTATGGGATTGTACACAGTCGGACACGACTGAAGTGACTTAGCAGCAGCAGCAAGTCCTTATTAAGATTTCTCTTTTAAGATGTAAATAATAACAATAATGTTGACTTACTCTCAGCTTTGATGATTATCACCAAAAATATTTCAAAAGATTATAATTTTAACCCCAAGTTCAGTAGTTCTGATTATAACAGAGGAAATAGCCGAGAAAAGATTTAAGTCACATTTTAATAGAGTAGATACGCAGACACCTAACATGCAAGATGCTCTATTCAGCTAAGCATTTTTAGATGCAACAAAAGTTATCAACCTGCTGCTCAGAATACCAAGTTGTTTCTTTCTTTGTTGTTTGTAATATATCAGTTGTGTCAAAAAGAAAGTTATATCGGCTTCGTCTTTGGCGCAGTTCTCCATTTACTCTGCCGTACTGAAATGTTTGCATACGTCATGCCACCCTGTTGAATCATTCAGAGGAATTGAATCAGGAATTGAAGAGACAGGTTAATTGAAGAGGACTTTAGTAGGAGATGCACTTTGTTGTGAGTATATTATCCATTTTAGATCATATGCTTGTGAAAGAAAATATGCACTAAGAAGAGTTTTTACAGAGTAGATCTTGCTAGCTGTTATGTATTCTAAGAGTACTGACAGTGGCTAAACCTGTACATTTAAAAGGGAAAACAAATGAACAAATATGCTGGTAAACCCAGTATTAAAGATCTCTGCAGCTCCTTGACTGTTCTTAGAATTAGTGATTTGTAGAGTAGCAATCTTTAACCTGAGCACTGAAGAATTGATGCTTTTGAACTGTGGTGTTGGAGAAGACTCTTGAGAGTCCCTTGGACTGCAAGGAGATTCAACCAGTCCATCCTGAAGGAGATCAGTCCTGGGTGTTCGTTGGAAGGACTGGTGTTGAAGTTGAAACTCCAATACTTTGGCCACCTGATGCGAAGAGCTGACTCATTGGAAAAGACCCTGATGCTGGGAAAGATTGAGGGCAGGAGGAGAAGGGGAGACAGAGGATGAGATGGTTGGATGGCATCACCGACTCGATGGACACGGGTTTGGGTGGACTCCGGGAGTTGGTGATGGACAGGGAGGCCTGGCGTGCTGTGGTTCATGGGGTAGCAAAGAGTTGGACATGACTGAGTGACTGAACTGAACTGAATCTTTAACCATTTTTTTTTCCCCTCTCCCAGTGCTTGTTTAACTTTTCTGTCTCTAAGCTTTGTTTGGAGAGATATTGGTTTAAGCACATTCCGTGTGGTGTATTGTTGTGAGGAATGATAAATACACGGATTAGTGTCTATCTAGCCACCAGTCTCCTTTATCCTAAAATGCTAGCCTGTTTTAGAGTTGGGAGTTCCCTGGTTGGTACTGAGGTAGAAAACTGAGTATAACATTTATTGTTAAAGCGGTGTTATACCCGGTCTTTATCACATTTGTCACTGAATTCTATTTTGGAATCATACTACTCAGAGGCGTTCAAGTCAGTTTTGTATTAAAAGTTTATTCTGATGTCTTTCCTTAGGTCCCTTTCTCTTTGGAAAAAAAGATGATATTAAGTGCCTACCTCTTGGCAGATACTTTGTACACATGCAATCTTTAAGCCAGAGTGTCACTGTCTGGCCTTTATAATAAGGATCTTTATTAAATATCTCTGCAGCTCCTTGAGAGTTCTTAGAACTAGTGATTTATAGAGAGGTAGTCCTTCACATTT
The DNA here is from genome assembly GCF_019320065.1 of Cervus canadensis. Classification (NCBI taxonomy): domain Eukaryota; kingdom Metazoa; phylum Chordata; class Mammalia; order Artiodactyla; family Cervidae; genus Cervus; species Cervus canadensis. The sequence goes on from NC_057396.1 coordinate 16,146,074, forward strand.
TTTTATTTATAGATATATATTCAGCCATTGACTTGTTCTGTGATCTTAGGAAATTTGCTTAAACTCCACAGGTCTGCATGTGTTTGCTTGCTTGTGCTTGTTTGTAATCCATAAAATGAGTGTATAACGTAATCTTTTTTTAAAAAAAATTGTGATAAAATACACATAACACAAAATCTACCATCTTAATCATTTTTGTGTACACTATAGTAGTGTTGCCTGTATATACACTTTTATGCAACAGATCTCTAGAAACTTTTTCATCCTTCATGACTGAAACATTAAACCCACTGAACAGCAACTCCTCCTTCCCCCGTCTCTCAGCCCCATTCTTTCCGCTTCTAAGTTTTCTTTAGATACCTCATGTAAGTGGAATCATACAGTATTTGTCTTTTTGTGACTGGCTTATTTCACTTAGCATAATGTCCTCAAGGTTCATCCATGTTGTAGTATGAGGAAGAATTTCCTTCCTTTTTAAGAATGGTGTTCCACTGTATGTAAATATATACCATCTTTTATTTATGTATTCATTCATTGATGGACATTTAGGTTGATTTCATCGCTTGGTTATTGTGAATAATAAATGCTGCAATGAACATGAATATCTAATATCTCTTTGAGATTCTTTGATAATCTGTAATGTAACTTATTATAATCAGCAGTTCTGATGCTGAAAGGCAGTGCTTCCAAGCTTGTTTTTTCTTCATCCTAACCACTGTCCTACCTGTGATGATCTATAACAAAGAATTGGAATAGATCAAAATAATGAAAAGTTTCACAGTATTTTATTTCTGATTGGAGTATACAGTCCGTATGGCATTAGCTTTATGGATAATATATTTACATAATGCAAAACAGAAATACTGTTGAGATACTCATAAAATCGTATCAGTAGCTAATTGCTTAATATCTTTTGAAATAACTCATAAGTGAGGAAGAGCTTGCATGCCATATAAACTTAAAAATACCATAGCATTCTTATTACCATATCTTGATGGTAGATGGCAAGTTATTTTTAAAAATGCAGATTCTCACAGATGGAGTATCACCAGTAACATGTCACTGTGTAAGAAAGCCAAGTATATATCTTAGTATAGTTATTTATAAAGTTATGCACCTAAAATATGCAAAAATGTGCCACCTTGCTCTGTATAATTAATAAACAGACTCAATTAGTAATGATAAGTCTAAAGTAACTGAATTTCATAATTGAAGAAAAATAACGATTGAACATTATAACCAACCTAAGACAAGAGGGATGATGCTCTGATACTAAAGTGACTTTTAATTTTTTAAGTACCTAATTTTAGTAATTCCTAATAATCCAGCTAATAGGTTTCCAATAAATCATGTTTACAGCTGTATGAAAACATTTTTTAAATTCATGGAATTATTCATCATTCTCCCTAAAGAAAAGAAGACCTTGTATTTTTTAAGATCTTGCTCCTCGTCTTGGGTTGCTAGTGGACCATGGACCATGCATACCTTGGGAATTACAGGCCCACGACAGCAGTTCTCTGTGTACTTGAATGCTTCAAGGGTACACGGCCCACTTATGATAGTTATATGCCATTCACCTTCCCTCACAGCTGTGATATATACACGGGTATAGCAGTGATTGGCAGATAGTAAGTTGAACAAAGTCTATGTGATGTGGATAAAATAAGGTATTACTTGCTGCAGTGAGAAGTGAGGGGTGAGAGTCACAGGTGAAGTCACCCATTGCCTAAGTGCACATGTTGGTTGGAACAATCAAATTTCAACTCACAGTATATAAGCAAATAGTCATGGCAGTTACTCCATTCAAACATGACCAGAGCCAAAGAGCGACCGAGTGAATAGTGAGATGATTATGGATAGATAGATGTTTTGTGGATAAAATATAATGCTTCATACTTAATTTATAAAGTGGCTCTGTAAGAATTATTGTGTTACAATTAACTATTGACATTATAGGTGTTTTGTTTTAAAATCATAGTTTCCTAAAGCAAGTCACCAAAGATTTTTGTATCACATGTGCTTTGAACACAAGAAAGTTTAGAACTTCAGCTGTAAGTTCTAGTCTTTGGGTATCTTCTTAAATAAACTTGGTTTTAGTCTCACTTTTGTCTTCCTCTAGTTAAGTTTCTGATCCTCACAGATGCACTGGTCTGTATTAATCCTTTTCTTTGCAGTATAGTTCTTGAACTGTCTTTATTGTTATTTTTCCTCCCCCTATGTTAGGTTATAAATTATTTTCTTTTTCAACAGACATTTGTTAACATTATTTGTTTGTCGTAGGCTAGAATTTATGGTATCCTTTGGTTATAAAACCAATTATAGAGATCTCAGGATACATTAAGTATGTATAGTGGTTCCCAAACTTTTGCATTTGAAAACAAACAGAAGATTAGGATTATGCATGGAGTTACCAACTCAATATATTTTCTGTTAGGCACATTTAAAAGCACATACAACCATCATTATCATTATTTTATATAATATAACAAGTTGAAAAAGACTTCCTTTTCTATGATAGCTGGCACTTTTTTACCAACCTAAAGACATGCACAATACTGCACAATACATGCACAAATACATGCACAAAAGATTATTTTGTAATCTTAAACTTGACCTTTACCTGGCTAAAATAATAGCTACCTAATACAGATAATTTTGACTACTCAGAAATCCAAATATGTATTACTTCAGGATCCCAAACCCTGTCTACCTTTCTAGAATTATTTAGAGTACTTTGCTGCCCTTACAGCAAAATAAACAGCTACTTTTGTCATTTATTGAGTACCTACATTGGATAAGCTTGGTTCAGGCACTTTATTTCCTCTTTAATCTGTAGAGTCGCTGATTAGTTATTAGGAGGTACCCTTTTCTAGTTATTTTTCTAATATTAATTTTGTATACGTGTATATACTTTATGTTCTGTTTTTGCTTATATTACACCTTCACCCAAAATGCCTTCCTTTGTGACTTTTACATGTCCCAATCCTTATTTATCCTGAGCATCACTTAAATGACATAGATTCTCCTAAAGAACACTTAATTAGTTCCTTATACAGGTAGACTTGGTTTTATTGCACTTTGCTTTATTGTGCTTCATAGATACTATATTTTTTGCAAAAAAGTTTATGGCAACCCTGCATCGGGCAAGTCTGTGAGCACTGTTTTCCCAACTGCATTTGCTCACTTGGTATCTCATTTTGGTAATTCTTGCAAAATTCCAAAACCTCCACCAGCAAAAAGATCATGACTCATTGAGGGCTCAGATGATGGTTAGCATTTTTTAGCAATAAAGTATTTTTTAATTAAGAGTACATTGCTTTTTTAGACATAATGCTATTGCACACTTAATAAACTATAGTGTAAACATAACTTGTATATGCACTGGGAAAGAAACCAAAAAAATTGTGTAACTCACTTTATTGTCATACTCAAGAGAGTATTGTGGTGGTCTGGCAACAAGCCATATCTCCAAGGTATGCCAGTGTTAGTATTTTATATGTCCGTAAATTATTGACCCTGTTTGGCTGGAAGTACTCTTATAACTTGGACCAGATTTTATTTCTGTTTGTATCCCGTAAAGTCTCTTACCATGTGTACCTTGCACATAATAAGCATTTAGTACATATTTGTTGTGTAAATATAGTGCAGAAGCTAATTGTTGTCCTAGATCTCTAGACCAAGTAAGACAACAGCATGTTTTTCTTTCTAAATTAAGATTTATATTGTATTAATGTGTTTTAGAGCTTAGCTTCCATTTGCATTTCCCTTATAATTAGTGATGTTGAGCATATTTTTCATGTGTCTGTTGTCCTTTTGCATGTCTCCTTTAGAAAAATGCCTATTCAGGTTCTCAGCCCAGTATTTAATCAGATTGCTTTTTTTAAAAATATTGATTGAGTTGGATGAGTTCATTATATATTTTGGATACTAACCTCTTACCAGACATATCGTTTGCAAATATCTTCTCCCACTCAGTAGGTTGCCTTTTTGTTTTGTTGATGGTTTCCTTTGCCATAGAAAAGCCTTTATGTTTCATGTAGTCTCGTTTGTTTATATTATTATTTGGTTTTGTTTCCCTTGCCTGAGGAGACATATCCAAAAAAAATATTCCTAAGATCAATGTCAAAGAGCATACTGCTTATGTTTTCTTCAAGAACTTGTATGGTTTCAGGCCTCTAACCCATATAGATCTTTAATCATTTTGAGTTTGTTATGGTGTGAAAAAATGTTCTCATTTCATTCTTTTACATGTAGCTGTCCAGTTTTCCCAACATCACTTACAGAAGAAACTGCCTTTTTGCCCTTGTATATTCTTGCCTCCTTTATCGTAGATCAGTTGACCATATGTGTGTGGGTTTATTTCTGGACTCTGTATTCTGTTCCAGTGATCTTTGTGTCTGTTTTTGCCAGTGGCATACCTGATTAATTACTGAAGCTTTGTAGTGTAGTATGAAGTCAGGGAGTCTGGTACTTCAGCTTTGTTCTGTTTTCTCAAAATTGCATTGGTCATTAGAGTCTTCTGTGATTCCATATAAATTTTAGGATTATTTGTTCTAGTTCTGTAAAAAATGCCATGGGTATTTTGATAGAGATTCCATTAAAACTGTAAATTTCTTTGAGTAGTAAGGACATTTTAACAATATTAATTTTTCCTATCCACAGAATATATTGCCACTTATTTGTATTGTCTTCAGTTTCCTTTATCAGTGTGAGATGTCACCTCACACCTGTCAGAATGGCTGTTGCCAGAAAGATGAGAATTAGTATGGGCAAGTATGGGAAGAGGGAATGCACTGTTGGTGGGAACGTAAATTGGCACAGCCACTGTGAAAAATAGTGCAGAGGTTCCTCAAAAAATTAAAAATATTACTAGAACTACCATATGATCCAGGAATTCTACTCCTGTTTATTTATTTAAAGTAAACAAAATCACTAATTAGAAAAGATATATGCACTGTACAATGTTCATAGCGATATTGTTTACAATAAGCAAGATACGGGAACAACCTAAGTGTTTATCAACAGATAAGTGGATAAAGAAGATGTGGTGTACACACACACACACACATACACACACACACACACACACACTTAATACAGTATTACTCAGCCATAGAAAAGAATGAAATTTCGCCGTTTGTGACCTGGAGGGTATAAAGCTTAGTGAAATATGTCAGACAGAAAGACAAATACTAACTACATGCTTTCACTTATAGGTGGAATTTAAAAAGAGAAAATAGATGAATGTATATAACAAAACAGAAATGGACTCATAGGTGAAGAGAACAAACTAGTGGTTCCCAGAGGGTGAAGGGTAGGGGGAAGGCCAAGATAGATGAAGCAGATTAAGTTGCAAACTACTAGATATAAAATAAATTACAAGGATGGATGAAAGTGGAAGTGTGAAATGAAAGAGTTGCTCAGTCGTGTCGGATTCTTTGCAACCCCATGGACTCCTCTATCCATGAAATTCTCCAGGCAAGAATACTGAAGTGGATAGGCATTTCCTTCACCAGGGCATCTTCCCAACCCAGGGATCAAACCCCAGTCTCCCACATTGTAGGCAGATACTTCACCATCTGAGCCACCAGGGAAGCTCTTAAGTGCAGGGAATGCAGTCAATATTTTTAATAACTTTACATGGAGTATAATCTATAAAAAACATTGAATTATCATGTTGCATACCTGAAACTAATATAATATTGTAAGTCAAATATACTTAAGTTTTAAAAAATTTTAACTTCTACACATGTAGCTATCTTTTCAGTGTAGAATTTATTTGCAAGGTTAAAACTGTAAGCAATTTATATCACTCTGCATATGCCCTTCTGGGATATTTTATCCTGTGTCCAAGAGTTTAGTTTTTTAGTTTTAATATTTGAGCTTGTGTTGGAATGTATGTACAAATTAAGATGTCAGAAGTGTCCATTTGTGCTTTGAATAAACTAATAAAAGCTCATGAACATATCCTGAAGTCTTAAATTTTTTATTTGCTAATAAGCAAGTACTCTATTAAGAATTATTCTTCTGTGGTCTTTATCTGATTTATAAATGGGGGAAAGGTAAGCCATTCAGCAGAAATGGCTGAAAAGTACAAAATCTCATTAGGCAATCACCAAAATATTTTTTGGCTTGCCTGTAGGGATTTTTAATCCAGGATATTAAAAAGGCATTATAGAATTGTATTTTACATGGCTTAAAACCTGGTAGGTAATTTAATGTTGGATTCTAAAAGAACTTGAGTGAAAATGTCTGTGGACCAGTTAAGAAAAAGTTTTTCACAGCCACTATGATTTGTAGGTAACTTCATTAATATTTACTTTGACACAATAATTAAAGAATGGTATTGTTCTTTGTGCAGAAAGATGTTAATGGTATACCAGACATACCATTAGATTTTCTTCGTGTTGGTTTGTCTGTCCTAATCCTCCGCACGCATTCTTTTTGTTCCTCACATGAACAATTTTTTAGAATTAATTATTTGTTTGTGTTTGGCTGTGCTGGGTCTTCATTGCGATGTGGGCTTTTCTCCAGTTGCAGTGGGTGGGGGCTGCGCCCCAGCTGCAGTGTATGGACTTCTCACTGTGGTGCTCCTCTTCTTGTGGAGCACAGGCTTCAGTGGGTGTGACGTGGGCTCAGTAGTTGTGTTTCCCAGGCTCTAGAGCACAGGCTCAGTAGCGTGGCACATGGGCTTAGTTGCCCCACGACATGTGGAATCTTCCCAGGTCAGGGATTTAATTTGTGTCTCCTGCATTAGCAGGAGGATTCTTTACCACTGAGCCACCAGGGAAACCCATGTGACCAATTTTAATGAGACTGTCAATTATCAGTAGTCCGTTCTCTTAACAAATAGACTGGAGCGTGAATGACCCAGAGGACTGTAACCCATGACAGTGTTTCTTTAACACTGCAGAATGTTATGTTTATTTTCTCAATAGGGACATAAATCAGAATTTCAAGGTGTGCAGTGCTTTTTGCCATGACTTAGGCACTGTTAGAACAAACAAGGCCACAAAACTGAGCTCACTAGCTATATTTGAGCTACAGTAACAGTTGGTTTTAGAAAAACCTCATGAGCAGATTTCCAGGACAGGTACCAAAGAAGAATGTGTGTGTGCTTATAGTTCTCTTAGAAGAGATTAAGTTTGGTCTTTATGACATGATGGAAAGAGGATAAACATTGAAGTCAGATGTAACTGTATTTTTTTTTCTTCTAATTCTATCATCTAAACTATATGTCACTGAGAAAGTTACTTAGCCCCTTTAATCATCAGTTTTCAAAATTTCTTCTGATGATTCAGACAGTAAAGAATCTGCCTACAATACAGGAGGCCTGGGTTCAATCCCTGGATTGGGAAGATCCCTGGAGAATTCCATGGACAGAGGAGACTGGTGGGGTCCCAAAATGTCGGAGTGACTAAAAAAAACAGGAGGAGTGTAATATTAGGGCTTCCCTGGTAGCTCAGCAGTAAAGAATCCGCCTGCCAGTCCTGGAGACACAGGTTCAATCCCTGGGTTGGGAAGATCCCCTGGAGAAGGAAATGACAGCCCACTCCAGTATTCTTGCCTGGGAAATCCCATGGACAGATGAACCTGGTAGTCTGTAGTCCTTGGGGTTACAGAAGGGTCAGACACCACAGCTACTAAACAATACCAATGGGAATACTAATCCTTCCGGCAATGTAACACCTATTTTAAGGTGAAGTGTTAAGATCAAAACAAATCAAACAAAATTTGATCAAATTTTAAGATCAAAAATGAGAAGTTAAAAATTCATTTGTTTTATACCTTTTAAGTAGATTTGAGCTCTTGAATCCTCTCCAGTGATTATGAAATTTTGGAAACAAAGGAAGTGTTGATAAATGTTTTGGGTCTGTGCTTGAGTGAAGTTTTAGCTGATGTCATGATGCTATCTCTTCCTTTTCCTTTCTGCTGTGATTTTTTTTTCCTTAGTCTACAACTGAATTGACCAATACACAGAAATTAAAGAACATTTTTATATTATTATATTTAAACAATCCTGTATAGTTGTTAAAAGTAGAATGTAAAACTTTTTTTTATTTTGTATTAAAAATTAAAATAGATAATTTAAATCTTTTTAAATTTTTATTTATTTATTTATTTTTACATTTCAAGTAAACTTAACTTTAAAATTTTTATTGGGGTTGATTTACAATGTTGTATTAGTTTCAGGTGTACAACAAAGTGAGTCTCTCATACATATATCCACTCTTTTTTTAGGTTCTTTTCCTGTATTAGCTACTACAGAAGAGTATTGAGTAGAGTTCCTTGTGCTATTAGTCATCTATTTGTCCTTATTATTTATCTGTTTTATGTATAGTAGTATGTTTGTGTCAATCCCAGTCTTCCAATTTATCTCTCTCTTTCTTACTGCCTGGTAACCATAAGTTTATTTCCTAAAATTGAGACCTAATTAAGATATAAAATTTACCTTTTAAAGTATATGATTCACTGATTTTTAATATATTGATGAACCACCACCAGTATTTAATTTCAGAACATTTTGGTCACTGCCTAAAGAAATGCAGTGCTCACCATCAGTTATCGTCCATTCCCTTTTCCTCTCATTCTTGGCAACCACTAATCTACCTTCTCTCCCATGAATTCATATCTGCCTATTCTGGTCATTTCATGTAATTGGTATCATGCTTGATGTAGTCCTTTGTGATTGGCTTCTTTTATTGATCATAATGTTTTCAAGCTTCATCCATATTTAACTTTTATCAGTACTTAATTTCTTTCACCAACAAGTAATATTCTATTGTCTGGATACCCGATGTTTTATTTCTCCATTTATCATTTGTAGAATATTAGAGTTGTTTGAACTTTGGGGATATTATGAATAATACTGTTATGAACATTCATGTGAAAGTGCTTGTATGAACATAAATTTCAGTCTATTCACTATATACCTAGAGTTGGAATTGCTGGGTTGTTTGGTAACAAGAATTAACTTTTTGTAGAATCATCTGTTTTCTAAACCTAAGTACCTATTAATTTTAAGATCCTCTTTTTATGTCTCTTCTCCCGTTGAGTCATTGCTGCTATAATGTTGGGAGGTATAATGGGAGAGAGAGGAAAAAATTTTTATTGTTGTAACTTTTTTAATAGACAGTTTTTTTAAACTAGCCCATTGCAAGTAATCCTGCTCTTTTTAGGAGACTGACTATCAGAGCAAGACAGAAGTGGCTGAGACCCTTCTCTACAAACTGCTAAAAGGAAAAAATGGTTTGGGTTGGAAATATTCAATCAGTGACATCTCATTTGTTGATGTCAAAGTAACATATTTCCTTGGGAGATATGCCATGATGATTTCCAGTTTCACACTTGTAGGCATGTTTTCCCCACTATTTAGCATTTTTGCCTTTTTGTATGCACTTGGTTAATGGGTTTTCATATTCTTGTGAATTTATCCGTATACATTTGTCAGAACCTAAATTCATTCCATTCATTTCTGGTTTGAAATTGCCATTCATTTTCCACCAAACGTGGGCCAGTTTTAGTCCTTGCAGAGTAGTTTTCCAGTAGGTCACTGAGAAGCTCAGACTGGACTTGAATTTCTGCTTGGAGAAGTAATAATGAATTGATGGAACAAACCATAGAGAACATAGTAAAATCAACATGCATAGCTCTGAAACCCCATCTTGTCAGTGTTTTTTTTTTGTTCAGTTAACGCCAGCATGGGTTGTTTTTTATTTTTTCCTTCTTTCTTGGCTGTGACAGTTTTGGCTAGAGGTAGAAAATATAACCCTGTGGCAGGATGTACATGATTCCATCTTCTGTGGCTGTTTTTTGAGTTCTGTATTGTTATGAATTCTTGCCCTTAAAATGTTGAGTTTATGACTTTTGTTTTGTATTTTTGTGTTTCTCAACAGGCTAGAGCATATCTTAAGAGAGAGACTGGCAGGTATTACTGGGTGGTTGAAACCTAAATCATGTCCCAGGCTTTTTTTTTAACAACCATCTCAAAGTTCAGAACTGTCTTATACCTTATTATAATAAGTTCTTATTATCAGTTTAGCCTCAAGAAGTGCAGTTGTTCCAGACAAGTTGACTAGTGGCTGGTGGCTCAAGGACTGTTGAAAATTATGGTTTTCCTCCTGTCCAAATGCATATGTACACATACAAAAAATATTTTTCATACTATTTCAGTGGTTTTATGGCTTCTAGGAACTGCAGGTTAAGAACTTCTAATCCAACAACCACCCTTAATCTGTTTTTAGAGTGTTCATTCAGAGTTCTAGAATCTTTTAAAAACAATATTCCATCTCTTTGATTTAAAAAAAAAGTATTGCTTATTGTAAGATGCTTTTACTTGTATTGGTAGAAAGGGGGAAAACCTTGTAATCCAGTCCTACCACCCAAAGCTTCATCAATATAATTATTTTTATCAGCATGGTCTTTATACTTTATTAATTCATTGTGAGCACTTCTAAATGTCCCTAAAATGATCTTTGGAGGGTCCTTTATTTCTTAACTTACAGTAAAATTCACTATTTGCAGTATTTACTTCTATGGATTTTTGAAAAGTACATAGTTGTGCATCCACCACAATTGAATATACAAGATAGTTACATCATCTCAAAAAAAGACTCATTCCGTTTGCCTCCCCCGAACCTTAGCTCCTGGCAATCACTGATGTGTTTTCTATCCCTATTGGTTTTTACTTTTCCAGAATTTCACATAAGTTGAATCATTCAGTATATAGCCTTTGAGTCTGTCCTCTTTTGCTTAGCAAGTCACATTTGAGACTCATCCATGTTGTTACATATATCAATCCTATATATTGTTGAATATTCCATTTACCAAACTATTTACTACTTGGTTTACAAGGTAGTATTTTTTTTTAATTTATTTATTTTTAACTGAAAGATAATTTCTTTACAATATTGAGTTCATTTCTGCCATACATCAACATGAATCAGCCATCAGTTTTAAATGTGAAATACCTGCCTTAGATATTGTGGTTCTAACATTGATATTTTCATCTTTTACAACCTCAGTGACTTTTGTAGTTTCAATTACATTCCTTTGTGTGTAATCTTTTCTATTTTCCTAATGAATACATTGTTTCCTAAGGAGATTTACATCTATTTCACATTTTTGCCTATGTTAGAATCAGGTTTGGAGAAAGCAGCAGAGCACTTTACTTCAGAAGGGTAAGACCACCAAATTGTCGGAATGTCTTTCCCCAGTGTGCACAGTATTGATAATGATGATCGTAGGCATTTTTGTATATATCTTCACATGCTTTTCTCATTTAATACTCACAACAACCTTGAGTGGTAGATGTCAATGTTTGGATTATATAGATGAGGAAGTAGAAGTTCCCTGAGTTAATCAGTTTCCTAGGGACTAACCGCTAGCCACTGGTGGAGCAATCAAATTTGGGTCTTATGATCCATTTTATATTAAACTCATTTGTTTATTATTATGAGAAGAATGGCAAATTAGACTTATAATTTTTACTTTATTTAATATCTTATTTAGTATAACTTTCCTCTGAAAAGAAGAAAACAAGAAACAAAGATGGTCAATAATGGAATTTACTATTATTTAATAGACAGTTATGTAATTGAAGCACTGTCAGTATCCCATTGGGCTCTGTGAGATAAACAAGTGATTAATCAATTTAGGAAGAATAGTGAATTTTGTACAAGGCAAGTTTAGAAGAAGTTTTATTTTTACTAAAATCTTACTAAGATTAAAATGCTTAATCATAGTCTGTTCTGTCATGCTGTTTCAGATTAAATTCTTTATAGTAATGCTCAGCACACAGTAAGTATGTGGTAAATAGTTGTTGAGTGAATATTCCAAATTCTGAAGATCCTTCCAAATTTGGGATTTGCTTTTTAGAGCTTTGAATATTCATGTGCAAGCCCTTTGGCTGCTGTTCTTAACTATGGTCACTTCCTGTATTATTTATCTTTTCTCCATAGTCTTTTAATCAAATATTCCTATTGTTTTAGAATGCGTGGAAAAAATAAATTAGATACTCAGAGGAACTGGGGTGAGTTCTACTAGATTTGAGAGAAAAATTCTGTTTAACAGGTGCCTTTTGGGTCATTTATTCTACATGCTCCACCTGGATTTTGCTTTTATCTTTCCCCAACATCCTCCATTCCCTCTTTCTTCTCAGATTCCTATATGGCTAGGTGGCCAGAGCTCACTTGTGTTGACTTCCTCTGATTAGCTATTTTATAAATGCTGATTAGCTGTCTATTTTATAAATGCTGGATGTTAGAAAGGACAGAGAGGTTTTTGAGCAGAACCCCCATAATTATAGAGTCCAGAGTCCCTGATCAGAGTTGGGGCTTTGTAATTCAGCCAGTATATACTAGAAGTGCAAAAGAGAAACACTTTGGCCAGATAGCAAAGTGCCAAATATATAAATCAGTATTCAGCTAAGGCCCAACATCACTATTACAGAATAAATTTCTAGGAGACAGAAATTGAAAATATTCAAAAATATTTTAGTTGGTATTACAACATTATTATTAAAATGTGAAGGGGAATCAGGCTATTGCAGTTTGGCATTATGGTGCAAGAACAGTAATTTCTCAGCACTCTCAGCTGCTCCTGGGCCTACTGTTCTGTACGTTTGCTTTAGTGAGTAGATGTTCATTTTTAACAGGCACATTTAATAATAGTATTAATCTTTTAGTGCTCATAATTCAGAAAAAATGTTTTCAATAATTTCTTCTCTGAGTTTTTACCTGGGATTTATAGCTTTGGTAAATCTCAAAAATCAGCCTCTTTCTAACTATTGTTGATGTATATCAGAATTTTTCACTTACATTTCCTAACTGTATACAATGGAATCTCACTCAACCCTTAAAAAAAATGACATATGCCATTTGCAGCAACATGGATGGACCTGGAGAGTGTCATACTGAGTGAAGTAAGTGCAACAGAGAAGAAGAGAAATCGATTGATATCCCTTATATGTGGAATCTATAAAGAAATGATACAAATGAACTTACAAAACAGAAACATACTCACAAACTTTGAGAATGAGCTTATGGTTGCCGAGGGGAAGGATGGGAAGAGGGGATAGTTAGGGAATTTGGGATGGGCATGTACATACTGCTATATTTAAAAATAGATAACCAACACGGACTTACTGTATAGTACATGGAACTCTGTTCAGTGTTATGTGGCAACCTGGATGGTTGGGGGGAGAATGGATACATACATATATGACTGAGTCCCCTTGCCATTCACCTGTAACTATCACACCATTGTTATTCGGCCATACCCCAACATAAAATAAAAAGTTAAAAAAGATTTCAGAACTATGAAAAATTTACATTCCAATCCCAAAGAAGGGCAATGCCAGAGAACGTTCAAACTACTATACAATTGTGCTCATTTCATATGCTAGCAAGGTAATGCTCAAAATCCTTCAAGTTAGGCTTCAACAGTATATGAACTGAGAACTTCCAGATATACAAGCTGGGTTTAGGAAAGGAACCAGAGATCAAATTGCCAATATTTGTTGGATCATAGAGAAAGCAAGGGAATTCCAGGAAAACATCTCCTTCTGATTCATTGACTAAGCTAAAGCCTTTGTGTGGATCACAACAAACTGAAAAATTCTTAAAAGAGATGGGAATACCAGACCATCTTACCTGCCTCCTGAGAAGCCTGCGTGCAGGTCAAGAAGCAACAGTTAGAATGGACATGAGACAGCAGACTCATTCCACTGGGAAAGGAGTACATCAAGGCTGTATATTGTCACCCTGCTTATTTAACTTCTATGCAGAGTACATGATGCAAAATGCCAGGCTGGATGAATCACAGGCTGGAATCAAGATTGCCCAGAGAAATGTCAACAACCTCAGATATGCAGATGATACCACCCTAATGACAGAAAGTCAAGACAAACTAAAGATTCTCTTGATGAGGGTGAAAGAGGAGAGTGAAAAAGCTGGCTTGCAATTCAACATTCAAAAAACAAAGATCATGGCATTTGGTCCCATCACTTCATGGCAAATAGATGGGGGGCGGTGGGGATGGAAACAGTGACAGATTTTAATTTCTTGGGCTCCAAAATCACTGTACACTGGGACCGCAACCATGAAATTAAAAGATGCTTGCTCTTTGGAAGGAAAGCTATGACAAGTCTAGACAGCATGTTAAAAAGCAGAGACATTATTTTGCGGATAAAGGTCTGTATAGTAAAAGCTATGGTTTTTCCAGTAATGATGTTCAGATGTGAGAGTTGGACCATAAAGAAGGCTGAGCACCGAAGAATTGATGCTTTAGAACTGTGGTGCTGGAAAAAACTCTTGAGAGTCCCTTGGACAGCAAGGAGATCTCAGTCCTGAAGGAAATCAACCCTGAATATTCATTGGAAGGACTGATGCTGAAACTGAAGCTCCAATACTTTGGCCAGTTGATGTGAAGAGCTAACTCATTGGAAAAGACCCTGACGCTGGGTAAGATTGATAGCAGGAGGAGAAGCGGGTGACAGAGAATGACATGATTGGATGGCATCACTGAATCAATGGACGTGCGTTTGAGCAAACTCTGGGAGATAATGGAGGACAGGGAAGCCTGGTGTGCTGCAGTCCATTGAACTCAACTTAGAGGCTGAACAGCAGCAAATGCTTGCTTAGAAAGTGGTGTTGAAGTCTTACTAGTGAGAACAGAGTTGTTTGAATACCTCATTTTCTCTGAACTTTTCTTCACAATTTTTATATTCTTTCTTAGAGTCAAAATTAGTTTATCTTGTATTTTGGAATTTTCCCTCCTTGTGAAATTTTGAGGTGTCAGAATTGACATTCTGTTTTTAATTCATACAATATGGGGAGATTGCTTTTTAAAAATAGAATTTTTAAAAGTGGAATTATATAACCAAAATATAAATGCAGTCCTTCAAGCTTATTTTTATGAATGCTATATGGCATATAGGAAGGCAATAAAGATAATTCTCTGTATTTAAACTGATTTCCTCACTAACACACAGACTAACCAGCAAGAATGCCCACTCATTCCTTAATCCATTACATGAATGTAGCTTCCACCTCCACTTCTTAGTAAAGTGGTTGAAATGGAGTCTCATTCCCTTTTATTTTACAAACATTTAAGGTCTTTGCCCTAACAGAATTTACTGTGTCACTAAGGGATGGTCTCTTACTTTTTGTCTAGTATAAGGAAATAATCTTTTCTCCTCCTCTTCACATCAGCCCTCCTCTCCATTTCTCAGAAATGTTCTAGAGTTTTATAGCTGTGTTTTTTTCTTTTAGCAACATTTCAAGAGTATTATACTTCTTATTGAGATATTTCATGCTCTCTCAATTTTAATAGAATTTTGTTTTTGCTTTTGCTGTGAATGCTCTCAGAAAAAGAGATAAGGGAAATATAGCATGTATAGCATCATGTTTAAGGATATGTTTATGCTTCTTTATGTTGCCTATCAGAGTAATTTTATGTAATATTCTAAAGTTTTAAACTTCTTAGGTATAAGACCCTGACTTATCCATTTTTGCATACCTATTATGGCTAAGTATACTAAGCACTCCAGGAAATGGTTATTAATTCAAGCTGAAGGGAGTGCTTGAGGTTTCTGTATTTTTTGAATGAATGTAACAGTCATGAGTTTGATCATAGTCATCTATATTTACAGAAATAAGCAGATTCTTTATGTATGTATAAACCCTCAGTGTGTGTACAGACTCTAACATGAAATTTTCTTGCATTATCCTTTAGAAGGAATTTTAAACATAACTTTTTTTTATAGGAATTTTTTATTTTATAGGAATAAAATTTTTATTTTATTTTTATTTTTTAGGAATTTTTATTTTTATTTTATAGGAATATTGCACATTTCATTTTTTTTTTTTTTACTGACTACTCACTTTATTTCCCATGAAGGTGCTAATTGCATATTTTCCAAGCATCTGCAATTAATTAAAATCTTTACAAGCTCTTTAAGCCCAAATACTTTAAACTTTATACTTGAGAAATCTGAAATATAAAATTAAATTAATTAAATTAATAACCAACTGTTATTAATAAAAACCACCTGATCAGATCTAAATTTCATATAATCAGATTTCTAGTGTTAAACCCTTATAAGTACTTACTTATATATTCAGTAGTTAATAATAAATAGTACTGTATTCCAGTTTAACATTTTCACATTAAATAACTGTTTATCAAATATTTGAGAACTTGTTCTGTGTGTTTAACTATAGTAGTGAGCAATGTTAAAAATGTTCAAAGAAAACAGTTTAGGTGATGGAAACTTTAACATTTCATGAAGTGGACAGTCTCCTTTTGGAGAATTGTAAAACAGGGCAGAAGGCAGGAGGTTTTTTATAGGATGAAGAATAAAGAACAAGGAAGAGAAAAATTGAAGATATCTGATTGATTGGGGCCACATAATCATAACCTTGTTTGGAGTGGAAGGACCAGAGTGGACTTGGCATTTGGGGATTGTCTGACTGAACATAGAGCATTTCTGGTCAGGTGGAACATTTATGGGACATGAAAGCTGTCTAAGTTTGGTTTGTTGATATGGCACTCCTGGCAGAGCAGCTGTATCTTCAGCCTAGAAATTTATTTCAGTACTGATAATGCAATGCGGCCTCTACTGTCTTGAAACTTACTGCCTAGGAAAGGATGCATACAATGAATTCACTCTAAGTATAAGCTATTATACTTAGCTTAAGTATTCACTCTAAGTATTAAGAGAAATCTACAGGATGTTTTACTAAGGAGGTGATGTTCAGAAATGTTTAATCTGATACCTGAATACTTGAAGTTAACCAGTTTGGTATAATAATATCTATTTGGTCTTTGTCCCTGGTTCCTGACAATGAAGTCAAAAGTTTTAGCCCATGAAATTTTCTAAGTGATGGAAATGTCTTTCATTGTTCATATTCAACACGCTTGAATTTAAGCTAATGAACTGACTCATGGTGGGATCTCTAGATAGCTTCAAAGTGGGGATTGGTCATTAGAAAGACCAAGCTTATGATTGGCCCTGTCCCCTTTCATGAGAGGAGGTGAGCCTGGAAATTGAGTTATAAGAACATTTGAACCAACAAGATTCCGAGAATATCCAGGTTGGTCAGTGTTTTGATATGTTGGGAAGGTGACCCCCTTGTAGAAGGCATGACAGGTCTCCATCCCATCTTCCCTGCATACTTTACCCTATGCATCTCTTCCATCTGGCTATTGCTGACTTATATCCTTTAAATAAATAAACTGGTTATCATAAGTAAAGCACTTTCCTGAGTTCTAGAGAATTGTCAGACCTCAGGAGGGGTTATGAGAATCCCCGAATTTGTAGTTGGCCAGGTAGAATTGCAGGTTGCTTGGTGACTGCATTTTGCAGCTGGCATCTGAAGTATGGAGTCTTGTGGGACTGAGCCCTTTACCCATGGGATCTGTGCTAACTCTGCATGCTGTCAGAATTTAGTTGAATTGATAGACACTCATTTGACATTGAGGACTTAGTGTTGAAAAGAAACCACATGTTTGGGTCAGAAAACAATACAAGCCAGACAAAAGGAAGTAGAAGAAGATTCTAGTAGAGAAATAGCAAGTATGCAGATTCTCAGGTGGGACAGGTCTTGACTTGTTCCAGGATCTGAAAGTATGGCTTCAAAGGTTGTAAGCAGATGATAGACAAGATCAAATTTGAAACTTATTTAAAAAAAACATTGTAAAGACAGCACTTGACTTGACACTCCAGGATGTCTGGCTCTAGGTGAGTGATCACACCATCGTGGTTATCTGGGTCATTAAGACCTTTTTTGTACAGCTCTTCTGTGTATTCTTGCCACCTCTTCTTAATATCTTCTGCTTCTGTTAGGTCCATAACATTTCTGTCCTTTATTGTGCCCACCTTTGCATGAAATGCTCCCTTGATATCTCTGATTTTCTTGAAGAGATCGCTGGTCTTTCCCATTCTATTATTTTCCCCTTTCTTTGCATTGTTCAGTAAGAAAGCATGGCATCCAATCCCATCAGTTCATGGCAAGTAGATGGGGAAAAACTTGACACTGACAGACTTCATTTTCTTGGGCTCTGAAATCACTGCAGACAGTGACTACAGCCTTGAAATTAAAAGATGCTTGCTCCTTGGAAGAAAAGCTATGACGGACCTAGGCAGCGTATTCTTTGCCGACAAAGGTCTATACAGTCAAAGCTATGGTTTTTCCAGTAGTCATGTACAATGTGAGAAGCTGGACTATAAGGAAGGCTGAGCACTGAAGAATTAATGCTTTAGAACTGTGGTGCTGAAGAAGACTCTTGAGAGTCCCTTGGACAACAGGGATATCAAACCCGTCAGTCCTAAAGGAAATGAACCCTGAATATTCATTGGAAGGACTGATGCTGAAGCTCCAGTACTTTGACCACCTGATGCGAAGAGCTGACTCATTGGAAAAGACCCTGATGCTGGGAGAGATTGATAGCAGGAGGAGAAGGGGACAACAGAGGATGAGATGGTTGGATGGCATCATCCACTCAATGGACATGAGTTTGAGCAAACTCGGGGAGATGGTGAAGAACAGAGAAGTCTGATGCATTGCAGTCCATGGGGTCACACAGAGTTGGACATGACTGACTGAACAGCAACAACAAATGACAACACAGAATTGGAGTGGTTAGAAGCATGGTTACAGGGAGACTGATTAGGAAGCTGGTTGCAATGTTCCACAGAACAGAGAGGAATGACATGGGAGACAAGGGGGGTAAAAGTGGAGATGGTCACATAGAAGATGACACAGAAAGCGCCCCTGTATGTCTTTTGAAGCTTATAAAATATTCTTGTTTCTGAAGAAATAATTATACAAGTAGTAAATTCAAAGCTTTATTAGTGAAAGTTGAGATTCAGGTGATGTAGAAGACCTAGCATATGTACATATTTGTGTGACCTTGGTTAAGCTGTGTAATCATCTGAATCACATTTTCTTAATTTTGAAAATGAGAACAATAATTCTTTTTCTTCCTACTTCATAGAGTTAGAAGATGAAGTAAGGTAATGTATGTCAGCACTTCATAAATTTGTAGGAGAATGCGACTTCTCATCTGTATTCTTCGTCTCATCAAAACTGAAAGCAAAATAAAAGCTAGTTGGATTACATTTCTTTTTTGGATATTTTCATCTGCCCTACTTATAATTGAGTCCGTATTTCAGGAACAGTCAGTTCATAGAGGTGCCCCTGATCTCTTTGTGTGTATGAACTACATTAATTTCTCAGAGCCTTAAAAGAGGAGTGTGGGGTGTGGGTGTAACTGTAGGGCTTCTTGTTTCATTTTGAGCTGCGAGGGAGAAGAGAGATGGGAGTGATTAGTCAGCAAGGGAGGAATGGTTGCAACTTCCAGCCTGGAGGTATCTGAAGAGGGAGTGGCATGTTGACAGCCGGACCCAGGTTGCATTCTGCCAGTTGTTGAACATTTAGCAGAGCTAGTGGAGTCAATTCATTGTTGATTAGACGGTCCCCAGAAATAGAAGAATGTGGCTTTCAGTTTAGTGCTTATGTGGATAACTATCCTAGAACAGTTATTTTTATCGTCAGGGCAGAGACTGTCTTATTCACTGCTACATCCCCAGTACCTAACAGCATATCTGTACTGTGTCTCCCTAATAAAAATTTGTTGAAGGAAGACATTTTTGTAAAGCATCTTCATAATGTTTACTAAACTTTCTTAGATCATGTTTAACATGTACAACTGTGCTTATGAACATATTTTTTTTTGATTCTCGGAAGCATTCTGATTCTCTGAAATGTACTATAGACTCATGTGGTCCACAGAGTCTAGTTGGTTCTCCCTTCTTAATGTCTCTCATACCTGTTCCCTCCCTCCATCCCCACTGCCACTTCCTTCATTGAATCCCTTGCCTTTCCTGGATTATTGTATGGGTAGTTTTTGAACTGATATCCTACCTTCAATCTTATACCCTCCAGCCTCCCTTCCCATTGCTGCCAGAGTGCAGCATCTATAAGATACAAACTTTAGTCTCCTGTATTTAAGTATTTAAGGATACTTAAATAATTCCTATGAGTTTCTGACCATGATGTTCTAATAGACTGATATGTCATAGTCATATACAAGGTGATAGATGTATGATAGTATTTGTGCTGTCTCTCATGAAAATGAGTCCAGAGAGAGATAAAAGCCATATTTATATATTAGCTTTTAAATGGTTCATGAAATCACAAGGATAGAGCAAGATAGAGCAGCTAAAATGTCCATTGTCAGTTTTGTTTTTGCTACATTATATAACTAGAAAGAACATACTTCTAAACTAGACTTTGCCAGGAAGACACTCAGTGCTTTTTTCTAGAATGTTTTCATTATGGAAATATCCTCTTTCCTTACTTTTATTAATGTTTTGTCAGTTTGTTGTAGATGATAGGTTTTGTTTATTTTTGATAGATTAAAAGCATTAATAGAAGCATGCTATACTTGTTAATACAAATATTGTACACTTTTATAGTTATATATTTCTAACCCTTCAAGGAATGAACCAAAAAACAAAAAAGATCAATATGAATATGTCTTTCTTCTCTCATCTCTACACTTCTAATAGGTTGAAATTGTGTTTCTAAAAGGAGTTATTGCCAACTGAGATTTATTTGTCTTTGTCATGAATTGAGGAGTATAATGCAGTACAAACAGTATGGTATCATATCAACAGTGGGATCATCTTATAGGTCAGGAAAGGTTGGCAGGTCAAGAGAGTTGTGGTAATACAAATCCAAATAATATTTTATCCCTTTAAAAATAAATTTTCATCATTTTGTATTAGTATTTTCCTTTTATCAAATAGATAAACATGTTTATGTTTATCAAGTAGATAAACATGTACAGTGGAATATTGAGTTTATTTCTTATTATATTGTACTTATTTTATGAAGGCTACTTTATAGTAAATTTTAAAGAACCATATTAAATGATTTTATGTATTAAAATGCAATTAATTGAAGAATTCTGCCTGACATGTCGGAGTTAGATCTCAGAGCCAACAGAGCAACTGAAAATTAGGGGAAACCCCAGGCAGCAAAGCAGTCTCAGGGAGGGTGAAGCCAGCTTTGCCTCAGTCCTTGGCAGAATCTCACATTTCACAGCTGAGAGGAGACTCATAGGAAACACTGCTTAGAAAACAGCGGCAGAAATGTCTGTTTAGTTCTTTGGCCCATTTTTTTGATTGGGTCATTTATTTTTCTGGAATTGAGCTTCAGGAGTGGCTTGTATATTTTTGAGATTAATCCTTTGTCTGTTGCTTCATTTGCTATTATTTTCTCCCAGTCTGAGGGCTGTCTTTTCACCTTGCTCATAGTTTCCTTTGTTGTGCAAAAGCTTTTAAGTTTCATTAGGTCCCATTTGTTTATTTTTGCTTTTATTTCCAATATTCTGGGAGGTGGGTCATAGAGGATCCTGCTGTGACATTTCTCCAAAGAAGACATACAGATGGCTAACAAACACATGAAAAGATGCTCAACATCACTCATTATCAGAGAAATGCAAATCAAAACCACAATGAGGTACCTTTATATACGCCAGTCAGGATGGCTGCTATCCAAAAGTCTACAAGCAATAAATGCTGGAGAGGGTGTGGAGAAAAGGGAACCCTCTTACACTGTTGGTGGGAATGCAAACTAGTACAGCCGCTATGGAGAACAGTGTGGAGATTTCTTAAAAAAATGGAAATAGAACTGCCATATGACCCAGCAATCCCACTTATGGGCATACACACCGAGGAAACCAGATCTGAGAGACACGTGCACCCCAGTGTTCATCGCAGCACTGTTTATAATAGCCAGGACATGGAAGCAACCTAGATGCCCATCAGCAGACGAATGGATAAGGAAGCTGTGGTACATATACACCATGGAATATTACTCAGCCGTTAAAAAGAATTCATTTGAATCAGTTCTAATGAGATGGATGAAACTGGAGCCCATTATACAGAGTGAAGTAAGCCAGAAAGATAAAAACCAATACAGCATACTAACACATATATATGGAATTTAGAAAGATGGTAATGATAACCCTATATGCAAAACAGAAAAAGAGACACAGATGTACAGAACAGACTTTTGGACTCTGTGGGAAAAGGCGAGGGTGGGATGTTTTGAGAGAACAGCATCGAAACATGTATACTATCAAGGGTGAAACAGATCACCAGCCCAGGTTGGATGCATGAGACAAGTGCTCGGACCTGGTGCACTGGGAAGACCCAGAGGAATCGGGTGGAGAGGGAGGTGGGAGAGGGGATCAGGGTGGGGAATACATGTAACTCCATGGCTGATTCATGTCAATGTATGACAAAACCCACTACAATATTGTAAAGTAATTAGCCTCCAACTAATAAAAATAAATGAAAAAAAAAAAGAAAACAGCAGCAGTTGGAGCTATAAAGACAAGTCAGAGACGAGATACAGTAGTTGAGCACTATGGGCTAGAGAGAATTTGCAGCTTGAATCCAGGCAAGGTAATTCTCTGTTAGAATAGAAATCTAATAATCCTCAGAAAAACCTAATAGAATTCAGTGTTTCTAGAAAATATTTTCTACAGTGTCTAGTTTTCTACAAAAATATTAAACAGGTAATTAAGCAGGAAATTGTGACCCATGGCCAAGAAAAAATAATCAGTAGAAACTCTTGGTAGCCCAGATTTGAATTTATCAAAGATTTCAGTACAGCTATTTTAAATGTTAAAAGAATTAAGAGAAAACATGTTTGAAGAATTAAAAGAAAGTACAGGTATGTGAATAAACAGATAGGTGGCTTCCCCAGAGCAAGAATATAACCTGTGGAAATTATGGAAACTAATACAATCAAAACAAAAAGAAACCTCGTCTTAGACCTGAAAGCACAGTTACTATAAAGTTCTTGCTGGGTGGTCTGAAAAATGTTTGAAATTATCAGGGGAAAAAACAACAACAACAACAACAGCAAACCTGTTGACTCAAGAGAAATGACCGTATGCAAAGAAGAGAAAGAAAAAAGGTTGAAGAAAAATGAGCAAAACTAAGAGAACTGTGAAGTAGTCTAATATGCAGTTTTTTGCAAGCATGGAAGGAATGGCGAGAAAGAAGCATAAAAATATTTGAAGAAATAATAGCCAAAAGCTTCCCAGATTTAGTGTAAAGCAATTGATAAATCCAAGAAGGTTGTAGAGCCTGAAGGAAGATGCTGCTGCTGCTGCTGCTAAGTCGCTACAGTCATGTCCGACTCTGTGCGAAGAAAGATGAATACAAAGGAAAACCTTTCTTAGACACATCACAATCTAACTGCTTTATGATAAAGAGAAAATTTTGAAAGCATCCAGAGGAAAAAAATACTTGTTGCTTACATGTCAAGGAAAAAAAAACTGAAATTATTTTTGCTAATGAAAAAGTCCAAGCATTTAAGGAAAAAATTATGCTGTGTGCTCCGTCATGTCCAACTCTTTGTGATCCCATGGACTGTAGCCTCCCAGGCTCCTCTGTCCATGGAATTTTCCAGGCAAGAATACTGCAGTTGGTTGCCATTTCCCCCTCTGGGGAATCTTCCCAACCCAGGAATCGAACCTGTGTCTCCTGCATCTCACAGGCAGATTCCCTACTGTGCCACTAAGAAAAAATGAGAATTTTGGAAAACTTATGTCCACCAATAGCTTTCCAGTACCTTGAAAGACATTTTAAAAAGATACTGATATTAAGAAATATGATTTTTAAAAATATTGTATAGTTGAAATGTGTTAACATTTGAAGATCCACATAAGGAAGATATGGATATTTTAGTGAATCATTATTTTCCAAATGACCAATGCACAGTGTTATGAAACCACTCACTGATTTAAAAAAAGATCCATTCAAAGTGCATGGTAGACCTATGGATTTTAATGTAACAGGATATAGAAAGTATATTAATGATGGCTTCAGATTCCACATTGCAACAACTTTTTAAGAAACTGCCATTCATCAATACTTAGTGTAGTATCAAAGGAGAAGAACTACACCTATCTATAAAGGCTATTAAATGACTTTTCCCTTTCCCATCTCTTGAGAGACTGGATTTTCTGCATATTTTTCAACCAGAACAACATATTGAATGCAAAAGCAGATATAAGAATCCAAATACCTTCTTCTTAGCCAGACATTAAAGAGACTGTTTAAAATGTAAAACATAGTTCTTTTGTTTTGCAATTTGTAGCTATTTTCATAAAACACTATCTTAATATATGTTAATATATAATGATACAGAGTTTGTTGTTATTGCTTTTAAACTAATGAATTGTTTAAAATTCTGAGTTTAAACTTCTAATACAGTAAATGATATTAGGTATAATCCACATTAACACAAGCTCTTTGGGCCAAAAAAGCTTAAGAATTATTGGGTTGATCAAATAGTTTGTTCAGAAAACCCAAACCAATTTTTTGGCCAACACAATACTTTGGTAATTCTCTGTCTGCACCTTTTAGATAGCAGATTCCTTTGAGAGAATCAGACTGGAAAATTGGAATATCTTGTAGCTTGGGAGATTAGTGTTCTTCAGTACATGATGACATTCAGTTTTTGTCGATATCCTTGATTATTTTCAAGTGGACCATGGAGTAGTATGTTGTTGAGTGTGCCGCTTACTGCCTCTAAGGGCAGCCTTTCCTTTTTCCCTCCTGATACTTGTTTCCAGACCCTTTATTTTTAGCCCGGAATTTTACCAGGAAAACAATAAGGGACTTTTGCAGTGGTGACTAATCCTTGTTTTCTTTACTTTTCCTCCTTTTATTATGTTTAGAGGTTATCAAGGGAAAGCTGTTCAAAAGGTGTTGGCAGACTTCAGGCTTCAGTAGAGGCCTGCACAGTCAATAGCTGTGATATTCTGAGTTGTTATTTAGTTTCTGGGAAAGAACGTTAAACATTTGAAATCAAAGAATCATTGAAGTTTGTCACATATGGTGTGAAGAAAATTTGTAAAGTGTACCCACTAGGAGAAATTCGTCCAGAATTGTTTTTCAGTCCTGCTTATTGGTTATAATCTGTTAAATGCACCGTGACAGTGTTTGTATTTCTTTTCTACCAGGTGATATAACCAATCTGCCAAAAATAAATTTGTTATAAGGGATGTTCATTACATAAAATGTGTAGTAAATGTATTTTAATTTTGCATTACTTTGGTCTTTGACAAAAATAAACCATTGCAAAACAGTAAAAAAAAAAGCCTACCTACCTACTTGCATGAAACTATGAAACTGAATAGTTTCCAGCTTTCCGTATCTTGCTATTCATCCTACTTTTTCCATCATTCTTAGTGACTTTGTATACTTAATTTGAATTTAGAAGGTCCCTTACTATTAATGAGCTTGTAAAGATTTGATTGTCATTTTAAGGCTTATTGTGGTTATAAAATTATCAGGCAAATGTTCCTGTACTCTCTCATTTGGCTTTTTATATATTTACCTAATATTTTTGGTAATCTTGAAATTTGCATAGTGAACAGGAGCACTAAAATTTATTTTATACTTTTATTTCTTTGATAGTTGAATAACTTGGAAGTAATTGAACTGTCAAATTTTTCCTATATCGCATATAAGGGACTTCTTAATGATTTACTTTTTGAACCATATTTTGTTTTACTTTTGAAACGGTGTGGTTTTTTTCCCCTCAGTGCAAATGATTATGGTTCTGAAAGTCACATAGAGGCCTTCACCAGAATAGAAGACTTCTAATTTGAGGATCTCAATTAGCAGTATTTATTTGGGGCTAGAAATAAGACCTGATTATTTATCAGCTGTTTTCTTAAACCACAATTTTCCTTGTGTTTTTTTAGGCTAGAGATGAAGAGGAAGCCTTTCTGGATTGGAGCGATGATGATAATGATGAATTTGACCCAAGCACACTTCCAGATCCAGATAAGTACAGAAGCTCTGAAGAGTCAGATAATGAAGATACGGAAAATAAAATCAGGTATGTTTTTACTGTTGGTAGCATTAAGAATAGAAATTCTCCTTTTAATAAATTCAAAAGATGTGTGGAGACAAACATCTCATGCTCTTCTCATCATTTTAGAGGCCCTTCTACTGTTCCTGTAATACCTGTTTAACAGATACATGGGTGATAGAGAGTTGTATCTTTTTCTTGGTCTATTCTTTTCTTCTCTCTCTTTTTGATTCTTTATGCTTAAGTATTTGATCCACTAGGATATATTTATTGCAAACAGAGATAAGATTTTATTTTGATTTAGTGATGAGATTATTGTTAAAAATTATCTCTGAATTTTTAAATCACGTTCTTTGAAATAAAAGTAAGAAATGCATAAAATAATGGAAAACTCATATGTAAACAGACCTCTCATATGTAAACAGCCCTCTCTCAAATGTGGACTTATTTGTTGCCATGCCAAAATCAGAAATGTAATGAATGGAATGACTTGCTCAGCACTTGTTTTCAGAGTACTATGTATTAGATTATATTGAAATTCTATTGATTTAAAAGTTGAGAATATTGAGCAGCATGGACATTCTAAATCAATGAGCCTGTTTAGGCACAAGGAGGATACTAATGCTGGATGAAGTTAATGTGATTGAAGGGGAGAGGAAACTGGTTGGAACCCCTCAAATGAAAAGTTTGGAGTTGAAAAAAATAGGCCCCAGAGAGCTATAATCTGGCTTTAAGCATTATGAAGAGGTCTCAAAAAGATTATCCCCTTAGAGAAATGCTATGGAGAGATAATTTCATTTACTCTTTATTTTAATCTTGTGCTCATCTAGACATAGAATTATTTTATGACAGTGAAAATGACCCATCCAAAACGCAGTCTTCCCATGTGATGCCAGAAACTTGAGATATTTACTATTGGACAACTAGGTTATGGACATAGTAGCGTTCTTACCCCAAGAAGCGTCACAGGTGAAAACAGTTTGTTAGGCTTTAGAAAAAATATATAGATGGTAAGAGTTAAATAGTTTAGGTTCAGAGCATAATGTTAATCTTTAGAAATTGACCTCTAAGAGTAAATACCTGTATTCTGCTTCAGAGTGCGCATGTCCAGACCTTGATGAGCTTTCAGTATGGTTAAATTTGTTGCCCTTTTTATTCTTATATAAATGCCCCTCTTTCAGAGTAGTTTATGGGATCTCCATTTCGATAGGTGGGGTGTTAACACAAATGACTTTATATCAGTAACTTCCAAATGCTCTGTGTAATTTTTCTCTCTGAAGGGAACTTGAATTGGTTCTTACAGTTTGTTATTTGGCCATGTTTTCCATATCTCTCTCACATAACTTGAAGACATAGGGCCAACTTTTGAAGTCATTGGTACGATGACAGCAATCCTTCTGTATCTGATTTGTAAGGATTTTTTTCTAACATTTTTGATAGCTTCTGAGTTGTTCTTAATCTTCAGACAGCAGACATTTCGGTTCATTCTTTTGGCATTTCTTACCCGCTTAGTGACATTTCTCCGCTACCTCCTAGTTAATATGACTTCTTCTCTAATAGTTTCACATTTCATCCTTTTAATTAGCCTGTAAATGCTTTGTAGCCAGAAACTCTTTTTATATCAACACATTCAGCTCCAGCCTCTACTCATCTCTCCAACATTAATGTAATAGGCACAGAGAAAGGCCCTGAAATAGTTGCATTGATTAATTAACTGAGGAAGGAGATTTATAGGGTAAAAGAGAGAAGTATAATGATAAGCAACTATACAACTGATCCTAATAGCTTAAATGATACAAGAAATGACAGAATATGTTGTTGGAGAACTGGAAGAAGCCAAGTTCAGATAGTGTAATGGTGATGGACAAGACAGTAGGAATACCTTGAGAGATGCCAAAGCAGATAATTCCATGGCAAGGGTTTAGACGGGAGATACTGTTTTATTATTTTGTGTGTTTGTTTTTGGCTGTGGTCAGTCTTCTCTGCTGTGCGGGCTTTTCTCTAGTTGCCGTGAGCAGGAGCTACTCTCGGTTGCAGTGCATGGGTTTCTCATTGCGGTGGCTTTTCTTGTTGTGGAGCACAGGCTCTAGGGGTCACAGGATTCAACAGTGTGGTTCCTGGGCTTTAGAGAGCTAGTTGTGGTACACAGGTTTAGTTGGTTCATGGCATGTCGGATCGTCTTGGATCAGGGATCGAACTCATGTCCCCTGCATTGTCAGGTGGATTCTTAACTGCTGCACCACCAGGAAGGCCCCAGATTGGAAATATTTAATCATTATGTAAAAATTAAAATAGTTTTAAGTTCAGGCATAACTGGTAACTACACTAGAAGAGATTGAAAGGAATTGAGAAACTTTGGTTTTAGGCCAAAGGGAAATTATCTTTGGTTGAAAAGAATATCAACAAGGGCTTTATTCCATTAGTGCATTTAGGGGCTTCCTAGCAGTTTTGTCTTCTGTATGAGCATGGTAATTATCTAGTCCAGCCTCCTCTCAGATGAAAAAAACAAGCTTTCAAAGGATAAAATAATTTGTGGTCACAGTACAAGTTAAGGACAGATCAGTGTGATCTGCCTGAATCAAATTGATTCCTTGGTTCTCCAATCAGGTTATATAGAATTACTCTGGCATTAGGAGAGATAGTTAAGGAAAACTACATCAAGACAAACGTAATGTTATTTGACTGAAGGTCTGATCCATGGACTAATCATAGGGTAGATTTGACTGGACCATGGTTTCCCAGCCTCAGCACTACTGACATTGTGGCCCAGATGATTCTTTGTTTTGAGGGGTTTGGGATGCTGTGGACTGTTTAGCATCATCCTGTACCACTAGCACCTCCTCAGTTGAGATAGCAATTATTTTCAGACATTGCCAGATATCCTTTGGGGAGGAAATTCTCTCACAGTTGGACAACCACTGGACTAAACCCCAGGATGGCAGAATGTATTACTAGTGCCTTATTGCCCAATCCCTCATCCAAGGTAGGCTTTGTATTCTGTCCATTTAGCCCTAGCAGTTCTTCTCAGACAGGGCCTTCAATCAACTGGGATCAGTATACGAGATAAACCTGTTTTCCATTCCTGGTCTAGAGGGCAAGGTTTAGGGTAATTTGCAAGTAATAGTCCACGTGTGAAACTTATACTCTCATTTTCCCTTCTCTCTTGAAATTACTTTAGTGGCAATAAATAAAGATACATGTAAACTAAAACCACATTGTTTTAGATAAGAGAAAGTATTATACATTAGAATTTTGACAGTAGTAATTGCTTCTCCTATGCATAACCCAATATTCTTGCCTGGAGAATCCCATGGACAGAGGAGCCTGGGAGGCTACAGTCCAAGGGGTCGCAAGAGTCGGACGCGACTTAGTGACGAAACCACCACCACCACCACCACGCATAATGATAGCACCAATACAGTCTCCCTGTATTGTTCCAGTTTTGCTACATCTTTTTTTCTTTCCCTCTCATGAACATAACTCAACCCTAAGATTTTGTGATGTCAGCTTTAGACGACCCTCCTGGCTTGTTCACGGGTTTTATTTGGTTCACAGTTTCTAGCTTCTACTCAATAATTGCAGCAACAGCTAGAGTGTTCCAGCCTCTTGGTCACCCTCACTGCCACTGTTCTCTGGATATTAACTATCATTTTCAGATACGAGTTTGTATGGGACTGGTTATACCAGTTAGAAAGTGGCTTTTAGTCCCACACTAAATAGTACGAGCCAATTTCTTTGAAAGTTCCCTTTGTGTATTTCTTTTACCTTCACTTTGGTGACACCCATAGATATCCAGCTCAAGTAACGCTTTGGTCTCTCTACATGGAAAGGTACTTGTAGGAAACAGGCAAAGGAGAGGCAGATTTAGTGGAGGACAACTGACCTTGGGATCAGTAATTCCTCTTTAGGAAGATCTGATAGGATTTTAAAGAGTTTGTACTTCTGTCCTTCTCAGCTTGGTATTTAGCCACAGTAGAATGTAAACCCTCCTTAATCCTCTATTGAATTATCAGAATTGTCATTTCTGTCACTGAAATTCAAAAGAGATTCTGATGTATGAATCAATTCCTTTAAATTCGCATGACAAAAAGGTGTCTTGCTTATAGTATGGTCAATTATATGACCCTCAGTTCCTTTTAAGGGATTTTAAAAACAAATGCTGCTGTTAATAGCTCCATTTATCCACAGAAGCAGAGCTATGAAACACAGGGAGTGGGTAATCTACCCGTCGTATAGAAGAATGTCAGCTGGTTAGTCAGTAGCAGATGCCTGAACTCCATTGGCAGCTCTACACTTTTGTGCGCTATTTTTAAAACTAGGTAAGGAAGAGAGAGCTTACTTTGATGTTCTCTGATTTCTTTTCTTATCTTCTTCCTTGTTATAGTTGGTCCAGGCTGTGTTTTACTCTGTGGCTTTCATTTCTGAATACAAAATGTTAGGATTTCTTGTTGTTAGTGTTATTAAAAATAGAACACTTTGGTAGAAAACCTGGCTCTTTGTTGCTGTGAACTTTGTGACATCAGAGAATTCATTGGTCTTCTGGGAACTACATGGAATCATGTATTCTTGTCTCCAGTGAGTTTTGATACAGATGTTTTATACTTTTTGAGGACATATGACCTCAAATATTGCATGCCATTATCTTTGTACTTATAAATGATTTTTCATTTTTTTATCTCCAAAATAGTCCATATAGTAGAGTTATACTGCTTTCACAATAAACATTTTGAGAGGCTTCTATATGTGATGCTAAGATTTGGAGAAAGAACTTTCTGCTTTATTTAAATCACATCCTGATTGCTTAAGAGTTAAAAATATCTTTTTGATCTGTAATTTCTGGCTTCTTGTCACATTTCTTCCATCCATTCTTTCAACTTAGAATTTTTTTTGTACCTATCCTGTGCCAGGCATAGTGCAGGTACCGAGGATAAAACATTAGGCAAGAAAACTACCTTCCCAGCTTTGACAGAGCTTTTAGTTCAGTGGAGGTTACAGACAGATAAGCAGACAATTACAGACTAGCGTGTTGGTTAAGTATTGTGATCTGTGCACTGGTGGAGGTGGTGGGGAGAGGTGTAGGTCGGCCTGAAAATGATGTGCCTAAGTCTTGGGCTTGGCAAACTATAAACAGCTTCCTGAAGGGCGTGATGGCTCAGCTAAACCTGAAGTGAGTTTAAGTTATAAGAGAGCAGGGAGAAGGGTAAATTGCCTTTCTAAAGAGTATGGCCTTTGGTGAGACAAGTACCTTTAACCATATTCCAGTTAAACTCTTTTTTCAGTAAACGTGTTCCTTTTAGCTGTGCCTCACAAGCTGAGAGAAATTTGGTTCTGAGCATGTAATATAAGATTAATTTTTGTATATCTTGTAGCATTCATCATGTTTGGTTTATGGCCATCTTCATGTGGATTGCTAATGATGTGAAAATTTGCAAAGTGTTGAATACTAAGGAAAAGAAGCAGCTGGATGTTCCAGATATTCATTATCCAGTCAAATTAACTTTTCAATATTTATAATCTTAACGTTTTTCAAACAAAAAAGGGAAAGTGAAAAAGTTTGTGATTAGACTGTTACTGCATTATGTCAATGTTTTCTTCACAGACCGCAGTCTCTGGCTAAGGCAGATTGCTTTATGTTGTTATGTAGTGGGGTATTTGGTAGATTATTTTAGGTGATCTAAGATCTCTCACATGTGTAATTTGTAGTGAGACTGTTGGCATAATTTAGACATAAAACCTTTATATGGATTGATACCTTTTCTTGTACAAGGTAAATTTTCACATCTAATATAATTAGCTATTCTTTTTGCTTAGTCTGACACAGCTCTTAATCAAAAGGCTGATCAAGGATTTTTGTCTGTTTTTTCCATTTGTTGGGAGTTTTGTTTTAAAAATCTGTTTTATGCTAGTTTTCTGTTTCTGAGTGAACTTGCCCATCTTTAAAAGTTATCTCTTACTTGAAGGAGATGCACTACTTTAATCTGTGTGGTCTCTCTTAGTGTTGTTCTGTGATAACTCTTCAGTAAATTT
This sequence comes from Cervus canadensis, assembly GCF_019320065.1. NCBI lineage: Eukaryota > Metazoa > Chordata > Mammalia > Artiodactyla > Cervidae > Cervus > Cervus canadensis. The sequence continues at coordinate 16,178,011 of NC_057396.1, forward strand.
TTCCCAGCAAATACCTTTCCAAGACTTTTTAGTCAGCTTTCTTTATATGTGGGAGATTGTTTCACCTGGAAAAGAAATATGTGTACATCAAAGATGAATTTGGGGGGAAGGAAAATTCCCAGAAAGCATTTTCCTTTCTTAACTGGTTTTAGTTGGGGCTTGGTGTTACACATTATGTGTTTTATATAAATTGATGGAATCATAAGTGCTAAATATAGGGGATGATTTTTGAAGGGGTTGTTTTTCTTACTCAGAGTCTAGGTGATTGTTAAATAGGATTGGCTATAGTTTTCACTTCCTTGAACCAGTATTCACTGGTGAATCTAGTTGTGGGTGGTAGATATGGAAAGAAGGTGGCTCAGCTTGATGATATTATTAATGACTTTATTATGTGCCTGCCATTCTTTCCTTTTATTCTTTTTAACTTCAGGAGGTATATCCCTGCTTCCAGTATGCCTAGCAACTTTCAAGAGAAAATCTCAATCATCTCTTCTTTGTGAAATACAAAGTTCATGACCTATCAGATTTCATAGAGCTTTTATCATAACTTAGTGAGTTGTGAATGATGAGTTAATTTACTTGACTTTCTTTAAATTGTATTCTTTTTGTCTTTCTCCCTTTTGCCATTGCACTGAAACAAAAGCATATCCTGTTGTGATGTAAAGAATGAATGGAGAAACTTCCACGGCAGATTGTTGGGGTAGCAGGGAGGCAGGGAGTAAGCCGGGTGTAGGGGGTGGGAAGGCAGTATTTTTTGTCTTCAGACTCTTAAGGGAAAGGTTGCTACCCACTGAGGAAGGTAAGGTATTATTTTCTGGGATGAGAGTTGGGATAGGGAAGACGTATTTTAAGAAACACAGTATTTGAGAAGCTCCCAGTTGGACCTTACTTGTTCCTACAATTATTGAGCAGAAGCATGAAAGTGAAAGTCGCTCAGTCATGTCTGACTCTCTGCGACTCCATGGACTATACAGTCCATGAAATTCTCCAGACCAGAATACTGGAGTGGGTAGCTTTCCCTTCTCCAGGGGATCTTCCCAACCCAGGGATTGAACCCAGGTCTCCCGCATTGCAGGCGGATTCTTTACCAGCTGTGCCACTGGGGACACCCCAAGCTAGAAACAGTGCACTAAGTAAAACTCTCAGGTTTTACCCTGTGCGTTCCACTCTGTCATTTAGCCACCATTAAATAACTGTTACTCAATGACAGTGGTTAGGTTTGCCACTTTTCAGAAGTGCTAGGATCTCTGAGAAGTTGGATGAATGGTGAGGATGCCATGAGACCAGAATGAATCATCTCTCAAGGGTGATGAAACACCTCGAAGGATTCTCTTGGTTGCTGCCATGATGCCGATGCATGGCAACTTTGCTTTCACTGAAAAGACTGTTGAAAATGATACTTTCTTAGGACCATCCTTGAGAGTGATGCCACCCTTTTTTTTCATTTCACATTGCTTCATGTAGAATATATTAATGTCAATGACTATATTATATCATTTTCCTTATCCATTCCCTCTTTTAGAATCTGGGTTGTATCCATGCTTAGTTTTTTGGTTCTTGTTATTTGGTTTTGTTTTGTTTTTGCTATTGTAAGTAATTCTTTAATGGATAACTTGGTTGAACATCGAGTTTTCTCTCTCTTAAAATCATTTGAAGGACTAATGAAGAGTAAGATGAAAGTGTAAAACTTAGTTTCGCCAGATAGTTAGGACACTGGGGACATGATTGGGTAGATGATGATCATGAATATTAAAAACTAATTAGTGAAAGTAGTTCGAGGAGAAAAGCTAATGTGCTTTTGGGGAGCAGAAATGTTTTACATACAGATTAGTAGCAAGATAAATCCATAATATAAACTGAACTCGTGTGAATGTTTAAACTTTTTTTTTAATCTGGGAGAAGAGGAATCATTATGTCTGTCTTCTAAATTGCTGCAGAGCAGAGGTTCTTAACCTGGACTTGATGGATGAACTTTAAGGGAATCTCAAACAGGTTTATTGTGAGATGGGGGAGCCAAACTTTCTGCCCTTCTCAAATGATGTTTGTGTGTTTTTTAGAAGGAAACACGTACATGTGATTGCAATCCCCTGTCTGCTGTTGCCCTCTCACGATCCCCAACCTTTTCCGATTATTAGAATTATGATCTAAGAGGTATCTTATGCTCTTACTGTTATATTTGTAGTGAATGCTGAGCCAATCAGTATTTTCTTTGACTAGATTGCTTTTGCAACTCTGTTTCTAGTACCAAGCAGCTAGAAAAGAGACATTAAGGACATGATACATTTTCAGTTCCATTTCTATATGCGGTAGCCTTCAGAAGGAAGCTGGGCAGATTTTATGGAGTATACTGAAGTAATTAATCTTCATTAGGACTGTTGCCATGGCCTTGTAAATGAAAATTTATGATAAGAGGAAAAGTCTGGCACTACATATTTGAATACCAGAGTGCCAATATTTAAAGATAGGTATAAAGATTTCTGAGAATTTTTTAATGGTCCCAAGGTCATTTATTATTAGCTTAAAATTCTTTAAGAAGAAGTCCAAGCTACATTTACTGGTATGAATGCAAGAAGGAGAGTTTTATATAAGTAAGGGCAAGTGAATATTCAGATGCTGAACTCTGGTAGCTTTCCACACACTGTTTGGCAGCGTGTTGTAAAAGGACACCCACGGGTTTCTGTGTGAGTGAATACTCCCTGTCCTCAGCTTCCTTGCAGCTCGATCAGTACGCAGTTTCACCTAATTTCTTGTGTGCGTTCCAAAAAAGAGAAGAAAAGCTCGAGGTTGAAAAGCTGTACAGACATGGTAGTAGAAGGAGCGTGCTTCCTTCCAGCAGCTGCTTATCCTGGCTTTTGTTAGATTTCTGAATAGGCTTGTATGGCGATGTTGATCCTGCATTTTATGATGTAATACACACCAACTTGCACAGCCCTAATTGCACATGAACAAACACAGCTGCCACAGAAGTTAGGAGCTCTAACATTCGGCATCGTGATGCTTTCTGGCAGCACAGTCTCTTCCACTGTCAGGCTTACAAAATCCCAAGTGATTACGGTTACCATTTTGTAACTTAATTATTGGAACCGTTTGCCCCAGTGTCCTTGGAAGTTTAGGGATTATATTGTGTTTCTGTAAAGCCATAGTATACCAGGGAAGAAGCTGAAAGGTTTGCCCAACAAATCTTTCCTTCTTTGATGTCTTGGCCACAATCATATCAGACAGCACTTGGAATGTTCTTGAGGCTTGGAGTAGCAGTTCCAAGTTCAGACCCTGTAAGCCAAAGAGTGTGGTTTCCAGATTACAGAGAACGTTCTCATCTCCTCTACTGGAGTTTACTTACACATCATTTATTTAAAGTATGCTCACATCATTTATTTAAAGTAAGCTATTTAACAGCTAGCAGCCTTTCTATTCATGGTAAGTACTGATGATTACATTCTTCTTGTTGGAAGTCCCATCCCTTTCTACATCTGTTAAAACTATTGACTAAAGCTTCCTAAGGGCCAGAGGGAGAAATTTTTAAAATCAAGCCAAATAAGACATGGTAGTTTCCTCTACATGGAAAATATTATATCAATGAATCAAACTCCTCCCTTCTGCTTTTGAGTATTAATACGTGGGAATTTAAACTATGTCTCTGTGTCTGTTCCTCAAAGAATGGTCTCAGAAGCAGCTGTATTACAGAAATAGTTTCTTGACCAGGTCTAAGATATGAATTACATGAGGTTCTATGAACCAGGCTTCCTGGGTAGCTCTAGTTGGTAAAGAACCCGCCTGCAGGAGACATAAGAGACACGGATTCAATCCCTGGGCTGGGAAAATCCCCTGGAGGAGGGCATGGCAACCCACTCCAATATTCTTGCCCCTGGAGAATCCCATGAAAGGAGGAGCCAGGCAGGCTGCAGTCCAGCGGGTCGCAAAGAGTCGAACACAACTGAAGCAAATTAGCATGCATGCATGCACACTATGAACCAAGAAACTGAACGACTTTCCCACAGGCACCACTGCATATAGTTTGGAATATGGATGTACGTTCCATATCCAAAACTTAGCAACATGCAGAGAAGTAGGAGTTTTATGAAATTAAGTTTGTGTTAGAACAAAGGCAGGCTATTTTGCCCTATGGAAAAATTGTGACTTCTGGAGTCAGGTAGACCGACCTAAGTTTGAATACTCATTTCTTTTACCAGTTGTAGGCCATACAAGTTAGTTTACTCTCTGACCTTCAGTTTTCTTCATCAATTGAATGATGATAATTCTTACCTTGCAAGATTACCAGGAAGATCTAATTAAAGAAGAAAGCAGAGTATGATATGTAATAGAATCATTAATATAGTCATTTTTAACTACTAAAAACAAAACTATGGCAGGAGTTTTTAAATAAGTGTATACATTTATAAGAATAGGATTATCTTCTGGGATATCAACTTTCTGTTTTCCTCCTCATCAAAATCTTTCATTAAGAAAAAAAAATCGTTCATTACACCCCATAAACACAATGTGGCAGACCCTGTTTTCACAACACTACAGAACTGTCCTACAGGCTAGTGCTCATGATATAATGAAAATGACGTCATTAAAACATCCTGTTCAGGGTATGGATGAAGAGTCTGTATCACCAGATAGGAGTGTAGGAAAGGTCTTTTCTTGTCTATTCTTCTTCCTCAGTGTTTTCATTATTCAGGAATTAAACATCCTGAAAGTTTGCTAAGTACTTGGCCTAGAGCAAGAGAAATATTAGATACCAGTCCTCATAAAGCTTATATTCCAGTGAGGGAATATAAAGAGAAGAGATGGTGATAAGGGCCATGAAAGTGATAAATGTAGGGTAATGAGAGAGGAATTGGGAGAGTTTGCTTTATATAAAGTGGTTAGGAATAACCTCTCTGAAGTGAAACATGAAGAATTATTGAAAGCCTTCTTTTTAGGAAAGAGGAAATCATTCATCCTAACATCCTAACCATGAATTGCTTGTACAGTTATTAAAATGTAAATGTTTATCTTAAAAGCATCTCTATATGGCTGCCAGAGATTCCTCAACTTTTTTTCATTCCACCATCCTTCAACCATGTGTCTATCCTGACTGTGAGTCTAATTGGTTTGATAGAAGGTGATGAGGATGGGAAGCAGCTGCTGTTCTAGTCCCAGAGTGGCAGCTTATTACAGTGGTGTATGCCAGCATGAAGGTTTTGAGGGCAGGAGGAGGATGTTAGGATGGACTGAGCACACCAGTGGGAGACTTGGAAAGGTTTAGGTTATGTACTCATAACCTAAGATGTAGATTATTGGTTAAAGCAGCATGTCATTCACTGAGGCTAAGAGGAGAAAACTTGAATGTATTTTTTTGTGCGTGTGTGTGTTATTTTTTTTAATTTATTTTTATTACTTGGAGGCTAATTACTTTACAATATTGTAGTGGGTTTTGTCATACATTGACATGAATCAGCCATGGATTTACATGTATTCCCCATCCCGATCCCCCCTCCCACCTCCCTCTCTACCCAATTGAATGTATTTTTATGTTTAACTATTTAGGTTATAATGTGTTGATGGTGTATCAGCTCTTTCGAACTATGCAAATCTTTTTCTTATTAACTATGTACATATCATTTCTGTAGCAATTTTAGTATTTACAGTAGAAACTGAATGAAAAGTGGAGTGCTTATATATCCCTTGCCCCTGTCCCCCACAGCCTTTCCTGTTGTCAACAGAACTGAACAGTTACATGTTACTTAGCCATAAAAATGAATGAGTTACTGCCATTTGCAACAATGTCAGTAGACCTTGACATTGTCTAGAGAGTATTATGCTTAGTGAAATAAGTCAGAGAAAGACAGATACTGTATGTGTCATTTATATATTGAGTCTAAAAAAGAAAATGAATGTATATAGCAAAACAGAAACAGACTCACAGATAAAGAAATCAAACTAGTGGTTACCACCAGTAATTACCAGTGGGAAGAGGGGAGGGCAAGATAGGAGTATGGGATTAAGACATACTAACTACCAGGTATAATATAAATAAGAAACGAGGATATGTTGTATAGCACAGGGAAATATAGCCATTATTTTATAGTAAGTTTAAATGGACTACAAGCTATAAAAATACTGAATTACTGTGTTGTATACCTGCAACTAACATAATATTGTAAATCAACTATTCTTCAGTTTAAAAAAGAGAGAGAAGATAGTTGGAGAAACTATAATATTTACAACGCATTTACCATGCATATATCACTTATTTATCACTTATCTTTGATGAGATAGATATTAATCACATTTTACAAATTAGGAAATTAACACTTCATGAAGTTAAGCAGTTTTCCCAAGTTTTGGGCATTTGTTGCATTTTAGTCAAGTCTGACTCCAAAGCCACTTTTTCCATACCAGAATTTTTATAAAACTGTTAAGTGACTGATTTAAAAAAGCAGTCATTTCAACATTAAACATGCTAGAAGAAAAAGATATTCAAGGAAAAAGATATTCTTTACATTATTAGATATATACATCCCAGAGGAGTTACATGTCTTTTTTCAAAGAAAATGAAAATTACTATTTTTTCATTGAATCAAAATGGCAAGTTACACTCCTTCTCTAATGTTGAAGTAGTATTTCATTCCTTACTCTGAGTCTGCAGTTATTGGGTGCTTCTTCTTTCTAGTATTATTTTCCTTATTCAGTTAATGTTTTACTTTTCGCTGTAGCTTTGATATTTTGGATTTCTTTGGGATTAAATGATATGCTATTCGAAAAAAAAAAATACAGTCCAGATTTTAATGTCCACTTATATACTGACTCGGAGAGAAAGTAAGAATGTGATTTTTAGAGATCATTCTACCTAACTTTATGTAATAGAGTGGGCTGGATATTTGGCATTATAGAAGCTTAGCTTTGTGAGTTTATTCATCATTTATTTAAGAAGTACTTATTGAGCCTCTGAATACTAGGGAATGTGACTGCAAAGAATAAGACAGTTTTTGTCTTCAAGGAACTTGAGATCTAATGGGTGAAGCAGTCTAAGTACATTTCATAGGGTGTAGTTGAGGAGAGCATAGTGCTAGGGGGTCACCTAAGAGAGGGCACTTAACCTAGACCAGGATGGTCTGGGAGGCTTCTCAGAGTTGAGTCAGAAGGAGGGGAACGAATGACGAATATGGACAAAGCTTTTAAATTAAGATAGTTACAGAGGTGCTAGGAAGACTTAGATGGATTTGAGAGAAATTAGTGAAGAAATGATCAATTAAATTAAGGATGTGAAGAAGAAGTGGTTAAAGGATGACTTCTAGGCTTTTAGTAGGGGTATTACTGTTCGCTCAGAAGGAAGATATAGGAGAAAGAATATATTGGGGGGCGGGAAATGGGTAGCAGTTAGGGATGTGTTGAGTTTGCATACCTTTGAAAATACAGATAGAGATATCCAAGATCCAGTTGAATATGCTGATCTGATGGTTAGGAAGGAATTCTAGGCTAAAGATGCATGTTTTATAAGTCAAAAACACTGTGGAAGATAGTGAGTTACGGAATTTAGCCATAACATGACCGTATGATTTTGAAAATATGATTTATATGACTTTGAAAAGCATATGCAAAGTTGAAATTTAGAACACTGGGAACTTGTGCTAAACCCTTAAAAACAAGGGTTTAGTCAGCAGACTGGAGTCTGTGTACCCACAAACCAGACTGAGTGCTGTGAGAGTTCTCCCTTGCTTAAAGCTTTCCCCTGTGACTGTTGCAACTTGAATTAGAAGCAGAGTTTGTTGAAACCTTGCCTGCCTTCTTCATTGCAGTAATGATACTTTTCAGGACTTGAAGAACCTTCAAAAAGGTCATGATTTCTGTCCTTCAGATGAGTGGACATTTATTGAGTGACTTCTTTTTATTAATTGGGGGGAAATTGTTTTACAATGTTGTGTTGGTTTCTGCCCTACAACAATGTGACTCAATCGTAATTACACATACATCCCCTCTCTTGAGCCTCCCTCCTCTCCCTGAATGACTTCTTTATTCAGATCATCTTCACAGATAAAGAAGACAAACAGCCCCAGACTACAAAAACCTAAAAATTTAGTAGACACAGGAAGAGATCTGTACAAAATTTACTGTACTACCATTCAGAATGATTGCAATGAAAGAGGCACAGAAAGTATGCACAATGGAATTACGTGAAGGGAATCTTTGAGGAAGAGGTAGCATTTGAACTGGGCTTTGATAGGGAGGATTCAAATAGTTGTAAAGCAGAAAAGGGAATTCCAAATGGAGATAAAATAAATTGAGAACCTAGAACATATTCAGAGAATAAAATGTAGTCCAGAGGAACAGAGTATATTAAAGGAGGGGGTAATGCAGAACAGGGCACAGAGGCAGGCAATTCAAGAAGGCAGTCCCTGAAATGTTTATGAAGAATCACAAGAACCAAGGTGCACTTTGCAAAGAGCCCTCCTTTAAGCATATGTTGGGTTGGCAGGAATGGGAGCACTGTTACATGGGAGACATAAAGGTTTAAAGTATGATAATTCAACAAGAACCTAGATTTAAGAAAATTGGATTTTAAACTTTTCCTTTTTTCTTAGGGGATAGTGGGCATGGAAATCATTATTAAGTGGCTTTTTTTAGAAGCTTAACAGGTAATCTGAAAAGTGTGATCAGTGGCGCGCAGCTCTCACGTCTAGAACGGTGACTTCCAGTGTTTTCATCATCACAGAGAACTTTTGCTCTGAACTCCTGTGGTTCTTCTGTTTTGAAAGATTTTTGTCTTTCAAGAAAGTTAACAAAAAGTTAATGTTTCACATTTGTTTTATTAACAAAGGCATAATTTCCAGTCCACCCAAGCTTGTAAGTATTCACAAAGCTCAGTTATTGTTATTTCAGACAAAAGCAAAAAAATACAGAACTTAGTCTAGGGCATACAGTTGCAGGTATTTTGAAATGCTGAAAATAACCCATGACCCATCTATCATGACACAAGATATCTTACCTTTCCCCATACTTCTGTGGATCCAGGGACCCAGTTTGAAGCTTTTGTAGCACACTTATTTATGCTTTGAACTATATAGAATTACAAACAATAATTGTAATTATTCTTTGCTCAGAACTACATTTCCTTTCAAATCTGATTCTTTTTTTTTTTTTTAATTGCAAAGAGTAATACAGGCTTGTTACAGAAAAATTGAGATACGTATACCAGCAAAAAAGAATATTTTAAAAAGTCTTCCAAATCTTATTCAGTGCAAACATAAATGCAGCCTTTTTAAACAAAGATAGATGCTTATTCTGTATTGGTTTTGTAGCTGTTTTCAGTATCAATAAAGAAATTCCTGCAACATTTTAAAAATAGTTGCATAGTATTTCATTTCTAATTTTATAATTTACTTAACAAATTAATATCTTATGATTGGACCTTTGGGTTTCTGACTTTCTGAAATTACAAGTAGCTTTGCTTAAATATCCTGTAACTAAATCTTTCTACACAGCTCTAATTATTTCCTTGGGATAAATTCTTAGAAAAGAAATTGCTGGATGTGCATTCTTAAAAGGTATTAGCATTTGCCCTCCAGAAAGGTTGTACTAATTTACATTCCCACCTAGCAGTTTGCATTCTAATTGGGAATTAAGATGCATACATGAAAAAAAAATCCCTTCAGTGTCAGGAAATAGTAATGCTAGGTGCAAAAAATGACTAGTGAACAATTAAGAGTTATAGGAATTCAGAGGAAAGAGATCACTTTTAATAGGGAGCTTAGGTACCTTTGTGGATGATGATGGAATTGAAGATATATTATCAAGTGTGAAACAGATCGCCAGTCCAGGTTGGATGCATGAGACAAGTGCTCGGGGCTGGTGAACTGGGAAGACCCAGAGGGATGGGATGGGGAGGGAGGTGGGAGGGGGGATTGGGATGGGGAACACATGTAAATCCATGGCTGATTCATGTCAATGTATGGCAAAAACCACTACAATATTGTAAAGTAATTAGCCTCCAACTAATAAAAATAAGTGAAAAAAAAATGGAATGGAAAAAAAAAAAAAAAGATGGATCTTGAAACAAAGGAGGACCAAGAAGGAGGGTATGCTGCAGGAGGCACAGGTGGTGACTCGCGAGAAGTGTCTCTGATCTTTTGGGCAAGGGCCATGGATGAGAAGTGCCAGAAGGAAAGGAGGGCTGACCCTGCCCCGTTAGCTCATGTGTGTCTCCCTCTTCTGCTGCTCATAAGTGTAATTCAGACTCCACTCTTATTCTGGGTGACTAGGTAGCTACAAGCACCTAAAACCAGGAAATCCAACCTGTTGGAAAATCAGTTCAATTTCTGGGAGAATTTTGAGGTTTGGGTTCAGAGAATTTAGAAGGTAGGAAAGTTGTATTCTATTTAAAACTCAGTTATTAATATGTTTATTAAGATGTTAAAATAGAATTCACATTCCAATGTTAAATCTTTTTTCTTAAGTATTAGCAATGAATAAATTGGCTCAAATGCTCTCTTTGGGTATCATGACAGGCTTTTGTGTAAACATTTTCACTAAAAAGTCATTGAAGTAAAACTTTGTTATTGTTGGTTCAGATTACATATTACAGCATGATATTTGTGTGTGTGTATGTGTTGTTGTTGTTTGGTAGGTTCTTTAAGTCATATACCTGACTTACATACCAGTAAATCACATTGCTCGTTAAATCTGTTAATTAGAAGATAAGTATTAGAAGATAAGTAGCTCTGATTCTTTTGCTTTTGTAGTTTTACAGAAATAGTGGGGCTTTTAATGCTCTGAGCCATCCTTTTGCTTTTTAAGGCATATTTTATCAACCTAATATGTTGTACTCTTAATGTTGACCAGTAATATGGTCCTTCTTGACCCTTAACGTAATACATTTGAAGAATATGGAGAGAGCTTGGCACCCTAAATCCCACAGAAATGCTAACATAAAAATGAAATGCAGAGTTCAGGCTCAGATTCTCAGCCCTGTTTTGTAGCCACTACCCAGTTTTCATTTCATACTGTGAGCCTCTTTACATGCGTTGGTTCCCTGTACTTTATAGCAGGTTCCCACTAACTGTCTGCTTTACAAATGGTAGTGTTTATATGTCAATCCTTATCTCCCAGTTTGTCCCACCATCCGCTTCCTCCACTGCGTCCACACGTCTGTCTCCTAGGTCTGCGTCTGTATTCTTGCACTGGAACTAGGTTTATCTGCACCATTTTTCTAGATACCACATGTATGCGTTAATATATGATACTTGTTTTTCACTTCACTCTGTGTGGCATACTCTAGGTGCATCCACTCTCTACAGATGACCCGATTTCTTTCCTTTTTATGACTGAATGATGTTCTGTTGTACAGAGGTACCACATCTTCCTTCATCTGTTGTTTTCTTTTTGTGTGATATCTTTGTCAGGTTTTAGTATCAGGGTGATGATGGCTTCATAGAATGAGCTTGGGAGTGTTCTTCCCTCTACAATTTTGTGTACGAGTTTCAGGAAGGTAGATGTTAAATAGAATTTGCCTGTGAAGCCATGTGGTCCAGGAGTTTGTTTGAAGATTTTTAATCACAGTTTCAATTTCAGTACTTGTCACTGGTCTGGTCATATTTTAGTTTCTTCCTAGTTCAGTCCTGGGAGGTTGTACCTTTCTAAGAATTTGTCATTTCTTTTAGCTTGTCCATTTTGTTGGCTAATAGTTGCTTGTGGTAGTCTCTTACAATCCTTTGTATTTCTGTGGTGTCCCTTGTAACTTCTCTTTCATTTCTAATTTTATTGATTTGGGTCCTCTCCCTTTTTTCCCTGATGAATGTGGATAAAGATTTATCCATTTTCTTTTTCTTCTCAAAGAACCAGGTTGTAGTTTCATTTGAAGTGTGAAGTGTTAGCCCCTCAGTTGTTTCCTTTATCTTTGCTATTGTTTTCTTCGTCTTTACTTCTACTCTGATCTTTATGATTTCTTTCCCTCTACTAACTTTGGGTTTTGTTTGTTCTTCTCTCTCTAGTTGCTTTAGGTGTGAGGTTAGGTTGTTTATTTGAGACTTTTCCTGTTTCTTCAGATTGTATTGCTATAAACCTCCCTCTTAGAACTGCTTTAATTGAATGCCATAGGTTTTGGATTGCCTTATTTTCATTGTCTTTGTCTCTAGTTATTTTTTATTTCCTTGTTGATTTCTTCTGTGATCCAGTGTTTATTTAATAGCATATTGTTTAGCCTCCGTGTGTTTGTGTTTTTTACAGTATTTTTTTTTTCTTGTAATTGATTTGTAATCTCATAGTGCTGTGGTTGGAAAAGATGTTTGATATGATTTCAATTTTCTTAAACTTACTGAGGATTCATTTGTGACCCAAGATGTGGTCTGTCCTAGAGAATGTTCTGTGTTCTGTGTGCACTTCAGAAGAAAGTATATTCTGTTGCTTTCTGAGGTATTTTTCGATTTGTCTGCTTTCTTCTTTGACCGATTGGTTGTTCAGGACAATGTTGTTTAATTTCCACATATTGTGAATTTTTCAGTTTTCTTATAATTTCTAGTCTCATACCATTGTGTTTGGTAAAAATACTTTATATGATTTCAGTCTCCTTAAATTACTTAGATTTGTTTTGTGACTTATCTTGGAGAATGTTCTGAGCATGCTTGAGAAAAATGTGTATTCTGCTGCTGTTAGGCAGAATGTCCTTTATCTGTCTATTAAATCCCTTTGATCTAAAGTGTAGTTCTAATCCAATATATCCCTTTTAATTTTTTATCTGGATGATCTAGCCAGTGTTGAAAGTGGTATACTAAAGTTCCCTACTCTTCCTGTATTGTTGTCTATTTCTGTCTTCACATCTATTAGTATTTAATACATTGTGGTCCTCCAATGTTTGGTGTATGTGTGTTTATTATTGTTATATCCTCTTAATGATTTGATCTCTTTGTCATTATATAATGATCTTGTTTGTCTCGTTACCATTTTTAGCTTAAAGTATGTTCAATCTGATGAAAGTTCAGTACCTCCGTTCTCTTTTGGTTTCTACTTAACATGGAATATCTTTTTCCAGTGTTTCTTCATCTCAAGAGTATGTGTTCTGAAAGCTGAATTGAGTTTCTTGTAAGCAGCATATAGTTGGGTATTATCCATCCACACACTCTATGCCTTTTCATTGGAAAACTTAGTCTATTTACATTTTGAATAATACTGATATGTAAGGAATTACTAAAGTCATTGTATTGTTTTCTGGCTGTTTAGTTGTTCTCTTGTTCTTTCTTCCCCTCTCTTGCTACATTCTTTGTGAATTGATGATTTCTTGTAGTGGTATGCTTTGATTTCCTTCTTCTCTTTATCTTTTTTGAATCTGCTGTGGATTTTTGCTTTGTGGTTCCTATGAAGCTTACATAAGTCATCATATAGATATAACAGTCTGTTTCACACTAATAACAGCCTATTTCAGTCATATCAAATATTTCTACCCATTTATCCTTTCTTTTTATGCTTTTGATGTCATAATTATATTTCACCTTTTATCTTGTGTATTTATTAACCAGTATCATAGCTATAGTAATTCTTAATATTCTTGTCCTTTAACTGATATATGAAAGATGAATGTTAAACACACCACCATATTGCATAGTATGTTTACTGGTGTGTTGTATATTTTCATATACTAATCAGTGTTCTTTGATTTAACTTGAACTTCTTTCATTTTTTTTTTTTTAATAAGACAGGTCTAGTGGTGATGAATTCCTTCAGCTTTTATTTGTCTGGGATAGACTTTATCTTGCCTTCATTTCTGAAGGACAACTTTGCCAGTTAGAGTACAGTTAGCTTTTTGTATCCATGGGTTCCACATTCAACCAAGTGTGAATCAAAGGTACATAAGGAAAAAGGTTCCAGAAAGTTCCAAAACTTAAGTTTGCCTTGCACCAGCTATTTAAATAGCATTTACATTGTATTGGGTGTTAAAAGTAGTGTAGGAATGATATAAAGCATATACGAGGATGAGTAGTTTATATATCAATAAATCCTGCACCATTTTATATAAGTACTTGAGTATATGCAGATTTTGTTAACCTGAGGTGGGAAGGGAGGAGAGTCCTGAAACTAATTTCCCATGAATTCTGAAGAATGTTTGTATTTTTGGTTGGCAGCTTTTTTCTTTTCAATACTTTTGATGTGTCATCACATTCTTTCTTGGCCTGTAAAGTGTCTGCTGAGAATACACTGACAGTTTTATGAGAATTCCCTTATAAACTGCAAGTTTTTGTCCTCTTGTTAGTTTTAAGTTTCAGTATTTTCCCTTAATTTTTGACAGTTGTATTATTAAATGTCTTATAGGAGATTTCTTTAAGTCAAATTTGTTTGAACATCCTTGAGCTTCATGAACTTAGGTATACAAATCTTTCTGTAGACTAGGGAATTTCTCAGCTGTAATTTAAAAGAAAAAAAAAAAAACAAGTTTTCTCATCCCTTCCTCTTCCTCTTCCTCTGTGTGTGTGTGCTCATTCGTGTCCAACTCTTTGTGACCCCATGGACTGTAGCTTGCCAGGCTCCTCTCTCCATGGCATTTTCCAGGCAAGAATACTAGAGCCGGTTGCTATTTCCTCCTCTAGGGGATCTTCCCAATCCAGGGATCAAACCTACATCTCTGCATTGACAGGTGGATTCTTTAACACTGAGCCACCAATAATTCACAAATTATTTCCTTTGATGTTTTTTCTTTGTTCTCCCCTGACTAGATAATGTAAAGATTCCTGTCTTCTAAATCACAGGTTCTTTCTTGTCTTTAATCCATTTGCTTTCGAGCCTCTCTTTTGAGATTTTCATGTCATTCGTTGTAGTATTCAATTCCAGAATTTCTATTTGGTAATTTTTTTTTTTTTTTTTTTATGATTTCTGTCTCTTTGTTAGATTCCTCATTTTGTTTGTATATTGAATTCCTGGTTTTGTTGAGTTTTCTTTCTGTGTTTTCTTATACCTCATTGAGCTTCCTTAAAGCAGCTACTTTAAATTCTTTGTTCAGTAAATGGTAGGTCTTCATGTCTTTGTGATTGTTTCCTAGGAGATTATTGTGATCCTTTTGGTGGGGTCATGTTTCCTTGGTTTTTTCATGTTTCAAGTTTTGTGTTGCTGTCCTCACATTTGCAATAGCAGTCATCTCCTCCAGTCTTTACTAACTGCCTTCAGGAGAGAAATACCTTCTGTCAGCCTTTCTAGGGATTCTGAGGCTTTCTCAGGCTTTCCTTAGATAGGTCTACTCTGTGCTTCTTGCTCTCTTTTAAAAAAGGCAGCCTTCACATTGCCTTGTGTCCCTTCTCTTGATTCTGCAATGCACGAGGCTGAATACTGATAGCTTCCTTGTTGTTTTCCCATGGGTGATACCAAAGCTGAAGTTTATGGCCTATCCCTGACCCACAGATTTGGTTCATGCTCATTAGCTATCTGCCAAAGCTCACTCTAGAGCAGCGTTGGTGGTATAGTGGTGAGCATAGCTGCCTTCCAAAGCTCACTCTCACCACTAGCACCAGGAACACTTACAGGGAGCTGGACACAGGCAGGACAAGGGTGGGTGTGGGTGAGGTACGTGGAGCTCTGGGGGTGCCCATGGGCCAGTTGGAGAGATCTACTTGCAAGGCATCTCCAGCAGTTCATGGGCAGGCGTCTGGGTGGAATTCAAGATGTAGTTGGTAGGATTCATGTCCTTTTAACTCCCTCTGAGAGTCCTATCTACCTAGCCTCTTCTCCCACCACCCCATGGAGCTCATGATTTAGTACTCTGGATAGGGTGAGAGAGAAATGGGAAAGGAATTTCATATAGTTGGGGAAGTCAAGCACTCACTCACAGGCTCTCACTTTCCTTCATGGAAAGAATCACAGGCCAAGATCTCTCTTTGCCCTGAACTATGCCACCTTGGGGAAGGATTGTTGTGAATAAAATCAAACTGTTTGCATTTACCCTCTCCAATGTGTTCAAACTCATTTTTTTTTTCTCTGTTGGTATGCTGAAACTTCTCCGCAGGAGACCTGGACTTAAATTAAGTCTCACTTGTCTGTGGGTGATTGTCTCAGACTGCCAAGTCATTGTTATTCCACTGCCAAGAAGGCCTGGAGCTGTGGTTTGTGGTCCACTGCAGGATTCACAGCTGGGATTGGCGTCTATGTGCCTCTTACCACACGATTGGGTGACACTCCTCTAGGGTCTTTTGGTATGTAGTGCTAGATCCCACAGCATCTTCAAAGGCGCTTTTGTCCATGGATGGATGCCAGATTGTTGTTGTTGGGTGGGGACATGAGTGAGGATATCTCATTTAGCCATGTTGCTGACATCACCCTGTAGTACTGCACCGTTTGGAAGAGTCCTTTTCTGAAGATACCAAATTATGACCATGTTTTGACTAAACATTTCCAGATTTATGACATTGTTCTCTTTGGGGAAATGTCTTCTAGACTCATCACATTATCCCCCTTTGGGGTGAGTTGTCGTTGTTCAGTCACCCAGTCATGCTCAACTCTTTGTGACCCCACGGACGCAGCATGCCAAGCCTCCGTGTCCCTCACCACCTCCCAAAGTTTGCCCAGGTTCATGTTCCTTGCATCAGTGATGCCATCCAGCCATCTCATCCTCTGACGCCCTCTTCTCCTTCTGCCCTCAATCTTTCCCAGTATCAGGAACTTTTCCAGTGAGTCAGCTGTTCACATCAGATGACCAAAATATTGGAGCTTCAGCTTGAGCATCAGTCCTTCCAACAAGTATTCAGGGTTGATTTCTCTTAAGATCGACTGGTTTGATCTCCTTGCTATCCAAGGGACTCTTGAGAGTCTTCTCCAGCACCACAGTTTTGAAGGCATCAATTCTTTGGTGCTCTGCCTTCTTTATGGTCCAGCTCTCACAACTGTATGTGCTACTGGGAAGACCATGGCTTGACTATACGGACCTTTGTCAGCAGAGTAATATCTCTGCTTTTCAACACACTATCTAAGTGTCATAGCTTTCTTGCCAAGAAGCAATTGTCTTCTGATTTCATGACTATAGTCACCATCTTCAGTGATTTTAGAACCCAAGAAGAGGAAATCTGTCCCCACTTCCACCTTTTCCCCTCTATTTGCCACCAAGTAATGGGGCTGGATGCCATCTTAGTTTTTTTCATATTTAGTTTTAAGCCTTTCACTCTCCTCCTTCACCCATCAGGAGACTGTTTAGTTCCTCTTCACTTTCTGCCTTTATAGTGGTATCATCTGCATGGGCAGCTTACCTGTAGAATATGTAAATTATTATTTAATAATTAATTTTTCATACCAATTGCCACTTACTTGCTATGGAAAGTAGTATAAAATATCTTTTTAAAATTTAACTGGTCCACCAAGTAGCAAAGTTGCTAATTCTGAAAATATTTTCCATCTACATAGATTTTCCACCTTTTCAAAAAATTTTCTGAACCAGTTATTTCCTGTACAGAATATAATGTGAGGAGCACATTAACAAAGGATGCATAAGTAAAACTCACTAATTAGGCTGCTCCGAGATGCACTTTAGGTACAGGCAGGTCAGAAATCAGTATCAACTTGTTCCAAATAAATCACGGTACTCTGCTGCTGCTGCTAAGTCACTTCAGTCATGTCCAACTCTGTGCGACCCATAGATGCCAGCCCACCAGGCTCCCCTGTCCCTGGGGTTCTCCAGGCAAGAACACAGGAGTGGGTTGCCATTTCCTTCTCCAATGCGTGAAAGTGAAGTCGCTCAGTCCTGTCCGACTCTTCGTGACCCCACGGACCACAGCCTACCAGGCTCCTCCATCCATGGGATTTTCCAGGCATGGTACTCTAGTCTGGTGGAATTGGCACCAAACTGGCCATACTCAAGAAGATCAGGACTTAGTACTTTTTCTTAAAGTCCTCTTTCCGCTAAGAACAGCTTTCTTTTCTTACTGACTGAACTCTCATTATAAGGCACTCTGTCATGTTCATCTCTGTAGGTACCTACCCTTTTAAAATATGAGGTTATTTAAATAACCTCATAGTGTTGTCTAGTGTATCCTTCCTCCTATGGTGAGAGAGGATGGCTGCTGAGTCAGAGTATTGGGCATTTGTGGGAGGTGCATGGGAAAATTGTTTACAGATTTCCTTCAAGCTGGTCAGAACTGGATATGCTGATTAGGCATGCACTTGATATCCCAGCTATCTCCTTAAGGTATAATAGAGTTGTTTGGGACTGGAGCAGTTTGTTGTCTTTTGGAATGCATCTTATGCTTGGAATATATTTTTCTTTTCATCATCTGGCTTTGGGGCTGAATTTAGAGTCATTCAGATGTGGGTTTGAAGATCATGCACATAATATGGGTTCAGTCATTTAACCTCTCTTAACCTCATTGTAGAATGAGGCCAGTGCTCCCTACACGAAGGATTTTCATGAAGATAAGTGTTGTAGTCTATGTAAAGCATGTAGCACAATGCCAGACCATTGTTAAGGCCTTAATAAACAGCTGCTACTGGCATAGCTACCAGGTGGATTTTTAAATTTTGTTTTAAACTTGTGTCCAGTAATTTGGTCATCTTTGAACATGATGATGGATGATGGTATGTCAAAATGCCTTGAGGATATTTTACTTTTTCTTCAGTTTTTCATGTATCAAGTGATTTTTCTCTACCTTCAGAAATTAGTTTTATTTTTATGGTCTGTATGTCAAGTGTGTGCAGAATACTACAGTCATGGTTATGTTTTCTTAAGACCATTTGTGAATCTTAGATACAGATTTAAATGGGGCAGAATTACTTTGTGTCTTAAGTAATTTTTAACTTAACATTTCATGTTCTATTTTATTTGATCCATATATTACAAATTGATGCAAGAGATATTACCTAAAGGATAAACTAACTTTAGATAGAGATGGTTTGATATGGCAGGACAAGCACAGATTGGAGCCAGTCTGGAGCCAGACTCTGGGCCAGTTGGTGTCCTCAAATTGTGGATGCTGTATCCAGAGCTCCTAGAATTATGTGAGGATTAGATGAGACCATGTGTCCGATGTACCCTGCCCTGTGCCTGGTATATGATAGGCCCTTTGCCCACATCTGTTAATGAATGGGAAGGTACTTATTTATGACACAGATAGCCTGATGTTATTATAGCTTCTTTTCTTCTTGATTAATAATACCACTTTGTCAAGTATCTGTTATTGGTAATTTTGTCCTATTTTAAATGTTTTAATTTCATAATAATGAATTTAGTTATTTATAAAGTAAATCATTGGATTTGTTTCCACCAGTGATACCAAGAAGAAGCAGACAATGAGGAAAAGGAACAACAGTGAAGTAGAAGACGTGGGACCAGCAAGTCGTGACAGAAAGAAAACCAAGTGGGAAACCTTAGAACCTTTGGATACGGGCCTGTCTTTAGCTGAGGATGAAGAGCTGGTGTTACATCTGCTCAAAAGTCAAAGCTAAATTGTTCCTGCTCTTGTCTTCTCCTTTAAACCTCTAGTCATGATTATGTGGACAAGAAGTTGAAAAAAAGCAGTAGGTTTTGGGGCATTTAAATAGCATGAGTCCCATGTCCAGAGGACCCATTCTTCAGACAGGAGTGGTCACATCTCTAAGCCCTTTCACAGGCTGTGCTTGAAGCGTCCCAGAGGAAACGCACGGTGACAGTGGATTATAAAATTTCCTGATCCTGTTTTCCAGCATGTGATCTGTTAGATTCTATCCATGGGTTCCTACATCTATCATTGGAAATGCTTCCTGTGTTTCACTGGCAAGTTCTGAAGACCTTGTTTCATTATTAGAAGTTCCTGTCTTGCTTACCATACAGAAGTTTTTCTGTGATATTAAGCAAAATTGCTCACAATTTTGATATATTTAATATCTCTAAAGAGTATGATGGACCAACCCTGAGAAAAAATGAATATTTTTGAATTGCCATGATCAATAATAAACATATTTCCTATAAAATAAAATATTCATGTTTTCATTGTATCCAGAAATATGAGAGATTCTCAAGGGGAGGCTTTTAAGATTAAAATACTTGGCCAATTCCTGAAACAGTGAATTTTGCATATTCTTAAATTAGCCTTCCTAAAGATATCTTTTAACTTACACTTGCAGACTGGGTAGCCATTTATAAATAGAAATCCTGAATCTGAAGACTTTGTTACCTAAAACCAGATCTGTTAGTGAGCACCTCGTATGCTATAGGTCCTTTACAAGTGCCTTGTTGAGGATGCTCCACAGATCCCAGCCCAGAGCCAGCTCCTGACTCTGAGTAGAACAGACAGATTCTCTTTTGGTTACAAATGACTGGCAAACTCTTCACAGGGAAAGAAATCTGTGCCTTGGCACGACACCACTGATTTGATCATAAATTTGTCAGCTTCTCCTTGTCTTCTCTCTTTCCTACTTTCCACTCCATACACAAAGATAATTTTTGGTTACTGGTACAAATGATTCCTGAATTCAAGAAAGGGAATATCCATAAACACTTCCATCTCAGCCTAAGTCCTTATTTGTCTCTGAAAGGTTTCTCCTTCTTTCGTACTTGACATCCTCATGAGTGATACTAACATCCTTCAGGCATCGAAATGAGAAACTTGATGACTCCTCAGCTTCTCCCTTTCCCCACCCTTCACTTTGCTGGTTCATGGTTAATTCTTCTTCATAATGACTCTCGTACCGCCATTGTTTTTTCTCCATCTTTACAGCTTCTACTTTCAGGCAGAGTTCAGATTCTCATCATGACCTGTTCAAATTTCTGCAGTGGTCTCCTAACCGGTCATTGTGCTTCCTGCCTTGCATTTCTCTAGGCCAGCCTTCCACATTGTCAGCACTCTCTTCATAGCACTTATCTGAGCATGTTTCTTATGCCTGTTGCAGTGCTTATTATTTAATGTTGTAGACATTTGCTTATAGGCCTGTTCCCTCTGTTATATGACAAGTTTCTTGAGAGCAGGACTGTTTTATCTCTCCTCTGTATGCACAGAGCCTAGCACAGCACCTGCATTATAATGGGTTCAGTAAACTGAAGTCACTCTAGTTGTGTCTGATTCTTTGCGACCCATGGACCCACCAGGCTCCTCTATCCATGGGATTTCCCAGGCAAGAGTACTGGAGCGGGTTGCCATTTCCTTTTCCAGGGGATCTTCCCGACCCAGGGCTCGAACCCAGGTCTCCCACATTGCAGATAGACACTTTACTGTCTGAGCCACCAGGGAAGCTGGGCTTATTGAATTTAGAATGGGCAGTAAAAAATCAAGATAGGTTTTAAAAGTGCATTGCTTCGTTACCTCTGGTGGGAAGGACATAGAATGGTGGAAATGAGAACTGGATGAAATGGCTGTAATGGGCAAGAATGACCATAATGAAGAAAGCAAATGGGAAAGGAATTTGGGGTATAACAACCTGGAAAGATTTTGAAATTAAGGTTTCTGGTGCAGGATCTCTTGAATATTTTCAGAAGACAGAATGATGCAGGAGTACATAAACTAAGGGTTTACCATCGAATTCACTATGCAGTTTTAGATTTTGTTTTTTCTAATCCAAATAAGCAATTTTTATGTACACTCATTAAATAAATATATTGCTGGGCCTTTGGCTTGTAAACTAGTTTGAGTTATATTCTGTCCCTAGACCTGATTAGATTCTGACTAACATATATACTGAGGGAATTTTAGTAAGCTGAATTTTGAAAACTGCTTAAAACATCAGAATAGCACTGACTGAAAACTCAGGTAACAAATATATATTTCAGTGGACTAAGTTGTTGCTGTTTTAGCTGTGGTGGAGTTGGGGGCATGTTGTTTAAATCTAACTGGCCATGCCATTTCCTAGACACAAAGATTGGCTCAGACGTGGGTATAATACTCAGGTAAAGACATAAAAAGACTCTTTCCTTGAGAGTAAAGTGTAGAATTTGAAAGAGGAATTCCTTACCCAATGGGAAGTTCCTAAAAAAGGGAGGACATGGATCTGGAACCTTTGGCATCCATTTTTTTCTGGTCAGGTGGAGGCTGCTTCTGAGAAGCTGGGGGAAATGACCAACACCCTGAGGGACGCAAAGTGGAGAGATGGAGAGAGAGCCCTGATGAGCTTATCTGAACCCTTTGGCTTCAGCAGCTTCTACTCCTTGTACTTCCTAGTTGTGGATCAGTAAGTTTCTTTTTTGCATAAACTACTTTGAATTGCATTTGTTCCTAGAACTGAATGAACCCTGACTATATATGTTGTGGGGTTGGGGGGCGGGTTAGTTTGCTGATTTGAAAGTGAATTTGAACATCAGAATAGTATCAGTAGAAAGCTTGGGCACTGTTGTTCAACAGAAAAGCATGATTTTTCCAGTCTGCTTATGTTGGGCTTTCCATGTGACTGACTTTAGCCCATGGAGTGCAGTGAAAGTGACCGTGTACCCATTATAAGCAGAAGCTTTAAGGTGCGCTGATGCTTCCATCAGCCCTCTCCTGCTCTCTTCTTTTCTACCTTGATACGAGCATGGACCAGAGAGGATTATGCCTCAGGCTGGGCACAAGGTGAGAAGATACATGAAAGAGACCTACAGTCCCCTCTAAGTCTTGTGGAGCAAGAAATCCACTGAGACTTGGGGTTCTTCACAGGATAAGGTGAGATAAGCACTTGACCAATGAGCACGAGCCTTCATTCATTGATTCCACAAATGTTAGTCCAGCAACTACCACGTACCAAGCCTTGCACTCATGAGGAATAGAGCAGTGCCCTCCCCTACTGCCATGTAGAGGGGGAAGGAGAGAAGTAAATTCATAATTCCACTGCATTATGAAAAGACCAAGCAGGAAAAGGAAGATTGCTCTTTGAATGAAAGAGCTGTTGCTGGATTGTAAGATGGATGGAGGACATGGGTAGTAGTTTCTTGGCCTGTGACACAGAGACTAGCATTCTTGTTTGATGCCTAGCTGAGGCCCAGAGGCCATTCTTCAGATTCACTCGTGTAAAATGATCCCTAAGACACATAAGTCTCTGAGCAGACACACTCAGCAGCAGAGTGCTTTGGAGGACTGCCATCTCATAAGCTTAACATGGCATTTTAGATTTGTTTGGGGCTATAAAAAATGGATAAGTTTAATTAAATTAATTAATTTTATTATACAACATTTGCAATATCCTGAACATGAAAGTCGTCTCTGTGATTGTCAGAGTCTGCCAGAGGATGCAGATGTTCCAGGGAAGTGTGGGGAGGAAGGCAGGGCTGGGGGTGGTGGTGTTGATAAAGGGGAAGGAGCCTACAACCAAGATTTGAAAACCCTGTTTCATATATTTTAAGACCATTTTAACGAGATATGTAATCATAGTGTGATTTTCTTCCACAGTCCCTGCTGATTATACAGCCCAGGGCAGACATTTTATACCATATTACCCAGTGTCTGCTGAATCAGGAATTGGCAGCCAACCCAAAAGCTGGCCATTAGCCTGTGAGAGAGGCTGGCAGAAAAAACTCTGCTCAAACAGGGACAAATTGGGCAAATAATGTCCTTATTCTCTGAAGCTGAAATTTGGGTAGTCAGTAATACAAGGTTATGAGACAGAGGAGCACATCATGGGCATAAGTGAGCTCAGATTAGAAGTTAGGCAAAGCTGGAAGTGAACAGGAACTCTGGCAAAATAAAGAGTAAATGGTGAGGGATTCACTTGGTCGTGGAACAGGAAGCGTGCATGGAGAGTGTTGCACTCGGGCTGAAGCAACAGAGGCCTGCAGACTCCCCTTGTGAAGTCTCCGAGGTCCACACTGACCCTCTGGGCTTCATCTCTGTGAGCCATCATATTCTCCTGGATCCTATTCTCAGATTTCTGTGCAAGTCTATCTGCCTCAGCTGGTCTGTAAGACTCCATTGTCTGAGTTAGTCTAAATGAGTCTTTGGGTTTCTTGGACCCAAAAGAGCTTCAGTAAAACTCAGAATACTCTAGTGCCTGCTGTTGAGACTTTAATGTGTGTAGGAATCACCAGGGAATCATTTTAAAATGCTAATCCAAAATCAGAAGGTCTGAGGTGGAGCCTGAGTTTCTTACAGTCTCCCAGATGATGGTATGCTGCTGGCCCTTGGCCACATTTGAGTAGCAAGGCACTAATGGAATTCAGAGTTATTAAAATCATTATTTACAGATAGGGGTCCTGTCAGCAGGAAACAGATGGCACACACAAATTAGGATCATTCTAAGGGGATTTAATAAAAGGATCATTTACATAGGCCAAAGCAGGGTGTAAGGAAACCACAAAAGAATAGTCTACCTGAAGCTATTAGTTACCACTTCTCTCCCTGAAGGGATAGGAGGAGGGAAGGGGAGAGACGGCCAATTTTTGACCTTCAATTGATATACGTAGCCAGCCTGAGGTGACCACAAGGAAAACACCCACTGGCCCCAACCAAAGCCAGAGAGCAAGTTGCCCATAGATGTAGTTGTAGAGTCTCCAGGATACAGCAAGGTGGAGAAGTGTAAGAGACCAACAGGAGAAATTGCCAAAGAGGTAGGGTATATGTAGGTGGAATCTTTCTCTGGGGAAGAGAAGAGGCCCTCAGACTTTGTCCCTTCAACACCTACTGTGTACCAGGCCCTGTTCTAAGTATAAACACACAGCAAGGATAGACAAGAAGCAAACCCAGGATATCAAACACTTGTCAGGTGGGATGGTGTTAAACGGAGAGTAAAGCAGGCTGAGGAGGTAGAGCAAAGGAGCCGCAGGGCAGAGGCTGTTTTGATGAAGGTCAGCAAGACCTCTGAGGAGTAGGAGTCTGGAGGAACAGGACCTGCTTCCCAAGAACATCAGCAGCACTTCAGAGCAGGATGTGAATGAAGAGTGTCGGACCATACAGACTGGTCTCACTAGAAAATTCATTCTTCTTGTGGACCTTCGGTGTTGTTTCCCAAGCTCTGCCATCTCTTCTACGCTCCAGACAACTATTTCACACATTTCCCTCTCATCCTAAATCTCCAATACCCCTTGCCGTCTCCACTCTTCGCCCATGATCTTACTTCTGATTTTACTGAGAAATCGCCAGAAAAGAGACCTTCCCCAAACTTGCACCGCTTCTGCCCTTTCCCTTACCCAAAAGCCAAAATGATTCTTTTAAATCCACCCCGCACCTGTGCACATTCTTCCTTTGAAGCCAAACCCCCTGCGTGTGCTGATCCCATTTTCTCTGGCCCTTTGAAGGATATTGCTTCCACAGTTGTCCCCTGTCCACGGTATCACCAGTTTCCCTCCCATCAGCAAACAAGCATGCTGTAGTGTCTCCCACCTTAAAAAAGCCTGACATCCCTGCCCCTTTCCAGGCACAATGTCATTTCTCCCTGTCGCTTTATAGTTCGGTCCTCAGAAGAGCTGTCTCTATTACCACCTGCCTGTACTTTCTCCCTTCCCAGTCTTTCTTAAATGCTTTATTGAGATGTAATTGATATGAATATGCTGTACATGTTTAAGTGTACAATTTGCCAACTCCTGTTCTTGTTGATTACTTCTTTTCAGTCTGTTTTTCCGGATGTTCCTCATATTCTTTACTTCTAAACATTAGCGACCTTCTGACTTCATCCCTTGGGTTTTAACTACGTTTACTGCCTGAGTGATCTCATTCAGCTCCTTATATAAAATACCATCTCTAGACTAATAACTCTTGATATTTATCTCTAGCCCAACTTCTCGACATTTCAGACTCATATACTTGACATCCTACCTGGATGTCTAGTAAGCCTATCAAACTTAACATGACCCAAGATGAACTCAATTTCCCCCCAAATCTTTCTCTCCTATTTTCTTTCCATCTCAGTAGTATATCTATTTTTTCCTGTTTCTCAGACCAAAATCCTTGAAGACCTTCTTGACTTGTTTTTCTCAAATCCTAGATCCAATCCGTTAGCCAATGCAGTCAGGTTTTCATTTCATGTACATCCAAAAGCTAACTTCTTATCACTATTCCCATTGTAATTTCCACTCTATTACAATGCATCATTCCCAGGAATATTGCAATAAACTTTGAACCAGTCTCCTTGCTTCTGCCTTTTTGCTTATCCAAAAGCCAAAACGATTCTTATAAATTATAAACCAAAGTTTCTTCAAAGGACATCAAGATGATGGATAGGAGCTTCCTGAGTTCACCTTCCTCCATATACACATCAAAAAAAATTTTTTTAATCTACATTTGGAGCAATTCTCACTGAAAACAAGCTAGAGATTGGTACAAGCTCTTACACAACCGAGGCTGTAAAGAAAGATTCACAGAGTTGGGCAGGAAGGGAAGAGAGGCCATCAAGTCAGGACCTGTGCCCCTAGGAGAGGGCAGAGAAGGGCGGGGGGTTACATGGGCTCAGAGGTCTTCCCTCTGAGGAGTGAGCAGTTTGAACCACGGATTAGGTGCCCCAGCCCTGGGTTCCCGTATTGGGAAGACAAGTCCCCTTACTTTTGTTGGTTTGAAAACCAGTGGGACTATACGGCTGTAAGAAACCAAGACCACATTGTGCAGAGTGTGCACATGCTTAAATACTCCCAAAATAAGGTGAAGGAAGCAGATTGAAACTTCAGGGCTCCAGCTGGTTTGCTCTGACCCCACCTACCCACCCACCCAGTGTGTGCCCCGGCACATGCCAAGCATTCTCTCTAGCATCTCTAGTTGTGTGTAGCTCTTGACTAGGTTAAAGGCTGCCACTACTGAGGAGAGTGCATGGCTGAGGGAGGAAGGAGCCCGCTTGAACCTGGCGTGAATCCAGAGTGGGTGAGGGTGGCCATTACTGGGTCTTGTGGAGGCAACAGATCAGAAGTGGTCTGGATTGACTGGTGTGCTGGGACCGTCCCAGTGGCCTGGCCTGGGTACCCACTTGGCCCCTCCTTGCTCCAGTGCTGTTCCCCCTGGGGTGAGGGTGCTGGTGCTGGGAGGAGGGGAGAGTCACGCTAAGAGGGGGAGGAATCAGCTTGATCTTATCCTTAGGGCTTCTGCTTCAGCACCTCGGGACCTGACCCTGCCCTTGGTAGGGCAGTGACAGCCACTGAGCGTAAGAGGAATCCTGGCTCACACATGGCCCTGGCTCTTGTCACTCTGTCTTCAGCCCTACCTCCCACCAAGGTGGTAGCTGCCCGCCCTTCCTGGAGGAAAATGTGACCCATGCTCACTTCAGATCCATTGGGGCCCTCCCACACAAGGACACCACTTCAAGACCAGAATGGGTAGCTACTTCGTAATCTCACAGAGACAGAGAAAGTTAAGCAAAATAAAAAGAGAAATTTATTCTAAATTGAAAGAACAAGAAAAAAGAACCCTGGAAAAAACAACTAATGAAACAGATAATTTACCAGATAAAGGGTTCAAAACTTTAATAATAAAGATGATAACTGAACTAGGGGAAAGAATAGATGAACACAGAATTCTAACAGGAAATTAATACAAAATAGGACCAGTCAGAGCTTAAATAACTGAAATGGAAAACATACTAGAGGAATTGATAGCAGACTAGATCATACAGAAGAATGCATAAGAGATCTGGAAAAAAAAAAAAAGAGATCTGGAAAATAGAAAATGGAAATCAATCAGAACAGCAAAAACAGAAACAAATTTTTTAAAGTAAGAACAGTTTAAGGGACTTCTAAAGCAACATCAAGTATACTAACATTCACATCATATTTAAATGCAGCAAAAGAGGTTGGAAAAAAAGAGCCACATAAAAGAGAACCTTGTATGTGAAAAAAAAGAAAAATCAGCTGACTTTTTTCCCACAGAAACTTCAGGCCAGAAGGGCACTGTATGATGTATTTAAAGTGCTGAAAAGGAAAAACCTACAAACTAGGATACTCTACCCAGAAACATTATTATTCAGAGTTGAAGGAGAGATGAATAACTTCTCAGAGAAGTAAAAATGAAAAGATTTCATCAACACCAAACTGACCCTAAAAGAAATAATCTGCCTTCTCTAAATGGAAAAGAAAGGGGTGTAACAAGAAGTAAGAATTTATGGAAAAAGAAAAATCTCACTAGAAAAGGCAAATATATAGCAATAGCTGTGGATCAACCATTAAAAATCTAGTGTGAAGATTAGAAGGAAAACATTGTAATATCAACTGTAACTACAGTAAACAAAGGACAAACATGAAGATGAAAAATGCCACATCAAAAACACAAGACTTGGAGAAAGAAATTTAAAAATATAGATCTTTTCTAATGTCTTTGAACTTAAATGACTAAACTATCAATTTAAAGCAAGTAGATATAATTACAGATCAACATAGATGAAGCCAATGGTAACCACAAATCAAAAATCTACAATAGTTAAACAAAAACTAGACAGAAAGGAGCTAACAAGCTGAAGAAAATCATCAAACCACAAGTGAAGAAATCAAAAAAAGAAGGAAAGAACAGAAAAAAATACAAAAACAACCAGAAAACAAGCAACAAAATGATAATAAGTACATATCTATCATCAATCATGTCAAATGCCAATGAATTAAATGCTCCAAAGAAAGACATAAGGTGGCTGATTGGTTTAAAAAGGGCCCATGTCTATGCTACTTACAAGAGACCCATTCAGAGCTAAAGATACACACAGACTGAAAGTGAGGAGATGGAAAAAGATATTTCATGCAAATGTAACAAAAAAATAGTGGTACCAATACTCTTAAGTAGACTTTAAAACAAAGTGTATAATAAGAGACAAAGAAAGGCATTATATAACTACACAAGAAAAGGATATAACTTTTGCTAACATATATGCTTCCCTGGTAGCTCAGCTGGTAAAGAATCCGCCTGCAATGAAGGAGACCCTGGTTCAATTTCTGGGTCAGGAAGATCCCCCGGAGAAGTGGTTGGCTACCCACTGCAGTATTCATGGGCTTCCCTGGTGGCTCAGCTGGTAAAGAATCCGCCTGCAATGCAGGAGACCCGGGTTCAATCCCTGGGTTGGGAAGATCCCCTGGAGGAAGGCATGGCAACTCACTCCAGTGTTCTTGCCTGGAGAATCCCCATGGACAGAGGAGCCTGGTGGGCTACAGTCCATGAGGTCACAAAGAGTCAGACATGACTGAGTGACTAAGCACAGCACACAGCATGCACCTAACATGGGAGCAACTAAATGTACAAAGCAAATATTAACAGACATAAAGGAAAAAATTGACAATGATACAATAATAGTAGGGGACTTTAACACCCCACTTACATCAGTGGACAGATAGTCCAGATTAAAAATAAAAAAGGAAACAGTGGTCTTAAATGACACATTAGAGTAGCTGGACTTAACAGATACATATGGGACATTTCATCCCAAACCAGCGGAATACAGATTCTTTTCAAGTGCACATGGAATGTTCTCCAGGATACCTCACTTTCTAGACCACAGAAGTCTCAACAAATTTAAGAGGATATAAATTATATCAAGCATTTTCCCCAACCACAATGATAAGAAACTAGAAATCAATTATTTGAAGAAAAATGGGAAAAAGACAAACACACAGACACTAAATATATGCCACAAGAAAAAAAAGAAAAACAATGGGTCAATGAAGAAATCAAAGAGGAAATCATGAAATACCTCAGAACAAATGAAAATTAAAACACTTTTCTAAAATCTGAGACCCAGCAAAAGCAGTACTAACAGGGAGTTTTATAGTGATATAAGTACCTCAAGAAACAAGAAAAATCTCAAATAAACAACCTAACATACCTAAAGTAATTAGGAAAAGGAGAACAAACAAAGCCCAAAGTCACCAAGAGGAAGGAATAAAAAAGATAAGAGGAAACAGAGACAAAAGATAGGAAAGATCAATGAAACAAAAACTGGTTTTTTTGAAAAGATAAGAAATAGATAAGCCTTCAGGTAGGCTTGTCAAGAAAAAAGAGGACCCAAATGAACATAAAAAGAAGTAAAAGAAATTGCAACTTGTATCACAGAGATTTTTAAAAATCATAAGAGAATACTATGAAAAGTTACATGCCAAAAAATTGGAAAACCTAGAAGAAATGGATAAATTTCTAAAAAAAAAATTTCCCAAGACTGAGTCAGGAAGAAATAGACAATTGAGACAGATTAATCCCTACTAGTGAAATTAAGTTAGTAATTTTTAAAACTCCCAACAAACAAAAGTCCAGAATTGGACAGTTTCACAGGCAAATTCTACCAAACATTTAAAGAATAACTAACACCTGCTATGGTTTTTCCAGTGGTCATGTATGGATGTGAGAGCTGGACTGTGAAGAAAGCTGAGTGCCGAAAAATTGATGCTTTTGAACTGTGGTGTTGGAGAAGACTCTTGAGAGTCCCTTGGACTGCAAGGAGATCCAGCCAGTCCATCCTAAAGGAGATCAGTCCTGGGTGTTCATTGGAAGGACTGATGCTAAAGCTGAAACTCCAATACTTTGGCTACCTCATGCGAAGAGTTGACTCATTGGAAAAGACCCTGATGCTGAGAGGGATTGGGGGCAGGAGGAGAAGGGGACGACAGAGGATGAGATGGCTGGATGGCATCACCAACTCAATGGACGTGAGTTTGAGTCGACTCCGGGAGTTTGTGATGGACAGGGAGGCCTGGCGTGCTGCGATTCATTGGGTTGCAAAGAGTCGGACACGACTGAGTGACTAAACTGAACTGATCCTCAAACCATTCCAAAATATTGAGGATGAGAAAACCCTCCCAAATTCATTCTATGAGGCCACCATTACGCTGATACAAGAGCCAGACAAAGATACTACAAAAAAGAAAAGAAAATTATAGGCCAATATTTCTGATGAATATACATGGAAATATCCTCAATGACTATTAGCAAACTTAATTCAATAATATATAAAAAGGATCACATGTGCTTAGTTGCTCAGTCATGTCTGATTCTTTGCAACCCCATGGACTCTAGCCCACCAGGCTCCTCTGTCCGTGGGATTTCCCAGGCAAGAATACTGGAGCAAAAGGAACATACACCATGATTAAGTGAGATTTATTCGAGGGATGCAAAGATGACTTAATATCTGCAGATCAATCAGTGTGATACACTGCATTGACAGAAGAAAGGATGAAAGTCATAAGATCATCTCAATAGACACAAAGCATTTGACAAAATTCAGCATCCACTTAAGATTAAAACTCATCAAAGCTGGTGTAGAGGGACCATATCTCAATATGTCCATATCTCAATAAGTCCATTTATGACAAATCTACAGCTCATACCATATTCTACAGTGAAAATCAGAAAGCTTTTTCTCTAATATCATGAGCAAGACAAGATGCCCTCTCTCACCACTTCTATTTAACATAATATTAGAAGTATTAGAAGTCCTAGCCACAGCAATCAAATAATAAAAAGCAATAAGGTGTATCCAAAATAGAAGCAAAGAAGTAAAATTGTCACTATTTGCAGATTACATGATACTATACATAGAAAATGCTGAAGTCTCCACCAGAAAACTATTAGAACTAATGAATGAAATCATTACAGGATTGTTGCAGGATATAAGATTAATATACAGAAAGTTGTTGCCTTTTGATTTCTCCATCAAATCTGAATGAGAGCCTTGCTGGGTAGAGTATTATTGGTTGTAGGTTTTTTCCCTCCATCACTTTAAATATATCATGACAGTCCCTTCTGGCATCCAGAATTTCTGCTGAAAAATTAACTGATAGCCTTATGGGAGTTCCCCTGTATTTTATTGCCTTTCCCTTGCTGCTTTTAATAGTCTCTCTTTATCTTTAATTTTTGTCATTTTAGTTACAGTGTGTCTTGGTGTGTTCCTCGTTGGGTTAATCCTGTATGGGTTTCTCTTCATTTCCCAGACTTGAGTGACTGCTTCACTTTCCAGACTTGAATGACTGCTTCATTTCCCAGACTAGGGAGGTTTTCAACTATTATCTCTTCAAATATTTTGGGGGAGCTCTTTCTCTCTCTTCTCCTCTGGAACCCCTATAATGTGAATATTAGTGTGCTTGATGTTTTTCCACAGGTCTCTTAAACTATCCTCATTTCTTTTCATTCTTTTTCCTGTTCAAGCAATTTTCTCTACTCTGTCTTCCAACTCACTGATCCATTCTTCTCAATCATTTGTCTACTATGGATTCCTTCTAGAGTGTTTTTTATTTCAGTTATTGTGTTCTTCATCTCTGATTGTTATTTTTATTCTTTAACTTTTTGTTAAAATCTTTTAACTCCTCAGTCTGTGTATCCATTCTCCTCCTGAGTTCTTTGACCATCTTTTTGATCATCACTCTGAACACTTTCTAGGGTAGATTGCCTAGCTCCTCTTCACTTAGTTCTTTTTCTGTGGTTTTATCTTGACCTTGGAGAAGTGGCCCTCTGTATTAACTGTCCTAGGTGTCATAGCAATGCACTTCTTTCTCATTGTGCAAGCTATACGCTCTAGAGGTTCCCCCTAAGGGCTGTGGGGGTTCTTCTGTTGCGGTAGGCTGACAGTATGAGTTGTCTGATAGGCTTGGTTGGCCCCTAGTCTGGTTGGTTGCCAGGCTATGCCTTGGTTGTCCGTGGTGCTGGCTGCTGTCTCTAATTCCCCGAGTCCTGTGGGGCTCCCGCAGTAAAACCCCACTGGTCTTCAAAGCCAGATGCTCTGGGGCTTATCTTCCCATTACCATATCCCTGGGCTGACAGCATGACATGGGGCTCAGAACTCTCATGCCTATGGGAGAAACTCTGCAATATAATTCTTCTCCAGTTTGTGGGTCACCCACCCAGCAGGGTATGGGATTTGATGATATCACATGTCTGCCCCTCCCTACCCATCCCCTTTTGGTTCCTTCTTTATGTCTAGTTGTAGAAGATCTTTTCTGGTACATTCCAGTCTTCTTCATCAATGATTACTCTGAAGATAGTTGTGATTTTAGTGTGCTCAAGAGAGGAAGTGAGCTCAGGGTTTTTCTACTCTGCTATCTTGGCTGCTCTTCCCACACTGTTTTATAAGCTACTTTTTGTCCTCTTAATATTTGGTAAACTTTAAATATCTTTTTACAACACAGTTTTCAGTGATGTACTATGATTCTGTGGAGCACACCCCTGTAGTAGTGAGCTCACTTAGCACCCAGATCTTTGTTCCCATCCCCGTACTCTAATAAAGGAGTGAGGGCTTCTTGGATAAATGGCTGATTTTAAGATCATGGCAAGAAAGGCATAAGATGAGCCTGGAGCATCTTATTATGCCAGAATGTAAGAGAATACTAAAGAAAGGAAGGAAGAGGAAGGAACAAGAAAAAGAAAGAAAGGAAAGGAAAAAGTCCTCAATGCCAAAAGGGTGCTGGAGCCCGCTGAAGGAGCTCCCAAAGGCCAAAGATGAAAGAGTTTGAGCAGCAAAATATAGTGTTCAATTATAACTATATATGCAGTTATGTATATCTATTCCATAAATCTCTGCTGATAAAAATAGATTGTATAAATAAATAAATGTGGGAGAAGAAACAATTCTGTGCAGAGGAGTCCCAATAATTTATGGAGGTATTCAGCCCTCAAGGAGGTAGAACACAACTACCGACTCCTTAAGTGTGGGCCACACACAGTGATTTTCTTTCAAAGAGGGCAGCATAAAAAGAGAGCAAAAAGAGAGAGAGATGATTAAGGCTAACACCGATGGCAGGAAGTCAGGGTAACAGTGTGCATTCCTGATACGATGTGATGAGACCAACGCATTAGCTCTGTGTTCTTTTTCACAAAAAGACGTAAGACCAAACAACACAATGAGGGAAAAATCAGACAAATCTAAATTGAGAGACATTCTATTGATACAACATACTTAACTGGTACTTCTCAAAATTCTCAAGGTCATTGAAAACAAGGAAAGCCTGAAAAATAGTCATAGCCAAGAAGAACTTAAGGCGATATGACGAGAGTGTCTCAGATGGGATCCTACTTCTATTAGGACATTAGGTAAAAACTAAGGAAATGAATAAAGCATGGACCTTAGCTAATATTAATTTATCAGTATAGTTTAATTAATTGCAAAAAATATACCATAAAAAGTAAGATAATCATGAGGAACTGGGTGTAGGATATATAGGAATTCTGTACTAGTTTCAAAAAGACTCTGTAACCCTAAATTTTAAATCTTTAACAGTTTGAAATT
This sequence comes from Cervus canadensis, assembly GCF_019320065.1. Lineage (NCBI taxonomy): Eukaryota > Metazoa > Chordata > Mammalia > Artiodactyla > Cervidae > Cervus > Cervus canadensis. Next base: position 16,211,995 of record NC_057396.1, read on the forward strand.
TTATTTTAAAATATTTGAAAATAATTTTAAAATGACACAAAAGATGCATCATATTTAACAATATATTATGATTGGTCATTTAAATAGTTTCTAAATTTTTGTTTTTGAACACATTTATGATGAACATCCTTATGATTAAACCCTTGAACACCTATGTTATAATTTCCTTTAGGATAAGTTTGTGGAAGTGAAATTGGAGGATAACAAGTGTGCATGTTATAATAGCATTAAGGATTTTGATTCAAAATACATAATGAGGCACTTTCAACTGAAGACTAACTGAACTTCAAATAACCATCATGAGGAGAGATGGTCAGATTTGGAAAGGACTGTTGTTAGATATTTTTCCTGTCGGAGTCAGTCACATCAAATGCTAGGGCTTCAGGGTTTTTCTTGCTTGCTTGCATGTCTTCATCTTTGCAACAGATGAATGAGCCTGTTAAAGACCAGCCTCCATCATAAGGCTACACTTCCTCATAGTGAGTTTAACCAGCCCAGTATTAAAAAACCAAAGTAGAAAAAGAAATGCTGATCTCCAGATATCCAGAGGACATGAGCAGAGCATTCCTGGACTTTATTAGGCCATCGGACTAAGAAGAATATATTAGTGGTTCTAAATATGAGAATCATACTCTGTGATTCTCAAACTGTGGCCTATGGAGCCAGCAGCATCAACGAGAAACCTGTTAGAAATGCAGATTCTCAGGCCCCGCCCTCACGCTACTGAATCGGAAGCTCTAGGGTTAGTTCCAGCATTATGTGGGTTGTGCTTTTTTTTTTTTGAGAGGTATATACACTCTCTGAAATTTTTAACAGCTTTCAGTTCAGTTCAGTTCAGTCACTCTGTCATGCCCGACTCTTTGTGAAACCATGGACTGCAGCACGCCAGGCTTCCCTCTCCAACTCCCAGAGCTTGCTCAAACTCATGTCCATCGAGTTTCTGATGCCATCCAACCATCTCATCCTCTGTCATCCCCTTCTCCTGCCTTCAATCTTTCCCAGCATCAGGGTCTTTTCCAATGAGTCAGTTCTTCGCATCAGGTGGCCAAAGTATTGGAGTTTTAGCTTCAACATCAGTCCTTCCAATGAATATTCAGGACTGATTTCCTTTAGGAAATCTGGTTTGACCTCCTTACAGTTCAAGGGACTCAAGTCTTCTTCACACCACAGTTCAAAAGCATCAGTTCTTCAGTGCTGAACTTTCTTTATAGTCCAACTCTCACATCCAAACATGACTACTGGAAAAACCATAGCTTTGACTAGATGGACCTTTGTTGGCAAAGTAATGTCTCTGCTTTTTAATATGCTGTCTAGGGTGGCCATAGCTTTTCTTCCAAGGAGCAAGCATCTTTTAATTTCATGACTGCAGTCACCATTTGCAATGATTTTGGAGTCCAAGAAAATAAAGTCAACCACTGTTTCCATTATTTCCCCATCTATTTGCCATGAAGTGATGGGACCAGATGCCCATGATCTTAGTTTTTTGAATGTTGAGTTTTAGGCCAGCTGTTTCACTCTCCTCTTTCACTTTCATCAAGAGGCTTTATTAAGATAAAATTCACACACCACAAAATTAACTCATTTAAAGGATACAGTCAACAGTTTTTAGTTTAGTGCCACCATCGCCACAATCAATTTTAAAGCTTTCATTACCTCAAAAAGAAACCCTGTACACTTCAGCTATACTCTCCTATCCACCTAACTGCTCACAGCCACTACTTTCTCTTTTTCTGTCTTTATAGATTTGCCTATTTGAGTAAGTGCAGACATACAATATGAAGCCTTTTGTGTCTGGTTTACTTCACTTAGCATAATGTCTTCAAGCCCATCCATGTTGTAGCGTGTATCAGTACCTCATTCCTTCTTATGGTCAAATAATATTCCGTTATGTGCATATAGCACGTTTTGTTTGTTCATGAGCTGACGGTCGTTTGGGTTGTTTCCACCGTTTGGGTATTGTGAGCAGTGCTGCCATGGACAGTCCTGTGCAATACGTGTTTTCACAAGCCCTTCAGGCGATTCCAGGGCATGCTAGCTTTTCAGAACCATTATTGTAGTTGAAGCGGGACAAGAACTAATTCAAGACAGTTATTTTTCATAAATAGAGAGCACCATTTATCCTTTAGGTCATAAGTCAAGGTGGAGAAGAAAGAACCTAGGCAGTGGGATTCGATGGTGTGTGCCCACCCAGGATGCTGCCATGGAGGGATAGGTGGGGCTGAGATGGCTGAAAGAAAGGAAGCCCTGGTGAAAATGGAGCTGCTCACTTTTTGAGCAGGAGGCCTCCCTCACTTCTTTCCCAGTGTGTCTTTATGTTCTGAAGGTCATCCAGGCTCTTGAGTACTGAAGCTTCACTTCAGAAGGTTCACTGACACCTTGAGTTTCAATAGTTCTCAAAATTTTATAAAGCATTTCTCTCTACACTGTCATTATCTCCACACTGTCAGTATCCTCAGGTGAATCAAGTAACTCCATTTTACAGATAAGGTCACTGAGGCGTAGTGAGAGGAAATGACCTGGCTGAAGTCATAGAGCAGGATGCGATAAAGTGGGGACCAGACTCAGTTCACTGACTCCTCTATTCACTCCAACAGTGGTCCTCAGCCCTCGCCACACGTTGAAATTACTGGCAGTCTTTTTAAAAACACCATTTAGGCTTCACACTCAGAGATTTAGTTTGATTGGTCTAAGGTGGGACTTAGGCATTGAGATGTTTCAAAGGCTTCCTGGGAGATTTTTTTCTAATTTACTTTATTTCTTTTTTTTTTACTTTTCCTTTTGAAATGACTTTAGACTTACCAAAAAAAAAAATGTAAAATAGTACAAAGAAGTCCCATATATCCTTCCCCCAGCTTTCCCAAATGTTAAGGTCTTACATAAGCACCATGTAATTATCAAAGCCAGATATTAACATTGGAATATTACTATTCACTAATCTATAGATTTTAACCAAATTTCATCAATTGCAATTTGGGTTAATTTGAGCTGCTCCATCTCCTTGGTGGCCTTTAATCTTTTCCAGGTGATTTTAATGTGCATTCAGGGTGAGAACTGCTAGGACAGTGGCGTCCTGCAGTTGGTTTTCTAAATGTAGACTGTACGATGTACTTCCCCCCATTCTATGACATGTAAGAGCTGTGTCTGAAAATCCACTGTATTTCTAAGCTATTGTTATGCTGCTGATGGGGTGAATCATTTGAAGACTTCTATTTCTTATGAAGTGTCAGTTGTTATATCTGCCAGGAGGAGAAATGAGGCTAGTTATATTCACAGCAAGGTTACTGGCACCCAGGTGAAAATGGAAAATGTGCATTGGAGAAGGGAGAGTTAAAGAGCCTTTCCATATTAACTCACAACTCAGTGATCTGGGTCTTTGCTGAGCAGAATGGCCTTCCTTGGATGTAAATGTCTTGCATGCAATTTAGATTTTAATTAGAGATGTGCTGGACCTTAATGTGGAAGTATTTATATAGGGAGGCCAAAGATGCTAAACTGAAAACCTTGCATTTCTTACAGATGGTCTGTTAAATTAAAAACTGTCTCTCAACCTCTAGTCTTGACCCTGCCGTTGCAAAGATGACTCATCGAAGCACTAGCCTGAGTGATTGGCTGGGTGCTCCAGCTGGATATATCACCCTACAACTTATTAAGCTGGGTAATTTATAAGGGTTTCTATTTTTATTTTCTCCTAAGGTAGTTGAATTATCTTTATCCAATTAGAATTTTCAACCTCATCTACTTATTATCTTTCTGAATAAAAACAAACCTGTGTGTCTCTGCTGTGTGCAAATTAGCCTGGTTCCCAAGGCCCCGAGGCTTAACAGAAACCTGTCTATGAGTGAGTAAAAATGTTATTAAACTCAAAGCCACATCACCAGCACTGGATTCCTCTAGGCTACAGATGTTCACTGTCAGCAAATACTTCCTCTGTGAGACACCAGCTTGGAAGCATTTGAACCCAAAGGTATTACATGTGTGTTTATATCAGAAACTGTATACACAGACGCATCCATGCTTTAGCTTCCCAGAGGAAGCAGCTGGCTGCCGGGATCGTGGCCTTGTGGGTCCCTGCCCAGGACACTCTCTCACAAAGGGAACACAGTAGCTTTTGAACACAAGTCTTCTTCGGCCAAGAATGCCTTCTCCTTGCTCTTCTCACCCCTTCTTTTCCTGCACTATTACCACCTCCTCTCAGAGTCTTTCCTTGATTTCCTCTGCCAACCTGAGTTAGAGGTCTTTTCTATGTATGTGCACAATGGCGAGTGCTTATCTTGTGTTGCAGTTAATGTTTGCTCGTCTGGGGTCTCCATATTCAAACACCCAGCCCAGTGCCTGCTCCACAGTTAATGCCTAAGACAGGCTTGTGTGTTTGGTGGGAGACCCAAGAGGGAAGGGACATATACACATAGCTGATTGGCTTCATTGTACAGCAGAAACCCACACAACATCGTAAAGTAACGATGAATCACAGCTCCTTATTCATCCTAACGACCTCCAAGCCCTACAGTAGCCGTTTGCCTCCGTGTCAGCCGCCAGCTCTCACGCTTTGCCCACCGGTCCTTCAAGGCGAGTCCTGCTCAGATCCGCCCTCTTCTCAGGCAAGGAACACCCCCCGAGTGTTCTGGAAGACAGCGAAGGGCCAGGTGGTGAGTGGAGGGGATGTTTGCATTGGAGGTTCCCAGTGTGGGGTCTGCTCTTCCTTCCTGGCTTTTCAGATGAACAGGTAATTCGTGGCGGAAATAGTCCAGACCCTTTTAAGGTTCCAAAGACTCAAGACTGGAGTTTCTTGCTGAGGAAGGCTCTTGATGCCTTACAATCCTTCTCTGCCTCCTCTCTGTAGCGCACCCCGGCCCCCCACACCTGCCGGCCAGGACTTGGTGGGGTGCTTTAGACTTTAGCTTGGCTGTCTGGGTTGCTCAAATTTCCTTTCCTTTCTTCTCTATTAGAATGCGTAGCCATATAGGAAGGTCTTTCCGGTTCCTCTAGCCCCATCTTCACTGAACCTCCTGAGTAAAGAGACCTGCCCCCCTCCCACCATGTGGAAAGTTTGGCCTTGCAGGGACCTCCGCCCCGTCACACTCCTGACCCCGGCTGGCCAGACCAGGGGCGAGGCCCACCCAGCCTAACACCAGCAAACTCTGACTGCGATACAAGAGAGAAGATAAACAGCTGGTCAGCAAGAGTCTCTTGCAGGGAGTTTGAATGAGGGAGCCTGGGACTGTGCCTTGGAACTGGGTGGGGTAAGTCACGAGACCCCTGAGCAGTGGGACCCGGAGGGGGCCCAGCGGCACAGCCCCAGGCACGGGAGGAGCCGATGTGCTTCTCTTTCCTTCAGCGTCGCATCTTATCTAAAGTCCTACCTGAAAAAGAATCAAATTTTCCCTTTTATTTTTTTCGTTTTAATCTAAAAATATATAAATCACTGCCTCCGGTATCACAATTGTGTTCTTCTGAGGCATCCAAAAAATCTGTAGGTCTTACCTGGGAAGCCATCTCTTCAATAGACTGTGTCTCCAGCTGATTAAAGCGGACACTCTACATTACTGGGGCAGCTCTGAAGATCTGCTGGAAATGACTCTCTGGCTGGAGGTTCGCCACGCTGCTTGTGCTTGTGGTGCACAAGTGGGCACACAAGTCAGTTTTACCGGTGATTAAATGAGGCCAAGTGAAAGGAGCACGTTCTTTACTGTCAGAGTGTTGCGGCTGTTTGTCTGAGCGCCTCCCAGACCACAGTCATCGACCTTGCTGAGGAGGCAGAGGAAGGAAATATTAGGAATCAATGGGTCCAGCATTGAAAGGGTTAGGAATTGTTTGGTTTAGTATTAAAGACTGTCATCTCTGGGCTTCAAAATGATTGCAGCTTACATTGTGTAAAGAAGAAATACAAACAGAAAATCTTCACTATCATGTCTTAAATGAGATGCGTATGCTCCCTCAGTCGTATCCTACTCTTTGTGGCCCCATGAACTGCAGCCCACCAGGTTCCTCTGTGCATAAAATTCTCCTGGCAAGAATACTGGAGTGGTTAGCGATTCCCTTCTCCAGGGGCTCTTCCCAAGCCAGGGACTGAATCTGTGTCTCCTGTGTCTCCTCCACTGGCAGGCGGATTCTTTACCACTGAGTTATCTGGGAAGCACCAAATGGAGAGACCCATTAGCACTATGGGGCATTGAATAGAGTTTTTTAACGCAACTTTGTGACTCTGTGAGCAACCTTAGAGAAAAACCAACACTTTCAGCATGGGAACAGGTGTTAATTTGGGCAGACACAGTCATCTCTGTGTCCTGTGAGGCCAGTGCATGGGTTTGCTGGGTGGTTAAACTGCAGTAAGACCATGCTCTGCTCTGCCAGTAAATCTTTGCAGAGGTCTGAGAAGAAACCCCTTGGGAGTGTGTATTATGGTTTGATTTTTTTTTTTTTTTTTGTATCTCTATGTTGGAGAGGGTTATTGAGTTCTCAGAAAATGGAAATTAGTCCTGCTCAAAGAGTCTTAAGAAGCTGCCTCTTAAAAAAATAGCAAATTATGGGTTTTTCCTGCCTTCGTCTTTGTTCTCTACCAGAGACAGCCACCCGCTCCAGTGGGATTGCTGCAGTGGTGCCAGAGGAAGGGGGCTCAGCACCCACCTGAGGAGGTGGTGTGGCATCCAGTGCAGTGAGGGGCGTGTGGAGAGGAGTCTTTTTCCACATAAACAACACAGAGCAGGATAGCAATACTTAGAAGACAAACCTGATTTAATTTTTCTTTTTACTGTTTCTTGATGACATTTTGGCAATGTATATCAAAACTTGTGCATTTTGTGTTTCTTTTTCCAGCAATTCCACTTCAGCAATTTATGCCAAAGAAATCAAGTATATGGAAGGGTCTTCATTCCAGCCTTATTTATAATAGGGAAAACCTGAAAACGACATACATTTCTAACACCTGGAGAGAGTGAAAGAGTAAATTATGGCAGATTCAACAGAATACTATGCCTCTGTGAACAAATTTCACTGTAAAAATAATTTCGTGATATAAAAATATATTCATAAAATCGTTACCTTAAAAGGGTCATAGATATGATAATACAGAATTAACTGGTAAGCAATTCTATGTTTGAACAGAATTATTAATCATTTTTCTTTCCTTCTTCTTGCCTATTTGCATTTTATGATTTTCACCAGCATTTATAATTTTTTTCTTTAAAAAGGAAAGAAAAGAAAACCAAACTGCTTATGACTATCTGTAAAGAGCAGGAAACTTTGTGCCACTTTGTGGTGTATGTTTAGAAGAGTAATTGCATAAATGGGGCCTCCTGGGCTGGAAGAGCTAGAGAGAGGGAGGAGGGAGGTCAGTGTGTGAGCAGAAACTAAGATGCTATTATAGGAAAACTCCATGTTAAGGGATGCAAAGAACAAGGGAATTTATTTGTCTTTCGTCTCCAGGGTAAGCACTCCTGGATGACAGGCAGTGCTGTCCATTTCCTGCAGGGCTGGGCTCCTTCCGTCCCGAGACTCTGCTTCTCCAGGGCTTTGTCCTTCATGGTGAGTGCTGGAGGCGCTGAGCACCAGAAGTGCCCGTCACACTGTGTCCCCCTGGTGAGAGTTTCATCCATGACCTGACCTCACTGCAAATGTGCTGTGGTTGGAATGCCTACGGCTGGCCTCGATTCTGCTCCTGTGAAAAGTGGGCGGAGAGGATTTGGGGGGTCACTGTTAATCTCCACTAGGGGTCTGTGAGCTGAGTGTAGTCAGTGAGCAGGGACGCAAGGCGGGAGAGCAGAGAGAGCAAGTGGAGGAAATGGAGGCATAACCATCTCTGGTATCTTTCAACCAGTGTTTCCTGTTGAAACGTCAGATGACGATCTCAACAGCACATTGGAAGGTGTGAGGTGTGCTAAGCACTTTTTGCATAATTCCCGATGTGTCAGCCTCACTCCTTTCTCCCCTATTCAGGGAAGGGCATCGGAATTCAAGGTACTGTGACTTTGTTACAAAGCGGCCTCCATGGCCTCTTGCCTGGGCTTCAGCAGCAGCCTCATAACTCACCTTCTCACCACCCCCAATCCATTATCCACAGCCAGAGAAATCTTCTAAAACCAAGTAAAACAAGCACTTCATTCCCCCCTTACAGCCTCTTCAGAGGCTTTCTAGTGTTCTTAAGACAAGGTTTAAAGCCTTTGCCTTGATTTGCAACATCCTCTGCAGTCTGGCCCCTGCCTCCTCCAGTAGCCCTGGGGCCTTGCTGATCTTGCCACACTGGTTATATCATTCTTGAGTATAAAGAAGCTCTCTCTCCCACCTCAGGGCCTTTACATGTGCTATTTTCCCTGCCTAGAGCACTCATCTTGCTCTCTTCCTGGACAGCTCCTCCTCATCCTTCAATCTTTGAATAAGTATCACTTCCTCAACAGGACTACCTGTTTCCCCAAACCAGTCAACACCCCTGCACTGTATATTTTCACCCCCCACCCCCCCCACACACTTTCAGAACTCCTATAAAACATGAAACCTACTTATGTAATAATGCCTTCCTCACTCAACAGTAGTGAACCCTGAGGACAGGATCTAAATCTATCTGTCCTGTTAGACTCTGTGTTAAATGGGTGAATCCCAAGGATTTGGATTCTTTGGGAAGATAGAATCCTTTCAAATGGAGAGATTTAGAGTCAGGTGGGAGTTAACTTAGGAAGGGAAGGCAGCTAAGGAGAGAGGATTTCCATGAAGAATGTTAAAAGGTGAGCAAAACAGTCACTGACCTTGAGGGAGAAACCAGAGTTTTAGGTATTGAAGAAGCCAAAATAGGTAAGAATTAGATATTTCAGAAGGTGACAAGAGTAAATGTGTCTGACCTTGTCTTCAGAGCATTCCTGGCCTCTGGGATATATTTGTATGCAGCTGGCATTCCCTATTTATAAATGAGCCTGGAAGGATTGTAGGTAGGGAAACGGGCCGAAGGACAATGGTGAGTCTATGTAGGAGTGGGAGAGAAGAGGGGAAAGAATGAAAAACAGTGTCCACTGTCCTGTATTTTGTACATCAGCTTAGCAAATAGTTTTGACAACTTACCAATGTGCCAGGCACTGTGCTGGACACTTTTGTGGGTGGGAGGAAGGTAGTAAGAGAGAGAGGATTGAAAGCTCAAGGTCTGTGAATACACAGGAAAAAACAGAATTTTCCTGGGCCATGTGAGAGAGCATCACTTCCTCAACAGGACTACCTGTCTCCCCAAACCAGTCAACACCCCTGCGCTGTATATTTTCACACCCCCTCACACTTTCAGAACTCCTTTAAAACATGAAACCTACTTATGTAATAATGCCTTCCTCACTCAACATTAGTGAACCCTGAGGACAGGGTCTAAATCTTGCTAGACTCTGTTTTAAATGGGTAAATCACAAAGGATTTTGGTTTTTTGGGATGATAGAAGCCTTTCGAATGAAGAGATTTAGAATCAGGTGGGAGTTAACTCGGGGATTGACTACTCTAAAGCCTTTGACTTGTGTGGATCACAACAGACTGTGGAAAATTCTTCAAAAGATGAGAATACTAGACCTCCTTATCTGCCTCCTGAGAAACCTGTATGCAGGTCAAGAAGCAATAGTTCAGAACTGAACATGGAACAACAAACTGGTTCCAAATTGGGAAAGGAGTACATCAAGGCAGTATATTGTCACCCTGTTTATTTAATTTATATGCAGACAACATCATGTGAAGCCCAAGCTAGAATCAAGATTGCTGGGAGAAATATCAATAACCTCAGATATGCAGATAATACCACCTTTATGGCAGAAAGCAAAGAGGAACTAAAGAGCCTCTTGATGAAGGTGAAAGAGAAAAGTGAAAAAGCTGGCTTAAAATTCAACATTTAAAAACCTAAGATCATAGCATCCAGTCCCATCACTTCATGGCAAATAGACGGAGACACAATGGAAACAGTGACAGACTTTATTTTCTTGGGCTCCAAAATCACTGCAGATGGTGACTGCAGCCTTGTAATTAAAAGACGCTTTCTTTTTGAAAGAAAAGCTATGACAAACCTAGACAGCATATTAAAAACTAGACATTCCTTTGCTGACAAAGGTTCATCTAGTCAAAGCTGTGGTTTTTTCAGTAGTCATGTATGGATGTGAGAGTTGGACCATAAAGAAAGCTGAGCACCGAAGCTTTTGAACTCTGGTGTTGAAGACTCTTGAGAGTCCCTTGGACTGCAAGGAGATCCAACCAGCCCATCCTAAAGGAAATCAGTCCTGAGTGTTCATTGGAAGGACTGATGCTGAAGCTGAAGCTACAATACTTTGGCCACCTGCTGCGAAGAACTGACTCATTTGAAAAGACCCTGATACTGGAAAAGAATAAAGGCAGGAGAAGGGGATGACAAAAGATGAAATGGTTGGATGGCATCTCCGACTCAATGGACATGAGTTTGAGCAAGCTCCGGGAGTTGGTGATGGACAGGGAAGCCTGGCATGCTGCAGTCCATGGGGTCACAAAGAGTTGGACACGACTGAGCAACGGAACTGAACTGATGTGAGAGAAAGTGTCACTGAACGGCTGGATTTGAGCTGGGTGGACTTTAAAGAAAAATGGAAATTTTCCACTCAAAAAATGAGGGAAAATAGTATTCCAGGAAAGGGATAACTTGAGCTTGAAAAATCTCAGAGTATTTGGGCAATGGTGAGACATTAGAGTGGATCAGGAACCAAGGCTGGAAAGCAGCGATAATAATACTAATAGCTGACGCTTGGCAGACACTTCTTGTGTGCCAGATACTGCTTAAGTGCTTCACTCCATTATCTCAGCCTATAAATAGCAGAGTCAAGGTCTGAGCCAAGGTATTCTGACTCCAGAACCCATACACTTGTAAGCACAGGGCTATTCCACATTGTGTAGGAGACTGAATGCCATGCTAAGCTCCTGGGAGGGGATGAGGGTTTGGGAAAGATTTTATCATTTGGAAAATAACCCATTCAGACTGTGCTTTAGAAAGTCCATTCTGAAAGCTGTGTGCAGACTGGATGTGTAAGATATCATGAGAGGCTAAAAACATGGGAATCTGCCCACCATCAGGAAATGAAGAGTCTCCCTAACAAGCAGAACTTGTGTATGAGCCAATGAAACACTAGAGCTGTTGCCCTGGGTGAAAATACAAATTCTAAAAGTGCTTGGAGGCAGCAGAGCTAACCTGGGTGGATGGAAGGCATCCATTTTAACTTGAAAGAAGGTTGAGTTGGTGTGTCCAAGTTGAGATTTTCTTTGCCTCTTGGCAGTGAACTGACCTTGTTTTTGTCCCCAAATATACTGACTGTGTCCTCTTTAAAATTCATGTTCTACCCAAACTTCAGAGTATGACCTTATTTGGAAATAAGGTCTTACAGATGTCATCAGTTAAAATGAGGTCAGTCTGGAGTAAAGTGGACCCTAAATGCGATATGATTGGTGTCCTTATAAGAAGAAGAAAAGAAACAGAGATCGACATGGACACACAGGGAGAAGACCATATGAAGGCAGAGACCGAGATGGGAATGAGACATCCACAAGCCTACGAATGCTACGGGTTGCTGGCGACCACCAGCAGCCACAAGAGCCCAGGAGAGATCCTCACCAGGAGCCTTCACAAGGAGAGTGGCTCTGCCTGCCTACACCTTGATTTTGGACTTCCAGCCTCCAGAACAGTGAGGGAATACGTTTCTATTATTTTAACCTTCCACGTTTGTGGTAATCTGTTAGAGCAACCCTAAGAAACCTTCAGGGAGTCTGAGAAATCAGAGCCAATGTCCTCTCCACCTACCAGAATCCACAGTCATATTGCTGAGGTTAACCAGACCATCAGCACACGTCAAGGTCATGGACTCTGAATTTCAAGTCCCGCCCACTGCCCCCCACCCCCCAACACCGTCACTTATTTACTGGGTGACCTTAGACAAATTACTTAGTTGCCACATACCTCAGATTTCTTGCCTGTAAGATGTAGTTAATATTAGTTCCTGTCTTAAGGGTTGTTTTGAAGATGAAGTGAGTTGTACATTAGCATTTGGAGCAGTGGTTCTGTTACCCTATTGTCAGCAATGACATTATTCACTTGTGTTTGGGATGGGGAAAAAAAAAACCCTAGACCTTCAACACTTGTCTCCCCCTGCTCTAACCAAGTATGCCCCTGCCTCTATGCACTGGATAGTGAAAGTTCAACATCCACATTGCTGTGAACGCTGCTTTGGTGATGAGGGTGACGGGGACTCCATGCACAAATGTACCGGGCACAAGGCTGATTAAACACATCTGTGATTCAGATAGTGTGGTGTCCCAAGTGCCTACACACTAGGCCTGTTGTGAGGTTGTTTGCTGCACAAAGTATGCTGCAAGTGCCAAGCGATGCTGAGAGGCTGTACCTGTTGGATCCCAGGAATCACACCTCCAGGTTCTGCAAGCCCTGTTTCAAATGCAAGGGCCTGGAAAGAGTTCCCAAAGCATCACTTGGAGTCTCTTGTTCCCAGACCTGGCCCAGCGTACTGGTCATCGGATAGCAACCACTGAGCACACCAACCCTGGGTCTCATGATGGCAGTGGGAAAACTAGAGAAGAAATTGAAGTGCTCTGTGGGATTCTTACCACACTAGCCTGCCTGGGTTGCTTAGTACTCTTGACTTCTCAAGGTCCAGGCTCCTCTAGATGTGGGGAGGCAGTCATTCCTTCCACACCCATGGGTTCTGGCTTATGGAATATAAACACAATGAACTGAGCTGAATGAGGGGCCATACCTCACCTTTATTCCCCAAAGGAAAGGCTTCCCAGTAAACTGTAGATGTTATTCAGTCTCTAAGTCGTGTCCGACTCTTTGCAATCTCAGGGACTGCAGCCTGCCAGACTCCTTCACTGTAGGTCACTTTGAGGTCAAAATGGGTCTTTTACCCTTTCCCCTGCCTTTGAATCAGACAGATCTCCCCACTGTGGTAAAGATGGCTGCAAACCCTTTGCCCCTTCTCCCATCACATGTAGGATCTACAGCCCCTATTCTTGAATCTGGTAGGATCTTTGATGAACAGAATATGAGTGGAAGTGACATTGTGCCAGTTCCCCCTCTTTCTTCTCCCGGTCTTCTGGAACACTCACTCTTAGAGCCCTGAGTGGCATGTAAGATGTCCAACTACCCTGCTGGAAGGACCACACAAGTGAGGCTCTGAGACTCCATGGAGAGGAAGAGGAGCTGAACCCAGCCATCCAACCACCCCCGCGATGGTGCCAGGCACCTGTGTGAAGCTGTCTGGGGATCTCCAACCCAGCCTAGCCAGTAGTTGACTATGACAGATTAACTGTGGTCATTGTCACATGAAGCAGAATTGCCCAGTCAAATCCCTAATCTATAAAACTGTGATATATGATAGAATGGCTGTTGTTTTCAGTCACTAAGCTTTGGTTCTCAGCAAGAGATCCTCAGAACACTCACCCAGTCCCAGATGGAGATGCTGGATGCTCACAGCAGAGGACAGGTTGGCAGAACAAGCAAGCACTCTCTTGTTGTGATGCACAAAATGAGACCCCAGCGAACCTGAGCTGGGGGTTCAGAAGCGAGAGGGGAACAATAAGCCCAAGACTTTATGGGCGTGGACCTGCCCCTGGTGTACGGAGCCAGTGGGTGTCAGCCTCCTTCCCTTTTCACTGAGCAGATAAACCTCTCTCTGAAGGACTTCTTGAGAGGGTGGAAGTGTTTGCAGACGGTTCTTCTTGTGATAAAACCTGAGAGTAGAAGAGTAAATATCATATGCTAACTGAAAAAAGGCAGAAACTAATTATCGTGTTTGACTTCACAAGGCAAAGACATGCTTGGGACTAGTGAGGTAGAATCTGGCAAAATACTGGATTTTCCCTCCCTAATCTGTCTTTAACCCAGAGCAGGCCAGGTCCTATTATATGCTTTCTTGGCACTTTTTATTTCTCCCTGGGAACCCTTTTCAACATTTTAATTAATCATTCATAAGATTATCTGTCTAATGTTTGTGCTACCCAACCTGAAACTCCATGATGACGGAGCGTTTTTCTCCACTGAGCCCCAGGGCCCATCACAGTGTCTTGCTCACCACAGATGTCCAGAAAAGTATTTACTGAAATGCATAAATAAATAAGGTGTCCCTAATATTTGGCTTGTAAGCTCTAATTTTGCTTACTTCTCTGGGCTCATCCTATGAGCCAGCACGTCAGCCCTTCTCCTTCCAAGTTGGCTGTGTGACCCTAAGCAAGCCACCTAACAGATTGAAACCAGCCTTCCGTAAACAAGCATAATCTCTGCTCTACCATCCTCACCTGGCAGTTGTGGAAACTTGATCCGAAGATGAGGCCAAGATTTTCGTAAAGCTCTCCCTTAAACCATTAGCAGTGGAAATACATTCTCAGGACTGAAATAAAACATACCCTTTGTCCATGGCTCAGAACTTTTTTAAAAAAACAAGTTTATGGACATAAAAGTCATATACAATTCACAATTTAAAAGCTGCAATTCAATGATTTTTTTTAGTATGTTCACAGCGTCGTATAACTATCATCACAATCAGTTTTTGAACATTTTCATCTTCCCCCAAAGAAACCTCATACCCATAAATAGTTACTCTCCATTTCCCCTCTGATCCCTCAGGTCTAGACAACTACTAATCTACTTTCTCCCTCTACGAATTTGCCATTTCTTCACATTTCATGTAGATGGAATTGTATAAAATGTGACATTTGTGCCTGGCTTTTTTCATTTAACACAATGTTTTCAAGGTTCATCCATGTTGTACCAAATAATATTTTGTCGTATGAATATGCCATTGGTTGATGTACATTTCAACTGTTTCCACTCTTGGCTATTACGAATACCATTGCTATGAATAGCTGTCTACAAGTTTTGATGTAGAATATCTCATTTTCTCATAGAATTTTCTCATAGAAAATCTCATTTCTCTTGAGAATATACCTAGGAGTAGAACTGCCGGGTCATAATGTAACTCCATGTATAATATCACTACTATGGAATTCACTGCTCTGGGAATATAAAAATGAGGCTGTTCTGAGTGGCAGGTGCAAGGGCCCACATGTGTGCACGCATGTGTGGGTGTGCTATGTACGTGTACAGGAGCAGTGCTGCTGAGCTAGGTGGAGCAAGTTTTGAATATAATTTTGTGTTCAAAGTGATTCTAGGCCAGTCAGTCCCCTGTGGCCCTGACATTTCTGCCTCTCTGCTCCCTTGTTTGGATGTTGTCCCTATGGGGCGATGGTCCTCAGAAGTTCCTCCATCAACTGCATGTGTGCTCAGTCGTTCAGTCGTGTCTGACCCTTTGTGAGCCCATGGACTGTAGCCCGCCAGGCTCCTCTGTCCATGGATTTTTCCAAGCAAGAATACTGGAGTGCATTGCCATTCCCTACTCCAGGGGATCTTCCCAACCCAGGGACTGAATCCATGTCTCTTGCATCTCCTGCGCTGGCAGGCAGATTCTTTACCCCTGAGCCCCCTCCATCAATTAGAAGACTGAAAAATTCAATGAAAGCATTGTAAATGAATCAATTAGCTACATGAAATTCATAATATAGAGTATTGTAAATATAATTAGTTGTCATTGTATGCTATGCACATTTTAGATCTGTATGATTTATGATCAGTATATGGATATATACATGTGTACACATCCCAGCCCCCCACCAAGAACCATTATTAAACATGTACAAGTGTGTCTGTCAGTGTTTAACTGAACTCAGAGCTCTGGCAGACAGTGGGGGCAGGGAGGGAAGATAAGATTTTAAATTCCTGGACAAGACCAGATAATTGCCAACTGCAGACTGTAGTCTTTCCACAGACCTTTGCCCTGCCCCTCAGTAGCAGTCCCTGACACCTTCTTTTAGGGTCTGCTTTTTCTGGGCTTGAATTCTCCCTAGTAACTCTGAATCCCCTCCCTGTTTTAGGGGAGTCCCATTGAAGCTACCTCCTGCTAATATCCTGAATTGATCCCAGAACAGGAGAGGCCTCCTGATCTCCTATGCTGGAGCCCCACATCCTGCCTCCTAGAAGGTGTTCACGACAAACATACATCAGGATGACTCCAATGTGCTTCTCTGCTGGCAAAACCAGCCCTTTGGGGAAGAATGATCACTGGCAGGCACCAGAAAGATACTCTTGAGTTTCTAAGCTTGATTGCACAAGCTTTCTTTGAGTTGCCTCCTATTACAAGCGCAGATGCCAAGAGCCTGCTGATGTCACTGGAGTCAGCCGCTGTCTCTGGAGTGGGTGACTCCTGACTTGAGGAATGTTAGTTCCCAGTGATGAAAGTCTCTGATAAAACTCTTAGCAGTTTTGCAAGCTGTTTCTGTAGGGCTGATTCAGTACTGCATGATCTAGTGTTGTTGTTGTTGTTTCAAAGGGCTCAGACTTCAGTTCACCTGTTCGTTTTTCCTTTAAACAAGTGTGTTTTGGAAGGACACTGGCTTGATGACATTTCTGCCCGTCCTAGCAGGGCCCCTGGCTCTCAGGCAGGAGCTCTGTTCCTCTCTGTCCCTCCCGCCTCCTTGAGGTGCCTGTCCGTGAGCCAACGAATAACTCAGAGGGAGCGCTATGGCCTTAGCCTGGGAGACCCCAGGGACCAGAATATTGAGAAAAGAAGAAGTGAAGACAAGAAACCACATGTTTTCTCTCTGATCCCGGGCTCAACAGTGTTCACTCATTCTGCCTCCAGCTCCCCAGAGCTATTAGATCATTGTCTGTGATCATCGTACTTCTGGAAGACTAAAGGTCTTTGCCTGCCACCTGACACTGGGATTGCTTCCCATTCAGTGTCCTTGGTCCCTGCACCCCACAGGTGGGCCAGAGTGTTGAAATGTCAAGTCTTCAGAGGTAGAAGTCTCGCAGTAACAATTTTGAAAGAGAAAACCCTATTACTAAATATACAAAGATTTTTACAGAACTGGTAAGATTCATTTAATGATTAGTGCCATAAAAGCTGGCATACTGATCTCTTTTTCAGGGAAATAAACTGACCAGGTGCTCACATCATGGCGTTGGATCAGTGTTACAGCATCTGATGAACTGAGAGTTATCTCATTGAATACATGTTAATACCCTAACTGATATATTCTATTATTTTCTTCTGGGGGTAACTATTTTTATTGGCAAGAGCTTCAGAGCAGAAGGTGTGTGATATTTCCCCAAAGTGATTAAAACTGAGACACACGTGAGATCAACTGGAAAACACCTCTGACTTTTGGATCCAAAGGCGATACCCCTGACCAGTTCACCTATGCAATTCACGTACAATGGAGAAAACCCAGCAACACGAGATCCTCACAGGTTGTGACTATGAGTGGTTTGTTGTGGTTGAGTTACAGTAAATTAGACTCTGGTCTGGTTTCCTGGGCATAGTGTTTTACCAGCCACTGAGTCGCTACTTTCTCTGCCTAATTTGCTTTTTTGGTGTCACTGGGGAAACTTGGAGCTTTCTAGGACGCAGAAAACTAGGGCAAACCCATTTCCCCTGGAGGCTAATCTCTCAATAGTGCTGACAGCCTCACCATGCCCTAGCCGTGAAATGTATGGCTTGCTTACCTTAAGCTCTCTCTCAGCCCTTCATGCTGTTATTTCAAACCTTGCCCAAATATTTGCAGGTGCAGACCAATCCCAAACAAATAATTGTTCACAGAGTTAAATTGTTTGTAGTGTTTAGTAGTCTGCTAGCTTCTCTCATGCATTTTGTGATTTCTAAGTGCAACGAGGAGCAAACATGTATGGCAGGGTGACTACAGCAAAGAAGCAGAGAGTATACCTATACAACTTTTGGTCTAATCCAGCCCCACTCCCATCATCTCCACCTAGCACCTGATGTGATTCAGTTCAGTTCAGTTCAGTTGCTCCGTCGTGTCCTACACTTTGCGACCCCATGCATGAATCGCAGCACGCCAGGCCTCCCTGTCCATCACCAACTCCTGGAGTCTACTCAAACTCATGTCCATTGAGTCATTGATGCCATCCGGCCATCTCATCCTCTGTCGCCCACTTCTCCTCCTGCCCTCAACCCCTCCCAGCCTCAGGGTCTTTTCCAATGAGTCAACTCTTCGCATGAGGAGGCCAAAGTACTGGGGTTTCAGCTTTAGCATCAGTCCTTCCAATGAACACCCAGGACTGATCTCCTTTAAGAATAGACTGGTTGGATCTCCTTGCAGTTCAAGGGACTCTCAAGAGTCTTCTCCAACACCACCATTCAAAAGCATCAATTTTTTGGTGCTCAGCTTTCTTCACAGTCCAACTCTCACATCCATACATGACCGCTGGAAAAACCATAGGCTTGACTAGATGGACCTTTGTTGGCAAAGTAATGTCTCTGCTTTTCAATTTGCTGTCTAGGTTGTGATTATTCCATGCTAAAAATAAGAGGTTATCATAGCTATTCTGCAGATGGGAAGCTTTGTGGAAAGAGATTGTTTCCTTCCAGCTCCATTCCCAAGTCCTTGAGTGCCAGGTGGACAAATGCCACCTGATTTTAATGTGTGTGCAGGGTGGGTTGGGGAGGTGAAAGCAAACTCCACATGTATCCATGATCAGAGGCAAGGGCCAGGGCAGAAGGACTTGCCCAGTTCTCTCACTCCCAAGATCATCTCAAACTGCAGCATAGAAAACAGTACCTATGGTTAAAAACTCATTTTAGAAAACTACTGAATTTTGCTCCTTTACAGCCATACTCAGGACTATACTTGGAAAAAAAGAGGATTAGAGAATAGTAGATGTAAACATGAGAAGAATAAGTCCTTAAATATTTATTCAATTCCTCCTCCATACAAAGCAAGGTTTTCCCAGCTATGGACTATTGGAACGACCTCATAATGAAATTGTTTGGTGACATCAAAGACTTTACAGTCTAGTCCAGGTGTCAAGGTCCAGACATTAAAGTTATGGTAATATAATAATTAGCATACAATAGCAACTTTTAGTGTATCCAGGCACACCTTGTTTTACTGTGCTTTGCTTTATTGCAATTTGCAGATACTGTGTTTATAAGTTGAAGGTTTGTGGCAACCCTGCAATGAGCACGTCTATTGGTGCAATTTTTCCAACACCATTTACTCACTTCATGTCTCTGTGTCACATTTTGGTAATTCTCACAATAACTCGAACTTTTCCATTATTGCTGTACTTGTTATGATTATCTGGGATCAGTAATCTTCTTTATTACTCTTACAAAAAGATTACAAGTGACTGAAGGCTTAGATGATAGCATTTTTGACAACATAATATTATAAAATTATTATGTACATTTTTTAGACCTAATGTAGGTTTTTTAGACCTAATGCTATTGCACACTTAATAGGCAACAGAGGAGTCTGCTGGGTTCCTCTGTCCATGGGGATTCTCCAGGCAAGAATACTGGAGTGGGTTGCCATGTCCTCCTCCAGGGGATCTTCTCGACCCAGAAATTGAACCCAGGTCTTCTGCATTGCAGGCAGATTCTTTATCATTTGAGCCACCAGGGTGGCTAATAGGCAAGGCAACAGTATACTGTAAACAGAACCTTTATATTCAGTGGAAAACCAAAAACATTGTGTGAATTACTTTTTTAAAAAATACATATACTCTTTGTTATAGTGGCCTGAAACTGAAGCTGCAATATCTCCGAGGTATGACTGTGTGGAATTTTCTCTTATTTATTCTGCAAGAACTCTCTTAGTTAGGCTGGAATATGCTAGAAAAGTTCGCTTAGGAAGATAGCTGAAGCAGTTATGCAAATATTCCAAACTGACCTTAGAGCCTCTGTTCTGGGAGGAATGAACAAAGGGGCTTGGGTAAAACAGTGAGAAGAGATTGATTTTCCAGGAAGCCAAAAAATGGGCCCTAAAAGAAAGCAGTTCCCCTGTTCTCCATCCAAGGAGTGACAGTGAGGAATGACCGCCCTCAGCACACGTGGGAGAGAACACAGAAGTAGTGGAGAAATCTTGCCCAGCACATCATCTTTTCTCCTAAACGCTCCACCCTGAATGTAAGGACGTCCATGGGCTAGAGGGGATGTGTCTGTGCCTGAAGCACTGCTGGGGCCTAGGGCGGCTCACCCTGTCAGCAGTCTTCCCACCCTGACCCCACCTCCGGCCGGCCTTCCTCCCATATGCAATTCTGTGGTTTTAGTTACCAGTTGTCAACTGTGCCCTAATGATATTAAATGGAAAACTACAGAAATAAACTATTTTGTGTTTTAAATTACTTGTCATTCTGAGCAGCGTGACGAAATGCCCGCCATCTGCTTCATCCTCCAGAGATGTGAATCCTCCCTTTGTCCAGCATGTCCCTTTCATTTGTTACTTAGTAGCGGATTTGGTTGTCAGGTCAACTGTCACAGTATTGCAGTGCTTGTGTTCAAGTCACCCTTATCGTACTCATAATGGCCCCAAAGCTTGAGAAGAGTGAAGCTGGCAATTTGGATATGCCAAAAAGCAGCTGTAGAGTGCCTCCTTTAAGTGAAAAGGTGAAAGTTCTCTACTTAATAAGAAAAGAAAAATTCTTTTGCTGGGGTTGTTAAGATCTATGGCAATAGCAAACCTTTCCATCCATGAAATTGTGAAGAAGGAAAAGGAAATTGGTGCTAGGGTTGCTGTTGCACCTCAAATGACAAACGTGACAGCCACGGGGAGTTCCCTAGTGGCCCAGGCACTAAGAATCTGCCTGCCAATGCAGGGGACTCGGGTTCGATCTCTGGTCCAGGAGGATTCCACATGCCATGGGGCAACTAAGCCCATGTGCCACAACTACTGAGCCCGCACGTTGCAACTACTGAGGCCAATGCGCTGGGAGCCCATGCTCCACGGCAAGAGAAGCCACGGCAGTGAGAAGCCTGTGTGCCACAATGAAGAGTAGCCCCCCTCACCACAACGAGCGAAAGACTGTGCACAGCAAGGAAGACCCAGGGCAGCCATAAATAAACAGAAGTTACAGCCACAGTGTGTAATAATTACTTAGTTAAGATGGAAAGGGCACTAAATTTGCACAAGAAGATATTTTGAGAGAGAGATCGTGTTCATGTAGCTTTTATTACATTGTATTGTTATAATTGTTCTATTTTATTTTTAGTTGTTGTTAGCCTCTAACTGTGCCTAATTTATAAATTACGCCTTATCATAGATATGTATGTATGGGAAAAACACATATTGCCTGTAGGGTTTGGTAGTATTAGTGATTTCAGTCATCCACAGGGGTCTTGGAACATCCCCCGTGGATAAGGGTGGACTGCTGTATGCTGACAAAGGTCCATCTAGTCAAAGCTGTGGTTTTTCCAGGAGTCACGTATGGATGTGAGAGTTGGACCATAAAGAAAGCTGAGCACCGAAGAATTGGTGTTTTTGAACTGTGGTGTTGGAGGAGACTCTCGAGAGTCCCTTGGACTGCAAGGAGATCCAACCAGTCAACTCTAAAGGAAATGAGTCCTGAATACTCATTGGAAGGACTGATGCTGAAGCTGAAACTCCAAAACTTTGGCCACCTGATGAGAAGAACTGTCTGACTCATTTGAAAAGACCCTGATCCTGAGAAAGATTGAGGGCAGGAGGAGAAGGGGACAACAGAGATGGCTGGATGGCATCACCGACTCGAAGGACATGGGTTTGAACAAGCTCCGGGAGTTGGTGATGGACAGGGAAGCCTGGTGTTCTGCAGTTCACCGGGTCACAAAGAGTCAGACATGACTGAATGACTGAACTGATTGTATGGTCCAGGGTGGGCTGATCTGCTACAAATAAATAACTCCCCCACATCACCTGGATAAATAATATGGCAGTTTGTTCCTCTCTCATGTAACAGCCCAAAGTCACTGCCTTCCCTAGCCATTCAGGGACCTAGGCTGGTGGCTGACCCTTCCAAGGGCAAGTGTCTTGTCCTGTGTATTCCCATTAGAAAGCAGAGTCTGAGACAAGGACTTAGTGCAGGGGTTTTATTTGGGAACTTAATTTTGGGTTCCGCGGGGCTATGAAGAAGTTTGGGGAAAGCTGAAACAGGGATTGAGGTGAAGCCAATGCAAGGGTGGTTATTAAGCTGGTCCCACTGTGGGAAACTAAGGTGCCATTTCACTGGGACACTCTGAGGGGTTGTGTATTAGTGTCCGAGGGCCGCCATGACAAAGCACGACAAATGAGTGGCTTAAACCTGAGAATATATACAGTCAAGGCTGTATATTGTCACCCTGCTTATTTAACTTATATGCAGAGTACATCATGAGAAACGCTGGGCTGGAAGAAGCACAAGCTGGAATCAAGATTGCCGGGAGAAATATCAATAACCTCAGATATGCAGATGACACCACCCTTATGGCAGAAAGTGAAGAGGAACTAAAAAGCCTCTTGATGAAAGTGAAAGAGGAGAGTGAAAAAGTTGGCCTAAAGCTCAACATTCAGAAAACTAAGATCATGGCGTCTGGTTCCATCACTTCATGGAAAATAGATGGGGAAACAGTAGAAACAGTGTCAGACTTTATTTTTTGGGCTCCAAAATCACTGCAGATGGTGACTGCAGCCATGAAATTACAAGATGCTTATTCCTTGGAAGGAAAGTTATGACCAACCTAAATGGCATATTAAAAAGCAGAGACTTTACTTTGCCAACAAAAGTCCGTCTAGTCAAGGCTATGGTTTTTCCAGTGGTCATGTCTGGATGTGAGAGTTGGACTGTGAAGAAAGCTGAGCGCCGAAGAATTGATGCTTTTGAACTGAGGTGTTGGAGAAGACTCTTGAGAGTCCCTTGGACTGCAAGGAGATCCAACCAGTCCATTCTAAAGGAGATCAGTCCTGGGTGTTCATTGGAAGGACTGATGCTGAAGCTGAAACTCCAGTACTTTGGCCACCTCATGCGAAGAGTTGACTCATTGGAAAAGACCCTGATGCTGGGAGGGATTCAGGGCAGAAGGAGAAGGGGACAAGAGAGGATGAGATGGCTGGATGGCATCACTGACTCGATGGACATGAGTTTGAGTAAACTCCGGGAGTTGGTGGTGGACAGGGAGGCCTGGCATGCTGTGGTTCATGGGATCGAAAAGAGTTGGACATGACTGAGCGACTGAACTGAACGGAACTGACTGAAACCTGAGGAATGTATTGCCTCCCAGTTCTGGAGGCTGGAAGCGTCACCCTAGTCTCTGTGTTTGTGTTCACATGGTGGTCTCCATGTGTGTATCTGTGTCCCAGTTTCCTCACCTCATAAGGACATCATTCATATTAGATTAAGGCCCACCCAAATGGTCATCTCCAAAAATCCTATTTTCAAATAAGTTCACATCACAGGTACTAAGGGTTAAGCCTTCAACATACTATTTGAGGACATAACTTAACCTGTAATAAGTCTTATAAACTCTACTTCAGAACTGTCTGTCAAAGGGACCAAGGAGGGAAGCACAGGCTCATGGCCTCCAATGTCAATGCCCCATGGGGTGTAAATTCTCCTCTTTTTCCAGATTGCATCATGTGAGTGGCCAGTGGACGCTGTTGGCACCTCATACGGCAGCTTCATAGAATCTCCAGCACAGAAGGTGGGAGATACACCAAGCAGCTGTAAGGATACAGCTTTGGGAGTTCTCAGGGTAGCAGTTGGGCTCTGAAGATGTGAGATGAATACAGGAGACATCTGACTCTGTGGTGAGAGAATCCCCTGCTTGTCCAGTGATGCTCTCCCTGCTGTCTGCCTCTCTTACTGGACTGGGAGCTCCATGAGGGCAAGTTCATGCTGGTGTTTTTCACTCTTGTACCCTTTGTTACAGCAGAATGCCTGGCACATTAAAAGCAATAATTCATATGGAAAGAATAAAGGGATGTGTGGATGTGTGTCTCGTCCCTATATCTCTATCAAGACTGGATGTTTTGGAGACCTGAAGTAGCTACAGAAGGCTGCTCAAGTGAATTGGGGAAATAGGATTCTCCATTGCTCATCTTCCACACAAAGTGAAGCCACTGGGAAGGTTAGAAAGCATGAACTGCCTCCTCTTCTCCACCTTCAGCCTTTGTCCTGTGCTTGCCCCCTCCCCACTACCTTCTAATTCTGCAGGGATGGAAGTACAGCAAGGCATTTACTTTTTGCTTAAGTTGATGTTTCTCAACTTTTTTTGTGTGTGTGAAACCACCGTGTAATATGTCTTTTAGGTATTTTGATAATAAAATCTCTTTGGCAGGATCGAGGATGGAGCCTCAGTGGAACAAATGGTGCTGTAACAAGGTTTTTGCGCATTACCATTATCACTGTCTCCTTTATTTCAATCTGGGCTTGCAGCGAGAGAAGAGAGGTCATCTGTAAAATGCTCATTTAAAAGTAATTTCTAAGCATCTGTCTGCACTGAGCGCTGCATTAGGTACTAAGTGGACGGAGCATGTTCAATTGCGATCCTAACAAGGTCATGCCGAAGCTCTTACTGGCTCCGCTCGGGCTGGGTGGATGGGGACACCGTGACCCGCCTCTGGGAGTCACTCATTAACAAAACAGAAGAATCAGTCTGTTTTGTCCTGACCTCAAAATACTTGTCAGGCTTCCGACCCTGGAACTTGAGCTAGGTTGCTTGTGCATGCGTTGCTTGTGCCCGCGAGGGGGCTTGCTTTCCATCCCCCTTCTCCACAGAGGGTCCCTGGAGCCTCTGCCCTCTCTGGTGGTCTCAGGGATGATCTTTGTAGCCCAAAACAGAACACCCTGCTCTGGGGCTTGTGAAGACATGGCTGGTTGTGTGCCATCTTATCCCCTCTCAACTTAATATCAGGACACCTTTATCACGGGGGTTGCAATGGGTCAGATAAGGTTCTCCACGTCCCTTCCCCTCGTGCTCGCTCCAGTAGCTGATGATTCGCTGGTCTAAACCATTCCCACCACAGAGGCTGTCTATGGGGAGACGGCTGTGTATTGCTAGAACAGTCACCAGGGCTTATTCTGCCCCTTAGATAAGTAGGAGCGGTATGAGCAGGGGTCAGGGGAAGAATCACTAGAATGTGAGGGGGGAAGAGTATTGTGTGGATGTGCAAGGGGGAAATTGGAGGTGTCAGGGCAGCTCATCTTCCTTGGTTCTTGTCTCATCACAACCAATCAAGTTATAGCTTAGTTCAACTCAAGCAGATAGATCTTTTCTTAGACAGACACTCCCAAGACAAGGGAGCAGGCGGACCCCAAAACAATCCTCCTCCTTGTTCCCTCTTGGCTTCTGCCTTTCTGTACTTCCCACCTCCTCCTTTTGTTTGTGCTCTTTGCAAAACAGGGCTTGTACTCACCACCAATCGATGAAAGGGAATGCAAATGGGCATATGCTCAAGGCCGATTGATTGATGATTCCAAGTTATATAGCAGCAGGCTTTGTTGTTTATGTCATCCCATAATTCAGTCTGCTATAATCAGATTCTCTGTGTGTGTGTGTGTATGTATATAAAATATTTATGAATCCTAAATGGACTCCTAGCTGCCTAAGTTTTACACAGAGAAGCCCATGTGGTTAGTTTGCATCCATTGCATGCCTAGGGTGGATGTGCAGGAGTTGGAACAGTCCCTGTGGTTATTTTGTAGCATATCTGTGAGCTCTCCTGGGTATGTGGGATGGGTTTAGAGATCAGCTTGGCATCCCTTTCAGCCAGGCCATCCAGTTGCTCATGTCTAACTTCCTACCGGGGCAACGGCCCTGTTCCCCACCTCCACCACCTGATGAGGAGCTGAGCAAAAAGGAAAAATGGAGGGAACGCTCCCCGCCTGAGGAATGTAGACTTTTAGGGTCTGCCCTTCCCACTGCTTGGTGCAGAAGAACCAGAAGACCCAGCAGAGGATTTGCCAGGGCACCTTCTAATGGCTCCTCTCCAGTTTGGAGGTGGACCTGAGTGAATCCCGGCTTTGTCCTGTTAGCTGGGAGGCCTTGCTCAAGTGACTAAACTGCCAAGCCCCAGTTCCCTCCTAAGAGAGTGGAAATAATAGCAGAACCTATGTCAGAAGAATTACATGCAGAAACCCATGTAAAGCTGCTTATCGCAGAACCTGAGGACAAAACCAGATTTTAATAATCAGTATTATCTATAACAGGGCTTCCCTGGTGATTCAGTGGTAAAGAATCTGCCTGCTAACACAGGAGACCCAGTTTTGATCTCTGGGTTGGGAAGATCCCTGGAGAAGGAAATGGCAACCCACTCTAGTATTCTTGCCTGAGAAATCCCATGGACAGAGGAGCCTGATGGGTTACAGTCCATGGGGTCCCAAAGAGTCAGACACAACTGATCGACTAAACAACAAGAGCAACATTGTCTATGACATGGGTGTTCTCCTCAAGGGCTTCACTATCATCTTGCCTTAGTGATTAGCCAAGAAGGAGACAGTGCTGTTTTAGGATAGTTCGATCCCTGGGTCTTGAAGATCTCCTGGAGAAGGAAATAGCAACCCACTCCAGTGTTCTTGCCTGGAAAATCCCATGGACAGAGGAGTCTGGTAGGCTACAATCCAGGAGTTGCAAAGAGTTGGACACGACTGAGCAACTTCACTTTCTTTCTTTCTTTGAGAAGCAAGGGAGCTGGCCAGCCATGCTGAGGAGATGTCCCCTCAGGCAGAGGGCCGTGGATCTCTGGGTGGAGCTGTGAAGGCCTCTCTGTGGCTGAGGGGTAGAACCTGGACAGACTTCTGCCTCCTCTCCACTCAGACTTCTAACTACTAGGCTCTAACCCAGCCTGGGAGCCATGCCTTCTTAGGAATATTTTTCTTGGTTGCTAAATCAGACAGTGTGCTGACCTGGTCTCCCTTGTGGCCTGAATGACTTCTGACAAGGTGGACTCAAAACATTTAAAAAGGGCCAGGAGCTCCCTGTAGTGACACCAGGACTTGATTAACCAGTGGCTCCTGGTATCAGTAAAGAAGAAGGTCTTAAAAAACACACACACACACACACACACACAACAAATGAGTTTGCAAGTCTGTGGGGAAAAAATGCACAGTGAGTAAACACCCTGATCATATATCATGTTTGCCTCAGGAAGATCCCAGAGACTGATGAGACTCACCCATGTTTGAGTCCTCTCTTCTTGTCCTGCCATGGTTGGACTATGTAGCCCAGCCTCCGTTGCTATTAGGTGGGTGGGGGTGGGGGTGGGGATGGACAAAACTGAGTTCAAGTGAAAGGAAAGTAAGTGGAAGGGATATGGTCCGTACATACCACTTAGGATACCCCCTCTCTCCCTGTTTACCAGTGGACTGGAGAAGACTGTGAGGATTTAAAAGAGGGCAAGTTCACAAGATGGAAGGAATCTGAGTCCCTGCATGATTCTATGGTCCCTATCTCATAAAATTATGATGTAA
This sequence comes from Cervus canadensis, assembly GCF_019320065.1. NCBI lineage: Eukaryota > Metazoa > Chordata > Mammalia > Artiodactyla > Cervidae > Cervus > Cervus canadensis. Next base: position 16,239,248 of record NC_057396.1, read on the forward strand.
AGAAGAAACAGACCATTATTGTATTATGCCACTGAGGTTGTTATAGCAGCTAAGTTTATTTAACCAAATATAGTTTATTTTAGATTTTATTTTTCTTATCTACTGCATGATGGGGGTCCGAATTCTAGGTAGATTGTATAGGTGAGCATGATGGCATTTTGTATTTGAATGTGCACTCTTTCCTTTGGCCAAGGACATTGAAGATTGTTTGCATTAAGGCCTTAAACATCATTCGTGTTTAATGTATTCTTCCACCCATCTCTAAGCTTCACTTTCCCCTTCCCACAGGTCCTACTGCCACCAAAATGGAACTGGATTCTGACTGTGTGTCAAAGAAAAACAAGGAGAATCTGAGACTTTTAAGCTGTGGGGGAATTTATAAAATATTGAAACTCAAAATTGAGGATTATGCAACCCTGAAGAATAGTTATCTTTTGCATATACCTTTTCAGTTTCTAATACACAGGCATACATACACAAACAGTTATAGATAAAAGCACTAGCTAAAATTTATTGAGAGATTATTGCATGAGAATCACTCCGAAATATTTTTATTTCTCAGAGTAGCCTCATAGAATGGGCATTGTTCATCCAGCTTTCAAATAGAGAATCTGAGGTCCAGAGAGAGTAAGTAATTTGTCTGAGATGACATGAAGTGATGAGGTCCACCTCCATGCCTGCTCTGACCTAGGTCCTGTCTGCTGTGCTGTGCTAACTGATAGTACACTGTCTTTATTCTGGGGATACTCTGGGGGATGGCCCTAGGGTTGGTGACCCTCCTTTCTCACGACTTATCCAGTTGTATAAGACCCCTAAGTCCTTGTTGACCCCAAGTCCTTGTGCCTTGTTGACCCTCAGCCTCCTGCATCTTTCCTTACCAAGGTTCTGACCCTGAGCAGACCCCTGTCTGTCAAGGGCAATGGAACAGCTAGCACGGGAGAATGAAGGGTTTTCTTAGGCCAGTGGTGGTCACGCGGAGCAAGGCAATAGGAAAGATGACTAGAAGGTGAAATAGACAGGATATTATAGTCACAGGGTGAGCTAGGCAAGGGGAAGAGAAGAGTCAAGCGTGTTCCCAGGTTTTTGCCATCGGACCGCTGAATGGGCAGCATGTGCAGGAAAGGACCAGCCCTAAGAGAAAATTAGGAAGGAAGCTTGGATCCGCATGTGCCTCCCGTATGTACCACCATCTCTTGAGATATTATACAAATTCAGGGAGGCTTTTCTGGGCCATGTGGTCAGGAGTCAGTGTCCAACAACCCTCAGGACATTTAACTGAATTTTAACCAATTATAACAAAAGGTAAAGGATGGTTCAGTTCATTTTTTTATTGTCCAATGTGTCTGTGTTTGATGAAGCTCATTTATGGCAAAGTGTAACTTTGTTGGCTTCCATGGGGTGTTTTTCTTCTGTGAATATTGTTCTTTTACATAGTTATGAATTTTATCACATTTATGTACATATACAAGACACGCTCTAAAATAGTTTTTTTTTTTCTAAAAGAGAGCTTTAGAGATACAATTTGGAACTAAATTGAGATGAACCTCTTTTAACTTTTGCTTTCAATACCTAGAACTAACTTTTCTTGGACCCTGATTGTCTAAGCTGGTGGTTTCCGTACATAACTGCTGGTCAAGATTACCTGGGATGCTTTTTGGCAGATACAGCTTCTTGCCATGAGCCCTCCTCCAGGAGGTTCTGATTCATTTGTGCTGAAGCATTTGCACTCTTAAGTTCATCAGAAAATTCCAATGAGCAGCCGGTTGTGACTACCCATTCTAGTCATAGCTTCTGGGGGCTTCCCAGATGGCACAAGTGGTAAAGAACCCACCTACCAATACAGGAGACATAAGAGACATGGGTTTGATCCCTGGACCAGGAAGATCCAAGGCATGGCAACCCACTCCAGTGTTCTTGGCTGGAGAATCCCATGGACAGAGGAGCCTGGCTAGGTATAGTCCATGGGGTCGCAAAGAGTCGGACATGACTGAGCAACTAACACACACACGCACACACACACACACACACATACATACACACACATACACACACACACACACACACACACGCACAGTCATAGCTTCTAGATTTAAAATCCCAGCTTTGGTTATATCAGCATTTTATTTTCATTGAAGAAGATGCACACATTTTAGTACAGAAGTAAATGGTGTTTTATTAACAAAAACAGGTATTAAATTACTGACTGCTTGATATTACCAGACACTGGGTAGGGACTTCTTAGGAATTATTTTACTTAGTGTAGTCTTCATTGAGGGCTTCCCTGGTGGCTCAGTGATGAAGAATCTGCTTACAATGCAGGAGACATGGGTTTGATTCCTGGGTTGGGAAGATCCCCTGGAGGAGGGCATGGCAACCCACTCCAGTATTCTTGCCTGGAGTATCCCATGGACGGAGGAGCCTGATGGGCTACAGTCTATATGGTTGCAAAGAGTCGGACACAACTGAAGTGACTAAGCATAACACAGCACAGTCTTCACTGATAAGGTATAGAACATCCTTATGTTTTAAATTCACAGAAACTGAAGCCAAAAGAGGTTAAAGAAATTATCTGAGTCAGTAGTTCACATGACCAAATGGAGAAATATGGTTAGAACCCAAGGATCTCTGACCCTGGAAGGAAGCCTATTTCTGAACGGCTACCGAAGGTTGCCAATTTATGGGATTAGTGATGATTCCAGAATTTCTCAGCTACTTTTTGCCTTTTGGAGATAAGACTTTTCCCCTTGTTATTAATGGGAGAGCAATAAGTCAAAGCTGACACTTCCTACAGTAGCCAAGCACACTAGAAAAATCTTGTTTATCTGCTAAACAACTTTAGGCCCTTATTAAGAAAAACAAAGAGAAGAAGATCAAAACAAAAACTATGCTTTCCTAAATATTTGAACCAACTTTTTAGGCCAGGATTGAGTTAATTTTATTACTTATAAGTAATATCTTTTATTGCACAGTTAATGTATCTAGTTAACTACACCCGTAGGATGTTCTTTCTGTTTGCACTGTCATAAATCATTGAAAGACTGTTAATAGTAACACAGACTTAGTCACTCTGATACCTCTGTTGCTAATAGGGACTATAAAAATAGATGGACGTGTGAAGAAATGTGTCTTCTAAAACTTGCCAGGCTTGAATGGGGCAGAAGCATGGACCTGGAAAGTCAAGCCCATAAACGCCTTTGGGATGAGGAGGCTAATGACAAGTGTTCCATCACCTCACTTTTGCGTGGCTCTTTATGGACTACTTGAGTTTACTTTTTTTTTTTTCCATTTATTTTTATTAGTTGGAGGCTAATTACTTTACAATATTGTAGTGGGTTTTGTCATACATTGACATGAATCAGCCATGGATTTACTTTTGAATAACCCCGTGAGGCTGGCACTTTGGCCTCGCCTTCAGGTGAGGAGGCCCAGGCAGCTTCTAGTCCGGAGCATCTTCCTCCCATCACAGCCGCCTCTGGGTCTAGGTGGACCACTGCCAGGTGCTGGCTTATCCCCACTTTATCTCACCACCCACTGATCCTCACCAGGCCTTTGGATCCTGCAGTTTACCTCCATGCTTGATTTGAAGTGAGTTGGGCTGAGATTCCACGTCGCTCCAGGCTGCGACCACGTACTTCAATCGCTGGAAAAGGAAACAGAAGCTGAATGGCCATTCGGCTTCACAGAGGGGAATGTGCCATCAATTCTCAGCCTTTTCAATAGCTCTGCTTTATTAGGGTGTGAGCCAGGGATATTTTTCTTCATTTTCTAACAGTGCTCACACAAAGATTATTGCTTTGTAATGTTTAGTTTTCTCAGCACTGTAGCAGAATTAAATGAAGACCAAGAGGGAGCCGGAAGGGAGGGAGGGGTAGCGTCTCCTCGCCTGGGATCCTCCTCTCGGCCCAGTTTCCTGTGTTTAATGAACACAGTGGCAAACATAAGAATTGACCCACATGCTGTGGGCCTCCATAGAACCAGGGCAGGCACTGCAGAAATGAAGGAAAAATATCATTGAAAGTGTTTCTGAAATTGGATCGCTCCTTTTCTTTTCCCCCCAGCAGGCCCGTGCAGCAGGTACTCGTGATTTTCTAGTTGGAACTAGGTTGAAGGGAGGAGGAGAGACATATGAGAGTGTTTTTCTAGGTCTTCGTGTTTTGTTAACCTGTAAGTGGGTTAATTTCATCGCACTTCCAATTCTAATTTATCTGCATCTCTAGGACTAAATGGAAGCCGAAGTCAATGAGTGCTCGGTTCAGATGGGGCCAGAGGCTGTGTGGAAGAGAAGAACTATAGGAATTTTATGTCAGAACTAGACACAGGCTTGAAAAGAGTTCTGAGATGACCATCAGAGTTCTGTGGAGATTGCAAACTGGTTTGTCCTGTAAAGAGTTGGCCCAGTGAGGTCTCAGCACTCCAAGGAAGAATGACATCAGCCTGTGGGTAATTCTCATTCCTCTGATGAGCTGATTGGGCGATGAAGTCATCTCTCCAGTGAGGTTGGTGGGGTGCTGGCTGCTTTCCCTCTGCAGCCTCAGCAGGATCTGGTTTTGTACCACCAACCGTGGAGGAAGAGACCATTTCCGGTCCACTACCAACCAGACCCAACCCCAGTGAGCCAATGAGAATAAGAACATGCAGGTGAGAGATCTAGATCTAGATCTAGCCATAGTTAGGTAGAGAGAGAAGGATAAATCAAACCAATGGAACAGAATCTTAGCAAAAGGAGCAGCTAGAGGAAATCAGCAGAGATATAATAAGAGAACCTAAAAAGATTTAAGTGCAATACAAAAGGAATACCTAGTGGGAAAAAAATCCTCATTAATCAATTCAGTAGGTGTAACTGAAAGAGTTAATGGTTACTACAGTAAGTTTTCTACATACAGACTTTTTAAGTTGTGAGCTTTCAAAGTTGCAAACGTACATTTGCATGTCCAGTCATGTAGGTTAGTTCACGTGTCTGGCATACATTGTCACCTGCAGGCGTCCTCTACAAGTTGCTATGCTTTTGTGCACTTTACTGTATATACTGTATAGAGTACAGTAGTACAGTATGTTTATTTCAAGTGTAGGATGTCCAGAAGTGTAAAAGCAATGGTGATACCTGGAGCTGCTAAGAAGCACCAAACAATAATGATGAAACAAAAGTAAAAATAATTGAGATAGTGGAACAAGGCAAAAAGATGGTAGATGCTCATTCTTATAACACGAATCATTCAACCATCGGCACGATTCTAAAAAACAGGGACAAGATCATGGAACATGTGAAGTCTGCTCTGCCAGTGATAGCAACAATATTATCAAAGAAGCGTGGAAAAGTGATGGAGGAGATGGAGAAACTTCTCAGTGTGTGGATGTAGGATTAGCTTCAGTGTCAAGTCCCACTCAGCTTAATGCTGATTCAAGAGAAAAGTAAAAGCCTTTATGAAGACTTGAAGAAACATGGCAAAGAATCAGAGGGCATATCTTTTAATGCTAGCCATGGCTGATTTCATTGCTTCAAGGCCAGAGTCAACCTTCACAACATGAAAGTAAGTAGTGAGACAGCAAATGCAGTTACAGTAGCTGCCTGGGAATTTTCTGTAATGCTTTGAGAAATTATTGATGAAAGCACATATTACCTGAGCAAGTTTTTAATGTGGATGGAACTAGGTTCCAGAAGCAAGTGGAAAAGCAATGGTGATGTATCTGGAACTACAAAGAAGCACTGGGAATTTATACTGGAAGAGGATGCCAGACTGAAGTTACATCAGTAAGGAGGAAAAGTTGATCCCAGGCTACAAAGCAGCAAAGGGTAGGCTAACTTCTTTGTTTGGTGGCAACCCTTCCAGCAATAGGAAGCTGAAGCCTCTCTTAGTGTATCATTCAGAGAGCCCAAGAGCCCTTAAAAATATAGCCAAGTGCTCTCTTCCTATTGTGTAGAAGAGTAACCACAAAGCCTGGGTTTCACAGTTCATTTTCCAGGGCTTTATTTTTCCATCACTTTATCCCAGGGCTGGAAAAGCAGTTCTTGGAGAAGGACATTTTCTGCTGCTCAACAGTGCTTCAGGCCACCCCCTATTCATGCACGACTTTCACCCCAGCATCAAAGTAGTGCATCTGCCACTGAATGATACATCGCTCATCCAACCTATGGACCAAGGGGTAAAAGCGACTTTCAAGAAATGTCACACTCTTTGTCAGGCAGTAAAAGTGAGTGATGAAACAGGAACAACCTGGTGATAATTTTGGAAGATCTATCACATCTATAAATCCATAAAAAACATTAACTTTCTTTGGCATGAAGTTACGGCCATCGCCATGAATGGAGCTTGGAAGAACGTTTGCCTGCAGCTTGTTCACAATTTTTGTGGATCTGAAGACAGATGAGGAGTCCAGAGAGGTCTTGAGCTACTTAGTGACCCTCAGTGAGAAGCTAGAGCTAGATCTGTAAAAGGATGACACCACTGAACTCTTTGTTCTGCAATATGAGGAGCTTACCAATGAAGACCTGATGGAATTGGAGGCCCAGAGAAAGGCTGAAGAGAGACAAGAGGAAGAAGCAACTGAAGAACAGAAGAGATTCATGATGCAGCAAATGGCAAGGGGATTTTCTCCATTTGAGGAGGCACCATTAACTTTTGAGGCACAAGGACCTGAATATAGTACATGAAGGTTGCAGCAGCCATTCAGGATGCAATCCAGTGCTACCATGTCATCTATGACAAGAAAAAAAAAAGAGTTACTACCCAAACATCACTGGATCATTTTTTCAAAAGAGTAGATAGAACTGAATCCAGCAAGGAACCAGAACCTGGGCCGGTTAACATCAGGTGTGAATGAAATTGCAGCTTGCCCTCCATCTCCTATCGACTCTACCCTTTCCTGCCTCCTCTCCCTCCTCCTGTCTAATTCTACTTGCCTGTTCACTCAATGCCAGCCCTATCCTGGTAGTGCTTGTATTGCACTCCTGTACTTTTTAAGATACTTTGACTACGCCAAAGCCTGTGACTGTGTGGATCACAACAAACTGTGGAGAATTCTTAAAGAGATGGGAATACCAGACCACCTGGCCTGCCTCCTGAGAAATCTGTATGCAGGTCAGGATGTATGTATGTCCAGGTTAGAACTGGACATGGAACAACAGATGGTTCCAAATAGGGGAAGGAGTACGTCAAGGCTGTATATTGTCACCCTGCTTATTTAACTTATATGCAGAATACATCATGAGAAACGCTGGGCTGGAAGAAGCACAAGCTGGAATCAAGATTGCCGGGAGAAATATCAATAACCTCAGATGTGCAGATGACACCACCATTATGGCAGAAAGTGAAGAGGAACTAAAAAGCCTCTTGATGAAAGTGAAAGAGGAGAGTGAAAAAGTTGGCCTAAAGCTCAACATTCAGAAAACTAAGATCATGGCATCTGGTCCCATCACTTCATGTGAAATAGATGGGGAAACAGTGGAAACAGTGACAGACTTTATTTTTTGGGCTCCAAAATCACTGCAGATGGTGACTGCAGCCATGATATTAAAAGAGGCTTGCTTCTTGGAAGAAAAGCTATGACAAACCTAGACAGAGTATTAAAAAGCAAAGATGTATCGTTCTAGCTGTCTAGAGATCTAATGTCTTGCCAACTAAGTTCCATCTAGTCAAAGCTATGGTTTTTCCAGTAGTCATATGGATGTGAGAGTTGGAGTATAAAGAAAGTTGAGTGCCAATGAATTGATACGTTTGAGCTGTTATGTTGGAGAAGACTGCTTGGATGGCAAGGAGATCAAGCCAGTCAATCCTAAAGGTAATAAATCCTGAATATTCATTGGAAGGATGATGCTGAAGCTGGAACTCCCAATACTTGGGCCACCTGATGTGATGAACTGACTCACTGGAGAAGACCCTGATGCTGGAAAGATTGAAGGCAGGAGGAGAAGGGGACAACAGAGGATGAAATGGTTGGATGGCATCACCAACTTGATGGACATGAGTTTGAGCAAGCTCCGGGAGTTGGTGATGGACAGGGAAGCCTAATGTGCTGCAGTCCATGGGGTTGCAAAGACTCGGACATGACTGAGTGACTGAACTGAACTGAATATAAAGTTTTAAAATAATCAAAGTAGTAATAGAGTGGGTTTGAAAATGTTTATTAAAACTAAGAAGGCCTAGAAAGCTTTTTTCTTCCATGTCCTAGCCTAGAGTACACCTTCTTGAATTGTTCCAGTGTTAATATTAACTTACATTTAAAATAGCCTTGATATTGAAAAATCTTCTGTTCCAGCACCAAATAATTCTTACAAAATCCCAAGGCTTTCTTGGTGAATAAAGGGGAACCTGGTATGCCTCGTGCACCTTTATGACTTTGCACTCCCAGAACAGATTTCCATGTTTATTTATAGAAAGAGAATCCATCTCTTTGTCTCTAATTCCTCCTGCTTATTGCTGCTCACCAGTGTGAAAATGTTGCCTTGGTTAGTCAGGGGAGAAGGTGCATCTGCCCTTCCTGTAATTACCTCCTGTCTGCCCTGAGCCCTGGCAGGATGGGCCAGTTTGGTGGGGGTGCTGGGGAGGAGGGAAGTCCTGAAGCAGAGGTCAACTAGCTTCTGCTACACTGGTAGTGACTCGGCCTCATCCTCTATAGGGCAAGGGATTGTTTGCATGGAGTTGGGGGTGCCAATGTTGCAGCTACAGAACTGCCTCTTTGACCTCTGAAGAGGAGGTAGTAGCAGGAAGATGTGTGAATGGGCATCTCTCAGACATCTTCCTGCACGTGGTCAGCATGCCCCATCTGCCTGAGGAGAGCGTGGGTTTCCTCAAGGTGACTTTCTTGCTTGGCTTCTGCCAAGTATAACTCAACAGACTGCCATTGGATTTTCTCCCCCATTGATGACTTTCTTTCTAAGATGATCTTTTGTGAAATCATAGAAGATTTTATCTTTCTGTCCAAGATAAATTGCATTACTCTGTTCTCTCTTTGTGTTCTTCATCTTGCATTCCTGTGTCCCATCCCCTTTCCCTTCTCCCATACCACTATGTTTGACGCTGTTAGGACATTTAACTCTCCATGAGATGTTGGCTTTCATACCAATAATAGACATCTCAGACTGACTCCTGGAGACAAAGTTATTCTTACATTTTTTGAGTACTGTTATTTAGTATTAGAAGGAATCTTTTGACAAAAACCAAATTGCGGTATTAGGCACTGTACATTTTATTTTAAGAAATATCAAGTTTATTTGATTGGCACCAGTCTGGATAAAATGAGTTAGGGCAAGAAAGAGAATTTGAATGCATAGAGGACAAATTATGGTAGGTCTAGTCCTCAGGATATTTAATTTTTCAGGTTAAAAGGGACACATAGTCTGGAAAATACTTCTGTAATAGTAGAGACAATAAGGAAGACTGTTTAATGTTTGGACTGTCCTAGAACATAGAAAGAAATAAGTACTCCATCTCAGTGTATGAAGCAAGGAAGCAGAAAGAATCATGCTACTTAGATGTTAAGAAAGCAAAATTTTAGTTTCATTGCTGCCTCTGAAATCCCATTGGTCCTAGGATTTCAAAGGTCAGAGCCTAACTCTGTTGAATAATTATTCAGGGGAGTCATATCATAGAGTAAATTCTGCCTCTTTTCAAGTAAATGATAGGAAATTATTTGGAGAGATTTCTGGTCAGTTTTATGAACTTGAGATTGCTAATGTTTGAAGGAGCCTGGGAAAGAAGTAATTAAGGGCATTTGCTGTAGATTGCTATATTGAATCTTGCTTCTGGGTGCATGCTGCACTTGAAAATGAAATTGGAATTTTAAAAACACAATCAACATCTCTGCAATTCTCCAGCTTCTGCCCAAACCCCTGGGTTTTTGTCTTTTGCAGTCTTTGAAATGAAAATAGACTCCTTGGTTGCTTATGGCTCCAAGTTGTTCGTGTTTCCACTGAGAGGAATGTTAATTGCTTTTACAGTACAGAAATATGAGCCTCCAGGATTTTTCAGGAAAAGGGCCAAATTGTTGCTAATGTAAGATTTCTCAAAATCACTCATAATGGACTGAAACAATCTATTTTGAATTTGGAATATGACTAACAATTATTTTAATGGATTGAATTTCAACCTTTTCTTACATACTATTTTTATTGAGTTTGATTCCTTAAAAAATTGAGGGTGAATTGTGTTACTTCTAGGTGTATCTTACAGCTAAGAAAATAAGCATTAGCCTCTCATTATCTTTAATGAGGGGTCATTTCATCAACAACATGGGGTCCTGGAAGTAGAAGGGACCTGGCAGCCATGTTATTCATCTATTGCATTTTGTATATGAGGCACATAGAAAATGCTCAGAGAGGTTGTTCTGGCCCCAGTGCTCACAGCTAGTTAGAAGGTCTGTAAGCCAAGCAGCTAGGTCTCCTGACTGGTGATCTTTCCTTCTCACAGTTCTGCACTTAGAAGCACCTTGACCCTTTCAATTCCTTACTGTGGTTTTCAGTACAGCCAAGAGCTGCTGTGTTTTGCATCAGTCGTGCCAAGACTGGTGCAGTCTTTCAAGGATTTCATATTTTCACCTTTATAAGTATCACTTTTGCTTATGTTCTTCTGTCTAGAAAAATATCATTACTTACATGTCTACATTTTGATTAAATTAAGCACAGACTGAACTAGACTGAACTAGCAGATTGGTGGTTGTTTACAGGACCTTAAGGATCATCTAAGTCAACTTCCCAACGTAGTCTCATCCCTCTGGAGGCAGTCTTGCCTGAGATAGGTGTGATCAGGTATTTTTTTCCTTCTGATGAACTAACGAGTGAGCCCAAACCAGCTGAGTATTTCTGTTAGAGGAAAGGATTAGAAACAAACCAAATAGGAACGCGGGCATTTGTCGCTATGCTTTCTTCAAGAAACACTGAGCCAAGATCTCGGTGTGGGGGCATTTGTGGATGGCCTTTCTTCCAGGGCTTCCAGGACTTGGTTAGGTTTCTTGTTAGAAAATGACCTGGAACTTTTTCATTCTATAATGATAGGGATTTAGGTACTTGTATGGTGGTTTTGGAGTAGGAGTTGGTCCTTGAACCCTTCTACTCACTCCTTTTCCCTTTGGGTTTCCTTCCAAGGACTCTACACGTACCAAAAAACATGAGAAATGCATGACCAGTGTTGATAGTAGTAATATGTCCCAGCAAGGACTTGATAGTCAACCACTTTTCCCTCCTTGTCCTCCTACCATGCAGGGCTCCTGTGGTAGAATTGAATTGGGCAGTTAAACTTGAGCTGAAATGCCATCTTCTGCTTCCTTCCTTCTGAAATCTCTGCTTTCTCTCAGTCCCCAATCCCCAGCATAAAGAGGGGATCTTTGAATTGTGACTCAAGATCAGGCTGATCCAAAGATGATCCAACTATTAATTCCAGGAGAAAAGGTGCTGGACATTAACAAGGGGTACATTTACGGCCAGTGTGTTGCCCAAAGTGGGCTGATGTTGTTTGGCTCCAGGCCAGGTTAGCAGACCAGGTTAGGCTGCCTGATGGGAGAGGAGAGGACACAGATGAGCATTTCCCCATTGCTTTCTAACTGCTGAGTCCTAGGGAGTGCAGAAGGCAGTGATCTGAGCCCACTGCTCATGCTGCATGAATTGAAAAAAGAGAGTGATGTTATTCCTGTTTAAGGCACAGGCACAGAACTATCTGGCAAAATGTGCTCTAATGAATGACAAGCTCTGACCAATTAGTGAGACAACACTTTCTCCTATGAAGAGGCTTAGGAAGGAAGTGGAGAGGGTAGGAGTACAAAATTTCTTTCTGGACTATGGGCCAAGGCCAAAATGTATGGAAATAAACTTAAAATTTCCCTTCTTAACAGAACTTTACCATTCATAGAATAAAGGATTATGAATTCACAGATTAATTAAGGATAAAGCTTATATTCATTACCTGAAACCTAAACTAGAAAAAAATTAATGCCATTTTAATATTTTCTCATATGACAAGAACTAGTAGACTAATAGCCAAAATTTTGCCTAGTGAATTCCCACATTTCTTAACAATACCATCATGAAGAGATATGTGACCTTGGACAAGTCACGACACTTTCCTAGAACTCATTTTCCTCAGCTGTGAAGTGAAAGTTTTGATTTGAATGCTATCCTTACTGATACTAAGATTTTATGACCCTATGACTTAGAATTATTTACAGTTGCATGAGGTGGTGATTTAAGGAGGATTCACTGTATTCTGTGCTGTTGTGCTCAATAAATGTGTACACACTGACACTTTTGCACGTAAAAGGTCAAAGGAGTGGAATAGAGTGTCATTGGGAAGAGAAGAGAGGCATTCTACTTTCAAGGTCAAGGGGATTTAGAAGAACATTTCAGGAATTATCCAAGGATTAATGAATTAGTCACCTGATAGAAGTAGATTTCAAGCCAATCAGAGACACTGTGGAATATCAGGAATTGGCAAGACTCTGTCTTAATATATAAAAAGTAAATTATGTATTTATTATGTACATGAAGATACTACTATATTTTTCTTTCAATTAACTATTTCTTTGTAACCTTTTATTTATTTATTTATTTTTTCATTTATTTTTATTAGTTGGAGGCTAATCACTTTACAATATTGTAGTGGGTTTTGTCATACATTGACATGAATCAGCCATGGATTTACATGTATTCCCCATCCCGATCCCCCCTCCCACCTCCCTCTCTACCCAATCCCTCTGAGTCTTTGTAACCTTTTAATAAGAATATTTTCAACTAGGGGGATGGGAAAAGACACTGCATTTTAGTATGATTTATTTTTCCAGATGTATTAGATGGATATAAATCTAAATGATGTTTTATTCCAGAAAAGGATAATCAGAGTTCTTATGACAGATTATAATCTGCAGTAACATAGGGAACATTTTTTAAGTGCTTGTTTTTAAAAGCTTCAAGACTCTTAAAGACAGCATTAAAAAGATTCTTCTTGGTACAAGTAAATTTATCACAAAAATTTGCTAGGAAACTGTTTTTATGGATACAACAAAGATAAGCATGGCAAAGTTCATGAAGTCTGAATTCATGAGGTTTCTCTGTACTCAATATTATCCATTAAACTTCATTTCATGCCAGATTATGAGTTAAGTTTTAACTCTTCTAGCCAAACTTGGACTCTCTTACCGATATTTTCACATGAGAAACCCAAATACTGGTAGAAAAATATAATTTGTCTATATATAATTCCTAATTTGTGTTGTGCTATTTCAGTATAAAGATAATGACATGAAGTAGAAATTGTCCTTTAATAGACAGATGAAAGTAATTACAGTGATTATAATAGAAGCTGGCAAATATTATATTGACTAATTCAGTTCACATTATAGAAACTATTAAAACTGGAGTATCAAATATTGTGTGTGATACTTATTAAGAATCACACAACACAAATACCTTTGAAATTGTAATTGTGTGGAATCAGCTCCCATCTTTGTTGACCAAAATTCATGATGCTTGTTCACAAATCAATACCTTCTGAAAGTTAGTGCCCAACAATATACTCTTCTTTGCATTTTTTTCTGTTCTCTCTCTCTCCTTCCTCCCTCCTTTCTTCATCCTTTTCTTCCTTCCTTCTTCCCCCCCTCCCCCCCATTCCCCTGCTCCCTTCCTTCCCTCACTCTCTCCCGTCCTTCCTTCTTTCCTTAAGACCTTTAAGAACTTGCCTCTTTCTCCCTGGGTATTTACACTCGAGGAGTTCCTTACTCAATCCCTTTGTCTTGACGGAGGTGGAGACACTAAGAAATAGCCACATAGTCAGAAGCCAGAGATTGAGAAGGGAGAAAATCTTCACATTTTTCAAAATATCTTGGTCCATAATTCTAATGCTGTTCCACCAACTGGAGATGAAAAGCATTGGATAATATCAATAGATAAAAGAGACTGTATCAGAGCTGGGGTCATCCTTTCTCCTTTGCTGACCGCTTTCTACTTGCATGATTTCCTTCCTGCTAGACCTTTTTGGACAGTTTTTACTTTCAAGGTTGACTCGACACTGGTTTAATCTGGAGACCCCGGCCTGCTCAGTCTTTGCTCTCTCTTCCTACTTCCTTCTCAGGACTGATGCTACTTTTCAGCAACCCTTGCAAATTTTTTTTTTTTTTTTAACATTCTCAGTAAAACCAGAATCCTAATTATCCCTCCTGAAGCAGATGGCCTAGTGCCACCTGCTCCCCCCTTCTCCTCTCTCCAAAATAAATTTTCCTCTTGACCAAACTCTCTTGATTTTGCATTAGCATTTTATAGCTTTGTACAAAATTGTGCAGTACTTAAATCACACATAATTACGATCCCTGCCAGCAAAGCTTACCACCCAGGATGGAAATGGGATAGACCTAGAAGAAAGCAGAGAAGAATCAGCCATTTGAAAGGGGAATGAAGTGCTTGCAATTGGCTGTCTTCTGTTAGAAATACTGAGAACTCAGACTATCAGTTCTTAACCCACCCACAGTCTAGTGAGTAATTCAAAAAGCCTTATTCGGATCAGGTTGTGAAGTAATACCATGTGCCTCTATCTGGCAGTAACAGCTTTCTAGGTCTTCGAAAGGATTCAGGGAAATTGAGAATGATTATATCTGTGAAGGAGGCTTGGGGCAAGGAAGGCCACGATGGTCTTGCAGGACCACTTCTTTCCGTGGAGGAAGATATGATTAATTCCAGTGAATGTTCGATGAGCTGAGTTTTTGTTATCCCTTTATTTAAAAAAGTTTCCAACTACTGTGTTAGTTTTCTTTTATTCTCCCATGGTTCTGAGACAGTTTTTTCCCTTCAGTTTTCAGAATGCTCAAGTGAAGTAAAATAATTTTTGATACTGGCCAAAGTTAAATATACTTACATTAAATTTTGCAGAGCAAATTTTAAGTAATTTTTAATATAACCCATGCATTCCAGGTTCTAACAGCTGAGGGCCCACAGTTAAAGAGTGGACTTGTGAAATTCTCAAAATTCCTGATTTGCTGATGGTACCTGTCTTGTTCCTATGCTATGTAATTTTCTTATTTTAATGAAATTTGGGGGCAGCTTAATATATCTACTGAGCAGGTGCCATTTGATACTAGCCCATTCATATCCTGTCTTTGCACATGATGCCTCCTCTCCCTAAACTGTCCTTTCTTCACCTTAATAAGCTTTTTCTAATTCACCATCTACCTCAGTCCCTACAACTTAAAGTTAACCTTTCTCACACTTGAGTTCTGTGTGATTCTTTGGCACTGTTGCATTTCTGTTTACTTGGCAGCCTTTCCACATGAGACGGTGATTTCTTGGAGACAAGAAGCTGTGCTTTTTGCCTTAGTTTTTACTGCATCCTCAGTGCCCATCACAATTCTGGGCACACAGTAAGCACCACAGAAGGAAGGAATTAGTCGCTCAGTCGTGTCCGACTCTGCAAAACCGTGGGCTGTAGCTCACCAGGCTCCTCTGTCCATGAAGTTCTCCAGGCAATAATACTGGAGTGGATAGCCACCCAGTATGGATGTCCACACCATCTTCATTCCTTCCTTGGAAGAAAGTGGACCTGCAACAATGTTGAGCTATCAGGAGTTGTGAATTCAGGCACAGGTGTTGTGTTGGCTCTCTTTAGGGTCATAATGACCATCTGGGCTAAGGTGGAAAAAACGATCTTTTAAAGATGTATTGAAGGTCTGACATAGAGATTGACATCCATTTTCTCATACAAAGGAAAAGAGGACATTACCATTAGTTCAAGGTAGCACCCTCTGTTCCCCGTTTGAAAGAATAACAATGGTTGTTGAAATATCTATGAAATATAGCAAAAGAAGTAAAATTTTGTAAAGAGTAAAAGATAAAATATTTAAAATTAACTTGTCACTGAAGACCAATAAAACTCTGAAAACATTTAAATTATTTTATATCCTGTAACCCTTGATACTGTTACAGTATCACCGACTTCCCAGGTGGCTCAGCTGCTAAAGAATCTGCCTACAATGAGGGAGACCTGGGTTCGATCCCTGGGTCAGGAAGATTCCCCTGGAGAAGGGATAGGCTGCCCACTCCAGTATTCTGGCCTGGACTGTATAGTCCATGGGGCTGCAAAAAGTCGGACATGACTGATTGACTCTCACTTCAACACTTGATACATAAAATATATAACACATGTTATAAAACAACTGTATTCTTAAAATATGCTTTACAACATATATGTAATATATGTGTAATAAACTAAACACTAGGAACTCACCACCAGCTTGAAAACTAGTATATTAAAAATGTACTGGTGAAAGAACTGTTTACAAAGATGTAGGCAAGGTAGGCCTATGTTCAGATAACATATGTTGATTAATAACAGCATGCAAGGCTCTCTCTGTCTTACTTCTGCTTCCCTTTATATAATAGTTAAATTACCAAGTGCTACATGAAACTCTAAGGAGATAAATTTGAGACTAAAGATATTAACAACAATGTTGTCTGAATCAGTTCCTCCTTTAGAATACAGACTATTTAGATGCTTTATTGGCAAAGACAAATATAATTGTACATTAAATGACTGTCATGTTCTGACTTCTAACTTCCCTAAGCAATATTTATGGAATTGCTTTGCTCCAAACCTGACCAAAAGCTACCAGCTGCCTTGAATAATATTCTCTAAGATAGTGTTGGCCAGTAGAGCTTTCTGCAATGATGGAAATGTCCTAGGAGGCTTTCATCAGCCAGTTTACAGGCAAAGACCAGGAAAACAAGTAGCAGATGGGAATGAAGACAGGGATGGATATTGAGGAAGGCAGATGTGCTTGGTCTCTATGTAGCTATGTAGTGAAGTCTGTCCTAATAAATGAAAGAATTCCAGATTGGTGGTATTTGTGGGTTTCACTATCTTCTCTCCCCACTCCCTGTGCTGCCTCCAATGACACTATTAATATTTTGTCACTTCAAACAGTTTTAAGTGACTGTCCCTTTTACTTATCCCGTTTACTCTGTTGTGAAGGTCTTTATCCCCACTTTGCTACCAGTCTACTCATTCTTGAGACGGTTCGTCTCAGATACAGCCTTCTCTCATCACAAGGATTGGTTCCCTGTGCTCCCAAGCTGTGTGGTTATAATTCTTCCATCTTCTTATTGTTGACTGTGCGGAGATCATCCCACTATACTCTCACCCCTCTTGGGGAACTTGCTTACGCATTGCAGCACAGCTTTATTTTCCATCTCTGGGCATGATAGGTACCATAGTAGGTTCTTTTAAAAATGTCTGTTGAGCAGACAAATGGATAAGGAAGCTGTGGTACATATACACCATAGAATATTACTCAGCCGTTAAAAAGAATTCATTTGAATCAGTTCTAATGAGATGGATGAACCTGGAGCCCATTATACAGAGTAAAGTAAGCCAGAAAGATAAAGACCAATACAGTATACTAACACATATATATGGAATTTAGAAAGATGGTAATGATAACCCTATATGCAAAACAGAAAAAGAGACACAGATGTACAGAACAGACTTTGGGACTCTGTGGGAGAAGGCAAGGGTGGGATGTTTCGAGAGAACAGCATCAAAACATGTATATTATCTAGGGTGAAACAGATCATCAGCCCAGGTTGGATGCATGAGACAAGTGCTTGGGTCTGGTGCACCGGGAAGACCCAGAGAGATCTAGTGGAGAGGGAGGTGGGAGGGGGGATCGGGATGGGGAACTCATGTAAATCCATGGCTGACTCATGTCAATGTATGACAAAAACCACTACAATATTGTAAAGTAATTAGCCTCCAACTAATAAAAATAAATGGAAAAAAAAATGTCTGTTGATGTCAGTGAGGGCACTCCACTTCTGTGATAGAAGTGAAGAATTCCATTGACAGTTGTAAAGCTAGAGATCCAGCAGTGTCAAATGACAAACACCAAAGGCATCAGAGTAAAACTTCACTTGTCTTTATATATTCCTTCCTGTCATGTATTTCCAGCAGATCTAGGGTGTGTTTTAACAAGTGACCTGACTAGCTACAGGCAAGACTAAATAGGCTTGGAAAAGAAGAGTCATTTGAAGACTTTCATCTTCCAAGGATTACTTTACCTTTCTTTGTAGTTCTCAGTGAGAACAAGTAAAACAAAAGAAAAAATTCATTGCCTGCAAATTCAACCTGTTCAGAGGGACTTACAAGTGGATGTGAATTCATTTAATACAAACAGAAGCCTTAAGTACCCAGAGACATAAGTTAAAAGAGTGAACTGTGGCTTCTGGGAGGTCGGTGCGAATTTGTTCCCAAATCTAGGGCTGACAGTTGTGGTCAGGCTCTCTGTCCTTGGTTCAAGACTATCCTCTGATAGTGTCCCTTGGAGGCACCTCAAATGATGCTTTGGGAGATCCATCAGATCTCCACCCAGGATGGGCCAGTAATTAGCTGGGGTGCCTAGGGGCTCAATTAATGATTATAATCAGTAGTGTTTACTAAGCGTTTATTTGTTCCAGGTGCTGCTCTAAGCCTTTCATATGTGGGAACCCATTTAACTGTCCTGACAATCCTTTGTCACAGGACTTAGGTGCTATTATAATCATCCCCATTTTGCATCTGAGAAACTGTGGCCCAGAGAGAACAAATACCTTACCTAAGGTCTCATAGCTTGTTTCTGGTTGTGCAGGACTGAGACTCAAGCCATCTGTCTAGAGTTTGCATGGGTCAGAACAGTGCTGGTCTGATCCCTCAATGGGGCCGAAGGGGCTTGGAGGATGTATGTATGCATTGCCCAGTGTGTTCTTTTGGATGGTGTTCTGGAGGAAGTTGAAAGTGAAAGTGAAAGTCACTTAGTCATGTCTGATTCTTTGCCACCATGTGGACTATAGAGTCCATGGAATTCTCTAGGTCAGAATACTGGAGTGGGTAGCCTTTCCCTTCTTCAGGTGTTCTTCCCAACCCAGGGATTGAACCCAGGTCTCCCGCATTGTAGACGGATTGTCTACCATCTGAGCCACTGGTGAAGCCCAAGAATACTGGAGTGGGTAGCCTCTCCCTTCTCCAGCAGATCTTCCTCACCCAGGAATTGAACCTAGGTCTCCTGCATTGCAGGCGGATTCTTTACCAGCTGAGCTACCAGGGAAGCCCTCGGATGAAGCTGTGTCCTCCCCAAAATTCGTATTTTGAAGTCCCAGTATCCCCAGTACCTCAGAATTTGATTTGGTTTGGTAGATAGTCTCTAAAGAGGTAATTAAGTTAAAATGAGGTCATTAAAGTGGGTCCTAATCCAATGTCCTTGTCAGAAGAGGAAATTTGGACACAGGCGTGTATAGAGGGAAGGCGGCCTCAAAAGAAACCAACCCTACCGACATCTTGGGCTTAAGACTTCTAGTTTCCAGACTATGAGAAGATAAATTTCTGCTGTTTGACTCACCCAATCTGTTGAGCTTTTTATGGCGGCCTGGGCAAAGAATACGGATGGTCAGAGGTGGTCTGCACTATGCCCACCTTTATTCTCCTAAACAGCATTTCTAAGGAGCAACGCTGGGCATCCCTGTCCAGGTGGTCTAGGCTGAGGGTCAGGATTCCTGTGACTCTGTGCTCTTTGTTTGGTGGCTACTGCTCATCGGCACCCTCTGCCCTTCCAGTCCGCAGCCCACTGACTTCTGGCCACTATTGGGTTTATGTGCTTTGCTCAGTTGCTTGAGTCATGTCCAGCTCTTTGCAACCCCATGGACCGTAACCTGCCAGGCTCCTCTGTTCATGGGATTTTCCCAGCAACAGTCATGGAGTGGGGTGCTATGCCCTCTTCCAGGGGATCTTCCCAGCCCAGGGGTCAAACCCTCGTCTCTTGCATCTCCTGCATTGCAGGTGAATTCTTTTCCTGCTGAGCCACCGGGAAAGCCCCTGTTATAGGCCCTTGTTAAATCCTCATCAAGTACAACATAGTAAACTGCAGTGAGCTTTCTGAGAAAGACATTTGGCTGAAGGTCTTTGGGCCTTTCTTTCCTAACACAGGAAGCTGAACCCAAAGCAGGTGGTTGAAATTTACACAGAACCCCTCCTCCCTTATTTCCTGACACTGAGAAGCCCAAGGAGAGGAAAGCTCTTGGATCATCCTGATAGAGCCTGTATCCTAAATACTGAAGACTTGTCGCCCCCAAGCTCATTAGAATATATGGACGATTAGAAAATCCAATTAAAACAAGGTCTCAAATGGCATTCTCTTAATGTGTCTGAGCTTGGTATCAGGTAGGCCAGAGGAGATTGGATCTAAATTCTATTCTGTTTGCATGCTTATGCAAACATCTCTGCTTTGTTTCAAGGACCAAAATATCTTTTTAATAGGCTTCCAGCATGGAAAACTATGTGCCATTAAAACGGAAGTGATTCCTAGTCTCCCATCTTCTCATGTTGGCTTAGGTGGAAAAAAACGGCCATGTGCGTGTGTGCACGCACACACACACATGTACACACACACACAGTAAATGGAGTTCCACTTAAATATCTTTTAAAACCACACAGTTTAAAACCCATCCCTAGTTCTGATTCCTGATCAGGATTGTTTGGCTTCATCACCTGAAAGCCAGTTTCAGGGTGTTTACAAGGCGCTACTGGCTTGTGTTAAAGGCTGACACTTCTCTCAGTCAATCAAACAACAAGTATTCAGAGCCTGCTGTGCTGAGGCAGATACAGGGAAGATGGAGGTGAGACTGCTCATGCACTTACCCAGAAGTTGGCTGACAGGAATCACCGACTTGAAATGAGGGCTGCTGGACACTAACCTGTGGGATCCCAACCACAGACGAATGCAGCCACAGAGACGGCTAGTGAGTAGTCGGATTGAAGAGCGTTTGGGAGGGTCTGCTCTGCTTGCAGCAGCTCCCCTCTTTCTGGGAACCACACCGCCCATCCACAGGATCACAGGGGGCCTCTGCAGGGTACCCGGAACCCACGCACTGACCCTTGCTGTAACAAGGGCAGATGCCTGAGCCAAGGTGACTTTTCTCTAGAGAGTTTGTGGAATTGATCCTGAGATTGTGAAATTGGGGCTGTCTTCTTCTTTTTTGTATGCTTTAAAAATGTTTAATGTCTACTTTTCCATTACTTTTTCATACCAGTGCTATGGAATTTTCAGTGGTAATTTACTTTGTTTATGTTAATTGCAGATTTACTTACAGTGCCCTATTTATTTTGCTTAAAAAAAGTTTTCAACAGGAAAAAATATGTTCTTAAGGGTATATGCCGAAGGTAAGAAGAGAAAGCATTGTTGTATCTTTTTGGTAGATTGCAGGTGAGTTGAGATCAAACCAAACTGCTTAGGCAGAAATTGAAGCAAGAAGTGGTGAGGGCAGAGAAAGACGTTGTGAATCCCAGTGACCCCTTTCCAACCACTGACCCAGAGAACAGTCCCCCACGCAAGCAGTTCCTCAGCTTCACAGAGTGAACCAGACATATCTGTACCTGGTACTTTTTTTCTGAGACATGGAAACCTGCAAGCATTTGTGTTAACTTGAAATCTGTGGATACTTAACCTATAGTAGGAAACCAGATTTAAGAATGAGATAGGGAAGAAACAAGATTCCTTTTCATTCAGGACCGAGAGCCAGTCTGTGAAGAATGAAGCTGATTTTTGAGCCGAAGGCATTCTCCCATACTCTTTATCTTTTTAATAAACTTTTTCCCCCATATGCTTCTCTATTTGGCTTCTGTAACCAACAGATAAAGAGTTATAACTAGAGTGCCTGGTTCACCAGACAAGCAGGTCCAGTAGGGCTGGAGTTTATGAGGAACACCATCAATGAAAATCCAATACTTAAGGGCAAGAGAGAATTGTCTAGATTCCCTTAATGAGAAGGGATCCAAAATCTTTAGAATTGTCTTACTGGGTTTGTGAAGAAGAACTAATCTTTTCTGTGACAGTCCTAGGGGAAATACTAACCATTATTCTGGACTTCTATCTGTCCTAACCTTATAACCCCTACCCTTGACTATGAACTTTAGGTAGAAATACAACTTTTATAAGAGCCCGAGATACCTTCTTTAGTTCCTATTACAAAGTAAAAAAAAAAAAAAAAGACTGGAATATGTAGAAAAGTACAAAAGAGAAAAAAATTACTTGAAATCCTACTGTAAAGAGTCAATGACTTTAAACATTTTCTTAATATTAAAAAGTCTAGTTGTAGCTATATGTCTAGATAGTTTCATGTAGCTAGATATAGTGACCCAGGCAGTCATCTACCTACTATCTAGCTATCTAGTTAGTCAACTCTATTTACATTATGTTTTCTCAAGAAAAATGAGGTCATATGGTACTTACAGTTTTGTAAACTTTTTTCCGTTTGCATCACAGCATTAACATTTTTTTTACGTTGTAAAAGTGTTCTACTATAGCATTATTTTTAATGACTGCATTGTGTTCCATTATGTGGCTATACCATTAGCTATTTCTCCAGTTTCAATTATAAATAATATTTGTTAAGCATCCTTATAAGGCTTCCCTGGTGGCTCAGGGGTAAGGAATCTGCCTGCCCATGTAGGAGATCCAGGTTTGATCCCTGGGTCAGGAAGATACCCCGAAGAAGGAAATGGCAACCCATTCCAGTTTCCTTGCCTGAGAAATCTCATGGACAGAGGAGCCTGGTGGGCTCTAGTCCATGGGGTCACAAAAGAATTGGACATGACTTAGTGACTAAACAACAACAATGTACTACACTGTACTTGGCAAATAGAAAACATCCAATAAATGTTTAGTTTTCTAGAGGAGACAAAAGGGTGAAGTAATCAAGAGCATGGTTTTGGAACGCCAATATCTGAATTAAAGTTCTATTTTCAATGCTGTCTAGTTTTGTGACTCTGTGTAGGTTACTTAAGCTCTCTATGCCTTGCTGTTGCAGCTAAGTTGCTTTAGTCGTGTCCAGTTCTTTGTGACCCTATGGACCGTAGCCCTCCAGGCTTCTCTGTCCATGGGATTCTCCAGGCAAGAATACTGGAGTGAGTTCCCATGCCCTCCTCTAGGGTATCTTCCTGACCCATCCTGCATTGGCAAGCGAGTTCTTCACCACTAGTGCCAAGTGGGAAGCTCCTCTCTATGTCTTATATATTCCCTTATCTGGGAATTATTAATTCTGGGAATTATTAATAATAAATCATAGGGGATAATAACAGTAACTTCCTCATATGCTGGTTGAGAAGATTAAAGAATTAATTCATATAAAATACTTAGAAAAGAATCTGGTTCATAGCAAATACTCAATAAATATTAGCTATTTGCATTTTGTTTCATTTTTGCCAATTCATATATTTAAAATACTTAATTTGCATTTATTTGATTATTAGTAAATTTAAATGGTTTTAAAATTATGTATATTACCCCCATACTTCTTTTGCAAAATGCCTGTTCCTGTTCATTCACCATTTTTCTATTGCGATGGTTATTTTCTTTTGAATTTGTAAGAACTTTTTCTGTATAATGTTTTTAAAACTTGTATCTGGTGCAAATATGTCTTGATTTACTTTTTGCTTTTTATTTTTCTTGCCTGCTAAGGAAGTGAGAGAAGGCATGACTCAATAGAAAAAGACAAAGAACTCCTTCATCTGCAGCATTTCCCTCATGGAAATGACAATTTAATAGAGAACATGAGTCATATACAAATGGAAATATAACAAGTATGAGAGGTGACAGAATAAACAGTAAATAAGTGGTAATAGTAGTGGTAAGAACTGTCTTCTTTGCAAGTAGCTTGTTCTATTGTGCTGTTCAGATGAGCTATTTTTCCATCTTGAGTTGGTGAGTAATACTTATCATTGAAGTGTTTGTTATGAAGTTATATTTACCCTTGAAGTCCTGTACCCTTGAAGTTTGAATTAGAAGGTGATTTATAACTGTGAGGCCATCCAGGAGAGTATTTGCTATAATCTGGGAAGAACTAGATGTAAGTTGTTAAGATGTAAGATGTTAAGATGTAACATTGGAGCCTAAATGGCAAGGGAGTCTGGAAAATGTAGTTCCCAATCTTCTAGCCCTGTGGTGTGTGTGAGCGTAAGAACGTGGGGTGCTGACAGAGAGTCTGGCATAGCTGCTATTTTGCATACGGTGGTGAGGAAGGAGGAAGTGTGTCCTGTAATGCCTCCAGATTCTGTTCACATCTTTCTGTCCCACTAGTATATGTCATTATTCTTTACTGTCATCTTTGAGACAATCACTTTCAGGATTTCTCTTTCTTCCATCTTGCACTACCAAAATCCACTCCTGACTCTGCATAAAAAGCAATTATTTCTAAAATATAAACCTAACCATTCCTATTACAAAGAACATTATCCAAGCTCCATAGAATGGCATCAAGATGATACATATCCCAGCCCTGAAAGCCTTTTTTCACCTCATCTCTCCCATTGCCCCCCTGATTTCCTCACCTCTATCTGTTACAAATCACTTGAAAATTCCCAAGCAAACCAGGCACTCTCTTACCTTGTATACCTGATTCCTTCTGCTTTGATTGTTCTTGCACCTCAACTCTTTGCCAACTTGCAGTTGTCTTTTTTGTCCTACTAAATCATTTTACTTCCTTATCTTCTTTCCAACTAAGAGGCCATGGGCTACTGTTCCAAACAATGAGTTCTTGGTAGAAGCCCCTGCAAATGGCACCCATTCCCAAACACAAAGGTGAAACTTATCCAGAGAGTCTTTGTCCCTTCAGTGTTGTCCATTTCTTCTGTCTAGACAGTAGAAGAGAGATCTGGAAGCACAGTTGCCGTCTTGCAACAATGAGGTGAGAGTCTGAAAGTGAAAGACAACGTGTTGAAGATGATGAGGCAGAGAGATGGGAGATCCTGGGTCTCTGATGACACTGTTAGTTGTCATGCCAACCCTGGACTGGCCTCTCCTGAGCTTCTAACTGAACTTGAGAGATAAACTCTGTCTGTGGAAGTTACCAATAATTTTTCTTTGTTTGCTTTAGAATGTATTCCCAACTGTCCCAGACCAACCTCAGGTGTCACTCCTAGGGATATCCCCCATCTGTTATCCCACATAACCCTGCACTTATTCCTTGCCTAGAATTTATCTCTTTTTTCACTTATCTGTTTCTTTCCCTGGAATTTGAGCTTCTTAAGAGTGGAAGTTACCCTGTTTCTCTTTCTTTCTCCAGCATTAAGCACACTTTCTGCTTCACAGTGTTCAGTTATGACTCCCAACTATACATATGGCCCTACTGGAGGTTCTCACTTAGCATGGGGAGACCATACTTGTTTGTGGACATAGTGCAAGGAGCTAGAGGAGGGAGGGGGAGGTTGGAGATAGGATAGGGAAATTGGACTACAGATAAAATGAGCTGCTGGAGGAGGTAAGAGTGGATGGTGTCAAGAGCAGGTGTAAGTATTAGTCTTGGCAAAGAAGCAGGACGCTTCTCAGATACAAGAGTAGTGGAAATGCTGGAGACATTTTAAAGCAAGGCTGCGGAAGCTGAGGGAATTAAATTATTATGGTCTTTCCAGTAAAAGTAAAATTATCTACAAAATTGAGGTGGCACATTTTGGATGGAGGCTAAAAGAAAGAGGAGAGTGTTTGCTGCGAGAAGTACAGCTCATGGGGAGAGACAGCTTGGAGCTGAATGAATTCTCAGCAGAACTGAGGGCTCTGTTGGAATCGGTAGTGTGTTTCCCTGGAGAAGGGCATGGCAACCCACTCCAGTAGTCTTGCCTGGAGACTCCCATGGACAGAGGAGCCTGGTGGGCTACAGTCCATATGGTTGCAGGTAGTTGGACATGACTAAGTGACTAATACACACACACATTTGATTATTTTACATTGAAAAGGCTCAGGATCATTTTGTTACCCCACCCTTCCTTTTCAGATTGCCAATATAGACTTTCTAAAAAACATCTTGGAAACAGAAGGATTCTTAGCTGTGGAAGGATTATATTTGGATGGTAAACGGAGTTCTAAATGTAAGTGAGCATACCTTTAAAGTGATATGGCCGAGTGAATCTGGGAGGGGATAATGGACTGGGAAGCTAATATAGGTGAGGAAATGGAGATCGCAAGCACCTAGAGAGGTGGAGCGAAGCATCAGGAAAGGGGACAATAGGGACTTATAGACATGATATGATGCTTTGCAGATGCTGGGAGGAATGATGATGTCTAGGAATCTCTACATTTCTGCAGGTTCTTGTGGCTCATCAGAGATATGTGCTTGACCACTAGCTTTGTAGAGACACTCAGAGACTAAGAAATGAAAAGAATTGTCAATAGGGGTTTGGAAACCTTGACGATGATGGCAGGGGATATCATAGAGGAAGGTAGGCTGTGATGAAGTCCAGAGGACAGGTGTAGGCTGACAGTCTTGACATCATCTGTTGAGAAAAGGAGGGAAAGACTGGATCAGAAAGGAGAACGGGAAATTCAAGTGCCTGTCTATGTCCAGCCATGAGAAGAAATCCATTCACCAAAGAGAGCTGGGAGAAAAGTAGAGTTAGAAGTAAACATCTCAGTCACGAGAACCTGAGCATGGAACGCTTTGAATCCTGACTCCTCTAAATGTCAGCTAGGAATTCAACCTCCTGAACCTCAATTTTCTCATTTAAAAAATGGGGATAGTAGCTTTTGACTCATACCTTAAGTCAAAAAGCTATCATGAGAATCCTATATGAATATAGAATTTAGGATTCTATATTCTAAAGCTATATGAGAAAATATATAAAAGGGCCTAGTATGTAATAGATGTTCAATAGTGATTCTACTATGATTGTTTTTTCTTTAGGGGAATTTAGAACAGAACAATGATTCTAAATAGATGAAAGCAGAAACGTGCAGATTGATGTGAGTTTAGTGGACTCTGGCCCACCTGGGCACGTTTATCAACACAGGCAGGGGGTTTGGGGGGAAGGAGGTATGGTCTCTGTGACAATTATCAGTTGCAGGATTTGGGAGGCTGGAAAGGGAGATTCCAGCAGAAGAAGGACCAACCATTGTGGCAGCTCTTGGAGACATTGGGAAGGGAGGGTGGTGGGCACCGGGCTGCTGTGGACAGAGGCCATTTCTGAGCCATCTGCAAGCATGATTTGGTAGAAGAAGCAGGGGCCTTACTTCAGAAGCTCTGGGGCTAACTAGGGCCGCTCCTTCCGCCAGAACCAGGCAAGACACCGTGTGGCCTTGTGAGGAAGCCACATATCCAGACACATGAGAGTGGTCTATAGCCTGCTCAGTGCTGTGCTGTGCTGGCGTTGGGGTCTTAGGGGACAGCTCTGGGCCTGTGTCAGACACAATGCATGCACATAAAGAGCAGCTCATGCCAACATGATAATATGTTTGATAACACTGACTTTGTCCCTTTTAAAAAACATAGACTTTGTTCATTCATGTATTAATAAACTTTATTTTTAGAGCAAGTTTTGGGTTCACAGCGAAACTGAGAGGAAAGCACAGAGATTTCTCCACTACCTGCAGCCCCGATTCATGCACAGCCTTCCCCATTATCAACATCCCCACAAGAGGGTACATTTGTTCTAATCAATGAACTTGCTTTAGCACATTGTTACCACTCAAAGTCCATACTTTACTTTGGTGTTGTACATTCTATGAGTTTGAAAAAATTCATAATGCCTTGTATCCATTGTTATAATATCACACTTTCACTGCCTTACAAATCTTGTGTTCTACCTATTCATCCCTCTCTTCCCCAACCCCTGGCAACCAATCATCCTTTCACTGTCTCCATAATTTTGTCTTTTCTAGGATGTCATATTGTTGGAATCCTGCACTAAACTGCAGCCTTGGTTTTGTAGCTTGAAGAGGATCATCATGACTATGACAACTCTATGAGGAGGGTATTCTTTTCCCCATTTCATATCCCAGACACTGAAAGCCAGGTCATTGCAGGAGATCCCAGAGCAGGTGGGGGTGATTCCAGATCTTCAGATCCCCTCCCACAAGGCCTCAGGTGTGAAGGGGAGAAGGCTGATGATGTGACTCATTATTATCCTGTTTGCAAGGCTTTTCTCATGTAAATCTCTCTTACTCTAAGGGGAAAAGATATTTCAAATATGCAGTTTTTCTTCTGCATCTGTTTCAGCCAGAAAGCTGATTTTCTATTTGCTCTGACTCTCCCATTGAAATACTGCTGTCTCCTTTTCTGCCAAATCAATCCTGAAAGACACACTCCTGCATCGTTGATCTCCTGATACTTCTCTGGTCCAGCCATTGTCTGCTTGCCCCATCTCATCTCTGTCAGCGATGGATCCTCAGCACAGCACACAGCCTTCCTTGGAAAAGTGATGTCCTTCACCATGTCATTGCTTTCATTTCCTGCTGAACACCCAGCTCTTCCCCTGTCCCCTCAGATTTGTTATCCTGGGATTCACCACAGTTAGCCAGACTGTTTTATAAATGCATTCTCTAACGAGACAGGTCCTATAAAAGCCCAACTCCATTCTGTAGCTGTGTGGAGCTGAGGCGATGGAGGGGGCAGGAAGGTGGGGTGATCTGAGCTGGCATTCTGGGAGGAGAGCATCCACGTGAAAAGACTGCCTGTGTGAGAGAGCAGTGGGTATGGACTTGGGAGCTGGGCTCTTTTTCTGACTCTGTCACTGCCTGGGTGGTGGGGGAGCAGGGCTTTCTTTCAGCAGAAAGAAAGTAGATGTTTACAGTGGCAAGCATTAGGTGGTTTTGTGGTTTCCTGTGTGGACCAATGACCAGAATTCCACAGAAGACCCGGGGATCTCTGCCCAGCCCCAAAGAAAAGTCCCTCAATCAACTGAGATTGAATTTTCTACCACCATTTTGAAGGGGCTCCAGCATTGAATTTAAATTGGTTTTAAGTACATGCAGAAATGTGATATGCCTGCATATCTGAGTTTGTAGACTGAGATTCATCCTTGCTATGTTCTAAACCTGAACTCCCACCCCCTCAGGCCCAGGC
This sequence comes from Cervus canadensis, assembly GCF_019320065.1. Classification (NCBI taxonomy): domain Eukaryota; kingdom Metazoa; phylum Chordata; class Mammalia; order Artiodactyla; family Cervidae; genus Cervus; species Cervus canadensis. The sequence goes on from NC_057396.1 coordinate 16,268,067, forward strand.
AAGTCTCATCCCTAAATACTCCCTATTGACTTTCCAACATGGCCAAGCCACTGGTCCTTCCAAACAGACTTCTTTTCTACCTCCATGCCTTTGCTCGTGGCTCTAAGAAGAAGCTTCTGAACAAAGTTGTTTGGGTATAGTGCTCTTTGACTTGGCAATGCCGCCTCTCTATGTGTGGGAGCAAGCATCTAATACATGGACACACTGAGGACCAGCCTTGAAATGGCCCAAGATGAGACCCTTGCTCAGCAGGACTGCTCTATGCTGGATGGGGCTGGCCAGTGGAGTCCCAATCTTGGTAAATATGAATGCAACAAACAGAAGACCAGCCGATACTAGCATGGGAAGTAATGAAGGGATATGAGGAGAGGGTGGTAGGCAGCAGTAAAAACCACAAATAAACAGAAATCAGAGAGAACAAACTAAAAACATAGCAGTGGATGGAGATGTAGAAAGAAGGGAAAGAAAGACACATATGGAGAGAAAGGGGGTTGGGGGAGTGTGAGAAAGAGAGAGACTTTATTACCATTAGATGTGATCGATTACTTGGGTAAGGGACAATGGATCCACTTCTAAGAGAACAGAGGATAACTCAGTGCTGAGAATTGTGTTGATTCTTGAATATTCCAAATAAGGCCTGACTGTCTTGCTGCAGAGATGGGTCCTGCCTTTTATTTCTCTGTGTATCTTTATATTAAATTCCCATTAACTGAACCAACATTCTAGTCCTTCAATGCGGAAAATTTCAACACAGTTCTGAGGTCCTCTCTGCACAGATCCCTCTTCTCTCTCTTCTAACCCTGGCTAATTCTATTCCTACTTTGAAACTCTCTTCAGGGGGCTTTCCTGGGGTCCAGTGATTGGGAATCCACCTGCCAATGCAGGAGAAACAGGACACAGGTCTGGGAAGATTCCACAGGCTGTGTAGAAACTACGCCCGTGCACAAGTATTGAGCCCACATGTTGCAACTGCCGAAGCCCGTGTGGCCCAGAGCCCATGCTCTGCAACAAGAGAAGCCACCACAATGAGAAGCCTGTGCACCACAGCTAGAGAGTAGCTTGCTCACCACAGCTAGAGAAAGTTGTGTGCAGCAACAAAGACCCAGCACAGACAAAAATGGATAAAACAATCAATTAATTAAACAAAACTCCGTTCAGGTGCCTCTCATCCTTTTGTCTTCTTCCTCTTCTCTCCCCAAGGTCTCATTCTCTGGGCTCCTAAGTCTGTAAAAGTCTCCAAACTGTGCTGCCCCACCATTTTGTAATCATCTATTTATTATCCCCATTAGAATTTTGCCTCTTGATGGCAGCAATCATACCTTATGTTTTTAGCTTATTTTTTACTGAAGGATAATTACTTTACAGAATTTTGTTGTTTACTGTCAAACCTCAACATGAATCAGACATAGGTATACATATACCTCCTCCCTTTCGAATCTCCCTCCCATCTCCCGCCCCATCCCACCCCTCTAGATTGATACAGAGCCCCTGTTTGAATTCTGTGAGCCATACAGCGAATTCCCGTCAGCTATCTATTCTACATAAGGTAATGTAAGTTTCCATGTTACTCTTTCCATACACCTCACCCTCTCCTCCCCATTCCCCATGTCCATAAGTCTATACTCTATGTCTGTTTCTCCATTGCTGCCCTGCAAATAAATTCTTCAGTACCATTTTTCTAGATTCCATATATATGTGTTAGAATACAGTATTTATCTTTCTCTTTCTGACTTACTTCATTCTGTATAATAGTTTCTAGGTTCACCCACCTCATCAGAACTGAGTCAAATACGTTCCTTTATACAGCTGAGTAATATTCCATTGTGTGTACCACAACGTCTTTATCCATTCATATGTCAATGGACATCTAGGTTGCTTCCATGCTCTAGCTATTGTAAATAGTGCTGCAATGAACAAAGGGTTACATGTGTCTTTTTCAACCCTGGTTTCCTGAGAGTATATGCCTAGGAGTGGGATTGCTGGGTCATATGGTGCTTTTATTCCTAGTTTTTAAAGGAAATCTCCATACCATCTTCCATAGCGGCTGTATCAATTTGCATTCCCAACAACAGTGCAAGAGTGTTCCCTTTTCTCCACACCCTCTCCAGCATTTCTTCTTTGTAGACTTTTGGATGGTGGCCAATTCTGACTGGTGTGAGGCAATACATCATTGTAGTTTTGATTTGCATTTCTCTAATAATGAGCGATGTTGAGTATCTTTGCAGGTGTTTGTTAGCCATCTGTATGTCTTCTTTGGAGAAATGTCAGTTTAGGTCTTTTTCCCACTTTTTGATTGGGTTGTTTGTTTTTCTGGCATTGAGTTGTATGAGCTGCTTGTATATTTTGGAAATTAATCCTTTGTCAGTTGTTTCATTTGCTATTATTTTCTCCCATTCTGAGAATTGTCTTTTCACCTTACTTATAGTTTCCTTTGCTGTGCAAAAGATTTTAAGTTTAATCAGGTCCCACTTGTTTACTTTTGTTTTTATTTCCATTACTCTAGGAGGTGGGTCATAGAGGATCTGGCTTTGATTTACGTCATAGAATATATTCTGCCTATTTTCCTCTAAGGGTTTCATAGTTTCTGGACTTACATTTAGATCTTTAGTTCATTTTGAGTTTATCTTTGTGTATGGTGTTAGAAGTGTTCTAATTTCATTCTTTTACATGTAGCTGTCCAGTTTTCCTAGCACTATTTATTGAAAAGGTTGTCTTTGCCTCATTGTATATTCTTGCCTCCCTTGTCGAAAATAAGGTACCCATAGGTTTATTCCCAAGTCCATACCCACTTCTCTCTCACACACACACATTGGTCTATATTTCTGTTTCTGTGCCAGTACCATACTGTATTGATGACTGTAGCTTTATAGTATAATCTGAAGTCAGGAAAGTTGATTCCTCCAGCTCCATTCTTCTTTCTCAAGACTTCCTTGGCTATTTGGGGTCTTTTATGCTTCCATATGAATTGTGAAATTTTTTGTCCTAGTTCTGTGAAAAATTCCATTGGTAATTTGATAGGGATCGCATTGAATCTGTAGATTGCATTTAGTAGTATAGTCATTTTCACAATGTTGATTTTTCCTACCCAGGAACATGGAATATTTCTCCATCTGTTTATGTCATCTTTGATTTCTTTCATTAGTGTCTTATAATCTTCTGTGTATAGTTCTTTTGTCTCATTAGGTAAGTTTATTCCTAGATATTTAATTTTTTTTTTGCAGTGGTGAATGGGATTGCTTCCTTAATTTCTGTTTCTGATTTTTCATTGTTAGAATATAGAAATGCAAGTGATTTCTGTGTATTGATTTTGTGTCATGCAACTTTTCTAAATTCACTGATTACCTCTAGTAATTTTCTGATACTATCTTTAGGGTTTTCTATATACAGTATTATGTCATCTAAAAAGCAGTGAGAGCTTTACTTCTTCTTTTCTGATCTGTATTCTTTTTATTTCTTTTTATTCTCTGATTGCTGTAGCTAGGACTTCCAGAACTATGTTGAATAATAGTGGTGAAAGTGGACACCCTTGTCTTGTTTATGATCTTAGGGGGAATTCTTTCAGTTTTTCACCTTTGAGAATAATGTTTGCTGTAGGCTTATCATATATGACCTTTATTATGTTGAGGTAGGTTCCTTCTATGCCCATTTTTTTAAAAAAGAGTTTTAATAATAAATGGGTGCTGAATTTTGTCAAAGACATTTTCTGCATCTATTATCATATGGTTTTTGTCTTTCAATTTGTTAATATAGTGTATCACATTGATAGAAATGTGTATGTTGAAGAATCCTTGCATCCCTGGAATAAACCCAACTTGATTGTGGTGTTTGAACTTTTTGATGTGTTGCTGAATTCTGCTTGCTAAACTTTTGTTGTGGATGTTTGCACCTATGTTCATCAGTGATATTGGTCTGTAGTTTTCTTTTTTTGTATTGTCTATGTCTGATTTTGGTATCAGGGTGATGGTGGCCTCATAGAATGAGTTTGGAAGTGTTACTTCCTCTGCAATTTTTTGAAAGAGTTTTAGAAGGATAGGCATTAGCTTTTCTCTAAATGTTTGATAGAATTCTCCTGTGAAGTCATCTGGTCCTGGACTTTGTTTTTGGGGAGATTTTTTTAAAAAATCACAGCTTCAATTTCAGTGCTTCTAATCAGGTTGTTCAACATTTCTATTTCTTCCTGGTTTAGTCTTGGAAGATTGAACTTTTCTAAGAATCTGTCCATTTCTTCCAGGTTATCCATTTTATTGCTATATATAGCTGTTCCTAATTATCTCTTACAATCCTTTGTATTTCTGCATTATCTGTTGTAACCTCTCCTTTTTCATTTCTAATTCTGTTGACTCGATTCTTCTCTCTTTTTTTCTTGATAAGTCTGGCTAAAGGCTTGTCAATTTTGTTTATCTTCTCAAAGAACCAGCTTTTAGTTTTATTAATATTTACTATTGTTTCTTTCATTTCTTTTTCATTTATATCTGCTCAGATGTTTATGATTTCTTTCTTTCTACAGTTTTTGGGGTTTTTTTGTTCTTCTTTTTTCCAGTTGTTTTAGCTGTAAAGTTAGGTTGTCTATTTGATGTTTTTCTTGTTTCTTAAGGTAGGATTGTATTGCTCTAAGCTTCCCTCTTAGAACTGCTTTCACTGCATCCCATAGGTTTTGAGTTGTTGTGCTTTCATTGTCCTTTATTTCTAGAAATTTTTTGATTCCCTTCTGATTTCTTCAGTAACCGGTTGGCTATTTAGAAATGGGTTTTTTAAACTCCATGTGTTTGTGTGTGTTTTTTTTTTTTTTTACAGTTTTTTTCTTGTAATTGATATCTAGTCTCATAGCATTGTAGCTGGAGAAGATGCTTGATATGATTTCAGTTTTCTTAAATTTACTGAGGTTTGATTGGTGACCCAAGATGTGGTCTATCCCAGAGAATGTTCCATGTGCACTTGAGAAGAACGTGTATTCTGCATTTGGATGGAATGAAAACCCCAAAAATAGTAGAAGGAAAGAAATCATAAACATCTGAGCAGATATAAATGAAGAAGAAATTAAAGAAACAATAGTAAATATTAATAAAACTAAAGGCTGGTTCTTTGAGAAGGTAAACAAAATTGACAAGCCTTTAGCCAGACTCATCAGGAAAAAAGAGAGAAGAATCAAATCAACAAAATTAGAAATGAAAATGAGATTCATCTTATCTAATGCATCATTTAAGACTTGTGTTTCCTTATTAATTTTCTGTTTTGATGATCTGTCCTTTGGTGTGAGTGGGGTGTTAAATTCTCCTACTATTATTGTGTTACTGTCAATTTCTCTTTTTATATCTGCTAGTGTTTGTCTTATGTACTGAGGTGCTTCTATGTTGGGTGCACAGATATTTACAAATGGTATGTCTTCCTCTTGGATTGATCCCTTGATCATTATGTAGTGTCCTTCCTTATCTCTTATAATCTTCTTTATTTTAAGGTCTATTTTGTCTGATATGAGGATTGCTACTCCAGCTTTCTTTTGCTTCCCATTTGCATGGAATATATTTTTCCATCCTCTCACTTTCACTCTATATGTGTTTTGAGGTCTGAAGTGGGTTTCTTTAGACAGCATATATATGGGTCTTGTTTTTGTATCCACTGAGCTAGTCTGTGTCTCTTGGTTGGAGCATTTAATCCATTTACATTTAAAGTGATTATTGATATATATGTTCCTATTGCCATTTTCTTAATTGTTTGGGGTTGATTTTTGTAGATATTTTTCTTCTGTTGTATTTCCTGACTATACAAGTCCCTTTAACATTTGTTGTAAAGCTGGTTTGGTGGTACTGAATTCTCTTAACTTTTGCTTGTCTGAAAAGCTTTTTATTTCTCCATCAATTTTGAATGAGATCCTTGCTGGGTACAGTAATCTTGGCTGTAGATGTTTCCCTTTCAGTACTTTAAATATATCCTCCCATTCCCTTCTGGCCTGCGGAGTTTCTGCTGAAAGATCAGCTGTTAAGTGTATGGGGTTTCCGTGGTATGTTACTTGTTGCTTCTCCCTTGCTTTAATATCCTTTCTTTGTGTTTAGTCTTTGTCAGTTTGATTAGTGTGTGTCTTGTCGTGTTTCTCCATGGGTTTATCCTGTATGGAACTCTTTGTGCCTCTTGGACTTGATTGATTATTTCCATGTTGGAAATTTTCAACTACAATCTCTTCAAAAATTTTCTCATACCCTTTCTTTTTCTCTTCTTCTCCTGGGACCCCTATAATTCGAATGTTGTTGCATTTGATGTTGTCCCAAAGGTCTCTGAGACTCTCCTCAGTTCTTTTCATTCTTTTTCCTTTAGTCTGCTTTCAGAAGTTATTTCCACTATTTTATCTTCCAGCTCACTGACTCATTCTTCTGCTTCAGATATTCTGCTATTGATTCTTTCTAGAGCATTTTTAATTTCAGTAATTGTGTTGTTTGTCTCTGTATGTTTATTCTTTAATTCTTCTAGGTCTTTGTTAATTGCTTCTTGCATTTTCTCCATTTTGATGTCAAGGTTTTCTGTCATCTTTAGTATCATTATTCTGAATTCTTCTTCAGGTGGTTTGCCTGTTTCCTCTTCATTTATTTGGGCTTCTGTGTTTCTAGTGCCTTCATGTGTGCAGTATTTCTCTGTCTTTTCATTTTTCTTTCAACTTATTGTGTTTGAGGTCTCCTTTTCCCAGGCTTCAAGGTTGGATCCTTTCTTCCTCTTGGTTTCTGCCCTTCTAAGGTTGGCCCAGTGGTTTGTGTAAACTTTGTATAGGGTGAGATTTGTGCTGAGTTTTTGTTTGTTTGTGTTTCCTCTGATGGGCAAGGCTGAGTGAGGTGGTACTCCTGTCTGTTGATGATTGGGTTTGTATTTTTGTTTTGTTTGTTGCTTAGATGAGGCATCCTGCACAGGGTGCTATTGGCGGTTTGGTGATGACAGTTGTATTCAAGTTGTTTCCTTTATGTGAGTTCTCACTATATGATACTCCCTAGGGTTAGTTCTCTGGTAGTCTAGGTTCTTGGAGTCAATGCTCCCATTCCAAAGGCTCAGGCCTTGATCTCTGGTCAGGAGTGAGGATTCCACAGGTTTGTTATGACATTACATGGATTAAAACAAATATCCCAAAGCTAGAATCCAAAGATGAATCCCAGACAAATGGCAGTTACAAAATCAGGCAAATAATAATTAAAATAATGGTATATACATATTTACCCATGAGCAAAGTGAAAACAGTTCAACAAAAATAAAGTACAGTATGTTGACCTGGCTAACAAAGTAAATCAAAAATTATATTTTCCAGTTAAGAACAAAACTAACTAAAGCACAAACTGGAAAACAAAACTAAAGCAAGGTGCCAAGTGGGGAATAAAGCAAAGAAAACAAGACTAACAAATATGTTGAGAGGAAAGGAAAGAAAGAAAAGAAAGAATTGATATGCAAAATTAAATAGAACTAGATGAAGAAGATGTATATACATTAAAGATTAACTGCAAGGGGAAAAGAACAGTAGGAAAGGGAAAGAAAGGAATAAATGTAGAAAAAATATAATAGGTTTTAAAAAATTAAAAATTTAAATTATAAAAAAGAAAAAAAAAAGATGAAAGAAAAAAGAAAAAGAAAAAAAAAAAAAAGGAAAACACAGAACTGCAAAAGCCCAACGTAGAGGTAGAGGTTTATAGCAACAATAAAAAGTGTGACTGAATATACATATATACATACACACCCATAAGCAAAATCAAAACAGTCCAACAAAAATAAAGTATGATAGATTGACTCAGTGAACAAAGACAACCAAAAATTATATGTACCAGAACAAAACTAGCTAAAGCACAAACTGGAAAATAAAACTAAAGCAAGGTGCCACTTGGGGAATAAAGCAATGAAAATAAAAGTAACAAAATGTTGAGAGGAAAGGAAAGAAAGAATAGATATGCAAAGTTAAATTGAGGTAGATGAAGAAGATTTGTATACATTAAGGATTAACTGCAAGGGGAAAAGAATAGTAGGAAAGGAATACAAAGGAATAAGTGTAGAAAAATATAATAGGTTAAAAAAATTACAAATTAAAATTATAAAAAAGAGAAAAGAAAATAAAAGATGGAAGAAGAACAAAAAAAAGGGGTAAAAAAAGGAAACTCCACAGAACTGCAGAAACCCAACATAGATAGAGGCAGAGGTTTCTAACAACAATAAAAAGTGTGGCTGAATATACACATTTACATATACACCCATAAGAAAAATAAAAACAGACCAACAAAAATAAAGTACAATAGATTGACCTGGAAAGGAAACCAAAAATTATATCTACCAGAACCAAACTAACTAAAGCACAAACTGGAAAATAAAAGTAAAGCAAGCTGCCACTTGGGGAATAAAGCAATGAAAATAGAAGTAACAAAATGTTGAGAGAAAAGGAAAGAAAGAAAAGAAAGAATAGATATGCAAAGTTAAATTGAGGTAGATGAAGATTTATATACATTAAAGATTAACTGCAAGGGGAAAAGAACAGTAGGAAAGCAAACAAAGGAATACATGTAGAAAAAATAATAGGTTTAAAAAATTTAAAAAAAGAGACAGAGAGAGAGAGAGAGAGAGAAAGGATAATACCACAGAACTGCAAAAGCCCAGCACAGAGGCAGAGGTTTATAACAACAATAAAATATGTGACTGAGAAAATAAAGGCTCAAAAGCTTAATTAGATCTCATAGTGCCAATAAAATCGACAACTCCAACAGAGGGGGAATAAAAGGAAAAAAAAACAAACCCAAAAGAATCTATAGAACAAGTCAAAACACAAGAATAATAAATGTTTCTCTGGGTCACTGCTGTCAGAGTCCTTTCCCTCACTGGGAATCACAGTCCACCTCACCTCCCTAGGATGCCCTCCAACACGGTGCTGGTCTGTGGACCTGCTGTGGGGGCAGCTCAGGCTCTAATCTGGTCCTTCTCCTGTGTGTTCTTGCCGCCAATGTCCAGAGCTATCAGAACTAGTGCGTTTTCTTTTGTGGGAGCGCTCAATGATCTTTTATATATTACATAGTCATGGTCTGCCTAATTGATCGTGCTGATTTAATCTTCAGCTTGTACAGCTGGTGGGAAGGTTTTGGGTCTTCTTCCTCAGCCACACTGCCCTTGGGTTTTAATTATGGTTTTATTTCCACCTCTGCATGTGGGTCGTGCACTGGGGTTTGCTCCTGAGGCTGCCCTGGAGGACTTGGGTTTGCCCCTGTGAGGGCCAGGGGTGGAGGTGGTGCAGCTGCTTGGGTCGCAGGGGTTCTGGCAGCACCAGGTACTCAGGGGAGTTGGCAGCTACAGCAGCAGAAATATAGTGCTCTAGAAGGGTGTGGCAGCCACTGTTGGTCAATAGGCTCCAGTATTCTTGCCTGGAGATGCCCCCTTCCCTGACAGAGAAGCCTGGCAGGTCACAGTCCACAGGGTCGCAAAGAGTCAAACACTACTGAAGTTACCCGGTGCGCAGAGATGCAAGACTTTTTTTTGCCTGTGGCAGCTCTGCCCCAGTGAGAGTTGAGTGTGAGCAGCTGCTTAGCTTGCGGAGACACTGGCAGCGCCAAGTGTGCAGGGACACGGACTGCCTCCGCAGCAGGAGTCATGGCCCTATCAGAGTCTTTTTTCCAGCCTCTTGTAGCCGGCGATCAGAAGGCCTCTTTGACCAGTTTTTCTCTGTAGCTCCGCCGGTTCAGGCACTTAGAGGGCTCCCTTGCCTGGGGTCCTTCTCTGTTGTTCCGCGGGTCAGGCACATAGTGGGGCCTCCCTGGCTGGGGTCCTACACTGAGATCGGCGCATCAGGCACTCAAAGGGGCACCCTGGCTGGGGTCCTACTCTGTAGTTTGCGCATCAGTCTCTTAAAGGAGCACATTGGGTGAGGTCCTGCTCTGCAGTTCAGCGCATCAGGCGTTTGATGGGCCAGGCTCCTTATTGTTCAGCTGCCAATGCTGGTGTGTGGGGAGAGAGAGGCTATGGTGATGGCTCCACCCCCTACATGTGACTCAGCAGTATCGCCTTGCTTCCATGGCTGCCTGACTTTCCTCCACAGGCATTTCCTGCCACAAACTCCTCCCTCACATCGCCTCAATTTGTCTCTCCACAGTCAACAGCAGCCCTCACCATGGGATCACTCCACAATCCCCAAACTTTGCATCCCTGTCCAGGGTATGTATGGTTTTGGCAAGGACTGTCTGATTCTCATTCTGTTTAGGCTGCTGCAGATCAGCTGTTTCACTCTCAGGCTTAAATGTTTCTTCTCTGACTCAGACAATTGCCCCGATGTGGGGATTGGACCCCTGCTTCAGTTCCCCCACCCGTTGAGGGCAGGTCCAGTCCTACTAGCACTCCTGTTTTTCCCCCTAGTTTCTTCCTACTGAGTTTTGTGTGGCTCTATATATTCTTTTCCTCTGTTCAGGTACTCCTGTCTGCTCTCAGCTGGTGGTCTGTATGCACTTCTGTAGCTGAAGGTATATTCCTGATGCATCCATGGAGAGAGATGTACTCCACGTCCACCTACTCCTCTGCCATCTTGTTCTCCAGGGATCATGTCTTATTCATGTTTAATCCAACTAGCAAATATAAGAACTTGAAATTGAACTCAGGCCTTTGCTATTAAACTCATTACTATTGCTTTATCTTGTCTCCCAATAGATTTTTTTTCAGCAAGAGATTTTTTTCTAGCATTTTCAAGCTCACACAAGTACAAATATTTGCTTAAATCTGTGTATGTATCATAGTAAGATGGTTATTCATTATCCCCAGGTTTGCTTTCTAATTTCTTAGTTGAAAAACAAAACTGATTTCTTTCTCACTAACGAGTAGAAAGGTTGATAAGTTAGGGTTAAACAAATCTTTAAGATCTATTTTTAGGTACAAACTATGACAGTCCATAGGGTCACAAAGAGTCTGACACAACTGAAGCAACTTAGCATGTAACATGCATGTCAAAATGTACCAAATATATGTGTGGCAAAAAAGGCCCAGTGATTTATGGTGGGCTATGAATGAATTGGGAGAAGGCAATGGCACCCCACTCCAGTACTCTTGCCTGGAAAATCCCATGGACAGAGGAGCCTGGTAGGCTGCAGTCCATGGGGTCGCACAGAGTGGGACACGACTGAGCGACTTCACTTTCACTTTTCACTTTCATGCATTGGAGAAGGAAATGGCAACCCACTCCAGTGTTCTTGCCTGGAGAATCCCAGGGACAGGGGAGCCTGGTGGGCTGCCGACTATGGGGTCGCACAGAGTCGGCCATGACTGAAGCGACTTAGCAGGAGTAGCAGCAGCATGAATGAATTGAAAAATCATGATTCTGAAAGTGTGGCTACAGAAAATTAAACATTGTCGGAAGGAGTAATGAAGAACTTACTAACAGAGTGGGGAACCTCCTGACTAAGGTGAGGTGCCTAGGGTTCAAAACTAAAGGCAACATTACTCTCGAGGCTCATGTGAGAACCTGAAAGTGACACCAGCTTAGACAACTTCCTTGCCTCACTCTAGCCTTGGCCTTACCCATGGCGTCCTTGTTTCAGAACCTGAAACAACCTTCTTCTTACATTGTGTGTGCCTTTGTGCCTTGGAGGTTTTGAGCGGCGAGACTGTGCCTGTCTCACTCTCCACCCTGTCTCTGGCACCTAGCACAGTGTCCGCACCTAGTAAACGTTTACGGAGTAAATAACTTAGTAGGATCTGGGGAGACCATAGTAGATTCAGCAGTAGGTACTGCCCATGTCTTTTGTAAATAACTTAGTAGGATCTGGGGAGACCATAGTAGATTCAGCAGTAGGTACTGTCCATGTCTTTTAGAGGATACAAGCCTAAAGACAATTGCATTTTGGATTGGATGACGTGCAATAGATGAGACAGGTCATGGTATTTCCAAGGCGAGGATGAATCCTCCCTCTTCTCTAGTCAATATTAAAAAAAAAAAAAAAAAACCACCACTAACATTTAAATGAACTAGTCTAGTTTGGTGATAGAGAACTAAATGAGGTGGACTTTGGAAGAAACTGCAAATCTTGATTCTGTTATTTATTACTCTATTCTTCCAGCAATCATTTATTGAAATTTTACTTCATGTCATAATTGACAAGGCCTGATTGCTGTGGAGTAGTTTGAAAGTCTGGATCTACATAAAAGAGCCCTCTGGACCTACTGTAGAAACTTGGGGAAGTTGGTGGTATTGTCTGAGGGAGGCTTCCTGCAGCTGGGCAGATGTTAGTCCCACCACACGTAAAGACCCAACATGATCAGGGCCAGCAGCTGATAGGTTAGTTGAAAATGTTGATTAAAGTGAGGAAGTGTAAAACAGACATTATTTTAACTTAAAATGTATAAGGGTGCATTATTTGCTGATATTTTGACACAAAACCAAAGCCTTTGAGTGTGGGTACTTTATCCTGGGGTTCAGCACCATCTTTTTTGTATAATCAGTGCATCCATCACCTGTAACTGCTTGTTGCAGTTTCTATGAAATGGAGTGAGAAGGCAGATTGGAGGCAATCTATGTGCAGACTCTTCCAGATTTTTATAATCCCTTGTTTTCTAATCTTTAAAAATTTCTCATTCATACCTAATTTACCAGTGATTTTTAATAACTCAGATTTACAAAGTCTTTGTAAAACATTTGCCTTCATTTTAGAAACTAATCTCTTTCTCTTCATATGCATATTTAATGTTTATAATATACAAATATCTAAAAGTGCATATATATTTATTTTAATGTATGTATTTTATTGAAGTATAGTTGACTTACGATGTTTCAGAAGCACAGCAGGGTGATTCAGTTATACAGATACACATATATTATCTTTGAAATTATTTTCTATTATAGGTAATCATAAGATATTGACTATAGTTCCCTGTGCTATACAGTTAACCTTTGTTGCTTGCTGTGTATCTATTTTTTAAAAATTAGAAATCTAGCTTTCTATTCATACAAGTCAAAGAAGTAGAATCAAAATGCCATAAATTGTTATAATGATGTGTTATAATGACAATCAAAATGTCATAAATTTTAGTTAGGCAAAAATTCATGTTTTCTAAAATATATATTATAGATATTATTTATACATATGTATACAAAGCTTTCTTACTATGCTTGATAAAGGCTTGAGAAATAACATAAAAAAAGGAATGGAGAAATTGGAAAACATAAACTAAATGAAATGGGAGCACTGAATATGAAATAGAAAAGGTGAAATAAACTAGATAAAAGTAAAAGATCCTCATATAGTCCAGTTGTTTTTAAACATGACTGCTCATTAGAAACATACCTGGAGTTCTGGAGAAAAAAAAGCAATACCTGGGCATTTGGGTTTTTAAAAAAATTTGAAGATAATTCTGACATGCATGTGGATTTTTAAGAGTGATTACAGGTTTTTTTATTAAATAGTAGTTTCGGTGATACTGAATTCTATTATTTTTCTGTTGATCAATAATGATACAATGTTATTAAGTGAGTAAAAGTGAGCACAATAGTGAAAGATGTTTATCAGTTTTCACAATCAATAAATATTGATTCAGTAAATAAAACTGTATATTAACAATGCTCTGTAATATATAAATATATAAAATACTATTTAATTAAATTACATAATTACAAGAAGTAAACCGTTGTTTACATCTGTTTCATGGACTATTCCAAAGCCTTTGACTGTGTGGGTCACAACAAATGTTGGAAAATTCTTCAAGAGATGGGAATACCAGATCACCTTACGTGCTTCCTGAGAAATCTGTATGCAGGTCAAGAAGAAACAGTTAGAACTAGACATAGAACAACAGAATGGTTCCAAATTGGGAAAGGAGTATGTCAAGGCTATATATTGTCACCCTGCTTATTTAACTTCTGTGCAGAGTACATCATGAGAAATGCTGGACTGGATGAAGCACAAGTTGGATTAAGATATCTGGGAGAAATATCAATAACCTCAGATACACAGATAACACCACCCTTATGGAAGAAAGTGAAGAGGAACTAGAGAGCCTCTTGATGAAAGTGAAAGAGGAAAGTGAAAAAGTTGGCTTAAAACTCAACATTCAAAGAACTAAGACCATGGCTTCTGGTCCCATCACTTCATGGCAAATAGATGGGGAAACAATGGAAACAGCGACAGACTATTTTTTGGGGCTCCAAAATCACTGCAGATGGTGACTGCAGCCATGAAATTAAAAGACACTTGCTCCTTGGAAGGAAAGTTATGACCAAACTAGACAGCATATTAAAAAGCAGAGACGTTACTTTGCTGACAAAGGTCCACCGAGTCAAGGCTATGGTTTTTTCAGTAGTCATGTATGGATGTGAGAGTTGGACCATAAAGAAAGCTGAGCACCGAAGAACTGATGCTTTTGAACTGTGGTGTTGGAGAAGACTCTTGAGAGTCCCTTGGACTGCAAGGAGATCAAGCCAGATTTCCTAAAGGAAATCAGTCCTGAATATTTGTTGGAAGGACTGATGCTGAAGCTGAAAGTCCAATACTTTGGCCACATGATGCAAAGAACTGACTCATTGGAAAAGATGCTGATGCTGGGAAAGACTGAAGATGGGAGGAGAAGGGAACGACATAGGATGAGATGGTTGGATGGCATCACCGATGATGAACATGAGTTTGAGTAAGCTCTGGAAGTTGGTGATGGACAGGGAAGCCTGGTGTGCTGCAGTCCATGGGGTTGCAAAGAGTTGGACACGACTGAGCAACTGAACTGAAACACTTGTTTGTGTTTTATGCAAAACATAAACCTGTAATTCAGCTGGGAGAATGTGCTGATGACACTGGCTACTGGCTTCACACGGTGTTCACTGTGCTGTGGCCATTGGTCTGTGTATCTCGCAGAGGAACTGAAGCACTTCGAAAGGGGAGCACTCAGCTAGTAGAGGTGGATTAGGACAATATCTCCTAAATCCGGGCTGTCTTACCAGTTCCCAAATTTGGTCTTCTACTTTGGGTGGCCGGAAACTCACTCTTGTTAGGAACAAAAGGGAATTAGACTTAAGATGCTGGCTCAGACTAGTGAATTCACAGAGGCAGTTTATTAATGGTTCATTTACAATGAGGGATAACTGTCAAAAGGCTCAGGCTATGAGTCTGCCTGGTGAGTTTTTTCCCCTGTGTTATCTCAGCCCCTTTTATTTTTTATTCCTTCATTACATAATCTGCAATTAGTATAATGCCTTCTCATCTGGTAATTGCAACTGAGGGTTGAAAGAGGATTTTAAAAATAGTTACAACAGGTTTTATTTTTTAGATTCACAGCCAAATTGAGGGGAAGGCACAGGGATTTCCCGTATAGCCTCTGCCCTCTTCATCCTTCCCCATACCAACATCACTAACCAGTATGGTACCTTTACTACAATTAGTCCTGTAAAGTTTATAGTTCACATTAAGGTTCACTTTTGGTGTTGTACATTTGAACAAATATATAACGATATATACCCATCATTATGGTAACATGCAGAGTATTTTCACTGTCTTAAAAAGCCTCTGTGTTCTACTTTACCCTTTGTGTCCCCTAGCCTGGAACAACAACTAATCTTTTGCTGCCTCCATAGTTATGCTTTTTCCAGAATGCTATATCAATTGTAATCATATAGTATGTAGTGTTTTCAGATTGGTTTCTTTGCTCAGTAATATATGCTTTTGAATTGTGATGTTGGAGAAGACTTTTGAGAGTCCCTTGGACTGCAAGGAGATCCAACCAGTCCATCCTAAAGGAAATCAGTCCTGAATATTTATTGGAAGGACTGATGCTGAAGCTGAAAGTCCAATACTTTGGCCACATGATGTGAAGAACTGACTTATTTGAAAAGACCCTGATGCTGGGAAAGATTGAAGGTAGGAGGAGAAGGGGACACAGAGGATGAGGTGGTTGGATGGCATCACTGACTCAATGGACATGAGTTTGAGTAAACTCTGGGAATTGGTGATGAACAGGGAAGCCTGGTGTGCTGCAGTCCACGGGGTCGCAAAGATTGGGACACGACTGAGTGACTGAACTGAACTGATGCATTTAAATTTCTTCATGTCTTTTCACAGCTTGATAGCTCATTTCTTTTTAGTGCTAAATAATATTCCATTGTCATGTATCACAGTTTATTTATCTACTCACCTATTGAAAGACATCTTGGTTGCTTCCAAGTTCTGGCAATTAGGAATAAAGCTATTGTAAACATCTGTGTGCAGGTTTTTGTGGGACACATATTTCCAGTGCGTTTGGGTGAATACCAAGATGAACAAAGATTTTTGTTGGTTTGTCTTTTTTATTACTGTTATTCTTTTAACAATGAAAGGGACTTATGGAGGTTACAGGCCACTGGACAGAATGTGATAGAAAATAAAAGCTGAAGTTTCAAGGATGGTGCAGATAGTCAGGGTACTGAACCCCTGAGCAAAGTTGGTTCAGCACTTGGTTCAGTGGTAATTCTTAGGTGGGAGAAGGGATTCCTTATTGGTTTTAATTGAAACAAAAGAGGAAAGGTGTGGAGATAAGTTGGCAGGATATTGACAGGGTTCTCACCAGTCTCTTCTGTTTTCTTGATGAAATGACAGGTAGTGTTTTGAGGGTTTCAGAAGAGTGGTGGAGGCCTGAAGAGCAATTTTAGAGAAGAATGTTTTCACCAGGGAAATATTCAAGCTGACTGACTTTGGGAGATCCAGTTGGGGCTGCAAGCTATGACTGACTGTGGCCTCAATCTCTAACCACCCACAGGTCCCAGAGGCTGTCATGAGAAGGTCAGGGTTGGCTTGTTCTAGGGCGGGTTTGTCAGGTGGGTGTATGAATCATAACATTGGCAAGAATGTGGTTGAAGCAGTGGCTTCTCTGAAGCTTCCTTTGTCCACTTTCTTGCCTTTTGGCTGCTTGTCTGCAATGAAGTGGCTGGCTGGGTGAGTGAAGTGAGGCTGGTGATAGGGTCATATATCTCTGATGGCATCTTAGGGCAGATTGTTGGACTTGTACTGAAGCACTCCAAAAGTGCTGATCATGCATCTTCAGTTCAGTTCAGTCGCTCAGTCGTGTCCGACTCTTTGTGACCCCATGAACCACAGCACGCCAGGCCTCCCTGTCCATCACCAACTCCCAGAGTCCACCCAAACCCATGTCCATTGAGTCGGTGATGCCATCCAACCATCTCATCCTGTCATCCCCTTCTCCTCCTGCCCTCAACCTTTCCCATCATCAGGGTCTTTTCAAATGAGTCAGTTCTTCACATCATGTGGCCAAAGTACTGGAGTTTCAGCTTCAAATCAGTCCTACCAATGAACACCCAGGACTGATTTCCATTAGGAAGGACTGGTTGGATCTCCTTGCAGTCCAGGACTCTCAAGAGTCTTCTCCAACACCACAGTTTAAAAGCATCAATTCTTCGGCGCTCAGCTTTCTTTATAGTCTAACTCTCACATCCATACATGATACTGAGGAAACCATAGACTTGACTAGAAGGACCTTTGTGGACAAAGTAATGTCTCTGATTTTCAATATGCTGTCTAGGTTGGTCATAACTTTCCTTCCAAGGAGTAAGCATCTTTTAATTTCAAGGCTGCAACCACCATCTGCAGTGATTTTGGAGCTTAGAAAATTAAGTCAGCCACTGTTTCTACTGTTTCCCCTTCTATTTGCCATGAAGTGATGGGACCGGGTGCCATGATCTTAGTTTTCTCGATGTTGAGCTTTAAGCCACGATATAAACCCAGCTTTAAGCCAGTATTTAAAGCCAGCTTTAAGCCAATTCAACAACATAGGTAAATAAACACTGAGAGCTTTTTGTGGACCAGTGCCAGTGCTCGGAAATATAAAAATGAGTAGCAAGAGGGTCCTGTCCTATGTTCTAGGAGTTTACAATCTAGTGGGAGAGACAGATAAGAAATTACATGGAAAAAGTATAATGTGTTAAGTTCAAAGATAAAGACATTTACCTGGGGTTGTGGCTTCCCAGGGAAGGATAGACACTGACTCAAATGTTTGGCCAGCACACTGGAGGAGCAGCGGGCAGAAAGATGCTAGCACCTGTCTAGTCAGAAGGGATGCCTGGAAGTCAGCATGTCTGGGCAGGGCTGACTTGCTGGCTTCCTTTCTAGAAGCTGGGGCAGGCTCAGGAGAGAGCTGCCAGGTTCCCTTGGCAGGTTATAGGACCAGCAGGGTTCAACTTGGCTGGGATGAGCTTCCCCAGGTGTCTCTGCCAGGCCACCTTAGTACTGCAGTGCAAGTTCTCCATGACTGCGAGCCTAATAGGAGCAACACAGAGCTATGGCAGGTGGTATTCTGAACCAGAGCACAGGGATTTGCTATAAAACCTTCCTCAGCAAGGAATTTGAACGCTCAGACCCCACTCTCTATAGAGCCTCAGAGGCATGTGACCTCTTGGAATAGACACTCAGGTAAAGTCAGGAAGCAGCACGTCGAGGCCTTCTGTGGGTTTCACCCTTGGGGAATTAATAGTAATAGTAATAATAATAATAATGGCAGCAAATATTACTACTACTGACATTCATTAAGTGCTTGCTAAATGAGGAATTTGTGGTTTTATTGCTGAGACAAGTTATATAATAGATGTTAGGCACTCCCCCCTCCCCTTTTTTAAAATGTAAAGATTCAGGGTTTGAAGAGGTTGAGCATCTTTCTCAGGGTCACACAGGTGGAAATGACAGAGCTAGGACACAACCTGAGGATGTCTAAAGTCAAAGTCCACCCTGTTGACCATAGCTGCCCGCTGCTCCAGAGACATTTTATTAATACATTTGTGCCATAGCTTTGCTGTATCAAGTCACCTTTCCCTCCAGGCCCACACCTGTGGAAACAGAGGTTTGAGAAGGGGACTAGCTTAGTGGAGCGTGGCTGCCTTACAGCTGAGCCTCTAACCAGTGTTGACTTGTTTGTACGCTACTCTTCTCTCTGTATCCCATCTAGCTGCACAGTTCAGTCTTTATGAGACGACAGGATGGGTGAGAGAATACAATAATGCCTTGGATTATTATTACAGCCCAAACCACACGGGAGAAAAAGCAGCCTGGAGGGAAGGTGTTTCCAATACCTATGTTAAGGTAACTCTGATGTGACCTACTAGTGAGTTTATAGGAAGGAGCTGTTTAGGTCAGGGACTGGGGTTACCCCTATATACTCTGGATGGCTGGACATAGAAGCCGGTTCAGGAAGGCCCGACTGAGACTGACGCTAAGCAGTGCTGTGAGCCTTCTGAGGTCCCCTCTGCACTCCAAGGTTCTCGGTGCCCTTTGGCTATCCCTCGCACAGTGCTTATCCCTCATTATTAAGAATGATCACCTCTCACTCTTGGGCAGCACTCTACACGTTACGAAGACTTTTTACATACGTGATCTTATTGGCTTCTCATAACAGCCACGAGAAAAGAAAGCCAGGGTAGGATATTTCATAATTATTAGAGGGTTTAAAAAGTTTTTCCAAGATACACAGGTATTAAGTGGTAGAACAAGAACTCAAACATAAACCTCGAGCTCTAGACTCTATGGCCTTTTTACTGTTCTTAATGATGTCCAGAAACCCATCTGCTCTGTCTTCCATCTCCTCAGGGTCTGAAAATTCTCAAGCTTATGCACTACTACTATCAGTGTGTTTTAAGGTTCTGGTAACAGTAATACTTAATATCCGGTAGAAATTCCTGGGACAGGTGAGTTACTTAGCATTGGAAATCTAAGATTTCCATTGTTTAGCCAATGGGTCCTATCACATACCAGGGCATATGGATATTGAATGAAAATGCATACTCACTGCTCTGCCAAAGTCATACTCTGCATTGGTGGGTCAGAGCTCTACCTCTTATAGGAGAAGCAATACAATTTTTATCAGTCTGTTATTTTGAAGAAATACTTTTGGTAACTGTATGGCTACACTATACTTACTCTTCATGGGTAAGCCAGCCAAGGGAAGAGATTTTGAGGGAGTTAAGGATGGACATGAACGTTATTTTAGAAATAACCATAGAATGTGGGCTTCCCTTGGTGGCTCAGATGGTAAAGGATTTGCTTGCAGTGCAGGAGACCTGGTTTGATCCTTGGTTCAGGAAGATCCCCTGAAGAAGGGAATGGCAATCCACTCCAAGCTTGGAGGAAGTTGTAGTTGAGGTTAGTTCATTGGCTCAGTGACACTCCAAAGACAGTTTCTTCAAGTCTTTCTTGCCCTCCTTAGCTGTGTGTGGCAATGTCTTCCCTTAAGGTTGCAAGATACCTGCTTCAGTTTCAAGTGTCATATCTCCCATTAAAGGGTATACAAGAGGAATTAAGAGGGTATATGGGTGGTGAAAGAGTGTTTTCTTTGTGAGCCTCTGTTTTCTTTCTTTCTTTCTTTTTTATAAATTAAGATTAAGATTTTATAGCAATTTTAGGTTCACAATAAAATTAAGGGGAAAATATAGACATTTCCCATATACTCCCTGATCTACCCATGCCTCCCTCCCCAGTTGATTTCCCCATATATCTCACAGGACCCTGACTACAGGAAAAGCTAGGAAAGTGAGGATTCAGCATTCATAGCCTCTGCCGTTGGAGGTGATTTGAGAGAAGGGGGTTGGGAATGCCTGCTGGGTGACCAGCCATCCCTCATTGTCAGTCACTCACCAGAGTGCTGCACTTGTTACAATTGATAAACTTATATTGACACATCATAATCAACCAAATCTAATCAATAGGTTAGATTACAGTTTACTCTTGGTGTTATATATCCTATGAATTTGTACAAATGTATAATGATACATATCCATCATTATGATGTCATATATTTTCACTGCTCTAAAAATCATCTGTGTTCTGCCTATTCACTGCTCATTGCCTGTCCAGCCCCTGGCAACCACTGATCTTTTTGCTGTCTCCGTAGTCTTGCCTTTTCCAGAGTGGCATATACTTGAAATCATATAGTATGCAACCTTCACAGGTTATCTTCTTTCACTTAGTAATTAGCGTTTAAATTTTCTTCATGTCTTTTCATGGATTGATAACTCTTTAGTGCTAAATGATATCTCATTGTCTGGCTATACACAGTTTACTTACCCATTACTCTAGGACATCTTGGTTGCTCCTAAGTTTTGATAATTATGAATAAAGATGCTAATAAACATCTATGTGCAAGTTTTCATTGCTTCAAATCCTCACCAGAATTTGGCATTATCAATGTTTCAGATTTTGGCCACCCTAGTAAATGTGGTAGGCCATTCTGATAGTGGTATCTCATTGTTTTTTTAAATTTGTATTTCCCTCATACCATATGATATGAAATACCTTTTCATATGTGTATTTGCCATCTTTATATCTTCTTTGGTAAGATGTCCATTAAGGTCTTTGGCCTATTTTTAATCAGATTGTTTGCATTCTTACTGTTGAGTTTTAAGGGTTATTTGTGTAATTTGAATTAATAGTTCTTTATCAGATTGTCTCTGTTTTTTGAAGATGAAGCTCTTATCCAGAAGCGTCCATCCCCAGTTGATTTCCCCATATATCTCACAGGACCCTGACTACAAGGAAAGCTAGAAAAGTGAGGATTCAGCATTCCCAGCCTCTGCAGTTGGAGGTGATTTGACAGAAGGGGGTTGGGAATGCCTGCTGAGTGACCAGTCATTGTACATGATCACTGGAGACACTGAGGTCCTGAGAAATGGTGGGAGTTTTCTGGGATTCCATGAACAGGAGGAGCTAGATCTAAAATCTACAGTTTCAGTGAGGTATCCAAAATGGGCAATCTAGTATGTGGAGGGGGATCCTGCTGTCTCAGGGCAAATCTTCCTCCCATCTGATCCACAGAGACCGCATGGCCCGGTTTCTGGCTAATTGAGGCCCCACAGCTGTAACTTGAGGCCTTATTCCTGGTGCAGAAGGGAGGTCTTAGTGGCCAAGGGACTGTTCAATTTTTCTTTTTTTCTCTTTGTTTCAGGCTATGATGCCAGGGCAGTTGTGTGGTCATCACAGCAAATGCTGGTGTTTCTTCTGTCAGAATTCATCTTTTGTAAGTTGTTGGTGTTTTTTTTTTGTTGTTGGTCAAAGGACAAAAGAGAAGTACTTGAGTCTCTAATTCCCCTCAGGTGAGCTATTTTAGAAATCCTCATAAAGTCAGGTAGGAAAAGATCACAACCCAGATCAATAACTACCTCCTGGACTGAGAGCAGAAAATGGTTTATTTATGTGCCTGGGATGTTGTTGAGTGCATGCTCAATACCCAGGCCTTTGGCCACATGGGCATATAACACCAAGCAGTGAATTATTAAAACCAAGAGAGACTTGCCTGATTCACGTCTCCTGTGTTGATGCTGAAAAAAGCAGCTTCTACTCTCTTGACTTTCTTGAAAAACTTCCCAGAGCTGTGATTTGGAATTACTTTGTGCCAAATATCTTAAGTGCAGTATAGGTCAAACCCATCACCTACAATAACTGTATTCCTGGGAAGGGATTTGTAAATTCTATTCGGTAAAATCACATCATGCTTCAATTGCCCTGGAGAAGCAGACAAGTTAAAGGAACCATAAAGCCTGCTCCTTTGCACAGAGACGGCTCATTTTGTAATGTTATTTGTAATGGTAATAAACTCTGTCCTACATATCTGTTTAATGTGTGATATACTTACTTGGAATTTCTAGAAGTGGAGACACACTGTGTTTCTTTTTTCCTTCAAGTGTTGTTGAGATATAATTGATATACAGCAATGTATAAGTTTAAGGTATACAGCATAATGACCTGACTTACATCATGCAATGATTATCACAATAAATTTAGTAGACATTCATCATTTCACATAGATAAAAAGTTAAAGAAATAGAAAAGATTTTCCTTGTGGTGAGAATTCAAGATTTACTCTCTTAACTTTCATATATAGCATAGGGCAGTGCTAATTTTATTTGTCATGTTGTACATTACACCTCTAGTACTTATAAATTTTAACTGGTTCATGGTGGCTTTTTGACTGCCTTCATCCAATTACCCCCACCACTACCCACTGCCTCTGGTAACCACAAATTTCATCTCTTTTCCTATGAGCTTGCTTGTTTCTAAAGTATAATGGACCTATAACACTATGTTAGTTTCTGTTACACAACACAGTGATTCAATGTTTTTATAAATTTCAAAATGGTTGCCAGATTCCCTGTACTGTACATTTCATACCTATGACTCATTTATCTTGCAACTGAAAGTTTGTGCCTCTAATTCCCCTTATCTATTTCTTTCTACTCCCCCCCCTCACTTCCTTCTGGCAACCACCTATTCTCTGTATCTATAACTATGTTTCTGTTTTGTTATTTAGATTCCTCATTTAAATCATGCAGTATTTGTCTTTCTCTAACTGAATCATTTTGCCTAGCGTAATAAATATGTTAGGTTCATTTTTTCATCCATATATATATATGATAATACATATATAAGTTACATGTTATATATATATGTGTGTATATATATAAATTGCATCTTTGTTATCCATTTATCTATTGATGAGCACTTAGGTTGCTTCCATATCCTGGCTATTGTTAATAAGACTGCAATGAACATAGGGGTGCATATATCTTTTCTCATTAATGTTTTTTTCTTGATAAATAATCAAGAATATAATTTTTGGGTCATATAGTAGTTCTATTTTTAATTTTTGAGGAATATCCATATTGTTTCCCATGGTGGCTGTACCAGTTTACATTCTCACTGACACTTGTTACTTGCTGTCTTTTTTATGATAGCCATTCTGGCAGGTTTGAGGTTTTATGGTTTTATGGTTCATTATGGTTTTAACTTGCATTTATTTGATGGTTAGTAATGTTGAGTGCTTTTATGTACTTTTTGGCCTTCTGTATTTTTCTTTGAAAAAAATTTTGGTTCAGGTCTTCTGCCCATATTTTAATTGGGTTGTTTTTTGATGTTGAGTTGTATGAGTTCTTTGTATATTTTGGATATTAACCCCTTAATGCATATATTATTTGCAAATATCTTCTCCCAATCAGTAGGCGGCCTTTATGTATTGTTGATAGCTTTCTTTGTTGTTCAAAAGCTTTTTAGTTTGATATAGTTCCATTTGTTTATTTTTGCTTTTGTGTCCCTGGCCTGAGAGACATATCAAAAAAATATTACTAAGACTGATGTCAAAGAGCTTACTGCCTATATTTTCTTCTAGAAGTGTTATGGTTTCAGGTTTTATATTTAAATCTTTAATCCATTTTGAATTTATTTTTGTGCGTGATGTGAGAGAGTATTCCAGTTTGATTCTTTTGCATGTAGCTGTCCAGTTTTCTCAACACAATTTACTGAAGAGGCTCTGTTTCCCCCATTGTATATTGTTGCTTTCTTTTGTCATAGATTAATTGACCACCTCTGGTGTGGGTACCCATAAATATGTGTTCATTTCTGGGCTACCTGTTCTGTTCCATTGATCTATGTGTCTGTTATTGTGCTAGTATAATACTGTTTTGATGACTGTAGTTTGTTTGAAATCAGGAAATGTTATACCTCTAGCTTTGATTTTCTTTCTGAAGATGATTTTGACTGTTCCAGATCTTTTGTGTTTCCATACAAATTTTAGAATTATTTGTTCTCGCTCTATGAAAATTTCAATTGGTATTTTGATAGGGATTGCACTAAATCTATAGATTGCCTTGGGTAATATTTTAACAACAATATTTCTTCCAATCCAAGAACATGGTATATCTTTCCATCTGTTTGTGTCATCTTCAATTTCTTTCATCAGTGTCTCATTGTTTTCAATTATAGATCTTTAACCTCCTTAGTTAGATTTATTCCTAGGTATTTTATCCTTTTTGATGCAATTGTAGATGAAATTGATTTCTTAATTTCTCTCTCATAGTTTGTTGTTAGTGTATAAATACAACAAATTTCTTTTTTTTAAATATAATTTTATTTATTTTTGGCTGTGCTGGGTCTTCATCGCCGTGTGGACTAATCTCTAGCTGTGGTGCACAGGCTTCTCATTGCAGCACAGGCTCTGGGGTGTGCAGGCTTCAATAGCTGCGACGTGTGGGCTCAGTGGCTGAGGCTCCTGGGCTCTAGGGCTCAGGCTTAATGTGTGTGGTGCATGGGCTTAGTTGCTCCACAGCATGTGGGATCAGGGCTCCCTGATCTTCCGGGATCAGGGATTGAACCTGTGTCTCCTGGATTGGCAGGCACTGAGCCACCAGAGAACTCCCAGCAAATTTTTGTTAATATATTTCAACAAAATTGATGAGTTTTGGTATTTTTTTTTTGTGGTGTCTTTTTAGGATTTCCTATGTAAGTGTCTTGTCATCTGCACACAGTGACAGCTTTCCTTTTTCATTTTCCATTTAGATTTCTCTTATTTATATTTCTTGTCTGATTGCTGTGCCTAGGACTTTCAATACTGTTTTGAACAAAAGTGGTAATGTATGGGCATCCTTGTCTTCTTATTCCTGTCCCTAGAGGAAGTGGTTTAGCTTTTTACCATTAAGTGTGATGTTAGCTGTGGATTTGTGATATGTGGCCTTTTTGTTATTTTGATACAGCTTCCCTCTGTACCCATGTTGTTGAGAGTATTTATCATAAATGAATGTTGAATTTTGTTAAAAACTTTTTCTGCATCTATTTAGATGATCATCTAATTTATCTTCTTCAATTTGTTAATGTGGTGTATAACACTGGTTAATTTGCAGACATTAAACCACTCTTGCATCTCTGGGATAAATATACTTGATCATGGTATATGATCCTTTTTAATGTATTGTTGATATCAGTTTGCTACTAACTTTGTTGATGATCTGTGCACCTAAGTTTATTAGTGATACTATCCTGTAATTTGCTTATTTTTGGTAATATCTTTGTCTGGCTTTGGTATCAGGATGATGCTGACCTCATGGAATGGGTTTGGAAGCATTTTTTCCTCTGCAATTTTTTTGGAATATTTTGAGAAGCATCTCCTTTGATTCTTCTGTATATGGTATAATTCATCTGTGAAATTGTCTGATCCTGAACTTTTGTTTGTTGGGGCACTTTTAAAATTACTAATTCAGTTTCACTAGAGCCCATTATACAGAGTGAAGTAAGCCAGAAAGATAAAGACCAATACAGTATACTAACGTATATATATGGAATTTAAAAAGATGGTAACGATAACCCTATATGCAAAACAGAAAAAGAGACACAGATGTACAGAACAGACTTTGGGACTCTGTGGGAGAAGGCGAGGGTGGATGTTCTGGGAGAACAGCATTGAAACAAGTATACTATCAAGGGTGAAACAGATCATTAGCCCAGGTTGGATGCATGAGACAAGTGCTCAGGGCTGGTGCACTGGGAAGACCCAGAGGGATGGGATGGGGAGCAAGGCGGGAGGGGGGATCTGGATGGGGAACACATGTAAATCCATGGCTGATTCATGTCAATGTAGTGGCAAAAACCACTACAATATTGTAAAGTAATTAGCCTCCAACTAATAAAAATAAATGAAAAAATAATAAAATTACTAAGTCAATTTCATTACCGGTAATTGGTCTGTTATTTCTTTCTGATTTAGTCTTGGGAGATTGTATGCTTCTGGGAATCTGTCCATTTCTTCTAGATTGTCCATTTTATTGGTGTTTGTTTGTAATACTTGCTTATCTTTGTATTTCTGTGGTGTCAGTTGTAACTTCTTTTTCATTTTTGATTTTATTTATTTGGGCCTTCTCTTTTTTATTGATGAATCTGGTTAAAGGTTTATCAATTTTGTTTATGTTTTTTAAGAACTAGCCCTTTGTTTCATTGTTCCTTTCTTTGTATATCATTTATTTCTGTTCTGATCTTCATAATTTCTTTTCTTCTATTATCTTTGGCTTTTGTTTATTCTCTTTCTAGTTCATTCAGGTATAGAGTTAGGTTGTTTATTTGAGATTTTTCTTGTTTCTTTGAATTGCTATCAGCTTCCCTCTTAGAACTGCTTTTGCTGTGTTCTATAGATTATGGATTATTGTGCTTCTATTTTCATTTGTCTCCTGGTATTTTTTAAAGTTTCTTTTTTGATTCCTTCCATTATCCATTGGTTATTTAGTAGCTTATTGCTTAACCTCCAGATGTCTTATGTTTTATTCACATTGCTTGGGTAGTTGATTTCTAGTCTCATAGCACTGTGGTCAGAAAAGATGCTTGATATGATTTCAATTTTTAAAAATTTACTGAGACTTCTTCTGTGTCATAGCATATGATCTATCCTGGAAAATGTTCCATGTGCTCTTGAAAAGAATGTATATTCTGTTGCTTTTAGATGAAATATTCTATATATATCTATTAAAACCATTTAGTTTGAAATGTCATTTAAGGCCAGTGATTTTTGCTCTGAATGATATAAGTGGAGTGTTGAAAGTTCCTGATTGTTGTGTTACTGCCAATTTCTCCCTTTATAACTGTTACTATTTGTTTTATGTATTTATGTGTCTTATGTTGGTTGCAGATATATTTATAATTATTATATCTGCATGTTGAATTAATCCCTTGATCATTACCCTTCTTGTCTCTTGTTACAGTCTTTATTTTAAAGTCTGTTTTGTCTAAAACTTGGCTTTATTTTCTTCTTCATTTGCATGGAATATCTTGTTCTGTCCCTTCTCTTTCAGTCTGTATGTGTCTTTAAATTTAAAGTAAGTCTCTTATAGGCAGCATATACATAAATATTGTTTTTGTATCCAATCAGCTACTCTTTATCTTTTGAATTGAGCATTTAGTCCATTTACACTTACAGTAATTATTGATAGGTATGTACTTTTTATCATTTTGTTAATTGTTTTGGTGCTGTTTTTCTAGTTCTTTTTGTTTTTTTCTTCTTCCTTTGCTTCCTTTTCTTATGTTTGATGGCTACTTACTTCTGTTTATTTGACAAGTTGGTTACATTTCCTGTCCTTGTAGAAATGATCCTAGGATAAGACATCATATGTTTCTCAGCAGCACACTCTCCTCTGGTCACTTGAGCTATATGCTCTAGGGTTTCCCCCAGTTTGGGCTGTGTGGGTCCTTCTGTTGTGGTGTCTGAGTACTGTGGGCAGTCTGGTATGCATTACTGGCCCTTTGTCTGGTTGGCTGCCAGTCCTTTTTATTTTTTTGTGGAGGCTGCTGCCTGCTGGCAGACAAGTCTGGCTCATGACGCAGCAGGCTGTAGATCCCTAGGGAGTCCTGGGGCTATTGTTAGCCCACTGGTGGGCAGATGTGGGCTCCAAGGTAAGTGGTTGTGGGATTGGGGGTCCTGGATATAGTTTTGGTCTGCTGCTGGGTGGGGCCTCTTGCTGGCATGGCTGACTGCGGGGTGTCCCAAAGCTGTCTGGCCTGTTGGTGAGTAGGGCTGGATCCTGGGCTACGGGGCTCAGTGTATCCCAGAGCTGGTGTTGGCCTGCTAGTGAGCATGGTGTAAGTGAGGAGAGCCCTGGGCTGGCCCTGGCCTGTTAATGGGTAGGCTGGGTCCTGACACAGCAGACTGTGGAGCTGTGGAGGTCCTGGGATTAGTATCTGACCTGGGGCTGAGCCCCAGCGGGTCCTGGGGCTGGTGCCACTTGTGGGCAAAGCCTAGTTCTAATACCCCTGGCTGTAGGACCCCGGAATCATGGGTGATAGCCAGTGTGTTGCTATGTGAGACCAAGCCCTGGGCCCTCTGGTGGGGGGTCTTAAGACAGCAGGGTGCGAGTGGGTGGCTGGACCCAGCTTTTTGCCTGGCCTGAGACATCTCAGTACTGGTGCTGACAGGCTGGTGAGTGGGGCCAGGATTGCACTAGTTAGCTACAGGGAAGATTCCAAGATGGCCCTTGCCAGCACCAGTGTCCTCCTGGGACATGAGCTTACAAATATAGCTGCTGCCAGTGTTTCTGTCCTCAGGGTGAGCTTCAGTTGCTCCTACCTCTCCAGGAGGCTCTCCAAGATCAGCAGGTAGCTCTGACCCAGGCTCCTTTCAAATTACTGCTTCTACCCCAAGTCTGGTGTGTGTGAGATTTTGTATGAGCTTTTTAAGAGTGGAGGGGCCACACTATATTTCCACAGTATGAATGGTAGGAGGACCCTGGGGTATTTGTTTTTCTGTACCTTGGGCCATAAGCTTCTGCTTAACAGTAGAGGAAAGGATGAAAATATATGAGAAGTTACTTTTAAAGACGTCCAGTGTGACTGAGGAGGTCCAGAAGAGCATGGAGGAAAATTAACATTAGTGTAGAAAATAGAAAATAGAAGGGTACCTTTGGGTAAATTCTAATTAGTATGTATAGGGACTTTGTCACCCTATATTCAGAAGATACAGAGTGTCCCGCACAGACAGAGTTTGTGATTTCTGGGACCGTGATTGTTGGATCTCATTGTAATGAATAATAAGCTGTCCTAGTTTGGTGTATCTTTCAGTCTTCTTTGGGGCTTCCCTGGTAGCTCAGACAGTAAAGCGTCTGTGTACAGGGCGGGAGACTGGGGTTCAATCCCTGGGTCGGGAAGATTCCCTGGAGAAGGAAATGGCAACCCACTCCAGTATTCTTGCCTGGAAAATCCCATGGACTGAGGATCCTGGTAGGCTACAGTCCATGGGGTCGCAAAGAGTCAGACACGACTGAGTGACTTCACTTCTTCACTTCAGTTTTCTTTCAGTATCTTTCAGGCTTCAGTGCTTCTGCTCTCTGTTCTTACTGCCCCCTTTGCTAGTTTTGCTAGTCCTGAAGTCTATGCAGTGCAGGCACCTGGAAGTTTTTCTTTAAATCCCTTTGCCAGGTGGAATTAGAATTCCCTACTCCCACCAGCACTGCCCCTCAGGCTTTTGGACTATATTTCCTAGGCACATCCCAAGTATAGGAGTTTCCAGGGGAAGATGTATCATTTCTATCAAATCTGGTCTCCTTTTCTTGGAGTTTTCAACCATCCCAAGACTGTATTTCTTTGTTTCAGCTGATGAAGGACCATACTCTTTCTTCTTTCTCATTCTTCAAACAACCAGCCTTCTGGACCTCAGTGCTTCTGTTCATGCTCTGCTTGGGCCTGAAATCCTCCCACCCCAACTCCCTGTTACTGGGGAAGATTTTTTTGGTTCCAGGAGAGAAACAAAGTAAGCTCACTTAAATAAAAAAGAGAAAACTTACTGAAAAGACAAATAAGAAAGCTCAATGAACTGAAAGGCAGTAACTGGGCCTTAGGAACCAGGAACTGGAAGGCAGTAGAAATTCAGGTAGTATTTTCTGTCTCACATTTCGCCTTTCTTCTCATCTCTGCCCACTTCATTCTTTGCTCTTCGTGAACTGATTTCCTTTGTCCTCTGTTCTCATGATGGAAGACTTGACCTCCTTCTAGCTCCCAAGTTTATAAGCAATAGACTCAGCTACCCAAAAAGGCTAATGTTCTCTTTCATTCTGGGTCCCAATCCCAAACTCCAAAGAAGGTACTCTGCTTGGTCTATTTTGTGTCAGTGGCCCTTGGCTGAAAAAACTAGCTGTGTCCAGGGGTCAGGATCAAGCAACAGATATATAATATACTGTTAATACAATGCCTCTGGGCAAGAGGAGCAACTTCCAAAGAACAAGGGTGGGTAAGTCACAAGATGCCTGCTATTCCTTTCTCCATGCCTGTGAAATAAATGGCCTTCCTTCCTTATTTTTTCATATCAATACAATCAGTAAATGTCTCAGGCAAAGTGCTAGTGCTAAAAATACAGTGTTGAATAAAACCTAGTCCCTACCTCAGAAATCTTACAGCTGAGCAGAGAATGTAAACACAGGAAAATTTCTACTTATCCTTTACAACCCAATTCAGATATCACCCACATTATTTGGAGGTCTTCTCTGACCCTCTCCCTGTTCCCAGTTCTCACAGCTTTGTTGGTGTTACCCTCTTTCTCAATTCCCTGTGGCTCCATGTACCTACCTCTGCTGTAAAAATCACATTTTGTTACAGTTCATTTTTATGATTTCACTATGTTTTTTGTTGTTGTTCAGAAAATGTCTGTTGATTGAAAGAAAGAGTGAGGTCTTTGGGCCTCTACCTCCTCTGAGTTGTAAGGCTGATAAGGAAATACTGTGTCTCTGCATGTATCAGGGTAGATTGCTTGGCATCTCTTGAGAAGACAGGGCTACTATGGACACACAGCCTGTTTCATATGAATAGGAGTTGGAGGAATTAGCCTGCTGCCCACAAAAGTAGTAATTGATAGCCCTCAATAGTCACAGTGGGAAATGCCTCACAGCTTTTTTGTATTACAAAAAAGTTAAGTCAGACCATTAGCTTGATGGGTTTTTTGATTCTGGGTTTTCCTTCTTAAAAGGAAAACCAATGTCTCTCCCTTCTGAATCTTCCATTATTCATTATTTCCTTTCCCCATCAAGTTCCTATCCGTGATAAGCTCCGATTGGCTGTATCAAAATTCTTAGTTTATTGAAGGGTAAAATAAGGAAAATAAAATTCACCCAAAGCACTCTTTGAGTGATTCACAGAACAATTAGCAGTACCCAAGTTTGATTTAAATGATATTTTTTAAATGAGAAAATTTCTTAAAGTACTTAGCCAGGGCTTGTTATGTTCGTAGAACTGACTCATAGTCCTTTTGGATTTTTGAGTGAATGCCATTGTTAGTTTTCAGTTTGCAACAATACATAATTGGCATCCAAGAGCTCTATAGTTTTTATTTTTTTCCCACGAGTCAGCTCTGAGTGGCAGGAGGCAGGAACATTTCTCCTGGGCCTGTGCTTCCCTTCTAAGGAGTTCCATGCCTCCTTTTCTGGGTTGTATATTCTGAGGTGCTGGATGATTAGGACATTTGATAGAGGAGTTTTTTCTGTTGCATTTGTTGTGGCATTCTCTTCCTTTGCATTTTCTTATTCCACATTAAAAAACAAAACAACAACAACAACAAAAAAAACCAACTTTTGTTTTGTAATGCTGCTGCTGCTGCTGCTAAGTCGCGTCAGTCATGTCGGGCTCTGTACGACCCCAGAGACAGCAGCCCACCAGGCTCTGCCGTCCCTGGGGATTCTCCAGGCAAGAACACTGGAGTGGGTTGCCATTTCCTTCTCCGATGCATGAAAGTGAAAGGTGAAAGGAAAGTCGTTCAGTGGTGTCCAACTCTTAGCGACCCCACAGACTGCAGCCCACCAGGCCCCTCCGTCCATGGGATTTTCCAGGCAAGAGGACTGGAGTGGGGTGCCGTTGCCTTCTCCGTGTTTTGTATGGAGGTATAGCCAACTAACAGTGTTGTGACAGTTTCAGGTGAACAGCGAAGGGACTCAGTCATTCGTATAAATGTATCTATTATCTCCCAAACTCCCCTCTCATCCACTTACTCCATTTTGAAGAGAAAATCGGTGGCAATAATTCCCTTCTCCTTCTCTCCCTGCGCCCTTTTTGTGGGGAGAGAATGGCTCAAACAATGACCAATCACCGGAGAGTTTTCTCTAATCACGATGCCTTTAGTTTCCTCCTCTGTAAAATGAGGTTAACAGTAGAACATATTTTATTAAGTTGTGGGGGGGAAATGAGAAAATAAAGAAGAAAATACATATGAACAGCTAGAATTCTGTGTTACCTAGTAAGTGTTCAGTAAATGTTACTTATTATTAATTTCCCTAAGCTTCTGTAGATGCTGACACTGGGCAAACCAGATGCAAATAAGTCAGGATCCATATGTCTGTACCTCTGGGGTCTCTTGTGCTACCATGGTGCTCAGAACACTGAGAAGTTACCAGCAATGGTCTCCAACCTTCCAGACTAAAACTGCTCTTGTCCCAAACTTAGTATTTAAAAATAAATGGAAATCATCTGTATGTATGTGTTTTTAGTCTGCTGTCAATGAGTTTTTGCTTCCATTTGTCTCCTGCTTAAAGTGATCTTTTAAGTTAAAGAGTGAGCAATTGCTGGAAAAGAACCATTAAGAAATCTAGGTTCTAATTAACTTTATCTCTAATTGTTATGTAGCTCTGAGTCAGTGTTTTTTTTTGTAAACAAGGGTAAGAACTACAAAGATTAATGAAGGTTGTCAAGATTAGTGGAAGAACAAAACTGAAAATTTCCACAATACCTTACAAATCCAATACTTTGTTTCATTTGATTGCATACAACCTGGTGAAGCTGGAAGAGTTATTTATTTCTGTTTTGCTGTGTATGAAAACTGAGCACAGAGGAAGAGAGGCCCTTCTACATGACTTGGTTTCCACATTCCTTCCCATGTTCCAGCCCTCTTACAGAGCCCTATAATGGAATTGTTTGTTTCTTGTGTCCTTCTCCCACCAGAATGAGATCTTCTCAAGGACAGGACCCCAACTCACTCATCTCTGTGTCTCTAGTGTCCAAGGCACATAGTATATGCTCAGTGATGTAGAATGAATGAATGAAAAGAGAGCCAAGGCCAAAGACTTGGTACTATGATTCTCTGACAAATGCTTGTTTGCTAGTTTTACACTGCTTCCCCTCCTGCAGTGACCATGAAGTTATCAGAGGAACAGGAAAAGTGACAACTTATGAAGATACAAGCAGGAAGCACTGAACCAAGAATATGGATTTTTTTTTTCTCTGTATTTAGTTTTTTAGATGGGACACTGAAATACTCATCTAGTCTGACAACATTAATCAGTCTTGGGGATTTGCTCGGGCACTGAGCTCCATGATGCAGGCTTGTTTCCTAGTTTGGGAGATAGGAGGGATGGATGTGAACAGGTTGCCCAGGGTCAACAGTGAGAACTGAATGTCCTAAGAGTTGGGAGATTGACGATGACTTCCTGGAAGAGGCTGGATTTGGCCTGGGTCACAAAGGGTCAGAGGAAGTGGCTCTCCAGCAGAGGGGATGCTGGGAGAGGGGAGGCACCAGAGTGGACAGTGTTGGGTGTGTTTGGGGACCACTGGTCTCAATCGGCTTTGGGTTTTCTCCGTGAAAACCACAGAAACTTCCAAGGGGTGAGAATTTCCTTTATGTCTTCTACACTAAGCCTATTCATGGTCTCTCTGTATAATGGTTAAGATGCACTCCTCTAATGACTGGAATTACCTAATAGAGTTATTCTTTTGTCAGAAGAATCAATATTAAAGATGCCATAAGCAAGAAAGAAAGCTATTTCACCAAAGAAATTGGCAATTTGAAACATGCTAAAATCTCTTTCTGGATATCCCTTGCTACCCATTTCCCAGCATGGACAGTCAGACCCAAAAGGGTTTAAGCTTACATTTTTAAATCTGATACTTCAAGTATAAACTCAGCAAGTTACTCAACCTCTCTGAAACTTAATATACTCAGTTATACCTCACAGTAAGGAAAGCTATGTTGCAAAGTTGCTGTGAGGATAAAATGAGAAAATGTAAGGGAAGTATTTGGTATGCATTGGGCACACAATAGCTACCTCATTAGATGCATTAGGTTCAAACTCATATGCCCACGGGGACCAGGCAGATGATATAAATGAATAATAGGGACTAAGTATAAGATGTGCTTTTCCCCTTCTCTCTACCTTCAGCAGCTAGATATTATGTTCTCTAGGTTCCCTTGCAGCTAAGTGGGCCTACGTACAAAGTTTGTTCAACAGAGCATGAAGATAAGTGAGATGTGCAAATTTGTGGTCATGTTCTTAAAAAAGAAGCTCCTTGAATGTCACCTCATTTTTTTCTCTTCCTACTGGTGATGAACCTGTTTTAATCATATGGGTGAATTCATCATTTTCAGAGACAGCTGGGAACAGGTAGATAGGGGTAGAGACACTTAAACCCCTGTATAGCTTACCAGTCCACATCTTTCCTGAGAGAGAATTAAATGTGTATCTCATTTAAGCTACTGCTATTTGGTCTCTAATAAAGTAGCAGGACCAATACTCTAAATACCAATACTCTAAATAATTCACTCTAAATGTTCAATAACAAAGGAAATACACATGAATACATATATAATCTATTTATGGGATGAATTGTTGTTGGGATGTTATTTTTTAAAATAATTAAAAAATGTAAGACCCAATCCATGCTGGCTAAAATCTTTAGTCCCACTGGAAAACTCAGACTGGTATACAAAGCAATTAGCCCATGATATGAAATAAGGCTGTGTATTGTCACCCTGCTTATTTAACTTATGTGCAGGGTACATCTTTCAAAATGCCGGGTTGGGTGAAGCTCAAGTTGGATTCAAGATTGCCAGGAGAAATATCAATAACCTCAGATATACAGATGACACCACCCTTATGGCAGAAAATGAAGAGGAACTAAAGAGCCTCTTGATGAAGGTGGAAGAGGAAACTGAAAAAGTTGGTTTAAAACTCAACATTCAAAAAACTAAGATCATGGCATCTGGTCCCATCTCTTCATGGCAAATAGATGGGAAACAACGGAAACAGTGACAGACTTTTCTTGGTCTCCAAAATCACTGCATATGGTGACTGCAGCCATGAAATTAAAAGATGCCTCCTCCTTGGAAGAAAAGCTATGACAAACCTAGATAACATATTAAAAAGCAGAGATGTTACTTTGCTGACAAAGATCCATATAGTCAAAGCTATGGTTTTTTCCTGTAGTCATGTATGGATGTGACAGTTGGACCATAAAGAAAGCTGAGCGCCAAAGAATTGATGCTTTTGAACTGTGGTGTTGGAGAAGACTCTTGAGAGTCCCTTGGACAGTAAGGAGATCCAACCAGTCCATCCTAAAGGAAATCAGTCCTCAATATTCATTGGAAGTACTGATGCTGAAGCTCTAATACTTTGGCCACCTGATGCAAAGAAGTGACTCATTTGAAAAGACCCTGATGCTGGGAAAGATTGAAGGCAGAAGGAGAAGTGGATAACAGAGGATGAGATGGTTGGATGGCATCACCGACTCGATGGACATGAGTTTGAGCAAATTCCGGGAGTTGGTGACAGACAGGGAAGCTGGCATGCTGCAGTTCATGGGGTCACAAAGAGTCAGACACGATTGAGTGACTGAACTGAACTGATGAAAGAGCGTACACAGACCCTGAGTGCCAGAAGAATTAAAATGAAACAGGTACCAGCTAAAGGCTTCCCACATCCTCTGCTAGGTCACTGGCAGTGCCTTTGCCACTGCCAGGAGCCCTCG
This sequence comes from Cervus canadensis, assembly GCF_019320065.1. Taxonomy (NCBI): domain Eukaryota; kingdom Metazoa; phylum Chordata; class Mammalia; order Artiodactyla; family Cervidae; genus Cervus; species Cervus canadensis. The sequence continues at coordinate 16,304,021 of NC_057396.1, forward strand.
TGTAGCAACAGTTGAGGTGGTGCAGGCTGGATGAAGGATGGGTGCAGCCTATGCACGTGACAGGTGTGTTCTGTGTCTGTTGAGCCCAGTCACCCTTTGGGAGAAGCGGAATGGGAAGCCCTGGGCAGGTGGTGCTCCCATTGTCAAATACCCACATTGTATACCCATTATATCACTTAAACCATTCATCCCCCATTACAGGTGAATAAGCTGTGGCTGAGAGAGTTAAAGTAACTTTCCTGTAATCATCAATAGAACAAGGCTTCAAACTCTAGACTGCTGGGCATGATGTCTTTCCTTCTTTCTGCTGCCCAACCATAGTATCTGTTTTCTTGGTGGACCCTAGTGGGCTAAGCCACATTGTTAAGCATACAGGGAAGATAGGGAGGAATAATAAACTCTGAAATTTCTTTTTGACTTTATAGGCATTGTTGAAATAAGTTCACGAGGAATAAATTCAAGGAGAAAGAGGAAAAGGACGAGGTGGAAGAAGTATTCTTTTTAAAGTTTAGTTACATTGAATAAATCTAGAAGAAACAAATGGTGCAGAGACAAATGGTGTTAGGAGAATCATTTCCTTGATGTTCCCACAATGCATTTTGATCTCTAAGAAGAGAGGCTCATTAAAAAGGAAGATTATCTGCTTATTTGGAATGACAAATCTATCCTTATAATCACGGCTGAAAATACTTGGGAGCCTGATCATAAGCACATTTTCACAATCTTTGCAAAGATTAATGAATGATAATTACTTTATTCAGTGGCAAAAGCTTTGCTTTGGAGTATGTGTCATAGTAACAATTTTGCTATTCATATTCTAAAATGGATTTACATAATTCATTACTTATAATTCCTGTACTTTTCCCCTTCCTTTTGGGTTCACTAGTACACTCTCTTCATTTTATATCAAGTAATTCAACTATTTCATGACTGTGAGTTACTGCATTAAAAAAAATCACACTTTGGGTTTTAGTTCTCCAGTGAGCCAGGGCCAATATTTGTTGACATCATGGCTGCAGAAACCTTTGTTTCCTTCAAGTTAAATGAACTCCCATTTCAATATTGAAGTTTCAGGAACACCAAAGAGCAGTTCTGAAATTACACAGTTGATGCTCTTAATTGCAATGTGGGCCTGGAGACCAATGCTCAGTTGCAAATTAGTAAAATCCTTCTGAAGTGGAAAGGTCATATTCAATGAGACTGTAGGATTTAAGCTATAAAAACCTGGGAAGGCATCTACATTTGCATAGGAAAAAAATTCACCCCGATGCAGCCCTGATGAGTAGTGAAGAATAAAAACAAGATTGTTTCGAGCACCCAGGATGAGGTTAGCTACAAGTTAGGTAGGATGTAGGGGGTGTCCAGGGGAAATGCGGGGGAGGGACCACATGCCACATGTATCTCATAGCTTTCCTCCATGCTCTAATGTGGCAGAGATAGGAGAGTCTTTTTTAGTGATAATTGTGCAAATTCCTCTACCCTCACTTCTCAGTATAAAAGCCATATGTGGAAGCAGAGGCCACGGAAATAGAACTGAGTTTCCTGTTCAATCCCTCAATCTCTTTAAAATTCTCTTTTCGCTACAAATGAACATCCCTTCCTGGAGGTAAAACTTACCCCTACAGATATAAAAAATACCATTTAAGCAATATATAAGGGCTCCCCTGGTAGCTCAGCTGGGAAAGAATCCACCTGCAATGCTGGAGACCTGGGTTTGATCCTTGGGTTGGGAAGATCCCCTGTAGAAGGGAATGGCTACCCACTTCAGTTTTCTGGCCTGGAGAATTCCATGGACTACAGTCCATGGGGTCACAAAGAGTTGGACACGACTGAGCAACTTTCACTTCACAAGCAATATATGTAGAAATAGGTTCTTCAGTGCTCATTTTATCTCCAGTTCACTGGTCCACAGCTCCTGTAAGTTTTCATTCTTTTTTCTCATTTTGATATTTCCACTTTTTCGTGATGATTTGCTTCTGCATTTCTGCTTCACAGAGACTCATTCTGGAAGGATCATTAGTTTAGTTTTTCTTTTTACAAGGCACCAGAAATGCTTCCTTTCTAACAGCCCTTTGCTCATATGATCTCCTTGTATGATCCTAACCTCTGTAACGGAAGCTTTCACTTGTGGAGTTTGGACATGCAGGCGTGGCCTTTTCAGCCCATGACTAAAGACCGTATCCTCATGTCCTTAAGAAGCAGAGACAGTTCTCTGGCCTCTCAACATTTTTGTACCTCAAAATAGGACAGAGCCTGGGCTTTTACCTTAATCTCTTTACATCCCATTTTTATTCCAGCCCACCCTTCCCCTCTTCAGTGCATGCATTGTAGCCTGGACTTTGTCAGCTTTGAGGCAAAATTCAGTTAAATCACTGGTTTCTCTAAGAAATTCAAGGAGATTTACTGACTGCTTGTGGGGTCTCAGGGAGAGGTTACCTTACAAAGCACACAGCATATTTCTTGAAAAACCTACGTCTTATTTCTTTTTCTGTCTTCCCTCCTTCACCTACACCTTAGCTGGGGATTCTGCTTTTCTGCTGATACTTACCCTGCACATAAACTTACCCTACAGAGCTAGCTCTGCAGCTTTTATTCCATTCTCCCAGTTTCCTCAGCATTCTCTCTTTCCTCTCTTTATTATGTAAAGTAGCTCTTTGCTCCCCTGAAGGAAATCTAGTGCCCAGCCCAGGACCCTTGTCTGGAGGCTGATTCTTTTGGATTTGGATGAGCAGGCTTATCCAACAGCTTTGCAGTAAAGCTAGCTTTCTCTTTACAAAAGAATACTCTGCTTACTCATAAATGGAATTATTAATACTTCATAGGCTTACTGAGAGGATGAAAGGAAATAGTGAGCATGGAGCATTTAGCACAGTATAGTTTAGCCTTATTATCATTGAATGGAGTCAGATTATGCAATTTTTATCTGCTCTCTCCCTGGTTCTCTGTGGCTACCTGTGTTCCAATACTTACAGCTGAGTTGTCTGAGGTTGTTCTTAGCTTTGAGCTCCCCAAGGGTAAGTGCTTCATCTTGTCCATCCTTGTATCTCCAGTACCAGCTGCAGTATGCTGTGCACAGTGAGGCACATTACATGTTTGTTGGACAATTGAATCTTCGGCCTGAGAAACTTCTAGTACATTCTGCAAAAGCACTGTATGTAGAGAAAAAGACAGATCTGAGGAGGAAAGAAAACTAAGGTCCAGGGTCATTGCTGCAAACTGTTCAATACACTGAAAGCGCTTTGCAGGGAGGGGCCAGGAGGGGCTGTGTTCCCTCATCTGTGGATCTCTAGTACCCAATACCGTGTCATCACAGAGGAGGCCCCAAGTGTACCCCAACCACGATAGACTTCTCACATTCACTTTATTGTCAGTGGCTTAAATGTTTAATTTTTAAGCTTAGTAAGTTTTGTTTTGCTTGAATTAGTAATCTTTAATGTCAGTGAATGAGGTTCTAATTGTATGAATTATTTATCATAAGTCATGTACTCACAGCAAAACGATGAACTCTAGGAATCTCTGTGCGTTCACCAAGTTCTTCCTGTGCTTGTGTCTCCGGTTTTCCTTCCACTGCTTGAACAAACAGTCCCACGGCTAACTCAAAGGAAGAAGGAAGGATCTAATTGTGTGCAATATCTTCCCTGTGTGGTCTGCTTTCCCCGGAACCAAGAGGAGTATGTGTGGGGAAGGACTGGGCTAAAACATTGAAGCATCCCAGGAAAATGCTGAAGTTTGGTGTCCCATCAATCCGTTTTTCTTAAATGTTTGTTCATCTGAGGCAAGGACCTATCTCATGGGGAAAGGATGCATATTTTAAGTGGGGGAAAGATGCAGCTCTAAGTAATTCACATCAGTCCCAAAGTTGTGTACCCAACTCAGACAAAAGAAATCTCTGCATTAAGCCAATCAACTTTCTTAGAAGACAGTTCATGGGTGTGCAGTCTCATGTTAGTTGAATGTGTTCCTGGGTGGGTGAGGGGCTCATCCAATACCAAGTGGTTTTAAAAAATATTTTCCCTAATCACACAACCTGAAAAGAGTTCTTGTGAAATACATTTTTTCCAACTCACTAAATTTCCAGTGTTGCCTTAGTATCCACTATTGATTGACCTCCAGCTGATATTACCTGAATATTCCACATTTAGCTTGGGAGGTAGTTGAACTCTGGCTCAAGAAAAGTATATTCTAAATGTATGATTCCACTTATTACATTGGAAGATATGAATGTTGATATGATTTCTTTTTAAATTATTTTTAAGTATTTATTTTTTAATTGGAGGATAATTTCTTTATAATGTTATGTTCGTTTTTGTTGTACAACAATGTGAACCAGTCATAAGTGTACACATATTCCCTCCTCTTGAGCCTCTTTCCCTCCCCCTTCCACCCCTCTAGGCCATCACAGAACACCAGGCTGAGTTCCTTGTGCTATACAGCAACTTCCCACTAGCTATTTTATATACGATGGTGTGTATATGTCAATGCTACTCTTATAATTTATTACATCCTCTCCTTCCCCCTCTGTGGCTACAAATCCATTCTCTACTTCTTTGTCTCTATTCCTACCCTGAAAATAGGTTCATTGATACCATTTTCTAGAGTCTGCATATATGCATTAATATATATTTCTTTCCTTCTTTCTGACTTCACTCTATATAACAGGCTCTTTGTTCATCCACCTCAATTCAACTGGCTCATGTTCATTTATTTTTCATGGTGGAGTAATATTCCATTGCGTATATATACCACAATTTCTTTACCCATTCAACTGTTGATGGACATCTAGGTTGCTTCCATGTCTTGGCTATTGTAAATAGTACTGTAATGAACATTGGGGTACATGTGCCATTTTGAATTCTGGTTTTCTTAGGGTGTATGCCCAGTAGTGGGATTGCTGGGCCATGTAGTAGCTTTATTCCTAGTTTTTAAAGGAATTTCCATACTGTTCTGCATAGTGGCTGTACCAATTTACATTCCCACCAACAGTGCAAGAGGGTTCCCTTTTCTCCATATCCTCACCAGCATTTATTGTTTGTAGGTTTTTTGATGATGGCCATTCTGATCAGTGTGAGGTTTGTACTATTCTCCTTGTAGTTTTGATTTGCGTTTCTCTAATAAAGAGCAATGTTGAGCATCTTTTTATGTTTGTTGGCCACCTGTATGTCTTGTTTGGAGAAATGTCTGTTCAGGTCTTTTCCCCATGTTTTGATTGGGTTGTTTGTTTTTCTGATCTTGAGCTGCATAAGCTGCTTGTATATTTTGGAGATTAATCCTTTGTTAGTTGCTTTGTTTGCAAATATTTTCTCCCATTCTGAGGGCTGTCTTTTCATCTTGTTTACAGTTTCCTTTGTTGTGCAAAAGCTTTTAAATTTAATTAGGTCCTATTTCTTTAGTGTTGTTTTTATTTCCATTACTCTAGATGGTGGGTCAAAGAGGATCTTGCTGTAATTTTATGTCAAAAAGTGTTCTGCCTATATTTTCCTCCAAAAGTTCATATTTTCTGGCCTTACATTTAGGTCTTTAATCCATTTGAGTTTATTTTTATGTATGATCTTAGGAAGTGTTCTAATTTCATTCATTTACATGTGGCTGTACAGTTTTCCCAGCATCTCCTACAGAAGAGGCTATCTTTTCTTTTCTCCATTGTATATTCTTGCCTCCTTTGTCAAAGATAAGGTGGCCATATGTGTGTGGGCATATCTCTGGGCTTTCTATCTTATTCTATTGATCTATATTTCTGTTTTTTTGTCAGTACCATACCATCTTACTGTAGCTTTGTAGTACAGTCTGAAGTCAGGCAGGTTGATTCCTCCATCTTCATTTTTCTTTTTCAAGATTGCTATGGCTACTTTGGGATCTTTTGTGTTTCCATAAATATTGTAAAATTTTTCATTTCAGTTCTGTGAAAAATGCCTTTGGTAATTTGATAGGGATGGCACTGAATCTGTAAATTGCTTTGAGTAGTATAGTCATTTTCACAATATTGATCCTTTCAATCCAAGAACATGATACATCTCTCCATCTGTTTGTGTCATCTTTGATTTCTTTTATCAATGTCTTATAGTTTTTTGAATACAGTCTTTTGTCTCCATAGGTAGGTTTATTCTTAGGGTTTTTTTTCCTTTCTGTTGTAGTGGTGAATGGGATTCTTTCCTTAATTTCTCTTTCTGATTTCTTATTGTTAGTGTATAGAAATGCAAGGAATTTCTGTGCATTGATTTTGTATCCTTCTACTTTACTAAATTCATTGATTAGCTCCAGTAATTTTCTGAAGGTATCGTTAGGGTTTTTAATGTATAGTATCCTGTTATCTGCAAACAGTGAGAATTTTGCTTCTTTTCCAATCTGGATTCCTTTTATTTCTTTTTCTTCTCTGATTACCATGGCTATTACTTCCAAAACTATGTTGAATAATAGTGGCAAGACTGGGCACCCTTGATATGCTTACTTATTAATTTTGATCTCCACATATTTTTGGTGTAGTATTTTTTATTTTTATTTTTTCATTGAGGTATAGTTAATTTACAATCTTTTGTTAGTTTCAGATATACAATAAAGTGATTCAGTTTAGGTGATTCAGTTTAGTATTTATTTTATTATTCCAGCAGCTGATGTTTATTAACTCTGAGGTTCAAAATTGCTATTCCAGGTTCTATGTCTCTAAAAATGAGGTCCTAGAATGCATTCGGAAGCATTTCCCACAAAGGTTGCTCTGATAATTATGGTCTGACTGACTGAATAAATACATGAATAGAACACTATTTGGCTGATGGAAGATCTTGCTTATTTGTGGCTCTTATACCTTGAGCTGCTCCTCAGATTTACACAACTGTTAAATGGGAATAATCATTTCTACCATTTTTCTTTATGATGGGAGAAATCTGTTATTGAACAATCCCATTTTGATTGGTAGAATTCAAAATTTTGGTGCTAAGAGAGGCCATAGAAAACTGTTCCAACCATTTGCTTTTACAGATAAAAACCCTGAGGCCAGAAGTTACAAGACTTGTCTAAGACGTTCTGTCACATAGGAAAAAGTTTTTTCTTTCTTTGCCTGTGTTGGTGATAGTTGTTACTATTTGCCATTGTGAGAATTTTATCAGGCTTTCTCTGATTGTAGCACATCCAAAGACTTCAAGCATTTGGTTTAGTTTAAAGTAAAAAGTAAAGAAAAGTAAAGTAAAGTCAAGTCGCTGAGTCATGTCCGACTGTTTGTGACCCCATAGACTACCAGGCTCCTCTGTCCATGGGATTTTCCAGGCAAGAGTACTGGAGTAGGTTGCCATTTCCTTCTCCAGGGGATATTCCCGACCCAGGGAACGAACCCGGGTCTCCAGCATTGCAGACAGACGCTTTACTGTCTGAGACACCTGGGAAGCCCTGGTTTAGTTTTAGTCACTCCAAACCCAATGCCAGTCTCCATGATTTAGCTGGCCATGGAGGGCAAGTGTCTTGCCATTCACACTGTTCACTGCACCCAGGGTAGGTAAGGCGCGACCAGGGAAGATGGAAGAAGGCTCGAGGAGCTGTGGGGGTTGCAGACTTGTTTATTCTCTCTGGGCAGCAGCAGCAGGGAGTCTTCAAAGACTACTGACCTACTAAGATAGACAAAAGTGGCCCATGGCCAAGTGGGCATGCAGGCACAGTGCTACCAAGGTCAGCAATATCACTGTTCATAAAACATAAGGTATGAGGCTGTGAGAGAGTGGGGCAGGAGAGCCTGACTGACACCGTGTTGTCAGTTAATTTCTCCATAGCAAGGCACATTAATAAAACACAATCTCCTGTAGAATATTAGCAAACTGATTAACTAGTCAGCTGTAGGGATATTCTGAGAACCAGATGGATATTTGACAGAATCACATCAAATTTTCATGGAGGTAATTAGTTTCCTCCACTTTGAGCCATTCAGTTATACAGTAGCAATTAAACTCCAGCCTACAACATTAAAATACGATTAGCCCTTTGTTAATAGTACAAAAGAAACATCAAGGTGAGTATGAGGGAGGAGCGAGAAGGTCTGAAGTACAAGGATTCATTTTCAGATTGTGTTTGGTGTTCTCTCACCCCTGAGTGAGATGACAGAATCGCTTTGGTGAGACACATCAGCCATTCTGTTAGTAAGAATGGGGAGTACTGATGTCATATCTTTGATTTCTGCCAAGGAGTTTTCTAGAATATTATGTGCTATTCTGGTTCAGATACCAGTCAAAAAGGATTTTTCAAGCAACACTGGAAAAGGTTGAAACAAGTAGGACTATTCAGCCTGGCTTCCCTGGTGGCTCAGTTGATAAAGAGTCCACCTGCAATGCTGGAGACATGGGTTCGATCCCTGGGTTGGGAAGATCCCCTGGAGAAGGAAATGGCAACCCACTCCAGTATTCTTGCATAGAGAATCCCGTGGACGGAGGAGCCTGGTGGGCTGCTGTCCACAGGGTCACACAGAGTCGGACACGACTGAAGGGACTTAGCAGCAGCAGCAGCAGTTGAACACAATACTATTCAGAACTCTCGGTTGAAAAGGTGAGAAACCCAAGTCAGGCTTACTCAAGTACAAAAATAATGTCTTAGGTTTTTTAACTGACAAGGTCATGGGTTTATGCACTTCGGGGAAGGCTTGATATATGTTCTCAGTTCTAAGGACTCAGTTTCTTCTCTTTTTATCTCCTAGCTGGCTTGTCTTTCTCTCTGTCTTTTCTTTTCCTCCCTTCCTTCCTCCCCCTTCCTTTCTTTCAAAATAATTTGAGATGAAATTAACATAAAGTTAATCATCTTTAAGTGAACAATTTTAGTACATTCACAGTGGTGTGCCTCTATCTAGTTCCAAAACATTTCCATCACTTTCAGTTAAAAGCCTTAGCCATTAAATAGTTTCCCTCTGTCTCCCTACCACCCCCACCTAACCACCAATCTGTATTCTATCTCTATGGGTGTATCTATTCTGGCTATTTCATATGAATGGAAATATGTGACTTTTATGCTTGGCTGATTTACTTAGTATCATGATTTGGAGATTCATCCATATTGCAGTACATGCAAGTACTTCATTTTTTTATTGCTGAATAAAAATACCATTGTACGTATAGACCACAATTTATCTATTGATGCACTGATAAACATTCAGGCTATTTTCTTTCATTCTTTTTTTTTTTTTTTGGTGGCCCATATAAGGCTATTTTCGTACTCTGGCTATTGTTAATAGTGCTGCTATGAACATGTGTGTACATGTACTTGTTTGAATGCATGTTTTTAATTCTTTTGGGTACATATCTGTGAATGGTATTGCAGGATCATGTGGCAATTCTGTTTAGCTTTTTGAGAAAACGCCAAACTCTTTTCCATGGTGGATGAACCATTTCGCATTCCCACCAGCTATATGAAAAGGTCCAAATTTCTCCACATCCTCACCAATACTTCTTACCTCCTCCCCACTCCCTCTTTTCAATTATAATCATTCAAGTGATTACCACCTGATTGTGATTTTGATTTGTATTTCCCTAAAGACTAATGATGCTGAGTATCTTTTCATGTGCTTTTTGGCCATTTGTATATCTTATTTGGAGGAATGCCTGCTTTCTCTTACAGGCTTTTATTGTGGTAGGTTGACTAATCAAATCATCTGCCTGGGATGAAGGGGTTTCCAGGAATGCAGTGCTTTAAGATTTATTATAAAATGAACAAAGTCTCAGCAACTGGGGCAAGTTGGTCACTGAAGTGCTGGGAAAGATGGCATGGAATCTTGGGCATATAGATTTTAGGGTTTAGGCATCAGAGCAATAAATAGCATAATTATCCCTTAATCTTAGGAACAGCCATGGCCAATTCTGTTTGGCCATTCTAATTGGCTTGACATGGAATAGAGGTCCATCCCTGGACTCATGTGGCCAGGTAGATAAATTACTTTGACATATTTAAGCATGTGTTCATCCTTGAGTTGAACGATTAGCTTCTTCTCAAAAATTGGGATGAAGTAGGATTACTTCATGCAACTGGAGGGATGATTCTTCAAATACAGAGATGCCTGGAAGACATATATATGATCATTACAAGCATTAATATGCATCAGCTATTGTGCTTGACACTTGTACATAGATTATTTCATTCAGTTCTTACAATATTCTCAGTTCAGTTCAGTTCATTTCAGTCGCTCAGTCGTGTCCAACTCTTTGCAACCCCATGAATCACAGCATGCCAGGCCTCCCTGTCTATCACCAACTCCTGGAGTTTACTCAAACTCATGTCCATCGAGTCGGTGATGCCATCCAGCCATCTCATCCTCTGTCGTCCTCTTCTCCTCCTGCCCCCAATCCCTCCCAGCATCAGGGTCTTTTCCAATGAGTCAACTCTTCGCATGAGGTGGCCAAGGTATTGGAGTTTCAGCTTTAGCATCAGTCCTTCCAATGAACACCCAGGACTGATCTCCTTTAGAATGGACTGGTTGGATCTCCTTGCAGTCCAAGGGATTCTCAAGAGTCGTCTCCAACACCATAGTTCAAAAGCATCAATTCTTCGGCACTCAGCTTTCTTCACAATCCAACTCTCACATCCATACATGACCACTGGAAAAACCATAGCCTTGACTAGACGGACCTTTGTTGGCAGTCATGTCTCTGCTTTTTAAAATGCTATCTAGGTTGGTCATAAGTTTCCTTCCAAGGAGTAAGTGTCTTTTAATTTCATGGCTGCAGTCACCATCTGCAGTGATTTTGGAGCCCCCCCAAATAAAGTCTGACACTGTTTCCACTGTTTCCCCATCTATTTCACATGAAGTGATGGGACCAGATGCCATAATCTTAGTTTTCTGAATGTTGAGCTTTAAGACAACTTTTTCACTCTCCTCTTTCACTTTCATCAAGAGGCTTTTTAGTTCCTCTTCACTTTCTGCTATAAGGGTGGTGTCATCTGCATATCTGAGGTTATTGATATTTCTCCTAGCAATCTTGATTCCAGCTTGTGCTTCCTCCAGCCCAACGTTTCTCATGATGTACTCTGCATATAAGTTAAATAAGCAGGGTGACAATATACAGCCTTGACATACTCCTTTTCCTATTTGGAACTAGTCTGTTGTTCCATGTCCAGTTCTAACTTTTGTTTCCTGACCTGCATACAGGTTCCTCAAGAGGCAGATCAGGTGGTCTGGTATTCCCATCTCTTTCAGAATGTTCCACAGTTTATTGTGATCCACACAGTCAAATGCTTTGGCATAGTCAATAAAGTAGAAATATGTTTTTCTGGAACTCTCTTGCTTTTTTGATGATCCAGTGAATGTTGGCAATTTGATCTCTGGTTCCTCTGCCTTTTCTAAAACCAGCTTGAACATCTGGAAGTTCACAGTTCACGTATTGCTGATATTAATACCCCAGTATTAGACATGACAAAATTGAGCCTTAGGAAAGTTAAGTTACCATGCTCAAAGTCACATAAGCTAGAGAGAGAATTGCTTTTTTTTTCTTATTGAGACAGTATAATTGATATATAACTTTGCATTAATTCCTTTTTGTATACTTGAAACTAATACAACATACCTATATATACCTAATCTACATATATATATATATATATATATATATATATAGAGAGAGAGAGAGAGAGAGAGAGAGAGAGAGAGAGAAATGATTTTGGTTAATTTTTAATATAGCACAGTATAAAACAGAATTTTCAGACAGCAAGGAGAATTCAAGGAGAAAGGTAGAAGCAGCTCCCTTTAGAGGACTTTGTATCAGTCAGAGTCCATTCAGGAAAAGAACCACACCAGTTATTTTAATAGAAATTTTGATGAAAGAGATATGTTAAGAAGATATCTAAATAATCACAAAAGGAAACACTGAGGTACATAAGAATAGCAGCTTCAGTAATAGAGACAAGAGGCTGGGGCGTTAAAATCTGGGAGAAGAGGCCCCAGGCCGCCAGTCTGTTATCTCTGAAGCGGTGCACTAAGGCTGGCTCTAGGAGTGTGTAAAACATGTGAAATTGAAACCAACTACTGCTGTAGGTACAGAAAGCAAAAAAGGAGGCAATCTTTCCCTCCTGCAGCCCTCCAACCCCTCTCTAGCACACCATGTTGGCAGAGTCTAATACAGCACCAGCTGGCAAAGCAGAAATATCATTTATAGGTTCTCATCTCCAGGAGTGGAAAAGGTCAGTTTTCATTCCAGTCCCAAAGAAGGGCAAAAAAAAAAAGAACATTCAAACTACCACACAATTGTGCTCGTTTCACATGCTAGCAAGGTAATGCTCAAAATCCTTCAAGCTAGGCTTCAACAGTATGTGAACCAAGAAATTCCAGATGTACAAGCTGGATTTAGAAAAGGCAAAGGAACCAGAGATCAAATTGTCAAGATCTTTTGGATCAGAGAAAAAGCAAGGTAATTCCAGAAAAAAAAAAAAATCTACTTCTGCTTCATTGACTATGTTAATGCCTTTGACTATGTGGATCACAACAACCCATGGAAAAATTTTCAAGAGATAGGAATACCAGACCATCTTACCTGCCCCCTGAGAAACCTATATGGACGTCAAGAAGCAACAGTTAGAACTGGACATGAAACAAATGACTGGTTCCTAACTGCGAAAGGAGTACATCAAGGCTGTATATTGTCACCCTGCTTATTTTACTTATATGCAGAGTACATCATGCAAAATGCTGGGCTGGATGAAGTTCATGCTGGAATCAGGACTGCTGGGAGAAACATCAATAATCTCAGACATGCAGATGACATCACCCTTATGGCAGAAAGCAAAAAGGAACTAAAGAGCTTCTTGATGAAGGTGAAAAAGAAGAGTGAAAAAGCTGTCTTAAAACTCAACATTAAAAATTAAGATCATGGCATCCAGTCCCATTACGTCATGGCAAATAGATGGGGAAAAAATGGAAACAGTGACAGACTTTATTTTCTTGGGCTCCAACATTACTGGGGATGTTGACTGCCATCTTGAAATTAAAAGATGCTTGCTTCTTGGAAGAAAAGCTATAACCAACCTAGACAGCATATTAAAAAGCAGGGACACTGCTTTGCCAGCAAAGATCCATATAGTCAAAGTTATGGTTTTTCCTGGTAGTCATCTATGGATGTGAGAGTTGGACCATAAAGAAGGCTGAGTGCCGAAAATTGATGCTTTTGAACTGTGGTATTGGAGAAAACTCTTGAGAGTCACTTGGACTGCAAGGAGATCCAACCAGTCCATCCTAAAAGAAATCAACCCTGAATATTCATTGGAAGGACTGATGCTGAAGCTGAAACTCCAATACTTTGGCCACCTGATATGAAGAACTGACTCACTGAAAAAGACCCTGATGCTGGGAAAGATTGAAGGCAGGAGGAGAAGGTGATGATAGATGATGAGATGGTAGGATGGTATCATCGACTCAATTGGCGTGAGTTTGAGCAAGCTCTGGGAGATGATGAAGGACAGGGAATCCTGGGCATGCTGCAGTCCATGGGGTCGCAAAGAGTAGGACATGATTTAGTGACTGAATAAACAAAAAGTCTCCAGGATCATAAAACAAATTGTAGCAGAGTTGAGAGAAAATAGCTTAATTTAACACTGCTTTTAAAAAAGGAACATTCAGAGTTATAGTGAAACTGTTCCTATATCAAACTAGAAACATGGTTGAATTTTTTTTAATAAATCAGAAGTTTTTATTTTCTGAATTTAAGTTTACCTTTAGATTTGAGGAATTAACATAATTAAACTCTGCCTTCCTCTGTGCAGGTGATTACCAGGCCTCTCCTTGTCCTACCCCATATAACATCATGCCTGAAACGTTCAGACTATCTCAAATTTGTTTCCACTCTGTAATTTATCCATTGAAGTTTTGCTTGAAGCTGATGTGGAAAGATCAAAACTTTGAAATCAGAAATGTATGAATTCAGTGTTGCCTCTACCACTTTGCTTGTGAATTAACATTGGCTGAGTTAGTCTTAATTCTCTCATCTTTTAAATGAACAATGGATAATGCATATATATATCATAGGGTTTTTATAAAATTTATATGAAATAATGTGGGAAAAAAACCTGGCAAGCTATCTGGCATGGCAGTGATATTTACTTAATAAAAACAAATTCCTCTTATTTTTACTCAATTCTTCTAATTGAGAGCAAACTATGAGTTTCAGACAGATCATCTCCCTGAATGCAGAATCTCACTTTTCCAGCAGCAACAAAAATTAGACAGGCATTTGTGTCCTCTCTGTTATAGCTCCCCCAAATAACCCATTGGTCTAAGTGTCAGTGTGTTTGCTATTGTCATCATTACCAAGACAAGTTTCCTACTTTCTCCTTCCAACTAGAATGTCATCTTTGGGCTCCCTGCTATGGAGAAATTCTCTGATTCCAAGACTGGTTGTTGCCTTCTCCATGTTCAGGGGAACTGCCCTAAGATTTCTTTATTGAGAATTGAGGGCAAAGGCCCATCTTCAAAGCAGCCAAGGTGGACTTTGGTGAATTGTTGTGTATCGTAAGCTTGTACTTCCAAGGTTTGGGAGATGGTATTTCTGAACTGCCTTAAGTGTTCCCTCCTTGGGAAGTACAGGCAAGCAGTCATGCTGGCAGAAGTCCCAAGAATTCCTTGGGCCACTTTATAATGAAATTATAACTGGATAAATAGTCACAGATGTGTAGAAGGCTGGGATGCTCTGGAGGTTAACAGAGAGACAGAGGTGATTGCTTTATTTTCAGGAAATGAAGAATCGGGGCATAATTTGCCTTTACCTCATCAGAGAGCATGAACTTACTAAGCATCTCCTGTCCCCTCTTCACCTTTTATTGAACCAGAGAGATCTGCTGTGAGTCTCCTGAGAGTTTTCATGAATGCTGTTTGTCAGGGGAGCTTTGCTCTCTGAGGGGCCCCTGGTGAGAAAGTTTTGACACATGCTGTTACCACAGCTTTTCCAGTTGAAAAACATCATGGAGCTCAATGCTTTTGGCCTCAGGGTGCTCATAGGCCTCTTTGCACATGGGAGTTAATAATGTGTGAAAACTCAAATTTAAAAACAAAATAATCTTTGAGTCACATGAGGGTAGAAAAGCAGAATAACACTCCAGTTTTCTTCTTTTTAAACAATCTGCTTCCTTTTTATTTCCTGTTTCTTCTCAACTTCTTTTATCCTTTCTTTGAATCAAGCTGCTTCTTGACTGCAAACTCACTATGCTGCTTTTCAGCCTGGATTGAATTTTTATAGCAAGTCATAAACCCTTGGAAATAGGATTTATAATGGAAACGCTGATACAGGCCTAGCTAGCGTGGCCAGAGAGGTGTTCAAATAATACTGGAGAGTAATATTCTTCAAATCTAATACTCTATAGATTTTTCTCCTGCTGTGATTCAAACTGACCCAATTCTTTCTCTGACTTCTTCGGTGCCAAAGCCTGTGTCCTGCCATGTCCCTGACTAGCTTGCCTGGGTCACATTGATATGTGACAGAACATGACACAGTTAATTCCTGTAGGCTGAGACCATCTGGGCTGAATACATGACTGAACCCCGTTAAAGCCTTTATACAAACTTTTAATGTTCTGGTGGGGGTGTGAAAACCTACTTGTCTTCTGGGCACCCAAAAGCTAGCTAGACTTGGGGGAGGGGGAGTTCTCGAAGGAGCTGAGATCCCTGGAGTGAGGCAGGCTTGGGACGGAGGGGTCAGGCGTGGCGAGCTGTGCTAGTCTAGGAGGCAGACCCTCATGGGAGGGAGAGTCTCCAGGTACGCAGACAGCCTGCCCTGGTGGGTGTGCAGAATGGTGATGGGGAGCCAGGAAGCATTCATTGAAGTCCAAGCAGGTGGCTCCCTTAAGGGAAGTCTGGTGGCAGGTAGCACAGTTTCAGTTCCTGGCCATGATTCCTAGGGAATGGGGGTAAAGCTGGAGTATAATTTAAACAACAAAAACAACCCCATAGTCTTTGCCTTCAGTTCCTGGCAAGAGATTCCAAAACCCTTGGAATTTCCTGAGTGATGGGAATGTCTTTAGTTACTGATAAAGAGCCCCTTTCCCCAGACCTGAATTCCTGCTGGCGAGATGACTCAAGGTGGCCCCTTAGACAGTTTCCAGGGAAAGGCTCGCTACCTACGGTGACTAGAGTTGGCACTTTCAGCCCATTCTTCATTTTCTGAGGCGGTAAGGAGGGATGGGGGCTTCCCAGGTGGTGCTAGTTGTAAAGAACCCACCTGCCAATGCAGGAGACAAGAGACACGAGAGACACTGGTTCTATCTCAGGCTCAGGAAGATCCCCTGGAGGAGGGCATGGCAACCCACTCCAGTATTCCTGCCTGGAGAATCCTATGGACAGAGGAGCCTGGTGGGCTACAGTCCACAGGGTCACAAAGAGTCGGACACGACTGAGCGACTTAGCGAGCATGCATGCACACAAGAAAGGATGGAGATTAAGTTCAATCACCAATGTCTTAGCCAATCATGCCTATGGAAGGAAGACTTGATAAAAACTCCTGAAGAGCAAGTTTTGAGGAGATCCCAAGTTGATGATCACTTGACATGAGGGGAGGCTGGTGCACCCAGAGAGGTCATGGAAGCTCTGCACTCCCTCCAGCCCCACACCCTGCCCCGAGCTTCTCTTCTATGTGACTGTCCTGAATGATAAGTATAGAGTTTCCTGAGTACACGAGTAGATTTAGTGAGTTACGAAAACTTAGGGTGAGCCATAGGAACTCCCACATTTATAATTGGCTGGGCAAAAGAGCAGATATCCTGGGGACCCCATTCACAGTTGATGTCTTGTGGTGTCTTATAGCTGTGGGGTCTGTGCTAGCTTCCATAGTTGGTTCATGAATTGAATTGAATTGTAGGGCACTCAGTCAGGGAATATGAGAATTGGTTGTTGTTTGGAAAATGATGTAGGGATCGAGGGAAGTGAGGTATTGACAAAAGCAGGGTCGGACCCAAATCTCAGGAGGAGGGAGACCCGGAATAAATGCTACTTCTGCTATTTACTAGGTGTGGGGTGGCTGACAAGAGAACCTCTCAATTTTTTTTTCTCTCATCTGTAAAACAGGCATAATGACCTATTTGTTAATTGATTGCATTTTCTCTTTTTCATGATGAATATGTAGCCAATAAAAAATGTTTGTGAATGAATGAGTGAAGAACTCAGAGTAAATAGGTAATCTATGCAGGGTCTTAAACTCGGGGAACAAACGAGGAACTCTGCTATGCATCTGGGTACAAAGTTAGAGCTACAGAGAAGGGTGTCTTTGTCTCAAGTATATGCATGAAGCCCTCAAATCCCTTTACCATCTGATGCCTGAGATCAGAATTGGGTGTAGTTTCTTTGAAACCTGCAAGTGGAGGTTAGAAGACCCACCTTCTGGGGAGAAGAAGTCTATAGAGGCTGGGACATGACTAGGGCCTGGCTGGCATGGT
The DNA here is from genome assembly GCF_019320065.1 of Cervus canadensis. Lineage (NCBI taxonomy): Eukaryota > Metazoa > Chordata > Mammalia > Artiodactyla > Cervidae > Cervus > Cervus canadensis. The sequence continues at coordinate 16,321,388 of NC_057396.1, forward strand.
GCAGAAGAGGAGGGAACACAGCCTCTACCCTCAAACCGCCTGGGTTCTAATCCTGGCTCTGCTAACCAGCTGTATGATGGACATCAGGTCAGTCAACTTCTCTGACTTTGTTTCATCATATATAAAGTGAAGTTAAGGGCAGTTCTGACGTCATAGGTTCTTATGAGGGAAACTGTTGGTTTGAAAACTTGGGAGTTTCCTGGGTGAAATCTGAAACTGGCCCCATATGTGAAGGGCAAGGAGAGACCAAGAAAGAGGCACATCTCTCCAGATTGGTAGGTGGCAGGTTTAATAAGCAAGGAACTTACATATGAGGCTCGTCTTGGGCAACCAAAAGAGAAGTGGATTTCCACACCCCCACCAGAACATTAAAAATTTATGCAGAGGCTTTAATGGGGTCCAGTCATGAATTCAGCCCAGATGGTATCAGCAAAATGTTAGTCTGTCTAGGCTGCACCCCTGAAACAGCTGTGGGCCTGGTGGGCATAAGGGTACTTAAGGATGTATGTGGATTGGTTAGGAGAGGCCACTGCCCGGGTCCAGCTCACAGGTCAGCCACTGGTCACATCCTCTCCTGCAACAGTAAATGGAGACTGTATCAGGCACACCTCTGAAACATGGGACTTGATTAGTAAGTGTTACTAGGTGTTATCCTTGCTTTTGTTCTTTCTGAGGGAGCAAGTTCAGTAGTAAAGCAGGGGTAGGTGCTAAGGGGCACATCCTTAGCAGCTTCCAGAAAAACCAGAGTCCAGCAAAGAAGATGAAAAGAGCAGACACCTCTCTGCAGCAGCTCCGATTCATCCCAAACTGAGTGGAAAACTTAAAAGGTAGGGTCCGAGACACCTAAAAAAGCTTCCATTGTTCATCATTTCTTGTCAGAACCTGGAAGCACAGTTTCTTTCTGCCATGGCTTTGTTTGTGTTCCACTGGGTCCTGACCCATGTTAAAAGGCTGATGAAGGAGCCCTGAGCCTTGTGAATGCCTGTTTGAATGAGGTGTTGGGGTGAGTTACTGCAATACCGGGGTGAACCGAGGATGGAAGAAGCATCTGCTTTGCTTTGCTTTGTGACCCCTGGACTGTAGCCCATGAGGCTCTTCTGTCCATGGGATTTCCCAGGCACAAACACTGGAGTGGGTTGCTATTTCTTCTCCAGGGGATCTTCCCGATCTAGGGATCGAAGCTGCATCTCCCACATTGGTAGGCTGATTCTTTACCACTGAGTCACCAGAAGGCAGATGGACAGTAGGTCAGTTTAACTGTACACACAGTCTCACCTCTCAGCCTTCAAGTGAAGAACCTGAAGCCCAGAGAGAGGTGAGTTGCCTAAGGACACCTGGCTAATTAATGCTCACTTAATACAACTGGGACAATTCACTTGCTGACATAGCTGTTTTTATAAAAAATTTTAATGAAAACTTTGCTGACACTGTTTTTGAACAAAATAGATCACAGGGAGTCTTCTGCAGATAGTGGACAGGCAATTGGTGGAGAGCAACAGGACATGCAGGTGCTTGGGAGCTCACTGGCCGCAGGGGATGAGGTAGAAGCTGGGGAAGCTCTTTGGAAGGAGGCATCTCAGGTACAGTTTGGGGGGCTCACAGTGCCTCTGAGTGGGCTCCTTTCCTAATGTGACCTTTTGCAGGATTCGGTGGAAGACTTTTTTCCCTGCTAGTGTTTGGCTCTTCTTTTGATTCTCTTTTAAAGCTTTAGGTAAGCAGGAGCAGCAGTTGGAGGCTGGATATTTTTCTTCTTGTTTAGCCTGAAGGCTGTGTGCAGCTCTGGCAGTTAACCTCATAAATTAAGGCCTTTGAAGAAACACATGCCTATTTTTGTCCAACTTGGCAAGTCTTAAGAGTCAGTATTTTCCCAGGGAGGCTTCATCAGTATAGCATGAGAGAGACTGAGGGCCGGGAAACATTCTTCCTCTTCTCCTCATGCTGACTTGTCCTGGCCTCCACTAGGTTGGGCTGGCGCATATGGCCTCCCAGGCGGTGCGTTGCATAGCTGCTGATCCTAAGACGTGACTGAAGCCCAGTATGTAGTGCTGGCTCTCTGGGCCTCGCTGTCTCTGCGATGCTACAGTTTTAGAAGCCTCTGAGTTCACTAATGATGGAGCTTCTGCACTGGCCTCTGCTGCTTTTGGCTTCTGGGGTAGCTCAGCTAATAAAGAATCCACCTGCAATGCAGAAGACCCCGGTTCGAGTCTTGGGTCGGGAAGTTCCCCTGGAGAAGGGATAAGCTACGCACTCGAATATTCTTGGGCTTCCCTGGTGGCTTGCCTGGTAAAGAATCCACCCGCAATGCAGGAGACCTGCGTTTGACCCTTGGGTTGGGGAGATCTCCTGGAAGAGGGTGTGGCAACCCGCTCCAGTCTTTTTGGCTGGAGAATCCCATGGACAGAGGAGCCTGGCGGGCTGTAGTCCGTGGGATCGCAAAGAGTCAGACACGACTGAGCGACTAAGCACAGAGCACAGAGGTTCATGAAAGACAGAACTACTGCACTGGCTTTGCTTCTTTTGGCAATTTTGCTCCAGCTCTGTCACTCACGTGGGCTGATGGCGTGGGCTCAGGGTTTCTTCCTGCTTCTGCGCTCAGCTGCGTCAAGTCTGACACTATCCCAGTTGTGACAGCCCTTTCTACTTCCACCTCCCCCTTGGTGTGCTTTAGCCACAGGAGAGATAACTGTCCAGTTGGTCCCCAAGCAGATTTTCTTGGTTTTTCATCCTCTCAACATCACCTAACCCTGGGTTGGGCCCCTACACTTGGAAACTGAGCTTGGGCACAGAACCTCTTCTCTTTTTCCCTTCAGGACAGCTGAGAAAGGATGTTTTTTTCAGAAGGAACTTTTGTGGTATTTATGCTGGTGAGCCTTTAATAAAAGACACAGTAATTCTACAGAAAATTTTTTCCTAACATTTTCATAAATGAACAAAAGAAAAATTCAGAAAATAAGAAGACTAATAAGGTAAATTAAGGGGAAAGTTAATTAGAAAATATTAGCTAAAAGAGACAACTAAAAAGGAATGTAAAGTTAAGTATTGAGCTTGCTCTGACAGGTCAGAGAGGAGACACCATGACTATATAGGTATAAGTGAAGGGAGAAAATTCATTTATTTGGAAAGTAAAATTTCTCCTACAATTCCAGTGGCAAAACCAAAACAGAACAATAAAAAAATATCTAATAGGGTATATTTTGAATTATTTTAATGTGATTTCCCCCCCTCCTTTTTGAGTTTCTCCTTACTCAGCTAAGGATATCCATCTGCTTGCACATATGTTAGGAATATTTGGTAAGGAATACAAAAGATTAGACATATTAAGTAGTATTCAACTTCTGTCATACAAAATAGAACATATTTAAACAATAGGCTTGAAAACCAGGCATTTGAGCATGATAAAGTTTTCCTAAATTAATATAGGTCCCATCTAACTAATTAAGGCCTAAGCCTATAAGATTCCCATTACAGTGTACTCCTGCTATATAGAGAAATCATCTTTATTTGAAAGAGGATTCAGATCATAGAGTTCTTTCAGTTTGTAGAAAAATATCCCTTTGTTTGGAATGCATTATAGTTGTAAGTTTGGAAGGGAAGAATGCATCTTTCTATTTCTCACAGTGTGGTACCCAGGTCAACAGTATCAGCATCATTTGGGAACTTGTTAGACATGCAAATTCCTTGGTCCCACCTCAGACCAACTGAAAATAAACTAGGGATAGAGCCCAGGAATTTATTTTTTCAAACAAACCCTCTGTACTATTCTTATATACACTAGAATTTGAGAAGCAATGATCTAGAAAAGACTTCAGCACTTTCCAATCTAGGACATTTGGGAGAATGGAGGAAAGAGGCACAGCAATCGTGTATCCCTATTTTTCTCTTCTCTGAACAGGACTGGGATATGGTTTAGAGCAGTGAGAGTAACACAGAGGAAGCAGGATGCTCTCACTCATGCTCCTTACCTGTAACTCTGTGTGGTGGCCATCCATTAGGCAGCTAGGATGTCACTAGACCTAAGGAGAGTTTGGTGTTGCTGTGGTTAGGCAAAGGAACTTTGCATTTTCAGTCTTTCTAAGCCTCCCATGAGTCCCCCTGTGACATATACAGGTCTCAGACTGAGCTGAGAATCCAGCTCAGGGGTTTGTCCACAGGAAGGTCTATCTTTATTGGGGGTGAAGGAGCTTTGAACAAGGATTGCATGAGGGGTCTCCAGGTCAAGGTGATGGGAAGCACAGTCATATTTCAGGGTTCTCTAAAGTCAGAAAGATCCATGCTTAACTATGATGGTACAGGCCACTTGTCAAACTGAAAGAAAATGACAGCAACTGTGGGGTGGACACAGAAGAGCACTCCAGGGTCCAAGACCAAGTCATCCTCTCTCTCCTTGTTATACGAGTTAATACATTCCTTTTTTACTCTAGTTAGTTCGAATGAGGTTTCTGTCATTTGCAATGGAACACATCTGGAGAATATGCATTTCAAATTCACTAATGCAAAATGACTTCCCTGATAGCTCAGTTGGTAAAGAATCCACCTGCAATGCAGGAGACCTGGGTTCAATCCCTGGGATGGGAAGATCCCCTGGAGAAGGGAAAGGCTACCCACTCCAGTATTCTGGCCTGGAGAATTCCATGGACTGCTAGTCCATGGGGTTGCAAAGAATCAGATATGACTGAGAGACTTTCACTAGTGCAAAATGAAACTCATCTTCCCCAATCTGGTTCTGCTCTTATTCCATTTCCGTAAATGATACCACGATTGGTCCCATTATTTAGGCCAGACATCTGGGTTTCATCATTGACTCTGTCATCTCCTTTCCCCTCTTCTATTTTTCTCTTGAATCTGACCACTTTTATGTACTCTATCCCAGTTAGGCCACCATAGTCTCTCCCTTGGATCACTGAAATGGCTTCCTAACTAGTGTCCCTGCCATCATCCCTGACTCTTCCTTCCATTCTCTGCAATCCAGCAGGAATGATCTTTCTAAGATGAAATTTCATGATGCAATTCCCTGACCTCTGTTCCACTACCTGGCCTTTCTTAGGCATTGTGCATCTCTAAGACGTTTAATGAGACATGCTATTTCCTAATAAATTTGACCACAAAGTTTTTATTCATGACATATTTCATGGGGGTAATATTCTTCTGCATACAATTTGGGAAACAATATTCTAGAAGAAAAGGGCAAGAATTACAAAATCTTGTCTCTACTATTAAAATACTCTAATTTGATTCTTATAGAATGTGCCATTTTAATAATCATGGTATCTGACACTTACTGGATTTTTGTTTTAAGATAGGCAATACTAAATATTTAACATGTATTATCTTATGTAACCTCCAAAATAGCTCTGAGGTTGCTATTATTGTCTGCATTTTATAAATGAGGAATAGAAGCTTAAGTTAATTTGCTCAAAGTCACATAGGTGATAAATGAGAGAATTGGTATTTAGAACTAGGATTTCTTGATTCTGAAGCAAGTATGCTTAACTACTAGCCAGTATTTTTCAAATCATGTTTTATACAGCCCTGGGGTTCTACACTTATGCCTCAGAAGTAGCTGCAAAGGAAGGAACAGGGGGAAAAGGAGGTGAGGGGGAGACAAACTCTGAAATTGTGGATCCCTAATGGCCACTTCACACAGAGCATCTATGCCTTTATCTCTTTTATAAATGGGGGCTCTGTGGAAAACTTTTCTTGTGCAAATATTTGGAACATGTTGGAAACCACTGCATTACTTGATACTGGTATTCAAGGGAAATTTTCTGTCAAGAATCCTTTCCTCCCCACTTTTTTTTTTCTGATTCTCAACTTTGCATTTCCATGAATACACTGAAGGAGCATTTGACTGACACCTAGAATTAGCTCGTTCAGCTGGCGTTATTGGTAGATTCTGTTTATGTACAGTTTCCTTAGCTGTCTTCTAAATTACATGAAATATAGTAGGGTGAGTATAACAGAATACTCCATCTAAGCTTGTCTGTTCCTTATCTCAGATATTAGAATTAGGGAATTGTAATTTTATTCAGTGGAAAGCAGGCATAGGATATTGAAGGATATTCAGGAGATTGACTGGTCTGAGGAACTTGAAAAGTAAGACAAAAACAAAGCAAAACAAAGAAAGGAAATACAAACTGAATAGAAGTTTTCAAAGGGCAAGTTCCTTTATGCTCTCAGTAAAATTAGTTGGGAATTTGATTCATCATAAAATCCCTTTTATCTCAGATATATATCCTCAAGCTGCAGACTGGCTGGCATAGAGCTCTGCCATCTGGCTTGAATCCTTCTCTTCCTCTCCTTATTATCTTCACTTAGACACCATCTTGTTTCCTGTCAGTCAGGAACAATCTGCCTAAAGATGGATTTATGCGCTGACTTCAGAATTTTTCCCCTTGATGTAAACTTCCTGTACTTCTGGGGATTTCTATTTTATTTCAGTTTTCTGGCTTGGGACTCATTTCCCTAAACATGGTGGTTAATACACTGGGCTTCAGTGAAGACTCAGATGTTCCTAGTTTAGGTCATTCTAGTAATTCCATAAGTTCTAAGGGATCTGGTCTCTGCTAATACATTTTTTGACTAAAGCTTCTGGGAATCCATTCTGATTGGTTATTATTTAACTGGTTGTTAAGCTAATTCATGCTTCTAATGAATTAGATATGTTTGACTGGAGGAGTTTGAGTCCCCTTAATGTGGGGGAATTGTACAGTGGATTCAAATCTTAGGAAGAAGGTGATATTAGGTGATCTAGGTCTTCTGATCTACTCATTTCTATTGCACCTTGTTTGATCCACATAACTCTTTGGATTTATGCATTTCAAGCCAAGTAGGAGGGCTATCATTTGTAGTTTTCAATTCATAGGCAGCACATTAAGGCAAGCTTAAGCACAGAATTAAGTATAGTCATAAGCTATAAAGTATGGTTTCAAGTTAGAGACAGATTAGAGGAGGATATGGGGAAGTAGTGGGTGGGAGATGTATTGTCAGATTCCCACGTGCTTGTGCATGGAGTTGCTTATGTTACTGGGATGTTTTAGCTAAGACATGATGCCAGGACCAAATGTATCTGATGAATGGTGGTTAGTTGGTTCAGTTGCTCAGTCGTGTCTGACTCTGTGCAACCCCGTGGACTGCTGCACGCCAGGCTTCCCTGTTCCCCCGGAGCCTGCTCAAACTCATGTCCATTGAGTTGGTGATGCCATCCAACCATCTCCTCCTCTGTTGTCCCCTTCTCCCACCTTCAGTCTTTCCCAGCATCAGGGTCTTTTCCAATGAATCAGTTCTTCGCATCAGGTGGCAAAATTATCAGAATTTCAGTTTCAGCATCAGCCCTTCCAATGAATATTCAGGACTAATTTCCTTTAGGATGGACTGGTTTGATCTCCTTGCAGTCCAAGGGACTCTCAAGAGTCTCCTCCAATACTACAGTTCAAAAGCATCAATTATTCGGCACTCTACTCTCTTTGTGGTCCAAATCTCACATCCATATATAACTACTGGAAAATCCATAGCTTTGACTAGACAGATTTTTTCTGTAAAGTAATGTTTTTGCTTTTTAATATACTGTCTAGGTTCGTCATAGCTTTTCTTCCAAGGAGGAGGCATCTTTTAATTTCATGGCTGCAGTAATCATCTGCAGTGATTTTGGGGTGCAAGAAAATAAAGTCTGCCACTGTTTCCATTGTTTCCCCATCTATTTGCCATGAAGTGATGGGACTGGATGCCATGATCTTTAGTTTTTGAATGTTGAGTTTAAGCCAGATTTTTCACTCTCCTCTTTTAATTTCATCAAGAAGTTCTTTAGTTCTTCCTCACTTTCTGCCATAGGCTGGTGTCATCTGCATATAGGAGGTTATTGATATTTTTCCTGGCAATCCTGATTCCAGCTTGGGCTTCATCCAGTCTCGCATTTCGCACAATGTACTCTGCATATAGGTTAAATAAGCAAGGTGACAATTTACAGCCTTGGCTTACTCCTTTCCCAATTTGGAACCAGTCCATTGTTCCTTGCCTGGTTCTAACTGTTGCTTCTTGAATTGCATACAGATTTCTCAGGAGGCAGGTAAGGCATTCTGATATTCCCATCCCTTGAAGAATTTTTCAGTTTGTTGTGATCCACACAGTCAAAAGTCTTGGTGTAGTCAATAAAGCAGAAGTAGATGTTTTTCTGTTACTCTCTTGCTTTTTCTATGATCCAGTGGATGTTGGCAATATGATCTCTTGTTCCTCTGCCGTTTCTAAATCCAGCTTGAACATCTGGACGTTCTTGGTTCACGTACTGTTGAGGCCTGGCTTGTAGAATTTTGAGCATTACTTTGCTAGCATATGCTACTGCTGCTGCTAAGTCGCTTCAGTCGTGTCCAACTCTGTGTGACCCCATAGATTGCAGCCCACCAGGCTCCTCCATCCCTGGGATTCTCCAGGCAAGAACACTGGAGTGGGTTGTCATTTCCTTCTCCAGTGCATGAAAGTGAAAAGTGAAAGTGAAGTTGCTCAGCCGTGTCCAACTCTTAGCAACCCCATGGATTGCAGCCCACTAGGCTTCTCCATCCATGGGACTTTCCAGGCAAGAGTACTGGAGTGGGGTGCCATTGCCTTCTCCATTGCTAGCTTATGAGATGAGTGCGATTGTTCAGTAGTTTGATTGTTCTTTTTTATTGCCCTTCTTTGGGATTGGAATGAAAACTGACCTTTTCCAGTCCTGCGGCGACTGCTGAGTTTTCCAAATTTGCTGGCATATTGAGTGCAGTGAATAGTGATAGCATCTGTAATCTTGGTGTCTTTTTTGGTTAAAATAAAATTGGAGACTGTCAGATACTCAACAGCAAGACACACAATTAATCAAACTTAGCACCTCTTTTCCTCAGGGATTCCTAAATCCTAAATCTCAGCCTTGCAAAAGTTACTAGCAAAGATCATAAGGGATAAAAACGGTCATTTAAAAACTCATGGAAGAACATTAATTTAAATTATGATAATATGACCTATTAAAGAGATGCACTCTGGTCTCCCATCAGACCACACTAATCAATTTTGGTAATCTTTTGGGAAGAAAATAGAAGTTATTATACTAGTGGTCAGAAATTAAAAATAAGTGAAACTAGCTACAATGTATTTTTTCTCTCTAATGGTGTTTACACAGGGAGTGGTGATCTCTGCCATTTTCTTAGGCTTTTAACACTTTTTAAATCCAAGCTCTATATGTGGGTAGAAAATAATCAAAAGCATCACAAATTTAGAGAAATGCTAAAGCAGATTTCTGCCTGATATGGGCAGAATGTGGAGGAACGGACAGGTGTTCACACTGTAGGAGAAACTGTACTTAAAATTAGTAGCATCTGTGCCAATTAAAGCTAATGATTAGAACTAGACAAACTCTATGCATGAAAACTCAAATCTACCAACACCCAAGCCATCCTTTTACCTACAACACCACTTACAAAGGAGTGTAGTCCCCATAAGAACCTCTCTCATCTTGCCTTTAAGTTCAATAGGCAACCAAAGTCTGTTGTATTAAGTGGGCGACCTTATAATTAGGATTGGAGTACCTTTATTCAGCATGCCAAATAAAATTTTAAAATGTTGAAGATTTTGGTTGAGTTTGAAGCAAAAATATATTTAAGATGGGAATAGACACTGGAGAAGGAATTCTTATCCCAAGGTACTAATATCACAGATACAATGTCTTAGAAATAATCTATGACATCATTTAGATGTAGTTACTCAAGGAGTCTTGACTAATTGTATACATGCACATGTTTTGTTTCTAATTGTTGTGGTCAGCTGAACTATGTTGAACTTAATTTTCATTCACTCATTTATTCTACAAATATTTTATTGAGAACTTATTATATGTCAAGCACAGTTTTAGGTACTAGGTATATAGTGATAAAACAAAATCCTTGTCCTTATGGATTTTACACTCTTCTAGATAATAATTCCCTTTATTGTAGTCTGATTCCATACTTTTTTCAGATACTTTAATTTATTTAAAAGCCACTATGAAAAAAAAAAATAAGAGCCACTATGATCTACTAAGGATGCCTTTGTTTTATACAGTAAACTCTCTACACTGTTCTTAATGCTAGGTACAATGCGTAAAGTGCAAATACGTCAATACAAGCACAAATAGAGATACAGAGATACGTTTCTGGCATTGGAAAGTAGGCAATAGGGAAAGTGGCTCAGAGAAACTGGTGTAGTATAAGCAGGACCAAAAAAAGAAAAAATAGACAAAAAGCCCAAGATAAGAGAATAGCAGTGTTTTAGGGTGAGTGCCATGAACTGGTAGCTGGAACAAAGTGAGAAATGTAGAGTTGAATGGAGGGTAGACTTGATACTGAATGTCCATTAAGAATTTCTAAGTCAAAGTCAGATAGGGAAGCTGGTAGAAAGGCATAAGTAACAAACGAAACTCAGGTGTGTGTGTCAGAATCATGTACAAGCAAATACCAGGGTATCAAGATCAACTTCACTGGGAAAATAGTCAGAGATTAGTAGACACTGAAGGGGGAGAGCAAAGCCAATGAGAGGCCAGAGGTAGATGGATTGAATGGGTTGTATCTGGGGTTGGGAACCAGGTGGTCCAGGCAAGTAAGATGAGGTTTACTTGCCAGCAATAGGTATGGCAGGAGGTTGGAAAACCTGAGTTGGAACTAGCATGTGCTAATGCAAACTGAATGAGTATTGAGGTGGAGAAATCTGAAGCAAAGAGAGAAAATTTCGAAGTGGAAATGAAGGTAGAAATCTGGGCCTGAACCTCATCAGGAAGTTCAAGGGCCTCTAGGCAGGAGGAACAGACTAGTTTGAGGAAGGCTGGCATATTGACTGTCTTAAGGTTGGAAAATCTTTGTTGAGAATAGAAGGTTGACAAATAAGAACATCTTTTTTGGTTGGTGGGGGGAGTATCTCAGAGCATATGGGGTCCCCCTCACTGGGGACAGTCCCTGAGAAAAAATGCTAACATTTGTGAGCACTGCAGTCTCAGTCTATATTAAAGACATTGCATATATAAATAATAATAATGAATATTTTAAACACAGAACTTACTGCTTCTACTTTGTTCCTGTTCTCCACATAGCAGGGAAAATTATTATTTTAAAATGCAAGTCCAGATTGAGGCTTCTGGAGTGCTGGTATGAAGAGTTTAGTGGACTCTTTCCCTAGCAAAATAATTATTTAACTGGCGAAAATTATATATCTACTTATCTATCTATATATAGTTAAAGCCTCTAAAAATTGTCTTTAGAACATATAATAAATGGAGAATATTTATTCAAGAAAATATACCAAATCTCAGTAAACACAGTGATTGTGTGGCATTTGAACCAGTACATACACCCATTTCCCCCTCTCTCCAGTCCCATGCAACATAGGCTGTAATGTGGGCATTTCACTTTGAGCAGGTACAGGCAAGAAGAAGGGGGTTTCTCTCACCTCAGCTAGTAGGGCTACTATTTCATTCCACTAGGTTTAGTGCCTCTTACCTACCTTCAACTCTCCCAGCTGGTGTCACAAAACCACTATTCCAGGCAGGAATAGCTGAGAAAAGGCTTCCCTGGTGCCTCATATGGTAAAGAACCCACATGCAATGCAGGAGACCTCCATCCCTAGGTTGGGGAGATCCCCTGGAGAAGGGAACGGCTACCCACTCCAGTATTATTTCTAGAGAATCCCATGAACAAAAAAGTCTGGCAGGCTACAGTCCATGGGATAGCAAAGAGTTGAACACAACTGAGCAACTAAGTCCACACACACACACACACACACACACACACACCCACCCCTGAGAGAATCAGGGGTGCTTTCCCTCATGTAGCTCCTATTTGTATGGAAAGGGCTGTGACTGCCTCCAGCTCCAGTGAAGTGGTGCCAAGTTTCTTCCCAGGGAAAGAGGCAGGCTTTCAGGACAGAGAGGCCCAGAACTCTGCCTGAGTGGACTGAATTTATTTTAACAGGGTATGGAGAACTTCATGCCTGGGTTTTTGCTGAAACAAATAGATATCGAGGTGGTAAGCATTAAGGGGGTCAAGTAGTTCCATGATTGCAAGTGGTAGAGAAAGAGACACACAAGGAGAGCCATCCTGGTCACTCCTATCCCTGGGGATCCAGAAGGCTGTTCATACCTGCTTGTACCTGCTCAGGAACAATCAAAGCTGAATGTTGGGCAGACTAGAAAGCATGACCTAAGCCACATGCGGATCCATCAGCAAAGTGTGGAATCCTTAACTGGCTTGAGAGGATGACCAAACACTACTCTGATCCTAGGAAACCAAGCTTCACAATAAAGTTACACTTTCCCTTGGTGGTCTGGAAGACTGTATCGCATGCACAAGTCTGCCCTCTCAGGAGTGAATGGTGACAGAAACTGAGCTACTAGGCTTGGCTGAACATGGGACAAAATTGCAAACTTCCTGAACTGCGAAGCAGCCTCTTAGCCACATACACGTGTAATGTAAGAGTGTATATCTAACTTGCTACTGAGGCTTATGCACAACCTTTAATCAAATGTGGCTCACACAGACCTAAGGGTGACCCCTAGATGCCAAGAGGTAGGAAAAAAGCAAGGAAAAATTCTAGTAGGGACTCCAGAGGCTGCATACTATGGGGGAAATGGGCTTCAAATATTAATCCAGTGGAGTCACTAAAAAAATAAAGAAATGATGAAACAAATTTACTTCTCAAAACACTTCCCAAAGAGAGGGAAGGATCAGTACTGAGTTGTTATAATTTATTAATCTAAAATGTACAATTTTCAACAACAAAAAAATGAGATAAACAAACAAACCTTAGGAAAGTGTGATACATACAATAGGGGAAGAAAGCATACAACAGAAACTATCTTTGAGGGGACCAGACTTAGCCCACAGAGACTTCAAGGAAGCTAAACAAATATGTTCAAAAAACTAAATGAAACCATATTTAAAAATTTATGGGAAGGTATGATAACAATGACTCATAAAAATGTAAAAGAAGATAGAAATTATTTTAAAAAACCAAATGTAAATTATGGTGTTGAAAAGTACAATAAATGAAAGGAAATATTCATTAGTGAGACTCAATAGTAGATTTGAGTGTCAAAAGAAAAAATTGGGGAACTTGAAAACTGATAAACAAAGATTACATGACCTGAAGAACAGGAAGTAAAAAGAATAAAGAAAAATGAACAGTCTCAGAGCAATGTGACTCACCATTTAATGCACCAACATACAAGTACTGGAAGGAGAGGAGAGAAAGCTACAGAAAAAATATTCAAAGAAATCATGACTGAAAACTTTCCAATTTAGTGAAAAACACTAATATACACGTCTAAGCAGCTGAACAAACTATTAACATGTTAAATACAAAGGGTTCCATACTCAGAAACATCATAGTCAAAATGTTGAAAGTCCGTGATAAAGAGAAAAATCTTGAAAATAGCAAGAGAATAATGATTCATCACAATAAGAATAACAGCATCAGAAACCCCAGACACAGGATAATGTGACTCTTCTAGTGGCTTCTCATCTCAAAATAAAATGTTTAAATCAGCAAGTGCCCCTCACTCCCTAATCTCATGCCATCCTTCCCTGAAAATGTCTTTACTTTATCCCACATTTTGATCTTAGTTTGGATAGGTATAGAATTCTTGGTTGGAAATAATTTTTCCTCAGAGTTTGAAACTCTGCTCTATTTTCCCTTTGGAAGCTTTAAGAATACCAAATATTTCTCTTCAACCTTAGCTCTTAAATGTCATAAAAATGTGTCTATGTAGATTACTTTTCTTTCATTGTGTTGGACACTCGGGCCCTTTTGACTTGTAAATTCCCATGTGTGTATGTGCATGCATGAGTGTTTGATTTTTCTTCCACCAACTCTCTTGTGTTAAGTTTCATTCAGTTCAGTTCAGTTCAGTTGCTCAGTCATGTCCGACTCTATGCAACCCCATGAATTGCAGCACGCCAGGCCTCCCTATCCATCACCAACTCCCGGAGTTTACTCAAACTCATGCCCATCGAGTCGGTGATGCCATCCAGCTATCTCATCCTCTGTCGTCCCCTTCTCCTCCTGCCCCCAATCCTTCCCAGCATCAGGGTCTTTTCCAATGAGTCAACTCTTTGCATGAGGTGGCCAAAGTATTGGAGTTTCAGCTTTAGCATCAGTCCTTCCAATGAACATTAGTTCTGTGTTAAGATATTTTCCTGTTCTCTGCCAAAGTCTGGGAGGAACTTTCTGCAACCCCAAGTGCACCAGTGTATTCTCTTGATCATCACTTGGCACACAACTGTGCCTAATAAATATTTATCAATTGTCAAAATGAAACTAGTTATTAGGAGTGACTAACAAGATGAACTGAAATGTGATGGGCTATACATACACCAAGGGCTTCCCTAGCGGCTCAGGAGTATAAGAATCCTCCTGCAATGCAGGAGACAAAGGAGATGAGGGTTCGAACCTTGGGTTGGGAAGATCCTCTAGAGGAGGGCATGGCAACCCACTCTAGTACTCTTGCCAAGAAAATCCCAGGGACAGAAGAGCCTGGAGTGATATGGTCTAAGGGGCGGTAAAGAGTCAGACACAACTGCAGTGACTGAGCACGGCTCACAGAGCACATGCACACATCTCTGCTCTAGGCTGGATGGCCCTGCAACCCCTCCTTCTGTCCTCTTTCTTTTGCTGGCCTCTGTGGGTTCCTGACTCTGATTCTCAAAGATATTACATGTTTCACTTCTATCTTGATATCACCTTTATTCACCAATTCTCCAAAACTGTCTCCAGTACAGCCCTGACTTCTCCAGAAGCCTTCTGACTCCAGAACTATGCATTTAATCATTTAGTTCTTCTAGCTCTAAAATTCCTAAAATTAATAATCACCTGAAAATAATAGTAGTTTCCAGTTATTGAGCAAAGGTAGATATTATGATCCCTAGTTTTCATATGAAGCTTGGAAACTTGCTGGGTGAAAGGAGAGGATTTCAATCCAGGTCTGACTTCAGGGCTTCATGCATTTTCAGTCTTCACTGTGTGGTCCTAAGAATCAAACGAGGCAAATTCTACACAGACTTTTTGGTTATGTTCATGGAAATGCAAATTCTCCCTGAAATTTTCTTTCTAGAGCTAGAGAAATTAACACAAATGAATGCATCTCTGATGATAAGATGTAAGATGAACTAGCAGTTATGGGGAGGGTGGAGGAGGAGGGCTAGGTTTCTGCAGGGAGGAGAGGAATTTTGGCAGTGCCCTTGAAGAGCCTCATCCAGGTGCTGCTTGGACAAGCAGAGCTAGGTGATAACAGCAGAGCTTTTGTTGGCATTGCTTCCTCCACGGATGATGAAGCCAAGGGCAGTGTGTTCCTGCTTGCAGGGTGGAAACAAGCTGTGCATTAGGAGGTAAATCTCTGGCTTGCAAAAGGTTGAATAAGATACTCCTTTAAAAAGCTCACCAGTTGGCTAAATTTAGGGAGGTGAACACCAACAGGCCAAGAATATTCTTTGGCCTTGGGCCCATAGCATTTTCATTTGACTGGGAATTGGATGCATTTTTATTTCCTCTTGACTCTTATCACCTTTGTCTTTAGAGGCAGGAGACTAGGTGATGATAATTGGATAGGGCCGTGTGATGATGACTAATGTCCCTGTTGAGTATGACAGTTGAAGATGGCCCTGTTTTTTTGGATCCTGTTTTTCTGTGAGTGGCTGAATGTGCCCTGTGAAATTTTTGTATAAATTTGTTTCATCAGTTATCAATCTAGATGAGCCTATCTTGATTCTGCTCTTTTCTTCCCTCTGAATTTCCTTCTCTGAACCTTATTCTTGTCTTTGAAGGTATTTTCAAAGACAAGAATATCATTGGCACGAGGAACCCTTTGCCGGCCATATAAAAATGGTCTGAATGCCTGTTCATTTGGTTACTGATTCAATGCCATCACTCCATGTCAACTTCCATGACTTCAGGGAGGCCCATCCTCCAAGCCATCATCCTGCTGACTAGACTGTGAAAATAAACATCCAAACCTATCAAATTTGAGAAGCAATATAGACAAAGGGGAAAAAAAGTATGGACTGTGATCAGCAGGTCCAACTTCCAATACCAACTTTGCTATTTATTGGACATATTATTTGCCTCTGTGAGCATCAGTTTCCTTATCTATCAGAAGATGATAATACTTTCATTGAAAAGTTTTATTTGGCTTAAAAAGAATGTACTTAGGTGCTATATAAGTGGTTATTCTCTTCCTTCTTTTACAAGGAGCCTTTGGCCTTTCCTCTGCCCTCTGGCATTGCATATTTAGCAGCACCAATCCCTGACTCTGTCACAGAGCTAACTCACTGGGAACCCTAGGGAGTGTACTCAGTTTTCATACCTAGGAACCTCTACTTTTCCTTTTATTGGTTTGTTCCTCAGTAGACCTTAGTAGCTTTTAATTACTTCTATTAGTTTGGTTCAGATTTATTCATTCACTCAGCAAATGTGTATTGAACGCTTTTATATGCCAATGTTGCATTAAGTGCTAAAGGTATAATGTCTCTGTCCTCAATGAACCTGCAGTTTAGTGGAGAAAACAGTTGAGTCAACATACAACTGCAACTGAGCCAGCTGATGCTAAGACAGTGCAGACACACATAGGAATACACCTAAGCCAAACTTGGGGAGTTTCTAAGGGTTTCTTGGGCTTCCCTAGCGGGTCAGCAGTAAAGAATTCACCCACAGCGCAGGAGACATGGATTCAATCCCTGGGTCAGGAAGATCCCCTGGAGGAGGGCATGGCAACCCATTCCAGTACTCTTGCTGGGAGGATCCCATGCACAGAGGAGCCTGGTGGGCTGTGGTCCATGGGGTCGCAAAGAGTTGGACATGATTGAAATGACTAAGCACAAGAGCTTCTTGGTGGAGGGGGCCTTTATACTGAAATATAAGAATGGGTGACAATTGACAAGGTTGAAGCCTGAAAGGGGTAGAGTGGTATGAAGAATGCTGAATGTGAGGGCAGTCACATTCGTGCAGTATGGAATGGCCTGGGCCTGGGAGAGACTGTGCCCACACTGGAATTGTCTACCTAGAAGCCCCTGAGAGGCTGTGGGGCCTGGAGATGTTTCAGAGAGGCAGAGGATCACTGGGGATGATGGTGAGAATTGTCCTTTTGTGGAGTATTTTAAAAGATACTTTATTACATTTTAGATACTGTTTTGAAATAGTCCCAGTGTGATACTTGTGTTGGTTAATGGGTCAGTATTTTTGTGCATTTATGTGTGGAGAGGTGCAAAATGTAGGGGAAAGTAACTTCTCTTAAGTTTTATGACATGACAGTAAACATGTTTTCTGTGTAGGCTGTTCATTTTCCAGGCCTACGCAGTTTGAAGAACAGGCTATGACATCTTTGGCCCAAATGCCCATCTCTACTTGAGGTACTCATGAAACTCTCATTGACCCTAAAGAAGATTCAGCTGCTTTAGACAAGGTTTAGGCTGATGGAAATGAGGGAATATATGATACCAGAAATCGGGCCATGGATCCCTGCCTAGATATGAGGGACATAGAAGAAAAGTGTAAGTATGTAATTGTGTGTGTGTGCGTGCGTGCATGTGTGTGTGTGCGAGTTGAGGATGAGTGGGAGGCCAGCATACCACCAAAGTTGGCTGCCACTTTTTACCTTCCATCTCCGATGCTTTTCTACCTTGCCCATCCTAGGTGGGGAACACCTAGGAGCTTCACTATGGAGTCCCACTTGGGTTATCCAGGTAGGGTCAAAGCCACTCAATAGTTTCAAGTCTGCCTTGGTTATGTAGAAGGCTCTTCCACTGGAAACTTGAAGTCATGCACCTCTGAAAAGAGGTGGAGGATTGTCTCCTTTATCCTTCCCACCTAGCCACCCCCATCTCAACTACCATTGAGTATAATACAAGGTAGATCTGTTTGAAGATCTGGAGCTGACTGTGGCTCAGATCATTGGCTCCTTATAACAAAATTCAGGCTTAAACTAAAGAAAGCAGGGAAAACCAATAGGCCAGTCAGGTATGACCTAAATCAAATCCCCTATGAATATACACAGGGAGGTAGCAAATAGATTCAAGAGATTAGATCTGGTAGACAGAGAGCCTGAAAAACTAAGTATAGAGATTTGTCATATTGTACAGGAAGCGACGACCAAAACCAACCCAAAGAAAAAGAAATGCAAGTGGTTGTCTGAGGAGGCTTTACAAACAGCTGAGGAAAGAAGAGAAGTGAAAAGCAAGGGAGAAAGGGAAAGATATATCCAACTGAATGCAGAGTTCTAGAGAATAGCAAGGAGAGACAAGAAATCCTCCTTCAGCAAACAATGCAAAGAAACAGAAGAAAAATTGGAGATATCAGAGGAAAAGTGCATGCGAAGATGGGCACAATAAAGGACAGAATTGGTAAAGACCTAGTAAAAGCAGAAGAGATCAAGAAGAGATGGCAAGAATACAGAGAAAAACTATTCAAAAAAGATCTTAATGACCCAGATAACCATGATGGCTAGTCACTCACCTAGAGCCAGATATCCCAGAATGTGAAGTCAAGTGGGCCTCAGGAAACACTGCTGCCAATAAAACTAGTGGAGGTGATGAAATTCCAACAGAGCTATTTAAAATCCTAAAAGATGATGTTATTAAAGTGCTGCATACAATCTGTCAGCAAATTTGGAAAACCCAGGAGGGCCACAGGATTGGAAAAGGTCAATCTTAATTCCAATTCCCAAGAAGGGCAGTACTAAATAATGTTCAAAATACCAAACAGTCATACCCACTTTCCATGCTAGTAAGATTATTCTCAAAATCCTTCAAGCTAGGCTTCAGTAGTACTTAAATTGAGAGCTTCCAGATGTATAGGCGGGGTTTAGAAAGGGCAGAGAAACCAGAAATCAAATTGCCAGTATTTGCTGTATCATAGAGAAAGCAAGGGAATTCCAGAAAAATTCTGTTTCGTTGACTGTGCTAAAGCCTTTGTGTGAATCATAACAAGTTTTGGAAACTATTAAAGAGATGGGAATACCAGACCAACTTACCTGTCTCCTGAGAAACCTGTATGCTGGTCGAGAAGCAACAGATGGAACCTTAAATGGAACAACTGACAGGTTCAAAATTGAGAAAGGCGTATGACAAGGCCATATATTGTCATCCTGTTTATTCAACTTATATGCAGAACACATCATGCAAAATGCTAGACTAGATGAGTTGCAAGCTGGAATCAAGATTGCCTGGAGAAATATCAACAACCTTATATATGTAGATGATATCACTCTAATGGCAGAAAGTGAAGAGGAACTAAAGAGCCTCTTGATGAGGGTGAAAGAGGAGAGTAAAAAAGCTGGCTTAAACCTCGATATTAAAAAAAAACATAGATCATGGCATCCACCCCCATCACTTCATAGCAAATAGATGGCGAAAAAGTAGAAGCAGTGATGGATTTCCTCTTCTTAGGCTCTAAAATCACTGCAGATGGTGACTGAAATCATGAAATTAGAAGATGATTGCTTCTTGGAAGGAAAGCTATGATAAACATAGACAGCACATTAAAAAGCAGAGACATCACTTTGCCAACAAAGATCTGTATAGTTAAGGCTACAGTCTTTCTAGTAGTCATGTACTTATGTGAGAGTTGGATCATAAAGAAGGCTGAGCACTGAAGAATTGATGCTTTTGAACTGCAGTGCAGGAGAAAACTCTTGAGAGCCCCTTGGACAGTAAGGAGATCAAACCTGAATACTCATTGGAAGGACTGATGCTGAAGCTGAAGCTCCAACACTTTGGCCACCTGATGCAAAAAACACCTCATTGGAAAAGGCCCTGATGCTGGGAAAGATTGAAGGTAAAAGGAGAAGGCGACAGAGGATGAGATGGTTGGATGGCCTCACCTATTCAATGGACATGAATTTGGGCAAACTCCAGAAGATAGTGAAAGACAGGGAAGCCTGGTGTACTTTCAGTCCATGGGGTTTCAGAGTTGGACTTGGCAACTGAACAACAACAAGTTCTGTTTGATCCCCAAATCTTCAGATCCTGAGATGGCTGGTAATTCTGACCCTATTCAGCAATTCTCAGGGTGGACCCTGAGGCTGATGTCTCTCTTTCTTTAAAAATTAATTAATTAATTTAAATTGAAATATAGTTACTTGACAATATTATGATAGTTTTTGCCATACATCAACATGAATTGGTCACAGGTATACATGTGTTCCCCTCATCCTGAACCCCCTTCCCTCCTCCTTCCCTATCCTATCCCTCTGGGTTGTCCCAGAGCACTGGCTTTGGGTGCCCTGCTTCATGCATTTTTATAACACTTTTCTTTCAGCACTTTCACCTATTCCCATCTTTGAATGAGAATTCCCCTATTGCCAGAAGACTTCTCAGAGATTACCTAGTTCATTTTGCATGTGATGAAAGTAATGCATTAGGAAGTGCAGTGATGTGTCAAAGTCACAGAACTAGCTGGTGTGAGAACCAGGTCACTAATTCTTAGCTCAGTCGTGTCTAGTCCCAAATGTTGGTTTCAGAAGTGTGAGAGACTACTGACATGTGCTAACATTGTGCTAAGGGCCTTATACAGGCTTGCATCATTGAGTTACCATTCTGGCCCTTCCGTTAGGGCCATTGACAGAGCAAAAGAAGGGAACAGACTCAAAGAGTAAAGCAACTTATTTACAGATGGAGCGGGGATTTAGAACAAGGTATAGAACCGACATTCTTTCTCCTAGACAACTTGATCTCTACCTGCCCCACTTGAATCTAAGAACTAAAGGACTTTTGACTAGGGTCAGAGATTGCAACCTTTTGCTATTAACAAAACTCCATTGCAGAAATTCAAACTTGGTCTGGCTCTGCATTTCACTGTTACCCTCTACATTGGGCTTAGTCTTCCCATTGAGACAACCTTTACCACAATCCTGATTGAAACCAGTGTCTGCCCTAGCTGGCTCGTGGGGAGTGTATTTTTAATGGCAGATGGGAAACCAGACCACCTTACTTGCCTTCTGAGAAACCTGTATGCTAGTCAAGAAGCAATAGTTAGAACCAGACATGGAACAATGGACTGGTTCCAAACTGGGAAAGGAGTACATCAAGGCTGTATATTGTCACCCTGCTTATTTAATTTATACACAGAGTACATTTTTGCAAAATGTTGGGCTGGATGAAGAATGAGCTGGAATCAAGATTGCAGGGAGAAATATCAATAACCTCAGATATGCAGGTGACACCACCCTAATGGCTGAAAGCAAAGAGGAGCTAAAGAGCCTCTTGAAGAGGGTGAAAGAAGAGAGTGAAAAATCTGGCTTAAAACTCAACATTCAAAAAACTAAGATCATGGCACCCAATCCCATCACTTCATGGCAAATAGATGAGGAAACAATGGAAACAGTGACAGATTTTATTTTTTTGGGCTCCAAAATCACTGAGGACAGTGACTGCAGCCACAAAATTAAAAGATACTTGCTCCTTGGAAGAAAAGCTATGACAAACCTAGATAGTGTTTTACAAAGTAGAGACATTAGTTTGCCGACAAAAGGCCATGTAGTCAAAGTTATGGTTTTCTGGTAGTCATTTGTGGATGTGAGAGATGGACCATAAGGAAGGCTGAACACTGAAGAACTGATGCTTTCGAACTGTGGTGCTGAAGAAGATTCTTGAGAGTCCCTTGGACAGCAAGGAGATTGAACCAGTGAATCCTAAAAGAAATCAATCCTGACTATTCATTGGAAGGACTGATGCTGAAGCTGAAGCTGCAGTACTTTGGCTGCCTGATGCAAAGAGTCAACTCATTGGAAAAGACCCTGAAGCTGGGAAAGACTGAAGGCAGGAGGAGAAGGGGATGACAGAAGATGAGATGGTTGGATGGCATCACCAACACAATGGACATTAATTTGAGCAAGCTCCAGGAGATAGTGAAAGACAGGGAAGCCTGGTGTGCTGCAGTCCATTGGATAACAAAGAGCTGGACACGACTGAGCACCTGAACAACAACAAGATCTTGATTCTACCCATGTTTATTCTTTGCTTTGGGGTTGCTTAAAGAATTTTTGCTGACTATGGAAGAAATAATTTTAAAATGCAGAGCTCACCTATTTCAGAGAGGGGTCTCAAATTTTTTCAAGCAGTCTTTCATAATGGCTTACTGGAAAGACCTCTTCACTTGTAGATGTATAGATAACACATTTAATCTCTAGCTGGAGTCCTTGTTTATCTTATTACAGAGGCTCTTAGAAAAGGTGGGTATGACTACAAATTGTAGTTTCTCTTTATTTACAAATAGCAATTTCTCCCTCCTTGTTTCTGAATTGATCATAGCTGATATGAGTTTTGTGGCCATGCATTCAATTCCTTTAAATCACATCAAGCACCCACAGCATGCAGGTCACTATACTGAAGACAGTCAGGCTGAGTTATTTCCACTTGTCTTTACTGTTCAACTTTTGGAAGCTGGAGATCTGGAATGTAGATTTTAAAGGGGCCAGGATGGAGTTTTTAACAGTATAGTCATTGACTTAAGTCAAGTTATTTATGTCAGTTATTTATTTGGGCTTATTTGTGCATTTTGAGTTTGATATGCTTGACTGTGGTGTGCCATGATTCTAAGATGGCTTCACAATGTTCCTGATTTTCCTGACATCATCATGCATCTCTCAAACGTGCTCCTTCTCCACATCCAGGCTCACTTGCCTCTCTTTTATGACAGCAATTTGAGGAAATCCCAGGTCTAAGCACCTTTTCATCTTGGTCTAAAGAGTCCAGGACCAGTCAACTCCCGAGGGCCAGGAGTCCTCGTCAATGCTCGAGGACTGAGTCCAGCAGGTGCGGGTGAACTTTCTTCCTGGCTTGTAAATGGATGTCTCTCTCATCCCCCAGCCAAAAGCTTTCTGGTTTTTTGCTGAATTACTGACCCACTATGAGCTATCACATTATCTTGATCTCCCAGACCTGTTGTGGACTGATTTTTCTCAGGAGAGAAGCTCCCAAGCCATACAAAGTGCCAGAAGGCACTAGGAAAGATTACAGCTTATTTGTCCATGTGAATAGTCTGGAGTGGGCTTGGAGATGAGGTGTGGGGAGACAATGGTGATATCAGACACCAACCCTTCCATTTTTCAGAATGAAGCCTATTCTTTAGGAAACTTCTGTTCTGAAACCCTCTAGGTAATGGAACACTGTAAGAGGCTGTGGACCTCTGAGTGAAAAGAGAGTGAAGGGGACTTTGGAGTTTGTAAGATGTGCTGGTGGACATCAACCTTGGAATCTTCTTCATGGAGTGCCTTTCTAACCCCTCCCCCCAGACTTGTCTCTGCCTCCGCCCTGACTTTGCTAGCTTTACTTAGTTCTCCTTCCTGGTTTTTGCCTTTCTCAGTAGCTTACGTCTACCTCAAGCTGCAGTGTGGATACTCACTGCAGTATGTTCTGAGATGAGCTGGGGGGATGCAGTAGGCCTTGTAGTAACTTTATTCTTGAGTCTGAGGGTCTCAGAAGTAGAATGCATCTTGGTCTGGGTGTTAAATTAAACCTCTGTGTGTTATTGCCTTATTTTAAGATCACAAAGGCCTCAAAACTATGGTGGCAGCCTACCCTTGTGTGGTTAAGCACACTATATCATCGCATATAGTTGTGATAGTTTCTCTGACGGTCTTAGCTATTTATCTTATATCGGCAAACACTGCACTGCCTTGATACAAATGCCAAGGATGGGGTGTGTAGGTCCCTAAGATGAGATGACAAAGGAGATTGTTCCCCCTGAAGGCATCTGGCTTAAATTATTGAGATGGAAAGAATGCTAGGGCTGGCTGAACAGCCTCTCTCTTTAATCTTACCTCTTGCAGCTGCTTAGTAAATGGCAAGAGCATGGAAAAAAACGGATATGGCCTTACTTCTCTGGAATCCATTTATTCAGTAGAAAGGATTCTGGAATTAGATGGTTTTTCTCCTCTTCATTTTTCGTAACAGATTTTCCCTCTCTGTTACATCATAAGATTGATTTCTGTCTTCAAAATGTGTTCATGAGGATGAGAGCTTTTCAGTGAAAGCATTACAAATCATTGACAAACACTGAGAGTCTTTGGGGGAAGTGAGGCTGTTCCTACAATGCTCATTTTTCACAGACAGCAGTACCACTTGCTATCTTCCTGTATTTCCAATTTCACATTGTCCTTGTCTGTTTGAAGGTTAGGTACGTGAATTCCAGATGAGCTTGTGCCAGCTTTTAAAATTTGCATCATTTGAGGAGAAGGTGCAGTGACAGCTAATTGACACAGAAATGGCTAAGGAAGGCAGGCTGAATTGGAAGCCCTGATTCCGATGAACCCCCCTTATTTTCTGAGTGCTGGCTTATTACCAAAGAGACCATATTTCAAAGTGATTTCACAGGTATTGGTTCACTGACTCTTTCTAGCATCTGTGAAAGAGGCAGAGGAGGAAAGATTTTTTTTTTTTTGTATTATTTTTTTTTTCCAGTGGGTTTTGTCATACATTGATATGAATCAGCCATGGATTTACATGTATTCCCAATCCCGATCCCCCCTCCCACCTCCCTCTCCACCCGATTCCTCTGAGTCTTCCCAGTGCACCAGGCCGGAGCACTTGTCTCATGCATCCCACCTGGGCTGGTGATCTGTTCACAGAACTAGACCAAAGAATTTCACAATTTGTATGGAAATACAAAAAACCTCGAATAGCCAAAATAATCTTGAGAAAGAAGAATGGAACGGGAGGAATCAACCTGCCTGACTTCAGACTCTACTACAAAGCCACAGTCATCAAGACAGTATGGTACTGGCACAAAGACAGAAATATAGATCAATGGAACAGAATAGAAAGCCCAGAGATAAATCCATGAACCTATGGACACCTTATCTTTGACAAAGGAGGCAAGGATATACAATGGAAAAAAGACAACCTCTTTAACAAGTGGTGCTGGGAAAACTGGTCAACCACTTGTAAAAGAATGAAACTAGAACACTTTCTAACACCATACACAAAAATAAACTCAAAATGGATTAAAGATCTAAATGTAAGGCCAGAAACTATAAAACTCCTAGAGGAGAACATAGGCAAAACACTCTCCGACATAAATCACAGCAAGATCCTCTATGACCCACCTCCCAGAATATTGGAAATAAAAGCAAAACTAAACAAATGGGACCTAATGAAACTTAAAAGGAGGAAAGATTAAGTCCATGTGGCAGAAGCAGAAGCTGAGAGCTTGAATGATTTTGTGACTTAGCCTTAACCCAAAGCAGGTTAACGGCAGGGCTGGGATGCAAACCTAATTCTTTATGCACTATACTTGGAGAGACCAAGGCCTGGGGAAATGTTCCTTAAGAGTCTATATAAAGCTCTTTGGTTTTTCAGCAGTGAGAAACTCGGATGGAATCAGAACATCAGCCGCAAGAGACCTGGATTTTGAAAAGAATCTCAATGGCAGCAAAAGATGTGAATGAAATAGCCTGAGGATGCCTGCATCTCAACCACAGACCTCTTGTACATTTGATACCATAGGTTGTGAACTGACTACTCCACGGATTATTTTCCTTGCACTGTCCATTTAGATTCTAGGAACCTCTTTCAGGAAAAGAAGCTGAAACTTTCTGTCAGACACTTTCCACAGCTCAGCTTCTGAAGTGGCCTGTGATACACCTGGCTGGACACATGTGACTTTGAATGTTTTAGAGGAGAATTTATTGGGATTTTATTTTCTTTTTGATGTCTCCAAACTTCCAAAACTTTCACTGGCATTTTACTTTTTCACTGATTTTCTGACTTGAAATAGACATATTCTAATCCATCATGTCTCTCAGACACAAGTTTGTGCTCTGGATTTTCTTGATACCCTTGTTCCTTGGCTATGATCTTCTCTTGCTGAAGATCTGGGTCTGTTCTTTAGGCCCCTGATAGCTTGCCTGATTCCCAACCCTGATTCCATCTGAAACTTTGGCTTCTGGGCTCCTCTAGTCTCTTGCCCTGTGACCTGAACCATATGTTATTTTCAGTCTTGCTCTTTTCCCTGTGGTTTTACCTGACCACTCTTACTGATCACTGTCCTTGTACAGGAGAAGCTATTTTGTAATTTTGGAGCAAAACAAATTATCAAAATACCATCTTATGGAACTCTGAAGAAGTTTTTGTCAAACTCTTCAATTTACTGACGAGAAAAAAGGGCCCAAAGAGGTTGAGTAAATTGCTTCAGTTCACAAAGAGTGTTGGTGGCCGAGCCAAGTGTAGAACTTAGGTGTTTGTTTCACCATTGTGTATCTATGGTATCTCCTAATTTTCTTAAGTTTATAAAAACATTTGAACTCCACTGGCAAAGGAAAGGAGAGATAGAAACCTTTTTTTCAAACAGAATGGTGCCCATTTCTCTCCTGTGTCCCTTGCCCTTCTTCATCAATCCTTAATCTCCTAGGGAAGGAGAGGAATCTCTAATGCAAGTGTTCTGCTTGCCTAATGATTCTAGTATCCCACGAGTCAAGGCCTTGGGCCATTAGCAGAAAGCATTAGCAGTTGGTTCCCATAAAGAACCATAGGTGATCTCCATGGCAACCATGACTAGACTGGAAATGGCAGCTTGTGTTGCATCCTGGGGCTAATTGTTGGTCACAGAAGACCACAGACCACAGACACAATGATTTCCAGGGGACTCATGGTTTCAGACTGGTGACATTGGATCCCAGCCAAAGTTTGTAAGTGAATGAGCTTGAACAAACTTGATTTGTTAAGCTGTATAGATGAGAACCAAAGAAACTCAAATTGAGAGCTGGCCTGTATTTCGTCCTGGAGCTGTCTGAGCCAGATTTAGAGGCTTCTCTGTGACGTGGGGGCTTCCTCTGTGCCTTGGAAACAAGGCTGTGCCCAGGTTACCCAACCTGAACAGGCTAGCTTTGTGCTTCTTCCCGGTGGCTCCGAGGGTAAAGCGTCTGCCCGCAATGCGGGTGACTTGGGTTCGATCCCTGGGTCGGGAAGATTCCCTGGAGAAGGAAATGGCAACCCACTCCAGTACTCTTGCCTGGAAAATCCCATGGACGGAGAAGCCTGGTAGGCTGTAGTCCTGGTAGGCTACAGGTCGCAAAGAGTCGGACGTGACTGAGCGACTTCACTTTCACTTTCTGTATTCTCTCTAAGCCACACATGCCCCCATGAGGTCTATCTTAGGGCAGAGCCCATACTTTAAAGGACCTCCACCTGGCCCTCTAGTCCCTCTCTAGGGAGAGTGAGGCCCCAGGTGTAACTTGGGGTGGATGTAATTTAAAGGAGTAATGATCTTGGATAGGGAAGCTGCCATGGGTCTAGTTCACTTCTAAGCCCTCCATTTTTTTGCTGGGAGTGACTGCATATCTAGGAATCCTAGACCAAGTGGTAGGTTGCTGAAAACTAGGAGAGAAGTAGTGGGTTTAGAGGTCAGATGCATGTTTGTGTTGTCTAGGCTGCTTCCTGCCCCAAGTACTGTGGTGTCATTTCTCTGCCTATATCATCCCATCTCCCCAGCTGCTATGCTTTCTTACTATCTACTTCCTTTCTTCTTTGTCAGAAAAGGAAACAAGCATTTTCTAGTAGACATTTCTACAGCTTTAGCAGCCTATGACAGATACAGCCTGATTCATGACCTTAAGCATTGTTAGAGGAGATGCTAGGATGGCTGCAACAGGCTAGGATTGGAAAAAAGAGGACTCTGGTCCTGGGTTACAGTGAGAAACCTCTTCCATTCAATATTAAGCGCTCAACACACCTTCACTGAAGTCTATGATGCGCTAGGATACAAAGATGAATGAGGGAGAGCTTCCTGGAGGAGGTGGTACCTGAGCTATATCTTCGAGGTTGAATGAGGCAAGGAAAAAGCAGAAGGGCATTCCAGGCGGCAGGGTCATCAAGACCAAAAGCACGGAGGCGAGAATGAGTGGGGAGTGCAGGGATGTCACAAGCATTCGGATTTTGCTACAGTATGTAGTGAATCAAAGCAGGAGATTGAGACAGGAGTGTGGCAATCATTTTTATCATATGCTGGCTGCACGATTTGTTCTATCACTGTTGTTATTTGAGAGACCTTAATGAAAGCTGCTTTTTTACTATCCATGTTAATGGGACTTCAAACACAAAATAATGGATAATTCTCAAGTCTCTGAAATCCAGTCAGGGAAAGTGACCAGATGAGAGTGTGGGGTGCAGGGATCTGCCTGCAGCGTTTTCTTTGCACCTGTCCATGTGCAGGCATCTCTCAGCTCTCCTCTGGGGCCTTCTTAGGAGCCTGTCTTCTTCCTTCTGGCTGCATGTGCTAGAGAGTGGCTGGGGGAGGCTCTGGGCTGGGTAAAAGGCTTCAGACATGCCTTTGATATTTAAGCTGGGAGACCTCAGACAAGTCATTTTACCTCTCTGCACTTCTGTTCCCTTGTTTCTAAAAGGAAGGGATTATTACTCTGAAATCTTGATGGGGAAATTTACTTTGCTCTGAATGCCCCTGGCTCCAGAGATGATGTCAGATATGGTTTTCCTGTATTTTAATTTTATATTATTAAAAAAGTACCCTGGCACATTAAAAATTGAAATAAAATCCAATTATAAAATTTTATACTATAAATATATAAAATTTAATACATTAAATGTTAATCAAAACATAATGATGATATTGCATATTTACATATGTAAAATTATATGTGTGTATATAAACACATGCATGCACACATATATGCATATTTTAGAGTATTAGTGCAGCTATACTATCTTTCTTAGCTCACATCTGAAAGTCATCTTAGAATTTTGGATAATTTTTGACATCATTGCAGATAAGTAAATCTGTGGGGAAAGCCAAAATAAATACTACTGCCACCTCATCCTTTTTTTTTTTTTTTAATATTAATAGTACAACCTAATTGGAATCTATATAAACCATATGTTCTGAGTATGTAGGGTAGGACAGGAGACTTTCACACAGACAAGTGTTCGCATGAAATGGATCATGGCCTGAAGACATTCCTGGGGCCAAATGTGGAGATTGTGAGGGAGCCACTCAGTATATTAATTGTACAGTAGCTATCATTTGTCAGGTGTAGTGCTTCTTATGTACATCATCTCTAACCTATATACAAACTTACCAGGTATGTTTATTTTTCAGGTGAGGAAACTAGCTCAGACAGTTTTGGCGATGTGCCCATAGTCACCAAGCCAGTGCACCAGGAGTTGGAATGCAAAGTAAATTTGCTGGGAAAGCTAGTTCTTCCTTCCTGGTTACCCTGCTGCTCACAGTAATCCTAGTACATGTGACATGAACTACATACCTTCACCTGCCTGAAAGTTCTGGGGGGTGTAGAAACTCCATCTTCATCTGGGAGAGGAAGTTGCAATGATTCTTAGATATGATTTATATAGGGACACAATGCTTAGATATGATTATATAAAGGACACAGTGATGATTCTCTATTCTAGCCCTTATAAAATATCGTGCTCTTAGCCCAATAGTTGCAATATGTGTAACACATATCTAGTTTATTTATTACTTTGTTGGGTAGTTATTTATTGTTTATATGCTCAGCATATGGCAGCCCCCTACTCTAGCTCTAGGATTTCTGCCAGAAAGGTCATATTTTCCCCTGGCCTTCTCCATTTGATCACCATTGTCTAGTCCAAGGTTGGACACTGATCCAAGCAGGGCCTGCCCAAGTAGCCTGCTTGCTTATCCACAGTCAACTGGCCCATGTTTGGGAATCTGACTGGGTCTGGGCCACAAAGTTTTTTTTCCCAGTGTTTTTTAATAAGAATCAGAAGAAGTCAGTCTCTGAGGTCTAGAGCTTTAAGACCTACAACTCTGGGGCTGTTGTTGCCCATGCTTTCCTCCACACTGGTCCATACTGAGAGACAAGAGATGGAATGAAGCAGGGGCTCAGAGGGAAACAGAGACTAGAGGATGAGAGGAATCCAGGTGATGCAGGTGCTGCTCCTTTGAGTTGTTATTCAGGTCTCAGCATTCCTGGATTACGTGCCGTGAGACACCTCATAGACATTTTGGCCTAAATTATTTCTGGTTGAAGAGCCTCTTGATGAGGTGACAGAGGAGAGTAAAAAAGCTGGCTTGAAACTCAACATTAAAATTACTAAGATAATGGCATCTGGTCCCATCACTTCATGGCAAATAGATGGGGAAAAAGTGGAAGCAGTGGCAGATTTTATTTTCTTGGACTCCAAAATCACTTGGATGTTGACTTCAGGCATGAAATTAAAAGATGTTTGCTCCTTGGAAGGAAAGTTATGACAAACCTAGATAGTGTATTAAAAAGCAGAGACATCACTTTGTTGACCAAGGTACGTATAGTCAAAGCTATGGCTTTTCCAGTAGTCATGTACAGATGTGAGTTGGGCCATAAAGAAGGCTGAGCACCGAAGAACTGATGCTTTTAAAATGTGGTGCTGGAGAAGACTCTTGAGATTCCCCTGGAGAACAAGGAGATCAAACCAGCCATACCTAAAGGAAATCAACTCTGAATATGCATTGGAAGGACTGATGCTGAAGCTGAAGCTGCAACACTTTGGCCACCTGCTGGGAAGAGCTGACTCATTGGAAAAGACCCTGATGTTGGGAAAGATTGAAGGCAAAAGAAGGAGGGAGCAACAGAGGATGAGATGATTAGATAACATCACCGAGTCAATGGATATGAATTTGAGCAAACTCAGGGAGATAGTGAAGGACAGGGAAGCCTTGTGTGCTTCAGTCCCTGGGGTCACTGAGTCAGAAATTACTTAGAGATTGAACAGCAACACAACATTTCTTCTTGAGTTTCTGTCTCTTGTAAACAAAACAGCTCTCACTTTGTAACTTAAAAAAGACTAACCCTCATAGTTGATGTGTTGAGTACTACGCTAATGAGTCCAACAGTTTGCATTTCATTGAGACACCCTGTTCCACATTGGTTAATTTCTCTCTGTTTCTCAGCTTATTGTTTGTAAATTGTCACTTTTATTTTTCCAAAAAATTTCAGCTTCAGACCTAACAGGTAATATGCTTCAGAACCAGACTTTCAAACCATGAAGTCGTAAAGTAAAAGTGTGCTCGGTAAGTCTCTTGAATGATAATGAAAATATTCTGTGCTTTGTGCTCCAGATTTGCTTCTTTCTCTCCCACCTTCAATTTGGTGTTCCGACTGCTGTACCTGTTTTCTAAGCTCAGAGCTTTGCCTCCGATTATGGCTCTCAAGAAGCTCCATCTACCCTGTGATTGTAATATACTGATGATGTCTAATACCCTATATCCCACTAATTCATTAGCTTCTTCTTCCCTTTTCCATTTCTGGGCCCTGGGTCAACTGGGAACTTATTTGAATTAGGACTCAGCTATGTGTACTTTTGAAGATAAGAGAAAGCATTGGGGTAGTGGGTTTGGACGCGTACACATGGGGTATAAAAGATTTTCACAAATGCTGGTCGGGGTCCTTGGCTAAGAGGAGACTCTGCCTTGGGCCCGCCGGTGTAATAAACTGCACTCCACTATCAAGAAAAAAAAAAAAAAAGTACATGGTAGGAATAAATGTAGAAAAAATAATAATAGGTTCAAAAAAAAAATTGAAATTAAAAGAGAAAAAAAAAAAAGAAAGGAAGAAAAAAAAAGGAAAATTCCACAGAACTGCAAAAGCCCAACATAGAGGCAGAGGTTTATAACAAAAAAAAAAAAAATGTGACTGAGGAAAAAAAAAAAAAAAACAAACCTCAAAAGCTTAATTAGATTTCACAGTGCCAGAAAAATCAACAACTACAATGGGGCTGGGTCGGGGGGAGAAAAAGAAAAAGAAAAAAAGTAAAAAAATCCAAAAAAATCTACAGAACAAGTCAGAATATAAGAATAATAAATGTTTTTCTTGAGTCACTGCTGTCAGAGTCCTTTCCCTCGCTGGGAGTCACAGTCCACCTCACCTCCCTAGGATGCCCTCCAACACTGTGCTGATCTCTGGACCTGCTGTGGGGGCAGCTCAGACTCTAATCTGGTCCTACTCATGCATGTTCTTGCCTCCAATGTCCACAGCCATCAGAACTAGTGCGTTTTCTTTTGTGGGAGCTCTCAATGACCGTTTATATATTCCATAGACACAGAATCTGCCTAGTTGATTGGATTTAACCTTCAGCTTGTACAGCTGGCGGGAAGGCTTTGGGTCTTCTTCCTTAGCCACTCTGCCCCTGGGTTTCAATTGTGGTTTTATTTCCACCTCTGCATGTGGGTCATCCACTGGGGTTTGCTCCTGAGGCTGCCCTGGAGGACTTGGGTTTGCCCCTGTGAGGGCCAGGGGTGGAGGTGGTGCAGCTGCTTGAATTGCAGGGGTTCTGACAGCATCAGGTACGCAGGAGAGTTGGCAGCCAGCAGGAAATATGGTGCTCTAGAAGGGTATGCAAACCAGTATTGGCAAATACACTCCAGTATTCTTGCCTGGAGAACCCCACTGACAGAGATTGGCAGACCACAGTCCACAGGGTCACAAAGAGACACGACCAAAGCAACCCTGTGTGCATAGATGCAAGACATTTTTTGCCTGTGGCAGACCTGTCCCAGTGAGCGTTGAGTATGAAGATGGTGCAGCTGCTTGGCTTGTGGGGATCCTTGCAGCACCAAGTGTGCAGGGACATGGACTGCCTCCACTGCAGGAGTTATGGCCCTCAACCCAATCAAATAGTGGGGAAAAGACCTAAACAGACATTTCTCCAAAGAAGACATACAGATGGCTAACAAACACATGAAAAGATGCTCAACATCGCTCACTATTAGAGAAATGCAAATCAAAACTACAATGAGATATCACCTCACACTGGTCAGAATGGCCATCATCAAAAAGTCTACAAACAATAAATGCTGGAGAGGGTGTGGAGAAAAGGGAATGCTCTTGCACTGCTGGTGGTAATGTAAGCTGATACAGCCACTATGGATGACAGTTTGGAGATTCTTTAAAAAACTATAAGTTAAACCACCATATGATCCAGCAATCCCACTACTAGGCATGTACCCCTAGGAAACCAAAACTGAAAGAGACACATGTATTCCATTTTTCATTGCAGCACCATTTACAATAGCTAGAACATGAAAGCAACCTAGATGTCCATTGATAGATGAATGGATAAAGACATTGTGTTATATATACACAGTGGAATATTATCAGCCATAAAAAGGAGCGCATTTGAGTCAGTTCTAATGAGGTGGATGAACCTAGAGCCTATTATACAGAGTGAAGTAAGTCAGAATGAGAAAGATAAATATTGTATTCTAACACATATATATGGAATCTAGAAAAATGGTACTGAAGAATTTATTTACAGGGCAGCAATGGAGAAACAGACATAGAGAATAGACTTATAGACATGGGGAGAGATTTCTTTGCCAACAAAGGTCTGTCTAGTCAAGGCTATGGTTTTTCCAGTGGTCATGTATGGATGTAAGGGTTGGACTATAAAGAAAGCTGAGCGCCAAAGAATTGATGCTTTTGAACTGTGGTGTTGGAGAAGACTCTCGAGAGTCCCTTGGACTGCAAGGAGATCCAACCAGTCCATCCTAAAGCAGATCAGTCCTGGATGTTCATTGGAAGGACTGATGTTGAAGCTGAAACTCCAACACTTTGGCCACCTGATGTGAAGAGCTGACTCATTTGAAAAGGCCCTGATGCTGGGAAAGATTGAAGGCATGTGGAGAAGGGGATGACAGAGGATGAGATGGCTGGATGACATCACTGACTTGATGGACATGGGTTTGGGTGGACTCTGGGGGTTGGTAATGGACAGGGAGGCCTGGTGTGCTGCAGTTCACGGGGTCGCAAAGAGTCGGACACGACTGAGCAACTGAACTGAACTGAACTGAATGGGGAAAGGGGAGGAGAGGGTGAGATGTATGGAAGAAGTTACATGGAAGCTTACATTACCATAGGTAAATATATAGCCAATGGGAATTTGCTGTATGTCTCAGGAAACTCCGACAGGGGCTCTGTGTCAATCTAGAGGGGTGGGATGGGAAGGGAGATGGGAGGGAGGTTCAGAAGTGAGGGGATATATGTATACCGATGGCTGATTCATGTTGAGGTTTGACAGAAAACAGCAAAATTCTATAAAGCAATTATCCTTCAATTAAAAAATAAATAAATTAAAAAATATGGTAGGATCAGCTAAAATTCATCATCACTACTTTTGATCAGAGCTTAATAATAATATTACCTTTCTTACAAAGAGTGACCTCCATATTCCTGTTTAGATGAGTTCGATTTGCTGTGAAACTTTCTAGATGAAAAGCAGAGATAGTAAGGAAAGAGAAGGGCCTTCTTCCCTCCTCAGTTTCCTGGTAACGTGTAAAGCTCCTCTTTCAAGTCATATTGCACAGACCATTTTCTCCGTTCTTATTTTTAAATGTATTAACAGTAATTTGGAGGGAAATGGATGAGAAAGTAATTTTTAAAAAGTACAGTTGATAGTCTGCCAATGATTTTTTGTGTACATATCAAACATCACTTTGAACAATAAACTATTTCAACACAATTAAGAGTGTTTTAATAAATACAGTTACCATTTGGTTTAAAAAAGCACTAGTGCTTGAGTGAGCACTGAATGGTTGTTCTGCAAAACGAAAATAAGTAGCTAGTCACTTCTGGATCCTATGTAACAACACTTGGCTATTACCATTGAAAATTGCCACTGGGGTGGAGGAGTAGCAGTGTAATGAGACTGGCTACCTGGCCCCCTTGAAGATGCAACTCTTGTTGGCTTCAGACAGTCATTATGTGGAATGGGCATAGATGGACAGCACAGCATTTATTTATGGGGCTGTGTCTAAAATTGGGTGTGGGAGTCTTCTATCAAGGGACATGCCCCAGGGCACCCACAAAGGCCTTCTCTTTGTAGACTGGAGGTTTTAGGGATTTGCTGAATGCTCTGTGCCAATGCAGTCTTTATGTAAACAGATCGCTGGTTATTTCTCAGGCATTTTGAAGAGGTGCTGTGCATCATAATGCAGCATTGGTTGCTGTTATTTTCAAGTGATGGAAGTAGAAGTAGAGTTGGAAAAGGAGCATAGCAAGGACTGGGCAGAAGTGAGAGACTGTGGTTCACAGGACAGCACACTGATGAAGGGGCAGAAAAGAACAGGGACCCCCTTAGCTTATGAACAATGTAACTTTCTCAATTGTGTGTTTGAATGGAGAAGGCTAGGGCCAATTGGCTCCTTAGCTCAACCCAAGTCTAGCCTCATCTTTGCTCCTACAATTTCCCATCATATGTTTTATTTTTCAGTTACATTGTTCCCTGAAGAATGGGGAAGATTACATACACTTGATACCCTCTGTCTCTTTCTAGAAACTCAATTGTTTGAGGGCCAGTCCAAATGTCACTTCCTTATCATATCTTCCATGATTCCTGCAAGCAGTTCTTCCTCAGAAGTTCCTGATCTAAAAATCATTCTTATTTATCATTTATTCCGTCTTGCCATTTATTTATTTATTTTTCATTTATTTTTATTAGTTGGAGGCTAATTACTTCACAACATTGCAGTGAGTTTTGTCATACATTGACATGAGTCAGCCATGGAGTTACATGTATTCCCCATCCCGATCCCCCCTCCCACCTTTTAGATAGATGATATCATTCCATATGCGTTTTTCTGTGACTCACCTTTTCTTCACTATTTTGCTTTTGATATTCACTTATATTGATGTAGCTACAGTTTATTTATTATACTTCGCTGCTGAAGAATAGTCTGTAGTATTACTTTGCCGCAGTTTTTCTGTTCCCTTGGTGGTATATACTTTTGAGTTGCTTTCATTTGGTTGCTTTTTATATATGTTACTGCTATGTCTTCTGGCGCACATGTGCAAGTGTGTTTAGGATATGTTTCTAAAGATGTCATTGTGGTTCATAGTCTTTCCAGATTTAAAGATAGTATGCTTCTCAAGTGGCACAGTGGTAAAAGAATCCACCTGCCAATGCAGGAGGCTCAAGAGACACAGGTTTGATCCCTGGGTTGGGAAGATCCTCTGGAGTAGGAAACGGCAACCCACTCCAGTATTCTTGCCTGGAAAATTCCATGGACAGAAGAGCCTGGTGGGCTACAGTCCATGGGGTTGCAAAGAGCTGGACTTGATTGAGCACACATGCAGGCAATTAAACTACTTTACAAAGGGATTGAACTCAATTGCAGTCTCACCCAACAGTGTATGAGGGTTCCCATTGTCCTTCATCTGTACCAAAATTGATACTATTAGAGTTAAATTTTTGCTTTCTGATGGTGTAAATTTGCTTTTTATTGCTGTTAAAACTTGAATTTTCCTTATTACTGACAATGTTGACTTATTTTTTAATGTCTATGATCAATTTAGGACAGACTTCATTTTTTCAATTGAACTATGGCTTATTGATATCCATCAACTTACTATAGATTCAGGATGCTAATCCTGTATTGGTTACATTTGTTGCAACTCTTTTTTTCCCCCTAGTGTGTTGCTTGTCTTATTTTTTTAGCTTTTAAGTAGCATCTTTTGCTTAACATAACTTTCACCTTTGTCATAGTAAAATACAGCAATCATTTTCTTTGTGATTTTTATGCCTTGCCTAACTTCATAGAGATATTCTTCTCTGCTGCTGAAAATTATGAAGTTTTGTATTTCATACTTAGGTTTATAATCTACCTAAAACTAAATTTTGTGTTATGGAAGGAAGAAGGAATCAGACTTCTTTTTCTATATGGATAACCAATTGTAGGAATGCCAGTTTTAAAATAGCCCCTCTTTTACTGCTAACTTGGCAGGGCCACCTCTTTCATTAGGTTGCTATATGTGAATGGTTCTCTTTCTGAGTTGTCTGCTTTGTCCATTGGTCTATTTGTCTGTTCAAGCACCAATGCCATAATGATTCTATAATTATAACTTTACAATAACTTTTGGCATTTTCAAACAGTGTGTTTTCCTCCTCCTCCTTTCTCAGGACTGTTTTGGACTTTTGTTTCTTGTTTTAGATTTGGATTATGAGCATCCACTGCAGATGGTGACTGCAGCCATGAAATTAAAAGACACTTGCTCTTTGGAGGAAAAGCTATGACCAACCTAGACAGCATTTAAAAAAGCAGAGACATTACTTTGCCAACAAAGGTCTGTCTAGTCAAAGCTTTGGTTTTTCCAGTAGTCATGTATGGATGTGAGAGTTGGACTATAAAGAAAGCGAAGAACTGATGTTTCTGAACTGTGGTTTTAGGGAAGACTCTTGAGAGTCCCTTGGACAGCAAAGAGATCCAACCAGTCCATCCTAAAGGAAATCAGTCCTGAATATTCATTGGAAGGACTGATGCTGAAGCTGAAACTCCAATACTTTGGCCACCTGATACAAAGAACTGACTCATTTGAAAAGACCCTGATGCTGGGAAAGATTGACGGAGGGAGGAGAAGGGGATGACAGAGGATGAGAAGGTTGGATGGCATCACCAACTTAATGGACATGAGTCTGAGTAACTCCAGGAGTTGGTGGACAGGGAGGCCTGGCGTGCAGAATTCCATGGGGTCACAAAGAGTCGGACATGACTGAGCAACTGAACTGAACTGAATTGAACAGATTAGCATCCATAAAACAAAGCAAAAATAAAACAAATATTAGCATACTGATTAGAGTTACACTGAAGCTATAGATTAACTTGGAAAAACTGATATGATATTGAATTTAACATTAACTTATGAATAATAAATTAAGTAGGAAGCACTGACTTATTAATGATCAATTCATTCTTTCATTCAACAGATATTTACTTTGTATCTACAGGGTGCTAGACTCTATTCCAGGTTATATTCTAGGAATTAAACAAATGATAACAAGTCTCTACCTTCATAATTGTAATTTACATGGACAATCTCCACCCCCCACTTTGTACCTTTTATGACTGCAAAAGGAAGGGTTAGCAGCTAATCTGTAACATAGACTATTCAGGGAAGAGAGGAAAAGAAACGGAAAGAATGAAATGACCTGGTCAATTCTCCTTGTAAACATCTTGAAGAGTCCTTATATGTGAACTGCTTTTAGCAGGATATGCCTTTGGTTCATGGTAAACAAGCCAGTTATTTGTAGAGTTATGGGGTATGACTCAGTGGAAAATGTTAGTATTGGCTAAGTAATTTTTGGTGTACAAATAGAGATGCTACACAATAGGACTGTGTAACACAATTTTGAACTGTGGTGTTGGAGAAGACTCTTGAGAGTCCCTTGGACTGCAAGGAGATCCAACCAGTCCATCCTAGAGGAGATCAGTCCTGGGTGTTCACTGGAAGGACTGATGTTGAAGCTGAAACTCCAATACTTTGGCCACCCGATGTGAAGAACTGACTCATTTGAAAAGACCCTGATGCTGGGAAAGATTGAGAGCAGGAGGAGAAGGGGATGACAGAGGATGAGATGGTTGGATGGCATCACTGACTCAATGGACATGGGTTCGGGTGGACTCTGGGAGTTGGTGATGGACAGGGAGTCCTGGCATGCTGTGGTCCATGGGGTCGCAAGGAGTCAGACACGACTGAGCAACTGAACTGAACTGAACTGAACACAATAGGAATCAGTGCCCTTTATGTAAGTGATGTTCAGCGTGTATCATGGGAGAACTCAGCCTAACTCTGGACCAGAGAGATTTCTGTCATAATATAGTGAGGAAAGAACTGGGAAGCTGTGATAACAGGGTCAAAATTACCCATGATCTACCTGCTTCTTGTGGCTACCTTTATTCTTTGAATTAATAATAAAATCTGATACTATGTAAGGTCTCATTTTTGTGAATTTGATTTGACAAACTGACATTCTGTGTCATTACAATGTCTCCCCATTTTCTTACTGTAGGGAAATAGGGTGATACTCATGGCTATCTATGTTGCTCCTGATTTTATGTATATGGACATCTAATGATTCTTAATTTAGAATTTTTTCTATATGTTTTTGGTAGGTAGTCTTGACATGTTAAAATTTTCTTCAGTTTTCCCCTTTTTTCATACTTACGAATGAATGTTGAATTTCATTGAATGACTTTTCTCCATTGAGATGATGAAATATATTTTACTTTTAATCTGTTAATATGGTGAATTATTAGTTGTTAAATTTAAATTTCATTCTTGGAAAAGCCTATAACTAGTCATGACGCATGGACTAGTCAAGGTTCTCCAGAGAAATAGAGCCAATAGATTACACATAGATAGATAGATATGCTGCTGCTGCTGCTGCTAAGTCACCTCAGTCATGTCTGACTCTGTGCAACCCCATAGCCGGCAGCCCACCAGGCTCCCCTGTCCCTGGGATTCTCCAGGCAAGAACACTGGAGTGGGTTGCCATTTCCTTCTCCAATGCATGCAAGTGAAAAGTGAAAGTGAAGTCGCTCAGTCGTGTCTGACTCTTAGAGACCCCATGGACTGCAGCCTACCAGGCTCCTCTGTCCATGGGATTTTCCAGGCATGAGTGCTGGAGTGGGGTGCCATTGCCTTTTCCAGATAGATATGGGCGAGATTTATTATAGAAACTGGCTCACGGAGGCCAATGAAGGCTCAAGAATCCTGTAATCTGCTGTCTGCAAGCTGGAAAAGCAGAAAAGTTAGTGGTGTAATTCAGTTTACAAAGGTTTGTGAACTCGGGGAGTCAATGGTGTAAAGCTTGGAGTCTAGAGGTCCAAGAACTAGGAACTCTAAATTCAGAGGGCAGAAAAAGACAGACCTCCCAGCTCAAAAAGAGAGGGGAAGAGAAAATTGGCCTTTCCTTCACCTTCTAGTTCCATCTGGGCCCTCAGTGGATTAGATGATGACTGCCCACATTGTGAAGGGTGAGTCTCTTCACTCTACTGAATCAGATGCTAATCTCCTCCAGAAACACCTTCACAGACACATCTAGAAATAATGTTTCACCACCTTTCTGGGATCCCTTATCCTAGTCAATTTGACACATGCAATTAACCATTATAATGTATATCTTTTATATACAGTGTCGGATTCACTTTGTACTGTTTTTTTTAAGATACATGTTTAGCAGATAAGTTGACCTACCCTTATTCTTGTACTTGTCTGATTTTGGTAGCAAGATCATATATTCTTGTATATTTGAATTAAGGGATATTCTTTTTTTTTTTTTTCCCTTGGTGAGGTTTTAAGGTGTTGAAATTCTATTTATCTTTCTTTGTGGGAAGATCATTAACTATTAATGCAGCTTCTTTAATGATTGTGGACTTTTTATTTCTTCATGAGTCACTTGTAACAGTGGTTAAGTTTCTTTTTTCCTAGATATTTGTCAATTTTATATGTTTTAAAGCTGAAGTTTATATATTATCTTTAAAATTTTCTGCTCTATTTGTAGCATAACCTTCTCTTCATTTTTGCTATTATAAATGGAAAAACAAAAAAAAAAAAAAGGAAAAATGAGACAAGTGCTCAGGGCTGGTGCACTGGGAAGACCCAGAGGGATGGGATGGAGAGGGAGGTGGGAGGGGGGATCAGGATGGGGAACACATGTAAATCCATGGCTGATTCATGTCAATGTAGTGGCAAAAACCACTACAATATTGTAAAGTAATTAGCCTCCAACTAATAAAAATAAATGGAAAAAAAAGGGGCATTTTTGCTATTGTATGTTTGTGCCTTCACTCCTTTTTACTCACTTAAACCACAATTTTAAGTTTTATTTATTTACTAATTAATTTATTTTAGTTGGAGAATAATTACAATATTGTGATGGTTTTTGCTGATATCAACATGAATTGGCCACATATATTCATATGTCCCCCACAATCCTGAAGCCCTATTCCATCTCCCTCCCCATCACATCCCTCTGGTTTGTCCCTGAGCACTGGCTTTGGGTACCCTGCTTCATACATCAAACTTGCACTTGGTCATCTGCTTTACATATGGTAATATAAATGTTACAATCACATTCTCTTAAATCATTCCACCCTTGCCTTCTCCCACTGAGTCCAAAATCTGTTTTTTACGTCTGTGTCTCCTTTGCTGCCCTGCATGTAGGATTGTTGGTACAGTCTTTCTAACTTCCATATATATGTGTTAATACACAGTATTTGTCTTTCTCTTTCTGACCTAAGAAGTTTAACTTTTAATTTGTATTCTCAGAGAGGTATCCTTTGGCTTTCTTTGTTTTTTATATTGTATCTGTGTTTCCTTCATTGTTCTTTCAGCTCATACATTTATTATTTATTTTTCTTTATTTTCCTTGGGCCTTTTCCATGTTGTTTTTTATTGAAATAAAAGGATATTTATTAAAAGTATAGTTGGTTGATTTGTCCATTTCTGTGAGATTCTAATCAGATATTTCAGAAAACACCAGGATGTATGCTTAATAGATACCAGAATGTCTCATTTAGAAAAAATGTACTGTTTAAAATTGTTTTCTGAGATAGACATTCAACTTTAAAATGTTTTGCATTTTTCTCATAAAAACATACAAAACTATAAATTTTTAAATATTTTAGAATTCCAAAGATTTGATATGTATTACTATTACTTTTAATTCTAAATATTTAATTCTAAATTTCAATTATTTCTTCTTTGACTCACCCATTATTTAGAAATACTCTAATTTTCAATCATTGTTGTTGCTATATAGTCACTCAGTCATGTCTGACTCTTTGCGACCCATGGACAGTAGCACGCCAGGCTTCCCTTTCCTTCACCATCTCCTGGAGTTTGCTCAAACTCATGTCCATTAGGTCAGTGATGACACCCAGCCATCTCATCCTCTGTTGTCTCCTTCTCCTCCTGCCTTCAACTTTTCCCAGCATCAGGGTCTTTTCCAATGAGCTGACTCTTCACATCAGGTGGCCAAAGTATTGGAGCTTCAGGTGCAGCATCAGTCCTTCCAATGAATATTCAGGGTTGATTTCCCTTAGGAATGACTGGTTTGATCTCCTTGCAGTCCAAGGGACTCTCAAGAGTCTTCTCCAATACCATAATTCAAAAGGATCAATTCTTCAGAGTTCAGTCTTCTTTATGGTGCAACTCTCACATACATACATGACTACTAGAAAAACCATAGCTTTGAATATATGGACATTTGCTGGCAAGTAATGTCTCCGCTTTTTAATATACTGTATAGATTAGTCATAGCTTTTCTTCCAAGGAGCAAGTATCTTTTAATTTCATGGCTGCATTCACCATCTGCAGTGAATTTAGAGCCCAAGAAAATAGTCTGTCACTGTTTCCATTGTTTCCCCATCTAATTTGTCATGAAGTGATGGGACCAGATGCCATGATCTTGGTTTTTTGAATGTTGAGTTTTAAGCCAGCTTTTTCACTCTCATCAGGCGACTCTTCAGTTCCTCTTTGCTTTCTGCCATAAGGGTGGTGTCATCTGCATATCTGAGGTTATTGATATTTCTCCCGGCATTCTTGATTCCAGCTTGTGCTTCATCCAGAGAGGCATTTTGCATGATGTACCCTGAATGTAAGTTAAACAAGAAGGTTGACAATATACAGCCTTAATGTACTCCTTTCCCAGATTTGTACCAGTTCATTTTTCCGTGTCCGGTTCTAACTGTTGCTTCTTGAACTGCATACAGATTTCTCAGGAGGCAGGTAAGGTGGTCTGATATTCCCAGATCATTAAGAATTTTCTAGTTTGTTGTGATCCACACAGTAAAAGGCTTTGGCGTAATCAATAAAGCAGAAATAGATGTTTTTCTGGAACTCTTTTCCTTTTTTGATGCCAATGGATGTTGGCAATTTGATCTCTGATTTCTCTGTCTTTTCTAAATCCAGCTTGAACATCTGGACGTTCTCACTTCATGTACGTTTGAAGCCTGCCTTGGAGAATTTTGAGCATTACTTTGCTAGCGTGTGAAGTGGGTCCAATTGTGCAGTAGTTTGAACGTTCTTTGGCATTGCCATTCTTTGGAATTGGATTGAAAAGTGAACTTTTCCAGTCCTGTGGCCACTGCTGAGTTTTCAAAATTTTCTGGCATATTGAGTGCAGCAATTTAACAGCATCATCTTTTAGGATTTAAAATAGCTCAACTGGAATTCCATCACCTCCACTAGCTTTTTTCATAGTGGTGCATCGTAAGGCCCACTTGGTTTCACATTCCAGGATGTCTGGCTCTAGGTGAGTGATCACACCATCATGGTTATCTGGGTCATGAAGATATTTTTTGTATAGTTCTTCTGTGTATTCTTGCCACCTCTTCTTTTTATCTTCTGCTTCTGTTAGGTCCATACTGTTTCCGTCCTTCTTTTGTGGCCGTCTTTGCATGAAATGTTCCCTTAGTATCTCTAATTTTCTTGAGGAAATCGCTAGTCTTTCCCATTCTATTTTTTTTCTCTATTTCTTTGCATTGTTCACTTAGGAAGGCTTTCTTGTCTCTCCTTGCTGTTCTTTGGAACTCTGTTCAGGTAGGTATATTGTTCCTTTTCTCCTTTGCCTTTTGCTTCTTTTCTCAGCTATTTGTAAAACTTCCTCAGGTAACCATTTTGCCTTTCTTTTTCTTGGGGATGGTTTTGATTACTGCCTCCTGTACAATGTTATGAACCTTCATCCATAGTTCTTCAGGCATTCTATCAGATCTGATTCCTTAAATCTCATTGTTACTTCCACTGTGTAATTGTGAGAGATTAGGTCATACCAGTTCAGTTCAGTTCAGTCACTCAGTTGTGCCCAACTCTTTGTGACCTGATGGACTGCAGCATGCCAGACTTTCCTGACCATCACCAACTCCTGGAGCCTACTGAAACTCATGTCCATTCATAAGAGGCTTAAATTATTTTAACATTGACTTTAACAATTTTGGCCAGAGGACATGCTCTGTGTGATACGGATAATTTGGAATTTGTTGAGACCTATTTTATTTGAGTTGAGACTTTACTTACTTGTTGACACAATTTTTTTAATGGTCAATGGACCTTGAGGATAATACATTTTTTTTATTTTTAGATGTATGACACTGCAAATATCCTTCAAACCAAGCTTTAATTTTTGTCTGACTACTAATAAATGAGAGAAGAATGCTGAAACCTCCTTGTATGACCATAACTTTATACATTTATTGCTACTCTATTAATTTTTATATCTTTTGAAGCTATTTTTTTTGGTACATATGATCCTTATTGATTGAAAATTTTTATCATTAATCAATGACCATCTGTCTTTTGTCTGCATTTTGTCTTAAAATTTGACTTTCTGATTTTCTATCAGAAAATTATGACTTTCTTTTGATTACTAGTATATTTATTATATTTTTATTCTTTCCATATTTGTATGTTTTTACTGAAATATAGCTGATTTATCATATTATGTTACTTTCAGATGTACCACACAGTGATTAAATATTTTTATAGATTATACTCCATTTAAAGTTATTACAAAATATTGCCTATATTCTCTGTACTGTACAGTATATCCTTGTTGCTTATGTTGTACATGATAGTGTGTGCTTGTTAATCCCCTACCCTATCTTGGCTCTCCCACCTTCCATCTCCCCACTGGAAACCACTAGTTTGTTCTTATATCTGTGAGTCTGTTTCTGTTTTGTTATATTCATTCATTTTATTTTTTATTATTTAAACATTTAAAAAAATTAATTTATTTATTGTAATTGGAGGATAATTACCTTACCCTGTTGTGGTGGCTTTTGCCATACATCAACATGAATCAGCCATGGATGTACACGTGTCCCACCATCCTGAACCCCCTTCCCATTTCCCTCTCCACCCCATCCCCCTGGGTTGTCCCAGAGCACCAACTTTGAGTGCTCTATTTCATGTGTCAAACTTGCACTGGTCATCTATTTTACATATGGTAATATACATGTTTCAATGCTATTGTCTCATATTGTCCCACCCTCGCCTTCTCCCACATAGTCCGAAAGTCTGTTCTTTACATCTGTGTCTCTTTTGCTGTCTTG
The DNA here is from genome assembly GCF_019320065.1 of Cervus canadensis. Lineage (NCBI taxonomy): Eukaryota > Metazoa > Chordata > Mammalia > Artiodactyla > Cervidae > Cervus > Cervus canadensis. The sequence continues at coordinate 16,366,211 of NC_057396.1, forward strand.
CATATAGGGTCGTCGTTACCGTCTTATATATATATATATACATATATAAACATATATATGTATATATATATATCTCAAACTTATAGCTTGTTCCTATATCTGTGAGTCATTTCTGTTTTGTTATATTCATTTGTTTTATTTAAGATACCACAAATAATTTGATTTGTGGTTTCCATGTGGTTTATATATGTTGATGTATAATTATATATGCTTATTTTTAACCTGGTAGTCAAAGTTTAATTTCAAACATATTCTGAAAGATGTACATTTTTTATTCCTATCCACCTGTTTTCTGTTTCTGATGTCATATTTACATTTTGATATTTATCCTTTCACTGTTTATTGTAGTTATACTTGATTTTACAGTGTTGTATCTTCTAATTTTTGTACTTTCTTAGTTAAATGGTAGATCCACAGCCATTAACCATTACTATATACTTGTCTTTAGTAGTGGTATTTTCGTTTCCTATAGATTTTTTTTTTCTTTTTAAAAATTTTTTTGGCGTATAGTTTCTTTACAATGCTGTGTTAGTTTCTACTCTACAGCAAAGTGAATCAGCTATATGTATATATATATGTATATATATACACATATCCCTTCTTTTTTGGATTTCCTTCACATATAGGTCACCACAGAGCAGATTTCTCTGTGCTACACAGTAGGTTCTTGTTAATTACCTATACTATACATAGTATCAATAGTGTATTTACATAGGGATTTACATATGTAAATCCCAATCTCCCAATTCATCCCACCCTCCTTACCCCATTATTACTCATGTATTTATTTTTTATATCTGTGTCTCTATTTCTATTTTGTAGATAAAATTGTTTATACCAATTTTCTTAGATTACATATATATTAGTTAATTGTTTTCTCTTTTGGACTTACTTCACTCTGTATAAGAGCATCTAGGTCTATCCACTTCTGTACAAATAATCCAATTTTGTTTCTGTTTTTGGCTAAATAATATTCTATTGTTTATATGTACCACATCTTTGTCCATTCCTTTGCTGATAGATGTTTAGGTTGTTTCCATGTCCTGGCTATTGTAAATAGTGCTACAATGAACATCGGGGTGCATGTGTCTTTTTGAATTATCATTTTCACTGAGTATGTGCCAAGGAGTGAGATTGCTGGGTCACAGAATAGTTCTATGTTTAGTTTTTTAAGGAAACTCCATCCTGTTCTCCATAGTGGCTGAATCAGGTTACTTTCCTTCCAACAGTGGAAGAGTGTTCCAATAATTAGTATTTATTAGTAACTGGAGAAGGGAATGGCAACCCACTCCAGTATTCTTGCCTGGAGAATTCCATGGACACAGAAGAGCCTGGTGGGCTACAGTCCATGAGGTTGCAAAGAGTTGGACATGACTGAACTGCTAACACACACACAGAGTAATTAGTAATGTTGAGCATCTTCTTATGTGTTTGTTGGCCATCTCTGTGTTTTCTTTAGAGAAATGTCTATTTAGATTTTCCACCCAGTTTTTGATTGGGTGAGTGGTTTTTGATCTTGAGCTGCATGAGCTGTTTGTATATTTTGGAGATTAATCCTTTGCCAGTTGCTTCATTTGCAAATATTTCCTCCCATTCTGAAGGCTGTCTTTTCAACTTTTTATGGTTTCCTTTGCTATTAAAAGCTGTTAAATTTAATTAATTCCAATTTGTTAATTTTTGCTTTTATTTTCATAAGTCTAGGAGATGGGTCAAAGTGGATCTTGCCACGACTTTATGTCAGAGTTTTCTGCCTATGTTTTCCTCTAAGAGTTTCATAGTTTCTGCATTGTCTCTTGTAACTACTTTTTAATTTCTAATTTTATTGATTTGAGTCTTTTCCATTTTTTTCTTGATGAGTCTCACTAATGGTTTATCAATTTTGTTTCTTAATATCTTTTCAAAGTGTTAGCTTTTAGTTTTATTGATTTATTTTCATTTATTTTTCTTCATTTATTTTTCATTTATTTCTGCTCTGATCTTTATGATTTCTTTCCCCCTACTATCTTTGAGTTTTTTTGTTCTTTTGCTAGTTGCTTTAGGTGTAAAATTAGGTTTCTTTTATGTCTTTTCTGTTTCTTGAGGTAGGATTCTATTGCTATAAACTTCCCTCTTAGAACTGCTTTGCTGCATCCCATATGTTTGGGTCATCATCATCATTTTTTCGTTGTCATTTGTCTCTAGGTATTTTTTGATTCCTTCTTTGACCTCTTCAGTGATCCACTGGTTATTTAGTAACATAATGTTTAGCTTCTAAATGTTTGTGTTTTAGAGTTTACTCTCCTGTTATTGATTTGTAATCTCATAGTGTTGTAGCCAGAAAAGATGCTTATACTTGATATGATTTCAATTTGGTTAAATTTGTCTTGATTTGTGACCCAAGATGTGATCTCTCCTGGACAATGTTCCATTTGTACTTGAGAAAGACTTATATCCTGCTACTTTTAGATGGAATGTCCTATAAATATCAATTAGGTCCATGTGGTATAAAGTGTTATTTAAGGCTTGCATTTCCTTGATTTTTTGTCTCAATAATCTGACCATTGTTGTAAGTGTGGTGTTAAAGTCCTACACTATTATTGTGTTACTATAAATTTCCCATCTTTTATGTCTGTTAACATTCGCCTTATCTATTGAGATGCACTTATTTTAGGTGCATAAATATTTACAATTGTTACATATTCCTGGATTGATTCCTTAATCATTGTATAGTGTCCTTCCTTGTCTCTTGTAATAGTCTTTATTTTAAAGTCTCCTTTCTCTGATGTGAGAGTTGCTACTCCAACTTTATTCAGACTTCCGTTTGCATGATTATCTTTTTCCATCCCTTCACTTTCAGTCTGGCTGTGTCCCTAGGTCTGAAGTGAATCTCTTGTAGACAGCATATATGCAGGTTCTTGTTTTTGTATCTTCCATCAGCTAATCTATGTATTTTGGTTGGAACACTTAATTCATTTACATTTGAAGTAATTATTGATATAGTTGTTTCTTTTAGCATTTTCATAATTCGTTTGGTTTGTAGGTCTTTTCCTTTTCTTGTGTTTCCTGCCTAAATAAGTCCCTTTAGCATTTCTTCTAAAGCTGGTTTTGTGGTGCTAAATTCACTTAAATATGCTTGTTGGTAAAACTTTTGATTTCTCCATCAACTGGAATAAAATCCTTGCTAGTTAGAATAATACTGGATGTAGTTTTTCTTTTCGTTACTTTAAGTATATCCTGCCACTCCCTTGTGGCCTGCAGAATTTCTACTGAAATATTGGCTCTTAATTTTATGGGGATTCCCTTGTATGTTACTAATTACTTTTCCCATACTGCTTTTAAATTTTTCTTTGTGTTTATTTTTGTTGTTGTTGTTGTTAGTTTGACTAAAATGTGTCTTGGCTTGTTTCTCCTTGAGTTTATCTTATACGGGTCTCTTTGCACTTCCTCTACTTGACTATTTCCTTTCCCTTGTTAGAGAAATTTTTGACTATAAGCTCTTCAAATATTTTCTCAGATCTTTTCTCTCTCTCTTCTGCTTCTAGAACCTTTATAATTTGAATTTTGCAGCATTTCACATTGTCCCAGATGTCTCTTAAACTGTCCTTAATTTTTTTCATTCTTTTTTCTTTATTCTGCTCTTCAGTAGTTATTTCCACCATTCTACCTTCCAGTTCATTTATCCATTTTCCTGCCACCATTATTATGCTGTTTATTCCTTCTAGAATATTTTTAATTTCAGTAATTGTATTGTTTATCACTGTTTCCTTATTCTTTATTTCTTCTAGATCCTTGTTAAATGTTTCTTGCATTTTCTCCATTCAATTTTTGAGATTTTGAATCATCTTTACTATGATTACTCTGAATTCTTTTTCAGATAATTTTTCTATTTGCTCTTTGTTTATTTGGTCTTGTGGATTTCTATCTTGCTCCTTCATCTGGAAATAAAATCCTCAATTATTTTGGAGCTCAAGAAAATAAAATCTGTCAATGTTTGCACTTTTTCTCCTTTTACTTTCCATGAAGTGGTAGGACTGATGCATGGTCTTAGCTTTTTTGTTTTTGTTTTTTTTTTAATTCTGAATTTGTGCTTAAAAAATAACAACTATTTTTTAATTGAAGGATAATTGCTTTACAGAATTTTGCTGTTTTCTGTCAAACCTCAACATGAATCAGCCATAGGCATACATATATCCACTTCCTTTTTAAACTCCCTCCCATCTCTCTCCCCATTACAGCCCTCTAGGTTGATACAGAGCTCCTGTTTGGAAATAAGCCATACAGCAAATTCCCATTGGCTATCTATTTTACATATGGTAATGTAAATTTCCATGTTACTCCTTCCATATGTCTCACCCTCTCCTCCCCTCTCCCCATATCCATAAGTCCATTCTCTGTATCTGCTTCTCCATTGCTGCCCTCTAATTAAATTCTTCAGTACCATTTTTATCGATCCTATATGTACACATTAGAATATTATATTTATCTTTCTATTTCTGACTTATTTCACTCAATATAATAGGTTATAGGTTCATACACCTCCTTGGAACTGACTCAAATGCATTCCTTTTTATGGCTGAGTAATATTCCGTTGTGTATATGTACCACAACTTCTTTATCCATTCATCTGTTGATGGACATTTAGGATGTTTCCATGTTCTAGCTATTGTAAATAGTGCTGCAATGGACAATGGGATACAAGTGTCTCTTTCAATTTTGGTTTCCTCAGGGTATATGCCTAGGAGTGGGATTGCCGGATCATATGGTGGTTTTATTCCTGTTTTTTTAAGGAATCTGCATACCATCTTCCATAGTGGTTGTATCAACTTACATTCCCACCAAAAGTGGGAATGTAAGTATTCCCTTACATGAGCATTCCTTTTTCTTCACACCCTCTCCAGTGTTTATTGATTGTAAGCTTTTTGATGATGGCCATTCTGATATGTGATATCAATGTGAGGTGATATCTCATTGTAGTTTTGACTTGCATTTCTCTAATAATGAGCAATGTTGAGCATCTTTTCATGTGTTTGTTAGCCATCTGTACGTCTTTTTGGAGAAATGTCTGTTTAGGTCTTTTCCCCATTTTTTGATTAGGTGGTTTGTTTTTCTGGTGTTGAGTTGTATGAGCTGCTTGTATATTTTGGAAATTAATCCTTTGTCAGTTGTTTCATTTGCTATTATTTTCTCCCACTCTGAGGGTTGTCTTTTCATCTTGCTTATAGTTTCCTTTGCTGTGCAAAAGATTTTAAGTTTAGCCAGGTCCCACTTATTTACTTTGTTTTTATTTCCATTACTCTGAGAGGTGGGCCATAGAGGATCTTGCTTTGATTTATGTCATCAAATGTTCTGCCTATACTTTCCTCTAAAATTTTAGAGTTTCTTGTCTTAAATTTCAGTCTTTAATCCATTTTGAGCTCATCTTTGTGTATGGTGTGAGGAAGTGTTCTAATTTCATTCTTTTACATGTAGCTGTCCAGTTTTCCCAGCACCATTTGTGAAGAGGCTCTTTTTGCCCCATTGTATATTCTTGCCTACTTTGTCAAAAATAAGATACCCATAGGTGCATGGGTTTATTTCTGGGCTTTCTATCTTGTTCCATTGGTCTATATTTCTGTTTTTGTGCTAGTACCATACTGTCTTGATGACTGTTGCTTTGTAGTATAATCTGAAGTCAGGAAGGTTGATTCCTCCAACTTCATTCTTCTTTCTCAAGACTGCTTTGGCTATTTGGGGTGTTTTGTGCTTCCACATGAATTGTGAAATTTTTTGTTCTAGTTCTTTGAAAAACGTCATTGGTAATTTGATAGGGATCGCATTGAATCTTTAGATTGCATTTGGTAGTATAGTCATTTTCACAATATTGATTCTCCCCACCCAGGAGTATGGGATATTTCTCCCTCTGTTTATGTCATCTTTGATGTCTTTCATTAGTGTCTTATAATTTTCTGTGTAGGGTTCTTTTGTCTCCTTAGGTAAATTTATTCCTAGATATTTAACTCTTTTTGTTGCAATGGTGAATGTGATTGATTCCTTAATTTCTCTTTCTGATTTTTCATTGTTAGTACATAGAAATGCAGGTGATTTCTGTGTTTTGACTTTGTATCCTGCAATTTTGCTAAATTCACTGTTTAACTCTAGTAATTTTCTGATAGTATTGTTAGGGTTTCCATGTACAATATCATGTCATCTGCATACAGTGACAGCTTTACTTCTTCTTTTCCGATCTGGATTCCTTTTATTTCTTTTCCTTCTCTGATTGTTGTAGCTACACCTTCCAGAGCTTTGTTGAATAAGTGGTGAAACTGGACACCCTTGTCTTGTTCATCATCTTAGAGGGAAAGCTTTCAGTTTCTCATTACTGAGAATAATGTTTGCTATAGGCTTATCATATATGGCCTTTACCATGTTGAGGTAGGTTATTTCTACACCCATTTTTTGAAGGGTTTTAACCATAAATGGGTGCTGAATTTTGTCAAAGGCTTTTTCTGAATCTATTGAGATTATCATATGGTTTTCATATTTCAGTTTGTTAATATAGTGTATCACATAGTTAGATTTGTGTATATTGAAGAATCCTTGCATCCTGGAATAAACCCAACTTGATCAAGGTGTATGAGCTTTTTGAAGTGTTGCTGAATTCTCTTTGCTAAAATTCTGTTGAGGATATTTGCATCTATCCTCATCAATGATATTGGCCCGTAGTTTTCTTTTTTGTGTGTTGTCTTTGTCTGGTTTTGGTATTAGGGTGATGGTGGCCTCATAGAATGAGTTGGGAAGTGTCCCTTCCTCTGCAATTTTTTGAAAGAGTTTTAGAGGGAGAGGCGTTAGCTCTTCTCTAAATATTTGATAGAATTCTCCTGTGAGGTCATCTGGTCCTGGACTTTTGATTTTGGGGAGATTTTTGATCAGTGTTTCAATTTCAGTGCTTGTAATTGGGTTGTGCATAATTTCTATTTCTTCCTGGTTTAGTATTGGAAGATTGAACTTTTCTAAGAACCTGTCCATTTCTTCCAGGTTATCCATTTTATTGCCATATAGTTGCTCATAATAGACTCTTATAATCTTTTGTATTTCTGCATTGTATGTTGGCAATTTCTCCTTTTTCATTTCTAATTTTGTTGATTTGACTCTTCTTTTTTTGACTCATCTTTTTTTCTTGATGAGTCTGGCTAAAAGTTTGTCAATTTTGTTTATCTTCTTAAAGAAGTGGCTTTTAGTTTTATTAATCTTTACTATTGTTTCTTTCATTTCTTTTTCATTTATTTCTGCTTGGATCTTTATGATTTCTTTCCTTCTACTAATTTTTCTAGTTGTTTTAGGTGTAAAGTTAGGTTGTTTATTAGATGTTTTTCTTGTTTATTGAGGTATGATTGTATTGCTATAAACTTCCCTCTGAGAACTGCTTTTGCTTCATCCCATAGGTTTTGAGTTGTCATGTTTTCATAGTCATTTGTTTCTAGAAATTTTTTTATTTACCTTTTGATTTCTTCAGTAACCTGTTGGTTATTTAGAAACATATTGTTTAATCTCCATGTGTTTGTGTGTGTGTGTGGTTTTTAACAGTTTTTTTCTTGTAATTGATATCTAGTCTCATATCATTGTGGTCAGAGAAGATGCTTGATATGATTTCAATTTTCTTAAATTTACTGAGGTTTGATTTGTTACCCAAGATGTGGTCTATCCTGGAGAATGTTCCATGTGCACTTGAGAAGAAGATGTATTCTGCATTTGGATGGAATGTCCTGACGATATCAATGAGATCCGTCTCATCTAATGTATCATTTAAGACTTGTGTTTCCTCACTAATTTTCTGATTTGATGATCTGTCCATTGGTGTGAGTGGGGTGTTAAATATTGTTAACACACTATTATTGTGTTACTGTCAATTTCTCCTTTCATGTCTGTTAGTGTTTGTCTTATGTATTGAGGTGCTCCTATGTTGGGTGCATAGATATTTACAATTGGTATGTCTTCCTCTTGGATTGATCCCTTGATCATTATGTAATATCCTTCCTTATCTCTTATAATATTCTTTATTTTAAGGTCTATTTTTTTGAATGTGAGGATTGCTACTCCAGCTTTCTTTTGCTTGCCATTTGCATGGAATATATTTTTCCATCCCCTCACTTTCAGTCTATTTGTGTTTTTAGGTCTGAAGTGAGTTTCTTGTAGACAGCATATATATGGGTCATGTTTTTGTATCCATTCAGCCAGTCTGTATCTTTTGATTGGAGCATATAATCCATTTACATTTAAAGTAATTACTGGTATCAATAATATATATGTTCCTATCGCCATTTTCTTCATTGTTTGGAGTTGATTTTGTAGATCTTTTTCTTCTCTTGTATTTCTTGACTACATGATCTTAGTTTTTGGAATGTTCATTTTCAAACCAGCATCTTCACTCTCCTCTTTCACCTTCATCAAGAGACTCTTTAGTTACTCTTCACTTTCTGCCATTAGAGTGGTATTGTCTGCATATCTGAGACTGTTGATATTTCTCCCAGCAATCTTTATTTCAGCTTGTGATTCATGAAATCTGGGATTTTTCATGATGTACTCTACATATTTATTAAATAAGCAGGGTGGCTATATACAGCCTTGTTGTATTCCTTTCCAAAGTTTGAACCAATCCATTGTTCCATGTCCAGTTCTAACTGTTGCTTCTTGACCTGCATACAGATTTCTCAGGAGGCAGTAAGGTGGTCTGGTATTCTCATCCCTTTAAGAATTTCCCACAGTCTATTGTGATCCATATAATCAAAGGCTTTCGTGTAGGCAAGGCAGTAGATGTATTTCTGGAATTCCCTTGCTTTCTCTATGATCCAATGAAAGTTGGCAATTTGGCCTGATTCCCCTGACTTTACTTTTTGAAAATTAATTTTAAAATGAAGCAAAGAAGAATATTTTAATTATAAAAGGTACAATCCACAAAGGAGGTAGACATCATAAAACATTAGACACCTAACAACAAAGAGTAAAATACAGAAAGCAAAATTCAGAAGAAATATCAGGGAAAAGAAAAAAATATATATAATCATAGTGAGACATACTAACATTTCTATGAAAATATTTTATCAAGTTCAGAAAAAATAAGAATAGTAACATCTTGAATGCTGTCATTAATAATTTAAATATAATAGGTTTATATTTATATTAATCTTATATCCTACACAAATATATTTAAAATTTTGTACCTCATATGTACTCACTAGACTTTCAGAGTATTTCCAGTTTTTAGTTTAGAAAAACCGTCTAAAACATAAACATTGCTAAATCTCAAAAATTAGAATTCTTTTTCTGTGATTCAGTTATACATATACACATATATTATTTTTGAAATTATTTTCCATTATAGGTTATTATAAGATATTGACTATAGTTCCTTTTGCTATACATTAACCTTTGTTGCTTATTGCATATCCATTTTTTAAAATTAGAAATCTAGCATTCTACTTATAGTAAGTCAATCAAGTGGAATCAAAATGTCACAAATTTTTTAGTTAGGCAAAATTCATGTTTTCTAAAATATATTTATTATGCATATTATTTATACATATTTATACAAAAGCTTTTCTACTATGCTTGATAAGGCTTGAGAAAGAACTTAAAAAAAAAAGAAAGAGGTGGAGAAATTGCAAAATATAAACAAAATGAATTGGGAGTAACAAATATGAAGTAGAAAAAAACACAAATTAAACAAAAGTAAAATATCCTCATATGGTACAGTTGTTTTTAAACATGGCTGCTCATTAGAAACATATCTGGAGCTCTGGTGAAAGAAAAGCAATACCTGGGCATTTGTATCTTTCAAAAAGTTCCAAGATAATTCTGATATGCATTTGGATTTTAAGAAGTGGTTACATGTTTATGTATTAAATCATAGTTTTGGTAATACAAAGTTCTTTTACTTTTCTGTCGACCAGTCATGATACAATAGTATTGAGTGAATAATAGTTACATAATCACAGTAGTGAAAGATATTTATCAGTTTTCACAATCAATAGCCAGACAAAAAATAAAAGATAATTACAATTGCAAGCCATAATGGGAACATGATTAACCTAACAATATAAAATAATTACACAAAATTTGGTGGGTCAAGCAGAGTGATGTGGTAAGTGGAAATGCACACACGTACAAGTTTTCATCTGCTCAGCCAGTCTATGTCTTTTGGTTGGTGTATTTAATTCATTTACATTTATGGTGATTATAGATATATGTGATCCTATTACCATTTTCCTAATTGTTTTGGGTTTACTTTCTATAGGTAGGTCTTTTCCTTCTCTTGTTTCCTGCCTGGAGAAGTTCCTTTGGCCATTTGTTGTAAAGCTGGTTTGGTGGTGCTAAATTCTCTGAACTTTTGCTTGTCTGGATAGCTTTTGATTTCCCCATCAAATCTGAAGGACAGTCTTGCTGGGTGGAGTATTCTTTGTTGTAGGTTCTTCCCTTTCATCATTTTAAATATATCATGCCATTCTATTCTGGCTTGTAGAGTTTCTGTTGAGAAATCAGCTGACAGTCTGATTTGGGAGTTCCCTTGTACGTTATTTGACATTTTCCCCTTGTTGCTTTTAATATTTTAACTCTGTCTTTAACTTTTGTAAGTTTGATTGCTAGCCTTGGTGTGTTCCTCCTTGGATTTATCCTTCCTGGGACTCTCTGTGCTTCCTGGACTTGGTTGACTATTTCCTTTCCCATGTTAGGGAAGTTTTCAGCTGTATCTCTTCAAATATCTTCCCGAGTCCTTTCTCTCTCTTTTCTCCTCTTGGAGCCCCTATAATGTGAATGCTGGTGCATTTAGTGTTGTCCCAGAGGTCCCTTAGGCTGTCTTCATTTCTTTTCATTCCTTTTTCTCTATCCTGTTCTGCAGCAGTGATTTCCACCATTCTGTCCTCCAGGTTATTTATCCATTCTTCTGCCTCAGTTATTCTGCTATGGATACTTCTAGTGTATTATTCATCTCTGTTTGTTTGTTCTTTAGTTCTTCTAGGTCTTTGGTAAGCATTTCTAGCATTTTCTCAATCTTTGCCTCTAATCGTTTCCCAGGATCCTGAATCATCTTCACTATCTTTATTTTGAATTCTTTTTCTGGAATGTTTCCTATCTCTACTTCATTGAGTTTTTTTTTTTTTGGGGGGGGGGTTATTTTGTTCCTTCATCTGGGACATAGTTTTTGCTTTTTCATGCTGATTAACTTTCTGTAATGTGGTTTTCATTTTAGCTCCTGTGGGACTGTGGTTCTTGCTTATTTTGTCTTCTCTCTCATGGAGGAGGCTAAGAGGCTTGTGGAAGCTTCCTGATGGAAGATACTGGTGGTGGGAAAAACTGGATCTTTCTCTGGTGGGCAGGGACTTACTCAGTTCAGTTCAGTTCAGTTCAGTCACTCAGTCATGTCCGACTCTTTGTGACCCCGTGAATCAGCACGCCAGGCATCCCTGTCCATCACCAACTCTGAGTTTACTCAAACCTCTGTCCATCGAGTCAGTGATGTCATCCAGCCATCTCATCCTCTGTCGTCCTCTTCTCCTCCTGCCCCCAATCCTTCCCAGCATCAGGATCTTTTCCAATGAGTCAACTCTCTGCGTGAGTTGGCCAAGGTATTGGAGTTTCAGCTTCAGCATCAGTCCTTCCAATGAACACCCAGGACTGATCTCTTTTAGGATGGACTAGTTGGATCTCCTTGCAGTCCAAGGGACTCTCAAGAGTCTTCTCCAACACCACAGTTCAAAAGCATCAATTTTTTGGCGCTCAGCTTTCTTCACAGTCCAACTCTCACATCCATACATGACCACTGGAAAAACCATAGGCTTGACTAGATGGACCTTTCTTGGCAAAGTAATGTCTCCGCTTTTTAATATGCTATCTAGTTTGGTCATAACTTTCCTTCCAAGGAGAAAGTGTCTTTTAATTTCGTGGCTGCAATCACCATCTGCAGTGATTTTGGAGCCCAAAAAATAAAGTCTGACACTGTTTCCACTGTCTCCCCATCTATTTCCCATGAAGAGATGGGACCAGATGCCATGATCTTAGTTTTCTGAATGTTGAGCTTTAAGCCAACTTTTTCACTCTCTTCTTTCACTTTCATCAAGAGGCTTTTTAGTTCCTCTTCACTTTCTGCCATAAGGGTGGTGTCATCTGCATATCTGAAGTTATTGATATTTCTCCCAGCAATCTTGATTCCAGCTTGTGCTTCTTCCAGCCCAGCGTTTCTCATGATGTACTCTGCATATAAGTTAAATAAGCAGGGTGACAATATTCAGCCTAGATGTACTCCTTTTTGTATTTGGAATCTGCTGGGACTTACAGTAAAGCTTTAATCCAATTATCTGCTGATGGGTGGGGTTGAGTTCCCTTCTTGGTAGATTTTTGGCCTTGGGTCTGTGGGCTCAATTGTAGAGTTAATGGTGACCTCCAAGAGGGCCCAGACCCAGTGGGACCTTCCCAGACTGCTGCTGCCAGTTCCCCTCTTCCTGTGGTGAGCCCTTGTTGACCCAGGCTTCCACAGGAGATTCTCCAACCCTAACAGGTACTTTGGGATCAGTCTCCTGTGGGGTTACTGATCCTTTTCTCTAAGTCTTGGGGCACACAATTTTTTTGTGTGCCCTCCAAGCCTGGAGTCTCTGTTTCCCCCAGTCCTGTGGAAGTCCTGTGATCAAATCCCTCTGGCCTTCAATCCCCAGATTCCCTGGGGATTCCCAGTGCCTTTGTCAGATCCCCAGGCTGGGAAGCCTAATGTGGGGTTCAGAATCTTCACAACAGTGGAGAACTTCTTTGGTATTATTTTTCTACAGTTTGTGGGTCACCCACCTGGTGGGAATGGGATTTCATTTTATTGTGATTGTGCTCCTCCTACCATCTTGCTAAGACTTCTTTGTCTTTGGACATGGGTATCTTTTTTGGTAGGTTCCAGTGTCCTCCTGGAACAATGGTTGCTTAAGAGCTTATTGTGATTTTGGTGCTCTCACAGGAGGAAATGAGCACACATTCTCTACTCCTCAAGCTTGAACCAGAACACTTCCTCTGCCTTTTCTAATTCTGGAAGTTCTCGGTTCATGTACTGCTTGAAGGATTTTGACCACAGTCTTACTAGCATGTGAAATGAGTGCAATTCTATGCTAGTTTGAACATTCGTTGGCATTGCCTCTGTTTTGGATTGGAATGGAAACTGATCTTTTCTAGTCCTGTGACCGTTGCTGAGTTTTCCAAATTTGCTGACATATTGAGTGTGGCACTTTAACAGCATCATCTTTTAGGATTTGAAATAGCTCAGCTGGAATTCCATCACCTTTGCTATGTTTGTAGTAATGTTTCTTAAGGCCCACTTGACTTCACACTCCAAGATTTCTGGCTCTAGGTGAATGACCACACCATCATGGTTATCTGGTTCATTAAGACATTTTTTGTATAGTCTTCTATGTATTCTTGTCACCTCTTCTTAATCTCATTTGCTTCAGTTAGATCCTTTTCATTTCTGTCTTTTATTGTGCCCATCCTTGCATGAAATATTCCCTTGATGTATCCAATTTTCTTGAAAGGATCTCTAGTTTTCCCCATTTTATTGTTTTCCTCTACTTCTTTGCATTGGTATTAATGTTCTTATTAAAGAGACCCCAGGGAGCTTCTTTGCCTCCTTCTTCTATGTGAGGACACAGCACGAAGATGGCCATCTGTGAACCAGGAAGCAGGTTCTTGTCAAAGACCAGAACTACTCGTGCCTTATTTTTATACTTCCTAGCTTCCAGAATTGTAAGAAATTAGATTCTGTTGCTTATAAGCCACCCAGTCTCTAATGTTGTACTGTAGCAGCCTGAATGGACTGAAGCAACAATTATCAAAATACAAACAAATGTGACATATTTATGTATGTGCTTCTTTATTCATCAAATAATGAAACCTAGTGATTTGTCCAGTTAACTACCATAATCAGTTAACAGTCATAATGAACATAAACATCATTTCAAATGATCTGTAGTACTGTAATATGATATGAAATATCTATGATTTCTATTAGAGGCAAAGATAGTTATTGCTCAAACTACTGTGATTTGTTCCTTACATTTTATAATGAAAGGAAATCTCATAAATAGAGATTTATGAAAACAAACACATAATTTTTATCCCTATCCAAGCCCATGAGCAAGAAAGTGTTAGCCACTCAGTCGTGTCTGATTCTTTGTGATTCCTTAGATTGTAGTCTGCTAGGTTCCTCTGCCCATGGAATTCTATAGGCAAGAATACTAGAGTGGGTCATCATTCCCTTCTCCAGGGGGTCTTCCTGACCCAGAGATTGAACCCAGGTCTCTTGAATTGTAGGTGAATTCTTTACAATCTGAACCATCAGGGAAGACTCAATATTATAAAAAAAAAAAACAAAAAAAAACTAATATCACGGCATCCAGTCCCATCACCTCAAGGCAAACAGATGGGGAAAAAGTGGACACAGTGACAGATTTCATTTTCTTGGCCTCCAAAGTTACTGTGGACAGTGACTGCAGCCATGAAATTAAAAGACGCTTATTCCTTGGGAGAAAAGTTATGACAAACTTAAGTTAAGATAGCATGTTAAAAAGCAGAATCACTTTGCTGACAAATGTCCATATACTCAAAGCTATGGTTTTACCAGTAGTCAATTGCGAATGTGACAGTCGGACCGTAAAGAAGGCTGAGTGCTGAAGAATTGATGCTTTTGAACTGTGGGGCTGGAAAGACTCTTGAGAGTCCCTCGGACAGCAAGGGGATCAAACCAGTCAATTCTAAAGGCAATCAGCCTTGAATATTCATTGGAAGGACTGATGCTGAAGTTGAAGGTCTGATACTTTGGCCACCTGATGCAAAGAGTTGACTCATTGGAAAAGACCCTGATGCTGGGAAAGATTGAGGGTGGGAGGAGAAAGGCACAACAGAAGATGAAATGGTTGGATAACATCACTGACTCAATGGACATGAGTTTGAGCAAAGTCCAGGAGACAGTGAAAGATGGGGAAGCCTGGTGTGCTGCAGTACATGAGGTCACAAAAATGACTTAGTGATTGAACAATGACAACAAGTCCATAAATGTTTTGACTTCTATCATGAATGCTTGGAGAACCCACAGACCCAGGTGTAGAACCCCTGGAAAGGGCTGACTTCTTGTTTCCTTCTGGCTAGTCTCAGAAATCTAGGCTTCTGATTTTGGCACTTTCTTCCCAATTACTCCTGGGTTCTGCCTTACAGGTCATGACTGGCCAAAATGTAGTTTAAACCTCATTTTCCTTCCCCCCCCCCCCCCACATAAAGATTCTCTTACTTTCTTAGAGATAAACAATATGTTCAAATTTTACTCTTTTTACTTCTGTAGGAGCCATTTGTATTATATTAGAAAAACTTTTTTTATTATAAAGATGTGGTATCATTGGCCACACAGCAAAGAGTAGAATTATAGGTTTCTCATCTTTTATAAGATCTTAGAAGACAGAAATCTTTTTCTTTATGTTGTTGTTGAACCCACAACAATGGAGAAAATGTTTACATGTAATGGATACTACATGTAAATATTTGTTGAATGGGTAAATAAATAAATGCATGACTATGGGACTTAAAGATCACCTCTGACTTCTCATTTCCCAGGGCTAACTCTGTGAACTATTCAAAGAATTTTATAGTTTCAACGTTTGAAGATGCAATTCTCCTGTGAATGCAGTGTGACCTATGTTCACAGTGAATTTTCTATCTACAGGTCTCTATATATAGAGATAATGAGTGAAGCATATACCAGGGACGGCTATATATAGATTTATCTAGCTCCAGAGAGCAAGGGATATTAGAACAGAGCTCTTACACAACTTAAAAAAGATTATACCACTTTCTACATTTTTAATTGCTCTAATAAAATCATTTTTAAGGAGAAACATTTTACAAGATTGTCTCAACTTTAAGTACCACTCTTCCATCTGAAGATACATTAGTTTTCATTTTTGTTTAATATCTTAACCTCAAGGGCAAAATCTGCCAGACTCTCACTACTGCTGCTTCCTTCTAAGCTGCTGCCAAATGGAAGATAACTGACTATAAATCAAACTTTGGGACAACTCTAGTAGAAACCTAAGTTTCCCCAACTGTCATTATTTCAAGCTACTATAAAGAACAAGCAAAAACACCCAGATGTGTTAGTGACATTTTCTGTTATGAAAGATTGAAATTGAGTTCTTGCTCTGCTTGGCTCCCACTGTAATTAGTCTCTGCTTTATAAAGCATCATTGCTCCATTGCTCCTCTGCTATTTGTTAGTAGCAAATTATGTATTACTTTTAGCATTTCATTCACCTTTTATCTACTAAAATGTGGTACTGAATAAGAAAAGGACATTTTGTTCAGAACGTTCAGTGTTCTAGAATGCCAAGTGTCTATAGAAAGATGAAAAACGGGAGTGCAAATGGAGAAACCACAATAGAGCTGTTTCAGATTTTTTACATTCAAGCATAACACACTTGGATACGCACATACACATCTATTTCAGAGTGCACAACAATGGATAGCTCACACATCCCTTCAGCTAAAATGTCAGAAAAGAACCTTTTCTTTACCGTTTATTGCCAAACACATAGTTCTTCCACCTTGTGGGAGTTACTCAGGGAATATTCAGGGTAAAATAAGAAGATAAAGCAGGTTAGCTGGCAACATTTCCCTGGATTGAATTTGGAGAGGTGCATAATTGATCTTTGGTAAATGATTAATGGTTGAAAAGGGGCAGAGTTAGTGGGTATATATTGTATGATGAATTGTGTCCCTTTAAAATATGTTGAAGTTCTTAGAGGGTACCTGTGAATTTGACTTTATTTATAAATAGTCTTAAAGATGTAATGAGATCTTTAAGTAAGGTGAGGTCATGGTGAATTAACAAAGACCCTAACTCAATGACTGGTATCCTTACAAGAAGAGAGAAATTTAGACACAGAGACATGAGGGAGAGAACCATGTGAAGATGGAGGCAGAGACTAGAATGATGCATCCATAAGCTAAGCAGCACCAAGGATTGCCAGCAACTACCAGATGCTGGGAGACAGGAACAGATTCTCCTTCAGAACCTCTAAAAATGGAACCAGCTATGCTGACACCTTGATTTCTGACTTCCAGACTCCAGAACTCTGAGAATAAATGTCTGTTGTTTTAAGTCACTCAGTTTAGTCACTCAGTACTTTGTTAGGGCAGCCCTAGGAAACTAATTCAGTATTAGTCACCAGTAAAGTGCTTTCTGGAGTTCAATGAGTGAAAAAAATTGTTGTTATTTATTAGTATAAATTAGCATGCACATTGAACAGTGAAATAAGTTAGATCTTGATTCTTTCCAAATTCTGGAAAGTTTCTACCTTTTAAAAATTATGATATAATTGACCTATAACATTGTATTAATTTCAGGTGTGTAATATAGTGATTCAATATATGTACATATAGTAAAATGTTTACCACCGAACCTACTTAGCATCCATCACCATGTGTAATTACATATTTTTCCTCTTGTAGAGAACTTTTAAAATCTACTCTCTAAGCAACTTTCAAATACATAATATAATATTATTAATATAGTCACCTTGCATTACATTCCCATGCCTTATTTGTTTTATAATTTAGAGTTTATACCTTTTGACCACCTTTGCTCATTCACTCATTTTGCCCACCACCCATCCCCGACCTCTTTAGATTACACGTATGAGTGAGTGAGATCATACAGTATTTGTCTTTCTCTGTCTGACTTATTTCACTTAACATAATGCCCTCAAGTTCCATCCATGTTGTTGCAAATGGCAAGATTTCAAGTCACAAATGACAGAACTTCAATGATTCTTTGTTTTATTTACTTTTTTTGCTTATCCTAAAACCCAGAAGGCCAGTTACTATATACCTCAAGGCCCACAGGGCTTTTTGGGTTGCAGCTATATTTACTTTCTTTGTCTTTTTATTTTTATTATTATTAAAAATTAACCATTAAAAATAAACAGTGGGCACTTTTATTCTTATTTTGATAAATTGAAAACTACCCCCGCCCCCATTCCTGCTTGTTTCTGGTGCCTCTCCCCTTGTGAACAGTAAGAAATAGAAAAAGAAAAGCTTGCAGAGTTTCAAATGTTGTTAAGTAAAATAATGGGTACATGCTGTGAGTTTCTGAGTAGAGGTCTTTTGGGTAATCCAGAGCTGGCCTGTGTGCTAATGCCTCCTTTCTTCTTCCTATAGGCTGTTCCCAGTCCAAGCCCTGCAATAACTCCCCCTCTCTGACAGGACATTCTGGGTGCCTCTTTCAAGCACCACATTTTACTGCAATGGTCTTATAGCTTATTTTCTCTCTCTGTTCCTGGTTTCTCTCTCCCACTAGACTCTAAAGGCCTGGGGCAGGGTGCTGTTTGCATTCCATCTTTCTATTCTTTGTTTTCAGCATCCAGTCTGGCAAAGAGCAGCCTTTCAGCCTTGGAAGAGAGAGTCTCTGCCCTCAAGGGTCCCAGAGTGCAATCTGGAACCTCTTTTGCATAGCAACATTGACAAATGGCAACAGCTTTCTATTTGAGCCTACATTTGCTAGTGCTGCTTTCAACAAAATGTGTCCCCTTGTTATATTGGCACATACTCCCCCATAAAAAGAAAACAAAGTCATCTACACAAAGCAGAGTTTATCCTGAGATAAGCCCTGAGCCCAGGGAGGGAGGTGCAAGAGAGAAGAGGCAAAATATTTACAGGTACATTGAGGATACAGGAGGGATGCTGAAATTTCTGGTTATTTATGTTCTTCTACGCAAGTCTCTCTCTGGCAGTGACTTTGGTTAACTATGGATGCCCTGGCTTTAAATTAGTGATGGTGCTGCTATTGACTTTTGGGAGGAAATCTAAGCTACTCCACATTTTATCTGATCTGTCAGGTGTTGCCAGCAGCTGCGAATTAATCCAGCCCCCCCCCCCCCATTCTGCCATACTCGTTGGCCAGGATTTACTGGCTGTGACTGCTCTGTGTTAATGCACTTCTTGGAGTGGGAATGTCCTAGTGATTATTTATTTTCAGGAGGTGGCCTTCTCACAGGAGCCCATCCATCCCCATGTTGAGGCAGCCTTGTTCACCAGCTGCTGTGGCTGCCACAGGCATCCTGCCAGCTGGGCACTGCAGGCTGAGTGGGGCTTTTTCTGCTTCCTCTAATTCTCCTTCTCCTTTCCTGCCATGTGTATTTCCACAATAAATCACCCAGGAAAGATTTTCAATGCCTTTTGACAGGCTGAAGCTATGTGATTTGGCTTGATCTCGTTAAGAGCCCCATAACTAAATCCCTCCAAAGCACAGAAGACAAGGAAAGCTTGCAAAGTGTGATGACTTGTCTTTCTAGCTGAGGGAAAGACACTGAAAGACATTAGCTGACACAGCTGACTTTCTGCCCTTGACCTAAAGGAGAGGGGTGTGTTTATTGCATGTTTTCATTTGCAAAGTCCCTGTGTAAGTGAACTGAAATATAAATCAGTGAAGGCATTTCTGTAAGGGATAAGCAACCAGGGTGGTAAATGACATTTTACTCACTAGGATGGATATCCAATATTCTGTCCTTGAAGCTGAAACTCCAATACTTTGGCCACCTGATACGAAAAACTGACTTATTGGAAAAGACCCTGATGCTGGGAAAGACTGATGGCAGGGGAAGAAGGGCATGACAGAGGATGAGATGGTTGGATGGCATCACTGACTCGATGGACATGAGTTTGAGCAAACTCCGGGAGTTGGTGATGGACAGGGAAGCTGGTTTGCTGCGGTCTGTGGGGTCTCAAAGACTTGGACACAACTGAGTGACTGAACTGAACTTGCCATACATTGACATGAATCAGCCATGGGTACGTATGTGTTCCCCAATCCTGAAGCCTCCTCCCACCTCCCTTCCCACCCCATCCCTCTGGGTTTTCCCAGAACACCGACTTTGGGTACCCTGCTTCATGCATCGAGCTTGTACTGGTCATCTGTTTTACATATGGTAATATACATGTTTCAATGCTGTTCTCTCAAATCATCCCACCCTCGCCTTCTCCCACATAGTCCAAAAGTTTGTTCTTTACATCTGTGTCTCTTTTGCTGCCTTGCATACAAGATCATCATTACCGTCTTTCTAAATTCCATATGTATATGTGCTAATATACTGTATTGGTGTTTCTCTTTCTGACTTACTTAACTCTGTATAACAGGCTCCAGTTTTGTCCACCTCAAACCAGAACTGACTCAATGCACTCCTTTTTATAGCTGAGTAATATTCCATCCTGTATATGTACCACAACTTCCTTATCCATTAGTCTGCCAAGGGACATTTCTAGGTTGCTTCCATGTCCTAGCTATTGTAAACAGTGCTGCAATGAACATTGGGTTAAATGTGTCTCTTTCAATTCCGATTTCCTCAGAGTGTGTGCCCAGCAATGGGATCACTGGGTCCTATGGCAGTTCTATTCCTAGTTTTTAAGGAATCTCCACACTGTTCTTCATAGTGGCTGTACCAGTTTGCATTCCCACCAACAGTGTAAAAGGATTCCCTTTTCTCCCCACCCTCTCTGGCATTTATTTTTTTGTAAACTGTTTGATAACAGCCATTCTGACTTGTGTGAGATGATGCTTCATAGTGGTTTTGATTTGCATTTCTGTAATAATGTGTGATATTGAGCATCTTTTCATGTGTTTATTAGCCATCTGCTTGTCTTCTTTGGAGAAATGTCTTTTTAGTTCTTTTGCTCACTATTTGATTGGGTTGTTCATTTTTCTGGTATTGAGCTGCATGAACTGCATGTATATTTTTGAGATTAATTCTTTGTCAGTTGTTTTGTTTGCTATTATTTTCTCTCATTCTGAAGGCTGCCTTTTCACATTGCTTGTAGTTTCCTTCATTGTGCAAAAGCTTTTAAGTTTAATTAGGTCCTATTTGTTTATTTTTGTTTTTATTTCCATTACTCTGGGAGGTGGGTCATAAAGGATCTTGCTGTGATTTATGTCAGAGAGTGTTTTGCCTATGTTTTCCTCTAAGAGTTTTATCGTTTCTGGTCTTACATTAGATCTTTAATCCATTTTGAGTTTATTTTTGTGTATAGTGTTAGGAAATTTTTCTAGTTTCATTCTTTTACATGTAGTTGACCAGTTTTCCCAGCACCACTTGTTAAAGAGACTGTATTTTCTCCATTGTATATTTTTGCCTCCCTTGTCAAAGATAAGGTGTCCATAGGTGCATGTATTTATCTCTGGGCTTTCTATTTTGTTCATTGACCTATATTTCTGTGTTTGTGCCAGTACCATACTGTCTTGATGACTGTGGCTTTGTAGTATAGTCTGAAGCCAGGGAGGTTGATTCTTCCAGTTCCATTCTTCTTTCACAAGATTGCTTTGGCTATTCAAGTTTTTTTTTTTTTTTTTTTGTATTTCCATACAAATTGTGAAATTGTTTTAGTTCTATGAAAAGTACCATTGGTAGCTTGGTAGTTATTGCACTGAATCTATAGATTGCTTTGGATAGTATTTTCAATACATTGATTCTTCCAATCTATGAACATGGTATGTTTCTCCATCTATTTGTGTCCTCTTTGATTTCTTTCATCAGTGTTTTATAGTTTTCTATATACAGGCCTTTTGTTTCTTTAGGTAAATTTATTCTTAAGTATTTTATTCTTTCTGTCTCAATGGTGAATGGTATTATTTCCTTAATTTCTTTTTCTGATTTTTCATTGTTAGTGTATAGGGATTTCTGTGTATTTATTTTATATCCTGTAACTTTACTATATTCATTGATTAGCTATAGTTATTTTCTAGTAATTTTCTGGTGGTATCTTTAGGATTTTCTGTGTAGAGGATATGTTATCTGTAAACAGTGAGAGTTTAACTTCTTTTCCAATATGGATTCCTTTTATTTCTTTTTCTTCTTTGATTGCTATGACTAAGACTTCCAAAACTATGTTGAATAGTAGTGGTGAGAGTGGGCATCCTTGTCTTGTTCCTGAGTTTAGGGGAAATGCTTTCAATTTTTTGCCATTGAGGATAATGTTTGCTGTGGGTTTGTCATATATCACTTCAATTATGTTGAGGTATGTTCCTTCTATTCCTGCTTTCTGAAGTTTTTTTTTTTTAATCATAAATGGGTATTGAATTTTGTCAAAGGCTTTCTCTGTATCTATTGAGATAATCATATGGCTTTTAGCTTTCAATCTTTTAATATGGTGTATCACATTGATTGATTTGTGAATATTGAAGAATCCTTGAAACCCTGGAATAAAACCCACTTGGTCATGATGTACAATCTTTTAAATATGTTGTTAGATTCTGTTTCCTAGAATTTTGTTGAGTATTTTTGAATCTATGTCCATCAGTGATATAGGGCTGTAGTTTTTCTTTTTTTTTGGGGGGGGGGCATCTTTGGTTTTGGTATCAGTGTGATGGTAGCCTCATAGAATGAGTTTAGGAGTTTGCCTTCCTCTGCAATTTTTCAGGAAGAGTTTGAGTAGAATAGATGGTAACTCTTCTCTAAATTTTTGGTAGAATTCACCTGGGAAGTCATCTGGTCCTGGGCTTTTGTTTGTTGAAAGATTTTTGATTACAGTTTCAATTTCTGTGCTTGTGATGGGTCTGTTCAGATTTTCTATTTCTTCCTGCTTCAGTTTTGGAACGTTATACTTTTCTAAGAATTTGTCCATTTCTTCCAAGTTGTCCAGTTTATTGGCATATAGTTGCTTATAGTAGTCTCTTATGATCTTTTGTATTTTTGTGTTGTCTGTTGTGATTTCTCCATTTTCATTTCTAATTTTATTGATTTGATTCTTTTTATTTTTTTCCTTGGAGTCTGGCTAACCGTTTGTTTATTTTGTTTATCTTCTCAGAGAACTAGCTTTTAATTTTGTTGCTCTTTGTTATAGTTTCCTTCATTTCTTTTTAATTTATTTCTGCTCTGATGTTTATGGTTTCTTTCCTTCTACTAACTTTGGGGCTTTATTGTTTTTCTTTTTCTAGTTGCTTCAGGTGTAAAGTTAGATTGTTTATTTGATGTTTCTCTTGTTTCTTGAGGTAGGTTTGTATTACTATGAACTTCCCTCTTGGCACTGCTTTTACTGAATTCCAGAGGTTTTGGATTGTCATGTTTTCATTATCATTTGTTTCTATGCACATTTTGATTTCTTCCATGATCTGTTGGTTATTTGGAAGCATGTTGTTTAACCTTCATATGTTTGTGGTTTTTGTAGCCTTCTCCCCCCTGTAACAGATACTTAATTTTACTGCATTGTGATCAGAAAAGATGCTTGAAATGATTTCAATTTTTAAAAATTTACCAAGGCTAGATTTGTATTTTTAGTGCTCTAAGAGGTGGATTGAAAGAGACCTTGATGCAATATAAGTGTTCTGACTATGCTTTCCTCTATGAGTTTTACAGTATCCACCTTACATTTAGGTCATTAATCTATTTTGAGTTTTTTTTTGTGTGTATGATTTAGGTAGTGTTCTCATTTCATTCATTTGCATGTGAGAAATGAAAAGCCTGCAGAGGCTTTACACTTATTGGATAGGCTTTCTTTTCTCCATTGTATATTCTTGCTTCCTCTGTCAAAGATAAGGTGCCCATACGTGTTTGAGTTTATCTATGGACTTTGTATCCTTGTTCCATTGATCTATATTACAGTTTTGATCTATATTACAATACCATATTGTTTTGATGACTAGCTTTCTAGTATAGTCTAGAGACAGAGAGCTTGATTCATCCAGTTCTGTTTTTTTCCTTCTCAGGATCGCATTGGCTATTCAGAGTTTTTGTGTGCAAGAGATTTCTCTGTGTTAATTTTGTATTGTGCAACTTCACCAAATTCATTGATTAGCTCTAGTAGTTTTCTGGTAGCATGTTTAGGATTTTCTATGTATAGTATCATGTCATCTGCAAACAGTAACAGTTTTAAGTCTTCTTTTACATTCTGTATTCCTTTCACTGCTTTTTCATCTCTAATTGATGTGGCTAGGACTTCCAAAATGATGCTGAACAATAGTGACAAGAGTGGATATCCTTGTCTTGTTCCTGATCTTATAGGAAATGCTTTACATTTTTAACCTTTGAGGATGACATTTCTTGTGAGTTTGTCATATATGGGCTTTGTTATGTTGAAGTAGGTTCCCTCTAAGCTCACTTTCCAGAGAGTGTTTTTCATAAGTTGGCATTGAATTTTGTCAAATCTTTTTCTGACTCTATTGAGATGATCATATGGCTTTCATTTTTTAGTTTATTGATGTGGTATATCACACTGATTGATTTGTGGATGTTGAAAAATCCTTGCATCCTTGAGATGAATCCCACTTGATCATGAGGCATGATCCTTTTAATACACTGTTGGATTCAGTTTGCTAGCATTTTGTTGAGGATATTTGTGTCTATGTACATCAGTGATACTGGCCTGTAATTTTCATCAGTGTACAGGTAATGGTGGCCTCATAGAATGAACTCAAGGGTGTTCCTTCCTCTGCAATGTTTTAAAGAGTTTCAGAAGGATAGGTGTTAACTCTTCTCTGATAGAATTCACTTGTGAAACCATCTGGTCCTGGACTTTTGTTTGTTTGAAGATTTTCAATCACAGTTTCAATTTCAGTACCTTAATTGGTCTGCTTACATTTTCTGTTTCTTCCTGGTTCAGTCTTGGAAAGTTGTGCCTTTCTAAGAATTTGTCCATTTCTTCTAGGTTGTTCATTTTATTGACTTATAGTTGCTTGTAGTAGTAACTTATGATCCTTTGTAGTTCTGTGGTGTCCATTGTAACTTGTCATTTGTCATTTTGTTGATTTGAGTCCTCTACCTTTTTTCCCTGATGAATCTGTCTAGAGGTTTATCAATTTTGTTTATCTTCTCAAAGTACCAGCTTTAGTTTCATTGATCTTTGCTATTGATTCTTTGTCTCTGTTTCATTTATTTCTTCTCTGATTTTTTCAGTGTGGTATTGTTGCCTTACAGTGTTGCATTAGTTTCTACTCTACAACAAACTGAACCAGCTACAAGCATACACACATTCCCTCTTCTAATACCTCCCTCCCAACCACCCATCTCACCCATCTAGGTGACCACAGAGTACCAAGCTAAGCTCCCTGTGCTACACAGCAGGTCTCCACCAGCTGTCAATCTTACACATGATGGTGTGTATACGTCAGTCTCAATCCCCCAGTTCAGCACAAACCTCCCCTTCCGTGTCCACACATCCATCTCTATATCTGCATCTCTATTCCTGTCCTGCAAATAGGTCCATCTGTACCATTTTTCTAGATTCCACATATATGCATTAACATATGACATTTATTTTTCTCTTTCTGACTTACTTCACTCAGTATGACAGACTCTAGATTCATCCTGTCTCTACAAATGACTCAGTTTTATTCCTTTTTAAGACTAATATTCCACTGTATATATGTATGACATCTTCTTTATCCATTCATCTGCTGATGGACATTTAGGTTACTTCCAAGTTCTGGCTATTGTAAATAGTGCTGCAATGAACAAATGGTTCCTGCAGCTCAATAAGCAAAAAAACAAAAAACAAAAAAACAAAAAAACCAAACAGTCAAAAAGTGGGAAGAAGTCCTAAATAGACACTTCTCCAAATAAGCCATACTAATGGCCAAGAGGCACATGAAAATACATTCAACATCACAAATTATTAGAGAAAAGCAAATCAAACTACAAAGAGACAACACCTCACACCAGTCAGAATGGCCATCATTAAAAAATCTACAAACAATAAATGTCAAAGAGGGTGTGGGAAAAGGGAACCCTCTTGCACTGTTGGTGGGAATGTAAATTGATACAACCACTATGGAGAATAGTATGGAGGTTCCTTAAAAAACTAAGAACTACCATATGACCCAGCAATCTCATTCCTGGATATACTCTGAAAAAAAATGTAATTCAAAAGGACACATGTACCCCAATATTGTACACTGATCTTTATGCTTTCTTTCCTTCTACTGACTTTAGGTTTTCTTTGTTCTTCTTTCTCTATTTGCTTTAGGTATAAGATTAAGTTGTATCCACAAATCAATCAATGTAATACACCACATTAACAAATTGAAAGATAAAAACCATATGATTATCTCAATAGATGCAGGGAAAGCCTTTGACAAAATTCAACACTCATTTATGATTAAAACTCTCCAGAAAGCAGGAATAGAAGGAACACACCTCAACATAATAAAAGCTACATATGACAAACCCGCAGCAAGCATTACCCTCAATGGTGAAAAATTGAAGGCATTTCCCCTGAAATCAGGAACAAGACAAGGGTGCCCACTTTCACCACTACTATTCAACATAGTTTTGGAAGTTTTGGCCACAGCAATCAGAGCATAAAAAGAAGTAAAAGGAATCCAGATAGGAAAAGAAGAAGTGAAACTCTTGCTGTTTGCAGATGACATGATCCTCTACATAGAAAACCCTAAAGACTCTACCAGAAAATTACTAGAGCTAATCAATGAATATAGTAAAGTTGCTGGATATAAAATTAACACACAGAAATCCCTTGCATTCCTATACACTAACAATGAGAAAACAGAAAGAAAAATTAAGGAAACAATACCATTCACCATTGCAGCAAAAAGAATAAAATACTTAGGAGTACATCTACCTAAAGAAACAAAAGACCTATACATAGAAAACTATAAAACACTGATGAAAGAAATCAAAGAGGACACAAACAGATGGAGAAACATACCATGTTCATGGGTTGGAAGAATCAATATTGTCAAAATAGCTATTCTACTGAAAGCAATCTATAGATTCAATGCAATCCCTATCAAGCTACCAATGGTATTTTTCACAGAACTAGAACAAATAATTTCACAATTTGTATGGAAATACAAAAAACCTCGAATAGCCAAAGTAATCTTGAGAAAGAAGAATGGAACTGGAGGAATCAACCTGCCTGACTTCAGACTCTACTACAAAGCCACAGTCATCAAGAGAGTGTGGTACTGGCACAAAGACAGAAATATAGATCAATGGAACAGAATAGAAAGCCCAGAGATAAATCCATGAACCTATGGACACCTTATCTTCGACAAAGGAGGCAAGGATATACAATGGAAAAAAGAAAACCTCTTTAACAAGTGGTGCTGGGAAAACTGGTCAACCACTTGTAAAAGAATGAAACTAGAACGCTTTCTAACACCATACACAAAAATAAACTCAAAATGGATTAAAGATCTAAATGTAAGACCAGAAACTATAAAACTCCTAGAGGAGAACATAGGCAAAACACTCTCCGACATAAATCACAGCAGGATCCTCTATGACCCACCTCCCAGAATATTGGAAATAAAAGCAAAAATAAACACATGGAACCTAATGAAACTTAAAAGCTTTTGTACAACAAAGGAAACTATAAGTAATGGTGAAACTTAAAAGCTTTTGCACAACAAAGGAAACTATAAGCCAGCCCTCAGATTGGGAGAAAATAATAGCAAATGAAGCAACAGACAAAGGATTAATCTCAAAAATATACAAGCAACTCCTGCAGCTCAATTCCAGAAAAATAAATGATCCAATCAAAAAATGGGCCAAAGAACTAAACAGACATTTCTCCAAAGAAGACATACAGATGGCTAACAAACACATGAAAAGATGCTCAACATCACTCATTATCAGAGAAATGCAAATCAAAACCACAATGAAGTACCATTACACGCCAGTCAGAATGGCTGCTATCCAAAAGTCTACAAGCAATAAATGCTGGAGAGGGTGTGGAGAAAAGGGAACCCTCTTACACTGTTGGTGGGAATGCAAACTAGTACAGCCACTATGGAGAACAGTGTGGAGATTTCTTAAAAAACTGGAAATAGAACTGCCATATGACCCAGCAACACCACTTGTGGGCATACACACTGAGGAAACCAGATCTGAAAGAGACACATGCACCCCAATGTTCATCGCAGCACTGTTTATAATAGCCAGGACATGGAAGCAACCTAGATGCCCATCAGCAGATGAATGGATAAGGAAGTTGTGGTACATATACACTGTGGAGTATTACTCAGCCATTAAAAAGAATTCATTTGAATCAGTTCTAATGAGATGGATGAAACTGGAGCCCATTATACAGAGTGAAGTAAGCCAGAAAGTAAAGATCATTACAGCATACTAACACATATATATGGAATTTAGAAAGATGGTAACGATAACCCTATATGCAAAACAGAAAAAGAGACACAGACCATACAGAACAGACTTTTGACTCTGTGGGAGAAGGTGAGGGTGGGATGTTTGAACAGCATGTATATTATCTATAGTGACAGATCACCAGCCCAGGTGGGATGCATGAGACAAGTGCTCGGGCCTGGTGCACTGGGAAGACCCAGAGGAATCAGGTGGAGAGGGAGGTGGGAGGGGATCGGGATGGGGAATACATGTAACTCCATGGCTGATTCATGTCAATGTATGACAAAACCCACTGCAATGTTGTGAAGTTATTAGCCTCCAACTAATAAAAATAAATGAAAAAAAAAAAAAAGGAAACCCTGCCCACAAGAAAACTTCAAAAAGTTGTAAATAAAGAAAGTTAAAAAAAAAAAAAAAGATTAAGTTGTTTATTTGAGGTTTTTCTTGTTTCTTGAGGTAAGATTGTATTGCTCTATAGTTTCTTCTTAGAACTGTTTTTTTCACATCTCATAGGTTTGGGGTCATTGTGTTTTCATTGTTGTTTATCATTAGATAGATTTTGATTCTTTCTTTGACTTCTTCAGTGATTCATTGGTCATTTAGTAACAGTCTATTTAGCCTCAATGTGTTTGTGTTTTTTATAGCCTCCCCCCCCCCCACAATTGATTTCTAATCTCATAGTGTTGTGTTTAAAAAAGATACTTAATATGATTTCAATTTTCTTAAATTTACTGAGGCTTGATTCATGACCCAAGATGTGATTATCCTGGAGAATGTTCCATGTGCCCTTGACTATAATCTCTTCAAATATCTTCTCAGGCCCTTTCTCCTTTTCTTCTTCTTCTGGGATCCCTATAATTTGAATGTTGATGCATTTAATGTTTTTCTAGAGGTCTTTGGGACTGACCTCATTTATTTTCATTCTTTTTTCTTTATTTAGCTCCATGATAGAGATTTCTGTCTTTCTGTCTTCCAGGTCAATTATTGATTCTTCTGCCTCAGTTATTCTATTACTGATTTCTCTTAGTATATTTTTCATTTCAGTTATTGTGTTGTTCATCTCTGTTTGTTCTTTAGTTCTTCTAGGTCTTTGTTAAACATTTCTTGTATATTCTTGATCTGTGTCTCCATTCTTTTTCCAAGACTTTGGATCATCTTTACTCTCATGACTGAATTCTTTTTCATATAGATTGCCCATCTCCTCTTCATTTAGTTGTTGTTGTAGGTTTTTATCTTGTTTCTTCATCTGCAAGTATTTATCTGTTTTCTCATTTTGTCACACTTACTATTTTGTGGTCTCCTTGCCGCAGGCTGAAGGATCATAGTTCCTCTTGCTTCTGGTGTTTGCCTCCTGGTGGCGTGAGGTTATTCCAGAGACTTGTGCTGGTACCCCTTTGAGAGGGTGTTTGATTGGTTTGTGTGGCCAGAGCCTGCTTGGATATTGAGCAGAACCTCCTCTTTGCCCTGTGGTTGCCCCTGCCCTGTCAAGGGCAGAGTCTGCTCCCTAACTGTTGATCTGTTTCCTAGCTGTGTTTCTTATCTGCAATGTGGGATGGGTGGAATTGGAGTACTCCTACTGGAGTAACAGCCACTGAATATTCCTCCTCTGGAAATGTTCATCTGTGAAATGTGCTATTTGTGTCCCCTTTCACCTGTTGTTCAGTTGTACCCCTGAGCATACGTGTCTACAAAGCTGCTAAAGCCAGACCCATCTCAGCTGCAGAAGCACTTACACTTTTGGATGTTTCACAGGTTCTGAATTTAGGAATCTGTCTGCAGAGGTGACTCTGTGGTTGGTGCAACCAGGAGGAGAAATTTCAGCCCTTCTTTCTTAGTCATAGATCTCTGGGGCTCAGCGGTGGTTTCAGCCCCGTCTCTGCCTGTGTTCCTCACACCAGAATCTGCTCCAGAGGTTACCAGAGCCCACAGACCTGTCAGGCCGAAAGGAGCTGAAGTGGCGATTGAGGCAAACAGACTGCCCAGGCAGGAGGGTGTTGAGGTAGGGATTGAAACACAAGTGCTCATCAAGTGGTGACCTGGGTGAGCATGTCACCCAGGCTGGGGGAAGGGAGTGAGAGGAGGCAACAGCTGGGGGTATGCAAGCCAGCTCCAGCAGGAGCCCTCCTTAGTGCCTATGGAGGCAGGGGGTGGTGAGGGAGGAGAGAGGCTACAATGGTGGCCTTGCCTTTTGTGCATCACTCAACAATGGTGCTTTTCTTCTGTGATGGCCTGAGCTTCCTTCACAAGCATTCCCAGTTGCAGAACTTCTCACTCCCATCCCCTCAGACTGTCTCCTCACAGCCAACAGCAGTCCCCTCCCATGTGCTCTCCAACCCCCACGTTGCAGTATGCAGCTTCCATGACTACCAGTGGACACCCATATCAGGCTGGGGCATGCAGGGTTGTAGCACGAACTATCTGCATAGGTCTCAGACCCACCTGCCACAGACTACTCTCCTCTGAGCCCCTGAAGTTCCTTTCTGTTCTAGCTGAACTCTCCACTGGTGAGGGGGCTTCCACAGATGCAGGAACCTCTCCTCACCTTCACTCCATGCTAGGGGCTCAGGTCCCATCATTCTTCTTATCCTCTTCCTTTCTCCCCTTTCTTTTTCTCATCTTACCTGGTTTTATGGGGATCTTTCTTGTCCTTTTATTAATAGGTGCCTGAGGTCCTCTGCTGGTGTTCAGCAGGTGCTCTGTGAGAATTTTTCCATGTGTAGATGTATTCTTGATGTGTTTGTGGGGGAGAGATGAATTCCGCATCCTCCTCATCCTCTGCCATCTTGAAAACCCTCTAACTTATATTTCTCTTATGGGAAAAATCCCCATAGGGAATAAATAGAGAATCACACATAAATCTGACTTCTAAAGATTCTGTGTTTTCCAATCTGCTTACATCTGTAGGATGGATACTTTTGCTATTCCTATGCAAGGTGATCCCTCTCCTCTGGGACATGACACACCCAGCCATTGCATGGCTGGTCTGGGCACAGCCCTGAGAAGGATGTACATGAATTATTCACCTTTTCTCTGTGTGACCCTTACTAGCATCTTCACAGATTTGACTGTGCATCCTAACTGCTTCATCAGCCTTCTTGCTTGCCTCTGAAGGCCAGCTTCCACCCAGGGCTGTAAAGGATAAGTGATGTCTGTCCCATCACAAGTGTCCTATCTTGGTGGTTAACCAAGACTTTCATGGTTTATGCTCACTTGAAGGTATCAGGAGTTGCCTTGGGTAGAGAGATAAAAAAAAAAAAAAAAACCCATACTGTTCACCTCCCTTAAAATTGCTTCTGCCTTTTAAAGCTTATGTTGAGTGATCAAGAATGTCTTCAGGAAGTTGTCTCACTGATGAAATAAGCATCTTTATAATTAAACTAGATAGTGAGGTGCCGAATGGGGAGTGATAAGCTCTGTATTGAGATTTATTGATCTTTGGAGGGCAGAGATCTATTTATATGTCCTCATCTCAGACATGAAGGAATCAGGGCTGGGGACTCACTCAGAGTCAGTGAGGCAGGGGAGGGTGTGAGAAAGCTTCCCGAATTGCCAAAATGAAAATGGCAGGCTTCCTGGGATGGAAATCCGATTTCTAGTTTGTTTATTGATTTCCTGTAACTGTTCACTGCCTCCTGTTTGGCTTCCTGGAATGTAGTAGAATATTTTGATTATTGCTTAAAAATACTAGCTTATCAAATTCACACAAAGATTCGGGAACACACTCTCGAAAATGGAAATTTCAGAGATGCGGCATGGATTGAAAGCAAGTTTTGTGTGTTCATAGCATTCTGCAGGCTTGACCTGAACCACTGAAAAGCAGCCTGATTTCACATCTGGGCACTTCTGCCTCTGGTTCTCTTTCTGTCCTTCCCTTCCTTCCATCCCCTGCATTTATCAACCTCAGCCTAGGAAGCAGAGGTCCTAAGGAGTCTTGTTAGAATGCAGATTTAGGTTCACTGGGAATCCCAGGAGGTGGCGCTGCTGCTCCTGTGAGGACCACACTTTGAGGGCCACTCTGAGCCTCTGTGGGATTGGGGAGCCTTGGGGAGGCAGCAAGCTTGTCTGTAGACTAAGACAAATATCCGGTTCTAAAGGCTAAGGGGGCTGTTTTCCAGCTGCTATTGGCTCAGGGTGATCCATGGCTATCATTTTCCAAGGAACAAGACAGCCAATGGCCCCTCCTCTGCCCCACAGAGCTTTCGTGTGACCAGGCTGAGACCCCGTGAACCCCTCTGGGTCCACGCTGATGCAGCTACTGCTTCTGAGGGCTTAGTTCACTGCATTCCTGCTGCCTTAGGGAGGAGCCAATGTGAAAAAGGATTTACCTCTCTGTTTTCTCTCCCTGGTCCAGTTTCCTATAGTGAGAGATGGACTATCCTCTAGACTGTGGCTCAGACAGTGAAAGATTTTGCCTGCAAGGCAGGAGACATGAGTTCGATCCCTGGGTTGGGAAGATCCCCTGGAGGAGGGCATGGTAACCCACTCCAGTATTCTTGCCTGGAGAATCCCCATGGACAGAGGAGCCTGGCAGACTGCAGTCCATGAGGTCACAAAGAGTCAGGCATGACTGAGCAGCTAAGCACAGCACAGGGGTGTGAGGGTCATGTCTCATGATAGTTCCTTATGCACAGGATGGTAGTCAAGTGATCTGATCATTAAGCTGCTTTGGATATTTAGGTTCTAAACTGACTGACTTCACTGTTCTTCAACAGTTAGAGACAAACTGTTTAGATTATTTCTCCCCTTTGTTCTATTCTTCCCAGGCTTGTTACCTGACTGTGATTGGAAGGTATGTAGAACCTGACTTGGACAGTCCCCTGCCATGGGATGAGCTGCTGTATGGATGTGGTTTTAATCACAATAGCCTTCAACAGCCAGCACCTCTTTGTCTCCCTGTCTTACTGGATCTCCCAGGAGCCACGGCTTCAAATTTCTGAGACTCATGTAATAGCAACAGATTTTTAGAATAAACAAATACAAAAATATGTAGAAATTAGGATATTATTTCAATGAAATGATTTCAGATGCAAAGTCTGAAAAGGCTTTAACCTAGTTTTCTTGGCTGTCTAGAAATCAGATTGACTCATGAAATCAAGGAGGAATAAGAGTAGTTGGAGAAATATATTACATTTTTATTATCAGAACAGAAGCAAGGGAAATGATAAAGTAAAATAATAGAGGACAATATGTTTAAGCTAGGTAAAGGAGAGATTTCCTCAGCATATGTTTTAAAATGTAGATGCCAAGCTAGAAGAAATGACATAGAAAATCAGATATTTGAAAGCCAGGAGAGGCAGATATGAAAGGGAAAAGAACAAATAAGCCTGGGGATAATTTCTCTTAAACCAGGTTTTAGAAAAGAGGGAAATATTTCAAATGTTACTAAATCAGAAACAGTGCCAGGTACAACAAATGTAAGAGAAACAATGTTTTTGGGAGAAAACTGGAATGACTCTTCAGAAGATGCCAGAATCCAGAACATGATGGAAAAAACAGAGGTAGAAATACAGACTCCAACATAAGAGAAATGTGTAACCATCCTTGCACATTGGGATAGCTGTTCCAAAGAGATTATAGAAAACCCTATTTGAGAGACTATTACTAAGAAGAAGAATGATTTGGAAACTTTCAAAATGCCATGGATATTGCTTGCACCTTGAGGGGACATACCCAAGAAGTGTAAGAGACTAATACATTAAAAGAAGTCACAGAAAAAAAAAAAAAAGGGAATATTAAATGGGAGCAAGCAGATAATAATAGATGAAGTTCGGGCCTGGGTTGACCAGATGAGAGAATCTGTCCTTTGTGAATGAGATTATGCCACACAGTGATGCTTTGAAGGTGGGAAGGTTTGAACAGCCGATGATTGTAACAGACCCAGATTGTTTTGATTTCTTATTTCTTGCTATAGGAAAATGTGCAAGACAGAATCTGAAGGAGTATTTTCCAAAATCATATGTCTGAGCCAGACATCAAAGGGAAAGTAGAAGGAAAGAAGAGAGGAGGCAGATTCTAGGAATGTTTTAGCACTACCTGTGTTAAAACAGGAAAGGATGTCCTTAAAAATGTAACTTGAACATTTAGGAACTCAACTGAGCCTTCCTGAAAAGGATAGGGGAATAACAGATGGCAATAGAATAGAGGAGCACTCGATGTTCTCTGCTTACTACTTCAGACCCACTGTCCATCCTCCAGACCTGCTCTGTGCTTCTAAAGGACAACCTCTATCACTCAGACTGCTTTACCCTGGTGATCTGGTTGAGTCCAGCCAATGGAAGGCCCAGCAGGATTAGAGAGTAAGAGAGGGGCTGAGGCACTTATTCACTGACTCCCTGCCTGCCCAGTTACAGTTTGGCAGTGGCTGCATTTCCCTGGTGGGCAGCTCCTCTCACTGCTGGTAATATCTTCCCTGGATGCTTCCTTTGTAGGTTAACTTTGCTGTTGTTTGGCTGCCCAGTCATATCTGACTCTTTTGTGACCCCTGGATTGGGATTTTCCACTCAAGAATACTGGAGTGGGTTGCCATTTCCTTTCTCCAGGGGATCTTACCAACCCAGGAATTGAACCTGCGACTTCTGCATTGTCAGGAGGATTTTATTTACCGCTGAACCACTGGGGACAGCCACTTTACCTGTCCACAAATCCTCAAACACAGTGCTCAAAAGAAAAATGAAAATTTAGAGCTCCTTAATGATGCAGAAAAACAACAACAACAAAATACCTTAAACAAGATCTGTTCACTGTTAGTGTCATCATTGTAGATATCTAAAACTTTGCAGTGACAGTTATTTCTTGCAAGATATCTCGAATGCCACTCTTCAAGTGAAAAGACAGTATATGCAGGAGGTAGGATTTCCCCTTAGGTATGTAAATACATAGGCTCCAAATTAGCCTCCCAGTGGGAGGCTTTAAATGGTATCCTGGTAAGGCTGCATGCAGAGACTTTTGTTGTCTATTGTTTTCACCTTTTAGCACAGACTTTGCTATGGACTGTGGTAACACTAAGTACTCAGATCCAGAGATACAGAAATGCAGATTAACCATATTAGGGGTTATATTTTGAAACTAGTGCTGTGATAATTTTATGTGTCTTACTGACTGTTTGGACTCTACTTATAACACATGAGGGCTTGCCACTTAATTCAATTTGGGAGGCTCTGAGAAAATTAAATTCATACAGTGGGCAAGAGCCAAGGCAATGCTATTGAAAAATCCAAATTCTATCCAGGCATCACAAATCCTCCAATTTGAGATTGAGCAACATTAAAAATTCAGAGAGATTATAATATAACAATCATACAGATTTAAAATTATTTTGATTTCAAATTTTAAAAAAAATTATTTATTTATTTATTATTTATTTTTATTAGTTGGAGGTTAATTACTTTATAATATTTTAGTGGTTTTTACCATACACTGACATGAATCAGCCATGGATTTACATGTGTTCCCCATCCTGAACCCCCCACCCACCTCCCTCCCCATCCCATCCCTCTGGGTCATCCCAGTGCACCAGACCTGAGCACTTGTCTCATGCATCCAACTTGGGCTGGTGATCTGTTTCACACTTGATAATATACATGTTTCGATGTTATTCTCTCAGATCATCCCACTCTCGCCTTCTCTCACAGAGTTCATTTCAAATTTTAAAAGGTAAGATAATTTAAGTTTGGTCTTTAACTTATGAAGAAATATATTTTGAACATTAATTTCTCCTTGCAGAATTCATACTTGGAGATGATTTCTACTCAAACTTGGGTACATTTATTTCTCTGAATGGACTATAGTATTTTATGCTGTTAATAATAACATTGCAGAACCTCTGATTAGGTTTTACAGCTGGGCAAATTTGGGATGGATGTGGAACAGAGAATGAATTATTTAGCTTTGAAATGAATCAGATTAATAAGTTGCATTTCAATTTATTAAATGCATATTTAATTTACTAAATTAATTAAATAATAAATTTATAAATATTAAACAGTATTTAATAAATAAAACATTTAATTTATTAAATAATATTTAATTTATTATCAGATTAAAAAACCCATTTCAGAGTTTTTGGAAAGTGAAATGTTAAACTGAGTGGCCTGCGAAGGACCCACAAAGCAATTGTGGGAGATTGATCTCATGGAGATGGGATGGACTTCTGAGCTCCTCCCCACTCATTTGTTTGAAACTGAGATGAATACAGTGGTTCTTGACTATGGCTGCTCATTAGAGTCTTCTGGCAAGTTCTTAAAATCCCAATCAGGCTGCTTCTCAGGCTTACTAAATCAGAATCTTTACTGATCTCTCTAAATGCCCCTCAAGGTAGTAGAACAAAATGCTGACTGAAGAATTTGAGAGAATAACAGAGCATACATTTCCTCTTCTTTCTTGTGTTTGGATCTTCCTACTGGAAGAAGTGTTTGCTCTCCTCTGGTTAAGAGATAAATTTAATGTTAATAAAGCCTTTTGCTTTTTAAGTGAAGTTTGTGTTGGTCTGTCTCTGCCAATAACTGGGTGCATAGAATTAATTCAGGGCTGAGATATGAGAAAGACAACTTGATTCCAGTGTTATCTGAGCAGCTTTATCAGTTAAAAAAAAAAGTCAGTGTTTTTACCTTCATCTGCCTGACTTCTATGTTTTTCCTCTCAGTTTGTTCTGACTTTAATAGAGGAACAGAATAAGCCAGGACCCAGGGTAGACTAATCCATTTGAATGCCAAAAGCAGGCTAATAATTTGATAACGCTTTAAATCACTATTTTAAAAATACTTGTTTAACATTTTTATCAGGGAGAGGGGTACACTTACATGTTGCTAAGAAAAATTTTATGCATGTTCTTTTATGTCCAAAATTTCATGCATTGCACCAAATGGGACCTAATATTTTAACTTACTTGGTTTACCTTTCATTGATAGGTTTTTTAATTTTTAAAATTTTATTAAAAAAATTTTTTTAAAAGTTTTTGGCTGTGCCACACAGCATGTGGGATCTTAGGTCCCTGACCAGAGATAAGATCAATGCCCCTTGCATTGGAAGCACAGAGTCTTAACCATTGGACCACCAAGGAAGTCCCAGTTTCTAGGTTTTCATATCACTCATGATAGCTTTAGTCACTTGGACTCACTAAGCATGGAAGTAGTTTACATAGAAATTCTTGCTAAATCTTATTCAAAATATTTTGAAAGTTTTTTTTCCTTGGCCTTTATGTAGCCAAATTATTTCTCACTTGTTAGTTGTTCCTATTTTGTCTTTATTTTTCTTTTGGAACTTCCTGAACCAGACAACTTCTTCAAAATCATACCACAAGGTTTATAATATAGTTAATAGTAAATAACTCATTTGTGGCAAAAAGCATTACACAATGCTGATGGGACATCCAGCTTCAGATTACTGTAGTCACATCAAGTAATGTGTATACGTACCTTGTGGAAATAGTCAAGGCAGGGAAGTCAGCACCAGCCAGCAGTACCTTTGAAATTTTAACTTGAGGATACTGCCTTATTCAATGTAAGATGAACTATACTGTTCCTGTGGAAGCTGATATCACAGTGTCTATATACTCCCTATGCTTTTGTGTCCCTTGTAGACTGATCAGACTGGGCACCTGGCTCTCTGGCTCCTCCGTTGATCTGCGACTGGCCAGGATGCAAGAGAAGACTGCCTGCCAAAATGCCAGATCGAGGCTAAGCTTTAAGTCAGTGGTGTTGGATTATACAATAAAACAGTGAGCTCTGATGATCGTGGTTAGAAGTGGTAGGCTAGGGCTTGTGTGCATGCCTTTTAATGAAAGGTCTTGAGGGCTCACCAGGAAGGAAAATGCGATGTGAATTCTGATGATGAGATATTAATATCAGTGCCTCCCCTGTGGCACTATGGTAAAGAATCT
Organism: Cervus canadensis; assembly: GCF_019320065.1. NCBI lineage: Eukaryota > Metazoa > Chordata > Mammalia > Artiodactyla > Cervidae > Cervus > Cervus canadensis. Next base: position 16,404,205 of record NC_057396.1, read on the forward strand.
GCCTACCAATGCAGGTTAAATCCCTTGGGTTGGGAAGATCCCTTGGAGTAGGGAATGGCAACCCACTCCAGTATTCTTGCCTGGAAAATTCCATGGGCAGAGGAGCCTGGTGGGCTACAGTGCATGGGGCTGGAAAAAGTCGAACACACCCGAGTGACCGAGCACAAACACAGATGTTTATATAAATGTGATGATTTTTGACTTTATGAATGAAGTCAAAGCAGTACATATCTAGGATTCTTAGAGCAAATTAGTGCAGAGTTGAGGTAAAATAAAGTCAATTATTTTCCTTTCAGTTCAGTTCAGTTGCTCAGTCGTGTCCAACTCTTTGAGACCCCCATGGACTGCAGCATGCCAGGTTTCCCTGTTCATCACCAACTCCTGGAGCTTACTCAAACTCATGTTCATTGAGTCAGAGATGCCATCCAACCATCTCACCCTCTGTTATCCCCTTCTTCTCCTGACTTCAGTCTTTCCCAGCATCAGGTTCTTTTCAATGAGTCGGTTCTTTGCATCAGATGGCCAAAGTACTGGAGTTTCAGCTCCAGCATCAGTCCTTCCAATGAATATTCAGGACTGATTTCATTTAGGATTGACTGGTTTGATTTCCTTGTAGTCCAAGGGACTCTCAAGAGTCTTCTCCAACACCACAGTTCAAAAGCATCAATTCTTTGGCACTCAGCTTTCTTTATAGTCCAATTGTCACATCCATACATGACTACTGGAAAAACCATAGTTTTGACTAGATGGACCTTTGTTGGTAAAGTAATGTCTCTGCTTTTTAATATGCTCTCTAGATTGGTCATAGCTTTTCTTCCAAGGAGCAAATGTCTTTTATAATTTCATGGCTGTAGTCTCCATCTGCAGTGATTTTGGAGCCCAAGAAAATAAAGTCTGTCACTGTTTCCATTGTTTCCCCATCTATTTGCCATGAAGTGATGGGACTGGATGTCATGATCTTTGGTTTTTGAATGTTGAATTTTAAGGCAACTTTTTCACTCTCTTCATTCAATTTCACTTGATCTTAGCCAAAAGGCTGAGAAGCAATTCCTCATTCAATTTCATCAAGAGGCTCTTTAGTTCTTCTTTGTTTTTTGCCTTACTGGTGGTGTCATCTGCATATCTGAGATTATTGATATTTTTCCCAGCAGTCTTGACTCTAGCTTGTGCTTCATCCAGTCCAGCATTTTGCATGAAGTCCTGTGCGTAGAAGTTAAATAAGCAGGGTGACAATATACAGCCTTGACGTACTCCTTTCCCAATTTGGAACCAGTCTATTTTTCCATATCCAGTTCTAACTGTTGCTTCTTGACCTGCATACAGATTTCTCAGGAGGCATGTAAGGTGGTCTGGTATTCCCATCTCTTGAAGAATTTCCCACAGTTTGTTTTGATCCATATAGTCAAAGGCTTTGGCATAATCAATAAAACAGAAGTAGATGTTTTTCTGAAATTCCCTTGCTTTTTCTATGATCCAATGGATGTTGGCAATTTGTTCTCTGGTTCCTCTGCCTTTTCTGAATCCAACCTGTACATCTGTAAAGTTCTCGGTTCATGTACTCTTGGTTTGGCTTGAATGATTTTGGGCATTACCTTGCTAGCATGTGAAATGAGTGCAATTGTGCAGCTTTGTTTAACTTAGTTCCCTGACTAGGGATCAAACCCTTGCCTCCAGCATTGGAAGCATAGAGTCTTAACTACTGAACCACAGGAAAGTCCCTCATCTTGTTTTAAATTGCAGAGTGAATCAAATCAGTAGTGTTGATAATCTTTAAAAAGGTTCCTAATTTGATAAAAATCCAATATTGTTTTAGTGTGACTGCTTTATTGACTACACCAAAGCCTTCGACTGTGTGGATCACAATAAACTGTGGAAAATTCTGAAAGAGATGGGAACACCTGACCACCTGACCTGCCTCTTGAGAAACCTGTATGCAGGTCAGGAAGCAACAGTTAGAACTGGATATGGAACAACAGATGGTTCCAAATAGGGGAAGGAGTACGTCAAGGCTGTATATTGTCACCCTGCTTATTTAACTTCTATGCAGAATACATCATGAGAAATGCTGGGCTGGAAGAAGCACAAGCTGGAATCAAGATTGCTGGGAGAAAAATCAATAACCTCAGATATGCAGATGACACCACCGTTATGGCAGAGAGTGAAGAGGAACTGAAAAGCCTCTTGATGAAAGTGAAAGAGGAGAGTGAAAAAGTTGTCTTAAAACTCAACATTCAGAAAACTAAGATCATGGCATCTGGTCCCATCACCTCATGTGAAATAGATGGGGAAACAGTGGAAACAGTGTCAGACTTTATTTTTTTGGGCTCCAAAATCACTGCGGATGGTGACTGCAGCCATGAAATTAAAAGACGCTTACTTCTTGGAAGGAAAGTTATGACCAACCTAGATAGCATTTTAAAAAGCAGAGACATTACTTTGCTAACAAAGGTCTGTCTGGTCAAGGCTATGGTTTTTCCAGTGGTCATGTCTGGATGTGAGAGTTGAACTGTGAAGAAAGCTGAGCGCCGAAGAATTGATGCTTTTGAACTGTGGTGTTGGAGAAGACTCTTGAGAGTCCCTTGGACTGCAAGGAGATCCAACCAGTCCATCCAAAAGGAGATCAGTCCTGGGTGTTCATTGGAAGGACTGATGCTGAAGCTGAAACTCCAGTACTTTGGCCACCTCATGTGAAGAGTTGACTCATTGGAAAAAACCCTGATACTGGGAGGGATTGAGGGCAGGAGGAGAAGGGGATGACAGAGGATGAGATGGCTGGATGGCATCACCGACTCGATGGGCATGAGATTGAGTAAACTCTGGGAGTTGGTGATGGACAGGGAGGCCTGGCGTGCTGCAATTCATGGGGTCGCAAAGAGTCGGACACGACTGAGCGACTGAACTGAACTGATGGTGTAGATTGGTAATGTAAAACTTTATAAATTGGCTGAGATTTCACTTTTTCAGCAAATTAGCTTCTTAGTCATTAAGAGTTGGCAGTAATATGACGGAGCATTTGAACATATGAAAAGACACTTGGTGGATGTTGAAAATTTGACAAGTTTAGCAAAGAATAATTGATAAATCTTAGAGAAGGACAGGAAGCATGAATACTCACATTTGTTATAATCTTTTTCTCCTCCCGACTCTATTCAGTTTGAGTTAATTCTAGGGATCTTCTTCAAGTTTGCTGATCCATTTTCTTGTTATTTCCAAACTGTTGTTTATCCCATTGAGTGTACATTTCATTTCAGATATTATAATTTAGAATTCTAAATTTATTTTTATTCTTTTTAAAAAATAGAATCTCCATTCATTTACTGATTAAGACCATATTTTCTTTAAGTGTTTGAAGATATTTATAGCTACCTTAAAGCCATTGTCTGAAGATTCCAACTTCTGTTTTATCTTTGTATTCTTCACCTTTTCTTGCTTCTTTGTATGTCTAAGATTATTTATTGTTTGCTATATATTGTGGGTCATACATTATAAAGAGTCAGAGTTATGTTGCTGTCCTTTAAAGCTTGTTGTGGTAGATAATTTTTGAATATTTTTCCTTCATCTTTCAGGCTTAGTTTTCAACTTTGTTAGAGGAAGGCTCTCCAATGAACATTTCTGCGATGATGGGAATGTTCTATGTCTCTGCTGTCTGCTATGGTTGCCACTAGTCACATTTAAATCTTGAGCATTTGAAATGTGCTAGTAAGACTGACAAAATAAAATTTAAATTTTATTTACTTTTAATTAGTTGAAATTTAAATTGCCACGTGTGGTTTGTGGCTACTGCCTTGGTCAGTGCAGGTCTAGGTTAAATCTAACTCTAGGGTAGGTTCCTTACTCCTAGACCTTTCTGGAATTTCAGTGAATGGGATGTTGGTGAGTCTCCATTCTGACTGGGCCAGAGTACCAGTGTCTTCTAGAACTGTGTAGCCTCTAGTATCTTTCTTCTGCTTTTAAATCTGTAATGGCCATTCTTCGTCAGGCTTCGTGGAGTCTTGCCATGTAAGTGTGCAGCCCATCCTTGGCCAATGATCTATATGAAGCTTATACAGATTTATGCTGCTGACTTGCTATAATTAGGATTTGGAATTTTTAGCATATTTTGATATTGCATATTTTATTGTCCTCCTACTATACCTAAAAGCCATAAAATTGTGATCTTTAAAACCTAAAAAGTAAGGCTATGCTGATGATTTTTTACTTCTTCCTCCCTGTTCCCCAAATACTCTTCATTCCCTCATTGTGTCTCATCACATTCCACTAGTGAGTTAAGTACATATCTGCCATCTCAACTTCTCTGCGAGCTGGTTAAGAGCAGGGATCCTGTATTTCTCATTTTCATGTCTTTAGTACCTAGAACCTGATGGATGCATAGTGATGATTTATTTATGGAGTTATGGCGGATTGAGAGAAGGCATAAAGAACTAAACTTTTAAGAGGTTAGACAAACCAGCACTGTAAAGGCAAATAAGCCCTCAAGTGAGCAATCCATGTGAGCTCATAGAGGCAGTCAGACAGATGCTGGGTTCAGCAGAAGCTGTCTAGGGAATGCTGTCAGATCACTGCACATGCATAGTCTCTTTTAAAAGCTTTGACTCGCAACATTATTCCACTGTTCTAGTGGGGTCCTGAGAGAATAGATCTTGATGGCAGCAAGGAAAAGTGGCACACCTGTGCATATATCCTCATGTCCATGGTAATGATAGCAGTAATTGTCATATGTCAGGCATTTGTTCTTTCATAACAAACCTTGTAAGATAGGCATTATTATTGTCTCTGTTAACAGATATGGAAACTGTGATACAGAAGAATAAGAATGTGACCAGATTATAGGAATTAACTTGTCAAAGAAGGGATCCAACCAGGCAATGTGCACCAGAGCCCATGCCCTTACATGACATAATCTCTCATATTCTTTTTCTAAATTATTAGGTTGACATGAGGAAGAATGATGGAATTAGCACTGTTTACCACCAGTTTTCTGCATCAGTATTTTCAGCAAACACAGATGCTCTGGATTTCCCTGGTGGTATATTGGATAAGACTACACATGGATATCACCAGATTCTGAAATCAGATTGATTATATTCTTTGCAGCCAAAGATGGAGAAGCTCTATACAGTCAGAAAAAACAAGACTGGAAGTTGACTGTGGCTCAGATCATGAACTCCTTATTGCCAAATTCAGACTTAAATTGAAGAAAGTAGGGAAAAGCACTAGACCATTCAGGTGTGACCTAAAACAAATCCCTTACGATTATACAGTAGAAGTGACAAGTAGGCCTGATAGAGTGCCTGAAAAACTATGGACAGAGGTTTATGACACTGTACAGGAGGCAGGGATCAAAACCCTCCCCAAGAAAAAGAAATGCAAAAAGGCAAAATGGTTGTCTGAGGAGGCCTTACAAATAGCGGAGAAAAGAAAAGAAGAGAAAAGCAAAGAAGAAAAGGAAAGATATACCCATTTGAATGCAGAGTTCCAAAGAATAGTAAGGAGAGATAAGAAAGCCTTCCTCAGTGATCAAAGCAAAGGAATAGAGGAAAACAATAGAATGGGAAAGACTAGAGATCTCTTCAAGAAAATTAGAGATACCAAGAGAACATTCCATGCAAACATGGGCACAATAAAGGACAGAAATGGTAGGGACCTAACAGAAGCAGAAGATATTAAGAAGAGGTGGCAAGAATACACAGAAGAACTGTACAAAAAAGATCTTCATGACTCAGATAGCCATGATGGTGTGATCACTCACCTAGAGCCACTGCTGGAATCCTGGAATGCAAAGTTAAGTGGGCCTTAGGAAGCATCACTATGAACAAAGCAGGTGGAGGTGATGGAATTCCAGGTGAGCTATTTCAAATCCTGAAAGACGATGCTGTGAAAGTGCTGCACTCAATATGCCAGCAAATTTGGAAAACTCAGCAGCGGCCACAGGACTGGAAAAGTTCAGCTTTCATTCCAATCCCAAAGAAAGGCAAAGCCAAAGAATGTTCAAACTCTGTACAATTGCACTCACTCACACACTAGCAAAATAATGCTCAAAATTCTCCAAGCCAGGCTTCAACAGTACGTGGGCCATGAATTTCCAGGTGTTCTATCTGGATTTAGAAAAGGCAGAGGAACCAGAGATCATATTGCCAACATCCGCTGGATCATGGAAAAAGCAAGAGAGCTCCAGAAAAACATCTGGTTCTGCTTTATTAACTACACCAAAACCTTTGACTGTGTGGCTCCCAACAAACTGTGGGAAATTCTTAAAGAGATAGAAATACAGACCACCCACCTGCATCCTGAAAAATCTATACTCAGGTCAAGAAGCAACAGTTAGAACTGGACATGGAAGAACTGGACATGGAACAACTGGACATGGTTCCAAATAGGAAAAGGAGTATGTCAGACTGTATATTGTCACTCTGCTTATTTAACTTATATGCAGAGTACATCATATGAAATGCTGGGCTGGATTGAAATGCAAGCTGGAATCAAGATTGTCAGGATAAATATCAACAACATCAGATATGCAGATGACACCACCCTTATGGAAGAAAGTGAAGAAGAACTGGAGAGCCTCTTGATGAAAGTGGAAGAGGAGAGTGAAAAATCTGGCTTAAAACTCAACATTCAAAAAGCGAAGATCATAGCATCTGGTCCCATCAAACCAGTCAATCCTAAAGGAAGTCAGTCCTGAAAATTCATTGGAAGGACTGATGCTGAAGCTGAAACTCCAATACTTTGGCCATCTGATACAAAGAACTGACTCATTGGAAAATACCGTGATGCTGGGAAAGATTGAAGGCAGGAGGAGAAGGGGACGACAGAGGATGAGATGGTTGGCTGTTATCACCGACTCAATGGATATGAGTTTGAGCAAACTCCTCGAGTTGGTGATGGACAGGGATGCCTGGTGTGCTGCCACGGGGTCTCAACTGTCAGACATGGCTGAGCGACTAAATTGAACTGAACTGATAGTGGATAGGAGTCTCTCTGCTAGTGCAGTGGACACAGGTCCAATCCCTGGTCTGGAAAGATTCCACATGCCATGGAGCATAAGCTGGTGTACCACAACCAGTGAGCCTTCATGCTGCGACTCTGAAACTGTCGCGCCTAGAGCCTGTGTTCCACAGCGGGAGGTGCCACCATGATGAGAAGCCCGTGCACTGCAAGGAAGGATAGCCCCGACCTGCCACCACTAGAGAAAGCCCATGTGCAGCAACAAAGACCCAGCACAACAACAACAACAGAAAATAAATAAATAGACAATGTAAAATAAAACCACAGCTACTATAAAGTGCTCTGCTAGACTTCAACAGTTAAAATATGTGCTTTATACAGAGACTTTGCAGGTGAATCATTGGTAAAGAATCTGCCTGCCAATTCAGGAGAGGCAGGTTCAATCCCTAGGTTGGGAAGATCCCCTGGAATAGGAAATGGCAACCCACTCCAGTATTCTTGCCTGGAAAATTCCACGGACAGAGGAACCTGGCGGGCTACAGTCCATGGCGTCACAGAATTAGACAGGACTGAGCATGCATATAGAGCCCTAGTCTAAGAAACTTGAATTTAGCTGGACAAATATGACATAGAGTTAAAAACTGAATAATGATACAAAACATAGGCTAAAAACAGCTAAAGGTTGCACAGCTATTTTCAAAATTTGTTATTACATAGGATACTTGGGTAAAATGGTCATATAATCTAGCTATATTACAGATAAAGAAACTGAAGTACACAGTGGTTAACCAATTTGCTCAAGCCCTTAATCGCTTATTTGTCCATTCATCCATCCATCCATTCATCCAATATTTATGAAATATTGTAACAGAACTTTGAATACATCCTGTGAGGGTTAAGTGTAGGCATGGTGGAGCCAGGGAAGTTTTCTCAACTGCATGTGGTAGAGAAGAGGAAGTAACGTCTGAAGTGGGGAAACAATGTGAGATGAGACCTGAGTCTCATCGATTTCACAGGGATCTGTCATCTCAGTCCAGTGGTCTTTCAATCACAGCCTAGACACTACTCATTTGTTTTGAAACTGGAACTTCTTCGGCTCTTTAACCCTAAAAATGTATTATAGGAAGAAAACTGTTGTAGCAGATTGTATTCTTCAAGGTGGTCACAATGGGCTCACTTATCCTGCATGCTCTTTATGTGGTGAGTGGGTTGACAGGGTAAGAGGTGGTTGGCTCCCCAAATGTTTTTACGTGATGAGTCTGAACATAGCAAAAATTCCCTTAACAGACAGTATCATTTTGTGAAAAGGATCATAAATGTGAAAAGATTTGGCTCCTGTTTTTAGGCATTTGCTTTTCTTGGGCCTTTATGACATCTCTACTTTTACCTGTGTAGTCACAGATGCAGGCATTGCCAACTTTGCTTTTATTATTCAACAAATACTTATTGAGTGTCCACTGTGTGTCAGGTACTGTTTTAGCACAGGTGATACAACCATGAACAAAACCAGCATCTCTGCCCTACTAGAGCTTATACAACAATGGGGAAGATCAGTAAGTAAATAATACAAATGCACAAATACATAAAACAATGCTAGATAGTATAGATCTTCCAAAGGAAAAAGAAAGCAGAGTAAGGATGCAAAATGTGACAGGGATTCTATCACATATGACTATCCCAAATGGCCTTTCTGAGGAGGTGACATTTGAGTTGAGAATTGAACTGAGTAATGAGCAGGCCATGAAAATATCTAGTAGAATAGTATTTCAGAAAAAGAGAAGTGCAAAGACCCTAAAAGCATTGCATGCATTTTCATCCTCTTTTTGGGACTGTGCTTTAAATGCTCCAGGGATGGGATCTGGGCTCAGAAGGCCTGTAACTGTTACCATTTACCAGCTGAGACCTCTTCAGCTTCCCGAATGTAGGTACAGAACTGCCTACTCTGAAACAGAAATGGAAAAGTGGATACTGGGGCCTGGGAATTTTTTTATCATTTCACACACACACACACACACACACACACACACATTAGGACCATGTCTCTCAAGTGGAGCTCTTTGGAATGCAGGAGCCAGTTTTTGTCTAAATAGGCCGCTTAATTTCCCATATCTGCTGAAGGCTCAGACTCAGGAGTCTCTAGAATCCTATTTTCAGCAATACTACCTTTTACTTGGAAGTGCATGGCTTTATTTGTATAGATTACTGGCTGTAGCAGCAGATAGTCTCTCTACTCTTTAATTATCTGTTTGCTGCCTGTGCTTGCTGAGATGTCTAGTGGGAGACAGTTTGGGCATTCTGAAACCAGTGCAGGCTTTCTGAGGTTAAACTCATTCACTGCTTCATGGCCATATGGCTTCAGGCAAATGATGCCTTTCTGGGTCTCAGCTTACTCACCTGTAAAATGGCTATAGTTTCTTCTTGATGGTAAATCCCTCTTACTTCCATTCAGCTAACCCTGAATAACTCCTGGATGTGGGTAGTGTCAAATTACCTTAATTAACCAGGGACATAGGGTAAGATATTCAGGCACACTCTGAGCGTTCTCCCTTAATGGAGGCACTCAGCTGGCAGACACACTAATTTTGATGATTGCTTCCTCAGTTTTCTTCTTGTCAGACACTATTTCTGGCTCTTGAGGGAGTTGTCAATCCTGTTACTGGACACAGAAGTTGGGAGAAGATACAGAGGATCCAAACTATAAAAAAAGGCTCTCAAAACGCTGCCTACTAAATGGTATGGTGAATCCAAAAGCACTGGAACCTTAGATACCTTGCTTGGAAGGTATTGTCTGATTTTCTATAGTTTGAGGTGTAGGGTGTATGTAGTGAGCGTCTCAGTTAATATTGTAGAGGGAAGAAGAATGTGTTTCCAGGGGTCAGCAAATAATAATCAGGGCCCACAGACCTGCTTAACATTTTTCAACTATTCTTTCTAAAAACCTTTGAGAACCAATAAGCCTTCAATGATAATTAGTAAAACCTGTTTTCACTGAACACAGAAATGTCTATAATGAAACAAACTGTCTTTTAAAATAAATGACCTTGGACAATATTACTGCCTGGCAAGCAAGCACCTGTGCCGTTATATACATAAATGCTGTGTGTTCACACCTGAAGAGTCTGCTTATGTGTCATCTTTATTAAATTACACCAGGACACAAAGGATGCCCTGAGTGGCCTGACCCCCAGTCTAGGGACCTTACTAAATCAGTGGTTCAGATCATGTGGTTCTTGGTGGAAAAAATGTTACATCAGGAATCATTATCTTACCCTGTGTCTTCTCTTCAATTCAATTCAGTTCAGTTGCTCAGTCGTGTCCGACTCTTTGTGACCATAGACTGCTGCACACCAGGCTTCCCTGTCCATCACCAAGTCCTGGAGCTTGCTCAAACTCATGTCCATTGAGCCGGTGATGCCATCCAACCATCTCATCCTCTGTCGTCCACTTCTCCTGCATTCAGTCTTTCCCAGCATCAGGGTCTTTTCCAATGAGTCAGTGTTTTCACTTGCATGTGCCTATATTGTTGCTGGGGCATCTGTCTCCCATGCAGACAGGTAGCCTTCGAAGGAGTCACCTCCATGCTGATGAAACCCCTTGCTGACCACTCAGGGCACATTACAGAAGAGGGGAGCATGCGGGATTATAAGAGCTGTTCACGATGGGGGTGGAATGTTTGGGGAGGTCATCACAAGGAGGTGATGGCTGGTTGACGCACAGTGGTGGGACCCAAGTAATCAGAGGCTCCTCACCCCTCCTCTGTCCATGGATGTACATTCTGCCCATCATTCCAACTATGGGAGCCATTTTCAAAGGCACTGCCTCGAGACAGAAATGTGTTGTGGAGGTGTATTTAAGCACTGAAGCCAGATAAGGATTCAGGTAAGGGTGACTGAGCCTAATTAAGGCCTCTATGTAAACTTTTAAGATTCTGGTGGTAGCTTTGGGAACCTATGCATTTTGCAGCTGCTCAAGACAAGCCTTTAATACAAGTTCCCTTGCTTATTAAACCTGCCACTACAAACGCAAAAGCAAACCAACCAACCAAATAAACAAAAGAACCCAAAACTTTGTGAAGAAGGCAGAACAGATTTTTTTCATTCATTCATTCATCCATTTAGCTGTCATTTATCAAACACCTACCTATGGGGTTGCAAAGAGTCAGACATGACTGAGTGACTAACACTTTATCATGTCTAAAACAGGAATAGTCTTTTTCTTTCATATAAATTGCTTCATTTAATTCTCAAGACACCTTGAAAGGAGTTATCAGAGTTTCCCTTTTCCACATGAGAAGCCTCAAGAAGATAGAGTACTATCCCAGGCTAGGAAGGATAGAAGCAGAGCTGATATTTAGCAGGTGCATACCAACATGGTTATATTTTTTGTTAAAACATCAAAACATTTCTAAATCTCTAGAAATAGTCACTGCCTGGAGCTTCTCAAGCATCCCCATCCAACTCCTCTGGTCCCTTGCCTCCAAATCCTTCCTAGGAGTTAATAACTAACTGGACTGTGCCTAGCACAGCAGAAGGGTGCTGTCCCCAGCTCCAGGATGGCAGCCAGTGTCGGTTCTAATCAGTTGGCACCTCTGCCCTACTGGTCAGTAAATATTTGAGTATCACCCTGCACTGGGGAGGGGAGAATTAAAGCTCAAAGAGATTAAGAGGGATGTCTAGAGTCCCAGGAAGACACAAACCCAAGTCTTCGACTCGAAGTTGTATTTTGTGTTACAGTACTGCGCTATCTTTCAGTGAGTGGAACTGGAAATGTTAGGTCTATTGATTTTGCATTTTTCTCTCAAAATTTTTACATGGCTTATTTATCAACAAATAATTTAATATATGTGCTTGTCACTCAGTCGAGTCTGACTTTTTTGTGACCCTTGGGATGTAGCCTACCAAGCCCACTGCCCTTGGGATTTTTCAGATATGAATACTTCAGTGGGTCACCATTTCCTGCTCCAGCGGATCTTCCTGACCCAGGGATCAAACCCACATTTCTTGTGTCTCCTGCATTGCAGGCAAATTCTTTACTGGCTCTGTAAGTATATATTTATGATAACATAAATTATATATACTTAATCAACTTGATTGGTTTAAACTTGACTGTTTTTATCAGACAGAGGCAAATAAGGGACATGTCCTCTGCAGACAGTTTGGTTATGATAGTCTTGGAATTTGTGGGATAGAAAATAGCACATTTCTTTATAAGGAATATGCTTCTGTTTGCAAGCGTATTTCATTTGATCATTATACCACATTGTGAGCTCTCCCTCTGGCAGGAGAGCCCCTGAAATTTCTGAATATTTGAGATGGCATTGGAGCTGTAAGCAGAGCTTTTTCTGAATGTAGAGCTTATGATTGGAAGAAAGAGTTTAGTCTGGGCAAAGCCAGTGCCTAAAGATAGGATTTCATAGTCACTGGATCTTATAGCTGAAAAAGCTTTAGAAATTTCCTAATTCATTCAGTTGAAATGTTTAAGTAACAACAATGAACTAGGTTCTGGGAGGCTCTGAGGATACAGAACTAAAAATCAGTTTCTACTCCTAATGAACTCAAAGGCTCATTGAGAAACAGACCAGTAGAAAGATGTACTGTAACGTAACTGTTGGGGATTAAAAGATAGAGCCGACTGTGGACTAAAGCGTATTGCCTAGCAGCCTAAGTACCTTCCAGGGTTGGAATGATACTCCTATTTTCTAGCAGAAAAGGCCCATGCTGGGTTGAACCTGGATAGGGGGTTATGCCACAGAGTGTTTTAAATAATGGATCACAATGTCCAGGTTGGCTATGGAAGAATGTGAAACTGACAATGTGGTAGAAAGTGGAGATTCCTTTTTCTGGATGTCTTAATGAGTCAAAGTCAGGAGTAGAAGGGATAAATGTTGGTGTTCAGGAGCACAATAGGAGGAAGAGGTCCCGGGAGTGATCCTGTTATATAGCTGAGGTGTGGAGACTGAACGGGCAGCAGCATGCCTGTGGAGGAGCCAGACTTCAGTCAAGGCATGACGGAGGAGGAGTGTTTCGAGAAGGAGCTGGGAATACTGCGAAATACAGAAGAAAAGATTAAGGGAGGGTTGGAGTATTAGGGTTGCAACTGAAACGAAGAAAGCACAGAGAATGAAGGTATGAGGGGATAAATGGTGACAGACTGGCATTTTGGGCAGGAGTCAAGGATGGGAAGGACACAGAGCTTGCCATGTTTTTCAGATAAAGGACCCACTGAGGTTGTTTCAGTGCTGAGGGGGCTGAGGTCCCAGATGGAGTCAGGGACTCAGAGCTCCTGCTGGAAGATGTGCCTCCATTTCAGTTTCCAAATAGGGCCTGAGAGAGAGCACCACTTCATATAGATACTAGTCCAACCTGTGCAAAAGATAGAATTGCTCTGTTTCCAGACTCCCCAGCTTGATTTGGAGTACTCATGCTTCTGAGAGACATCTGCTGAGGCCTCAGTAGACTCTGCTCTAGAGGGGATTCTAGCCAGTGTGTGAACAGTCATTTGGCAGTTCCCAGGATCTTGCCTTCATGTAGTAAGCATCATCAGCCATGAACCATCTGCCATCAGAAATGTATCAAATTTTGATGAGTTAACCATTTTCTCCCCATTGGTGAAAAGATATGGTTTCTGAGGAAGTCAAGTTATATTCAGATACATTTTATTCCAATTTACTTCCAAACTCTAGAAGTTGGAAAAATGACATCTCTGTTATAAAGAATCCATGTTTTGTAAGGAGGCATTCTGTTAACTTTAATTCATAGTCTTGGAGGCATCACAGTTATTTCAGACCAAGACAAGAAGTCAGTTTCTCTCACTAAATGGTGAGCTCTTGAAGATTGGTTCAGAAGGGATAGTCAATAAATGTTTGTAGAGTTAATAGCAAGTTTTTGATGGCTGCTGTTTCTTCACTAATGGTGCCCTTTTCCACAGGATCCCATTTTGATTCTGCTGTCTCTGATCCACATGGAAATGCTGGACATACATCTAATATCTCTTCCCATCATGCAGGCTTCTAAAAAATACCCCTTTCTCCAAAATCTGCCTTCTCTAGGCCATCCTAAAGCTTATTATTTAGTAACTGCTCTAAAATATTATGTTTGCCATGCCATTCCTTTGTGCAAAAACTATCACTGGAGATCTCTGTTCCCTAAATGACAATATCTAGAGTTCAGAGTGTGGCAGTCAATGTCTTCCATGTTGCAACCAACATCTTCTTGGCCTAATTTTCCATTTATCATTTTTAGGAATTTACCTTTCCAGCCAAATTGATCTTTTGACTGTCATTTGTTCAGGACTTATACTTCCTTACCTCTATTTCATTATTTATGGTCACTATGCTTGTAATAGAAACCTATTACTTCTGTTTATTTTCTGCTTTCTGAAACTAATGCACATTAATGAAACTTTGCGGCATTGACTGTACGTGAGCTATAAATGCAATGAGTTCACTTGAGGGAAATCCAGTGAGCCACTCAACCAACATTTATTGTGTGTACTATGTGTTAGCCAATGTTTTAGGTACTCTTAGATAGCAACAATAATGATAGTTAAAAAGTATGTGTTAGGGACTCTTCTAGTGTTTTACATATAATCGCTCATTTAATCCACTTAAGTAATTTAACTCAAAGGGTGTTGTTGTTGTTCAGTCGCTAAGTCGTGTCTGATTCTGTGACCCCATGAACTGCAGCATGCCAGGATTCTCTGTCCTTCACTATCTCCCAGAGTTTGCTCACATTCATGTCCACTGAGTCAGTGATGCTATCCAGCCATTTATCCTCTGTTTCCACCTTCTCCTTTTCTCCTTTTGCCCTCAATCTTTCCCAGCATCAGGGTCTTTTCCAATGAGTTGACTCTTTGCATCAAGTGGCCAAAGTATTGGAGCTTCATTTCAGTGTCAGTCCTTCTAGTGAACATTCAGGGTTAATTTTCTTTAGGATTGACTGGTTTGATCTCCTTGCTCTCCAAGGGACTCTCAAACATCTTCTCCAGCACCACAATCAGAAACATGTAAACACATTCTACTCTCATGAGACTCACAGTCTTATTGGGAGAGACAGAAGGGTAAAGATAACCATGATGTAGTTTGGTAACACGGTTAGTCACAGGGTTCTATGGGATTGCATATGGTGTGGTATTGACTTTATATTGCTGTGTAATAGGCTTTTCTGGTGGATCAGTGGTAGAGAATCTGCTTGCCAATGCAGGAGATACAAATTTGATCTCTGGGTCATGAAGATCCCTTGGAGAAGGAAATGGCAGCCCACTCTAATATTCTTGCCTGGGAAATCCCGTGGATAGAGGAACCTGGAGGACTACAGTCCATGGGGGCACAAAAGAGTTGAACATGACTTAGTGATTAAGTAGCAACAACAACAACAAATTGCCACAGATGTGGTGGCTCAAAACAACACAAAGTTATTATCTCACAGTTTTGTAGGTCAGAAGTATGACGTTGATGTTTTCTTTGCTTGTGGTCTTACTGGGCTAAATCAATATGTTAGTTAGGTTGTGTATCATCTGGGGCTCAGCATTCTCTTGCAAGATCACTGGTTGTTGGCAGAATTCATTTTCTTGTGATACTAGATCTTAAGTCCCCAATGTTTTGGTGGTTTTCAATTACGATTCTGTTTAATCTTCTGGTGGCCTTCCCAAAATTCTTTCCTGGTGGCCCCCTCCACCTTTAAGCCAATAATGCCACAGCAAAACTCCTTCACACTTTAAATGTCTTACTTCCTCTCCTGCAACCAGTCAGAGAAAACTCTATTTTTGAAGAGCTCATGAGACTGGGTTAGGTCCATATCACCTCTCTTCTGATTAACTCAAAGTCAATGTATTAGTCACTCAGTCATGTCTGACTATTTGTGACCCTCATGGACTGTAGCCCACCAGGCTTCTCTGTCTATGGGACTTTTTAGGCAAGAAATACTGGAGTGGGTTGCCATTTCCTTCTCCACGGGATCTTCCTGACCCGAGGATTGAACCCACAACTCCTGTGTCTCCTGTATTGCAAGCAGATTCTTCATCTGCTGAGTCATCTGGGAAGTAGATATATTAATAACTTTAATTACATTGGCAATATATCTTTTCCCATTCATGCAATGTAACATGATCATAGCAGTTATGTCTTATCATATTTACAGGGGAAAGGGCTCATATATGGGAAAGCGTCATTGTGGGTCATTTTGGAATTCTGCCTGTGGATATATAAGATGAGCACTTCTCCTAATTTTGGGATTGGAATGGGAGTAGGTAGAGCAAGAGAAAGCTTTTGAAAGACAGTGATATCTAAGCAGAGAGCTAAAGAATTTGTAGGAATTAGGGAGGTGGAAAAGAGTCAAAATGAAAATGGGGAAGAGAGGGTTCCTGACCAGTGTGTTGTTATTCAGTTGCTAAGTCGTGTCTGACTCTTTGTGAACCCATGGACTGCAGCATACCATGCTTCTCCGTCCTACGCTATATTAACCAGTATAGTGAGGGTGATATTTGATCTCAACCAATGTTCTTTTTGTTCCTGATATTTATTTTCTGCTCTGAAATATTTGTTTTCTTTGTGTTTTGTTCCTGATATTTCCCTGTGTACTTAAACCGATCCATTTATTTCAGGTGGCAGCTAAGGCAACCTGAGCTTCCAGGGAGAGAATGGGTCAATGCTCAGCTTTTGTGTTCCACAGCAGACTTGTAAACTTCATGGTAGAGACAGTAGATAAAAACACAAAAATTATTTCCATCTCAAAAATCAAAACCCTGAAGGACTCAGACAGGATTTTGATTTGGAAGACTGAGAATCTGTGAAAGCCCGTTCTTCCAAGTGAGAAGAAATAAACTCTTCCTTGGAGAAGAACAATAGTGTTAGGAACTGGTGTGGTTATCTGATAAGGGGTAGTGTAACCTGCATTGGTCTGAGCCTTGTCTGGGTGAGGACAATAGAAACATCATGTATGTTAGAAGGTCAGGGAGCAGAAGTAGGGTGAATCTTGCTTCCCTCTCTGGAGTCTTGGGAGTAATCAGTTTTAGTAGAGTTCTCTTGTCTCAGGGCAAGAGGAATTAGTGAAGAGGTGGCTGTGGGCGATGTCTAGTCAAAGAGGCCTGACACACCTCAGTTGTCTATCACCCTAGAGAGACTGAGAGTATGAACCAGCAGACCCGACCAGGTTTTGTGGCCAGAAAGACAAGATGCAGCATAGGATGCTGAGTTCATCTGTAGAACCAGAGACCACCTGGAAACTCAAGCCCCAAAGAAGATGTAGGTAGGGAAAGACTCTGATGTCAGGTCAGTGGGGAGATGGCCATCTCAGCAGGTGCCAGAATAAATAAAGAGTGGACAATGCCAAGGCAATAAGATTTTCCTCACCCATACGTCAACCTAAGCATTAGGCAAGGCTGCTTGGAATTTAGATGCAATCCTAGGAAGAAGAAGAATCTGAAAATGCAGAAATGATATGAGTAAGAAGAAACAAATGTGATTACAATCAAGTTACTACCTCTGGTTAGACTGGGAGCTTAAGCTAGAAATCACATTTAATTACAGAAAAGTAAAAGGAGTTCTATTTCTGGATGTCTAAGTTTTGGGCCTGGAGAATTTGTATCCACCGCAAAATTCTAAAACAAGTGAAAGCGTTGTGACTAAGGAGGTTGGAGGGTGAGGCCTTGAGCTGGATCTTAATAGATTTTCAGGACAGGTGAGAGTATAATGAGGGAGGATTAATATAGAGTGTGAGGAAAGGGAGAGAGGACTTCCCTGGTGGCTCAGATGGTAAAGAATCTGCCTTCAATACAGGAGACCTGGGTTCGATCCCTGGGTGGGGAAGATATTTTGGAGAAGGAAGTGGCAACCGACTCCAGTATTCTTATCTGGGAAATCCCACGGACAGGGCCTGGCATGGGGTTGCAAAAGGTCGGACATGACTGAAGTGACTAACATTAAGTGGAGAGAGAGAGAAATAGAGGTGAAGAGGGGTGGGAGCCTAGTTGTAGTATAAGATTTATTCAAGGGGACGCATGATTGGACATGGAGGGTAGAGTCAGATTATGAAGAGCCTCAGTGGGTTGGAAAGAGCTGGTGCTGAAGAGCTTATTAGAGAGAGGAAAGTAAAGCATCATTACTGCATACTTTCTGAGGATATACCCAAGAAAATGTCTTGAAAGGAGAAGCTGCATAAGATGGATCTGATAGAAGAGATAGTCTTTTTATTTTTCTTCTTTTAGTCTAAATGATTTCCCTCCCCACTTTCCAATGGTTTCAACTGCAATCTCCACACACCTACAGCTGTTTGAAAAATTCATAAAACATTAAAAAGAAGTAATAGCCCAAGTCTTTTCACTTTTGGCAGGTTTATTCCAGGACATTTAGTTCTCATAATTAGTTTCCAGAAGGTATGAGTTATACCTGCAGTGTTTCAAAGAAACAGTTTAACTTTCTCCAGGCTCTTTGATAGGAAAATTCACTTAGCCACTGTTGCAGCTTGCCACACACCCAGAGCTACACAGCCTGTTCTTTTGTAACATATGGGAAAAGAACAATGAAAGCCCAAGCCCTCTGTGATGTCTGAAATTTATGCACTTTTGTGCCCACATTTTCATGGAATTTCTGGTAACAAGACATCTGGAAGTTGGCTATCAGCAGTCTGCTACCAGCAACTGGTTCTTATTTCTGAGGCAGGTCTGCCTAACAGAGGCTCCCAGGGTTTTGTGAGGTATTAATTTTTTTCTTAAGACCTTGCCATCACTTGGAGTTACAGTCTAGGTTCTGGTTAATATATCAGGTTGCTTGTTGTGAGGCAATAAAAGCAGACACTGGCTAGCTTAAGATAAAAACATAGAAAAAATAATGAAAAGTTCTTGGGGGTATTTCATAAGACTGAAGGAAGAGCAAAAAAAGTTGATAAATGAGGGCATCTCTGGGGATCCCACCCCCAGGACTTGGTGGATCTCTCCAGAGTTTGGAAATCAATGCAGTCTGGTTCTGAGGGCTGAGCTCCCTCCCATTCAGATTTCCAGGAGAGAATCTGATCAGATTAGTTAGATGTGGGGTTCTTCCTGTGCATCAAAGGTCATTTCCAGAAGCAGGGCTCAGTATGAGTCAAGCAGGCATCATGTGTCTACAATAATGTCCTTGGAGTTAGATAGATCTGGGTTAAACCCAGCTATTCTCCATTCATTCATTTATTCATTAGAAATATTTATTGAAAATCTATTGCATCTAATATGTCTCTTTCATATTTTTAAACGTCCAAGAAATGTGGGTGTCTGTTTTCTGAAGAAGGAGTATAAAGACAGTCTTTGACATGTGTGGGTTTGACAGTCAAGTTTATCAATAAACTAAGAAAGGATTTATAGAGAGCAACTTCTCTTCTATTGAGAATGAAGGCAAACTACAGAAGAGCATTGATGGAGAACAAGTATTTAAGACAATCAGTGGCTAGGTGAACTTTCAAGTTTGAGTCTATAAATATAAATTTGTACAAATTTTCCAGAGAGTGCATACATGTCAAAAGCTTTAAAAATGTTAATTTTTTTGACTCAGAAATTTGACTTCTAAGCATTTATCCCATGGAGATAATTTGACAAGGGTAGAGAGATTACATTGCAAAATGTTCAACATAGCAGGTTTAAAATTTGGAGATGATTTGAACATCAACAGAATGAGATTGGTTAAATTGATTGTCATAATACATGTGTAATGGACTACCTAGCCATAGTATCATGTTGTGAGAGCCTATTTGTTTGTATGAAGGATGCCCAGTAATGCAAAGAGTTTGAAGTACTGAATTATTCCATGCTTTTTGGTAAAAAAACAAGGAAAACCATACATACACAAAATGTCTGGAGATAACAGTACTTATCTCTAATAGTGATATTATAGGGATTTACATTTTTACTTTAAATTGCTTATTTATATTCTCAATTTTTTCTACAGAAAATATATTATTTTTATAATTAAAAAATAAGTAATAAAAAATTCCTAGAAAACTGCTTGATTCCTACTAACCAATTGCCACCTCCTTTGCTGTTTGTCAGAATCTTTGAGGGAAGCTGGAAAGCTGACATTTCTTTTTTTCTGCCTCTTCATAACAGAACCAGCTTTTGCATAGTTTGTACTAGACACTCTCAGAACATTATACTTGGGAAGTAACTTAGGAGGAATTAGAGGCAGTGCAATGAGGAGGCTTGAAAGGATCTGGAGATGATTAAACAAATAATGTGGGGCAATGCTGGGATTGGCAGGAGCCACTGGGGTCTTTTCTGTCTCTGTCTTGTGGTTAGGCAGCCAGTAGAAGTCTATGATTTGTAATTTATGTCTCAACTATCTGTGTCCTTTACATTGAGTGTATCACGGAGTAGCTCATGCTTCTCCTTGGGCCACAAAAGCAGGGCAACTCTAGTCTGCTTCTTCCCCTAGGTTGTTTAATATTAAAGAGTTTAAAATAAAGGAAAAAAAATGAACTCCCTCAAACTGTCTATTAAACACTTTCCCTCTCCCTCTCCTATAAGATGGCAGAGTAGAAGGATGCGTGCTCGTCTTATCCTGTGAGAACACCAAGATCGTGACTAGCTGCTCAACAACCATTGACAGGAGAATGTTGTATCCTACCAAAAAAAAAAAAAAAAATACCCCATGTCCAAGGGCAAAGCCCCAACAAGTTGGTAGGAGGGGCAAAAATCATGTTTAGAATCAAACCTCAGACTTTCCAGAGATGCTCGGAGGGCGCAAACAAAACCTTTTGTGCACCAGGACCCAGAGAAAGGAGCAGTTGCCTCCACAGCAGTTGGAGTCAGACCTGCCTTTGAGTGTTTGAGTGTCTCCTGCAGAGGCAGGGGTCAGCAGAGGCCTGCCGTGGGGACAGGGGCTCTGGTTGCAGCAGACCTGGTAGGCACAGTGTGTGGCTTAAGTCCTCTGGGGGAAGGTCACCATTAGTGTCATTACAGACCCACCAAACAGTGTCACACAAATTAGAGAAAATTAAACCAAAGAAGCTCTCACACTGTTGCAAAAGTTCTAGGTCCCACAATAGATTTCCCAACCTGGGGATCTGGCAAAAGGACTGAGAGTTCTCAGGAAAACAGACTCTTGGAGGGCACAACAAAATCTTGTGTGCACCAGGACCCAGGACAAAGGAGCAGTGACCCCACAATAGACTGAGCCAGACTTGCTGTGAGTGTCCAGGAGTCTCTGGTGGAAGTGTGGGTCAATAGTGGCTTGCCAGAGGGTCAGGGGCACTGACTAAAACAGGCCTGGGAGCAGCAGCATGTAGGCGTAAGTCCTTCTGAAGGATGTCGCCGTTACCACCATTACCCATACCATAGTTTAGCCATCTACAGGGAGGGAACACAGCCCCACCCATCAGCAGAAAGTTGGATTAAAGATTTACTGAGCATGACCCTATCCCCCAGAGTAGAGCAAGGCCCAGTTTTACCCACAGCTAATTCCTCCCACTAGAAAACTTCCATAGGTCTCTTATCCGCATCCATCAGAGGGCAGACAGAATGAAAACCACAATCACAGATAACTAACCAAACTGATCACATGGACCACAACCTTGTTTAATTCAATGAAAGTATAAGCCATACCGTGTAGGGCCACCCAAGGCAGATGGATCATGATGGAGAGTTCTGACAAAACGAGGTCCATTGGAGAAGAGAATGGCAAGCCACTTCAGCATTCTTCTCTTGAGAACCCCATGAACACTATGAAAAGGCAAAAAGATATGACACTGGAAGATGAACTCCCCAGGTTGGTAGGTGCCCAATATGCTACTGGAGAAGAGTGGAGAAATAGCTCCAGAAGGAAAGAAGAGGCTGAGCCAAAGTGGAAACAATGCCCAGTTGTGGATGTGTCTGGTGGTGAAAGTAAAGTCCAGTGCTGTAAAGAACAGTGTTGCATAGGAACATGGAATATTAGGTCCATGAATCAAGGTAGATTGGAAATGGTCAAAGGAGATGGCAAGAGTGAACATTGACATTTTAGGAATCAGTGAACTAAATTGGACTGGAATGAGTGAATTTAATTCAGATGACTAGTACATCTACTACTGTGGGCAAGAATCCCTTAGAAGAAATGGAGTAGCCCTCATAGTTAAAAAAAAAAAAAAGGTCCAAAATGCAGTACTTGGGTGCAATCTCAAAAATGACAGACTGATCTCTGTTCATTTTCAGGGCAAACCATTCAGTATTACAGTAATCCAAGTCTGTGTCCCAACCACTAAAAAGGTAAATACATAGTTTTTTGTTGTTTACTTTGAAATAATAATAAAATGCTCGTAGGTTCTTCCTTATGTGACTCTTAGCTCTCCAGGTCCATGTGTAGCTCAAATGCTGATGTAGTTTCAGTCATTGCTTGGTAGGGCTCTCCTGAGACACAGGTTTTATGGAGGGAGAGGCAGCTGTATGTTTGAGTGTCAATCTCTTGACCACTCAGCATCTCTGTTTCTTGGTTGACTCCTCTGCAAAATGGAGGTCATAATGCCTGTTTCAGTATGTTGGAGTTCAGGGATTGTGTGTGTAAAGCAGAGGTCCCTAGTCTTTTTGGCACCAGGGACGGGTTTCATGGAAGACAATTTTTCCATGGACAAGGCTGGGTGGGGGGTGGTTCAGGTGGTAGTGTGAGGAATGGGGAGTGATGGGGAGCAGCAGATGAAGTTTCACTTGTTTGCCAGCCACTCAGTTCCTGCTAGTGCAGCAGGAACAGCTCTGGGGGTTAGGGACCCCTGACGCAAAGCCCTGAGCATGTTTTCTGCTACATTAGCAAGCACTAAAATATGGTAACAATATCAATATTAGAACTATATGTTGTAGCCATTGAAAATTCAACTCAAAGTGGCTTATATAATAAAGGAAATTTGTTGGCTGACATATATAAAAATATCATGGGTGGGGTTAGCTTCATATGAGATTTTATCCACCTTCGTAATAGCTATGTGCAACAACAACAAGGAAACTTTCTCTTCATCTGTCCTATCCCACTCACCTTTACAATCAACCCTTTTTTTCTCTTTGATTTTCTAGGCTCTCCTTTTTTGACTGTACTAGTTCTAGATCTCAGGTCACTGGCTATCCCTCAGGGGAAAAAAAGAAAATAATCTCTGCTGGTATTTCTAATTGGAAAGAAAAATTCCTCTGCTTGAAACTGTAACTTCAAATTGTAGTTTCATATTTCACTGGTTCTGATCGGGTTTCATGCTCATACCAAACGTTGCAGCCAGAAAATGGGGTATGTTAATTGGCTAGGCTTAATCAAGTTCTAGCCTTAGAGTTAAGGTTTAGTTGGTTCCTATCCAATCTACATAGCTGAGAATGGAGAAGTAGAAGTTGTATAAAGAAAATTTGATTCAAGGTGTTAAGTTGCAAACAACAGATTTTTATCACTGTATTTTTAATTTGCTCTTCTTTGATAATTAATGATAGTGAGCAATTTTAATGCTTATTGGCTTTTCCTCCTTTGGAGAGGGACTGTTCAATTCTTTTGCTCATTAAAAAAAGTGTTGCCTTAAAAAAAAAAAATTGGTTTGTAGGAGTTCTTTTTGCCAGTGATGCATTTTGAAAATATCTTTTCCCATCTGTGGCTTGCCTTTTCATTCTTTTAAAAGAATTTTCTGATGAACATAAGTTCTGAATTTGAGTAAAGTCCAATTTATCAATGTTATTCCTTATGGTTAGTACTTTTGCAGTCCTGGTTAAAAACTATTTTCCAACACAAGCTATCCTCTGATGTTATATATTTATTATTTTACTCTCTATATTTAGGGCTGCAATCCATCTGAAATTAAATTTAGTATATGGACACCTTTGGACCTGGAATTTACTTTTATGGAAAGGTTTTTGATTACAAATTCAATATCTAATAGATATTCACATGTTTTATTTATTTTTTTGTTAGTTTTGGTTATTTATGTTTTTTCAGGGATGTGTTTATTTCACCTTGATTGTTGAATTTGTTACCATAAAGTTTTAAGTACTATTTCTTTATTATCCTTTTACTATTTATAGAGTTTGGAAAGTTTTTTCTGTAAAGGGCCACATAGTAAATCTTTTAGGCTTTATGAGCCAGGCAGTCTCTTCCACAAGCACTCAGTTCTGCTATTGTGGTGTGAAAGCAGCCATAGATAAAACATGAATGAATGAACATGGCTGTATTCTAATAAAACAATTGGTAGGCACTAAAATGTAAACTTCACATAATTTTCATGTGTCATAAAATATTGTCCTTCTTTTGATTTTTTTCTCAACCATTAAAAAAATGTAAAAACCATTCTTAGCTTGCAAGCTATAGAAAACCAGGTGGTGGCCGATTCGGCCCATGGGCTGTAGTACACCAACTGGTGTATAGCATCTCTGGCTCTGGCCTCTTTTTCATTCCCCAAATGATAATATTCAGGACTGATTTCCTTTAGGATTGACTGGTTTGATCTCCTTGCAGTCCAAGGGACTCTCAAAAATCTTCTCCAATACCACAGTTCAAAACATCAATTCTTCAGTGCTCAGCTTTCTTTGTGGCCCAGCTCTCATATCCATACATTAAACATTTCTTAGTATTATATTTTTCCTTTTATTCATATTTTAGCTATACTCCATTGTATTTTTGAAAATGAGTTTTCTGTAGATTAAAATGTGTATCCTTAACTTAATTACACATTTTTTTTAATTAGTTTTTTTATTTTATTTTTAGTTGGAGAATAATTACAATATTGTGTTGGTTTCTGCCATATAACAAAGAGAATCAACTGTAAGTATATTTATGTCTCCTCCCTTTTGAACCTCTTTCCTACCTCCACCCCATGCCATCCTTCTAGGTTGTCATAGAGGACAAAGTTGAGCTCCCTGTGTTAGATAGCAACCTCCCATTAGCTATTTATTTTACTTACGGTAATGTATATGTTTCAATGTTACTCTCTCAATTTGCGCCACCCTCTCCTTCTCCTATTGTAGCCACAAGACTGTTTTCTATGTCAGCATCTCTATTTTTCCCCTGCAAATAGGTTCATCAGCACCATTTTTCTATATATGTGTACTAAACTTCTTTATCCATGCTTCTGTTGATGGACATTTAAGTTACTTTTCTCTTTAGTTTTGGTTTTCAGCAGCTTGGCTATTAAATAACTAGGAATGGTTTTGATTTCTATTTATCGTGCTTGAGATTGGCCAAACTTTCTAGATATATTGATATCTAGACATATATTCTAATAGCTTGTCCCACAAAATCCAGTCACTTCAGCTAGTATAAATCCTGATGTCTGCTTCTGCAGCTCAGTGAGACAGTTCCTCTGTACTTTGTCTCTACCTCACTATATTTTCTGCTCTGAAAAGTGCCCCCAGGAAGAAAGCCCTGGTGAATATAGGTTTTACCTGAGTATTCCTTTGCTCAAGAACTCTGGCCCTGTGCTTCTCATCATTTAATGCATGACAACAACTGTCTTATATATTTTTTCCAGTTTTATAATTGTTTATGACAGGAGAATAAGTCTAGTTTTACTAGCTATTCTATCTTATGCAGAAGCAACTGCTATTGCATTATATAAATACATAATAATTTTCTCTGGGGCTTTGAGTCATTTGCCAACATCATTTTCTGGTCTCCATGCTCTCACACTCACACATTTTAGGTAAATATGAAGATCATCAGAGTTTTGCCTATATTTTAGTGGTTCTCAAACTTAGATGTGTGAAGGAATCATCTTTTAAAAAAATATAGGTTCATTTGGGTATGAGATGGTATCTAGGGTTATTCATTTTCAACATGTGCATAAGGAGATTTTTTGGTACATTTCATCTTAGTTATACACTTTTCAAAACACTTTCTTATAATAATAATAGCTTATTTGTTCAAGGGAAGTTTTCTCATAAGCAAATCTGTATCACTGATAAAGAAACTTGATGAAAATTCATACATATGATTCTCAGAGGGAAGTAATCAGTTCACAATAGTGATGCAGCTTCTTCCTTACAAACCTTTGTAACTGAGCCTTGAGAAATGAAGTGTAACTCAGATTTTATTTCATAAACTGGCAGGCTATTCTCCCCTACTAGACTTAGGTACACTACATGTAATTTGATTTTAAAATATAGGAATTCTCTAAGTATTTAAAGATGATATTATATTAAAAAGTCAGATTCCATTTTGTTTCCTGTGATAAAGACTAAAATGTTAGGGGTTTGGAAGTCTGCTACATTTAAAGTTTACTATTGCTTTCTACAAGAAGTATCTTGCCTTAGGCTCTTGCGTAACTTGGTTTGACAGAAGGAATCCATAAGGTTGTTTGATTGTTTGCTTTTTGTGTAGCTTCTACAGCAAATTTCTCTTCTAAGGTAGAGTTTTTTTGCACTCTTAAAGAGAATTTACTCTTTCCCATTACTTACATAATTTTCAATCTGTCCTATATGAAGTGCATAAACACTGAGCTTTATACCCCACGTCCAAGATAAGAGAAACCCAAGTAAGACGGTTGGTGTTGCAAGAGGGCTTCAGAGGGCAGACACACTAAAACCATAATCACAGAAACTAGCCAATCTGATCACAGGACCACAGTCATGTCTAACTCAATGAAACTAAGACATGCCATGTGGGGCTACCCAAGATGGTTGGGTCATGGTGGAGAGGTCTGACAGAATGTGGTCCACTGGAGAAGGGAATGGCAAACCACTTCAGAATTCTTGCCTTGAGGGCCCCATGAACAGTATAAAAAGGCAAAATGATAGGATACTGAAAGAGGAACTCCCCAGGTCGGTAGGTGCCCAATATGCTACTGGAGATCAGTGGAGAAATAACTCCAGAAAGAATGAAGGGATGGAGCCAAAGCAAAAACAATACCCAGTTGTGGATGTGTCTGGTGATAGAAGCAAGGTCCGATGCTGTAAAGAGCAATATTGCATAGGAACCTGGAATGTTAGGTCCATGAATCAAGGCAAATTGGAAGTGGTCAAACAGGAGATGGCAAGAGTGAATGTCGACATTCTAGGATTCAGTGAACTAAAATGGACTGGAATGGGTGAATTTAACTCAGATGACCATTATATCTACTACTGTGGGCAGGAATCCCTTAGAAGAAATGGAGTAGCCATCATGGTCAACAAAACAGTCCGAAATGCAGTACTTGGATGCAATCTCAAAAATGACAGAATGGGAGGGAGCTAAGATTGCTGAGGAATAGGACGGGGAGACCACTTTCTCCCCCACAAATTCATCGAAAGATCATTTGAACGCTGAGCAAACTCCACAAAACAACTTCTGATGGCTAGCAGAGGACATCAGACACCCAGAAA
This sequence comes from Cervus canadensis, assembly GCF_019320065.1. NCBI lineage: Eukaryota > Metazoa > Chordata > Mammalia > Artiodactyla > Cervidae > Cervus > Cervus canadensis. The sequence goes on from NC_057396.1 coordinate 16,431,403, forward strand.
AGCAGCCCATTGTCTTCTAAAGGAGATAGGACAAAATAAAAAAGATAAAAAGAGAGACAATAGAGTTAGGGATGGAGATCCGTCCCAGGAAGGGAGTCTTAATAGAGGAAGTTTCCAAACACCAGGAAACCCTCTCACCGGCGGGTCTGGGGGAAGTTTTCGAATCTCCGAGGGCAACCCAACTGGGAGGAAAAATAAATAAAACCACAGATTACATGCCTAAAAACAACTCCCATCAGAAAAGTACCCCAGACTCTTGCATCCGCCACCAGCAAGCGGGGGCTGAACAGAGAGGAATGGGCGATATTGCTTAGGGTAAGGACCAGGCCTGAAAGCCCTGAGGGCAATCTGACGGAGTTAACAAGAGACAGCAACTTAAACTGTAGGATAGCAAGAGAGAGAGAATTAACCTGGGAAAAGCCCTTAATTTAGGCACTACCTGCCCGTTCCCAGAACAGAGGACTGAGTGAATACCAGAGAAGAGCTAGCTGGCTGTGGACTGGCCCATCCCCCACCAGAGGCAGGAGGCAGTGGGGAGGGGAAGGGGCAAACTCGGCCCCAGAGACGGCACCCCCTACCAAACGGCAAACAGGCTTCCAGCTTCTAACCAAAGACTTCCTGAGATTTTGGATGGTTGACATCTGTTGGGAGGGTCGCAGCCAGAAATCAGCTCCCCAGAAGAGACACAAGACGCACCCGACCAGCACGTGTGAAAACTGAGGCTGAGACTGCGGAGGGGATAAGGCTCACTGCACCCGGGGAGAGTGTGCTTATCAAGCTCCTGGTTGCCTGAGCTGCTCCAACCAGGGAAGGCACAAAACGCAGGCCAAACCGAATCTGCGTCTTTGTGGAGTACCTGAAAACCTGAACCGGAGCGGCTTAGGCCTGGGGAAGTGCATGCAACTCAGGGCCCGCTCCCTGTAGAGCAGCCTGGAGCCTGAGCAGTGTAGACGGGGAAAGCACACGCACCGTGAGCAGGGGCAAACCCAGTGTGGCTGGAACACTGCGAGTGCTCCCCACACAGGCCAGGGACATTTGTCTTCAGCGCCCCTCCCTCCCCACAGCACGACTGAACAAGTGAACCTAAACAAGAGACCACCTCCGCCCACTTGTGTCAGCATGGAAACTAGACACTGAAGAGACCTGCAAACAGAAGCCAAATAAAAAAAGGAACATCTTTAGAAGTGAACGGTGCAGCAGATTAAAATCCCTCTAGTTAACACCGACTACACTGGAAGGTGCCTACAGATATCGAGAAGTGTAAGCTTGAACAAGGAGCTATCTGAAACTGAACCAAACCCACACTGCCCACAACAGCTCCAGAGAAACTCCTAGATAAATATTTACTATAATTATTATTTTTTTTAATTAAAAATTTTTTCTCTCTTTTTTTAAAAAGCCCTCTCTTACTCCTCTCTTACTCCTTAATTTTCATTTTTATAACCCACTATAACCTGGGGGGGGGGGGAAGGACCCTAGGTTTAAAGCAAACTTCATATATATTTCTTAAATTTTTTGTGTTTTTGTTGTTTTTTAATATTGTATTTTTAAGAGTCTAACCTCTACTCTAGATTTTTAATCTTTGTTTTTCAGTATTTGATATCAATTTTGGACATTTAAGAATCCAACCTTCAGTACCCATTTTTACTCAGGAGTGTGATTATTGGTTTGATTACTCTCTCCCCCTTTTGACTCTCCTTTTTCTCCCCCAGATCATCTCTATTTCCTCCCTCCCTCTTCTCTTCTCAATCCAATTCTGTGAATCTCTGTGGGTATTCTGGGCTGTGGGAAACACTTAGGGAACAGAGTACAACCTAGATTTGTCTCTCTTCTCTTGAATCCCCCCTTTTCTCCTCCTGCTCATCTCTATCTCCTTCCTCCCTCTCCTCTTCTTCATGTAACTCTGCGAACCTCTCTGGGTGTCCCTCACTGTGGAGAATCCTTTCACCATTAACCTAGAAGTTTTATTATCAGTGCTGTATGGAGGGAGAAGTCCTGAGGCTACTGGAAGAATAAGACTGAAATCCAGAGGCAAGAGGCTTAAGCCCCAAAACTGAGAACACCAGAGAACTCCTGACTACAGGGAACATTAATTAATAAGAGATCATCCAAAAGTTTCCATACCTACACTGAAACCAACCACCACCCAAGAGCCAATAAGTTCCAGAGCAAGGCATACCACACAAATTCTCCAGCAATGCAGGAACAAAGCCCTGAGTGTCAATATACAGGCTGCCCAAAGTCACACCAAACCCATAGACCCATCTCAAAACTCACTACTGGACACTCCACTGCACTCCAGTGAGAAGAAATCCAGCTCCATCCACCAGAACACAGACACAAGCTTCCCTAACCAGCAAACCTCTACAAGCCAAACATCCAGCCCCACCCACTGGGAGAAATCACCACAATAAAAAGGAACCACAGACTACCAGCATACAGAAAGGCCACGCCAAACACAGCAATCTAAATAAGATGAAAAGGCAGAGAAATACCCAGCAGGTAAGGGAACATGAAAAATGCCCACCAAGTCAAACAAAAGAGGAGGAGATAGGGAATCTACCTGAAAAAGAATTTAGAATAAAGATAATAAAAATGATCCAAAATCTTGAAAACAAAGTAGAGTTTCAGATAAATAACCTGGAGACAAGGATTGAGAAGATGCAAGAACTGTTTAACAAGGACCTAGAAGAAATAAAAAAGAGTCAATTAAAAATGAATAATGCAATAAATGAGATCAAAAACACTCTGGAGGGAACCAACAGTAGAATAATGGAGGCAGAAGAAAGGATAAGTGAGGTGGAAGATGAAATGGTGGAAATAAATGAAGCAGAGAGGAAAAAAGAAAAAAGAATTAAAAGAAATGAGGACCACCTCAGGGACCTCTGGGACAATGTGAAACACCCCAACATTCGAATCATAGGAGTCCCAGAAGAAGAAGACAAAAAGAAAGGCCATGAGAAAATACTCAAGGACATAATAGCTGAAAACTTCCCTAAAATGGGGTAGGAAATAGTCACAGAAGTCCAAGAAACCCAGAGAGTCCCAAAAAGGATAAACCCAAGGTGAAACACCCCAAGACACATATTAATCAAATTAACAAAGATCAAACACAAAGAACAAATATTAGAAGCAGCAAGAGAGAAACAACAAATAACACACAAGGAGATTCCCATAAGGATAGCAGATGATCTTTCAATAGAAACTCTTCAGGCCAGAAGGGAATGACAGGACATACTTAAAGTAATGAAAGAGAAGAATCTACAACCCAGATTACTGTGCCCAGCAAGGATCTCATTCAGATATGAAGGAGAATTCAAAAGCTTTACAGATAAGCAAAAGTTGAGAGAATTCAGCGGCACCAAACCAGCTCTTCAACAAATGCTAAAGGATCTTCTCTAGACAGGAAACACAGACAGGTTGTATGAACGTGAACCCAAAACAACAAAGCAAATGGCAATGGGACCAATCTTATCAATAATTACGTTAAATGTAAATGGGTTGAATGCCCCAACCAAAAGACAAAAACTGGCTGAGTGGATACAAAAGCAAGACCCCTATATATGTTGTCTACAAGAGACCCACCTCAAAACAAGGGACACATACAGATTGAAAGTGAAGGACTGGAAAAAAATATTTCATGCAAACGGAGACCAAAAGAAAGCAGGAGTTGCAATATGCATGTCAGGTAAAATAGACTTTAAAATAAAGGCTGTGAAAAGAGACAAAGAAGGACACTACATAATGATCAAAGGATCAATCCAAGAAGAAGATATAAAAATTATAAATATATATGCACCCAACATAGGAGCACCACAATATGTAAGGCAAATGCTAATGAGTATGAAAAGGGAAATTAATAATAACACAAAAATAGTGGGAAACTTTAATACCCCACTCACACCTATGGATAGATCAACTAAACAGAAAATTAACAAGGAAACACAAACTTTAAATGACATAATGGGCCAGCTAGACCTAATTGATATCTATAGGACATTTCACCCCAAAATAATCAACTTCACCTTTTTCTCAAGTGCACACGGAACCTTCTACAGAATAGATCACATCCTGGGCCATAAATCTAGCCTTGGTAAATTCAGAAAAATTGAAATCATTCCAGTAATCTTTTCTGACCACATCCATCTATGATAAATTCTGACCAAATCTAATGCAGTAAGATTAGATCTCAATTATAGGGAAAAAACTATTAAAAGTTCAGACATATGGAGGCTAAATAACACGCTTCTGAATAACCAACAAATCACAGAAGAAATCAAAATATGCATAGAAACGAATGAAAATGAAAACACAACAACTCAAAACCTATGAGACACTGTAAAAGCAGTGATAAGGGGAAGGTTCATAGCAATACAGGCTTACCTCAAGAAACAAGAAAAAAGCCAAATAAATAACCTAACTCTACACCTAAAGCAACTAGAGAAGGAAGAAATGAAGAACCCCAGGGTTAGTAGAAGGAAAGAAATCTTAAAATTAGGGCAGAAATAAATGCAAAAGAAACAAGAGACCATAGCAAAATTTAACAAAGCTAAAAGCTGGTTTTATGAAAAGGTAAATAAAATTGACAAACCGTTAGCCAGACTCATCAAGAAACAAAGAGAGAAGAACCAAATCAACAAAATTAGAAATGAAAATGGAGATCAGAACAGACAACTCTGAAATACAAATGATCATAAGATATTACTACCAGCAGCTTTATGCCAATAAAATGGACAACTTGGAAGAAATGGACAAATTCTTAGAAAAGTATAACATTCCAAAATTGAACCAGGAAGAAATAGAAGATCTTAACAGACCCATCACAAGCACAGAAATTGAAACTGTAATCAGAAATCTTCCAGCAAACAAAAGCCCAGGACCAGATGTCTTCACAGCTGAATTCTACCAAAAATTTAGAGAAGAGCTAACACCTATCTTACTCAAACTCTTCCAGAAAATTGCAGAAGAAGGTAAACTTCCAAACTCATTCTATGAGGCCACCATCACCCTAATACCAAAACCAGACAAGGATGCCACAAAAAAAGAAAACTACAGGCCAATATCACTGATAAACATAGATGCAAAAATCCTTAACAAAATTCTAGCAAACAGAATCCAACAACATATTAAAAAGATCATACATCATGACTAAGTGGGCTTTATCCCAGGAATGCAAGGATTCTTTAAAGCCGCAAATCAATCAATGTAATACACCACATTAACAAATTGAAAGATAAAAACCATATGATTATCTCAATAGATGCAGAAAAAGCCTTTGACAAAATTGAACATCCATCTATGATAAAAACTCTCCAGAAAGCACCAATGGAGGGAACAAACCTCAACATAATAAAAGCTACATATGACAAACCCACAGCAAACATTATCCTCAATGGTGAAAACTGAAAGCATTTCGCTTAAAGTCAGGAACAAGACAAGGGTGCCCACTCTCACCACTATTATTCAACATAGTTTTGGAAGTGTTGGTTGCAGCAATCAGAGCAGAAAAAGAAATAAAAGGAATCCAGATGGGAAACAAAGAAGTAAAACTCTCACTGCTTGCAGACGACATGATCCTCTACATAGAAAACCCTAAAGATCCCACCAGAAAATTACTAGAGCTAATCAATGAATACAGTAATGTTGCAGGCTATAAAATTAACACACAGAAATCCCTTGCATTCCTATACACTAACAACGAGAAAACAGAAAGAGAAATTAAGGAAACAGTAACATTCACCACTGTGACAAAAAAAAAAAGATATCTTTAGGGGTATGTCTACCTAAAGAAATGAAAGACCTATACATAGAAAACTATAAAACACTGATGAAAGAAATCAAAGAGGACACAAATAGATGGAGAAACATACCATGTTCATGTATTGGAAGAATCAATATTGTGAAAATGAGTATACTACCCAAAGCAATCTATAGATTCAATGCAATCTCTATCAAGCTACCAATGGTATTCTTCACAGAACTAGAACAAATAATTTCACAATTTGTATGGAAATACAAAAAACCTCGAATAGCCAAAATAATCTTGAGAAAGAAGAATGGAACTGGAGGAATCAACCTGCTTGACTTCAGCCTCTACTACAAAGCCACAGTCATCAAGACAGTATGGTACTGGCACAAAGACAGAAATATAGATCAGTGGAACAGAATAGAAAGCCCAGAGATAAATCCATGAACCTATGGACACCTTATCTTTGACAAAGGAGGCAAAGATATGCAATGGAAAAAGACAACCTCTTTAACAAGTGGTGCTGGGAAAACTGGTCAACCGCTTGTAAAAGAATGAAACTAGAACACTTTCTAACACCATACACAAAAATAAACTCAAAATGGATTAAAGATCTAACTGTAAGACCAGAAACTATAAAACTCCTAGAGAAGAACATGGGCAAAACAATCTCCAAAATAAATTACAGCAGGATCCTCTATGACCCACCTCCCAGAATATTGGAAATAAAAGCAAAAATAAGCAAATGGGACCTAATTAAACTTAAAAGCTTTTGCACAACAAAGGAAACTATGAGCAAGGTGAAAAGACAGCCTTCAGAATGGGAAAAAATAATAGCAAATGAAGTAACAGACAAAAGGTTAATCTCAAAAATATACAAACAACTCCTGAAGCTCAATTCCAGAAAAATAAATGACCCAATCAAAAAATGGGCCAAAGAACTAAACAGACCATTCTCCAAAGAAGACATACAGATGGCTAACAAACACATGAAAAGATGCTCAACATCACTCATTATCAGAGAAACGCAAATCAAAACCACAATGAAGTACCATTACACACCAGTTAGGATGGCTGTTATCCAAAAGTCTACAAGCAATAAATGCTAGAGAGGGTGTGGAGAAAAGGGAACCCTCTTACACTGTTGGTGGGAATGCAAACTAGTATAGCTACTATGGAGAACAGTGTGGAGGTTCCTTAAAAAACTGGAAATAGAACTGCCATATGACTCAGCAATCCCACTCCTGGGCATACACACCGAGGAAACCAGATCTGAAAGAGACACGTGCACCCCAATGTTCACCGCAGCATTCTTTATAATTGCCAGGACATGGAAGCAACCTAGATGCCCATCAGCAGAAGAATGGATAAGGAAGCTATGGTACATATACACAATGGAATATTACTCAGCCATTAAAAAGAATTCATTTGAATCAGTTCTAATGGGATGGATGAAACTGGAGCCCATTATACAGAGTGAAGTAAGCCAGAAAGATAAAGACCAATACAGTATACTAACGCATATATATGGAATTTAGAAAGATGGTAACGATAACCCTATATGCAAGACAGACAAAGAGACACAGATGTACAGTACAGACTTTTGGACTCTGTGGGGAAAGGCTAGGGTGGGATGTTCTGAGAGAATAGGTTTGAAACAAGTATACTATCAAGGGTGAAACAGATCATTAGCCCAGGTTGGATGCATGAGACAAGTGCTCAGGGCTGGTGCAGTGGGAAGACCCAGAGGGATGGGATGGGGAGGGAGGTGGGAGGGGGGATCTGGATGGGGACACATGGAAATCATGGCTGATTCACGTCAATGTATGGCAAAAACCACTACAGCATTTAAGGTATTTAGCCTCCAACTAATAAAAATAAATGAGAAAAAAAAAAAAAAGAAAGAAAAAAAAGAGACACAATGATCTCTGTCCATTTCCAAGGCAAACCATTCAGTATCAGAGAAATACAAGCCTATTCCCCAACCAGTAACATTGAAGAAGCTGAAGTTGAATGGTTCTATGAAGACCTACAAGACCTTTTAGAACTAACACCCCAAGAAGATGTCCTTTTCATTATAGGGGACTGGAATGCAAAAGTAGGAAGTCAAGAAACACCTGGAGTAACAGGCAAATTTGGCCTTGGAGTATGGAGTGAAGCAGGGCAAAGACTAATAGAGTTTTGCCAAGAGAAGACACTGGTCATAGCAAGCACCCTCTTCCAACAACAGAAAAGAAGACCCTACACATGGACATCACCAGATGGTCAACACCGAAATCAGATTGATTTTATTCTTTGCAGCCGAAGGTGGAGAAGCTCTATAGAGTCAGCAAAAATAAGACTGGGAGCTGACTGTGGCTCATATCATGAACCCCTTATTGTCAAATTCAGACTTAAATTGAAGAAAGTAGTGAAAACCACTAGACCATTCAGGTATAACCTAAATCAAATCTCTTATGACTCTTCAGTGGAAGTGAGAAATAGATTTAAGGGACTAGGTCTGATAGACAGAGTGCCTAATGAACTATGTCACTGCGGTTCCTGACATTGTACAGGGAGACAGGGATCAAGAGCATCCCCTTGGAAAAGAAATGCAAAAAGGGAAAATGGTTGTCTGAGAAGGCCTTACAAATAGCAGTGAAAAGAAGAGAAGCTAAAAGCAAAGGAGAAAAGGAAAGATATTCCCATTTGAATGCAGAGTTCCAAAGAATAGCAAGAAGAGATAAGAAAGCCTTCCTCAGTGATCAATGCAAAGAAATAGAGGAAAACAACAGAATGGGAAAGACTAGAGATCTCTTCAAGAAAATTAGAGATACCAAGGGAACATTTCATTCAAAGATGGGTTCGATAAAGGACAGAAATGATATGGATCTAACATAAGCAGAAGATATTAAGAAGAGGTGGCAGGAATACACAGAAGAACTGTACAAAAAATATCTTCACGACCCAGATAATCACAATGATGTGATCACTCACCTAGAGCCAGACATTCTGGAATGTGACATCAAGTGGGCCTTAGAAAGCATCACTACGAACAAAGCTAGTGGATGTGATGGAATTCCAGTTGAGCTATTTCAAATCCTAAAAGATGATTCTGTGAAAGTGGTGCACTCAATATGCCAGCAAATTTGGAAAACTCAGCAGTGGCCACAGGACTGCAAAAAGTCAGTTTTCATTCCAATCCTAAAGAAAGGCAATGCCAAAGAATACTCAAACTACCACACAATTGCACTCATCTCACACACTAGTAAAGTAATGCTCAAAATTCTCCAAGCCAGGCTTCAGCAATACGTGAACCGTGAACTTCCAGATGTTCAAGCTGGTTTTAGAAAATGCAGAGCAATCAGAGATCACGTTGCCAACATCCACTGGATCATCAAAAAAGCAGAGAGTTCTAGAAAAACATTTATTTCTGCTTTATTGACTATGCCAAAGCCTTTGACTGTGTATCACAATAAACTGGAAAATTCTGAAAGAGATGGCCATACCAGACCACCTGACGTGCCTGTTGAGAAACCTGTATGCAGGTCAGGAAGCAACAGTTAGAACTGGACATGGAACAACAGACTGGTTTCAAATAGGAAAAGGAGTACGTCAAGGCTGAATATTGTCACCCTACTTATTTAACTTATATGCAGAGTACATCATGAGAAACGTTGGGCTGGAAGAAGCACAAGCTGGAATCAAGATTGCCAGGAGAAATATCAACAACCTCAGATATGCAGACGACACCATTCTTACAGCAGAGAGTGAAGAGGATCTAAAAAGCTTCTTGATGAAAGTGAAAGAGGAGAGTGAAAAAGTTGGCTTAAAGCTTAGCATTCAGAAAACTAAGATCATGGCATCTGGTCCCATCACTTCATGGGAAATAGATGGGGAGACAGTGGATACAGTGTCAGACTTCATTTTGGGGGGGCTCGAAAATCACTGCAGATGGCGATTGCAGCCATGGAATTAAAAGATGCTTACTCCTTTGAAGGACAGTTTTGACCAACCAAGACAGCATAGTCTGAAGCACTGACATTACTTTGCCAACAAAGGTCTGTCTAGTCAAGGCTATGGTTTTTCCAGTGGTCATGTATGGATGTGAGAGTTGGACTGTGAAGAATGCTGAGCACCAAAAAATTGATGCTTTTGAACTGTGGTGTTGGAGAAGATTCTTGATAGTCCCGTGGACTGCAAGGAGATCCAACCAGTCCATCCTAAAGGAGGTCAGTCCTGGGTGTTCATTGGAAGGACTGATGCTGAAGGTGAAACTCCAGTACTTTGGCCACCTCATGCGAAGAGTTGACTCATTGGAAAAGACCCTGGTGCTGGGAGGGATTGGGGGTAGGAGGAGAAGGGGACGACAGAGGATGAGATGGCTGGATGGCATCACTGACTCGATGGGCATGAGTTTGAGTAAACTCTGGGAGTTGGTGATGGACAGGGAGGCCTGGCATGTTGAGATTCATGGGGTCACAAAGAGTCAGACACGATTGCGTGACTGAACTGAACTGAACTGAGCATAGAGAACAAGGCTTCCTAATAAAAAATAGGGAAATTATTAATTTTTATCAAATTAGAAAGTTTTTATTGAGCAGTTACTAAATGCCAGGTATTTTTCTTGTCTTATATCCTATTTAAACATAGAAACTTTGAAGTAGACAAAATTATTTCCTTTTAACAACTGAGAATACTAAGATTCCAAGAAATAGGTTGCCCAAAGACACAAACTTGGCAGTCTTACTTGCAGATGGAGGAGCATCCTTAGAACATCAAGTTCACTCATTAAATTAGTTGAAGGAAACACTTTGTACTGTGAAAGTGTGTACAATACAGGCGACTTGATGTGTCCGAATTCAGAATGTTCAACTTTAATGTAGAGTGGGCAGCTAGAATAATAACCCAGACTCGTCCAAATCAGAACCTAGTGATGTTTGTATGATATCAGATGAATTTTGTGGGGGTTCAGATAGAAGAGATGAAATACACTAGAACTGGACAAGTAGGTAGGATTTGGATGGCCAAAGAAGAGGCAGAGATGTAGTCATAATGGAAGCTGACTAAATATCTTAATGGTCCCTTGATGATTCGAAGAATTTTCAGTCATCTTCTACTGTCTTTTGTTGTTGATTATGGATATCTCATCAAAGAAATTCATATGATGACCACCTTCAAGTTCAACTGATTAAAAATATCTTCTCTTTGCTGGTAACTTTTCCCCAGACTGTTAGGAATTTGTCTCCTCCATGAAGAAATGACTTGGAATATTACTGATGTGCTTGAAAAATGCAGAATATCTACTCTCTTATACCCTATATCAGATAGCCCTGGCCTAAGTCTCCCTTTCCTTCTAAAATATTTTGGATTCTGGAAGGGGATGGGATTCCCTATAGGGTCCTCCATTAAGGGTTCCACTTTTGACTCTCAGCTTTGCCAGGAGTTAGGTATATTTTCATAAAGAGGATCCATGGGCAGATCAAAGCTAGACCGCTGTCAGCCTTCTTGCTTATCACATCTCCAGCTCCTTTCCTTCGTTACAGAGAACTGTTTAGAACTCAAGGGGACCAAGAAGAGCCCAGAACACTTACTGTTGAACAAGCAATTTTATTGTAAAAATTTTAAAGTTAAAAAATTTACTTTATTCTCAAACTGGGCAATTGATGTGTGGAGCAGAGTGCCCTGAATTCCAATTTGGATGAAAGATTACGGCAGATTAACAGAATACTTAAAGTCTTTTATGCAATAGATGTTAAAAAGAAGTGAAAAATTTTTATTTAATTCTTTCCAATGTAATTCTACAGTTCTTTCATCTCTTCCATAATTTGCTATGCAAGAGATTGATTTAATCAACAAGCACTTGTTAAGCAACTGCAACACCTCTTTCAAGCATTGTACTAGGGGATAGAGCTACAAAAAAAGAGTATTATACCTACTCTCAGAAACTTCATAATCCAGTGAGAGAAGCTAGCTATAAGTACTTACAATATAATTTCATAATGCTAGGATGAATGTATAATAAAGATTTGGAGAGCAAAAAGGGGAATGAGCACCTTTGGGGGTGAGAGGTGGTTGGCAAAATGTCAAGTAGATTCATGGTAATCAATAGCTTAGAGGCTGGACTATATATGACTTGCTGGAAGTTCAAGGTTTGTTTTAGTCTGTTTGGGTGCAAAGTAACAAAGTATTATAAAGTTGGTTTATAAACAACAGAAATTTATTTCTCACACTTCGGGAGCCTGGGAATTCCAAGATCAAGACACCAGCAGATTCAGTGCCTAGTGTGGGCCTGTTTGCTGGTTCATCTTCTGTCTCCTCAAATGTTGGAAGGAGTGAGGGAGCTCTCTGGGGTCTGTTTTATAAAGTCACTAATCTCATACATAAGGGCTTTACCATTATGACCTAATCACACACCAAAGGTCTTACCTTCAAATATCATTATGTTGGGGGCTAGAATTTTAGCACATGCACTTCAGGATGGCACAGACATTCAGACTATAGCAAGATTCTCATAGGAGTGTTTTCTAGAGTCAATATTGACTAAGTAAAATAACATAACTCTGGATGAAAACAATTGCCAAAAAAAAAATTTTGTTTTAAGCTAACCCTACGAATTTTCCAGTTTGTTGTGATCCACACAGTCAAAGGCTTTAGCATAGTCAATGAAGCAAAGTAAATGTTTTCTGAAACTACCTGGCTTTCTCCATCAAATGTTGGCAATTTGACCTCTGAATCCTCTGCCCCTTCAAAACAAAGCCAACTGTGGAAAATTCTAAAATAGAAGAGAACATCAGACCAACTTATCTGTCTCCTGATATGCAGGTCAGGAAGCAACAGTTAGAACTGAACATGAAACAACTGACTAGTTCAAAACTGGGAAAGAAGTACAACAAGGCTGTTTATTGTCACTCTGATTATTTAACTTCTATGCAGAATACATCATACAAAATGCTGGGCTGGATGAATCATAAGCTGGAATCAAGATTGCAGGGAGAAATATCAAAAACCTCAGATATGCAGATGATACCACTCTAATGGCAGAAAGTGAAGAGGAACTAAAGAGCCACTTGATGAGGGTGAAAAAGGAGAGTGAAAAAGCTGGCTTGACATTCAACATTCAAGAAACTAAGATCATGGCATCCAGCCCCTTTACTTCATGGCAAATAGAAAGGGAAAATGTGGAATTAGTGACAGATTTTAATTTCTTGGGCTCCAAAATCACTGCAGATGATGACTGCAGCATAAAATTTGAAGACACTTATACCACTCATCAGTAGTGACACTAGAGGTAAATAACCCATTTGCCAATGCAGGAGACATAAGAGACAAGGGTTTGATCCCTGGGTTGGGAAGATCCCGTGAAGAAGGAAATGGCAACCCACTCTAGTATTCTTGCTTGGAGAATCTCATGGATAGATGTGCTTGGCAGGCTACAGTCCATGGGATCTTACAGAGTTGAACATGACCTAAGAAACTTAGCACATGCATGCATTCCTTGGAATGATAAATGTCCTCTTCCAGTTCTGTGGCCATTGCTGAGTTTTCCAAATTTTTTGGCATATTTTTGCAGCACTTTAACAATATCATCTTTTAAGATTTGAAATAGCTCAGCTGAAATTCCATCACCTCCACTAGCTTTGTTCATAGTAATGCTTCCTAAAGCCCACTTGACTTCACACTCCAGGATGTCTGGCTCTAGTTGAGTGATCACACCATCATGTTTGTCTGTGTCATTAAGACATTTTTTGGGTACAGTTTTTCTGTGTATTCTTTCCAACTCTTCATAATCTCTTCTACTTCTGTTAGTTCCTTGCCATTTCTGTCATTTATTGTGCCCATCTTTGCATGAAATGTTCCCTTGGTATCTCCAATCTTCTCGAAGAGATCTCTAGTCTTTCCCACTCTATTGCTTTCCTCTATTTCTTTGCATTGTTCACTTAAGAAGATTTTCTTATCTTTCCTTGCTGTTCTCTGGAACTCTGCATTCAGTTGAGCATATCTTTCCCTTTCTCCTTTGCCTTTCAATTCTCTTCTTTTCTCACCTATTTGTAAGGGCTCTTCAGACAACAACTTTGCCTTCTTGCATTTCTTTTCTTTGGGATGATTTTGTTCACTGCCTCCTGTACAATGTTACAAACCTCCATCCATAGTTCTTCAAGCACTCTGTCTATAAGATCTAATCCCTTGAATCTATTCATCACCTCCACTGTATAATCAAAGGGGATTTGATTTAGGTTATATAGGTCATACCTGAATGGATTGGAAAAGGTCAGTTTTCATTCCAGTCCCAAAGAAAGGCAATGACAGAGAATGTTCAAATGACTGGATAATTGCACTAATTTCACATGCTAGCAAGATTAGTCTAAAAATCCTTCAAATTTGGCTTCAGCAGTATGTGAAGGGGGAACTTCCAGATGTGCAAGCTGGATTTAGAAAAGGTAGAGGAACCAGAGATCAAATTAGCAACATCTGCTGGGTCATAGAAAAAGCAAGGAAATTAAGAAAAAATCTACTTCATTGACTACGCTGAAGCCTTTGACTGTGTGGATTACAAAAAAATGTGGAAAATTCTTAAAGATATGGGAATACACATTACCTGTCTCTTCAGAAACCTGTATGCAGGTCAAGAAGCAACAGCTAGACCCAGACGTGAAACAATGACTGGTTCAAAATTGGGAAAAGAGTACATCAAGGCTGTATATTGTCACCATGCTTATTTAACTTATATGCAGAGTACATCATGCGAAATTCTGGGCTGGATGACTCACAATCTGGAATCAAGATTGCCAGGAGAAATATCAACAACCTCAGATATACAGATTATACCACTTTAATGGCAGAAAGGGAAGAGGAGCTAAAAAGCTCCTTGATGAAGGTGAAAGAGGAGAGTGAAAATGCTGGCTTAAAACTCAGCATTCAAAAAACTAAGACCAGGGCATCCAGTCCCATCACTTCATGGCAAAAGGATAAGGAAAAATGGAAGTAGTGGCAGACTTCTTTTTTTCTGGGCTCCAAAATCACTGCAGCTGGTAACTGCCATGAAATTAAAAGATGCTTGCTTCTTGGAAGAAAAGCTATCACAAACCTAGACAGCTTATTTTTTTTTTCTGTCTTCGGACAGCTTATTAAAAAGCAGAGACATTGCTTTGCCAACAAAGATCTGTATAGTCAAAGCTATGGTTTTTCTAGTAGTCATATATGGATGTGAGAGTTGGACCATGAAAAAGACTGAGCACCAAAGAATTAATGGTTTTGAACTGTGGTGTGGAGAAGATTCTTGAGTCCCTTGGACTGCAAGGATATCAAACTAGTCAATTCTACAGGAAATCAACCTTGACTATTCATTGGAAGGACTGATGCTAAAGCTGAAGCTCCAATACTTTGACCCACCTGATGGGAATAGCAGACTCTTTGGAAAAGAATCTGATGCTGGGAAAAATTGAAATACAAAAGAAGAAGCGGGTGGTAGAGGATGAGGTGGCTAGATAGCATCACTGATTCAGTGGACACTCTCTTCCTGGAGATAGTGGAGGACGGAAGAGCCTGGCATGCAACAATCCTTGGGCCGTAAAAAGTTGGACATGATTTAGCAACTGAACAACAACAAATCCTATTAAGGCAAAAATGCATCATAAAGAAACTCTGAAAAATTCTAGGGCAATTAGGATGTTGCTCAGTTTTGTTTAAATAGTAAAATTTCAATACATTGATTAGATGTTAGTAATGGGTGAATCCAACTAATGCTGGCTTAATCACTTCTATTTTCAGTATCCTCTTGAGACCTTCTGGGTGACACATCTTTAAATGTGAAATCTCAAAGGACAGTGATATATTCTTCCTGAGCTTGCTTCAAAATGTACCTTTTAAGTATATTTTAATTATAAGAATACTAAGCATCATGAATAGTAACTTACTCCTAAGGGCAGGTAGTGGCAAATTATTGCTAATAAACTGGCTGCTTTTGTTGCTGTTGGCTCATTCTCTGCTCTATGCTCTCCATGGCGCACAAGAAGGTTGTATTGCATTGAATTAAATTCATTAAACATTTATTAAGAACTTATTGTGCACCAGACATATAGTCTATGGATACAAAAAAGATCTGGAAAACTGACTGCAAGAAGAAATAGTGTTGGTTTTATTTAAACTTTCTGTTACCACAAAATCAAGGGATTTTGATAATTCGCATACTCAGACAACAGAGAAAAATGTAGATTTCTGCCTATTATGTGTAACTAGCTGAAACAAATTATTATCTTAAAACTGCTACCAGAATTTCTCTTTAAGAAAGGAACTCTTTAGAGAAATACCTTGATAAGCTGAACAAAAGGCGAGACACTGAAGTGGTGGTTTAGTAGAAGGTAAATCAACACAAGAAGTAAAAAGTTATCATTAGACGTGAAGAGAATGTTGGAATGAGGACGCCCAGAAGGTAAAAGCAATATGATAGATAGAGGGCCCCAAGATGGTTTATAACAGGAATGTGTAGCATTCAATTTTAAGTTTTTGTGTTGTGGTGAAGTTAACTGTCTTTATGTGCCTCTCACAAACCCTCAGTGAACTCCATTACATACACACACACACAAAGGCTTTGTATATGTGTGTGTGTGTGTGTGTGTGTGTGTGTGTGTGTGTGTGTGTGTGTTTGGAAGAGAGAGACAGACAGAGAGAAAGATGATGATGATGATGATTGAAATGTTGATCGAGAAGATTCTTAGTAGCTAGAGATAGCCAGGCACCCTCCACAAGGATCAGATCCACATAGGAATGGAATAGTTAACATTTTAACCATTTTGATCTGGGGGTGAAGGCTCATTTGAGAATTCCCATGATTGCAGCCATGAAATTAAAAGACGCTTACTTCTTGGAAGGAAAATTATGACCAACCAAGACAGCATATTAAAAAGCAGAGACACTTTGTCAACAAAGGTCCATCTAATCAAGGCTATGGTTTTTCCAGTAGTCATGTATGGATGTGAGAATTGGACTATAAAGAAAGCTGAGCACAGAAGAATTGATGCTTTTGAACTGTGGTGTTGGAGAAGACTCTTGAGAGTCCCTTGGACTGCAAGGAGATCCAACCAGTCCATCCAAAAGGAGATCAGTCCTGGGTGTTCATTGGAAGGACTGATGTTGAAGCTGAAACTCCAACACTTTGGCCACCTGATGCGAAGAGCTGACTCATTTGAAAAGACCCTGATGCTGGGAAAGATTGAGGGTGGGAGGAGAAGGGGACGACAGAGGATGAGATGGTTGGATGGTATCACCGACTCAATGGACATGGGTTTGGGTGGACTCCGGGAGTTGGTGATGGACAGGGAGGCCTGGCGTGCTATGGTTCATGGGGTCACAAAGAGTCAGACACGACTGAGCGACTGAACTGAACTGATGGATATTTTCCCCCTACTGTTGAAGATTCATATTTTTGGATGAAGTTTGACCCCCCCAGTTTTTGACACTAGGACACTGTCCATTGAACCTAGCCTTTTACTGACTCCTCAGCTTTATTTGCTGTTTCAAATCTCCTTGGGGATAAGGTTGTCAGATAAAATATAGGATGCTGATTTAGCTTTGAATTTCAGATAAACAATGAATAATTTTTTAGTGTAAATATGTCCCGTGCAATATTCGGTATATATTTGCACTGTACTATGCTTAGTTGCTCAGCTGTGTCTGAGGCTTTGTGACCCCATGGACTGTAGCCCACCAGGCATCTCTGTCCTTGGGGACTCTCTAGGCAAATATACTGGAGTGGGTCACCATGCCCTCCTCCAGGGGATCTTCCCAACACAGGAGGCAGATTCTTTACCATCTGAGCCACCAGGGAAGCCCATATACTTGCACTAAGTTTGCGTAAAATCTTAATTAAACTGGGCATCCTGTGTTTTTATTTGCTGCTTAGAGAGAAAAGTCACTTGGGACTGAGATGCTAAAATTCAATTTATAGGACATCTGCAGGATACATGGAAATATAAGCCTGTCTCATGCTGGGAAGAGAGCATGAAGCCATTGCAGTATATCACCCTGGCAAGAATTAAACTCCTTTTCTAGCACTTTTCTTTTCAAAACACGTGCCAAAGTAATTTTCTAGATTGAAGTAATGAATTCCAGATCTTTTAATACCATGTACTGTAATTAGCTGGATAATAACCTGTAATTATTCAGGGAAAGTGAGCCCGTGTATAAATTATCAGAGTTGTAAACTATGCTCTTTCAGTAGATGAACTTTTGGCCTTTTTGAATCAGCTGTGGTATTCAGAATCCTCTGGTGAGAATTTGGCCCTCTGGGCTGGGCCATCAGTCTCCCATTTCAGCCATCCTCCTAGACCCCTCTCACTTTCTTTAGAGAGATTGGGCAGAGATGCTGGATGTGCTGTGTCAGTAGATGGCCCAGAGCTCAGCCTAGATACAGAGAAAGCTGGAAGTTCTATGAAGCAGAAGTTCAGGGAGGCATTTCCACAGTAGTTAGGGGTGCAGATACCCATGGATATATAGCCTGAACACTGGGAACCAATCAGGTGAAAAGTGGACGATATTGTGTACGACATGTCCTTTGGCACAAACCACCTCCCATGGATATCACCAATGAGACACACTTTCTCCACAAAGTACCTCCATCCAAGTACAGTGCTTCTCAGAACTGTGAAATTAGTAAAAAAGTTTATCATTAGAATTCATTAGCATTTTTCCTTCCTCAGGACCTTTTCATTCCTATGATGCCCTCTGTCTGCTTAATCACTAACAGCTTACTTATCACTCTCTAAAGAACTTGAAATTTGAAAAAAGAAATCTGGTGAGGACTCTTTTTGAACTTTTATCCAAGAAGCAAATCTCTGATAGTGAAACTTCAAACACTGCAGAGACTTTTGGAATGTATTCTAGGAAGTAGAAACTTTCTGGTGGTCTTTGGTTTTTATCACATGAAAAACTGATTTAAGGCAAGCCATGTCCTGATCTTGATGGGTGTTGGATATCTTGAAAGAAATATGAGGAGGCCCAGTGTAGTGACAAATTGTCCTAGCACTTAAGCCCCAGAGCAGCCATCAAGGTGAATTCTTAGTTCTCTGACTGATGGGTCAAACATCCAGGGATCTGAGAATCTTTCAAATCTTGGAGTCAAACAGATTTTTGTATGTTTACTATAAAAGGATTCTGATAGTCTATTTTATGCATCAAATGTTAGAGGGGAAATAATTTCACTAATGCTTATATTTATTGAATACCAAGAATGTTCTGGGTAATTTACATTTCTTTTCATTCCTATGGTATTATCAGAATATCACTGGACTCATTTTACATTTGCAGAGTGAGGCTCACTGAGGTTAATGATTTGCCTCAAACCAGTGAGTGATGCAGTCAGAGTTTGAGCCCAGGTTTGTCTGCATCCACTTTGTGTACTCTTGTCAACAGTACATTCTTTTGTTAAGGATGGCAATGGACTGGCACACGACAAAAAGTCTGCCATTGTTTAAATTTTAGAGCTTGAAGGGATCTTAGAGATTATCTAGTACAGATTCTTACATTTTGGAAGTTAAGAATCTGGGCCAGGGCTTCTAAGTGACTTGTATAACATCCCTCAATTGAGTAGAGGCAAAGTTGAAATCAGAACCCATATTTTCTATCAGTACTACTTCTATTTAATTGTCTCATGACTCTGTACCCTTGTTTCAGTCACAAGATAGATTTTGGTCAAGATTCAGCTACCGGTGTATCCTATAAGGGGTGTTCCCACCAGTGTGCCTGTTTTTGAGATCTTTCAAGGTGTCAGGAATCAGGTATGCCTTATTTTCTCTTTTTATCTCTCAACTCCATGCCAGGAATGATGAGGAACTTGATGATGATGATATCATTTAAGAACTTTTGATTAAAGACAGATAAATGAATCTTCCAGTCAATAAATATATAACCAGAGATTAAAATGTAAATAATAAAAAAGAACCTTCTCTTTCCTCTATATATCAGTGCCTAATAGTTGAAGGGTCAGTTGTTTAGGTAGAAATACAAACTAATCTTGAAGGCCCCATAGCTGATATTTACTAGTAATTTTTCTTGTTTGCAGCTTGATTTCCTTCAGGCTCTGGGTTTTTGTGGATATGTATTGACTGGTGATATTTTTCATGAATATCATTTTAGCTATGTCACACAACTGTTAGAATAAACAGAGAGCAGTTTTATTTCTGCTTTTAAGGCTCTGTCAGTACTGTTACTTAGAATTCAGTCAAA
The DNA here is from genome assembly GCF_019320065.1 of Cervus canadensis. Lineage (NCBI taxonomy): Eukaryota > Metazoa > Chordata > Mammalia > Artiodactyla > Cervidae > Cervus > Cervus canadensis. The sequence goes on from NC_057396.1 coordinate 16,451,351, forward strand.
ACTAAGCCCAGCATTTAAAAACTCTAGCAGGAATGCTGAAATAGGAAGTGTTCTAGTTGATTCACATCAATATTTAGTCACTGACTTCCTGCTGAAGTTTGTGCACTGATTAGGAGGTAAGGGAAATGTAAAGTGCAGTTCTTTTCTGCAATGTATTTATAATTGGCAAACACGTCTGAAAATCTACAAAATAAAATGAAACCAAATAAATGACAAATGAGCTGTGTGCTTGGTAAGATCAGAGTAGAAAGGTCACTTTGAGCTGATGTGGGCAGCAGAGGCTTCGTGAACTAGGCAGAACACAAGCTAGATCTGAAGTTCATTTAGAATATTAAGATGACCCTGACAGCATCCGTGTATTTGCCACACTCTGAAGAAAAAGTGTGTGGTTCAAAATGGCCTTGATGAAAAGTCTAGAAACCGAAAAAGCCAAGTCTAAGAAGGGAGTGCTGGACTTCCCTGGTGGTCCAGTGGTTAAGGATCCACCTGCCAATGCAGACCTCACATGGCACAGGGCAACTAAACCTGTGCACACAATTACTGAAGCCCAATGGAAGCCCACGCTCTAGAGCCCATGCTCCACAAAAGGAGCCTCCGCAATGAGAAATCTGGACACCACAACTGGAGAGTAGACCCTGCTTGCTGCAATTAGAGGAAGTCTATTTGCAGCAACAAAGACAGAGCACAGCCAAAAATAAATTAAAAAATAATAAAACTTTAAAAATTTAGAAAATAAGGCAGTACCTATTTCTTGATACAGGGTAGATAGATTGGGAGGGAGTGATTCATGTATTCTTTCAACAAATTTTTGTTAAGCACCCTCTAGGAGCTGAGAGTATGGTGGTGAGCAGAAGCAGATACAGCCTGATGTAGGTATTGAGAGAAGCAGGTGCCTTTGGGGTTTTATACATATCTAAGTCTGTTGTTTACATTCTAGGCAATGAAGTGTTGAAAGGTTGAACTTCTAGAGACTGAGAAAGGTGGGAAGAGAGTGGTTGGTGCTTTTAGACAAAGAAAAGGCACGGGATCATAGTGAGTAGAGGTTAGCTGACAGTGAGTCAGTAATTTGGCATTGTGTTATTATTACTACTGTTGTTATTGTTATTATTATTATTGTTTTAAGAGCAAGCCTAACTTTGGCCTTGAATCCTTGGTGGCTCAGATGGTAAAGAATGTGCCTGTAATGCAGGAGACTTCAGTTTGATCCCAGAGTCAGGAAGAGCCCCTGGAGAAGGAAATGGCAACCCACTCCAGTATTCTTGCCTGGAGAATTCCATGGACAGAGGAGCCTGACGGGCTACAGTCCATGGGCTCGCAAAGAGTCAGACACAACTGAGCTACTAACGCTTTCACTTTCATTTTTCAAAGACAAGTCTCACTGAGTAAGCAAGTGGTCACATTATATGAAGGTAAATTATTTTGGTCATGCTCAGCATCCAGAATTTTTCTTTCTCCTATGGATTAAGACCACACAAAGAAAAGAAAACAAAAGGATCCACTCCTTTCTATCCCAGTCTTTATCTCACTTCCCTTCCACTTTCAGCCCCTCCTTATCCATTCCTTCTCTAAAAATTAATTTAAATTATAGAGACCTCTGATATGCCCTCTATTAAAAGGCCCATAGTCATTCTCCATGCTTTATTCTGTTGTCATTTCAAGCTGTCACTTTCCCCCTGAATTTGGCCAGCACAATACCCTCCATATTAGTGTTTTCCTGACTTCCAGACTGAGAGCTGGTCTATTCTCACAGTAACTGCCATACTTATGCATAAAGTTGGAACCTTTTGTCTATGCAGACAGAGGAATTCACAGAACAATTACTGTGGGAAGTGACTGTTCACAATTTGCTGGGAAACAGCTTTGCTGACTTGTGTGCACTGCAAGATAATTTAGCTCTGAAGAACAGGGAATAATAACCAACTCCTTCCTTGAGGACCCCTGTAATAAGTGAAAGCACAGCCACAGCAGCTCTCTATACGAGTTCAGAAAATGCCACCGCTACGGGCAGTTTTTAATCATTGAGAAGCTGATGTATAAGCCTTGCCAGTGTGTTGTTTTCCACTCTTTCCCTTTTTACTGCAGGCACACAGAGCTTATCCATCCCTTTACCTGTGCAGTTGAGGGTTTGGGAGGGATCCTGTCAGACATTCAGCCCACTTCCCTCCCACTTTTATGGCTAATGGCATTTTAGGTGCAGGCTCATGCCTTTGAGCTAATTCATAACAAAGGATGAAAATTAGTCACTAGAAGGCTGAAAAAAAGAATTTCTCCAGAATAACTTTTTTTTCCCCTGTGATAAATAACAACACTTTTTACGAATTATACTTAAATTTTAAAAATAATAAAATATTTTGATCTTTGAAAAATCTGTTACCTTTATCCAGAGAGTTGATGCCCTTTAGATAGGGAATTAAGGTACATCACTTAGAAAGCCAGCTTTGTCTTTAATGACCTCTGTGACCTCAAGTAAGTCTTCCTAATGAGTAGGGGTTAGTTTCCTCATCTGTATGTAGCTGCCACGGTGGCCCTTGGCTCAGCTTAAGCATAGATTGGGCTGGGTGTCTTAGCAGCCCAAGCTCATCTTCCACTGAGCATATTCTCATGAAATAACAGTCACAAGAGCTTCTCTCCCTTCTTCATCAGAAGAGAAAAAAAGGACATTTCTGTGGAGGTACAAGGGCAACACAAGAAAAGAATAAGAGAGTGAAGGGGCAGATCACTTGGGTTCATTCTGAGTGCCCAGAACAAGAGAAGTTACAAGCAGAAGCTGAAGATGTTATTTTGGGGAAGGCCATGATAAGCCTCTAAGCATAGGTGAAGGTCCTTTGAGGCTCAGTTGGCTCAGTACAACCCAGAAGTAGACAGAAAGTCATTCTCTTCCATTTGCTGGCAGTTCAGAAGTGAGGAGAATTCCAGCTAAAGCCTTTCCAGGTTTGGTAAAGTTGGTTGTCCTTTAAGAGAGGTAGTAGGAAAAGCGGGGCTGGGAAGAGACCTTCAGCCCCATACATTGGGCACTGAGTATTTCAAAAGATGATACTTTCCAAGGAAAAACTTAGACTATATCAACCCTGGCTAGAGTTCCTGGCTATAGAGTCACTCATACAGTCTCAAGGTTTGGCATGCCACCAGAGAAATAAATTGTTGTAGTGGGTAAAATGGTGAGGAAATTTGACAGCCTCTTGTATTAATAAAAAGAATGAAGTCAGAAAATGGACAGTTTCCTTGGAGGGTTCTTTTTCGGCCTTAATAAAAACCTTTGAACTTTGGCTGAAACATGCCTTCTGAGAGGTAGGTTCTAGAAAGAAATAAAATAAGGATGTTGATAGTTTGCATGACTCTTTGCTGGAGTTTGTCCAACTGCTCTGGCAGAATGCTGTGATGGAGAACTTGGTTATATTTAACAGTTATTCAAATATGGGAAGTTGTAGGACAGTGCAAGTTTCTTAAGCTTGACGAACTGGAAGAGAATGAACAAATGAACACTTTTCTTATTTGTGTTGTTGTTCTTACAGAAAGCCACTCTTCATTCATTTTCAAAATATGTTCCACAGAGCCCTGAATTTTCCTCAGTGTCTACTTAGAGGACCCCCCCCCCCACCCCACAGTGGAATGACACAGTGAGAAAATGTGATGGGTGGGGAGGGAGGCCAAGGGTTGGGATTCCTGGTCTCCTACATACACTTCAACCATAGTGGCTTGGCTCTGAATATTGGGCCACTGCTTATGACTTTGTTTAAACAAAGCACTCCTTGGCTGAAACATGGCCATTGTAACAGAGGCTGTGGCTAGAAGGAAATAGTTAGTTCAAAACTCATTGCCAGAGAAGTCTTAATGCAGGATTTGGTGCAGGTTCAGGCTACAGCGGCAACCTGAAAAGTTTTTTGGTTCTCTGGGCTTCTCATGGGCTTCAAGAGAAGAGGGGGACCTCTCACCCAATTGAAGTAGTTACCAAGACCCTTGCCAGAGTTGAGGAGACAGCACAATCAGTGATTTCATATTTCAGAATATTGCCCAAATAGACTGCGAAGGCCACCGAGACTGTAGGGAACATATTTCCACCCTGAGTGTGACTGTCTTTTGAAACAAGAGCCACGGACTTCTGAAGCAGAAATTCTATTATTGTTGAACAGAGGATGACCATTTCCTGGAAGATTTCAAGTTTAGAGATCCCTTAATTAGTGATTCAGAAACAAAATGTAGTTGAAAGCACAGGAGCTGTATACTATGGTTTTCTTTCCTACTCCACCATCCCCAGTTCCCAGTGCATATTCCTAAACTGCTGCATATAGTTGAGGACTGATTAAGCTCTCGAAGAAAAGAGATTGAACTCTTTTCCAAACTCTTCAGACTTTGAGCTTGAACTCAAAGTTGCTCAGGCTCCAAACCTGGAATTCTTTGACTCTCACATTTCACATCTAATCTATCAGCTAGTTTTGTTGGGTCTATCCTCAGTATCGCTTCAGAATTCCATTCCTCACCACTTCCCTAACTACCACCTTGTCAGTCTCCTTTTCCTGTTATCTGGATTCCTGTGGTATTTTCCTAATTTTCATCCCCTCTCCCACCATCTATTCTCAGTGGAGAAGTCAGAGTTATTCTATTAAAATGTGAGGAATGTGGGTCATTGTACTTCCTGTTTAAAATTGCATTTCACTCATAGTAAAAGTCAGTGTCTTCAAAAAGGCCTACAGAGCCCCTCTACTTAATATATGTGCTTGCATGCTAAATTGCTTCAGTTGTGTCTGACCCTGTGCGATCCTATAGACTGTTGCCTGCCAGGTTCCTCTGTCTATAGGATTCTCCAGGTAAGAATACTGGAGTGGGTTGCCATTTTCTACTCCAGGGGATCTTCCTGACCCAGGTATTGAACCTGTGTCTCCCATATCTCCTAAATTGCAAGTGGATCCTTTACCACTGAGCCACCGGGGAAGCCCCCTACTTAATATGATCCTCCATTATTTCTCTGAACTCATATCCCATTCACTCCAGACATACTGGCCTTCTTGCTGTTTCTTTTTAATAATTATTTATTTGTTTATTTCTGGCTGCACTGGGTCTTCGTTGCTGCACAGGCTTTTCTCTGTGGTGACCATGGGTTACTTTCTAGGTGTGGTGCATGGGTTTCTCATTGTGGTGGTTTCTCTTGTTGCAGGGCACAGGCTCTAGGGCATGCAGGCTTCAGTAGTTGCAGCACAGGGGCTCAGTACTTGTGGCTCGTGGGCTTTAGAGCACCGGCTCAATAGCATACAGGCTTAGTTACTCTGACGCATGTGGGATCTTCCTGGATCAGGGATCAAACTCATGTCTCCTGCATTGGCAAGTGGATTCTTTACCAATGAGCCACCGGGGAAGCCCCAGTACAGATATCTCTTTAAGATCCTGACTTCTTTCCCTTTGGATATATTCCCAGAATTGAAATTACTGGATTATGAAGTAGTTTTACTTTTAACTTTTTGAGGATCCTCCATACTGTTTTCCATGATGATTATAACAATTTATATTCCTACCAACAATGTACAAGGGTTCTCTTTTCTCCATATCTTCACCAATATTTTTATCTTTTTTCTTTCTGATGTCAACTTAAAAAAGTTACACAACATGAAATTTGCAAGTTCAGTTTTGTTTGGGGCAAAATGAGGACTGCAGGTTGGGAGACAGTACCTCAGAGAGCTCTGAGAAACTGCTCCAAAGATGCAAGGAGAAAAGTCAGGATGTATGTGATTTTGGTGAAGGGGGAAGATCTGCAATCAAGCACATAGTTTTTTAGAAAGTTTCTACTACTCTCATGAAGCTTTCCATTAGTCAAGAGGTCACAGTTGTCACCATGAAGGATATTAGTGCTTTTCTAAATATGAGGAGATACAAGAATTGGGCTCATAAAACTGGCTCCTGAAAATATCTAACCATCTGAAGACCTATTTTGCCAGTTTTTTCACCTGAGCACAAAGTGCTTCATTTCTGCTCTCCACCCTGAACTCCTTTCAGGGGGTCTTGAAGGTCAGTAGCTACAGGCGCACATGATTTAATCCTTGCAGATTTAAATGGCAAGTGACAATTTGTAGTTGACACTGATAATAGCATTTTAAGAGGTATGAGATGATATAATATTGTGGCTTTGATTTGTATTTCCCTAGTGGAGCACCTTTTCGTATACATATTGACCATTAATACATCTTTTTTTGAAAAATGTCTATTCAGGTCCTTTGCTTATTTTTAAAATTTGGGCTCTTAGTTTTTTTGCTATTAAGTTGTATGCATCCCTATTATGAATATTAACCCATTATCAGATATATAGTTTGCAAAAATTTTCTCCCATTCCATAGGTTGCATTTTTACTCTGTTGGTTGTTTCCTCTGCTGTACAGAGACTTTAATTTGATGCAGTTCCACTTGTCTATTTTTCTTTTTGTTATCTATGCTTGTGTAATTGTATCTAAAAATCATCAACATGAACTAGTCTTTATTTTCTGGAAAGCAGAATAAGCTGAGTTTCACATTATCTGAATTCTCCTTTGAAATCCTATGTCACTCAGCAAATATAAGGAGAAACAGTTTGTGGGGAATTAGTGGAGCAGAGGCAGTGCCTACATTCCAGAAGTCAAAACTGGAAGAAAGGCACCTAGAGCGTTTCTGGGCAGAGTCAATGGTCAGGTCCCACCACGTTCATTACTATTGCTTCTCGCCTTTCCCATTGAAGGGAGGACACAAACCTTCCTAAAGTGTATACTAGTCATCCTTCAAGTCCTAGGCAGTTTCTTTCTCTGTTCAGTATATACTCTGCTCAGGGACTTCATCAACCCATCTCTTCCCTAGATCCTTTATGAAAACAGTCTTTTTATCTGAGCATTCGGTGAGTGATTACAATGACCAAGTTTGTTGTAATGTCATGTGCACGACTATCTTGTGTATTGTTACACTGCATTAGAGTATAGTGATGACTCTATTTGAGCCAAGGGACATTTTCTGGAATCTCTGCTGTGATATTTGGGAATATTGCTATGCTGTATATGGACTTGCCTTAAGTACTGACGTTAAAAAAGAAAAACAACACAAAACTTCCAATAAATGTAATAATTCCAAAGTGGAAGGATGCAATTCTGAATCTTCCTTTCTTTTACTTCTAAACATGTGCCCATAAGAATTACTCAGAAGCATTGACAATATAAATGGTAAGAAAAACCAAGTTTTGTTAAATGCAATCTCTTTTGGTAGCTATGGGTCAAACCAATCCTCTTAACCTCGTTTCATCAGATTGAAAAGAGCCCCCTACTTCTTACTGTATATTTCAGTTCTGATGGTTATGTGGATAAAATACACAAACTGAGATTATCTTAAAAGAATTTCAGAAGCTTCCAGCATACTGGCAGAAGTGGTAATGATGTAAAATCCCTGCTGAATGGTTAGCAATACTCATTCTGTGTTACTTCTTCTCATGCAGCCTTTCTCTTTTGGGCTAGCTGCAGAGGAATGGTTTGGCAGCTGGGTTTTTGGCTGAAGAAGTTAGGTTATATGTTTATATTATTTATTGGTGACCTCTGGACCTCAGTAATCAACATCTTCACAAATTTTGCCAGAGAGATTGTGCCACTAAAGGTTCTCAGTAAATGGTGGTGGTTATTCTTTCTTTCTTCTTTCCTTCGGTATCTCCCCTGCATGCTGGGCTAGTTTATGTGGCATGGGTGAAAGCATAAATGGGGAACTTTGGGAGAAATAAAAAGCAAGGGGATTTTCAGTGCATTAGGCAAATAACACACAAAGGTGTGCACATGTTCTAAGTGAGCTCTGGCTTTGAGGTCTGAAGACAAACAATGGTTGCTTGGTCTTGGAACATGTCACTCAGGGTTGTAGTCCCCATGGTCCATTCTGGCCTGAGGGAATAAGGAGTGTCTCACAGCTTTTGGTTGAGGTATTTCTAGTCATTCCTCTGGTCTTTGTCTCCTGGTTTCTGAAGCTAAAGCTTTTGTGGACAGTATGGTCCTTTGGGTCTTTGCTAGGTGAGGTTGAAGAACTATGGTATCAGATGAGTTCTACCCAGAAGGAAGTGAGATTCTTTGGGCAAATTTAGTGTCTTCAGGTATGTAGCTTGTGCCTAGATACATGTCAATAAGAGAGGAAAAAAGCATTAATACTGGTGTTTGAGGAAGAAAGGTGGGATTTATATCCTTATGTAATGAAACTAGTACCCTGGTGGCTTAGATGGTAAAGAATCTGCCTGAAATGCGGGAGACCTGGGTTCGATCCCTGAGTTCAGAAGATCCCCTGGAGAAAGGAATGGCTACCCACGCCGCTATTATTACCTGGAGAATTCCATGGACAGACGATCCTGACTGGCTACAGTCCATGGAGTGGCAAAAAGTCAGACATGACTGAGTGACTTTTTTTTTTTATAATAAAGCTAGTAAGTGGAAATTATCATCTTGGTCTATTATTTCTGCTTCAGATAGGCCCACTGTCATTTGGACTGATCTAGACCAGAGCAGAATTCCTAACCTGTATCTTGAGGTTGTGCTATTCCTTCATTCATTCCCTTGTCCACTCATCCATCCATCCATCCATTGCGTCCATCTTATTTATCCATCTATTTATTCAAGAAATAGTCATTCAACACTTATGCGTTGAGCTAGACACTTTTGATACAGAGAAAAGAGTCAGTTTCCCCTTCTCATTGTAACAGGAGAGACACAGACAGATCAGTGATTATAGCATAGAGTGGGTTGCTCTGTAGGCAAGCACAGTGATGCTGGAGAGGGGTGTCCCATGCTAGCTGAGAAATGAGGCCTTAGGTGAGTCTTAAGAGATAAGAAGCGGTTAACTTGTTGAAGAGGAAGGAGAGGGCCTTCTGGGCAGTGGGACAGTGTTCTACCATCTGGTTGAAGACTCTTTTTCAAAACATTCTTACTCTATCTTCATTTAACTGGAAGAGACCTAATACTGCCTGGTGTCAAGATTCTTGTATGCTCACTGAATTCACCTGAGAACTCTGAGCCTGTTTTGCTCTAGCAATTGTTTAATTCTAAGGAAAGTACATGGAAGCCACTGCTCAATTGATTTCAGGGAAGACTGAGATATTGTGCCTTGTGGAGATTCTGCTTTTCTTTTTAAGGAACTCACAACAGCTTCATAAAGAAATTGGTCTAATTAAAATAATCCCTGAAAGTGAAAGTTGGTTGCTCAGTTGTGTCTGACTCATTTCTATCCCATGGACTGTAGCCTGCCAGGCTCCTCTGTCCATCAAAATCTCCAGGCAAGAGTACTAGAGTGGGTAGCTTATCCCTTCTCCAGGGGATTTTCCCAACCCAGGAATCAAACTGGGATCTCCTGCATTGCAAATAGATTCTTTACCATCTGAGCTACCACTAACTGGTAAAAGCTTGAATAGTCTTTGGGATTTCCTGCTAAGGTTTGTAATTAATGGTGAAACCTGAAGTCAAGAGATGACACTTTACAAAGGTGGCTGAAAAGAAATTGTTAAAGAAATGTTTGACAAAGTGAGTCAAATAATGGCCTGGCACCATTCTTTGACGTGAAGGCCCAACTTTGATCTTTTCCCACTGAACTGACAGTGAGTCACAATATACAGGGTCTAATCATTTATCCTGCTCTCAAGCATGCTGTTCCTCCTTTTGTTCAGCTGCAAGCTTTTGTTTTCATTTCTGGCTTTCTCATGATGACTGAGAGGGCTGGAGGTATTATTTAAATACAACAGATGCTCTTTCTGACTGTTGGAGAAATTGCCAGAGGTAAAGGGAACTTTTCTAATGTCACGTGAAAGTATCTGGGTATTTTTTCCTCTGTTTTTTGACATAAGGAAAAATGGAGGCCTGAGGTTTGAGCACTGCCAACTCCAACAATCTAGGATCTCAGTGATGGGCAAGTACACTCCTCCTACACCTGAGCCATATGTCTCTTTGAGGTTTGGAGGTAAACACTGAATGACAAGAGGTGGGTGACTTGTGTCCTAATTGATGCCTACTCTAAAAGTTCAGAGGTTCTGATTTTAAACAAAGATGCCTTATGACAAGAATGGAAGAAACATTCTTGATCAGAGAAAACTTTTTAACCCCCTGAGTGGGTCAGGGGTAGCAGATGATATGCATTGTGGTGGTTGGAGAAGGAAATTGAGTCAACAGAGGAGAGAATTGCAAGCTTATATGGGCATTGAATCCATGACCTTGATTCCATTTCTTTTTTTTTTTCTTTTTATTTATTTATTTTTTTTTTCATTTATTTTTATTAGTTAGAGGCTAATTACTTTACACTATTGTAGTGGTTTTTGCCATACATTGATATGAATCAGTCATGGATTTACATGTGTTCCCCATCCTGAACCCCCTCCCACCTCCTTCCCCATCCCATCTCTCTGGGTCATCCTAGTGCACCAGCCCTGAGCACTTGTCTCATGCATCAAACCTGGATTCCATTTCTACGAAACTAAGGCAACTGAAGTTCTCAAGGGGTTTCAAGTGGAAATGGTAAAGTAGGGACATTATCATGAAGTACGCTCATGGGTGTCAGATGGATCTGTATTTCAGATCTGGGTCTCCCACTCATAAGCCGCATGGTTCTAGACAAGTTAACACTCTCTGTCCATGTCCTCTTATATAAAGTGGAGAGAATTATTTCAGAATGAATAGCAAAGACTAATTAATATTAAGACAAAAAGAATTGTATAAACATGACTAAAGTGACTGGCACCCAATAAAGGATACCTACAAATAATAGGAAAAATTAGCCAGAAGTGAACTGCGTGGGTAAGATAGGACTGAAGCATGCAGACAATAGGAAGCCTCTGTAAGTCAAGTGATGACCCAGTTGACCTCCACACTTCAAAGTCAGTAATAACAGCAATGAAACATAATAACAATGACAATTTGGGTTATAGTAGGATTCTGATATTATGAAATGATGTGATTCTGATTCAGCATGCTTCAATGCTGCCTGGCATCCATTTGGGGTCTGAGTTTGATGCCTAATTAGCTCTGCCTTCCTTACAAGTCTTGGGATCTGAAACCCTCTTATTAGCAATACAAAGGAAGTGAATAAAAAGTGAAAGAGCTAGCTAGTTGGTCTTCAGAACTGGTCTTGGACTCAGTTCACCACCCAACTCTTTATCTGTGGGGGAGCAGAAAAGCTCAAGAGAAGACTGCAGGACCATCTCTCTGGGCGGTGTATTCACCTAGCAAGGTGTGCCTAGGAAGAGAGGTCACAGAGCACAGAGGGCCCCCCATCCATTAGGAAGACATGAACCAGTGTAGGCCCTACAGCTCCTTCATCCCTGGAGGCAAGGAGATGGTGTCTAACATTTACCAAGTGTCCTCAGGCAGTCTTGCCTGGTTAAAATATCATGTTCTTAAGTTCCCTGCTAGAAAGTACCAAAAAGGAAGAAGTGGCTACTCTTCAGACCTAAACTACAAGAGCATGAGCCCCTCTTTGTGAAAAGCATCCTAGTTGTTGCATATTCTGATGTTTTCTTTTTACCTTACCTTTTAAACTTGCAGAATGTCTTTAATTGTAATATAACCCGACTCTTCTTTTTCTGACTCTTAACTTTTTAAATTGCCCAGTTTGGTAGATATTACTTTATTTTTTTGTGTTAGAAATCCATACTAAGGAATTTGCAGTAGTTATATATGTATATGAATATTTTGAAAAGCAATGAGTTATATTGTCAGGTGAGCATTCATTTCTTTGTACAGAAAAATCAATTTTATTTATTTGCTAATAGATTGAGTTTTGGGTGCCCATATAAGATCTTATTTAGGCAAGCACAGGCTTGTGAAGCTATGCTAGAATGCACTAGGGTTCAGAGTTAAAACAAGAGAGATCCAGCTATATCATTATACACTCACAATTCTAGAAAACTGTTCCATCCATGCCTTTTCTAAGGACATAGGATGAAAAAGGCAACTCTATCACAACAGAAATACCCATTTTGGATTGGAGTCTCTGATTATTTTCTGTACTTTCAAAAGAAGTCTGATGACTAGATGGAAGGGTTTTGTAAATAAGAAAGCCCCACTTTATTATCATCTGTTACTACTTCTACTATTAGTTCAGTAATTTGATTCTATTCAGAGAATATTTATTAAGTGATTTCTATATGCTTGGCATATTCTGAATGCTTTGGGGAGTGTCTTTTTAAAAAAAAAAATCACAGGACTTAATTTTTCCTCTCAAGGAGATTATAATTTACTTGGAATATCAGGCATAAATATCTGGTATTCATGAACAAAACAGAGAAATTAAGTGCTTAACCACAGAAGAAATTAAAAAAACATTTTGAAGAATATGCATATTAGGAATTCAGTTTTCAGCTATAGCATTTATTATTACACACATGTGTAATGTTGTGTTGGTTGTGAAATTTATTGCAGGTAATTTATTAGTAATAATAACCAAAGACCTAAAATTTGTGAGTTATTTATTTTGTATATAATTAGGGTGGATTCAATGTAATTTCTAAACATCACTTCAAGAATATTCCTTCAAGAAATATTTTCTTAAAGAAGAGAAAACCAGAGAAGTTGAAGCTAGCAAACTGTAATTATAGTATTGCTTTTTGTTTAGGAGTTCTGGCCCTGCAGTCACTCAAATCCCAGTTCCCTCACTTTGACCTAACATCATTCAGACTCCTCGGTTTGCCATGAGGATTCAAGGAGAGAATCCCTGAGCAGTTTGCTCACCTTACCAGGAGGCAACCACTAGATAAATGTAAGCCATTATTAAATATGTATGGTGCTGAGTATGCAGCTATTATTCTCAGAGACCAGAAAAGAGAGCAAGCAGTGCTGGCTTCAGTAAAGAAGGCCTAAGAACAGGACCCCTGCAAGAATGGTGCAAGTTAAGAAGAAGCATTCATTGCACTTTCACTGCTTTAGTGCCAGTCCCCATGCTATGCCTCACTTCCTGTTTTGTCCATTGCTGACAAGCCAATCCTCAATTTTCTATTTGATGTCCTTGGAGTTTGGCTGATCCTTACATGATTGGATGGTTTGGCTTTGGGAAGGTGTGTCATCCTTTGATTCTTTTCTTTTTCTCATACAAACAAGTTTCCATATATCATTTATATTCCTCCAACAGTGCAGACTGGCCCTTCCCAAGCCAGGACCCTCACCCTATGTTGGATCTTTGCCCTATTCCTCAAGCTATTTCTTTGTTAGTCAACCCAACTGCATTTCTGTCTGTAATTTTTCAAATCATCACTTCCCTTAGGACAACTACTTACACTCATTTAAAAAAAATATTTTATTACAAGTATCTTAAAAACAAAAAGTGAAGAGTAATAAGAAGCTCCACAGATATATTAATTTTCAATAATTTTGAAGATTCTGCCCTGTTTGTTTACTGGTGGCTTAGACAGTCAAGAATGCCTACAATGCAGGAGACACAGGTTCACTCCCTGGGCCAGGAAGAGACTGTAAAGAATCTGCCTCCAATGCAGGAGACACAGGTTTTATTCCTGGTTTGGGAAGATCCCCTGAAGAAGGGAATGACAATCACTCCAATATTCTTGCCTGGATAATTCAATGGACAGAGGAGCCTGGTGGGCTGTAGTCCATGGGGTTTCAAAGGGTCAGACATGACTGAGCGACTAACAGTTTCACTTTCAGACAGTAAATAGTCTGCCTGCAATGCAGGAGACACAGGTTCGATCCCTGGGCCAGAGAGATTCCCTGGAGAAGTGAATGGCAACCCATTTCAGTACTCTTGCCTGGAGAATTCCATGGACAGGAGTCTGGTTGGCTACAGTCCATGGGGTCTCAAAGAGTTGGACACACTACTGAGAAACCAACACATTCACTTTTCATTCCTTTTACTTTTTCTGTGTTGAATTATCTTTACTATTTTAAAAATTGAAATATAGGAGTTTGACTGGGAAGCTGGACAATAGAACGGATTCTAAGACCGTGCTTGGCTGAAAAGAAAAACTTTAGCCACAAATCCACTATACCCCTCCCTTACCTAAGTGAGTATCCATCCGAACACCTAGACACAGCTCCACCCAACGTCCTGCAGGCTTCCATGCTAGACATCTCATACCAAACATGAAACAGGAACACAGCTCTGCCCATCAGCAGACAAGATGCCTAAAATAGTACCAAGGTCACAGACACCCCAAAAACACACCCTCTGATATGGCCCTATCAGTTAGAGGGAAAAGACTCAGCTCCATCCACTAGAGCAGAGGCACCAGTCCTGACCATCAGGAAGCCTACACAAGCCTCTGAACCTACTCACTCACCACGGGTCAGACAACAGAAGCAAGAGGAACTATGACCCTGCAGCCTTCAGAAAGGAGACTATAAATACAGTAAGTTAGAGAAAATAAGATTACAGAGAAGTATGTTGCAGATGAAGGAGCAAGGTAAAAACACATAAGGTCAAATAAATGAAGAGGAAGTAGGCAATCTACTTGAAAGAGCATTCAGAGTAATGACAGTAAAGATGATCCAAAATCTTGGAAATAGAGTGAAGACACAGTTGGAGAAAATGCAAGAAATGTTAAAAAAAGACTTAGAAGAACTAAAGAACAAGCCAAGAGTGATGAACAATACAATAAACGAAGTAAAAAATACACTAGAAGGAATCAATAGCAGAATAACTGAGTCAGAAGAACAGATAAGTGAGTTAGAAGACAGAATGGTGGAAATAACTGCTGAAGAGCAGAATAAAGAAAAAAGAATGAAAAGAAACGAGAACAATCTCAGAGACCTCTGGGATAACACTAAATGCAACAACGTTTGAATTATAGCGTCATAGAAAAAGAAGATAAGGGCCTGAGAAAATATTTCAAGAGATTATAAATGAAAACCTCCCTAACATGGGAAAGGAAATAGCCACCCAAATCTGGGAAGCACAGAGAGTCTCATATAGGATACACCCAAGGAGAAGCACAATGAGACACATGTTTGTCAAACTAACAAAAACTGAATACAAAGGAAAAATATTAAAAGCAGCAAGGGAAAAGGAATAAATAACATACATGGGAATCCCCACAAGGTTAGCAGTTGATTTTTCAGCAGAAACTCTGCAGATCAGTGGAGTGGCAGAATATATATATTTAAAGTGATGAAGGGGAAAACCTACAACCAAGAGTAACCTACCCAACAAGACTCATGTTCAGATTTGAAAGAGAATTCTAAAACTTTGTTGTTGTTGTTCAGTCATTAAGTTATGTCTGACTCTTTGCAAACTCAGGGACTGTACCACACCAGGCTCCTCTGT
This sequence comes from Cervus canadensis, assembly GCF_019320065.1. Lineage (NCBI taxonomy): Eukaryota > Metazoa > Chordata > Mammalia > Artiodactyla > Cervidae > Cervus > Cervus canadensis. The sequence continues at coordinate 16,466,575 of NC_057396.1, forward strand.
CCTCCACTTATTTCCAAGTTTGCTCAACTTCTGTTCATTGAGTCAGTGATGCTATATAAAAATCTCATCCTCTACCACCCCCTTATCCTTTCACCCTCAATCATCCCCAACATCAGAGTCTTTTTCAAAGAGTGAGAGCTCTTCACATCAGGTGGCCAAAGTATTAGATTTTCAGCTTAAGCAAAAGTCCTTCCAATGAATATTCAGGGTTGATTTCCTGGTTTGATCTCCTTTCAGTCCAAGGGAATCTCAACAGTCTTCTCCAGCACCACAATTCAAAAGCATCAATTCTTCAGTGCTCAGCCTTCTTTATTGTTCAACTCTCACACTTGTACATGACTACTGGAAAAGCCATAGCTTTGATTATATGGAAGATTGTCAGCAAAGGGATGTCTCTGCCTTTTAATGTGCTCTCTAGACTTGCCATAGTTTTCCTTCTAAGAAACAAGCATCTTTTAATTTTGTGGCTGCAATCACTATATCCAATGATTTTGGAGCCCAAGAAAATAAAATCTGTCACTGTTAACACTTTTCCCCCACCTATTTGCCATGAAGTGATGGGACCTGATGCCATTAACTTAGTTTTTTGAATGTTGAGTTTTAAGCCAGCTTTTTCATTCTCCTCTTTCACTTTCATCAAGAGGTTCTTTAGTTCCTCTTCCATTTCTGTCATTAGAGTGTTATCATCTGCATATCTGAGGTTGCTATATTTCTCCCAGCAATCTTAATTCCAGCTTGTCATTCATCCAGCCCAGAATTTTGAATGATGTATCCTGCACGTAAGTCAAATAAACAAGGTGACAATAAACAGCCTTGATATACTCCTTTTCCAATTTGGAACCAGTCCACTCTTCCATGTCTGGTTCTAACTGTTGCTTCCTGGCTTGCATACAGGTTTCTCAGGAGACAGGTAAGGTGGTCTGATACTTCCACCTCTTGAATTTTCACAGTTGTGATCCACACAGTCAAAGGCTTTAGCGTAGTTGATGAAGCAGAAGTAAATGTTTTTCTGGAGCTCCTTTACTTTTTCCATCATCTAGCAAATGTTGACAGTTTGATCTCTGGTTCCACTGTCTCTTCAGACCCCAGCTTGTACATGCTGAGGTTTTCAGTTCACATACTGCTGAAGCCTAGATGGAAGGATTTTGAGCGTACTCTTGCTAGCATGTGAAATGAGCACATTTGTATGGTAGTTGGAACATTCTTGGATAGTTCTTTCTTTGGGATTGGAATGAAAACTAACCTTTACCAGTCCTGTGGCCATTGCTGAGCTTTCCAAATTTGCTGATATATTGAGTGCATCACTTTAACAGCATTATCTTTTAGGATTTGAAATAACTTAGCTGGAATTCCATCACCTCCCCTAACTTTGTTGGTAGTAATACTTCCTAAGGCCCACTTGACTTCACATTCCCGCTTATCCAGCTCTAGGTGAGTGACTGTACCATCTTGGTTATATGGATCTTAAGACCTTTCTTTTGTACAGTTCTTATGAGCTTTCTTGTCACTTCTTCTTAATCTCTTCTACTTCTATTAGGTCCTAGGCATTTCTGTCCTTTATCATGCCCATTCTTATATGAAATATTCCATTAATATCTCACATTTTCTTGAATTGATGTCTAGTTTTTCCCATTCTATTGTTTTTTTCCTATTTTCCCCTTATTCATTTAACAAAGCCTTTTTACCTCTCCTTGCTATTTTCTGGAACTCTGCATTCTCTTGGGCATATCTTTCTCTCTTTCTCATTTGCCTTTTGCTTCTCTTCTTTCCTCAGCTATTTGTAAATCCCCCTCAGACAAGCATTTTCCCCTCTTGAATTTCTTTTTCTTTGGGATGGTTTTGGTCACTGCCTTCTGTAAAATGTTATGAATCTTTCTTCATAATTCTTCAGGCACTCAGTCTATCAAATCTAACCCCTTGAACCAATTTGTTACTCCACTGTATAATCATGAGGGATTTTATTTCTTTCATAACTGAATGGCCTCATCGTTTCCCCTACTTTCTTCAACTTAAGCCTGAATTTTGCAATAAGGAGTTCATGATCTGAGTCACAATCAGCTTCAGGTCTCATTTTTACTGACTGCATTGTGCTCTCCGTTTTTGACTGCAAAGAATACAATCAATCTGATTTTGGTATTGACCATCTGGTAGTGTCCATGTGCAGAGTTTTCTCTTAAGTTGTTGGAAAACAGTGTTTTCTATGAACAGTGTGGGTGCAATATCAAAAATGACAGAATGATCTTGGTTCATTTCAAGGCAAACAACTCAAAGTCACAGTAATCCAAATTTATACCCCCACCACTAATGCCAAAGAAGTTGAAGTTGAAAGGTTCTATGAAGACCTACAAGACCTTCTAGAGCTAACATCTAAAAAAGATGTTTTTTTTTTTCATCATAAGGGACTGCAATGCAAAAGTAGGAGGTAGAGAGATACCTGGAGTGACAGGTAAATTTGGCTTTGGAGTACAAAATGAAGCAGGGCAAAGGGTAACAGGATTTTGCCAAGAGAAGGCACTTGTTATAGCAAGCACTCTCTTCCAATAACATAAGAGATGGCTCTACACATGGACATCACCAGATGGTGAATACCGAAATCAGATTGATTATATTCTTTGCAGCTGAAGAAGGAGAAGTTCTATACAGTGAAAAAAAAAATAAGACCTGGAGCTGACTTGTGGCTCAGGTATGAGCTTCCTATTGCAAATTCAGACTTACATTGTAGAAAGTAGGGAAAATCACTAGGTCATTCAGGTATGACCTAAATAAAATCCGTTATGATTATAAAATAGAAGTGACAAATAGATTCAAGGGATTAGATCTGATAGACAGAATGCCCAAAGAGCTATGAATGGAGCTTTGTAACATTGTACAGGAAGCAGCAACCAAAACCATTCCAAAGAAAAAGAAATGAAAGGAAGCAAAATAGTTATCTGAGGAGGCCTTAAAAATAGCTGAGAAAAAAGAGAAAGGAAAGGCAAAGGAGAAAGAGAAAACTATACCCGACTGAATGCAGAGTTCCAAAGAGTAGCAGGGTGAGATAAGAAAGTCTTCTTAAATGAACAATACAAAGAAATAGAGGAAAAAATAGAATGAAAAAGATTAGAGGTCTCTTCACGAAAGTTAGAGATACCAAGGGAGTTCATGCAAAGATGGACACAAGACAAGGTACAGAAGCGCTAAGGACCCAACAGACACAGGAGAGATCAAGAAGTGGTGGCAAGAATACACAGAAGAACTCTACAAAAAAGATCTTAATAACCCGGATAACCATGACTGTGTGGTCACTTGCCTAGAGCCATACATCCTGGGGTATAAAGTCAAGGGGACCTTAAGAAGAATTATTACATTTCTCCAAAGAAGACATACAGATGGCTAACAAACACATGAAAAGATGCTCAACATCACTCATTATCAGAAAAATGCGAATCAAAACCACAATGAGGTACCATTACATGCCAGTCAGAATGGCTGCTATCCAAAAGTCTACAAGCAATAAATGCTGGAGAGAGTGTGGAGAAAAGGGAACCCTCTTACACTGTTGGTGGGAATGCAAACTAGTACAGCCGCTATGGAGAACAGTGTGGAGATTCCTTAAAAAACTGGAAATAGAACTGCCATGTGACCCAGCAATTCCACTCCTGGGCATACACACTGAGGAAACCAGAACTGAAAGAGGCACGTGTACCCCAATGTTCATCGCAGCACTGTTTATAATTGCCAGGACATGGAAGCAACCTAGATGCCCATCAGCAGAAGGATGGATTAGAAAGCTATGGTACATATACACAATGGAATATTACTCAGCCATTAAAAAGAATACATCTGAATCAGTTGGAATGAGATGGATGAAACTGGAGCCCATTATACAGAGTGAAGTAAGCCAGAAAGATAAACACCAATACAGTAAACTAACAAATATATATGGAATTTAGAAAGATGTACAGAACACAGATGTACAGAACAGACTTTTGGATTCTGTGGGAGAAGGCGAGGGTGGGATGTTCTGAGAGAATAGCATTGAAACAAGTATACTATCAATGGTGAAACAGATCACCAGCCCAGGTTGGGTGCACGAGACAAGTGCTCGGGGCTGGTGCACTGGGAAGACCTAGAGGGATGGGTGGGGAGGGAGGTGGGAGAGGGGATCCGGATGGGGAATACATGTAAATCCATGGCTGATTCATGTGCTTATCTTTTGAAAAAAATTTCTCTTGGTTTCATTGACATTTTCTGCTTTTTTATTTAGTCTTTGCTTTATTTTCTCTCTGATCTTTATTATTTCCTTCCTTCTGTTGAGCTTGGCCTTTGCTTTAAAAAAAAAAAAAAAAATTCCTTTAGATGGAAGCTTAGGTTTTTTATTTGAGACTTTCTTTGTTTCTTAAGATAGGCCTGTATTGCTGTAAACTTCTCTTTTATAACTGTTTTTCCTGCATCTCATAGATTTTGTAAATTTGTGTTTCACTCACATTTATCTCAAGGTATTTCCTGATTTTATCTTTGATTTCTTCTTTGATCCTTTGGTTTTAGTGGTATGTTGTTTAGTCTCTATGTGTTTGTGTTTTTTCCATTTTTCTTCCTATAATTGATTTCAAGTTTCTCACTGTCATGTTTAGAAAAAAAATGCTTGATTTAATTTCTGCCCCATTAAATTTGTTAATTGTTTTTTGTGATTTAGCAGGTGATCTATCCTGGAGAACATTCCATTTGCACTTGAATATATATTCTATTGCTTTTGGACAGAACGTTTTGTAGAAATCTGTTAAGTCCAACTGATCTAATGTGTAATTTAAGCCCACTGTTTCTTTATTGATTTTATGTCTGGATGATCTGTCTATTGTTGTGACTGAGGCATTAAAGTCTCCTCCTACTATTGTCTTATTGTCAGTTTTTTCCTTTATGTCTGTTACTACTTGCTTTGTATGTTTAGGTGCTCCTATATTAGGTACATATGTTAACAAATGTTATATTCTCTTATATTAGTCCCTTTATCATTATATAATACTTATTTGTCTTTTGTTATAGACCTTTTAAAAAGTATGTTTTGCTTGAGATGAATATTGCTTGAATATTTTTCTTGTCATTTCCATTTTCATGAAGTATCTTTTTCTATCCCCTCACTTTGAATTTGTCTTTAGCTCTGAATTAAGTCTCTTTTAAGAACTATATAGACAGATTTTTGTTTTCATATCCAACCAGTCACCCTTTGTCTTTTGATTGAAGTATTTATTCTATTGACATTTAAAGTGAATATTAGCTGCTATGTACTTATTGCCATTTTGTTACTTGTTTTCTCATTGTTTTTGTAGTTCTTCTCTGTTCTTTTCTTCTTTTAGCTTTTCCCCTTGTGATTTGATGATTTTCTGTAGTGACATGCTTGCATTCATTTCTATTTATTTATTTTTTTGTCTGTTTCTATTGTAGGTTTTTGACTTGTGGTTGCATTGATATTTATGTACACTGAATGTAACTATATCTACTTGTTTGAACAGATAGTCATTTAAATTCAAGCACTCTAAAATGTTTAGATTTTCAATCACCTCTCCAATTTATGTTTTTTCATTTTGTATTTTACATCTTCATGTTTATCCCTTCACTATTTTTTGTAGTAATAGTTGATTTTATAATTTTTGTGTTTTAATCATCATACTAGCTTATCTAAGAAGGAAGTTTGCAACCTTTACTATATATTTGCCTTTAGTAGTGTAATTTTCCTTCCCTATACATTCTTACTTCTTGTTGTAGCCTTTTCTTTCCATTTAGAGACAACTCTTTAACATTTCTTTTCGGGTCAGTTTAGTATTGATGAACTCTTAATTTTTATTCTCTGAGAAATTCTTTATCTCTCCTTTAATTGTGAAGGATAAACTTGCTGAGTAGAGTAGCCTAGAGTGTAGGTTTTTCCTTTCAGTACTTTAACTATATCATGCCACTCTCATGTGGTCTGCAGAATTTTTGTGGAAAAACCCACTGATAACTTATGAGGATTTCCTTATAGGTGACATTCTTTTCCTCTTTCTGCCTTTAGAATTCTCTCTATCTCTTTTTTAAATCTTTTTTTGCCATTTAATTATGCTATGTCTTGATGTTGGTCTGTTTAGGCTCATCTTGATTGGGATTTTCTATGCTTCCTGGACCTGGATATCTGTTTCCATCTTCAGGTTCGGGAAGTTTTTATCTGTACCTTCATCAAATATATGTTTTGACCCCTTTCTTCTCCTTGTGGGACCCCTGTAACATGAAACTTACTTTGCTTTGATATTGTTTCAGAGGGCCCTTAAAATTATCTCATTGTTTGTTTCCTTTTTGCTATTCTGATTGTGTAATTTCCCTTATTCTATTTTCCAGATAACTTATGAATTCTTCCATATCACCCTAGTTCAGTTCAGTTCAGTTGCTCAGTCGTGTCCGAATCTTTGTGACCCCATGGACTGCAGCATGCCAGGCCTCCCTGTCTATCACCAACTCCCAAAGTTTACTCAAACTCAGGTTCATCGAGTCGGTGATGCCATCCAACCATCTCATCCTGTCATCCCCTTCTCCTCCTGCCCTCAATCTTTCCCAGCATCAGGGTCTTTTCAAATGAGTCAGCTCTTTGCATCAGGTGGCCAAAGTATTGGAGTTTCAGCTTCAACATCAGTCCTTCCAATGAACACCCAAGACTGATCTCCTGGCGTGCTGCAATTCATGGGGTCGCAAAGAGTTGGTTGGACACGACTGAGCGACTGAACTGAACTGAACTGAACTAGGTTGGTCATATCAGCTAGTCTGTTGTTAATTCCTTCAAGTGTGCTTTTTGTTTGATTTATAGTATTCTTTATCTCTGACTGGTTCTTTTTTTATACTTCTTAGTTCCTTATTAAAATCCTCACTTTGCTCATCTATTCTTTTCCCCAGTCTTTTCCTTTCTTGTAAATAATGCTTTGAAAACTTTATGTGATAAATTAGCTCTGTGTAATCAGTTGTAAATTATTTCTGTATCATTAGCTGTTTTTTCAGGTGATGTTGTCATTTTGTTTCAAATCAATTTCTCTTTTCTCATTTTGCATAACTGTCTCTATCTCTGTGAAATTAGGTGAAGCAGTTGTCCCAGTCTTGATTTGGTGTTCTTGTGTGGGAGTATCTCTATGTAGTTTCAGTTCAGTTCAGTTCAGTTCAGTCCTTCAGCTGTGTTCAAATCTTAGCAACCCCATATCTGCAGCATTCCTGGCCTCCCTGTCCATCACCAACTCCTAGAGCTTGCTCAAACTCATGTCTATTGAGTCAGTGATGCCGTCCAACCATCTCATCCTCTGTCATCCCCTTCTTCTCCTGCCTTCAATCTTTCCCAGGATCAGGGTCTTTTCCAAGGAGGCAATTCTTCACATCAGGTGGCCAAAATATTGGAGTTTCAGCCTCAGCATCAGTCCTTCCAATGAATATTCAGAACTAATTTCCTTTAGGATTGACTGGTTTTATCTCCTTGCAGTCCAAGGGATTCTCAAGAGTCTTCTCCAACACCACAGTTCAAAATCATCAGTTCTTCGGGGCTCAGCCGTCTTTTTGGTCAAACTCTAACATCCATACTTGACTACTGCAAAAACCATAGCTTTGACTAGATGGACCATTGATGGCAAAGTTAATATCTCTGCTTTTTAATATGCTGTCTTGATTTGTCATAGCTTTTCTTCCAAGGAGCAAGTGTCTTTTAAAATTACATATCTGCAAGTCACCATCTGCAGTGATTTGGGAACCCAGGAAAATAATGTCTGTCAGTGTTTCCATTTTCTCCTGTCTATTTGCAATGAAGTGATGGGACTAGATGCCATGATCTTTGGTTTTTGAATGTTGAGTTTAAGCCAGCCTTTTCACTCTCCTCTTTCACTTTCATCAAGAAGCTCTTTAGTTTTTCTCCACTTTCTGCCATAAGGGTCGTATCATCTGCATATCTCAGGTTATTGATATTTCTCCCGGCAATCTTGATTCCAGCTTGTACTTTATTCAGTCCAGCATTTTGCATGATGTACCCTGCATATAAGTTAAATAAGCAGGGTGACAATATACAGCCTTGACGTCCTCCTTTACCAATTTGGAACCATTCCATTGTTCCATACTTGTTCTAACTGTTGCTTCTTGACCTGCATACAGATTTCTCAGGACGTAGGTAGGTGGTCTGATTTTCCTATCTGTTGATGATTTTCCCCACAGTTTATTGTGATCCACACAGTCATAGGCTTTGGCATAGTCAATGAGGCAAAAATAGACATTTTTCTGGAACTCTCTTGCTTTTTTGATGATCTATGACGTCCCAAAGAATCAGACATGACTTAGTGACTAAACAACAATATATTGCATTCACTGATTTATGTAATAGTTTTTCTCATTGATTCTCTTGATTTTTCTTAATATAATAATACATAAAATTAGAACTAGCTTTACATTCCAATTGCTTTATTTTGTCTAATTCCATTGGCTAATTCTTTCAATATCATGTCAAATAGGAATGGCAATGATAGGTAACTTTGTGTCATTTCTTAATTAGTTAATGTGAATGCTGGTAAGTGTTTCTTAAGTGCCTGTAAGTAAAATGTATGTTTAATTGATCTCTATTTTAATAAATGAGTGTATATGTGTGAATGTATATGTATGATCAAAAATAAATGCTTAATTTTTCAAAGATTTTTTTGGCATTGTTGGAGATTGTCATATGATTTCTCCCTTGACCTATTGATATGATTAACAGTTATAATGGATTTTCTTATATGAAATCATCTTGTATTCCTAGAATAATCTCTCTTTGATTGTGATTTATTTTAGTTACATATGACATTTTTAATATTTTGCTTATAACTTTTACATAGTTTTTGCAAGTAAACTTTCTTTTTTGTATTAAATTTTTATGTCAATAAATATTTTACATTTGACATTAAAAATTGAATAATTTTCTTTCCTTCTTTCATGATCTGGAACTATTTAAATAGCAACTAGACTATCTGTTTTCTTAGTTGTTTGGTAGTGTTTCACACTGAAACCATATGATCCTGGTGCTGTTTTGAAGGGTAACTTTTTGAAAGACCCTCTAGTTACTTGAATGATAATAATCAGTTTATCTAGATTTTTAATCTCAACATTTAATTTTGACTGAGATTATCTACTTCATCTAGGTTTTTTAACTATTTTCATGCAATTATGCCAACATAATTACATAGATTAAAAAATTCTGTATTTTGATGATTATTTTCCTTTGTCATATTTATTGTGTGTATTTTTGTTTCCTACCTCTGTTTACTAAAAGTATTAGCCACTTATTTGTCCATTTTATTTATGTTTTTCAAAAGACATGATTATTTATTTATTAATGCTATCTTTTTCTGGTCTTCTAACTCATTTACGTCTACTTTTTAGTAATACTTTTGTTTTCTTTTGGTATTCTTTGTTGTTCTTTTATTCACTTTTGAATTTGAATGTTTAACTTTTCATTTTTATTGATATGGGTGAGAAAGTGATGAATTTTGGAGTGTTTGACTATCACCTGGATAGACTATATTGCATTTGATTTACTGTTGCCTTCTGGAAATTCTGCAATTAATTTTCATATTACCTCCTTGACACAAGATTTAAATGAGTTGTATGTGTGTGTGTCTGTGTATGTTTGTTAGTTTACATTTTCAAGTAGAAAGACTTTTAAAAGATCTTATTATTAATTTCTAGCTTTATTGTACTTTGGTCAGAATATACTGTTCTGTATTTTAAAAAGAATATTTTAACTTTCTAATATGTTATCTTTTGTAAATATTCCATGGACACTCTTAAAGAAGGTGCATGCTTCTTTATCGGAAAACAGGGCTCAATATATATCCATAAGACCTACCTTACTGGTCATTTAGATCTTCCATATCTTTACTAACTGATTTTGTCCAGTTGCTCTATCTGAATCTAAAAGAAACCAACATGAGATTAATTTATTTCTACTAGTCAAGTAAAGCCCATTTACATTTATCGACATGTTGCCGTTTGTCCAGTAGCTCAATCGTGTCTGACTCTTTGTGACCCTACGGATAGCAGCATGCCAGGCTTCCCTGTCCTTCATTATCTCCCGAAGTTTGCTCAAACTCAAGTCCATTGAGTCAGGGATGCTATCCAACCATCTCATCCTCTGTCACCCCCCTTCTCCTCCTACCAAATATATATATTTATTGATATAATGGATATTATTTGGTGTTTTTGTTTTAACTTCGTGTTTTCTTTGCTCTCTACTGGTGTTTCTTTTGTTATTTGAGTGTTTTAATTTTTGTTAAAACAGACACATTTATATCTTTGTTTAATACTTTTAGTCATCTCTTATTTGACCAGTACTGAGGTTATGTAGTAATCATTTCTTCTTTTCTCTACTGTAACTCTCCTATATTCCAATATTAGACATTAGTATCATATTAATTTATGTGTGTGTGTGTGTGTGTGTGTAGTCTTAAGTATACTGAGCCCTGACTAGTTTGTTTGCAAGCTTCAAACCACACATACACATATCCCAGTTAATACCTACACAATAATCAGTTACGTGCGACTTCTGTATATTTTTAGAGCACATACCAGTTCATACTATTATAGTACATTTAGCTTCATCTTTTAATCTTATTTAAGTAGATAAATATATTTAGTGCTCACTCCTAGAACATTGTGTTAAAACCTTCCAATTATTTTGTAGCCGTCTGAAGCTTGTTCTTGGTAAATTCGTCAGAATAGGCTCATGGAAACAATATTCTCTAAGTTCAAGTGTGTCTGTGACCTTTATCTGAATACAATTTTGGATATATTTGAAACCCTAATTTGCAGGTTTTTTTTTCTGTGAGTATGTTAAATATGCTATAGCTTACTAGTATGAAATATTGTTGTCAAATAATATTGATTTTTTTCTTTTGGGCGAGGTCAAAGTTAGTAGTTTTGTAGCACATTCATATCTTGGGTCTGTGGCAATTCTCTTTTATGAAGTTTTGTTGATAAAGGCTCCTGTAGACTTTCTCCCCTTGGTCATGGGTGATCTGATCAGGTTGAATTTTCTACATATACAAATAGTCTCAGAAACTGTACTCTCACAAGATCATGTGGTCTTCCCTACCCCTTATTGAATGACCTTGTTTGTTATTTTGTCTCTAAACTTCCTGCCTACTTACCCCATATGCAGATGTATCTATATCCAGATCTATCCTTATCGTCCTTTCTTCAGACTCAGAAGAATGTTCTAGGTATTACCAAGGGCAAGCTTCAGTTACCTCTCCTCTCGCTACTTCTGGAAGATCACTCTGTCAGCCATCCTTCACTCTTTCCTTTACCATTAGCCTTGCTCTTTGCTGACATCTTCTCTTTTTCTCATAAACATGATCATCTTCAAAAGCAAATCTTTCTAATGACACAATACAAGATACCATCCAAACTCTCTCCCGCTTATTCCCAGATTAATGATTAGTAGTCTTTTCCTCAGCTCCCAGTTACTGTAACTCATTGCAAACTGCCTTTTGTTTCACCACTGTTTTCAAAATAAATCTTGTTATTGTCATCAATGAGTTACTATTTGAAAAATCTAATGGACAGCTCTAGATTTACCTTATTTGACCTCACTACTATACTGAAACTGCTGATTATGCCCTCCTGTACTCCCTTGTGGGTACCTGTAAATTCTTTCTGGCCATTCCTTCTCCACTTCTTCACTGAAGCCTCTTATATTCCCCATGCTTTAATATTCCTGTTTCTTAGGGCTCCATTTCTAGATCAAGTGTCTCCTCATTCTACATTTTCCTTTTGGTGGTCTCATCTACTTTTTCAACTTTAACTGCTATTCATAGGCTGGGGACTTCTAAAGTTGTACCTCCCGCCAAATTTTCTCCTCTGAACATACAAGTTGTTAGCATGTGGGCTAAACATGCCCAAACAAACATTGCAAAGATTGCTCAAACTCCATTCACCTTAAAAGGAACTTGTCTTCATTCTCTAGGGTTCTGTATCTTGGGGGTGGCAGTCATACAAATTAGAAAACCAGAAATCATCCTTGATTATGTTTCTCATCCAATCATCTCCATTTACTCATACACCAAATACTATAAAATTTACTTCCAAAAATACTCTTTAAATTGGCGACTTCTTTTAAAAAAATTCCTACTGTGTTGTTTCTTTCCTGATGTGATACTAACTGATTTCCTAGTTTCTAGTCTTGTCTCCCTCAATTTCCAGCATGATCATGTCACTGGCCCGCTTTAAATTTTTTGTGGATCCCTGTTAACTTCAAAATAAAAGTCAAATCTGGTCTAAAGCTCTCTCAACAGTTTCTTCCCTTTCCTCTCCAATACTATAGCAATATATTTCACCAATACTGAATTGCATTAGCTCTCTGAGCACACCAGGTCATCTTGCCTTTGTTCTTGCTATTCCCATCATCTTTTCTTTAGTTGGGTAACTTCTATTTATTATTAAGGGCCAAATTCAGATATTAACTCTTTCATGTAGACTCTCTGATATCTTGCCATCTGTTTCCCAAAATCTAAACTGGATTAATTTCCCCTCTTCAGTGTTGCTCATCAGCCATAGCTCATTGATGTCATTTCACTAACACACTATATTGCAATCAACTCTATGTATTTTTGCCTCTACTCGCCCCACCCAGATCTTTTAGGTTCCCATGGTAACTCAGGTGGTAAAGAATTCACCTACAGAGATGTGGGTTTCATTCCAGATTCAGGAAGATCCCCTGGAGAAGGACATTGCCGTCCACTCTAGTATTCTTGCCTGGGGAATAACATGGACAGTCAAGCCTGGTGGGCTACAGTCCATGGGGTCACAAAGAGTCAAACATGGGTGAGCTGAGTGACTAACACTAACACATGTCACATAGAGTCATTTATAATAATATACATGCTACTGAACAAAACTTCCCGTTTGGATTTAGCACTTAAGGATGCAAGCAAGGACATTGTTGCTGCATTTCTCCTGTTTTTATATAATCTATATTATAAACCAAAATGCTTTGCACATGGCTCATGTTTAATAATTATTCTGTGCTAGGTAAAGCTGATGGATCTCCCTGTTCTTAAGAAGCATAGTATTTGATGAAATAGTGAGATCAGAGGTAAAATCTTCTGGGCTTAGAATATGAAGAAATGTGTCTTAGAGGAAAAGAATCATGAAGTTGTTGGGATATCTTGTGGATCTCACTATTAATAGCCATGCCCTTGAAGGACAATCTTTCTCAATCTGTGAGATGAAATGATCGTCTAGATAAGTGCAACAAATCCTCATAGCTCTAACATTTTATTCTAATAGTCCAGCTAGCCATTTTCAAGAAGCTATTTCAAATAACGTGGGATAGTTTGAAGTTAGCCTGGTACAACTGGCCTGGCAATGTAAAGAAAACTCAAGACAAAATTAGGCACCAGATGTCTTCCCTGTGGCTGCAGATTCATGAACTACTGCCAGATGTTATGACCTTAGTTTCAGGCTCATTCTCCTTCACTTTTGTGTCCCCATCCATTCTGTTCCTCCCACCCACAATCTTCCTTTCCCTCTGCCTACTAATTATACCCTTCTCAATCACATCCTACTTCCCCTATTTGTATTTGTCTTTTTTCTGTGTTTCTGTTTACTGGAATTATAATAATACCATGCTTCCATATTTAATTATTCCCCAAACATTTCATGTGACTTAAATTTACTTTTGTGATGAAAATTTTTAAGCTCATAGGAGGCTGAGGTATGCACCTTTAAAATACTCAAGACTTCCTCAGGCACAAGCACTGTTTTGGGGTCATAGTGGATCCTTATAAAGTCCTTCAGTTCTGTTCAGTTGCTCAGTCACATCCAACTCTTTGTGACTGCATGGATTCCAGCATGCCAGGCTTCCCTGTCCATCACCAACTCCTGGGGCTTGGTCAAACTCATGTCATTCAACTCAGTGATGTCATCCAACCATTTCATCCTCTGTTGTCCCCTTCTCCTCTGGCCTTCAATCTTTCCCAGCATCAGGGTCTTTTCCAGTGAGTCAGTTCTTTGCATCAGGTGGCCAAAGTTTTGGAGTTTCAGCTTCAGCATCAGTCCTTCCAGTGAATATACATAATTTATTTCCTTTAGGATTGACTGGTTTGGTCACCTTGCAGTCCAAGGGACTCTCAAGAGTCTTCTCCAACACCACAGTTCAAAAGCATCAGGTCTTTGGAGCTCACCCTTGTTTATGGTCCAACTCTCACATCCATACATAATTACTGGAAAAACCATAGCTTTGACTAGATGGACATTTGTTGGTAAAGTAATGTCTCTGTTTTTTTTTTTTTTTTTGTCTCTGTTTTTTAATATGCTGCCTAGGTTTGTCATAGCTATTCTCCCAAGAAGCAAATGTCTGAATTTCATGGCTGCAGTCACCATCTGCAGTGATTTTTGAGCTCAAGAAAATAATGTTTCCATTGTTTCCCCATCTATTTGCAATGAAGTGATGGGACTGGATGCCATAATCTTAGTTTTCTGAATGTTGAATTCTAAGCCAGCTTTTTAACTCTCCTCTTTCACCTTCATCAAGAGCCTCTTTAGTTCCTCTTCATTTTCTACCATAAGGATGGTGTCATTTGCATATCTAAGGTTATTGGTATTTCTCCCTGCAATCTTGATTCCAGCTTGTGTTTCATCTAGTCAGACATTTCACATGATGTACTCTGCACATAAGTTAAATAAACAAGGTGACGATAAATAGCCTTGATGTACACCTTTCCCAATTTTGAGGCAGTCCGCTGCTCCATGTCCAATTATAACGTTCACTTCTTGGCCTGCATACAGAATTCTCAGGAGGCAGATAAGGTGGTCTGGTATTCCCATGTCTCAAAGAATTTTCCACAGTTTGTTGTGATCCACACAGTCAAAGGCTTTATAAAATCCTTAGAGTCTGGTAAATCTACAGTACCAATGTTAGAAAAGATGGGGACTTTCTTGGTGGTGCAATGGCTAAGACTCCATGCTCCCAGTGCACAGATTTGATCCCTGGACAGGTCAGCTCCCACATGCTGCAACTAGGAGTTTGCATGCTGCAACTAAAAATCTTGCATGCTGTAAGTAAAGATTCTACATGCTGCAACTAAGACCTAGTGCAGCCAAATAAACAAACAAACAAACAAATAAAATCTGCTTGTCTTTTTTTTTTTTTAAAGAAAAGATGAGCTAACCATTGAATGAGAGCAGTTTGGCATTTTGGGGAAATTTTCAGCAGAGTTTCCTCTTGAAGAAGCTCCAAGTTTCAGACCAAGCAGACCTTCACTGCCTTTATTTATTTTTATTTATTTATTTTGACTTTTCAAAAGTTTTAATTTGCTTTGTTTTTTATTATTTATTTTTTTATTAGTTGGAGGCTAATCACTTCACAACATTTCAGTGGGTTTTGTCATACATTGATATGAATCAGCCATAGAGTTACACGTATTCCCCATCCCGATCCCCCCTCCCACCTCCCTCTCCACCCGATTCCTCTGGGTCTTCCCAGTGCATCCCGCCACAGACATTTTTTGTATAGTTTTTCATTTTCAGGTTGTTAGCACTAGTTGATGATGATCCTTTGCTTGTGGATTTGGGACTTGTGATCCTTCCCTCTTGACACCACCTAGAGCTCACCTTTGCTTACTGGATATAGCATGTCTTGAACAAAGCCTGCCCCTGTTGCTAAGGCTGCTTCAACCTCTATTGGACAGATTCCTTTGCTCAAAAGGAGCTTCTGGAATCCTAATATCTTATTGCAGAGCTGGTCTGGCTGCAGCTGCTGCTTCCCTTTGGCCCATTGCTTTGCCACACCACTTGAAGCTTTGTACCAGGTCATCCATAAAGTATTTGCCTGCTCTCCCTAGCGAGTCATGGGCAATTTTGTCTGTGTGACAGACTCTACATCTACTGGCAGATGGAGTCACCAAAAGCAACACTTTTAGAGTCTTGCTGGGGAGCAGGATGGGAAGTATATTTGCTACAACTCAGCTGGGCAGGTGCTGTGGATGACGGATGTGGTAAATGGAGGAGCTCTCTGCTGCCGGAGAGGGCAGGGACTGTCCTGTGGATTTTGACTGAGGGCTCATTCTGCTACCAGGAAACCCTTGACTTCTCTCAGGTGGGGAACTGAGTGTGTCTCCCAAATTTATTTAAGCTCTTACTACTAGAGGCAATGCCATATTTCCCCAAAGACTCTGTGGCAATACTCAATTTGTATATTCACAGGCATTTCATAGAACGTGACTCTTATTCCTTTCAAGAGCTGGTATTCAATTCAATTCATTCAAATATAACAACTGGGTTTTAAGGGGCTGGATTGCTGGGATTGTACTGTGAAGACAGACAAGGAATATGTTCTCTGAGATTATCTTGTGTTCTTCTGGAGCTTTTAAAATTTTATTTTTACATGGAAACTATACTTTAATAATTATTTTAAGTTAGTGAAACATTAAATCATTAGTTAACCTGGAATTGATTTCGATATAAGGTATGAAATAAGAATATGATTTTTCATCATTTTCTAGATAGTGATTCACTTGTCCATTTTTTGAATAAATCATCCCTCTTTCTCCATGAGCAATATCCATTTATTATGGCAGACTTCTTCCCTTGTGTTCTGATGGCAATTTAAGTAGAAAATATTCTTTGTGTTATTTCAATGGCAAAAAAACTGTGATTTCTTGACCCTCAAAACAAAAAGATTTTATGCTGAAACAATCCCACACCCCATTGAAATCTATTCAATAGCTTCAATATTTAATATTTAGCTATTATAACCCGACAAAAGCAAGTTTGTTAATTTCTCTATAAAATGTTTATATACCTGTACACATTGATCTCTTTGACAGCCATTAGATATTGTTGTAATCTTAAAGTAATCCTCACAGACAAAGCATTCATATAATTCTCAGTATTTAAGTAACTGAATTTTTAGGTTAAAAAGATCAATAAAATAATTCTAAATGAAAAGCTTGTCGCTACTATGTACTGAAGTATTTTAGAGGAAAACCAAATAGAACGTGTACCAACTCTACAAAAGTCTACCTGTGGGCTCTGATTTCACAGCAATTTGTTGCTCAGAGGAACCTTAATTGATTTTCTTAATGCAAGTAAAGCCTTGTAAGCCAAAGCAGTAGTACTAAATGGAATTCTTCATAAATTGAACTCTTGCCATTTGATTACTTATACCATACAATATGGCTCTGCTAAATTGAGTACATATTTGTGTCTACTTCTGGACTCGCTATTTTGTTTTATTATTCATCTGTTCCCTTATGTAGCAAAATAATACTTTTCTAATTATTATAAATAGTATGCAATAATAGTCTTCACTCAATACTTCTCTTTTTCTAGAACTCTTTTGTTTTATTCCTAGATATTTATTGTTCCAGGTGAACTTTAGAAACACTTTTGTTTAGTTACTAAAAGCACCTACTGGGATTGAAGTTTCATAAGACTTATAACTACTTTCTAGTAAATTGATTTCATTTTGACATTGAGTCTTTGCTCTGATGTAAGTTTTCACTGTTGAATCAGGTTCAAAGGGTTTGTTAACAAAATAAGTCACTTGTTCTACAAATAAATAATACAAATATTTACTAAAGAATTATCTAGCTTACTTTCCACATACTAACATTAAAAGAAAAGAGAAATAGAAAGAGCAAAGAATACATCACCAAATTGGGTTTTACCAACATTCAGACTTAAGCAATGCTGGGAAGTCCTGTGTTACAGCACATCCAGAGTCCCAATTGGGAAAGGGTCCCAGGCAGAACATCCGTTCTATGGGTGAGACTTCAAACATTGCAGTTTGGGGTTCCCACTTTTAATCACAGGATGGATGCAATCTGATATCATCATCAATCTGTGGCCAAATTGCAAGCCTGGTTTCAAGTTAATGCTGTTTGTTTTGCCTTGTAAAACTTGGAATGTTGTTAAGCCTGGGCCTTGGCTAGCTAGGCCCCCTCCAGGGGCTCAACAACCTCAAAGTTTTCCCCCAATTTTATCTGTGGTGTTGCAAGTCTTGCACTCACAGCAGACAGTCACTCCCAGTCACTCACAGTCAGGGCAGTGTCCAGACAAGTTAGAAGCAAGGTCAGAGGCCTGCTCTGCTTTGTCTCTGAAGCCTACACAAGACTATTTAATTTCCCTAACGGTCTTACAGGACAAGAACAAGTTATGCTCTTTTATTTATTCACATATTCTTTTTGGTATCTTCACAGAATTTAAGTTCATATAGTACAATCTCATACAATTCCTGTAAAGTTTATTTTTAGATCTTTAATTCTTTTAGCTTCTACTTTAATAGGATCTTTCCTTAATGATTTGTTATTTTGAAAATAGAGTGATCATTAACTTTTGCATGTTAATTTTGTATTAAATTAGTTGAATTAAGCTATTGTTTTTAATAAATTTTCAATAAATTGTTAAGTTTCCCAGTTAAATAAATGTATAATTTAAAAACTGACTTACATTAATGGATCAGTGCAGCAAGGCAGTGCTTATGTATTAAGATATTTTTTTAATCAGAAATGGAAATAAGATTGTATCAAATGCCTTCTTTTTGTCTATGCAGATATGATTTTTCTCCTTTTATTTATTACTATGATGATTTATATCAAGAGATTTCTAATATTATACATTTCTAATTTTTTTAAGTTAACTCCACTTAGATATGGTAATTTATTCATTAATAGTGTGCCATGTGTTCTATTTAATAATGCTATATTTAGGATTATTGCATCTATGTTTCATAAGTAACATTGGCTTGTAGATTTTTGTGTATGTTTTAAAGGTTAATATTATACTAGCTCCTCAAAACTTTTCTGAATTGTTTACAGAGTACTGTTAAGATATATGTAAGAGATTGATACAATCACTCTTGAGAAGCAAGATACTTAGTGGTTCTCTAATTTAGTGTTTACTATCAATTTTTTTTTCATTTATCTCCTAGTTGGCTTAAATTCATGAATGAAGGTAAATTGAAAGTGATCAAATGGGAGATGGCAAGAGTGAACACTGGTATTTTAGGAATCAGTGAACTAAAATGGACCAGAATGGGAGAATTTAATTCAGATGACCAATATATCTACTTAAGTATTCATTGGAAGGACTTATGCTGAAGCTGAAACTCCAATACTTTGGCCACCTGATGTGAAGAACTGACTCATTTGAAAAGACCCTGATGCTGGGAAAGATTGAAGGCAGGAGGAGAAGGGGATGACAGGGGATGACATGGTTGGATGGCATCACTGACTCAATGGAGATGAGTTGGAGTAGACTCTGGGAATTGGTGATGGACAGGGAGGCCTTGTGTGCTGCAGTCCATGGGGTCACAAAGAGTCGGACACGACTGAGCGACTGAACTGAACTGACTGTGGGCAAGAATCCCTTAGAAGAAATGGAATAGACATCATAGTCAACAAAAGAGCCCAAATTGCAGTACGTGGGTGCAATCTCAAAAATGACAGAATGATCTCTGTTCATTTCCAATGCAAACCATTCAATATCACAGTAATCCAAGTCTATGTCCCAACCACTAAGACCAAAGAAGCTGAAGTTGAGTGGCTTTATGAAGACCTATAAGACCTTCTAGAACTAACACCAAAAAAAAAAAAAAAATGTCCTTTTCATCATAGGGGACTGGAATACAAAAGTAGTAAGTCAAGAGATACCTGGAGTAATAAGCAAGTTTGGCCATGGAGTACAAAATGAAGCAGAGCAAAAAAAAATCTGTTAGCAAGAGAGCACACTGGTCATAGTAAACACACTCTTCCAACAACACAAGAGAGGACTCTATATATGGAAATCACCAGATTGTCAATACCAAAATCAGACTGATTATATTCTTTGTAGCTAAAGATGCAGAAACTCTATACAGTCAGCAAAAACAAGACTGGGAGCTGACTGTGGCTCAGATCATGAGCCTTATTGCAAAATTCAGACTTAAATTGAAGAAAGTAGGGAAAACTACTAGGCTATTCAGGTTCAACCTAAATTATATCCATTATGATTATACAGTGGAAATGACAATTAGATTCAAGGGAATAGATCTGATAGAGTGCATGAAGAACTATGAACCGAGGTTTGTACTGTTGTAACAAAGGCGATGACATTGTCCAGGAGGCTTTGATCAAAACCATTCCAAAGGAAAAGAAATGCAAAAGGCAAAATGGTTGTCTGAGAATGCCTTGTAAATAGCTGAGAAAAGACGAGAAATTAAAGGCAAGGGAGAAAAGAAAACATATAGCTATCTGATTGCAGAGTACCAAAGAGTAGCAAGGTGAGATAAGAAAGCTTTCCTAAGTGAAAAGGAATAGAGGAAAACAATAGAATGGGAAAGACTAGAGTTCTCTTCAAGAAAATTAGAGATACCAAGGGAACATTTCATTCAATTATGGGCATACATTATGGAGAACAGTGTGGAGATTCCTTAAAAAACTGGAAATAGAACTGCCATATGACCCAGCAATCCCACTCCTGGGCGTACACACCGAGGAAACCAGATCTGAAAGAGACACGTGTACCCCAATGTTCATCGCAGCACTGTTTATAATAGCCAGGACATGGAAGCAACCTAGATGCCTATCAGCAGATGAATGGATAAGAACGCTGTGGTACATATACACAACGGAATATTACTCAGCCATTAAAAAGAATACATTTGAATCAGTTCTAATGAGGTGGATGAAACTGGAGCCCATTATACAGAGTGAAGTAAGCCAGAAAGATAGAGACCAATACAGTACACTAACGCATACATATGGAATTTAGAAAGATGGTAATGATAACCCTATATGTGAGACAGAAAAAGAGACACAGATGTATAGAACAGTCTTTTGGACTCTGTGGGAGAGGGCAAGGATGGGATGATTTGGGAGATTGGCGTTGAAACATGTATATTATCATATGTGAAATGGATTGCCAGTCCAGGTTTGATGCATGAGACAGGGTGCTCGGGGCTGGTGCACTGGGATGACCCAGAGGGATGGGATGGGGAGGGAGGTGGGAGGGGGGTTCAAGATGGGGAACACATATACACCCATGGCTGATTCATGTCAATGTATGGCAAAACCACTACAATACTGTAAAGTAATTAGCCTCCAATTAAAATAAATATATTTATATTAAAACAAAACAAAACAAAAAGAAATATCAAATCACTATGTTGTACACTGAAACAAATGTATGTCAATTATAACAATAAAATAATAAAATACCGTGTGAAATGAAAAAAAGAAAAAATAAAAGCAGCAAGGGAAAAGCAACAAATAACATACAAAGGAATCACCATAAGTTTATTTATTGAGTTTTTCAGCAGGAAATATACAGGCCAGAGGGAGTGGTAGGATATATTGAAAGTGATGAAAGGAAAAACCTACAGCCAAGAATACTCCACCCACCAAGGATCTCATTCAGATTAGTTGGAGACATCAAAATCTTTACAGAGAGCAAAAGTTAAGAAAATTCATCACCACCAAACCAGCTTTTTAACAAATGTTTAAGGAACTTTCCTAGGCAGGAAACACAAATGAAGGTAAAGACCTACAAAAATAAACCCAAAACAATAAAGTAAATGGTAACACGATCTTACATATCAATTAATACCTTAAATGTAAAGAGATTAAATGCTCTAACCAGAATTAAGAAACTGGTTGAACGGATATAAAAGTAAAACTCATACAGACTGAATGTGAGGGCATGGAAAAAGATATTCCATGCAAATGGAAATAAAAAAAGCTAGAGTAGCAATAGTCCTATCAAACAAAATAAAGTGAAAGCTGCTCAGTTGTTTCTGACTCTTTGCAACCCCATGGACTAAATGGTCTATGGAATTCTCCAGGCCAGAATACTGGATTGGGTAGCCTTTCCCTTCTCCAGGGCATCTTCCAAACCCAGGGATCGAACCCAGGTCTCCCACATTGCAGGTGTGTTTTTTACCAGTTGAGTCACAAGGAAAGCCCAAAAATACTGTAGAGGGTAGCCTATCTATTCTCCAGCAGATCTTCCTGACCCAGGAATTGAACCAGGGTCTCCTGCATTGCAGGTGGATTCTTTACCAACTGAGCTATCAGGAAAGCCATCAGGCAAAATCGACTTTAAAATAAAGACTGTTACAAGAGGCAAGGCAAGACATTACATAATGATCAAGAGACCAACCCAAAAAGAAGATATAAAATTGTAGATATTTATAAGCTGAACATAGAATCACATGACTACATAAAGCAAACACTAACAGCTATAAAATGTGAAATCAACAGTAACACAATAATAGTGGGGAACTTTAACACCCCACTCACACCAATGAACAGATCATCCAGAAATAAAATTAATAAGGGAACACAAGCCTTAAATGGCACATTAGACTGGAGGACCTAACTGATATCTGCTGGATATTTCATCTAAAAGCAGCAGAATACATCTTTTTCTCAAGTGCACATAGAATATTCTCCAGGATAGATCACATCTTGGGTCACAAATCAAACTGTGGTGAATTTAAGACAACTGAAATTGTGTCCAGATTCTTTTCTGACCACAACTGTATGGAATTTGGTATAAATTATGGGAAAAATCTGTAAAAAACACAAACACATGGAGGCTAAACAATACACTTCTAAATAACCAAGAGGTCACTGAAAATTATCAAAGAGGAAGCAAAAAATCTAGAAACAAATGACAACAAAAATATGACAATCCAAAATCTATGATGCAGGAAAAGCAGTTCAAAGAGGGAAGTTTATAGCAACACAAGCCTACCTCAACAAACAAGAAAAACATCAAATAAGCAACCTAATCTTACACCTAAAGAAATTAGAAAAAGAAGAACCAAAAAAAAAAAAAAAAAAAAAAAAAAAACCCCAGTGGGAGGGGGGATCGGGATGGGGAATAAGTGTAAATCTATGGCTGATTCATATCAATGTATGACAAAACCCACTGAAATGTTGTGAAGTAATTAGCCTCCAACTAATAAAAAAAAAAACCCCAAAGTTAATAGAAGGAAAGAAATAAAAAATATCAGAGAAGAAAGGAGTGAAAAAGAAATGAAGAAAACAATAGCAAAGATCAATAAAACTAAAACCTGGTTCTTTGTGAAGATAAACAAAATTGACAAACCATTAGGTAGACTCCCTAAAAAAAGAGTGAGGACTCAAATCAATGTAATTAGAAATAGAAAGGAGAAGTTACAACAGACAACAGAGAAATACAAAGGATCATTAGGGACTACTGTGATGAACTATATGCCAATAAAGTGAAAACCTGGAAGAAATGGACAGATACTAGAAAAGAACAACCTTCCAAGTCTGAAACAGGAAGAAACAGGAAATATGAACAGACCAATCACAAGCACTGAAATTGAAACTGTGTTCAAAAACCTTCCAAAAAACAAAAGCCTAGTGTCATATGGCTTCACAGGTGAATTGTATCAAAAGTTTACAGAAGAATTAACACCTATCCTGCTCAAACTCTTCCAAAAATTGAGGGGAGATGAACACTCCCACACTCATTCCACAAGGCCACCATCATCCTGATACCAAAATCAGCAAAGATGCCACAAGAAAAAGAATATTACAGGCCAATATTGCTGATGAGTATAGATGCAAAAATCCTCAACAAAATTCTAGCAAACAGGATCCAGTAACATATTGAAAGGATCATATGCCATGATCTAGTGGAGTTTATCCCAGAAATACAAGTATTCTTTAATATACACAAATCAATATGATACACTATATTAGTAAGTTGAAAGATAAAAATGTTATAATCATCTCAATAGAGGCAGAGAAAACTTTCAACAAAATTCAACACCCACTTATGATAAAAAACTCTCCAGAAAATCAGTGTAGAAGGAACCTACCTCAACACAATAAAGGCCGTATATTACAAACCCATAGCAAACACTATTTTCAGTGGTGAAAAACTGGAAATATTTCCTCTAAGACCAGGAGCAAGACAAGGGTACCCACTCTTTCCACTATCATTCAATACAATTTTGGAAGTTCTAGCCATGACACTCAGAGAAGAAAAAGAAATAAGGAAATCCTGATTGGAAAAGAAGAAAATTCTTACTGTTTGCAGATGGCATGATACTATATATAGAAAACCCTAAAGATGCCACTGGAAAATTACTAGAGCTAATCAATGAATTTAGTAAAGTTGCAGGATACCAAATACACAGAAATCTCGTCTATTTGTTTACTTGCATGTGTACTCAGTCGATTCAGTCATGTCTATCTGTTTGTAACCCCAGAGACTGCATCCTGCCAGGCTCCTCTGTCCATGGGATTCTCTCAGCAAGAATACTGGAGTGGGTTGCCATGCCCTCCTCTAGGGGATCTTCCTGAACCAGGGATTGAATCCACAACTCCTGCATCTCCTCCATGGCAGGTGGATTCCTTTACACTGAACCACCTATGAAGTCCCATACACTAACAATGAAAACTCAGAAAGAGAAATTAAGGAAACAATCTTATTCACCATTACAATAAAAATGAATAAAATACCTTGGAGTAAGCCTACTTAGAGAGACAAAAGACTTATATTCAAAAAACTATAAGACACTGATGAAAGAAATCAAAGATGACACAGATGGAGAAATAAATCAGAGTTTGAGTTGGAAGCATCAATATTGTGAAAATGATTATATTACTCAGAACAATCAAACAAATCAATTCGATCCCTATCAAATTACAAATGGCATTTTTTTTCTCCTCAGGAATAGAACTAAAATTTTACAATTTATATGGACACACAAAAGACCCAGAAGAGGCAAATGAATCATGATAAAGAAAAAGAGAGCTGGAGGAATCAACTTTCCTGACTTCAGATTTTACTACAAAACTACTATAATCAAGACAGTATGGTACTGGCACAAAACAGAAATATAGACAAATGGAACAAGAGAGAAAACCCAGAGATAAACCCATGCATCTATGGGAACCTTTTCTTTGACAAAGGAGGCAAGAAAGTACAATGGAAAAAAAGACAGTCTCTTCAATAAGTGGCTCTCGGAAAACTGGGCAGCTCCAAGTAAAAGAATGAAATTTTCTAACACTTTCTAACACCATATACAAAAATAAACTCAAAATAAATGAATACCTAAATATAAAGCCAGAAACTATAAAACTCTTAGAAGAAAACATAGGCAGAACACTCTTTGACATAAAGTGCAGCTAGATCTCCTTGGCCCACCTCCAAGAGTGATGGAAATTAAAACAAATATAAACAACTTGAACCTAATTAAAGTTAAAAGTTCTTGCACAGCAAGGGAAACTATAAATAAGATGAAAAGACAACCCTCAGGATGGGAGAAAATAATTACAAATGAAACAACTGACAAAGGATTAATCTCCAAAATATACAAGTGGGTAATGCAGCTCAGTATCAGAAAAACAAACAAGCCAATCAAAACATGGGCAGAATATCTAAACAGACATTTCTCCAAAGAAGACATGCAGATAGCCAACAAACACATGAAAAGATGCTCAACATCGCTCATTATGGGAGAAATGCAAATCAAAGCTATAATAAGATTGTCATTTACAATGATCAGAATTAGCATTATCAAAAAAATCTCCAAACAATAAATGCTGGGAGGTTGTGGAGAAAAGAAAACCTTCTTGTACTGTTGGTGGGAACATGAGTTGGTACAGCCTCTTTCTAAAATAGTATGGAAATTCCTTAAAAAACTAGTAATTCCACTACTGGGCATATACCCTGAAAAAACCACAATTCAAAAAGCCACATGTACCTCAGTGTTCATTGCAGCACTATTTATAATAGCCAAGACTTGGAAAAAACTTAGATGTCCATTAACAGATGAATGGATAAAGAAGTTGTGATATATATATATATATACACAATGAAATATTACGCAGCCTTTAAAAGGAACAAATTTGAGTCAGTTTTAGTGAGCTGGATGACCTAGAGCTTGTGATACAGAGTGAAGTATTTCAGAAAGAGGAAAACAAATATCATATATTAACATATATACACATATATGGAACTTAGAAGAATGGTACTGATAAGCCTATCTGCAGGGTAGGAATAGAGATGCAGATACAGAGAATGGACTTATGGACACAGTGGGAGTTGGAGAGGGTGGGACGATTGAGAGAGTAACGCTGACATATAGACACTGAAGTGTAAAACAGGTAGCTAGTGGGAAGCTGCTCTATAACACAGGAAGCTCAGCCTGGCACTCTGTAACTGCCTAGAGGGGTTCGTTTGGGGTTGGGAGGGAGGCTAAAGTGGGAGGGTGTACTTATAGTTATGGCTGATTTGCATTGTATGGCAGAAACCAACAGAAAATTGTAAAGCATTAATCCTTCAATTAAAAAATGTTTTAAAATTTGCAAAAAAATTTTATAGGAAAAATTTTTATTACATCTCTGATTAATGGTTTTTTTCACTGTAAGTGGTCAATTTATATGGAGTTTTAAAACTTTTTTCTAGAGCCGTTTAAGCAAAATTGAGATAAAATTTATAGGTTTAATTTGTTTACTTACTAAACATTTGTTTCAAATTATTGTTATATCTCACTTTAATGAGCTTTCATGTTTATGTTCACAAATGTTTGTATTACTTACCAGGGAACAGAATTGAATAAGCATGATTTCAAAGTGGATAGTTTACTCATAGCTTTCTTTAGAACTTAAAAAAGGTGTCATAGTTGTCAATATAAAGTGTTTTTTCTATTAATGTCTTTTCACACTTTTTACTACAAGCTGTTATCTTTCTTATAGGAAATGAAAAGCTATGAATCATTCGTCTAACAGCTCAGCATAACAGCAATTGGCATTTCAAACCAGTACTTGTCCAAGGTAAATTAGGACACATATCCCAATGACATTTTAATATTTATACATTTTAATGATGCAATCTTTAAGATCTAGGGAAATATCTCAGTGAAGTCTCCCTGGATTTGACTCATAGATTAAAAATTTGAGATTTTAATCTATTGTATTATCATTAGGTTAAAAAACATATATAAAAGATAAAGGAAGAATAAGTAGCACGTCCTACCTTTTCTATCTCTGACCTTTTATTATTATTTTTAAAATTTTATATTCACTTAGAATTAATCCAGAATGTGGTAATTGAAATATTGAAAATTATACACAAAGCTAAAATTATGCCAATATAAAAATTCTCATATTCATAACATTTTGATGTATCACGACTTTTTTTTTGTTTTAATGTGTTACGTTGAAAATATGTAGAATGCTGTTTTCCATTGATCTTTGCTTTTAAACATAATTGTATATGCTTAACCTATTTTGAAACTACATGAAGTTATTAAAACACTTGTAATTTCATTGAGAATTTTATATATTTAAAATATTCTTCACAGGTCTTGAATTTAGATATTTACTGAATTATGTATCACACCAGTACTATGTTTTTTCCCTTACTTTTTTCTTTTCTTTTTTTTTCTTTTTGAGGAAATTAAACTAAATGTTCAGTTTTCATGGAATAGTTTCATAATTCCTAGGTAATCCTTCATATGTGCTAGGCAAAATAAATCTTTAATTTCATTAAAACACAATTCTAGTTTTGGTTAGTGACATTCTTTCCTTGCCAGGTTTTACATATTTAGTTCTATGAATTTTTTCCCCATAGTACCATCTGTCTACTCTTTTATCTTCTTTGAAACTGCCAGCATTCTTAAGCTAATATGCAGGGAAGTGAGGCATATTCTCCTTGCTATTTTATATATATGTATTATATATAATACATATATATATATATTCTCCTTATTGTTATATATATATATATTATATATAATATGTATATATATATACACACATACATATAACTATTTTCATCTGCTAATCCCACACTTCCAGTCCACTTCTCCCCCAGTCCCTCTTTCTTGGCAACTGCAACTCTGTCCCTGTATATGTAAATCTGTTTCTGTTTTGTAGATAAGTTCACTTGTGTCATATTTTAAATTCCATGTATAAGTGATATCATATGGTGTTTGACCTCTTTATGACTTATATCATTGAGTATGATAATCTCTAGTAACATCCATGCTTCTGCAAATGGCATTATTTAATTCTTTTTAATGGTTGAATAGTATTACACTTGACTTCACACTCCAGAATGTCTGGCTCTGAGAGAGTGACCACACCATTGTGGTTATCTGGGTCATTAAGATCTTTTTTATACAGCTCTTCTGTGTATTCCTTCCATCCCTTCTTGATCTCTTCTGCTTCTATTAGGTCTTTACCATTTCTGCACTTTATTGTGCCCATCTTTGGATGAAATTTTCCTTTGATATTTCCAGTTTTCTTGAAGAGATCGCTAGTCTTTCCCATTCTGTTGTTTTCCTTCATTTCTTTGCATTGTTCATTGAAGAGGGCCTTCTTGTCTCTCTTGCTATTCTCTGGAACTCTGCACTTAGTTGGATGTACCTTTCCCTTTTTCCCTTGCTTTTCTCTTCTCTTCTTTCCCCAGCAATTTGTAAAGTCTCCTCAGACCACCACTTTGCATTCTTGCTTTACTTTTTCTTTGGAGTGGTCTTGTTCACTGCCTCCTGAACAATATTACAAACCTCTGTCCATAGTTCTTCAGGCACTCTGTTTACTAGACCTAATCCCTTGAATCTATTTGTCCCTCCACTGTATATTAATAGCGGATTTAAGTTGTACCTGACTGGCCTAGTGAGTTTTCCCACTTTCTTTAGTTTAAGTCTGAATTTTCCTATGAGAACTGGTGATCTGGGCCGCAGTCAGCTCCAGGTCATGTTTTTGCTGACTGTATACAGCTTTCCATCTTCGACTACAAGGAATGCAATCTTTTCTTTCCTTCATCTGCAAGTTCCTCAAAGACACTGTGGTCTTCCTGCGCTACGAATGATGAGAACAAATGGAAATATAGCATGTAAATTTCAGTGGTTTCTTTGTCTTATGTGAAGCTGGTCTCTGCTGCCAAAAAGTTTGGAGAACACTGATTTAACATGTCCAATAACTTTCTAGAGGTAGGAATAGAGCTTACTTCAATTCCTGAGATAAGAGAGATTACCTGACTAACTAATGGTTGCGTAATACTATTGAGCAGCAGGGCTAAAATTTGAATCCAGTCTGATATGAATGTCTGGTTTCTATCCATGTGCTCATCTTTTCTTGTAATCAATCTGATCTTGGTATTGATCATTTGGTGATGTCCTTGGGTAAAGTTGTCTCTTGTGTTGTTGAAAAGGGTGTTTGATGGGAGGGAGGTGGGAGTGGGGTTCAGGATGGGGAACACATGTAAATCCATGGCTGATTCATGTCAATGTATGGCAAAAACTACTACAATATTGTAAAGTAATTAGCCTCCAATAAAAATAAATGAAAAAAGAAAAGAAAAGAAAAGTGTGTTTGCTATGACCAGTATGTTCTCTGGCAGAATTCTGTTAGACTTTGCCCTGCTTTATTTTGTTCTCCAAGGCCAAATTTGCCTGTTACTCCAGGAAT
Organism: Cervus canadensis; assembly: GCF_019320065.1. Classification (NCBI taxonomy): domain Eukaryota; kingdom Metazoa; phylum Chordata; class Mammalia; order Artiodactyla; family Cervidae; genus Cervus; species Cervus canadensis. The sequence continues at coordinate 16,496,013 of NC_057396.1, forward strand.
CTCTTGACTTCCTACATTTGCATTCCAATCCTCTATGATGAATAAGACATCTTTTTTTTTTTTTTTTTCTTCTTGGTGTTAATTCTAGGAGGTCTTCTAGGTCTTAACAGAACTGATCAAGTTCAGCTTCTTCAGCATGGGTGGTTGGGGCATAGACTTGGATTACTCTGATATTGAATGGTTTGCCTTGGACATGAATTGAGATCATTCTGTCATTTTGAGGTTTCACCCACATAATGCATTTTGGACTCCTTTGTTGATTATGAAGGCTACTCTATTTCTTCTATGGGATTCTTGCCCATAGTGTAGATGTAAGGTCATCTGAATTAAATTCACCCATTCCCATCCATTTTAGTTCACTGATTCCTAAGATGTTGATGTTTACTCTTGCCATTTCCTGCTTGACCACTCTGAAGTCAAGTAGGCCTTAGGAAGCACTGCTGTCAATAAAGCTAGTGAAGACAATGGAATTCCAGCTGAGCAATTTAAAATTCTAAAAGATGGTATATCAAAGAGGTGCACTCAATATATCAGCAAATTTGGAGAACCTATCAGTGGCCACAGGACATGCTACCAACAGTGTAGAAGGTTCTTATTTCAAAATTTGAGATTCTTTTATTTGACTGATGTATCATCAAGAAGTTTGTTATTGTATTTCCAGGTGTTTAGAAATTTCCCTGATTCTTTGCTATTAATTTATTCCATTACAGTCAGAGAGCTTTATTTGAATTCAACATTTTAAAATTTGTTAAGACTTGTTTTATGAATGAGGACATTGTCTATCTTGGTGAATGTTTCATAATTATTGATACTTGGGAAAAATACATACTTTGTGATTGTTGGATGAAGTGTTCTCTATAGTTCCATAAAATCCAATTGGTTAACTGAATTGTACAGTTCTATATCTTGGCTGATTTTCTATCTAGTTCTATCATTTGGGGTTTCTTTTTTTTTTTTTTTTCATTTATTTTTATTAGTTGGAGGCTAATTACTTCACAACATTGCAGTGGGTTTTGTCATACATTGACATGAATTAGCCATGGAGTTACATGTATTGCTGAAAGTGAGGTGTAAATCCTAATCCCATTGACATAATACACATTTTACTTTATTTATTCATCTGTTCTGCCCCCATAGACTGTAAACTTTGTGAGTACAGGAATTTGTGTCTATTTCACTCACTCTGGGGCATTTAATAGGCAGTATGCTGGAACCAGTATACATCTGTAGTAGAAGATTTTTTAATACTGGCTGCATCCTTGTTTGAATGTCTCTCATTCATCTCTGGCTTAAAGCCCAGAAAAAAAACACTAGCTTTGGGTAGGTATAGAGTAATGTCTGTAGAATGAATAGATGCATTTCCTGGATGACCCATTTGCAGACATTGGGAACCCTATTAGACATGTTTCTGAAACAACTTTGATTGGCTTCTGCAAGATTGGCATCCTTGCTTGGGAAGCTCTCTGGAGAAGTGGCCATGGCAGGCGGCCTTCCCAAAAGGGAGCAGCTAGCACTTGAGATCTGTCTCTTCTTTTGCACTGTAAAGTTTTCATGGCACAGCTGAGAATGTTCAAAAAATTTTACCCAATGTTCTATAATTACATTTTAGAATATTTTTCAGTTCTGTGTAATTATGTTTTAGAGCTTTAACATCTCATTATGCAGCACTTTGGTTGGTTGGGGTTGAATGGTGGTCAATGATGATTTTGGTCACTTTTGTGTGTGTAGTTCTTCAGGGTGTGTTAGAGAAAGCTTTCAGGGAGCTCAAGGAGCAACATGTTCTTTCCTCTTGTAAAACAAAATATTTTACCATTAGAAGATGTCAAGTGTCAGGATAGCAAGAAAAGATTAGCATATGGATAGAAACCAGGCATTCATATCAGACAGACTGGGTTCAAATTCTAGCCCACCTGCTCAATAGTTATGCAACTATTAGTTAGTCAGGTAATCTCTCTTAGCTCAATTCCTACCTTTAGAAAGTTATTTAATATTGCATCTGTGTTCTCCAAAGTTTTTTGCACCAGAGACCAGCTTCATGGAAGACAAAGAACCTACTGAATTTTATAGGTAATATTTCCATTTGCTCTCATCATTTGTAGTGCATTGTCATTTAGTCCCTCAGTCACATGGGGACCTTGGGACCCATGGACGGCAGCATGCCAGGCCTCCCTGTCCTTCACAATCTCCCAGAGCTTGCTCAAGTTCATGTCCATTGAGTTGGTGATGCCATCCAACCATCTTGTCCTCTGTCGTCCCCTTCTCCTCCTGCCTTCAATCTTTCCCAGCATCCGGATATTTTACAATAAGTCAGCTCTTTGCATCAGGTGGCCACAGTGTTGGAACTTCAGCCTCAGCGTCAATCCCTCCAATGAATATTCAGGATTGATTTCCTTTAGGATTGACTGATTTAATTTCCTTGCAGTCCAAGGAACTCTCAAGAATCTTCTCCAGCACCATAGTTTGAAAACACCAATTCTTTGGCTTTGTAGTGCATAAAGACCACAGTGTTTTTCAGGAATTTGTTTATGAAGGAAAGAAAATTTACTGGGATAATATATCAATATATCAATCCAGAACTGACCAGGATGAGCATATATAATTCTTTATTTGAATCAAGATTGCTCTTAGATACCATAACCTGATTGAAGGCTAAACTGCATAAGTCACAAGTCATAAGTGTTACTTGCTCAGTTGTGCCTGACTCTTTGTGACCCCATGGACTGCAGTGTACCAGGCTCCTCTTTCATGGGATTTTCCAGGCAAGGATACTGGAGTGTGTTGCCATTTCCTTCTCCAGAGGATCTTCCCGACCCAGGGATCAAACCCATGTCTCCTGCACTCCAGGTAGATTCTTTACTATCTGAGCTATGAGGGAAGCCCCTAAGCTGCCTAAAGATGTCAATAAAATTGTGAGTCATATAGTACTTTTATTTTGAATACATGATTATGAATAAACACTCTGATTATAGTTTATTTTCATCTATGGCATGCTTCAAGAACAATGTGCTATCTGGAAGATCCAATGGGTCTGCTCCTCTTAAAAAAGTTATTTCTTATTTGGAAATAATAAAATTTGCCCTTTGTTTTCTAATATTTATTATTGTGCTGTGCTCTTGGTATACAAATAAAATTAAGTTTCTGAGATTTTAAGGCTAAGAACTAGACTATTGACTAATGCAATTCATGTGAGAAGTCCATACTGGGAGATTTTTAGTGAGGTTATTTGCTTGTTTGACAAGCAACACTCTAAGCTAGTCACTGGCTCTTTGCCTACTTGAAACACACTTGCAAGGTGACTTACTTGGAAATTCTTTACATATTTGAAAAGACAATATGAGTATAAAAAGTAACCAATTAAAAAACTGTTTCAGGTTTGGAAATGACTTCATATTATCTTTTATATATGTCAATGAAAATACTATAAAGACTGAAGTTGAAAGAACCTTGAGGTTAACTTAGGAATCCTCTTTATCACTAGCAGGTTATCCTTAGGCCCCTGACTGAAGCTCATTATCTCATGAAGTAGCCTCTTTATTTAAAAAATCATGTTAAATTTATACATAGTGAAATACACATATCTGAAGCTATTATTAAATGAGTTTAACAAGTGTACATACCTGTGCAGCCACTACTTTAAACAAAAGATAGAACATTATTTCACATTTTAAACAGATGTGATTATTGAAAAATTATTTATGCTGAAGTACAAACTATCTCTTTATAAATTCTTAATTTTGGTCCTATTTTTCCCTCTGGAATATTCACATTCAACCTGGCTTCTCTTTTCCTTGACAGTCTTCAAGTATTTGAGAATTGAATATGTTAACATAAAGGCTTCAGAACACAGTAAGAATCACATATTCTGACATAATTCCAGAACATAGGTCAGTGTATTTACTTATTTAGGAAGCCTGGTAAGTTGAAGCATACAGATTTCCATGTATTAAATGTGTGATTTTGAGAGTTTCTGTGCCTCCCTAAGCTGCATTGTCCTCATCTGTAAAATGAAGGCAATGTTATTAGTGTTGTTCAGTCACTCAGTCATGTTTGACTCTTTGTGACCCTGTGAACTGCAGCACGACAGGCTTCACTGTCCTTCCCTGTCTCTGGAAGTTTGCTCAAACTCATGTCCACTGAGTCAGTGATACCATCCAACCATCCAATCCTCTGTTGCCTCTTTTTCCTTCTGCCCTCAATCTTTCCCAGCATCAAGATCTTTTCCAATGAGTTGACTCTTCGCACGAGGTGGCCAAAGCATTGGGGTTTCAGTTTCAGCATCAGTGCTTCCAATGAATAGTCAGGGCCAGGGTTGACTTCTTTTAGGATTGACTGGTTTGATTTCCTTGCAGTCCAATGGACTCTCAAGAGTCTTCTCCAGCACTGCAGTTTAAAAGCATCAATTCTTTGGTCCAACTCTCACATCCATATATGGCTACATAGCTTTGATTATATGGACCTCTGTCAGCAAAGTGATGTCTTTGTGTTTTAATACTCTGTTTGGTTTTGTCATAACTTTTCTACCAAGGAACAAGTACCTTTTAATTTCTTGGCTGCAGTCACTGTCCTCAGTGATTTTGGAGCCCAAGAAAATAAAGTTTGTCACTGTTTCCATTGTTTCCTCATCTATTTGCCATGAAGTGATGAGACTGGAAGCCATGGTCTTAGTTTTTTGAATGTTGAGTTTTAAGCCAGCTTTTTCACTGTCTTCTTTCACCTTCATCAAGAGACTCTTGAGTTCCTCTTCACTTTCTGCCATTAGGATGGTGTTATCTGTGTGTCTTAAGTTACTGATATTTCTCCTGGCAGTCTTGATTCCAGCTTGTGCTTCATCCAACCTAGCATTTTGCGTGATGTAATCTGCATACATGTTACATAAGCAGGGTGACAATATACAGCCTTGATCTTCTCTTTTCCTAATTTTGAACCAGTCCATTGTTTCATGTCTGGTTCTAACTGTTGCTTCTTGACATGCATACTGGTTTTTCAGAAGGCAGGTAAGGTGGTTTGGAATTTTCTTGAAGAATTTCCCACAGTTTACTTTGATCCACACAGTCAAAGGCTTTAGCATAGTCAATGAAGCAGTAGTTTTTCTGGAACTCCCTTGCTTTTTGTATGATCCAACAGAGGTTGGCAATTTGATCTCTGGTTACTCTGCCATATCTAAATCCAGCTTGTACATCTGGAAGTTCTTGGTTTACATGTTTTTGAAGCCTAACTTGAAGGATTACTCTGCTAGGATGTGAAATAAGCACAATTGTGTGGTAGTTTGAACATTCTTCGGCATTGCTGTTTGTGATTGGAATGAAAACTGATTGGAATGAAAACTCTGGCCACTGCTGAGTTTTCCAAATTTGCTGGTATATTGAGTTTAGAACTTTAGCAGCAATATTTTTTAGGATTTTAAACAGCTCAGTTGGAATCCCATCCCCTCTACTAGCTTTGTTTGTAGTAATGCTTCCTAAGAACTACTCTACTTCACACTCCAAGATGTCTGGCTCTAGGTGAGTGATCACACCATCATCGTTCTCCAGGTCATTAAGGCCCCTCCCCCCTTTTTTGTATAATGTCTAGCCTATGAAATTGCTGAAGTAATAAAATGATACAATGTATCTAAAATGCTTGACATGTTTCCTGGGACTTAGTAAGCTAGTAAATAGTAGATATTATTTTGGGCAAAGTAGGTTTAAGTATTATTGAAAAATCCTTGGATAAACTTGTTTCTATTTCTTTTCTTGATGGGGATTAAGGAGTACAATGTAGTGAAAAGAGAAGGGGGTTTAAAATCAGATTATCTATATTTTAATTCTGATGTATCTATGTTTAGCCTTAACAAAACACTTAACTTTCCTAGCCCATTCCCACATACCTAGAGAAGAGATAATAACACTACCTAACCTATACAGTAGTGCTGTTGAGCATTTCAAGATTAAAGTACAGTGTGAGTTAAAGCTCTTTTCAAGATGAAGTTTTATAGAATAGGGTGAAGGAGAATAAAATGATGATGCTCACAGGGAGGTAAGGTAGGAAATATCGACCTAAAATTGACTCAGGTTAATGTCTTTGTGGAACTGCAAGTATAACTAACATAGTGATGGCACCCAGAGTGCAAGGTGTAAGAGAGTTATTGGTACCCGAGGGTTCTTCCTAAAACTCTGCCTGCATTAGAGTATTCTTCCCCAAGAAACTCGAGGTTGTGGATATACACGTGTATTCTGCACTCTCTTTTTTTTATTCCCTTGGTTACCTGAAATACACATATGTTGGATGGTGATCCTTGCTACATTCACAGAATCTTTTCCCTTGGTAATTATTTGCTCCACTTGAACCTACCCACCAATTTTGTTTTGCTGCCTTTGGCTAGTGAAGAGCAATTCTAGTCAACACCCAGTGTCCATGACACACTTCTGGATTCTCTTTCTGAATTCAAAAACAAGGGATTTATTTGTCTGATAACTTATTCCACATTCTCAGAATATCTTCACCAACTCGTGTGTACAAAGGTTGCAGCATTAGCATCAATGCCCAAGTGACAGTGCCTCTAAGTATAGCCCCACCTTCTATGCATCATTCCAGTGTTTCTCAGTATTTCATATCCATCCTATCCCAATTCTCCCCCCGCTGTTGGTGGGAAAGCTCAAATATTGAAGACGTATAGCTAACACTATACTTAATGGAAACAGATTGCATGCTTTCTCTCTAGGATCAGGACAAAGATATTTTTTCAAACAGCTTTCATCCGAAATTGTTTTAGATGTTCCAAATAAGTGCATTAAGACAAGAAAATGAAACAAGAGATATACAGATTGGAAATGAATAAAAATGTCTTTATTTGCAGATGGCCCAATTTCCCATCATTTTCTAGTAGAAAATCCAATCAAATCTACAAAAGTTTCTAGAAATACTTAAGTCAGTATGAATACAGGATATGAGAACAATGTAAAAAAATCAAGCCTATTTCAGTATACTAGCAATGATGTGTCCTTTATACTAATCACAAAGAAAAAAATGGAAAATTGAATTTTATTAAAATTAGGATTTTCTGTTTGTTAAATGATGCCATTAAAAGAGTGTAAACAAACCTATAGTGTAAGAGAATGCATTTGTTATATACACATCTGATAAAAAACTCATATCCAGAATATATAAGTGGTGATTTAAGTTTTAAAAAGACAAAATTTTAAAAATAGGTGAAAACAGATAATGTAAACACATACAGTGGCCAAGAAATATAAGAAAAGATTTTGAATTACATTTCTCACCAGGGAAATGCAAATTAAAACTGTTATGTTGTACCATTACACAACTACCAGAATAAGATGGAAAAGATGTCAAACAACAAGAGTTGACAAAGATGTCAAAAAAATGGAACTCTCATAATCTTCTCCTAGCAATATAAATTAATATTTTTACCTTGAAAATTTAGGACAATGAAATAATGCATACTCTATGATCCAGAAATACTGCTTTTACCCACCAAAAGCATATCATTTACAAAATGTACATGATTATTCAAAGAAGTACTATTCAAAGAGACAAAAACCTGATAACTCCCAAATGTAAATACTATGAGAATAGTATTCATAATATGCAGCAGCATGGGTGAATCTCACAAACATAATGTTGAGTAAAATAAGTCAACACAAAGAACACAAACTTAACACATACTTAAGTTTTTAAATGCAAATTCAAACAACAAAAACACACTATTAGAAGTCCCCCAAAATTAATATTGAGGAGGTACTTGATTGTTCAAGGATTGGTTAGTTCAGTTTGTGACAATTCATCCACATATAAAATTATATGACCAATTTTTATATGTATATCTTATTTTAAAATAAGTTTTTAAAAAGGAGGTGAAATAAATATATTTCTGAGGAAAGAAAAAAAAAAAAAGAAATCCTTGAGGTAATTTATTGCTAGAAGACCTGAAGAAAAAGAATCTTTAAACCAGTTCTTCATAGAAACATGGAAATTCAGGAGGGAATGAAATTTAACAGTATAAAGTGTATAAAGTATAAGGGCTGGAAAAAGTTGCTTTTATAGATGAAATTTAGAAAATAAAATTCAGAAATAATAACATTTATAGTGAAAACACTAATCATTCAGTTGTGTCCGACTCTTCGCAGCCTCATAGACTGTATCCCACCGGGCTCTTCTGTCCATGGACTTCTCCAGGCAAGAATACTGGACTGGGTTGCCATTCCTTTCTGCAGGGGATCTTCTTGACCCAAGGATCAAACTCACATCTCCTGCCTTACAGGCAGATTCTTTACCATCTGAGCCAACATTTAAGATTGTGTCAATAACACCAAATACCTAGGAATAAATCTATCAGAATATCCACAAAATCTCTACAGAGAAAAATGCATAGCATTGTTGAAAGAAAGTAAAAAAGAACTGAGTTTTTGGAAAGATATTCCTTGGACATAGATTGGAATACTCCATATTGTAATGATGTTGATTTTCCTAAATTGACTTATACATGCAACTCAATCACCACCAAAACCCCAGTAAGTTATTTGATTCTGCAAATTATGTGAGTGCAAAAGGCCCAACTGTCACTGTTGCTGTTTAGTCACTCAGTCATATCCAACTCTTTGTAGCCCACCAGACTCCTCTGTCTGTGAAATTTTCCAGACAAGAATATTGGAGTAGGATGCCATCTCTATCTCCAGGGGATCTTCCCGACCCAGGAATTGAACCCACATCTCCTACTAGGCAGGTGTATTCTTTCCTACTGAGACACCAGGGAAGCCAAAGGGCCTAGAATAGCAAACTAATCTTGAAGAAGTTGAACAAAGTTGAAAACATTACACTAGAATTGTCAAGACTTATTTTAATACAATAGTAATTAAAGGTGTGTGTGGTATTGGCACAAAGGTAGAGAATGAAACCAAAGAATAATAGAAGTCCAGAGACAGACCTAAACTTGCAACAGACTGCTGTGCTCTGTGGAAAGGATGACTTATCAACAAATGTTATTGGATCAACTGGAAAGTCACATAGAAAAAACAAATCAGAACCTCTAACTTCATGCCAAACTAAAAATCAATTTCAGGTTGAATTTAGGTAGAAATATGAAAGACCTAACAGTAAAGCTTCTAAAAGAAACATGGTGGTATGTCTTCATGCCTTCTTGATACATAAATATTTCTTAAACAAAAACAGAAGCACTCAACATGAGGGAAAGGTTGACAGTTCAGATTTCAATATTATGAATTTCTAATCACAAGAAGATACTGCTAGGAGGGTAAAATAATAAGCCAAAGATAAGAAGATATTTTCAGTACATATATCCATCAAAAGAATTATTTGACTATGCGACAAACTCACAGGAATTAATGAGAAAGAGTCATCGCAAAAGAAAAGCAGGCAAAGATGTGAAAAGCCCTTCACAGAATAGAATATCTGAATAGCCAAAAAGTATAAGAAAAGGTGTTTCAATTCATTGGCCAATAGGGAAATTCAAGTTACAATCACTTTGCTGCTGTTGTTGTTTTTCAGTCACTAAGTTGTGTCTGACTCTTTGTGATCCTATAAAATGCAGCACATCATGCTCTACTGTCCTCCACTATCTCCTGGAGTTTGCTCAAATTCATGTTCATTCAGTTGCGATCTAGCCATTTTATCCTCTGCCACTTTCTTCTTTTGTCTTCAATCTTTCCCAGCATCAGGATCATTTCCAAAGTGTCCGCTCTCCCCATCAGGAGGCCAAAGTACTGGAGTTTCAGTTTCAGCAGCAGTCCTTCCAATAAATGTTCAGGGTTGATTTCCTTTACGATTGGCTTGTTTGATCTCCTTGCTGCCCAAAGGAGTCTCAAGAGTCTTCTCCAACACCACAATTTGAAAGCATCAATTCTTCAGTGCTCAACATTCTTTATGCTGCAACAATCAAACCTGTGTATGACTTCTGAGAAAACTATGGCTTTGACTATATGGACATTTTTCAGCAAAGTGATGTCTCTACTTTTAATACTTGGTTTAGATTTGTCATAACTTTCCTTCCAAGGAGAAAGCATCATCTAATTTCCTGGTTGCAGTCATTGTCCACAGTGATTTTGGATCCCAACAAAATAAAATCTGTCACTGCTTCCAATTTTTCTCTTTCTATTTGCCATTAACTGATAGGATCAGATGACATGATCTTACACTTTTTAATGTTGAGTGTCAAGCAGCTTTTTCACTCTTGTCTTTCATTCTCATCAAGAGGCTCTTTAGTTCTGCTTCATTTTCTGCCTTTAGACTGGTATCACCTGCATATCTGATGTTGTTGGTATTTCTCCCAGCAATCTTGATTCTAGATTGTAAGTCATCCAGCTGGGCATTTCACATAATGCACTTTGCATATAAGTTAAATAACCAGGGTGACAATATACAGCCTTGACATACTCCTTTCCCATATTTAACCAGCCCATTGTTTCATGTCCAGTTCTAAATGTTGCTTCTTGACCTGGATACAGGTTTATCAAGGGACAGGTAAGGCAGTCTGGTATTCCCATCTCTGAAATAATTTTCCACAGTTTACTGTGATCCACACAGAGATGGCTTTCAGTTCAGTTCAGTCGCTCAGTCGTGTCTAACTCTTTGCCACCCCATGAACTGCAGCATGCCAGGCCTCCCTGTCCATCACCAACTCCTGGAGTCTACCCAAACCCATGTCCATTGAGTCGGTGATGCCATCCAAGCGTCTCATTCTCTGTCATCCCCTTCTACTCCTGCCCTCAATCTTTCCCAGCATCAGGGTCTTTTCAAATGAGTCAGCTCATCACATCAGGTGGCCAAAGTTTTGGGGTTTCAGCTTCAACATCAGTCCCTTCAATGAACACACAGGACTGATCTCCTTTAGGATGGACTGGTTGGATCTCCTTGCAGTCCAAGGGACTCTCAAGAGTCTTCTCCAACACCACAGCTCAGAAGCATCAATTCTTCAGCACTCAGCTTTCTTCACAGTCCAACTCTCACATCCATACACGACTACTGGAAAAACCATAGCCTTGACTAGACGGACCTTTGTTGACAAAGTAATGCCTCTGCTTTTTAATATACTGTCTACGTTGGTCATAACTTTCCTTCCAAGGACTAAACGTCTTTTAATTTCTTGGCTGCAATCACCATCTGCAGTGATTTTGGAGCCCAGAAAAATCGTGGGGTATCTCTTCATGGCTGCTCCAGCAAAGCTCAGCTGCTGCTCCTTACCTTGGATGTTGGGTAGCTCCTCTCAGACGCACTTCTGCGCCACCAAGAAAGACTTTAGTATAGTCAATAAAGCAGCAGCAGATGTTTTTCTGGAACTCCCTTGCTTTTTCTGTTTTCCAACAAAGGTTGGCAATTTGATTTCTTGTTCCTCTGCCTCATTCAAACCCAGTTTGTATAACTGTAAGTTCTTGGTTCACATAAAGCTGAAGCCTAGCTTGAAGAATTTTGAGTATAACGTTGCTAGCTTGTGAAATGGGCACAATTGTACAGTAGCTGGAACATTCTTTGCCATTGTCCTTCTTTGGGACAGGGCTTCCCTGATAGCTCAGTTGGTAAACAATCCACCTGCAATGCAGGAGACCCTGGTTCAATTCCTGGGTCAGGAAGATCTGCTGGAGAAGGGATAGGCTACCCACCCGAGTGTTCTTGGGTTTCCCGTGTTGCTCAGCTGGTAAAGAATCTGCCTGCAATGTGGGAGACCTGGTCTTGATCCCTGGGTTGGATAGATCCCTGGAGAAGGGAAAGGTTATCCACTCCAGTATTCTGGCCTGGAGAATCAGTCCTTCCAATGAACACTCAGGACTGATCTCCCCTAGGATGGACTGGTTGGATCTCCTTGCAGTCCAAGGGACTCTCAAGAGTCTTCTCCAAAACCACAATTCAAAACCATCAATTCTTCAGTGCTCAGCTTTCTTTATAATCATAAGGAATTTGATTTAGGTCATACCTGAATGGCTTAGTGGTTTTCCCAGCTTTCTTCAATCTAAATCTGAATTTGGCAATAAGGAGCTCATGATCTGAGCCACAGTCAGCTCCAGGTCTTCTTTTTACTGACTGTATAGAGCTCCTCCATCTTTGGCTGCAAAGAGAATAATCAATCTAACTTTAGTGTTGACCATCTGGTGATGTCCATGTGTGGAGTTGTCTCTTGGGTTTTTGGGATAGGATATTTGCTGTGACCAGTGCATTCTCTTGGCAAAACTTGGTTAGCCTTTTCCCTGCTTTGTTTTGTACTCCAAGGGCAATCTAGCTGGTTATTCTGGGTATCTCTTGACTTTATACTTTCACATTCTAATCACCTATGATGAAAAGGACCTCTTTTTAGCTGTTAGTTTTAGACGGTCTTACAGGTCTTCATAGAACTGATCAACCTCAGCTTCTTTGGCATCAGTGGTAGGGGGATAGACTTGGATTAATGTGTTGTTTTATAGTTTGCCTTGGGTATGAATTGAGATCATTCTGTTGTTTTTGAGATTGTACCCAAGTACTGCATTTTGGACTTTTTATTAACTAAGAGGGCTATTAGAGTTCTTCTAGGGGATTCTTGCCTGCAATAGTAGATAGGTCATCTGAATTAAATTCTCCCATTCACATCCAATTTACCTTGATTCATATACCTAACATTCCAGATTCATATGTAATATTGTTCTTTTCAGCATCAGTTTTTACTTTCAGCATCAGACATATTCACAACTGAGTATCATTTCTGCTTTGGCCCATTGCTGCATTCTTTCTGGATCTATTCACAATTTCCCTCTGCTTTTCCCCAGTAGAATATTGGACCCCTTCTGACTTGGGAGGTTCATCTTCCTGTGTCATATGTTTTTGCCTTTTCATACTGTCCATGAGGTTTTCTCAAGGCAAGAATGCTGGAGTGGGTTCCCATTTTCTCCTCCAGCAGATCACATTCTGTCAGAACTCTTCACTATGACCTGTCTGTGTTGGATAGCCTTGTACAACAGAATCCATAGCTTCATTGAGCTAACCAAGCCCCCTTGCCATGACAAGACAGTGAATCACTTTAAAATGTACTAAAAGGGCAAAAATAAATGACAATTCTAAGGATGGGATAGGATGTAAAGCAACTGGAATTGTATACATTGAGGTGTGACTATAGTTTGGCATAACTAATTAGGAAAACTGTTTGGCAGTATCTATGCTGCTTAGAGAGAATCTTCAATTTAATGGACATGAATTTGAGTGAAATCTGGGAGATAGTGGAGTATAAAGGAGCCTGGCATGCAATAATCCATGAAGTTGCAGAGTCGGACATGACTTAGAGGCTGAACAGCAACAAAGAAAACTGAATATGTACAGACCTTATAACTTGACAATTATACTTTCATGTTTATATTCAGAAATAAAACATACATAATGCATACTAAAATTATGTGTTAGACTTTCATACTACTCTTATTCATAATTCCTCATTTTGGAATACCAAATTTTATATTAATGATTGAATGAAAGAAGTATAATAAGGTAATGAAAATGAACAAACTATTGCTAATTGCAATAACCTATATGAATCTCATAAATAATGTTGACAGAAAGAAGTCAGAACAAAACAACATATGCTATATGGTTTCATTTATTAACATAAAATTCAAAAATAGGCAAAACTAGTCTATATTATTAGAATTATAGTAATGTTTACTCTTAGAGAACAGACACAGTTATCAGGAAGAACTTCTGATAATATTTTGTTTCTGATTTTTTGTTGTTGTTGTTCCTGATTTTTAAGGAGCAGATAAATGAGCAGGTTAACTTTGAGCAAATTTACAGAGCTGGCAACTTAGGTTTTGTTCTTTTTACTCTATGTGCATTATAATTCAATAAAACATCAACAGTGAAATAGCTACTCAAGTAATTTATCCTCTCGTATCTAACCAAAGGAACATCTACACCACAATCCTTGTCCTTCCCTAACCTGAGTTATATTTATATGTCACCAAGATCCCTTTAAAAAATCTTAATGGCTCCACTTTGTTTTGAGAGGACTACCTGTTGTGTGTGGCTAATGAGGCCAGTTACAGATGCTGTAGTGATGTGTGTGAAACGAATCGCCAGTCCAGGTTCAATGCATGATACAGGGTGCTCGGGGCTGGTGCACTGGGATGACCCAGAGGGATGGGATGGGGAGGGAGGTGGGAGGGGGGTTCAGGATGGGGAACACATGTACACCTGAAAGGTTGTTGCTCAACGATAAGACGCGGGATTCTTGGCCTCCGGAGGAGACGAATTCAATCCGGGGCTAGAGACGAGGCTGGATCGCTCAGAGCTTTTGTGTAATAAACTTTTATTAAAGTATAAAGGAGATAGAGAAAGCTTATGACATAGGCATCAGAAAGGGCCAAAAGAGTACCCCCCCGCCTTAGTCTTTAGCTGTAAGTTATAACTGCAACTTAACAGCTGTAACTCACAGTCTGTTAATGAAAAGAAAGGAATGTCTTAGAATTTAGAATGGCACCAGATAATTTATCCCTGGCCATAAAATGATTGACTTGAATCTTGTAGAAGGGCAGATTACCAACAAATAGTTTCATTTACATAGATTAGGGAACAATATCTGAGCAAGTAGGTTAGGCCGTTTGGAGGAACCAACTTGAAGATAGAGTCTGGGGTACATTAACATAGCTTAAGACAACATTTCCATAAGAAAAAGAAATGTATTGGTTAACTCAAGGTTTGAGAGTAGTTAGCTTCAGGTGAAACCAGGTGTCATGGCAACACAGCATTTTAAGAGAAACCTCCTTTTAAATTTGTATAGAGAAGAAAAAACATATCGCTGGTTTGTTTCCTCCTGCCACTTAAGAGAGATAAAAATGTCTGTCACTTGCAGCCTCTTTCATCTGTTTGGAGACCCCTGGCCTTCCTGCCTGTTACCCTCTCACACCCTTGTCAGATTCATGTCAATGTATGGCAAAACCAATACAATATTGTAAAGTAAATAAATAAATAAAAAAAACTGGAAAAAAATATTAAGTAAAACAAACAAACAAACAAAAAAAAAACAAAACAAAAATAAAACAAAACAAAAACAAAAGTGAACACCACAGAGGTTAGGGGAAAGTTTTCAATTTTCTTTCATTCAGAATTCCCAGTAGAAGCCCACTTGCTCTTCATTTCTCTACTTCTATTGCCATCAACAGAGATGAATTTCAATTGGTGTTTGTAAAATATACATCAGTGATATTTTATCTATATGTGTGTATATATACTTTTCATCTTATTTTTGAACTTTTAAAATGGTGAGGTATGAGAAAAATACATAGGAATATACTTGTAACAGGCACCAAGTTTAAGAAATAGAGCATTACCAGATTACAGAGGCCCCATGTGCTCCTCCTTTACCTATGTATGTGTGTGTATATGTGCATTGATCCACTAATTAATTTACTATTCACATTTAAATTTTATCAATTAATCTAATAATGTCCTTTACAGCAGTTCCCCCTCTAAGGTCATATATTACCTTTAGTTGTCAAGTCTCTTCAGCCTCTTTTAAGCTGAAACATTTCTATAGCCTTTCTGTCTTTTCTGATATATATATATATATGCATATATATATATACATGCATATATTGTATATATATATATATATATTGCACATTTCCTTCTCAAGGTATCACATTTGGAGGCACAAGATGTCCATCTGTTCTTCACTGGTCATGTTAATCTTGATCACTTAGTCAACTGTTTGATTTCTCTGCTGAATATTACTGTTTATTTTTCTCCTTTTAACTAAAAAGCAGTTTGTGAAGAAGTGAAGTCTGACTCTTTGTGACCCCATCAACTGTAGCCTGCCAGGCTCCTCTGTTCTTGGGATTTTCCAGGCAAGAATACTGGAGTGGGTTGCCATTTCCTTCTCCAAAGCAGTTTGTAGAGATATTCAAATACACTGTTATGAAGTTTCCTCTTGAATTAGTTGTTGCTGTTATTCAGTTGCCCAGTCGCATCCAACTCTTTGCGACCCCATGGACTGCAGCACGCTAGGCCTCTCTGTCCCTCACCATCTCCTAAAGTTTGCCCAAGTTCACGTTCACTGCATTGGTGATGCCATCCAACTATCTCATCCTCTGATGCCCTCTTATCCTTCTGCCCTCAATCTTTCCCAGCATCAGGGACTTTTTCAGTGAGTCAACTGTGCACATCAGATGACCAAAAATCCTGGAGTTTCAGCTTCAACATCAGTCCTTCCAACAAGTATTCAGGGTTGATCTCCCTTAAGATTGACTGATTTGATCTCCTTGCTGTCCAAGGGACTCTCAGAAGTCTCCTCCAACACCACAGTTTGAAGGCATCAATTCTTTGGCACTTTGCCTTCTTTATGGTCCAGGTCTCACAACCGTACCTGACCAAAGGGAAGTCCATAACCTTGACTATTGGACCTCTGTTGTTAGAGTAACGTCTCTGCCTTTCAACACACTGTCTAGGTTTGTCATAGCTTTCCTGCCAAGAAGCAAACATCTTCTGATTTCATGGCTGCAGTCACTATCTGCAGTGATTTTAAAGCCTAAGAGGATATCTGTCACTACTTCCACTTTCCCCCCTCTACTTGTCATGAAGTAATGAGGCCGGATGTCATGATCTTAGTCTTTTTAATATTTAGTTTTAAGTCAGTTCTTTCACTCTCCTCCTTCACCCTCATCAATAGGCTCTTCAGTTCCTCTTAGTTTTCTGCCCTCAGAGTAGTTGTTGATGTTTCTCCTGTCTATCTTGATTCCAGCTTGTAACTCATCAAGACCAACATTTCTCATGATGTGCTCCACATATAGATTAAACAAACACGGTGATAGTTGACAGCCCTGTCATACTCCTTTCTCAATCTTGAACCAATCAGTCGTTCCATACAGGGTTATAACCATTGCTTCTTGACCCACATACAGGTTTCTCAGAAGATAGGTAAGATGGTATGGTGTTCCCATCTCTTTAAGAGCTTCCCACAGTTTATTATGATCCACACAGTCAAAGGCTTTGGCATAGTCAATGAAACAGAAGTAGATATTTTTCTGGATTCCCTATCTTTCTCTATTATCCATTGAAAGTTGGAAAATTGATCTCTGGTTCCTCTTCCTTTTCTAAACCTAACTTGAACATCTGGAAGCTCTTGGTTCACATAATGCTGAAGTCTAGCACACAAGATTTTAAGCATGACCTTACTAGCATGGGAGATGAGTGCAACTGTCCAATGGTTAGCACATTCTTCAGCACCACCCTTCTTGGGAATTGGGATGAGAATTGACCTTTTCCAGTCCTATGGCCACTGTTGGGTCTTCCATATTTGCTGACATATTGAATACAACACCTTGATGGCATCATCCTTTAGGGTTTTGAATAGTTCTACTGGAATTGCATCACATCCACTAGCTTTATTAATATCAGTGCTTCCTAAGGCACACTTGACTTAACTCTCTAGATGTCTAGCTCTGGGTGGCTGATCACACCATCATAGTAATCTGGTTCATTTGGATCTTTTTTGTACAGTTCCTTCATGTCTTCTTTCCATCTTTTCTTGATCTCTTCAGCATCTAGTAGGTCTATACCATTTATGTCTTTAATTGTGCTCATCTTTGGGCAAAATGCTCCCTTGATATTTCCAATTTTCCTGAAGAGATCTCTAGGCTTTCCCCTTCTGCTGTGTCCTTCTAGTTTTACATACTGTTCATTGAAAAAGGCCTTCTTGTCTCTCTGTGCTGTTCTTTGTAAATCTGAAATCTGAATTTAGTTGGATATACCTTTCCCTTTCTCCCTTGCTTTTCACTTCTTTCTTTCTTTAATTTGTAAGACCTCCTCAGACAACCACTTGCCTTCTTGTTTTTCTTTTCCTTTGGGAGGGTTTGTTTGCTGCCTCTATACAATATTATGGACCTCTGTACAAAGTTCTTCAGGCACACCACTTTCAAGTTCTAATCCCTTAAATCTATTTGTTACCACCACTGCATATTCATAGGGGATTTGATTTAAGTTGTACCTGTCTGGCCTAGTGGTTTCCCCCACTTTCTTTAGTTTAAGCCTGAATTTTGCTTTTTGAAACTGATGATCTGAGCCACAGTTAGCTCCAGGTCTTGTTTTTCCTGACTGTATACAGCTTCTCCATCTTTGGCTACAAATAATGTAACCAATTTGATTTGGGTATTGGCAATTTGGTGATGTCCACGTGTAAAGTCATCTCTTGTGCTGTTGAAAAATGTATTTGCTATGACCAATGCACTCTCTTGGCATAATTCAGTTAGCCTTTGCCCTGCTTCATTTTGTTCTCCAAGGCCAAACTTGCCTGTTACTCCAGGTATCTCTTGATTTTCTACTTTCCATTCTAATCCCCAAAGATGAATACACACACACACACACACACACACACACACACACACACATTTGGTCTTAGTTCTAGGAAGTATTCTAGGTCTTCATAGAACTGATCAACTTCAGCTTCTTCAGTATGGATGGTTGGGGCATAGACTTGGGTTATTGTGGTGTTGAATGGCTTCCCTTGGAAACAAACTGAGATCATTCTGTCATTTTTGAGGTTGCACTCAAGTACTGCATTTTGGATTCTTTTGTTCCCTTTTGAGGACTGCTCCATTTCTTCTAAGGGATTCTTGCCCACAGTAGTAGACATATGGTTATTTGAACTAAATTCACCCATTCCCATCCATTTTAGTTCACTGATTCCTAAGGTGTTGATGTTTATTTTTATCATCTGTTTGACCATGTCAAATTTCCCTTGATTCATAGTTCTAGCATTCCAGGTCCCTATGCAATACTGCTCTTTGAAAAATCAGATTTTACTTTCATTATCAGACACATCCACAACTGAGCATCGTTTCCACTTTGGCCCTGTCTCTTCATGATTTCTGTGGCTATTAGTAGTTCCCCTCTGTTCTTCCCCAGTAGCATATTGGACATCTTCAGATCTGGGGGGCTCATCTTCAGGTGTAAAAGTGTTTTTTTTGTCTTTTTACACATTTCATGAGGTTCTCATGGCAAGTATACGGGGATGGTTTGCCATTTCCTCCTCCAGTGGATCGCATTTTGTCAGAACTCTCCACTATGACCCCTCTGTCTTGGGTGGCCATACACAGCCTGGCTCATAGCTTCATCAGTTATGCAAACCCCTTCACCATGACAAGGCAGAGAGCCATGAAGGGGTTTGAACTAGAATACATTGATAATTTTTGCCTGATCTAGTCTTTACCACAACAACTACAAAATAATGATTTTTTTCACTATAGTAACAACATTCTTTGCACATTTACCAGTTGGCCCTTGCCATTCTACTATAAGTAGTTATTTGATTATTTATCTAATTACTAGCTGTACAGGCTCATGAATTTCTATTTTTCAATTGTTTATTATTTATTACTGAACTTAATTTTTTTGAAGCTGAAATTGTCTGGATTTGACCAGTGGAAGTTCCTTCAAGCTGGCTATAGTATCCCTGTATTGTTGCTGTTGTCCAATTGTTAAGTCATGTCCAACTCTTTGCAACCCACAGACTGTAGCATACCAGATTTTAACACACCAGACTTCCCTGTCCTTCTCTATGTCCTTGAGTTTGCTCAAACTAATTTCCATTGAGTCAGTGATGTCATCCAACCATTTCATTCTCTGTCACTTCCTTCTCCTCCTGCCCTCAATCTTTCCTAGCATTAGGGTCTTTTCCAGTGAGTTGACTCTTCACATTAGGTGGCCAAAGTATTGTAGTTTCAGCCTCAGCATCAGTCCTTTCAGTGAATATTAAAGGTTGATTTCCTTTAGGATTGACTAGTTTGATCTTGCTGTCCAAGGGACTCTCAGGAGTCTTCTACAGCACCACAATTTGAAAGCATCAATTCCTTGGCACTCAGCCTTCTTTATGGTCCAGCTCTCACATCTGCACATGACTACTGGGAAAACCATAGCTTTGACTATACAGATCTTTGTCAGCCAATTGATGTCTTTGCTTTTTAATATGCTGTCTAGATTTGTCATAGCTTTTCTTCCAAGGAGCATGTGTCTTTTAATTTCATGGTTGCAGTCATGGTCTGCAGTGATTTTGGAGCCCAAGAAAATAAAATCTGTTACTGTTTCCACTTTTCCTCATCTATTTGCCATGAAGTGATGGGACTGGATGCCATGATCTTAGGTTTTTGAATGTTGAGCTTTAACTTTTTCACTCTTTTCTTTCACTCAGTATCTCTGTATATCCTTGTGATATCCACCAATTCCCTCCACCCCTTCCATTTTTTTTTTTTTTGAGCACTTCCTTATGTTCTAGCATAACAATTCCAACCAATTGTTTAAGATCTAGTTCAAATATCATCTTTTTCAGGGCAACCTCCAAAACTGACTCTACTCTCAAAGATAACTTTATTTTTCAGCACACTGATGTACAGATTGCACTGAATTCTCATTCTTGCTTACCCTTTTACTTTCTAGTTGTTTCTTGTATTTGATTTGTCTCTGAAACAGATTGTGTTTCAAGGTCAGGACCTGTTTTCTACCTAAAAAGAATAAGCTCCCCCTTGGAAACTTAAACTCTTTTACTTATACAATCAATGCCAAATAGTCCTGTTTTTATGAAGAAACGAAAGAAGGAAGAGAGAGAAGGAATAAAGGGAGGAAATATTCTCTCTAGAAATGTGCTTTTGTTTTACATTTTTCAATATATATGCTGACTGAAAACAGAGCTGTGTATTCTAGGGTAATTAGACTAGGAGGAGAAAACGGTGAGAATTATATGTGTCCCTATACTAATGATGTAGAAAAATGAAAAACAAAAACTGAGTGACCTCATCAAGGAACACTTAATGATCTCAGTTGCCTAACTGATGGGCTGATTTATTCTTTTTATTCATAATGTGAAGCAATTTTATTCAGTTCAGTTCAGTTGCCCAGTTGTGTCCGACTCTTTGTGACCCCATGGTCTGCAGCACTCCAGGTTTCCCTGTCTATCGTCAAATCTTGGAGCTTGCTCAAACTCATGTCCATCAAGTTGGTGATGCCATCCTCTGTCATTCCCTTCTTCTCCTGCCTTCAATCTTTCCCAGCATCAGTGTCTTTTTCAAGGAGTCAGTTCTTTGCATAAGGTTGCCAAAGTATTGGAGTTTCAGCTTCAGCATCAGTCCTTCCAGTGAATATTCAGGACTGATTTCCTTTAGGATTGACTAGTTGGATCTCTTTGGAGTCCAAGAGACTCTCAAGAGCTTTCTCCAAAACCATAGTTCAAAAGCATCAATTTTTTGACACTCAATTTTCTTTTTTTCCCAACTTTGTTTATAGTTCAACTCTCACATCCATACATGACTACTAGAAAAATCATAACTTTTTTTTTCATTTATTTTTATTAGTTGGAGGCTAATTACTTTACAATATTGTAGTGCTTTTTGGCATACATTGACATGAATCAGCCATGGATTTACATGTGTTCCCCATCCCAATCCCTCCTCCCACCGCCCCCCCCCCCCGCCCCCCCACCATCCCATCCCTCTGGGTCTTTCCAGTGTACCAGCCCTCAGCACTTGTCTCATGCATCCAACCTGGGCTGGTGATCTGTTTCACCCTTGATAGTATACTTGTTTCAATGCTATTCTCTCAGAACATCCCACCCTCGCCTTCTCCCACAGTCCCAAAGTCTGTTCTGTGCATCTGTGTCTCTTTTTCTCTCTTGCATATAGGGTTATCGTTACCATCTTTCTAAATTTCATATATATGTGTTAGTATGCTGTAATGTTCTTTATCTTTCTGGCTTACTTCACTCTGTATAATGGGCTCCAGTTTCATCCATCTCATTAGAACTGATTCAAATGAATTCTTCTTAAGGGCTGAGTAATATTCCATGGTGTATATGTACCATTGCTTTCTAATCCATTCGTCTGCTGATGGGCATCTAGGTTGCTTCCATGTCCTGGCTATTATAAACAGTGCTGCAATGAACATTGGGGTGCACGTGTCTCTTTCAGATCTGGTTTCTCAGTTGTGTTATGCCCAGAAGTGGGTTGCTGGTCCATGGCAGTTCTATTTCCAGTTTTTAAGAACCTCCACCACTGCTCTCATAGCGGCTGTACTGTTTGCATTTACCCCCACAGTTTAAGAGGCGTTCCTTTTTTTTTCTCCACACCCCTCTCTAGCATTTATGCTTGTAGACTGGATAGCAGCCATCCTGACTGGCATGTTATGGTACCTCATGTGATGGTTTTGGATTGCATTTCTCTGATATGAGTGATGTTGAGCATATTTTCATGTGTTTGTTAGCTATCTGTATGTCTTCTTTGGAGAAATGTCTGTTTAGTTCTTTGGCCCATTTTTGATTGGGTCATTTATTTTTCTGGAATTGAGCTTCAGGAGTTGCTTGTATATTTTTGAGATTAATCCTTTGTCTGTTGTTTCATTTGCTATTATTTTCTCCCAATCTGAGGGCTGTCTTTTCACCTTGCTTATAGTTTCCTTTGTTGTGCAAAAGCATAACTTTGACTAGATGGACCTTTGTTGTCAAAATAATGTCTCTGCTTTTTATTGCATTTATATTTTAGCAGCTGTTCACTTTTGAGATGATGTACTTAAATATTTTTATTACTTGTTTTGGTGAAGATATTCTTTATTTTTATTAAAATTAGTTTCTTGGGTAGATTAAATTATTTTAGAAGCTATTGTCTGTCTTGGCATGGGGTTCTGTGGTGGTGAACCTGTCAGGAAGCATATAACAAGAGGTTTCCTGTGTGCTGTTTTGGATCTGTCAGGAACCCTCTGGCCCTTATTGATTCCTGAATATTCAGGAATTAAGAGGAGAGGCACTCCTTTCCTGGGGCTGAGGAATCCAGGCATTTCTCATTACAGTGATAAGTACCTTCTTCCTTCTTATGAAAAGATGATTGTTTGCAACTCTCTCTTTGATAGGGATCATCTTATGTTTTGTAAGTCTGGAATTTTAATCTTTATCTTTGCTGAGAATAACTAGAGTATGTATGCCCACGCCTTGTTGATTAAAATGCCTTTGCTCCATCAGAACTTTGGTCCCCGTGTCTTTCTTTCTGTCTGTCTTTCTTTCTATTCTTTATGTCTCTCTCTCTATCTCTCTATTTCTGGCTAATTCCTTGGAGCGCGGAGGCCCGCTGAGCTCACTTTCTTGCCTGGGCTTCTAAGACCCTCTTGAGAAGGTGCACTGTGCCTTCCCCCACTCGAGAGGGCGCCCAGTGCCTACGTGCAGCAGCGCAAGCCCTAAGAACAGGACTCTATTGGCTTTCTCCGTAAACCAGGGGATATCAGCCTCTTTCTCTCTCTCACTCTCCGGACCACCAGGTTCTGGTCTGTTAAAGGACCAACAAGCGCTATCAGCCTCTTTCTCTCTCTTACTTTCTTATCGTCAACTCCGGACCACCAGGTTCCGGTCCATTAAAGGACCAACATGAACCAGTTTATTTTCAGAAGACCAATAGTAGAAGCTTTCATCCTTGATGTTGCAGCTTAGACTGATCCTATTGTGTCTATTTCTTTCCATCCACCCCTCAACCTGCAGAGATGAGATGTAGTATATTTGTAAGCATGATTCCCTTGCCTTGTGTCCAACTTTTATAAGGTTCATGAATTTATTCCAGTGGTCATATTCAACAAAAGTTCCTAATCTGAGCTAGTCTAGGAAGCTATAGTGAATATCAATGAATATTTACATAATTAATATTTCATTTCTAATGAAATGTAGTAGTGTTAGGGGAAGCACAGATTGAAACCGCCCACCCTGGCCAAGCACCATAGTAACCATTTGCATGAGTTGTTTTATGACAGGAGATCCTGATAAGGAATACGGAACTAATAAGCCACCAACAGCCGGAAGAGTTCAGGAAAGGTCGAGAGGAGACGCTGCCTGCCCGTCCACTTCCCAGAATCCCTCTTGCTAGCATCCATCTTGGCTGAGCGATGCGTGCGCCTCCAGGAAAGATGCTGAATTAGAATGATTGGCCAAAGACCACCCAGAAACTAATCCCATCACCATAAAACACAAGACTGCGAGCCACGTGGCAGAGCAGTTCTCCTGGGTTCCCTTACCCTCCTGCTCTCCACCTGGGTGCCCTTCCCAATAAAATCTCTTGCTTTATCAGCACATGTGTCTCCTCGGACAATTCATTTCCGAGTGTTAGACAAGAGCCCAGTTTCGGGCCCTGGAAGGGGTCCCCTTTCCTGCAACAAATGGCGACTCTGGTGGAACTGTTCTTCACTGAGACTGACATCCTGACCACTCAGGGGCCAGCTTGCCTGCCAATGGACCAGACCCAGCGGCCGCAACTGGGACCCTTTTGTCCTTGGTCTCCTCCTGACGTGGACAACTGGCCAGAGTGCCCCAACCGGTAAGGAACAAGAGACTTTATTGACCTCTCTCCTCTTCCCTCTCTCTTTCCTCTCCTTAGCCATTCCTATCCTTCCCGTTTTTCTAGTCCCCCGGTCCTGGATGCAGGAATCTGGTTGAAGGGCCTCAGCTTGAGCTGAGGACTTGAGACTGATCACCTCCTCTTGGCAGAGAACTCGAATTTTCTGGTCTGGTTTCTGGTAGGGCCGAGTTCCAGTCCTCCCATTTCTGGAAGCCCAGGGAAAAGTCCTGTAACGCCTGGGTGTCTGCAGGTAGCAGGAGACGTCTGTAAGGCCACCCCTTTTGCCCCCCTTTCCCGCCTCCTCCTCCTTCTTCTTTCAACCTGGCTTCCTTTCTTCCTTTTGAAATCTTTGAAGACATCTGAAGTTTTGTGTCTCTATAGGAGGCTTTCTGAGAGACTGTATTCTTGTATTTTAAGGGAGTGTCTGATGAGGACTGCCAGGTTATATGTGTGTGTTTTAACTCTGTTCTGTGTTGTGATTTGTGTTGGCCATTTTGCTTTGTCTGGCCACCATTAGACCTGCCGCCATTTTGTTAGAACTTGATTTTCTTTCCCTGTGCTTTGAGATCAGGGCTCTCAGGAACACTTATCTAGACCATCTCTAACTCCTGAAACTGAGAGAAAAAGGAAAAAAGCCTTTAAAAAATGTTATTTATTTAAATTTTATATTGTAATATCTAATTCATGACCAAACTTAGAAAATGAAGCTAGATCTTGCACTGTGTCTGTCTAAATATGTCTTGGTATGTCTTTGTCTCTGGGTAATATTTTTTAGGTTAATTTGTAAGTGAGCTCTATTTAATTGGCTTAAAAAAAGGTAAGTGCTTACAAATCAAATAATTCTAAATTAAACAATGAATTCCAGGTTCAAGTGAACTGGGAAATATTCAGTATTAAATACCTGATATTAATGTTTGTTTGTTGACCTATCTAATATAGACATGTCTTAGAGTAAGTAACATCAAGTAGAATATTTTCATTGTACCTAGGTTTAATATAAGTTAAATATCATACCTGTTACAAGTTTGTCAACAAGGAAATTACCTTGAGTGAAAAAACTTCTAAAAAATGTAAATGAGGTATGAGTTTGTATATAAACTCTATTAGGAATAATTATTCTTTAAGAATATCTGTCTACAATGGTCTCCCCAGATTGGCGTAACTTGAATTTCTAAGGGTTGTGCTAAACTAAGTATTAGAAGTCTATTAAATAATTAGGTCATTTCCAAATGAAATAAGATTTTGAAACATTTACTACTAAACACTGATTTCCTTTTACAGAAAAACTAAAGAGATTTGGGACTATAAATGAATAATGTTTGATGCCATCCTAAAATGTTTTAAGAAAGCAAGGGTTTTAGAAATTATCACTGGTATTTATGCTCACCAATCTATAAAATGCTAATATAAAAGTTAGCTCTTGGTTGCTAAAGGAAAGCAGGAAGTGTGCTTTCAGTAAAGAAAAAGGTATGAAAATATACTAAAAAGAGTTATGCATGATCAGGATTTTCTAAAATTGGATTACAATTAGTTAGATAAATGGATTTTGTTAGGAATGACAGGTCATAAGAAAACTGGTTAGAGCCAATTAGGTCCAAGATGGTGGAGCTGACTTTCACTAGACCTTGAGCCTTGGTATTTACGCCCATTGTGACATATCAACAAGCTAAATGATACACCCATCAACACTGACTAAATCTGACCAAATGTTCTAAATGCTTTTAATTGATCTTTTTGATAAAACTTCCTAAATCGAATTCTTTTGAAGTTCCTTTGACCTCTAGCTAACTTTGGGGCACTTCAGAGGGCCCCTGAAACATCCCAAAGAGAGATATTAAACTGTGTTTATTTGGTTGGTTGAATTACATGAAAAAGATTATCAAATGAGCAATAAATCCACTCATGTTATAATGTATGGCAAAATTACTAATACAGATATCCTAGAAATTATATGGAGTTCTTAACATTTTGATATGTCTTGGTGTTCTAATGAGGAACTTGATGACTTCACAAAAGTTAACAAAGGACTGAATGAACCAGTGAATATGCTTATAATTTTTATGGTTTATATCTGAAAAATTACAGGTTTGAATCTTGTGTTTTCTGGGAGTAGGGAAAACCTTCCTCTCAAACTAATTATGAAAATAATTTTGGTAAAATTATAAATTATAAACAAAATAATTATATTTTCTCTCTATCTGACTCCTCCAGGAATTGGAAACTCTTAGGTTTCCAGTGAGTTTATCAAACAAGCTGGGAAGGTTATCTCACTAACAGGTACAAAAATCTCAAGGAATTTTTGAGACCTTAAAAAGGGAAGAGTTCACCTGGATTTGTTAGGCAAAATCTGTGATAATCCTTTGGTGTGAGTTTCCCAGCCCTGGTTTATATTAAAAGTTCAGTCTGAGATTCCATAAGTGTTTCAGCAAAATAAAAAGTCTATAATCAATTATGGTTATATAAATCATCAGACCAAAATTAGTGAAAACAGACCTATTTTGCAAACAAACTAGCCTTAATTTGGTTGTATTTGATAAAAATGAGGGTAACTTTAGGGAGAAAAAGATATTTCAAAAAATGTTAAATCCCAATTTGTTAATGGAAGCCTGCATGTAGTAAGACTCATTTCTTGGATAGTTCTTTGCTGTTATGTGATATTAATGCAAAATTTAATTAAATTCTTAAAGAACACCCTAAGTTTGTTTCTAAAGCTTATCTCAGTAATCTGTCTTTGGATGAAGATCAGATGCCTCATGACCTGCAACCAGGACTGGAAAAAGACATAATTTAAGGAACTGTCTCCAACCTGGATGGAAGGACTTTTTATCAGGTACTCTTTACTAGCTCATGCACAATGAAACTGAAGGGAAATTAACTCTTAGATTAATTTCCACTTCCAAAGCCCCTACACTGGATTGGTCTATAGAGAAGACAGCCGACCTGATCTCATCTTAAAATGATGCTCAAACAGGAGAAACTACACTACACCAGGATGAGAAGACAACGACATCAGAGGTAGACAGCTTGTCCAAGATGCTGGACCTGATTCGTATGATCATTTATAATGTTTTCTTGACTTCTTAGACCTTTGCATATAAATCAAATGCTTTTCTATCATAGGCCTGATCCTATGCTAGTTTTAGAAATCAGTCCAATTGTTGGGTTTGTGGCCAATTACCTGTATCTAGTTCTGGGTGACCTTGGTAAATTTCTCTACTACAAGACTCTAACTGGTTGGCCCTGAGGAAATTTACTTAAAAAAAAGTTATAGTCATATTCAGGTCACTGTGATACTACCAGATGGGATCCCCTCACTGGGCCAATTAATAATGCCTACTCTGACTCTGGCCATAAATTTGAGCCTTTTTCTATTACTCAAGCTCAATCAGAGCAACAAGAAAAGTTTCAGCAAAGGAGAAAGAAATCTCCCACAATTATGAGATGGATTTATATAGATAACACTAGGCTATGGTAATTTAAGTGTAAAGTCTCCTCTGTGTTGAAAACAATTAAATCATACTAAGGATAATCAGTCTAGTAACACTAGAAAACTGGGCTATGTGCCTTATAGATGGTGGTGCCAATGTATAATTTCCCTGAAAGATAAAGATTCGTACAGAGTAGACTAAGTCAGATGACATGAGATATACTGGGCTACATCTAATAGAAGCTCTTAAGTCTTACTTGTGACTTTACTAATACTGCTGGCTATGTTCTTTGTATTTCACCTGTTTTACAAAATTGATGTTTCTTACACTGCCAAATGTGTGACTGAGGCCTCTGAAAGAATAATATATAGTTCCCTATGAGATTGATGATGATAACAGTGTAACTCTAGATATGAGAAAAAGCAACAAGAGGGAATGTTTTCCTGGACCAAGAGGCTAGTAAGACAGGTGGTCCAGAGAATTTTGGATATTGTTTTATGGCCTAGTCTAGTAACAGCACATTGAGTGGCCTGTCAACAAAATCTTTGCCAAACCTGAGAATGGACATTCTCAGCACCATGGGATAAAATGGTCATGAAATGCCCCCCTCAAAATCATGGTCAAGTTTATGAGCAAAAAGGAGCTTTGCCAACTGAAGATTGACACTTGCCATCTACATCTACAGAGATTAAATCATGGCCACTGCAACTGCTGACTTTCAACACCCCTGAAAGGAATTCAAGGTAAAAATCAGGAACGAGGCACTCTGTGCTCTGAAAAAACTGGCAAAACAGGACTTCAGATAGTTAGAGCTTTTCAGGAGATTTTATGAGTCTCAATTCTTGCATCTTCTCATACCTAGAGAAACAGTGACATCATTAATGGTGACATCTGCTTTGGCTAGTAAGGAAAATTTTACAATTAAAAGTCAAAATAGAGTACTCAGCTATGGTTCAGACACCCTGGGAAATAACTAAGTGTTACTATGGGTGTGATTTCAGATTAGACGTTGTATTGCTAAACACTTGAGTTTTCTGAGTCGTGTCAGGCTTAGATGCCACCATTCTCAAAACAATGTCTGCTGGAAGCTAGTAACTTCTACCTTACTTTTTATAAAACCAGTCAACTGGCCACCTGGCTAAAAGTCTCCCCGAAGTGCCAGGTCCAGACTGGGTTTCAGGCTTATTCTTCTAAAAAGAAAGAGATTTTTGTCTATTAAAATTCCAGTTATCTCTCCTCCAGCTACTACTAATTGGGTCTGTTACAACAAAATGGCAGACCAAGGGATTGAGATTTTAATCATACAAGGCTCAGATCTAGGACTTGGAACTCAGGACTACTTCCAATTCAGTGTTTCTTCTCCAAGCTGAGGCAGTCCTATGACCCATTTTGACAGGAAGTTATCACACTCATAGTTGCCTTGTTCCCTAAATTAAAACTGAGCAAGACTCTGTGGGGTGGCGACTCTGGAGTACAGACCTGCTGTACTGTAAAACATAGGCTTTATTCAGCCTCCTTGACCTTCCCTGAGTTCCAAAGGGTAGATTCAAACAATTGCTAATCAGGGAAGAGAAAAAATACAGAAACAGAGGGGAAACAATCAAATGGTGGTACAGCCTTGAGATGGGTCCTGGTTCCTACTCAAAGAAATATGCATAACAATGTCTTTTGAGTTCTTCTACAGAACTGGAGCCCCCACCCAGGTAAAAGATGGTAACTTCAGACTAAACACAAGATTCCTAGAACACAGCTCTGTTGCTTGACCACCAGCCAATCACCCCTGCAGCCCTCACCCCATGTTGCCTCCTGTTTCTGGGGACCAGTGATGACCATCCTGTTAGGTCTCCTGTTTGGCCCCTGTCTATTTTATCTCTGAGAGGCGCCAACAGTTTCAAACTAAATTGCTGTTATTACAAGAGTGAAAGCTGGTTTCAGATATGGAACACCCCAACTTAGATCAGGTAAAGAGAGACTTCTGCTCTGCTAGGCAGGCCTAGGCCCAGGCACAGCAGGAAGAAGTTACAGAAGAAAGAGACCTCTGCCCCAATTCCCAAGAAGCATCTTGAGTATGAAGTCTCTCAGGGGGGAGTTGTTAGGGGAAGCACACTGATTGAAACCGCCCACCCTGGCCAGGCACCATAGTAACCATTTGCATGAGTTGTTTTATGACAGGAGATCCTGATAAGGAATACGGAACTAATAAGCCACCACCAGCCGGAAGAGTTCGGGAAAGGTCGAGAGGAGACACTGCCTGCCCGTCCACTTCCCAGAATCCCTCTTGCTAGCATCCATCTTGGCTGAGCGATGTGTGCGCCTCCAGGAAAGATGCTGAATTAGAATGATTGGCCAAAGACCACCCGGAAACTAATCCCATCACCATAAAACCCAAGACTGCGAGCCACGGCAGAGCAGTTCTCTTGGGTTCCCTTGCCCTCCTGCTCTCCACCTGGGTGCCCTTCCCAATAAAATCTCTTGCTTTATCAGCACATGTGTCTCCTCAGACAATTCATTTCCGAGTGTTAGACAAGAGCCCAGTTTCGGGCCCTGAAAGGGATCCCCCTTCCTGCAACAGTAGTATTACAACAATACCCCTTCAGAACACATTCATTGTGTTAAAAGCCCTTGAAGATGTGGTTTGCTGAAATAATTAATCTATTGATTATTTGTATGGAATTGGCTGTGTTTCCATAGACTCAGGGAAGTGTCAGATTGGATGTATTGTGAAGGCCATGGAGTCAGACCTCATCTTACAGATAATGAGTTTGGGGTCCAGAGAGGTCAATGAAAGCTTGTTAGTGTCAGGTTTTGTCAAAGAATGAGTTCTTCTGACTCTTGGTTGAGTGTTCTGTCTACCACACTTCAAAATACACCTAGTGTGTTCTGCTTATACCTACTGTGTTCTGCTTACACCTCATGAGTGACTCATTCAACATACTCACCATCTGCTTAGCAAACCTTTCTATTAATAATTAGAGAAAACATGCAAGCTTCAACCCAATGAGCTGAATTTCAAATGTTTGCAGTCTAAATGTATATGTTTTTACTCTGGTTCTTACTAAGTCAGTTTGATATTTCAGGTACTCTTTTGCTGGATAAGGTATGAATTAATCAAATACTGAACCAGATCTGTAAAAATTTATGAATTCTGTAAAGATTTTCATATTAATTTGTAATCTATTTAGTTATATTGCTAGATCACAGTAAATACCCACACTTAGGGTCAGGCCAGTTATACAAATTAGCTCTTCTGTAATCACCTATTCCTGAGCAATTTCACTCATTCAATAAGTAGTTGAGCTTTTTAATGTGCCACACTGAGTGCTTACAATTACAACCAGGGATGTGAGGTAACCTGTAAGAATTGATCACATCTATCACTGAGCTTGATGGATAGTCAGAAACTAAACCTACCCAAGTACAAATTATGATGATGAAGAACGTTTGTATGTCAGTGGTTCACTCATGTGTGACACTTTGTGACCCCATTGACTGTAGCCCACCTGGCTCCTCTGTCCATGGGATTCTCCAGGCAAGAATACTGGAGTGGGTTGCCATTTCCTTCTCTAGGAGATCTTTCTGATCCAGAGATTGAATACAGGTCTCTCACATTGTAGGCAGCTTCTTTACCATCTGAGCCTTCAGGAAAGTCCAGAGGAAGAATATGGGACCATGAGAAAATGTGACAAAAGGATATGATAAAAGCAGTTCTTGGAAGTGAGGCTTACACTGATACCTGAAGGATCACTAGGAGTAGCCAGATGAAGGGACAGGGAAAGATAACTAGGTAGAGGGAAAACATGTAGAAAAACTGGAGGCAATGGAGATCTCAGGAAGACATGTAATGGCTGGAACAGATAGTTGAGTGAGTCAGGGCAAATGAGACTCAAGAGCTGGCAGAGGGCAATGAAGCCATGGCAAGTTCTGACTTTATCCTAAGGTCCTTTATCAGAACTGGAAAAGGTCAGTTTTCATTCCAATCCCAAATAAGGGCAATGCCAATGAATGTTCAAATTACCACACAATGACACTCATTTCACATTGCTACCAAGGTAATGCTCAAAATCCTTCAAGCTAGGCTTCAACAATACGTGAAGTGAAAGCTTCCAGATGTACAAGTTGGATTGAGAAAATGCAGAGGAACCAGAGATCAAATTGCCAATGTCCGTTGGATCATAGAAAAAGCAAGAGAGTTCCAGAAAAACAGCTACTTCTGTTTCATTCACTATGCTAAAGTATTTGACTGTGTGGCTCAAAACAAACTGTGGAAAATTCTTAAAGAAAATACCAGACCACCTTACCTGCCTCTGAGAAACCTGAATGCAGTTCAAGAAGCAACAGTTAAAACTGACATGGAACAACGAACTGGTTCCAAATGAGGAAAGGAGTGCATCAAGGTTGCATATTGTCACCCTGTTTATTTAACTTATATGCAGAGTATGTGCTAAATGCTGGGCTGGATGACTCACAAGCTGGAATCAAGATTGCTGGGAGAAATATCAATAACCTCAGATATGTAGATGACACCACCCTTATGGCAGAAAGTGAAGAGGAACTAAAAAGCCTCTTGATGAAAGTGAAAGAGGAGAGTGAAAAAGTTGGCTTAAAGCTTAACATTCAGAAAACTAAGATCGTGGCATCTGTTCCCATCACCTCATGGGAAATAGATGGGAAACAGTGGAAACAGTGTCAGACTTTATTTTTGGGGGCTCCAAAATCACTGCAGATGGTGATTGCAGCCATGAAATTAAAAGACGCTTACTCCTTGGAAGGAAAGTTATGACCAGCCTAGATAGCATATTGAAAAGCAGAGACATTACTTTGTCAACAAAGGTCCATCTAATCAAGGCTATGGTTTTTCCAGTGGTTATGTATGGATGTGAGAGTTGTACTGTGAGGAAAGCTGAGTGCCGAAGAATTGATGCTTTTGAACTGTGGTGTTGGAGAAGACTCTTGAGAGTCCCTTGGACTGCAAGGAGATCCAACCAGTCCATCCTAAAGGAGATCAGTCCTGAGTGTTCATTGGAAGGACTGATGCTGAAGCTGAAACTCCAGTACTTTGGCCACCTCATGGGAAGAGTTGACTCATTGGAAAAACCCCTGATACTGGGAGGGATTGGGGGCAGGAGGAGAAGGGGATGACAGAGGATGAGATGGTTGGATGGCATCACCGACTCGGTTGGCATCAGTTTGAGTAAACTCTGGGAGTTTGTGATGGACAGGGAGTCCTGGTGTTCTGCGATTCATGGGGTCCAAAGAGTCGGACATGACTGAGCGACTGAACGGAACTGAACTGAAGGTTTCAGATATGCAGATAACACCACCCTAATGGAAGAAAGTGAAGAAGAACTGAAGTGCCTCTTGATGAGTGTAAAAGAGGAAAGTGAAAAGGCTGGCTTGACATTCAACATTCAAAAAACTAAGGTCATGGCATCCAGTCCTATCACTTCATGGCAAATAGATGAAGAAAAATGGAGACAGTGACAGACCTTATTTTCTTGGGCTCCAAAATCACTGTGGATGGTGACTGCAACCATGACATTAAAAGATACTCTCTCCTTGGAAGAAAAGTTATGACAAACCTAGACTGTGTATTACAAAGCATTGACATTAGTTTGCCAACAAAGATCCGTATGGTCAAAACTATGGTTTTTCCAGTAGTTACGTATGGATGTGAGAGTTGAACCATTAAGTAGGCTGAGTGCTGAAGAATTGATGCTTTCAAACTGTGGTGCTGGAGAAGACTCTTGAGAGTCTCTTGGACAGCAAGGAAATCAAACCAGTCAATCCCAAAGGTAATCAACTCTGAGTATTCATTGAAGGAACTAATGCTGAAGCTCCAATACTTTGACCACCTGATACAAAAAGCCAACTCTTTGAAAAAGACCTTGACGCTGGGTAAGATTGAGGGCAAGAGGAGAAGTGGGCAACAGAGGATGAGTTGGTTGGATGCCATCATCGACTCAGTGGACATGAGGTCGAGCAAACTCTGGGAAGTAGTAAAAGACAGGGAAGCCTGATGTGCCACAGTCCATGGGGTTGCAAAGAGTCAGATATGACTGAGAGACTGAGCAATAAGTACGGTGACTTTCTCGTAAGCCACTGAAAGATTCATACCTCTCTTTTGGGCATTTGTCTTATTTTAGTCATTGGTTTATGGGTGTGCCTCCCTGGTAGATGCTAAAATCCTTGAGAGAAAGGCTATTTCTTTTCCAGCTTTAAGTACTTAGTGACCAACAGTTTGCCTGACACAGACCAGTGTGAACTGAATCACCGAAGCCTGAATGAATGGCACAGTTAATAACAAATAATTATCACCACTTTCTCTGAATGCAGGCTTACTTTGCACATGTAGTTATGTTAGAGTTTACAGTAAGATATTGACATTCTAAAGGCCACATCCATAGGTGACCCTATTGTTGCAACCCCTCTGGTGCTTGCTAAACACAGTTCGAAGTGTCCAAATTAAGGCACACTACTTGGAATAGGCCCTGAATCATCTGATAGTTATTCATGTAGATCTACTGGGCTTCCCTGGGTGCTCAGATGGTAAAGAATCTGCATGCAATTCGGGAGACATAGGAGATGCATATTCGATCCCTGGGTTGGTAAGATCCCCTGGAGAAGGGCATGGTAACCCACTCCAGTATTCTTGCCTGAAGAATCCCAGGGACAGAGGAGACTGACAGGCTACAGTCCATAGGGTCGCAAAGAGTTGGACACAACTGAGCAACTAACACTTTCTTTCACTATTGGGGTTTAGCATAAAATCACCATACAATTTGGAGACTTTGTAAAATTCTCCTCTTGTTATTTTTAATCAGGATTGAAAGCCACAATCTCATTAAACAGTTATTTTTGACAGTGGTGAGTGCCACTGTGATTGGTTTTGGCAATTTTTTAAAAGAGTATTTTGCTGATTTCTGACCCTTCTCTTTAACAGGCAGTAGTAGCCCTCTCTTTTAAGTTTATTGCCATGGAAACCAAATCTAGGCTAACTGCTGCTTCAGAAATGTTCATTGGTCTGTGGCTTTCTTGGTGAGGCTCTTTGCTGATATTGCAATCCCTTATGATCTCTTTCCATTAACACTTTGTTTGTGTTTGTGTGTGTGTCTTCACTTGATTTAGTAGTTGCTTTTATCTAAATCCATTTCAAAAGTACTCTATGGGTCAGTTACAACCAGGGCAAACCCCTAGGGCCATGTTGCCTTCTTGTATGTATGTGCATATATGGCTGTTGAAGAAATAATGTAAGTGGAAACTGCCATGATTTCCTCTTGAGGTGTAAAATGTCAGGTTTGGGCATGCCTCCCTAGAAAGACAGATATTTTTCTTCCACAATTCGTCTTTATTGTGTGATATGTATTGTGTGTGTGTGTGTGCATGTGCGCAGGAAGGTATATATATATGTCGGACTATTTGTCTCCACTGATAATTCATGTGATTTGAGTTATATGAAGAAATACATTCCTTTCTGTAGTTAGCATAATAGTTTTTGAAATCTGTCATTGATTGAATAGGACAAACACAATTATTGACTGGGCCCTGCTGTCTTTCACTTACATCTCATAAAATGCTATCATGCAAACCATGCCTACAGTGTTCCAGCATTATCAAATTAGATGCTTCTTTGAGTGAGTAGAAGCTGGTATTTCAGGCTGAAACTGGGTCTCAGTGGAAAACATAAAAACAAAAGAAAGTGATGCCATACCTCCTATGAGTTTGTAGAAACAATATGTTATAAAGAATTTCCAGTATGCTCCAGATTAAAGCCATGGTGCTTGTTTTACCCTGTGAACTGGGTGGGTTACTGCACATGAAGTCTACTGCCAGTGACCCTCTTAACTGGATGCAAGATGACAGCCATTTCTACTGTCAATATGTTGAAAATCAGATGCCGTTTAAGGCTGTGTAGTAATGACAGGTGCCTCGTAAATATTGTGGGAAGAGAAAATGGTGAAGATAAGAATCTAATGTTGAACCTGCTGTTCTTTCTTGTTGGTAATTTGCACTTCTGAAAGGGGAGGATGGATGTGTGCTTGTAGAGGATTCCCTTCAATCTCCTGTGCTGCCTTCTTCAAGCTTCTGGTATCCTTCTAGAGAGCTTTGTCAAGTTAGGAAGCTGTCTTTTATTTCTCTGTGATTTTTTTCTCAATAACAGGATCCATTTCCACTTTCCTTTGGCTGCAGCCTTCATTTCCCTCCTAAGCTCTGGTTCCTCACAGCCAGCTTCCTCTTCTCCAGTGACCTCCTAGATACCCCGTTTGCATCTCT
Organism: Cervus canadensis; assembly: GCF_019320065.1. Lineage (NCBI taxonomy): Eukaryota > Metazoa > Chordata > Mammalia > Artiodactyla > Cervidae > Cervus > Cervus canadensis. The sequence goes on from NC_057396.1 coordinate 16,532,029, forward strand.
TCTCACACATCAGGTCAGTTCTCTGGCATGTGTAGTGTTGTTAAAGGAATAGTTACCATTTCTCAGTCATTTGGGCTTAAACCTTGGTTTCATGTGTGACTACATTCTTTTCTTTCCTATACTCAAACTACTGTTTGTATGTTACTGATTTTAATTCCTTAATAAATAAAAAAAATTCAAATAGCATTATATACAATATTATGTCATTTCAGGTACACTGCTTTGTGATTTGTATATGTTATGAAATGACCATCATAAGTCTATTAAGCAACTGTCCCCATGCAAAGTTATTAAAGTAATATTGCTATTTCTTATGCAGTATATTATATTTCTCTGGCTTATTTACTACTGAAGGTTTGTACTTCTTAATCCCCTTTACCTATTTCTCATATCCCACCCTTTGCCAACCACCCTTTTGTTCTCTTTACCTATGAGTTCATTTTCATTTGTTTTGTTTCTTTTGCTTTTTAGATTCCACATATAAGAGAGATTATACAGTATTTGACTTCCTTTCTGTGACTTATTTCACTTAGCAAAATATATTCTAGATCCATCCATGTTGTTGCAAATGGTAAGATTTAATTTTTTTATGGATGAGAATATTCCAGTGATTGTGTATGTGTGTATCTTTATCTATTCACCAATTAATAGACACTTAGGTTGTTTCCACATCTTGGCTATTGTTAATAATGCTACAATGAATATGTGTGGACATATATCTTATTGAATTAGTATTTTCATTTTCTTTGGGTGAATACTCAGAAGTGAAATTGCTGGATCATATGGCAATTCAATTTTCAATATTTTGAGGAGTTTTCACACTGTTTTCCAAAGTGGCTGCACCAATTTGTTATTGTTGTGGTTGTTTAGTTGCTGAGTCATGTCCAACACTTTGTGACCCTATGAACTGCAGCACACCAAGCTTCCTTGTCCTTCACTATCTCCTGGAGTTTGCTCAAACTCATGTCCTTTGAGTCAGTGATGTCATTAAGCCATCTTATCCTCTGTAGTCACTTTCTCTTCTGGCCCTCAAACTTTCTCAGCATCAGGGTCTTTTCCAATGTGGTGGCTCATTGCATCAGGTACCCAAAGTATTGGAGCTTCAGCTTCAGCACCAGTCCTTCCAATGAATATTCAGGGTTGATTTCCTTTAGGATTGACTTGTTCAATCTCCTCAGCAGACCAAGGGACTCTCAGGAGTCTTTTCCAACACCACAGTTTGAAAGCATCAAATCTTTGGTGCTCAGCCTTCTTTATAGTCCAGCACTTACATCCCTACATGAATACTGGAAAGACAAGTATTTCTTTTTGTATGGACTGTATGGACCTTTGTTGGCATAGTGATGTCTCTGCTTTTTAATACACTGTCTAGGTTTGTCATCCCTGGGGAAGGGAAAGGCTACCCACACCAGAGTTCTGGCCTGGAGAATCCCCATGGACTATAGTCCATGGGGTCGCAAAGAGTCGGACATGACTGAGTGACTTTCACTTCACTAGGTGTGTTGCAGCTATTTTTCTAAGGCTTCCCTGGTAGTTCAAATGGTTAAGAATCTGCCTGCAGTGCAGGAGACCCAGGTTTGATCCCTGAATCAGGAAGATCCCCTGGAGAAGGGAATGGCAACCCATTCCAGTATTCTTACCTGGAGAATTACATGTGCAGATTATGGGTACACAAAGAGTCACACACAACCGAGTGACTAATACTTTCATTCTTCAAAGGAGCAAGTGTCTTTTGATTTTGTGGGTGCAGTCACCATCCAAAGTGATTTTGGAGCCCAAGAAAATGAAATCGGACACTGTTTCCACATTTGCCCATATATTTCCCATGAAATGATAGGACAGGATGCCATGCTCTTCGTTTTTTGAATGTTGAGATTTAAGCCAGCACTTTTAGTCTCCTCTTTCACTTTCATCAAGAGGCTCTTTAGTTCCTCTTCACTTTCTGCCATTAAAGTGGTATCACCTGCATATCTGATTGTTGATATTTTTCCTGGCAATCTTGATTCAAGCTCGTGCTTCATCCAGCCTGGCATTTCGCATGATGCAGTCTGCTTGTTGTTTAGGTGCTCAGTTGTGCCCAACATTTTGTGACCCTGTGGGCTGCAGCACACCAGACTTCACTGTCTTTCACCATCTCCTGGAACTTGTTCAGACTCATGCCTATTGAATTGGTGATGCCATCTACACATCCTGTCCTCTATCGCTCCCTTTTCCTCCTCCCTTCTATTTTTCCCAGCATTAGGGTCTTTTCCAATGGGTTGGCTGTTTGCATAAGGTGGCCAAAATACTGGAGCTTCAGCTTCAGCTTCAGCATCAGTCCTTCCAGTGAATATTCAGGGTTTATTTCCTTAGGATTATTGGTTTGATCTCCTCACAGCCCAAGGGAATCTCAAGAGTTTTCTCCAACATCACAGTTGTAAAGCATCAATTCTTCAGTGCTCAGCTTTCTTTATGGTCCAGTTTTCACATGACTACTGGAAAACCATAACTTTGGCTATATGGACTTTTATTGGCAAAGTGATGTCTCTGATTTTTAATATGCTGTCTAGGTTGGTCATAGCTTTTCTTCCAAGGAGAAAGCATCTTTTAATATCATGGCTGCAGTCCCCATCTGCAGTGATTTTAGGGCCCAGAAAATAAAATCTGTTACTATTTTCATTTTTTCCCCATCTATTTGCCATGAAGCGATGGGACAGATGCCATGATCTTAGTTTTCTGAATGTTGAATGTCAAGCCAGCCTTTTCACTCTCTGCTTTCACCTTTATCAAGAGGCTTTTTAGTTCCTCTTTGCTTTCAGCCATAAGGGTGTTGCCATCTGCATATCTGAGGTTATTGATATTTCTCTCAGCAATCTTGAGCCCAGCTTGTGCTTCATCCAGTCTGGCATTTCGCATAATGTACTCTGCATACAGGTTAAATAACCAGGGTGTCAATATACAGCTTTGACATACTCCTTTCCCAGTTTGGAACCAGTCCTTTGTTCCATGTCCAGTTCTAACTGTTGCTTCTTGATCTCCATACAGGTTTCTCAGGAGACAGGTAAGGTGGTTTGTTATTCCCATCTCTTGAAGAATTTCCCACAGTTTGTTGTGATCCACACAGTCAAAGGCTTTAGCATAGTCAACGAAGCAGAATTTTTTCTGGAATTCTCTAATTTTTGAGTCAACAGATGTTGGCAGTTTGTTCTCTGGCTCCTTTGTCTTTTCTAAATCCAGCTTGAACATCTGGAAATTCTTGGTTCACATACTGCTGAAGCCTGGCTTGAAGGATTTTGAGCCTTACCTTGCTATCATGTGAAATGAGTGCCATTGTATGGCAACTTGAACATTCTTAGGCATTACCTTTCTTTAGGATTGGAATGAAAACTGACCTTTTCCAGTTCTGTGGCCACTGCTGAGTTTTCCAAATTTGCTGGCCTATTGAGTGCAGCACTTTAACATCATCTTTTAGGATTTGAAATAGCTCAGCTGGAATTCCATCGCTTCCACTAGCGATGTTTGTGGTAATGTTTCCTAATGCCTCCTTGACTTTAAACTCCAGGATGTCTGGCTCTAGGTGAGTGACTGCACCATCGTGGTTATCTGGGTCATTAAGCTCTTCTGTGTATTCTTGTCATCTTTTCTTAACCTCTTTTGCTTGGTCCTTGCCATTTTGGTCCATTATTTTGCCTATCTTTGCATAAAATATTCCCTTGGTATCTCCAATTTTCTTAAAGAGATCTCTAGTCTTTCCTATTCTACTGCTTTCCAAAAAATCAGTAAATCAAAAAGGTACAGAGAAGAAAGAATCTGTAATTCTGCCTCTGAGAGGGAACATCTATTAATATTTGGGGGATGCATTAGAAATTAAGAAGTCTTGATGAATGGAACTGCAGTTTTAGGAGGTTAACAGGGAAGACCTTTCAGAGGCAATGATAGGTAAGTGGAAACCTGCAGGATATGGAGCAGTTGGGCAATTGAAAAACTGGGGCTTAAACTTCCTACTTGGAAAGTATAGTAAATACAAAGACAGTGAAGTAGGAAATTTGTTGCTTAAGGCAGAGGAAGGGAATGAGTTTGGTTGGAATGTAAAGGGAGAATTCTAAGTGAGCTTGGTGAGAAAGGCAGGAGCCCAATCGTACAGACCCATGAAGGCCATGTGACTATACTTGCCTCTCCTTCCTTGTCTTCGGGGAACCACCCAGGGTTGTTTAAAGCAGGAGCAACACCATCTAGTGTATGTTTCTAGAAGATGACTATAGCTGCCAGTGGATAATGGACTGAGGGGGAGTGTAGAAGCCAAAACTAATTGCTAGACTGACACAGTAGTCCTGGCCAGAGCTCACAGTGTCTTGGACTAGAGAAGTGGAGGAGCGGAGAAAGAGTTTGGACTTCAAAATACTAGATAGAACTAATATCATTTTGTGATTCCATATAGGATGTGATGAAAAGTGAACTAAAGAATAACTAACCATTTTACATCAGAAATACTTTGTATCTCTTGAATTTTTTCATATTTATTACAGTTACCATAAACTAAAATCCCTAGTCCTCATTATAGGGTGGACTGAGTCATTCTTAACTGTTTGTTGTCTTAAGAAATACTGTCAATCAATCTCTTCAGATATTGTTATAAGCATATACTTGACCTGAATCTATCCTATCTGACATTTGAAATCAATATTCTTTTGCTCAGGCTGTGCAAATCTTCCTCTGAAGTTTACTTTGTCAAAACTTTTTAAAAGTTTATTAAATGAGTAATTATTTGTTTTGTTATAAAAGTTAAAAAAATAATAGTGGACAGAGGAAACAAAAAATATCACTGTTAACCTTGCTACCTGGATATATACCTGTTAACATTGTGTGGTGAGAACTTTTAGACAAGGACAGATTTATATGGAGCTAATAAAACTTCCATAGGTCCCCTTCCAGTCTTTGATAGGAGCCCAGGTAATTTTGTGTTCATCATTTTGTATTCTTTTCCTAAAATGGTCTCTTCCTCACATGGTATAGACTATACAAAATCAAGATCCACCCTTACTTCCAGATTATTTGTAAGTAAGTTTCATTTTATGAAAAATAGGGTTATATTTCTATTGACTTTTATATCCTAAAATATTATCAGTATCTTTTCATACTGCTGAAAAGTTTGCAATAATATTTTATGGGATGTTTTCTTTTGCCATATGTTTGTACATATGTGCGTTTAATTGTAATAGGTGTTTAATTAAATGACCATCAATCAGTCAGTTCAGTTGCTCAGCCGTGTCTGACTCTGCGACCCTGTGGACTGCAGCTCGCCAGGCTTCCCTGTCCACCACCAACTCCTGGAGTTTACACAGACTCATGTCCATCGAGTCAGTGATGCCATCCAACCACCTCATCCTTGGTCATCCTCTTGTCCTCCTGCCTTCAGTCTTTCCCAGCATCAGGGTCTTTTCAAATGAATCAGCTCTTCGCATCAGGTGGCCAAAGTATTGGAGTTTCAGCTTCATCATCAGTCCTTCCAATGACTATTCAGGGTTGATTTCCTTTAGGATTGTCTGGTTTGACCTCCTTGCAGTCCAAGGGACTCTCAAGAGTCTTCTCCAACACTGCAGTTGAAAAGCATCAATTCTTCATCATTCAGCTTTCTTTATAATCCAACTCTCACATCCATACATGACTACTGGAAAAAGCATAGCTTTGACTAGATGGACTTTTGCTGACAAAGTAATGTCTCTGCTTTTTGATATGCTGTCTAGGTTGGTCATAGCTTATATGAGACATTAAGGCTGAGGATCACTTTTTTCTACTTGTGTTTGGTCCACATTAAATTCACCCTGTGGATTTCTCACTAGAAGGGACATAGCATTTCAAAAAGCATAAAATACCTAGTAATAAACTTGCCCAAGGAGGCAAAAGACTTGTATTCTGAAAACTATAAGACTCCTATGAAAGAAATTGAAGATTATACAAACATATGGAAATATTTAGTGTGTTCTTGGATTGGAAGAATCAATATTGTTAAAATGATCATGCTACCCAAGGCAATCTACAGATTCAATGAAATCCCTTTCAAAATACCAATGGCATCTTCCACAGCGTTAGAACAGCAACAAAAATTTGTATGGAAATACAAAAAACCCTGAATGGCAAAAACAATTTTGAGCAAGAAGAATGAAGCTGGAGGATCATGCTCCCTGATGCTAAGCTATACTTCCCTGATAGCTCAGTTGGTAAGGAATCCACTTGCAATGCAGGAGATCCTGGTTCGATTCTTGTGTTGGGAAGATCTGTTGCAGAACGGATAGGCTACCCACTCCAGTATTCTTGGGCTTCCCTGGTGGCTCAGCTGGTAAAGAATGCTCTTGCAATGTGAGAGACCTGGATTCTATCCCTGCGTTGGGAAGATCCCCTGGAGAATGGAACGGCTACCCACTCCGGTATTCTGGCCTGGAGAATTCCATGGACTTCTACCTCTATTTAACTTCCATAGCTATTCTGTCTTTTCTTTTTCTCTCCATATTTGTTAGTTTTGTTTTCATTGCTTTATTCGTCAGTTGGCACTTTGCTTTAGTTTTGTTTTCCAGATGGCACTTTAGTTAGTTTCATTTTAAATAGTGGATATCATTTTTGGTTTCCTTTGTTCATTGGGTCAACTTATTGTACTTCATTTTCATTGGACTATTTTGATTTTGCTTATGGGCATATATGTATATGTGTGTATTCCACTACTTTAATTATTATTTTCCTGATTTTGTACCTGCCATTTGTCTGGGGTTCATCTTTGGTTTCTCATTTTTGGATATTTGTTTAAATCTTACAAAATGCCATAACAAACCACCTGTGAAATCACCATTCCTGGCCAGAGATCAAGCCCTGAGCCTTTGGAATGGGAGCATTGACTCCAAGGCTCCAGATTACCAGAGAACTGCTAACCATAGAGATTATCAAATACTGAGAACTCCTACAAAGAAAACCACTTGAATACAAGGCCTGGCATCACCCAACTACCAGTAGCACCCTGTGCAGGATGCCTCATCCAAACAACAAACAAGACAAAAATACAAGCCCAATCATCAGCAAACAGGATTACCACCTCACTCAGCCCTGCCCATCAGAGGCGGAAAACAAAACAAAACAAAACAGCAACAACAACAACAACAAAACCCCAAAAACTAAAAAACAAAAAACTGAGAACGAATCTCATCCCATATGAAGCTTACATAAACCACTGGACCAACCTTAGGAAGGCAGAAACCAAAAAGAAGAAAGAATTCAACTTTGAAGACTGGGAAAAGGAGACCTCAGATAAAATAAGTTAAAAAAAAATAATGAAAAGGAAGAGAAATACTGCACAAATGAAGGAATAAACTAAAAACACATAAGTCCAAATAAATGAAGAGGAAATAGGCAAACTATCTGAAAAATAATTCAGAATAATCATAGTAAAGATGATAAAAAAAAAAACCCTTGAAAATAGAAAGGAGAAAATGCAAGAATCAATTTAAAAAGACTAAGAAGAATTAAAGAATAAACATACAGAGACGAAGAACACAATTCCTGAAATTAAAAATACTCTAAAAGGAATCAATAGCAGAATATCTGAAACAGAAGAACAGATCAGTGAGCTGGAAGAGAAAATGGTGGAAATAACTGCTAAAGAGCAGAATAAAGTAGAAAGAATGAAAAGAACTGACAATAGTCTCAGATCCTTCTGGGGCAATATTAAATGCACCAATGTTCGAATTATAGGTGTCCCAGAATAAAAAGAGAAAAAGAAAGGGTGTGAGAAAATTTTTGAAGAGATTATAGTTGAAAATTCCCCTGATATGGAAAAGGAAACAGTAAATCAATTCCAAGAGCCACAAAGAGTCCCATACAGAATAAACCCAAGGAGAAATGCACCAAGACACATGCCAGTCAAACTAACAAAGATTAAACACAAAGAAAGAATATTAAAAGTAGCAAGGGAAAAGCAGCAAGTAACATACAAGGGAAACCCCATAGGTTTAACAGCTGAGCTTTCAGGAGAAACTCTGTAGGCCAGAAGGGAATGGCAGGATACATTTAAAGCACTGAAAGGGAAAAAAATCTACAAGCAAGATTACTCTAACCAGCAAGGAGTTCATTCAAAATTGATGGAGAAATCAAAAGCTTTTCAGCAAGCAAAAATTAAGAGAATTCAGTACCACCAAACCAGCTTTACAACAAATGTTAAAAGGACTATATAGTTAGGAAATACAAGAGAAGAGAAAGATCTGCAAAATCAAACACAAAACAATTAATAAAATGGCAATAGGAACATATATATCAATAATTACTTTAAATGTAAATGGATTAAATGCTCCAATCAAAAGACATAGACTGGCTGAATGGATACAAAAACAAGACCTGTATATATGCTGTCTACAAGAAATCCACTTCAGACCTAAAGACACATATAGACTGAAGGTGAGAGGAGAGAAAAATATACTCCATGCAAATAAGAAACAAAAGAAAGCTGGAGTAGCAATCCTCATATCAGACAAAGTAGATCTTAAAATAAAGAATATTACAAGAGATTAGGAAAAACACTACATAATGATAAAGGGATCAGTCCAAGTGGAACACACTACAATTGTAAATATCAATGCACCCAACATAGGAGCACCTCAAAACATAAGACAAACACTAACAGACATAAAAAGAGAAACTGAGAGTAACACAATAATAGTAGGAGACTTTGACACCCCACTCACACTAATGGACAGATCATCAAAACAGAAAATTAATAAGGAAACACAAGTCTTAAATGATACATTAGATGAAGTGGAACTCATTGATATCTTCAGGACATTCCCTCCAAATGCAGAATACACCTTCTCATGTGCACATGGAACATTCTCCAGGATAGACCACATCTTGGGTCACAAGTCAAACCTCTTAAGAAAATTGAAATTATCTTAAGCATCTTTTCTGATCACAACACTATGAGACTAGATATCAATTACAGGAAAAAAAACTGTATAAAACACAAACACATGGAGATTAAACAATACATTTCTAAATAATGAACAGGTTACTGAAGAAATCCAAAGGGAAATCAAAAATTTCTAGAAACAAATGACAATAAAAATATGACAACTCAAAACCTATGGGATGCAACAAAAACATTTCTAGGAAGGAAGTTTATGTCAATACAATCCTACCTCAAGAAAAAGAAAAACATCGACTAGACAACCTAACTTTACACCTAAAACAACTGGAAAAAGTAGAACAAAGAAAACACCAAAATTAGCAGAAGGAAAGAAATCATAAAGATCCGAGCAGAAATAAATGAAAGAGAAATGAAAGAAACCATATACTATTATTTCTTAGTATTTAGTAAATTTAGTATTTAGTATTTACTATATACTATATTTATATATATTATATATGTAATATATATATAGTATTTACTATATACTATTTATAGTATTACTAAATTATATAGTATATATATATAGTATATATATAGTATATATAGTATAGTATATATAGTATACTATATATACATATATCTATATATATACTATATTACAATATATAATATATACTATATTATATATACTATTTACTATATACTATTTGTAGTATTACTAAATACTATTAGTATTTAGTATTAGCATTGTTTCAAAGATTAATGAAACTAAAAGCTTGTTCTTTGAAAAGATAAAGAAAATTGACAAACTTTTAACCAGACTTATCAAGGAAAAAAGAGAGAAGAATCAAATCAGCAAAATTAGAAATGAAAAAGGAGAGGTTACAACAGACAATGCAGAAATACAAAGGATTATAAGAGACTATTATGAACAACAATATGGCAATCAAATGGATAACCTGGAAGAAATGGACAGATTCTTAGAAAAGTTCAGTCTTCCAAGATTGGACCAGGAAGAAATAGAAATTATGAACAACCCAATTACAAGCACTGAAATCAAAGCTGTGATTAAAAACCTCCCCCCAAATCAAAAGCTCAGGAACAGATGGCTTCATAGGTGAATTCTGTCAAACATTTAGAGAAGAGCTAATACTTACACTTCTAAAATTCTTTCAAAAAATTGCAGAGGAAGGAACACTTCCAAACTTCCAAATTCATTCTATAAGACCACCATCACCCTGACACCAAAACCAGACAAAGAAAGCGAATAAACAAAAACAAAAAACTGGCCAATATTGCTGATGAACATAGATGCAAAAATCCTCAGTAAAATTATAGCAAACAGAATTCAACAACATACTAAAAAGCTCTTACAACATGATCAAGTTGGATTTATTCCAGGGATGCCAGGATTCTTCAATATAGGCAAATCAATCAATGTGATACACCATATTATCAAATTGAAAGTTAAAAACCATGTGCTAATCTCAATAGAGGCAAAAAAAGACTTTGACAAAATTTAGTACCCATTTATGATTAAAAATCTTCAAAAAATGGGCATAGAAGTAACCTACCTCAACATAGTAAAGGTCTTATATGATAAACCCACAGAGAAAATGATTCTCAATGGTAGAAAACTGAAAGCATTCCCCCTAAGATCAGGAACAAGACAAGGGTGTCCACTCTCACCACTATTATTCAACATAGTTCTGGAAGTCCTAGCTACAGCAAGCAGAGAACAAAAAGAAATAAAAGCAATCCAGATCAGAAAAGAAGAAGTAAAGCTCTTACTGTTTGCAGTAAGATGCAGACATGATGCAATACACAGAAAACTCAAAAGATACTATTAGAAAATTACTAGAGCTAATCAGTGAATTTAGCAAAGTCTCAGGATGCAAAATCAATACACATAAATCACTTGCATTCCTATATACTAACAATGAAAAATCAGAAAGAGAAATTAAGGGATCAATCCCATTTACCATTGGAATGAAAAGAATTAAATATCTAGGATTAAACCTACCTAAGGAGACAAAATAACTCTATACAGAAAATTATATGATGGAAGAAATCAAGGACAACATAAACAGATGGAGAGATATTTGATGTTCTCGGGTAGGAAGAATCAATTTTGTGAAAATGACTATACTACCAAACACAATCTACAGATTCAATGTGATCCCTGTCAAATTATCAATGGCATTTTTCACAGAACTAGAACAAAAAATTTCACTATTCCTATGGAAACACAAAAGACCTTGAACAGCCAAAGCAGTCTTGAGAAAGAAGAATGGAGCTGGAGTAATCAACCTTCCTGACTTCAGATTATACTGAAAAGCTACAGTTATCAAGACTGTAGTATGGTACTGGCACAAAACATAAATATAGACCAATGAAATAAGATAGAAAGCTCAGAAAAAAGCCCATAGACCTATGGCTACCTTATTTTTGGCAAAGGAGTCAAGAATATACAATGGAGCAAAGACAGCCTCTTCAATAAGTGCTGCTGAGGAAACTGGACAGCTACGTGTAATAGAATGAAATTAGAACACTTCCTAACACTGTACACAAAGATAAACTCAAAATGGATTAAAGACTTAAATGTAAGACAAGAAGCTATATAACTCTTAGATGAAAACATAGGCACAACACTCGATGACATAAATCAAAGCAATATCCTCTATGATCCACCTCCTAGAGTAATGGAAATAAAAAGAAAAATAAATAAATGGGGCCTAATTAAACTTAAAAGCTTTTAAACAACAAAGGAAACTATAAGCAAGGTGAAAAGTCAACCCTCAGAATGGGAGAAAATGAAACAACTGACAAAGGAGTAATTTCCAAAATACACAAGCAGCTCATGTAGCTCAACACCAGAAAAACAAACAACCCAATCAAAAAGTGGGAAAAACAGATAAACAAACATTTTTTCCTAAGAAGACATACAGATGGCTAACAAACACATGAAAAGATGTGCAACGTCGCTCATTATTAGAGAAATGCAAATCAAAACTACAATGAGATATCATCTCACAACAGTCAGAATGGACATCATCAACAGTGCCAGAGCATTCCCTTTTCTCCACACCCTTTCCAGTCCCTGTGGCTGCCGCTGAGTTTTCCAAATTTGCTGGCATATTGAGTGCAGCACTTTCACAGCATCATCTTTCAAGATTTGAAATAGCTCAACTGGAATTCCATCACCTCCACTAGCTTTGTTTGTAGTGATGCTTTCTAAGGCCCACTTGACTTCACATTCCAGGATGTCTGGCTCTAGGTGAGTGACCACACCATTGTGATTGTCTGGGTTGTAAAGATCTTTTTTGTGCAGTCCAGCTCAAAAGCAAAAAAGAGAAATTCTGAGCAGCCAGAAACTAAGAGGAAGCAAAGTTAGAGCCCAAGAGTGGATCAGATCTGAAAGACTGACAGAGCTATTGAAATTGATACAAGCCTAAAATGGTTATAGTTTCAATAATGAGGGCAGGGGGTGGGTGGAAGTTGAGGCCAAGAACCCTGTATCCCATGCCTACCCTCAAAACTGGGAAAGACTTAATCAGGGCCTAGAATAATTCTTTCCATTAGACTAGGGACACAACAGTCACAACAGGAATCTTTGTAATGCACAGAGAAAGTCATCTGTGAGGAAATGGAATACTGAGCCACTTCTGGAGATGCGGAAATTGAACCAAGAAGTTTTTTTCCACAAATGCTCATTTGTTGAGAATTTATGCTCTTAAATACAGCCACATACTATTCTAAATTCTTCACAAATATTAAGTTATTTAATCTTGATAATGACTTTAGGAGATAAATTAGTTTAGTGAAAAGGGGCAAACACAAAGGTGTCCCATGGGGCCTCCTCCACAGCTGAGGTTGCATGGAACTCCCAAAGGAAATAACTTGCTGAAGATGAGCTAAGCTGAGAATTACAAAGCACACATGACAGAAAATCAGCAGACACAATAAACAGGAGAATTCATTTTCATTACAGATAATGGAGTGCTATGTGGAAATAATCTTATTTTCTAGGTGATAGAAATGGAAAATTTGATAGCTTAAATGACCTACAGCACACAGGCACTAAATGGATAGCCAGGATTCAAATCTAAGCCCCAGAGACCAAGCTCTTGATCACTAGTCTGTATTATTTTTTCTACAAAATTAAATCCCTTATAAATACAGCAAAAAACTTGCCAAACTCAAAGTCTATAGATCTCTCTAAATATAATCACAGAGACATATTTCTGTTAATAGTAGCTTAGTTAAGTTAAAAGTACTTAAAATTAAATCCCATCCATATGAAACTTCAAGTTGCAAACTTTCAAAGATGTGAATGTATGTTCACGTGTCCCATCGTATAAGTTAGTTCACGTGTCTGGTGTACATTGTCATATATGTGCATCCTGTCCAAGTGGGTGTGCATTTGTGTAGTTTACTGTACACTACTGTACAGAGTACTGTAGTACAATATCTTTATTTCAAGCCCAGTATCTCCAGAAGCAAGTATAAAAGCAGCAGTGATGTAGCTGGTACTGCTAAGAAGCACCAAATAATAGGAATGGAAACAATTGCTGCAGCAAGATCTGCAAGAGGGTGACTTCATTGAACTCCTTGCCGTGCAACATGAGAAACTTATTAAGGAAGACCTGGTGGAATTGGAGGCCCAGAGAAAGGATGAAGAGAGACAAGAGGAAGGAGTAACTGAAGACCAAAGAGATTTTCAGTGTCAAGGGGATTTTCTTTATTTGAGGTGGCACTGCTAGGTTTTGAGGCACAGGACCCAAAGGTATTAATAAAATGGAAGGCAAACATTGCAGCGGCTGCTCAGAATGCAACCTAGCACATTTGTTTGTTTTTTATGTATTATTTGTGTGAAATGTATTATAAACCTTTTACAGCACAGCAATACTATATAGTTGATTGTGTTCGTTGGGTACCTAGGCCAACTTTGTTGGACTTATGAACAAATTGAACTTATGAACACACTCTCAGAATGGAACTCATTCTTATGTAAGGGGTTTACTGTACTAGTTAAAAGAATATACTCCTCAGCCCAGACAAGATTTTTTTCTGAATGTAAGGTACACTTAGCATTAATGCCTTACTCAAGTTTTCTCTTCTTTTAACTTAGCCTGACTTTCTCTCCCTATAGTTGCAAACCTTTAATGAACTTTTTGCCCTCATCAGAGGAGATTTTGCTTTAATCTCTGGTAACTCCCAAGCTCCTTTTAACAGTGGGTCTCCGTGTTTTCCCCTCTAATGTTTGTAAAGGAAGAATATCCAGCTCTCAGTTCTCCCTCAAATTGAGCTAAATTCTGAGAAAGAAAACATGGTGCCATGGTCTGAATTGGACTTGCTCAGATTTTCTCAGTCAGGGTCAGTCTCCTTGGTTACTCCAGGTAGGTACCAGTTTGCTCACTCATCCTATTCATGTTTCTTCTTTGATAATGCCTATCTACACTCAACAGACTTTCTCTCCAAGCTTTGATTTGTGAAGGCCTTGTGCTGTCTCCTTGTGTTGACTAGAATAGTTGATAGAACACCGGGGCTAGTCACATCTACAGCTATTGACCTAATGTCTCACTTTAATGACATCCTTTACCTTCTCCTGCATCATCCTGCACTGATGCTAACTCTTTGGCTTAAAGTCTTCTAATCAGGGCTACCTCTTAGCCTATGGTTCTCATTGTCCTCACCCCATGGAGTCCAATCTTCAGTTTCAATCAGTCAGGCATACTTGCTCTCTCTTACACCTGCTCCTCTCTTACCTTTAAGCCACTGTAAATATTTCTCTGGTCATAACTTGGCATTTTTTCTTTTGCCTTTATAGTTAAACCACTTTTTTTTTTCTTTCTCTGGAGAACCTTAATATATGATTTACCCTAAAGATCCTATTTAGGTCAAAAATGCTATGATCCTCCCAAAAGCCTTCCAGACCAGCCCTGTAGATTCTAGTAGATTCCTAACACTGCCTCAGCAAAGCCCTCTTGTCTGTGTACATAAAAAAGCCTATGTGAGCCACCACCAACAGCAAGAAGAGCAGGTGCCCCTCTGAAGGCCAATAGAATGGGCAGGCTTTTCTCTGAATATTTTGATCATCTTCAGGGAGGAAGAGTGGAAGAGGAGAACACTTCAGAATGAGGCAAAATGCAGAAGATCTGAGTAATTAATTACTCCAAAGGGAGCTACATTGAATCATCAAAATAGAGGGATTTTTGTTTGTTTTTGTTTTGTTTTTGTCCCCTCCTCCTGCAATTTCTGCCATCATTGGAACTGGGAACTTAAAGGCAAGAGGGGAATATTTAAATAACACAAAGAATGTTGATTTCTCTGCCCATATGATGAGTTGTGGATAATTTTGATTCCTCTTCCATTGGTTGGTGGGAAGAACCAGTGAGACAACATGTGCCTTGTACCTTGCTCAGCATGAGGTACTCAAAGTTCAATAAAAGCTGATTTATTCTCATTTACAAATTGATAGGAGTCCTGACATTTTCAAGAGGCTTTTTCTGCTAATGAAAACTCAGAACATCTTGTGTGACAAGGAAACGATTTTCTTGGAACAACTAAGGCCTCAAAGAGGGCCAAAAATAGAAATGAGAATAATAGGCGTGATAGGCAACTTCCTTTTTCTCATTTCTTGCAGGAGTGTGATAAATGAAATACGTCAATGGAAGTGAATGGATTGTGAATGGCCATTAAAGCCACTTCAGGTCACCATGATTTCCTACGTTTTATGGCCAGTCCCATAGCTACTCCTTATCACTCTATGGTCTCAGTATGGGACTTTGATGGAGCTTGCTTTTTACTGCCAATTAGGAAAGGGACTGTCTCTTGATAGGTCATCATGGCTCTATAAAATTTCTGAAAGAGTCCTTTGAGTCCTGTAGGAATGGGGCTGTTTACAGTGATGTCAATGGAGACACATAGATTTTTACAGAATTTGCTCTCAAAAACACTGTCCGGTACAAAAGATAAAAGCAGATACTGCCTCTGTGGCAAACTTCACCATTCCTGGCTGTCCTGTGAGTTGCAGGATCAGCATCTGAAGTTGCTGGTGACTTGTTCTCAATGTAGTAAAGTCAGAGAATAAAAGCAAAATTAATTAGGTCTGGGGTGTGGCAAGACATTGGAGAGGGAGGTTATGTTGGAAAAGCATTCTTGTCACATGTGTCAGTATTTCCTTCTAAACTCTCAAGCCTGCAGCTCTGGGGCTGATGTCTGACTGGAACATTCCTTTTAATCTACAGGACTGATAATTATGAGGCTGCTCTTCCTGAGGGAATGTATCTAAAATAGGCCTCAGAGGTAAAATTACATTACTTCCAGCTGAAGATTTTTTCCTTAAAGGTTTGGGTATATCTGAAATATATTTAAGTATATTTCTATTTTTTTTTTTTTTTGAAATTTGGGTAATAAACTTGAGGTTATTCTGTCTTTAATTTTGTAATTTTGAGTCTTTAGCAATCTAATGACCATATAATTAAAATTCATAACCAAGAACATTTTATAGGATATAATTTTTCACTCCATTTTAACCCTGGAGTGGTCTGGGAGTTACCACTTAGATGTCATCTAGAGAGTTTGTCAATATGTCTCAATATGTCAATATTAGAGAGCTTTCTGTGAACTTAAATATTTTGGGGAATAATAAATGTAGTAGTTACAACTGGGACTTATCTAGAATTATGGACACTATTGCTGTTGTCTTTCATCTTTATGACCATCAGTGTTCAAATTGGCACAGCTCTTTCTTACCTCTAAAATATAAACTTGAAGATCAACTGCAATGATATTTGTAAGAACTTTCAAATAAATAACAGACTGAGGAAACTTAAAATTCCACTACTGAAAATTGTTACTTGGTATAGTTAAAGCACTAGAGAGTTTAATAAGAAAGAGGGGCAAAGACTCTGTATGGAAGAGGAAAATAACCTTTTTTGGAAGTAAAAGCATTTTGGGGGGACTGAAATATGCCAGGTACTTATGATCCATGATCTCATTTGATCTTTAAACAATCCTTTCTGGCAATCCTCAATACAACATCAATACACATCAAACTTAGCCTCAGTCAATTTCAGAAATTGCAAACCTAAGGCTGTGATGCTCAAGTCAAAGCTTTTCACATGAATCCAACTAGTACAGGTTAAATATACCAGACTGGCCAATTAAGAATGCTCCCATTTGTTGGGTTAGACTTTTCTTGGTAGTGGCTTGACAAGTTTTTGCAGTATTATTTCTGAATTATACAATGTGAAAGGTTCTCAGTTCTGTAAGTACTTAACTTTGACGTCAGTTCCATAGTCTTACCTTTTCCACACTTTTTAAGATTAAAAATTACAAAATGTTTTGTATAGCCAAATATATACATATATATAAAATATAGGAAAGATATAAAAATGGTACAAAGTTTCACTTTTATATCTGCCCTCTAGTTTGAGAATAGAGTGTTACTAATATTAAAGACATAGAATATTTCCAATTATTAAGACCCTTGTGTACCCTCTGTAACACATCTTCTACTTTCCCCCCAAGAGGAATCTACTAATCTGAATTTCTAGTTTAGTGTTTTCTGACTTTTTATATGTTTTTGTTTTCATATGTATGAATTTCAACACAGTGTAACTTTTAGCTTGAGTGTTTTTGAACATGAAATCAATAGTATCTTACACTATAAATTCTTCTGTTGTTTTCAGTTCATAATATCATTTATAAGATTCATCCATGTTGTTGCATGTGAATGGAATTTATTTTTCCACTGTTGCGTAAAATAACTTTGTATGAATGAACCATAATTTATTTATCCATTCTACTGTCGATAAGCATCCAGGCTTTTCTATGCTCTTATGGGGCTTCCCAGGTGGTGCTAGTGGTAAAGAACCCACCTGCCGATTCAGAAGACATAAGAGATGGCTGGGTCAGGAAAATCCCCTGAAGGAGGCCATGGCAACCCACTCCAGTATTCTTGCCTGGAGAATCCCATGGATAGAGGAGACTGGCAGGCTACAGGTCGCAGAGAGTCAGACACAGTGAAGTGACTTAGCACACATGCATGCATGCTACTATGAATGTCGCTCTTACAAACATTATTTACATGTTTCCAAGTCCATGATTTTTAAATTTTTAATTTATTTTTAATCGGAAGATAATTACTTTATAATATTGTAATGGTTTCTGCCATACATCAGCGTGAATCAGCCATAGGTACACATATGTCCCCTACATCTTAAACCTCTGTGGGGTGAAAGCAAATTAGCCAAGGTGGCATGCTCAGGCTCTCTTGCCCCATATTTTGTAAATAACGGCTATGTGACAGCTGAGGTCATTTATAGCACTGTGCATGCACATCATGAAATATTCACTTGGTCATGGACTATTTTGTGCTGTAGAGATATATGAGCTCCACCTAGAAAGTGGCAGGATTTACTGCTGCATCATGGCTGTGTCCATTGGGTCAGCCATGAGAGGAGAGAAGAAGAGTGTGTCTACTGCTATGGCTGCTGCATCATCCCAAGAGAATACTGTTATAGCCAGGAGAGAGGTTGTGATGGTCGGTTATGCCATGGCTGCTGCTTTGGTTGCTGTGTCTTCCAGGAGAGGATAAACATGTCTGCAGATCCTATAGCTCCTTGAGTCTTCTTCCAGGCTCTTAGCTTGTACCTTGCCTACCCTGGGTTCAGTGAACAGTGCACACAGTGAGATACAGTGAGACAATTGGTGTCATGAACAGGATCAGTGAAACAACTGGCATAGTTGGCAGGATATTCAGTAGGTAGGGGAGCCTGAGGCTATACTAGATAGAGAAAGCCAGTGGCCACCAGATAGCATGTGGTACCGTGTGGCTGCAATCCTCTTGGTCTAGGCTCTGGTGGAAGACTGGGAGGCAGTGGATGGTTCACCAGGTAGTACTGAAAAGGTGTTATAGGTGAAGAGTTTCCATTTGCTGAACAAGGCAGCACAGACTACTGCTGGCAATGTGGGGTGGGTTTTCTTGACGGCCTTGAAGGTGAATGTGAATAGTGCTCTCTACGATGCTGCACTGGTGTGAACAATGTATATTGGCATTAGAGCAAGAACTCCATGGCCCTGAAGAACCCAACACCTCTGGCAGCAAGGTGGTAAGTGACAGTGATGATAAATGTTACGAGACTGCAGGTCCCCACTTGGCAGCAAGGCCTGTTGTTCAGCAGAAAGTGAAGCATGAGCAGCTTACAGCCCAGGGGAGGCATACTCAAAGGGCCCCCAGTGTGACTGAGTTTGTAATGTATCGACCAGATATTCAGATGGAATTGGTCAACTTGTGTAAGAAGTTTTAGCAACAGCAGTGGGGACCTTTGTACAGCTTGGCTTTTGCAGTTTAGGGACATGGGGGTGGGCCCGTCATCTGTGAGGGTTTTGATGGTCCTTACTGAGAGAGGTAGAAGGATGGCATGTGAGGTATGTCTGGGTCCTGTGCTGTAGATCTAGGCTATGTACTGTAAGGCTGTGTCCTCAGATTTAGAAAAATATAAACATGGATGGGCTGTGAATGCTGCAAAGATCACCTCCATGAAGGATTGGGCCTGGCCCCTGTGGGGGGAGTTTGCAGGTTCTTAATAAAATTCCGCAGGAGTGGAGTTGCCTCTGTGGAGGCTTTCCTCCAATCTCTTAAGGACAGACTGTGGACTGGACTTGGCCAGGGAAGATAAAGGCACTTCACACATGGTGGGTGATTTTTCTAGCCCTGTGAAGGCAAGGACTGCAACATGAGTTCCAGGTGGTACCTGCTGGGTTTTGCTATGTATTGGGGATGTAACTGTTTGTTGTTTTAGCTATTCCTGTGGCAAGATGTAAACCTAAGATCAGTGTTATTCACCAAGGGAACATCACAGAAGATGGACTGCACATAAAATGTTAGCCTAGAGACCCCAAAGGGGTAGAGTGTGGAGAGAGAGCAAATTAGTCAAGATGGAGTGTTCAGGCTCTCTCGCCCCACATTTTGTATGTAAATAATGACCATGTGACAGCTGAGGTCATTTGCAGCACTGTGCATGCATGTCACGAGGTACTTGCTGGGTTGTGGGCTACTTTGTGCAGTAAACATGTGTGAACTCCACTTAGAGAGTGGTGGCGTTTAATGCTGCATCATGGCTGTGTCCCTTGGTCAGCCACAAGAGGAGAGAATGTAGCGTGTCTACTGCTATGGCTGCTGCATCGTCCAGGAGAGAGGTTGTGTTGTGTTAGCTTATGCTATGGCTCCTGCTGTGGTTGCTGCATCAGCCAGGAGAGAATACATGTGTCTGCAGTTCTTACAGCCTCTCAAGTCTTCTTCTGGCCTCTTACCTTGCACCTTGCCTACCATGGGTTCAGTGAACAGTGCGCACAGTGGGATACAGCAAGACAAGTGGCATCACAAACAGGATCAGTGATACAACCTTCCTCCCACCTCACTCCCCAAACCACCCCTCTAGGTTGCCAGAGAGCACCGGCTTTGGGTTTCCTGTGCCAGACAGCAAGTTCCCACTGGCTATCTATTTCACATACAGTAATGTATCTGTTTCAAGGCTACTCTCTCAAATCATCTCATCTTTTCTTTCCCACACTGTGTCCAAAAGTCTGTTCTCTATGTCTGCATCTCCACTGCCATGTAGATAAGTTCATCTGTACCATCTTTCTAGATTTCATATATATGTGTTAATGTATGATATCTGTCTTTTTCTGACTTACTTCACTTTGTATAATAGGCTCTAGGTTCATCTACCTCATTAGAATTGACACAAACACATTGCTTTTTATAGCTGAGTAATATTTCATTGTGTATATGTATCATGACTTTTTTTATCTATTCATCTGTTGATGGATATCTAGGTTGCTTCCATGTCCTAGCTGTTGTAAATTGTGCTGCAATGAACATTGGGGTATATGTGTCTTTTTCAATTCTGGTTTCCTCAGAATATATGCCCAGTAGTGGGATTTCTGGGTCATATAGTAGTTTTATTCTTAGTTTTTTAAGGAATCTCCATGCTGTTCTCCATAGTGGCTGTGTCAATTTGCCTTCCCACCAACAGTGCAAGAGGGTTACCTTTTCTCCACACCCTTTCCAGCATTTATTGTTTGTAGACGTTTTGATGGTGATCACTGTTACAGGTGTGAGATGATACCTCACCAGAAACTATAAAATTCTTATAGGAAAACACAAGCAAAACACTCTCTGACACAAACCACAACAAGATTTGCTATGACCTACCTCCTAGAGTAATGGAAATAAAAATAGATGAATGGGATCTAATTAAACTTAAAATCTTTTGCACAACAGAAGAAACTATAAGCAAGGTGAAAAGACAACACTGAGAATGGGAGAAAATAATAGCAAGTGAAACAAATGACAAAGAAGTAATCACCAAAATATACAAATGGCTCATGAAGCTCAACCCAAAAAACAACCCAGTCAAAAAGTGGACAGGAAACTTAAACAGGAATTTCTCCGTAGAAGACATATAGATGGCTAATAAACACATGAAAGCATGCCAAACATCACTATTAGAGAAATAAAATTCCAAGTCCTTTTTTAAAGGACTTCCCTGGTGGCTCAGTGGTAAAGAATCCACCTACAATGCAGAATATGAAGGTTTGGTTCCTGGGTCGGGAAAAACCCCTGCAGAAGGAAATGGAAACCCACTCCTGTATTATTGCCTGGAAGATCTCACGGATAGAGGAGCCAGGTGGGCTACAGCCCATAGCATCCCAAAAGAGTCAGACACAACTTGGTGATTAAACAAAAACAAAGTCCATTTGTTATACAAAATTTTTTCTACAGTGTAAATCTGGGAGCAGAATCATTGCTTCCTAGATTATATAAATGTTCATATTTCCTAGAAAATGTCAGACTGTTTACCCAAGTATTTGTTTCAATATACGCTTTTACAAGATGTAAGAATTCATTTTTTCTGCATTACTGCCAGGAATACATCACGATGCTCTGCCAATTTCATTCTGGTTTAAACTTGTATTCTCTGATTAGTAATAAAGTTGAAATATGCTTTTCATTCATATTTATTTTATTAAATTTCTTGTATGTTTTGCCCATTCTTCTAAGAATTGTCATTTTTCTTATTTTTAAGAATTGTTTTCCTAGATACTAACCCTTTGTTGTTTATATATATATATATATATATATATATAAACCTTCCATCTTATTGTGGCTTGCTTTCACGCTTTCTTCAAGATATATTTAGCAAACAGAAGTTCATAATTTTAATGTAGCCAGACTTAACCATCTTTTCTTTATGGGCCGCACTTTCTGTGTTTTGTTTAAGAAATCTTTATGGAAGTGAGGTGAAAAAATGTATTGTTTTTCTCTAAAAGTTTTATCTTTCAGATTTACCTTTACTGAACTTTGAGTTTAAAATTTTTTGTCTAGTATAGGATAATTGACCTGGATTAATGTTTTTCTGTATGGATATCAACTTTCTACAACCATTTGTTGAACAGTTCATCTTTGCCCACTGATCTGCGTGCTGTTTCTCCCCTGCCCCAGGTTTACACATTTAGTAAACATTCAGAAGATTTTATTGAATGACTAACATGTGCCGTGAAGAAAGCTGAGTGCGGAAAAATTGATGCTTTTGAACTGTGGTGTTGGAGAAGACTCTTGAGAGTCCCTTGGACTGCAAGGAGATCCAACCAGTCCATCCTAAAGGAGAACAGTCCTGGGTGTTCATTGGAAGGACTGATGCTGAAGCTGAAACTCCAATACTTTGGCCACCTGATGTGAAGAGTTGACTCATTGGAAAAGACCCTGATGCTGGGAGGGGTTGGGGGCAGGAGGAGAAGGGGACAACAGAGGATGAGTTGGCTGGATGGCATCACCGACTCGATGGACCTGAGTTTGAGTAAACTCCAGGAGTTGGTGTTGGACAGGGAGGCCTGGCGTGCTGCGATTCATGGGGTTGCAAAGAGTTGGACACGACTGAGCAACTGAACTGAACATGTGCCAGGCTTTGTTCTGGATACAGAAGCTCATAACATGTGGGGTCTGTATTCTGTTTCATTCATCAGTTTGTCTATGTCTTTATCAACTGTATTAATTACTAAAGTTCTATATTAATTACTCTTTATCTCACATTCAAGTGATAGTTTGAACTGGTGTGTAATAAATCCCTGTTAGATCCTTCAAAGGCACTGTCACACTCTTTAGCATCTACTACGCTTGCTGACGATGCAGAACGCATCTAACCCTTGACCCTATGTGTGAACAATGTATTCCCTCCCCTCCCACTCCAGAAGATATTATAATCTTTTTTTAAAAATTTTAATTTTTTTCTATTTATTTTTATTAGTTGGAGGTTAACTACTTTACAATATTGTAGTGGTTTTGCCATACATTGACATGAATCAGCCATGGATTTACATGTGTTCCCCATCCCCAATCCCCCTCCCACCTTCTTCCCCATCCCATCCCTCTGGGTCGTTCCAGTGCACCAACCCCAAGCACTTGTCTCATACATCCAACCTGGACTGGCGATCTGTTTCACACTTGGTAATATACAAGTTTCAATGCTGTTCTCTCAGATCATCCCACCCTCGCCTTCTCCCATAGAGTCCAAAAGTCTGTTCTGTACATCTGTGTCTCTTTTTCTGTCTTGCATATAGGGTTATCATTACCATCTTTCTAAATTCCATATATATGCATTAGTATACTGTATTGGTGTTTATCCTTCTGGCTTACTTCACTCTGTATAATGTGCTCCAGTTTTACACAATGGAATATTACTCAGCCATTAAAAAGAATATATTTGAACCAGTTCTAATGAGATGGTTATAATCTTTTTATTCTCAGTCACATCATGATTTGGCTTGGTGTGGGTTTATTTTTTATTCATTGCTCTGGGCACTTAAGGAAACTTGGGATATCATGTTCATTATATCTGAAAATTTTTCTTTTATTATTCTATGATTCTGCATTTTTGAAGTCCTTGTCTGCCCACAATTCTTAATAACAGGGAACTAAAAGCTGACACAAAACTCTTACTTTGTGTATTTTTGTGTGCAGGCATGTGTAGATATGTGTATGTGTATGCATATGTGGAAAGCAGTGTTGCTAAATGTGAGCTTCACTGTAGGGAAGGATTTTAATTATAGCTGCAGAGAATTTATTAATCCATTTGGAGAAAATTATAATTTTTTAACATATTTATTACATATGTAATAATAATAAAGAAAATTGTTACAAAAATGACATATTTGTAATTTTGAGTATTTTTCTGTTAACAAAGAAGATTTGTTTCTTCATTTATCAAAGTTTTTTAAAAAATATTTCAGTATTAGATTTCAAAATTTTTCCTTGTAGCTATTTCATATTTTTTAAAAATATACTCTTATGTACCAGATATTTTAAATCATATTATAAATGATACATTCAAATTTTATTTTATAAATTTCTGCTGCTATAGCACAGAAATAAAATAGATTTTTATATGCTGACTTCACATAAAGCAAACTTGCCAAACTCTTTTATGAATTCAGTTCAGTTCAGTAGATCAGTTGTGTCCAACTCTTTGCGACCCCATGAACTACAGCACATTAGGCCTCCCTGTCCATCACCAACTCCCGGAGTTTACTCAAACTCATGTTCATCGAGTCCGTGATGCCATCCAAACATCTCATCCTCTGTCATCCCCTTCTCCTCCTGCCCTCAATCTTTCCCAGCATCAGGGTCTTTTCCAATGAGTCAGCTCATCTCATCAGGTGGCCATCAGGTGGAGTTTCAGCTTCAACATCAGTCCTTCCAATGAACACCCAGGACTGATCTCCTTTAGGATTTATTAATTACTATAACTTATTTATAGATTCATTTAGATACCTTAGATATATAACTATGTACTCTGAAAATGTTATCTGCTATCCTTTCTAACTCTTGTCTACAATTTATTTTATTGAATTATCATGTTGCTGAGAAGTCCCAGTTGCGATATTGAACAGAACTGGTGATAATGAGAATCTTTGCCTAGTTTCTAACCTCAAAGGCAAGTTCTCAATGTTTTATCTTTTACTTTTTAACTTACTTGTTGCATATATGTTCCATGAAAATATTTGATTGGGAAAATTTCTTTTTGTCTATTTGTTAAGAATTTCTGTACTGAGAGAATGTTGAACATTTTGGAGTTTTTCTTGCATTTATTAAGAGGATCATATGCTTTTTCTCCTTTTATCTGTCAATGCAAATATGGTGATTTGCATTGATTAATTTTCTAAAGTTAACATTAAGCCACCATTTCTATTTTAAACCCAATTCAATTATGATATTATCATTCATATACCTTGGGCTTTGGTTTGCTAATATTTTATTAGAATTTTTGTCAATCTGTGTGCACAATTTCTTAGGCATACATTCCCCCCACCTTTTCTTCCTTTGGTTCCTTGTCTTTCTCTCCTTTTCCCCTTTCCCTTCCCACTGTTCTTTCCCTCCCTTCCTTTCTTCCTTCCTCATTCTCTTCTTTGCTTTTTCTTTTCTTTCTTCTTTCTGAGCTCTGATTGATTCCAAAGCAACTTTCCCTCTAGTTCTCTGAGGTGGGAATTTGGAAGAAGGCACTATGGATTTAATTCTGTTTCATAACTATTCAGATGTTATAGCTATTTTGGGGCCCAAATTAAAGTGACATAGTCTGATAAGACTTTTTATCTCTGTTTGGACCTATCCTTGACTTCTGTCACCTTGGTCTTGTGAAGTCACACCTGTAACCCAGTTTCTAGGTATATGCATGTCTTCAAGATTAAGCAGTTTAGTGCTTCTTAGGTATTCAGTTTCCTTCTCAGGGTTCCACCTCTCTTCTCAACAGGGTCTGGGAGTCTCCAGAACCTGCCAGCAATTTAACATTTTTTAAGATTATATAAATATATTAGCAGAAATGTTGATGCCAATAACCTATTACCAGATGTAGAACATCTTTACAATATGTTTTTAATGAATCAGCTAACATTTTGTTGTTATATAACAGGAAGATTTTAGCAAAAATATCCTTGGTATTGCTTATTTTGTTGGGAGTTGCCTATTGAATGAAGGGGATCCCTACTGAGTACAATATTTGCTGTAGTTGCTATCATATAAAAAATATGTGACTTGGGAGCTCTCTGGAGAGCTGGGTCTGGTTGTCAATTTTACTACTTAGAGATTTTTTCGGCAAAACATTTGGGGGTTTTAAAACTACTTTCATGTCCTGGGTTGTTAGACCAGCATTGGGTTGCATAGCTCTGGTTAATATTAATATGACTCAGGTCATTTTTGTACTACATAAATTTTATCTCCAAAGTGTAACTCATAAAAGGGATTAGGATGAAAACGAGCACAGTTAGACATGGTTTCAAGTGAATATTTAAAAGAAGATAGCCAAGAAACTTTCTCAGCAATGGGCCAAGCCTGTCTTTTTATGGCCTTTGATCTATGCTTTGGCTATGCTCATCTATGGGGTTACAAGCAGTCTATTCTTGACTTACCTCCCTGGCACTTGAAATACTTTGATTCTGGCATAGCATAGGGTTTTAAATGTCTCTTTCTCCTCAGTGCTCACTACATTGCCATTTTATATTTACACATTCCTATGTCTATTATGTAATTATAAATGTTTGCTTTCTTTTGTAGGATGATGCTTTTGGAAGAGAAGGTGACAAATGGATACTATTCTCATGAAGAAATAAATTCATGCCCACTAGTAATTAGTAAAAAGAGACATGCAAAGTATTACACATACAAGGATGCTTCTTAGATTTGTTTCTGAAGCCTCTCTGGATAGAATCTCTTCTTTTGACTCTGCCTCTTGACTGAAATTTCTTACAAAATTTTCATCTTATTGAGACTAAATATATTTCTACCCACCTAAAGTTTTCAAGGGCTAGAGAATGCTTTTTGTTTGGATATACTTAAATTTTAAAGTGATTCAGAGAGTAAGTTCCTAGAAGCTCCACATTACATTTGGGTCTTTGCCCATGCTTCTGTCTCTCCAGAATTCCCTTTCTCCCCATTCTGCCTAGTTCCTTCTTATCCCTCACAGCAACTCTTGGAGAACGTTTTTGACTTTCTAATCTTTGTGGGTTTGTATATGTGCAGTCTTATTAGCGTGTATTTATTCTATTATATTGTAGTTAACAGGTAAAAACAGGCTATAAAGCCACATTATTCAAACTCAAACCAAGGTTCCATGAGTGGCAAGCTGTGTGATCATGGACAGACTAATTAACCTTTATGTGCCTCAGTGTCTTCTGTAAAATAGGATAGGAATTTCTTAAACAATCAGTATGGTAATATATGCACAGAACTTAATACACTTTGGCACATAATTGGAGCTCAGTAAATGTATGCTATTATTTTTCCAAGCTCTTAGTGCATTGTATTGAGATACTAACATCTCCTCTTTCCAGAGTTAGCTCTCTTTGAGGTCAGAGAGATCCTTCTCTGCTTTCTCAGCATCTGGCCTGGTGCCTGCCCCATGGCAGATTCTCAGGAAGAATAGGACTAAAGAAGAAATGAATCCTTGGTTCTAGAACTCTCAGGAGAGTTGCCAGATGGTTATGAATGTTGATGTTTCAGTACTATATTTCTGATCCTAAATTTCCACCACATATATCTTCCAAAGGGTTCTCTTGAGATGTACTGTTATACAGGAATTTATTAACATTTGTAGCTCAAGAAGTTGTGAATATTAATGATGGAAGTGTGTTGATATGTGTCTGTTGTGCATGTGTGTGTGTGTGTGTGTGTGTACGTGTGTGTGTATGAGAGGGAGAGAGAATGCAAGTTACCTCTGATAACCAACTGTATCTGTAGCAACTAGCTAAAAATTAGTAGTGACCTATATTGGCCGTGAGTTCTTAGGGAAATGTCTACCAACTTTCTCCAGTACAGATTCCTGAAGATATGGGTGTAAGGCTTTAGCAGACATAATACCTTCACAGACATAGTATCCAACCCTTTCCACAGATTACCACAGATTACCCATGTAGCCAAACCAACACATAGAATTGTTCATTAATGTTCACTTTCAAAGTCTATCACTATCTTCAGTCTCCTGACAAGCATCATGAGACCAAGAGGAGTGTTGGGGAGGGAAACTGGAGAGAGAAACAATTATTGTTTCTGTTGACAACATAGTTGGAGCAGACATTGTCACAGTGGGTGACACAATAGGTCTTAATGAATGTCCAATCTCCTAGTGATCACCATCACCATTTCTTTTCTTTTCATTATGCTTTGCTTTGTCTCATAGACTTCTAAGTATCTTGGAATCTGGGTTCAGCTGAATACCACTTTTCTGAGGTTGCTCAGTGCTATTAAAGGTTTGTATTCTCTCTCGCCTTTAAAAAGTTGAGGTATAGTTGATTTATAATATTGTGCTAATTTCAGCTATACAACAAAGTGACTCAGCTTATATATTTTTTGTTGCTCAGTTGCCAAGTTGTGTCTGACTCTACCACCTTATGGACTGCAGCATGCCAGACTTCCCTGTCTCTCACCATCTCCCAGAGTCTGCCCAAGTTCATGTCCATTGCGTTCGTGATGTGATCCAACCATCTCATCCTCTGTAGCCCTCTTATTCTGCCTTCAATTTTCTCCAGCATCAGGGTCAGATGTTTGCATCAGGTGACCAAAGTATTGGAGCTTCAGCTTCAGCATCAGTCCTTCCAATGAGTATTCAGGGTTGATTTCCTTAGAGATTGACTGGTTTGATCTCTTTGCTGTCCAAGGGACTCTTAAGAGTCTTCTCTAGCACCCCAGTTCAAAATCATCAATTTTTCAGTGTTCTGCCTTCTTTATGGTCTAGCTCTCATATCAGTTCATGATGACTGGAAAGATATGCAAATGAATATATATATATACATAAACATTCTTTTTTATGTTCTGTTCCCTTTTCATTTATGCCTGGACATTGAATATAATTCCCTTTGCTATACAGTGAGACCTTGTTGTCCACCCATTTTATACATAATAGTTTGCTTCTACTAACCCCAAACTCCCAATCCATTCCCCATCCCCACCTCCCTCTTGGCAACTACAAGTCTGTTCTCAGTGCCTGTGAGTCTGTTTCTGCTTTGTAGATAGGTTCATTTGTGTCATATTTTAGATTCCACATATAACTGATATATCTTATGGTATTTGTCTTTCTCTTTCTGACTTACTTCACTTAGTATGATAATCTTTAGGTGTATTGAGGTTTCTGTGAATGGCATTATTTCATTCTTTTTTATGGATAAGTAGTAGTCCATTGTATTACATATATGTACCACATCTCCTTTTATCCATTCATCTGTTGATGGACATTTAGGTTGTTTTCATGTCTCGGCTATTGTAAATAGTGCTGCTATGAACATAGGGGTACATGTATCTTTTTGATATTTACTTTTGTCTAGATATATGCCCAGGGGTGAAATTTCTGGATCAAACAGTAATTTGTAGTTTTCTGAGGAATTTCCACACTATTTTCCACAGTGGCTGCACTAATTTACATTCCCACCAACAAGGTAGGAAGAAGGTTCTCTTTTCTCCATAACCTCTCCAGCATTTGTTATTTGTAGACTTTTTAATAATGGTCATTCTGACTGGTGTGAGGTGATACCTCCTTGTAGTTTTGATCTTCATTTCTCTAGTAATTAATTATGTTGAGCATCTCCATGTGCTTATTGGCCATCTGTATGTCTTCTTTGGAGAAGTCTATTTAGATCTTCTGTCTAAATAGTGTCTATTTTGACCTATTTAGGTCTTCTGTCAATATTTTGATTGGGTTGTTTGTCTTTTGTTTTTGTTGAGATAAGACTGGTCTCTTAATGCTTGTTTTGTCTTTTGTACTTGTCATGGCCCCACTCCAGCGACACCCTCATGGGACCACGGCACCACAAAGTTAAAAAAAAGTTGGGCTTGGTGTCAGAGATATACTCCATCCCCATCATTCCCCTGACTTTCACTTAGGTGTGGACTCAGGCAAGCAAGTTAACTCTTTGGTTTTGTGCCTGCAAAGGAGATGAGTCTCTAATATTATGTGCCAGCTTTCCTCATAGGCTTCTTCAGAGGATTAAGCTTGACAACTAAGGTACTTTTTTTTTTTTTTTATCATATGGCTCACTACTTTCTGACTCCATGGACATATGAATTCACTTTAATATATTCTACCTTTCTGAGGGAAAAATTGCTGATTTTTCCCTAGGGATTTTTTCTAGGGATAGAGGCCAAAGCATTACTTCTCAGTGGTTAGGTCAAATTGTAAATTTTTTTTTTAAAGTAAAAATCTCCAAAAACATTCCAAAAACTCAATGCATTTGAATCTCTTTTCAGCTTCAAATTTTTTCTTGATTAACTGGGAGGAATTTTTTGAAAAGGTTCTACCCTTTATTTTCATGGCTGCTCTTAAGCATTCTGTTCAGAAAAGGAAGCTGGCTTTAGACTATTTCGTGTGTTTTATTCAGATACTGTTCGTGGGTTTATTAGCAGCAAAAGATATTTAAAAAATTCCAGAAGGGTGCATTTTGCAGACTGGAAGAATCCTGCACATACCTGATTTAATTAACTATTTACAAATCTGAGTTCTCTCAGGTTACTGGCACCTCTAGGACAAGAAAAATGAGCTTTATTAACCTTTGAATCACTTCATAATAGGGGATTGACACTGGTTTATTAAATTAATAAATGCGTTTGCAGAAACAATATTGGAAGACTAGATTTAGGCTTTAAACCCTATAACTTTCTTCAGGTTCTCAAGCATTCAAAAACTATTTCCAGATCTCTTACAATGGGTTAGAGTCTAAGTACAGAGAAAGCCCTGTCCCTTCTCTGAGAAAGCCTAATTATTAGGGGAAATGTGGCATGAATAAGACGGTTATGCCAAAGGGGGTGCAGAAGAGGTAGCCCCTAACTCTTCCTAGCTAGGTGTGTTCAAGCATGCCATAGAGTTTTCCAGGAAGATAAGGAGACTCAACAGACAGTCCAGAGAGAGGAAACAGCTTGACTAGACAACCAGAAGTCTGAGGCATCACCAGCTTCTTGTTGGAGTAAATGTCTGTGGTGCCTCTTTCAGGGTGTTCTGCCTGGCGTTCTATGTACCAAAAAGACATTTCTGACTAGGGTACCTAAAGCAATGGCATATAATAACATTGAGAAAACATAATACCTCTCTTCAAAAATATGAAGTATTATAAAAGCAATGCTGGTCTGTTATACAAAACTAGGAAAAAAACTTGCAGTCTACATTAAGAAAGTAAAATAATCATCTATGATACTTTCATATGAAGATAATCATTGTTAACGTTTTATACTTTCCTTCTTCCATTAGTATTATTTTATCTAGCTGTGATCAGCGGAGAAGGCAATGGCAACCCACTCCAGTACTCTTGCCTGGAAAATCCCATGGACGGAGGAGCCTGGAGGAGCCTGCCATCTATGGGGTCACACAGAGTTGGACACGACTGATGCGACTTAGCAGCAGCAGCAGCAGCTGTGATCAGACTATACATACGATTTTTATGTTTCTCTTAACATTTTTTTCAATGTCACAAAACTATCTTAAAAAAAAATTCTTATTGAAGTCTTCATATTCCAGAATATGTGTGTATCTGTAGGGTCTAGAGTTGATATCTGCTTTCTGGGGTTTAGCTATTATTAATGTCATGATGGCTAATATTTGTAACATTAATCTTTGTATTTTATTTATTTCCTTTAATATAAATTCCGTTAATGTGAAATCCACTCAGTTAAAAATTGTTATAATATAAAACTTCTTCATAATGCAATGCAAAATTATTTTCTGAAAATATTAAACCTACATACATTTCTCAAACTATTTTATTTGGTGCCTATTTCACTGTAGCCTCACCTATTAAAAATATTCTCAATTTTAAAATTTTCTTTTTTTTCAGTAGGCAAAAAACAGCACTTAACTAAAAGTTTAAGGTTTGTCATCTTAACAATTCATTTAAATCTCTTTCAGATATCCATTAACATTTTGTCTTGTAACCTATATGCTTATATCCTTTATAACTTTTCTATTAGGAGATGAGGGAGCAGATGGGTCAATATTAGTATTTTCTTACTGAATTATATGGGTTTTAGATATATTACCACTTTATTATATTTAATTTAAATATAGTTTTTTGGCCATAGGCTTATCTAAAATCCAAATAGATTTATTTAAAATACAGACATTTAATATTTTAAGCCATCAAATATGTCAATATTTTAAGATTTTGGAGGGGACAGATAATCAGCTATACTTCCTTCTGACTTTATAAGTTCATTCTGATATCTAACATCTTAACCCGTCTGGAATTTTATTTTGATAACATGGCAGGAGAGATGAACAAATTATTTCCCAGATAGGTTAAAAATGGTCCCAGTACTGCTTATTGTTTCTCTTCCTTTATTCTCTGATTTGTGATTATATGTTAATTTCCTGTATGTACTTGCTTCTATTTCCTGGTTATACATCACTTCATAGATTTCCCCATCTATTTTCATGCCAGTGCCACACTGAATAGCTTTATAATGTTTTAATATCTAGTGAGGTCATTATTTTTTAGTGAGGTCATTACTTTTTTCCAAATATTTTCTTAGCTGTTCCAGATGAACTTTGGAATCACTTTGTCAAAATACTGAAGAACATAGTTGGAGTTTTTACTGGGAACACATTAAATCTTCAAGCTAACTAGGAAAAAAAATTGAAATTTTCTAGTAGTTTGCCCTCTTATCCAGGGATCTGGTTTGTCCACTTACTTAAGCCTCTTTTATAACCTCTCTGTAGTTTAGTAAAATTTCCCCCCCATGCACAAATAATCCTGAATTTACTTAGCTCTTTCTTTCTAGTCTTTACCTCTTTTCCTTAAAAACCTAAGTAAGTCATTACTTAGATTTCAATTCTACAATTTATGGATGTTCAATGTCCTCTCAAATACTGTGCAACATTGTTGTATTTATGGTCACCTCTGGCTCTGAGCTCAAGCCTAACTTAACTGAATAAATTCAGTTTTTGGATCATTGCCATCATATGTTGACTGTCCATAATCTATACCCATTGACCATGAAGTGGAATTGGTCTCAGCTCCTGATTTACACACACACACACACACACACACTCACTCACTCAACTCAAATTCATGTTCTCACTCATACACAATCTACTTTCAAAAGGTATTTGTAGATTAGGGAGACTTGGCTAAAAGATTGAGGGTATATAAAATTGAACCTTAAACACCAAAATGTTGAAAACCATTTGTCTACTCAGATTTTTTTCATCAAGCCATTTCCCATCCACAAATGCACCTTTATTTATTATACAAGACAATTTTGTTTGTTTTTCCTAACTCCTCTTGTTCCTCATGATTTGCCCTTTTCCCCCATTGACACAACAAAATAATTTCCCCAAATAAAAATAGCTCTGTCCATAATCCAGGGCTAGATTTAAAGATAATACCCCTAGCATTATGCTTTCACATTTCTTATTGGACTTATTCTTATATATTTAATCTTTCTAGTTGCTACTAAGAAAGAACATCTTTGTTTTCTTTTAGCTAACTACTGATGCTATTCATGAAACTTAGCATGCATGTGTGCACTTGTGCTAATTCGCTTCATTCATGTCTGACTCTGTAATCATATGGACTGTAGCCTGCCAGACTCCTCTGTCTATGGGTTTCTCCTGGGCAAGAATACTGGAGTGGGCTGCTGCGCCCTCCTCTCATGAAACCTTAAAAATTATATATTCATTTATATCCTGTTACTTTTCTAAACTCTTATCAGGTCTACAAGCCTATTTTTAAAAGTCTATCATACCAACTGTAATTAATATATTTTTCTGTTTTCCAATAGTTGGAAATTTAGTTTTTGATTTATGTCATATTTTAAAATATAAATTTTTCTGTGTGTTTTTGACCACTCTCCTCTCATATCAAAGATTCTATAATATATACAGGGTAAACTCAGGAAAGAGATTATATAAAAGTTACAAAGAATGACTATAAATCTAGGATCCCTGATTTTTCTCCCATAAAATCAAGGTAGTGCTTAAAATGTTTGTCTTATATACTTTTTAATATTTATTTTAAATTGATTAATGATTTCTTCACAATATTGGTTTGATTTCTGTCATACATTCAACATGAATTAACCATGGGTGTCCCCTCCCTTATAAATCTCCCTCCTATCTTCCACCCATTCTCAGCTCTCTAGGTTATTACAGAGCCCAATTTGAGTTCCTTGAGTTATACAGAAAATTTCCATTGGCCATCTATTTACATATGTTAGTGTATATGCTTCCATGCTACTCTGTCCACTCATCTCACCCTCACCCTCCTCTCCCCAATCCTTGTCCATAAGCCTGTTCTCTATTCCCGTCTCTCCATTGGTGCTCAGCAAATAGGTTTATCACTACAATCTTTCTAGAGTCCATATGTATGATACTTGCTTTTCTCTTTCTGACTTAGTTAGTTAGTTCAGTCTCTCACTCGTGTCCGACTCTTTGCGACCCCATGAAGCGAAGCACGCCGGGCCTCCCTGTCCATCACCAACTCTCGGAGTTTACTCAAACTCATGTCCATCAAGTTGGTGATGCCATTCAACCATCTCATCCTCTGTAGTCCCCTTCTCCTCCTGCCCCAAACCCCTCCCAGAATCAGGGTCTTTTCCAATGAGTCAACTCTATGCATGAGGTAGCCAAAGTACTGGAGTTTCAGCTTCAGCATCAGTCCTTCCAATGAACACCCAGGACTGATCTCCTTTAGGATGGACTGGTTGGATCTCCTTGCAGTCCAAGGGACTCTCCAGAGTCTTCTCCAACACCACAGCTCAAAAGCATCAATTTTTTGGTGCTCTGCTTTCTTCACAGTCCAACTCTCACATCCATACATGACCACTAGAAAGACCATAGCCTTGACTAGATGGACCTTTGTTGGCAAAGTACTGTCTCTGCTTTTTAATATGCTATCTAGGCTGCTCATAACTTTCCTTCCAAGGAGCAAGCGTCTTTAATTTCATGGCTGCAATCACCATCTGCAGTGATTTTGGAGCCCCCCAAAAATAAAAAGTCTGATACTGTTTCCACTGTTTCCCCATCTATTTGCCATGAAGTGATGGGACCTGATGCCGTGATCTAAGTTTTCTGAATGTTGAGCTTTAAGCCAACTTTTTCACTCTCTTCTTTCACTTTCATCAAGAGGCTTTTTAGTTCCTCTTCACTTTCTGCCATAAGGGTGGTGTCATCTGCATATCTGAGGTTATTGATATTTATCCCGGCAATCTTGATTTCAGCTTGTGCTTCTTCCAGACCAGCGTTTCTCCTGATGTACTCTGCATGTAAGTTAAACAAGCAGGGTGACAATATCCAGCCTTGACGTACTCCTTTTCCTATTTGGAACCAGTCTGTTGTTCCTTGTCCAGTTCTAACTGTTGCTTCCTGACCTGCATACAGGTTTCTCAAGAGGCAGGTCAGGTGGTCTGACCTGCATACAGGTTTCTCAAGAGGCAGGTCAGGTGGTCTGGTATTCCTATCTCTTTCAGAATTTTTGACAGTGATTTTTGTCGTGATCCACACAATCAAAGGTTTTGGCATAGTCAATAAAGCAGAAATAGATGTTTTTCTGGAACTCTCTTGCTTTCTCGATGATTCAGCGGATGTTGGCAATTTGATCTCTGGTTCCTCTGCTTTTTCTAAAACCAGCTTGAACATCTGGAAGTTCGCAGTTCATGACTGCTGAAGCCTGGATTGGAGAATTTTGAACATTACTTTACTAGCGTCTGAGATGAGCACAATTGTGCAGTAGTTTGAGCATTCTTTGGGATTGCCTTTCTTAGGGATTGGAACGAAAACTGACCTCTTCCAGCCCTGTGGCCACTGCTGAGTTTTCTAAATTTGCTGGCATATTGAGTGCAGCATCTTCACAGCATCATCTTTTGAGATTTGAAAAAGCTCAACTGGAATTCCATCACCTCCACTAGCTTTGCTCATAGTGATGCTTTCTAAGGCCCACTTGACTTCACATTCCAGGATGTCTGGCTCTAGGTGAGTGATCACACCATCGTGATTATCTGGGTCATGAAGATCTTTTTTGTACAGTTCTTCTGTGTATTCTTGCCACCTCTTCTTAATATCTTCTGGTTCTGTTAGGTCCCTACACATTTCTGTCCTTTTTTGAACCCATCTTTGCCTGGAATGTTCCCTTGGTATCTCTAATTTTCTTGAAGAGATCTCCAGTCTTTCCCATTCTGTTATTTTCCTCTATTTTTTTGCATTGATCACTGAGGAAGACTTTCTTATCTGTCCTTGCTATTCTTTGGGACTCTGCATTCAAGTAGGAATATCTTTCCGTTACTCCTTTGCTTTTTGCTTCTCTTCTTTTCACAGCTATTTGTAAGGCCTCCTCAGACAACCATTTTGCCTTTTTGCATTTCTCTTCCATGGGGATGGTCTTGATCCCTGTCTCCTGTACAATGTCACGAATCTCCATCCATAGTTCATCAGGCACTCTATCTATCAGATCTAGTCCCCTAAATCTATTTCTCACTTCCACTGTATAGTCACAAGGGATTTGATTTAGGTCATACCTGAATGGTCTAGTGGTTTTCCCTACTTTCTTCAATTTAAGTCTGAATTTGGCAATAAGGAGTTCATGATCTGTGCCACAGTCAGCTCCCAGTCTTGTTTTTGCTGAGTGTATAGAGCTTCTCCATCTTTGGCTACAAAGACTATAATCAATCTGATTTCGGTGTTGACCATGTGGTGATGTCCATGTGTAGAGTCTTCTCTTGTGCTGTTGGAATAGGGTGTTTGCTATGACCAGTGCGTTCTATTGGCAAAACTCTATTAGCCTTTGCCCTGCCTCATTCCGTACTCCAAGGCCAGATTTGCCTGTTACTCTGGGTGTTTCTTGACTTCCTACTTTTGCATTCCAGTCCCCTATAATGAAAAGGACATCTTTTTTTGGGTGTTAGTTCTAAAAGGTCTTGTAGGTCTTCATAGAACCGTTCAACTTCAGCTTCTTCAGCATTACTGGTTGCGGCATAGACAGTGATATTGAATGGTTTGCCTTGGTAATGAACAGAGATCATTCTTTGATTTTTGAGATTGCATCCAAGTACTGCATTTTGGACTCTTTTGTTGACCATGATGGCTACTCCATTTCTTCTAAGGGATTCCTGCCCACAGTAGTAGATATAATGGTCATCTTAGTTAAATTCACCCATTCCTGTCCATTTTAGTTCACTGATTCCTAGAATGTCAACATTCACCCTTGCCATCTCCTGTTTGACCACTTACAATTTGCCTTGATTAATGGACCTAACATTCCAGGTCCCTATGCAATGTTGCTCTCTTCAGCATCAGACCTTGCTTCTATCACCAGTCACATCCACAATTGGATATCGTTTTTGCTTTGAGAAACCCAAGTAAGACAGTAGGTGTTGTGAGAGGGCATCAAAGGGCAGACACACTGAAACCATAATCACAGAAAACTAACCAATCTGATCACACAGACCACAACCTCCTCTAACTCGATGAAACTAAGCCATGCCATGTGGGGTCACCCTAGATGGATGGGTCATGGTGGAGAGGTCAGACAGAATGTGGTCCACTGGAGAAGGGAGTGGAAAATTACTTCAGTATTCTTGCCTTGAGAACCCTAAGAACAGCATGAAAAGGCAAAATGATAGGATACTGAAAGAGGAACTCCCCAGGTCAGTAGGTGCCCACTATGCACTGGAGATCAGTGGAGAAATAACTCCAGAAAGAATGAAGGGATGGAGACAAAGCAAAAACAATACCCAGTTGTGGATATGACGTGGGGTTGCTCCTCTAGGCCCCAGCCCCTGACCTCGGGCTTGGGGTAGCTCCTCTCAGCATCTGCCCCTGACCTCGGGAGTGGGGTAGGTCCTCTCAGCCGCCACCTTTGACCTTGCTTTCTGATTTACTTCACTCTGTATAATAGGCTCTAGGTTCTTCCACCTCATTATAACTGACTAAAATGCATTCCTTTATATCGTCAAATAGTATTCAGTTGTATATATGTACCACAACTTCTTTATCCATTCATCTGTTGATGGACATCTTGGTCGCTTCCATGTCCTCGCTCTTGTAAATAGTGCTGCAATTTGCATTAGATTAATGTGGTTTTTTTTTTTTTTTTTTTCATTCTTGGTTTCTTCAGGGTATATGCCTAGAAGTGGTATTGCTTGGCTGTATGGTGGCTTTAGTTGGAGGAGTCAATTACCTGATTTCAGACTTTGCTACAAAGTTAAAGTCATCAAGACAGTATGGTACTGGCACAAGAACAGAAGTATAGACCAGATAGAAACAAGATAGAAAGCCCAGAGATAAACCCACACATCTTCTGAGCACGTTATCTTTGACAAAGTAGGCAAGAATATATAGTGGAAAAAAGATAGTCTCTTCAATAACTAGAGCTGGAAGAACTGGACAACTACATGTAAAAGAATGGAATTAGAGCCCTTTCTAATACCCTACTCAAAGATAAACTTGAAATGGATTAAAGACCTAAATGTAAGACAAGAAACTATAAAACTAAGAAAACACAGGCAGAACACTGTATGACATAAATCATAGCAAGATCCTTTATGACTCACCTCATAAAGGAAATTAAAACAAAAGAAATAATGAAAATGAAAACAAAAATAAATAAATGATGCCTAATTAAACTTAAAAGATTTTGCACAGCAAAAAAAACTATAAACAAGGTGAAAAGACAACCCTCAGAATGGGAGAAAATAATAGCAAATGATACAACTGACAAAGGATTAATTTCCAAAATATTAAAGCAACTCATACAACTCAACACCAGAAAAACAAAACAACCCAATCAAAAAGTGGGTAAAAAACCTAAACAGACATTTCTCTAAAGAAGACATATGGATGGCTAATAAACACACGAAGAGATACTCAACATCACTCATTATTAGAGAAATGCAAATCAAGATTACAATGAGATATCATCTGATACCAGTCAGAATGGCCATCATCAAAAAAATCATCTAAAAACAAGTGCTGGAGAGGGAGTGGAGAAAACCCTTTTGCACTGCTGCTGGGAATGTAAATTGATATAGCCATTATGGAAAACAGTATGGAGATTATTTTAAAGGATTGTTTTTGAAGACACTTTCTATGAAAACAGATCTCCAATGGTGACTTCATAGTACTATTCAATAAACTTTTTTATTTCTTGTCAATTTCAGCAAAGTTAAGCTGCCAATCAGTTTTCAAAAGAAAGACCCTCAAGTATTTACCCTTTTCTTTTCAGAGTATTTTCCCCCCACAGTAGTATCATAATTTCTCATTATACATCCCTAATGTAAGATTTCTAGTGCATAACTTCCCCACATTCCCCTGACTTTGTCATAATGTTCTATCTTAATGGTTAAATTGGGTGGATGATAACCATAAGTGTTAGGCTGCATTTTCTCTTTTCTTGTTATAGTTTAGCTTTTGTAGTTAAAATATAAAATTTATAGACTAAAGAGCCACATACTTGCACAGTCAGCACTTTGAACCAAATTTTCCACTGAGAATAATTCAAAAAGCCAGAAGAAAGTCTACCTAAAAAAATAAGTGGGCTTGACTCTTTGGACCCCATAGACTTTAGCCAGCCAGGCTCCTCTTGTCCGTGGGGATTCTCCAGGCAAGAATACTGGAGTGGGTTGCCATGACCTTCTCCAGGGGATCTTCCCAACCCAGGGATTGAGCCCACATCTCCAATATTGCAGGCGGATTATACTGTCTGAGCCACCAGGGGAACCCAAAGAAATAAGTGATCTAAAAGGCAGTGAAAAATTCCTGGGTGAAGAACAGGAAAAAGACAATTTTTTAAAAACCCCTACATTCATCTACTAACTCCTGAGAAGCCTGATAATAGGCTGAAAAATTGACCAGAATTTTGAAAGTCTGGCTTTGGAATTTTGCCTTGTGGGACAGACATTGGAAAGCACAGACCACCAAGCATAAGGGCCCCATGAATGCCTATTGTTTTAGATTAAATGTGGAAATGCTAAAATCTACAGGTAAGGGTGAGATAAGTGAATTAGAAATACATAGGGTTTCACAAGAATTACTGCTCACATTTCAATCATCTCATGCATAAAACTGCCAAAATCAAGTGTAAGCTTCTGGGGGGGAAAAACCCCATTATTCCTGTCCTTAATTATTTCTATTTTTTGAAAGGCGCAATATATATAGCACATAACCAAAAATACCTAGAAATCTGAGATAAAACAATGTGAACAAAACCCAGTAGAAAAAATAGACAGTAGAAATATACTGTGGCTAGGACTTCCAATACCATGTTAAGTGGTCACGGCATGAGTGAGCATACTTGTCTTGTTCCTGATCTTAAAGGAAAAGCTTTCAGCTTTTTACCATTGAGTATAATGCTTGCTGTGGGTTTGTCCTAAGTGGCCTTATTATGTTAAAATATATTTCCTTTATATTGACTGTTGAGAGTCCTTCTCATTAATGAGTGTTGAATTTTGCCAATTTTTTTTTCTGCATTTATTGAGATGATCATGTGGTTTTTTCCTTTGTTTTGTTCAGATGTTCCTTTGTTTTGTTCACATCGATTTATTTATGGTTGTTAAACCATCTTTATATCCCTAGGATAAACCCCACTTAATCATGGTGTACTTTTTAAAAATGTAGTGCTAAATTTGGTTTACCAAAATTTTTGTTGAGGATTATTGTATCAGTGATATTGTCTTATACATTTCTTTTCTTTCTTTCTTTCTTTTTTTTTTTTTTTGGTAGTGTTTTTATCTATTGGCATCAATGTTAAAGTATCTTTATTGACAATGCTGGCCTTATAGAATGAGTTTGGGAGTGTTTCCTTCTCTTTAATTTTCTTGAGTAGTTTGAGAAAGATAGTTCTTCCTTAAATGTGATGCCATCTAGCCCTGGATTTTCATCTGTTGGGAATTTTTCATTACTAATTTAATTTCAATACTAGCAATCAATTTGTTCAGATTTTTCTATTTCTTCCTGATTTATTCTTGGAAGTTTCCATGTTTCTAAGAAATTTTTCATTTCTTCTAGGTTGTCCAATTTTTAGTGCATACCTCTTCATAGTATTCCCTTTTGATTGGTTGTATTCTCCAATATTGATTATAAGTTCTGATAGCCAGTTAGGCTTACTTTTGGGAGAACTGGAGGATTTGGGGAAGTAAAAACTTTACCCTCAAAGGATACACACAAAATCTCAAATAATCATGATTGGCAGTAGCAGTAATTTAAAAGAAGCCCAGGTCAGAGTCACCTGCTGATCTTGGAAAGCCTCCCACAGAGGTAGAAGGCAATTGAAACTCACCCTTAGATGGGGACATAGATACTGGAAACAGCCATTCTTGGGAGCTTATTCCACCACCAGGACACTGAGCTCCATTTTAGATAAGCACCATTTTAGAGTACTCCCACTAGCTTATTAGTGCTGGAATCTGACTCAGCCCACTGGCTGGCTGGCAGCAGTCCTTGGATTCCCCAGGTCAGGCAGCTAGCTGGACAGGTACATGGCCTGGCCCACAAGCAGGCCAGCTGCTGTAGGATCTCTTGAGCTTCCAGCAGCCCTAGGGCTTGCCCAGATCACTCAAGAGCCCAAACCAAAGTGAGGTGGCAGTAGCCCTGGGACCCAGTCTTACCTACCAAGGAGGAGGTACCAACCCAGGGACGTCCTTGGCCGTGATTCTTCCCACATTATGCTGACACCATCTCCATAACATCTGGGGCCCCACAGCCAGAGACTCCAGGATGTGGTTTGGGCCATCAATGGACTGACACTATCCCTGGTACCTGGCCTTACACACTTGTAGGCAGGCACCAGCCCCGGGACACCCTTGCACCCAAGCCACATCCAACAGTCAGCCAAAATTAGTTCCAGAACACTTTGTGTCTCTCAATCAGGCATGTTAGGATCAACCTCCAACCACCAGTGGGCTGTCATCAGCTCTAGGTCAACCCAGACTATCTATCCAGTAGTGTCAGGAAGTGGTTCAGCCCACTCATAGGCCAGACAAGTCCTAGGACACCCCTAGTCCATGGTCCCACTCATC
Organism: Cervus canadensis; assembly: GCF_019320065.1. Classification (NCBI taxonomy): domain Eukaryota; kingdom Metazoa; phylum Chordata; class Mammalia; order Artiodactyla; family Cervidae; genus Cervus; species Cervus canadensis. The sequence goes on from NC_057396.1 coordinate 16,573,938, forward strand.
AGCAGGCTGATGGTATTAATAGCTCCAGGATCCCCATACTACAGTCAGCCACCCCAAGAACTAGCTCTGCCAGCCATTGGGCCAACGCTTGTCTTGGGACCCCTTATGGTCTGTAGCCAGTTGACTCATGACCTGTACTGCCCAATTATGGTCTGATACCAGGACCAGTAGTCCCCCGACCATGAATTTAGCTGCAGCAAGATCTGGCCTGGCCTACCAGCAGCTTCCTCAGAAGGCAAAGCCTGGCAGCCTACCAGACTGGGCAGTCATGCCTACCAGCACATTCACAGTAATCAGCCTACCACAAAGACCCACATAGGGGACACCCCTAAAGCACATAGCCCTGGTTATCAGAGGAATGTTTCTGGGCCCCACCAAAGACCCAACCATTTCTCCAACCTCGGGAAATATAACCAACCTATCAAATACAGAGGAAAAAAAAGTGAATTAGGCAAAACAAGGTGACACAGAAACATGTTTAAAGGTAAGCAACAATATAAATCCTCAGAAAAGAACTAATTTAAGTGGAGATAAGCAATTTACCCAGTAAAGAATTTAAAGTAATGCTCATAAACGTGCTCGAATAACTCAGGAGAAGAATTTATGTACAGAGTGAGAAGTAAGAGGTTTTTTTTAAAAAACAGTTAGAAAATAAGAGAATAGCATTGAAACAAGTATACTATCAAGGGTGAAACAGATCACCAGCCCAGGTTGGATGCATGAGACAAGTGCTCAGGGCTGGTGCACTGGGAAGACCCAGAGGGATGGGATGGGGAGGGAGGTGGGAGAGGTGGGAGGGGGGATCGGGAAGGGGAACACATGTAAATCCATGGCTGATTCACGTTAATGTATGGCAAAAACCACTACAATATTGTAAAGTAATTAGCCTCCAACTAGTAAAAATAAATGAAAAAAAAAAAAAAAAAGAAAGAAAAAGAACCAAGCAGATATGAAAAACACAATAACAAATAAAAAATACATTAGAAGAAATTACCAGATTAGATCATACAGAGGAATAATGGATCAGCAAACTAGACAGAAAAGGAGTGGAAATCATTGAAGCTGAACAGAAAAACGAAATAATTTTTTAAAAATGAGGACACATTGAGAAACCTGTGGGACAACAACAAGCATATTAACACTCACATTTTAGGGAATCTAGATGGAGAAGATAGAAAGAAAGGGTCAGTCAGTCAGTTTCTCAGTCATGTCTGACTCTTTGTGAGCCCATGGACCGCAGCATGTCAGGCCTCCCTGTCCGTCACCAATTCCTGGAGTTTACTCAAACTCATCTCCATTGAGTTGGCGATGCCATCCAGCCATGTCATCCTCTCTCGTCCCCTTCTCCTCCTGCCTTCAATCTTTCCCAGCATCAGGGTCTTTTCCAATGAGTCAGCTCTTCCAATCAGGTGGCCAAAGTATTGGAGTTTCAGCCTCAACATCAATCCTTCCAATGAATATTTGGGACTCATATCCTTTAGGATGGACTGTTGGATCTCCTTGCAGTTCAAGAGACTCTCAAGAGTCTCCAACAACACAATTCAAAAGCATCAATTTTTTGGCACTAAACTTTTTTTATAGCCCAACTATCCCATCCATACTTGGCTACTAGAAAAACCATAGCTTTGACTAGATGGACCTTTCTTGGCAAAGTAATGTCTCTGCTTTTTTTTTTTTTTTTTTAATATTTCTGCTTTTTAATATGCTGTCAAGATTGGTCACAGTTTTTCTTCCAAGGAGCAAGTGTCTTTTAATTTCATGGCTGCAGTCACCATCTGCAGTGATGTTGAAGCCCCCAAAAATAAAGTCTGCCACTGTTTCCACTGTTTCCCCATCTATTTGCCATGAAGTGAAGGGACCAGATGCCATGATCTTAGTTTTCTGAATGTTGAGTTTTAAGCCAAGTTTCTCACTCTCCTCTTTCACTTTCATCAAGAGGCTTTTTAGTTCCTCTTCACTTTCTCCCTTAAGGGTGGTGTCACCTGCATATCTGAGGTTATTGATATTACTCCCGGCAATGTTGATTCCAGCTTGTGATTCATCCAGTCTAGCATTTCTCATGATGCATTCTGCATATAAGTTAAATAAGGAGGATGACAATATACAACCTTGATGTATTTCTTTCCCAATTTGGAACCAGTCTGTTGTTCCATTTCTAACTGTTGTCCAGTTCTAACTGTTGCTTCCTGACCTGCATGCAGATTTCTCAAAAGGCAGGTCAGGTGGTCTGCTATTTCCATCTCTTTAAGAATTTTCCAGAGTTTGTTGTGGTCCACACAGTCAAAGGTTTTAGCGTAGTCAATAAAGCAGAAGTAGATGTTTTTCTGAAGCTCTCTTGCTTTTTCTATGATCCAATGAATGTTGGCAATGTGATCTGTTGTTCTTCTGCTTTCTTTTAAAAAATTCAGCATGTACATCTGGAGGTTCTCAGCTTATATACTGTTGAAGCCGAGTTTGGAGAATTTTGAGGATTACTTTGCTCACGTGTGAGTTGAGTGCAATTGTGCAGCAGTTTGAACATTCTCTGGCATTGTCTTTCTTTGGGATTGGGATGAAAACTAATCTTTTCCAGTCCTGCAGTCATTGCTGAGTTTTCCCAATTTGCTTGCCCAATGAGTGCAGCACTTTAGTAGCAACATCTTTTAGGATATGAAATACTCAGCTGGAATTCCATCAACTCCACTAGCTTTGCTTGTAATGATGCTTCCTAAGGCCCACTTGACTTCACACTCCAGAATGTCTGGCTCTGGGTGATTGATCACACCACCATGGTTATCTGGGTCATGAAGATCTCTTTTGTATAGTTCTGTGTATTCATGCCACCTCTTCTTAATATCTTCTGCTTCTCTTAGGTCCATACCATTTCTATCCTTTATTGTGTCCACTTTGCATGAAATGTTCCCTTGGTATCTCTAATTTTCTTGAAGAGATCTCTAATCTTTCCTGTTCTATTGGTTTCCTCTATTACTTTGCACTGATTACTGAGGAAGGCTTTCTTATCTCACTTTGCTATTCTTTGGAACTCAGCATTCAGATGGGTATACCTTTCCTTTTCTCCTTTGCCTTTCACTTCTCTTCTTTCTCAGATATTTGTAAGGTCTCTTCAGACAACTGTTTTAACTTTTTGCATTTCTTTTTCTTTGGAAAGCTTTTGATCACTGCCTCCTGTTTAATGTTATAAATCTCCATCCATACATTTTCTTTTTTTTTCTTTTCTTCTTCTTTTTTTTTTTTTTATCAGTTGGAGGCTAATTACTTCACAGCATTTCAGTGGGTTTTGTCATACATTGATATGAATCAGCCATGGAGTTACATGTATTCCCTATCTCGATCCCCCCTCCACCTCCCTCTCCACCCGATTCCTCTGGGTCTTCCCAGTGCACCAGGCTGGAGCACTTGTCTCGTGCATCCCACCTGGGCTGGTGATCTGTTTCACCATAGATAGTATACATGCTGTTCTTTTGAAACATCCCACCCTCACCTTCTCCCACAGAGTTCAAAAGTCTGTTCTGTACTTCT